>NC_135613.1:51903031-53303031 GCF_053574225.1 Canis aureus | reverse complement strand
CCAAGATGATTGCTCAGAAGGTGAGTCCCAAACACGCAGGAATGTCCCTCTTTGTGGGCAGCTACACCATTAATGATGGGATAAGGGAAAAGCTCATTACAGTTCAAGTGTGGGGGTCCCACACGCTGCACTGGCCAGAGAGCTGGGAGAGAGGGTCATGGTGGCTGCACCCAGAGAATGAGTTGTAATCAGAGCAGCTTTCTGATTACACCATGCTGTGGTGGGTGCAGCATCTACTCTTGACTAGTAGACAACACCCAGCTTGTCCAGAGCCCCGTGTGTCTTGTGGCCAATCCCTTCTGGACAGGGATTCACACCCACCACCCCCACTCTGCATTCTCTCTTTAGGTGGACAGTGCTCAGTCCTTCCTCTGGCTGTCCCAGCTGCGGCATCGTTGGGATGATGAGGCCAAACACTGCTTTGCCAACATCTGTGATGCACAGTTTCTCTACTGCTATGAGTACCTGGGAAATACGCCTCGCCTGGTGATCACACCTCTGACAGACAGGTGAACATGAGTGTCAGCCCCTCGCAGAGAACCCAACTGTGGTCTGGCTCAAGCCATTCAGGGTCAAGGCCACTGTCATTTGCTACTTGTCCACAGAGCTGTCAGCGGGGAGGAGGGCAGATCACACAAAACATGTAAAAATAAAACTGAAAAGATGTAGGGCAGGGCCCTTCTTAGAATGAACCCCAGAGCAAATCAGCAGACTGTGATTTTTTTTTTTGAGGATTTACTAGGGAGTCATATAAGCTTGGATTTTCACATCAGCTCTAAATGCATACCAGCTCTTCAACCTTGAAACACTTGACCTAATTCTTGTTCTTAATTTTCTCATCTGTGGAATGGAGATAGTAACTCACACCTCGCATGGGGTTTGTAAGGACAAAAGACAATAATGCTCATAAGGAGTTCAGTATATAGTAAGTGCTCCATAAATGATCCTATTACTATTTTCCTATCAATTGATTGGCACATTTACTGAGCAGCTCTTACTCTGGGAGTCAGATAAAAGCCAGGTAGTCCCTGCTGTGAAAGAGCGTACAATTTTTGGAGAACCATAGCCTCTGTCATTCATATTAATTTACAAATGAATTTGTACCAGTCACTGAACTGGCCATGGGGCATGCAAAGGTGATTAAAACATTTCCTGCCCTTCGGCTCTAATTCCAGTGAGGGAAATAAGACATCTGTAGATAAATATTTAAATAGCACAAGAGGGAAAACTCCCAGGGCTATAGTGCAAAATAGGGCTCAAAGCCATTTGCTTTAGATTTCCAAGCAAATGATTTAGCCATGAGTGCTCCAAGCACCAGGGATCCCGCCCAACACGGGAAGAAGAGAACTGGAAATATACCTGGGAATGGGTGGTATCTGATCTGGACCTGGAAGGAAGTGTAGGATCGCAACAGCCTTTCAGTAGGTTGTAGAATGGCTGCCAGAGCGTCCGTGAACTTGTACAGAAATCTGTGAGCCTGTCACTGTCTCTGGTGTGAGGATCTACCAGCATCCATTACTTGTTACTGTGGTCTGGGATCCCCAGAAGCTGCAGAGCTGCTGCTAAGCATTCTGGAAAATGGAATTTTACGTGCAAAGGAGAATCTGAGACCTGTTCCTGGAAGGGGGGTACACTCTTGACTTAGGGGGTATGTAGCTGGTCATAAGCCTGGGAAGGTGGGTAAGAGTCAGACTATAAAGTGTGCAGCGTACCTTTTTTCTTCAGTAAGTAGTGATAAACCCTTGAAAACTTTTCATTGGAGTAAAACGATGAAAACTGTATTTTATGGAGATTTATCTGACAGCACAGCTTGGGCAAAGGAGAGAGAGAGGACAGGATATTTTAATTCTGTTGAGATTTCTGTAAATTCTACTAACAGAGCATTCCCTTTCCCTTATAATTCCATTGAGCACTAAATCCCTTCTTCTCTGAAATGAGTTGCATACCTGAATGGCTGGCTCACTCTAAACGAGTGACTTGCAGGGACACCTGGGTGGCTCAGTGGTTGAGTGTCTGCTTTTGGCTCAGGTTGTGATCCTGGGGTCCTGGGATTGAGTCCCACATCAGGCTCTCCACAGGGAGCCTGCTTCTGTCTCTGCCTGTGTCCCTGCCTCTCTCTGTGTCTCTCATTAATAAATAAATAAAATCTTTTAAAAAATGAGTGACTTGTAGATAGCAAAGACATTGTCACAAATTGTGATGGTCAGAATGGCTACATAGAATTGGTGCCAGCTTCTATTTAATTTTCTCTGGCCTGTTTTAAGTGTTGCCACCTACATCCTGGTCTGATCCTCGGATATATTTCCAAGGAACAGTGAATGGAATAACGGTGCTCATGAAATGAATTTGGGATGTGGGAAAATCCCAGCATCATCTAGAGAGGGAAACTTCATGATTCATTTCTCCCCCCAACCCCCATGCTGTTCATTTCTTTCATTCATTTTCCCGCCCAGTCTGGAATGAGACCCTCTCAAACCTTTCCATGGTAACTCTTGCATTTGTCTTTTGTGTGTGTATGGGAGACTGCAGAGGTCACATCACTGTCTCCAGTCAGTGCACTTGGACTAAAATCTGAATTCACCACAGGACCTAGCAACTCCTGCCAATCACCCGACACCTTTGCCCCAGCACCCCAGCCCTACTGGCCACCTCTCTGTTCCTTAATCCCCTTAAATTAGAGCCTTCTACACATGAGGTTCCCTCTGCCTGGAATGTCTTCCTCATGCTCACCATTCCATTGTCACCTTCTCATCTTTCGTTCTGTCCTCAGTTCCGAGGACACCTGCCATGACCGCTCTCTCTAAAATCCAGCCTCACCCACACCACACATGCACTTTCTTCCTAACATTTCTCTGTTTACTTTCTTCCTAACATTTCCTGCATTCTGCAAAGCCCTTGCTTGCTTGCTTGTTGGCTGTATCCCCTCTGGAATATAAGCTCTTTGCAGTCAAGGAGCTTTGTCTGCCTTGTTTGTTGCTGTGTCACCAGCACCTCGTAGACCTTCTGTTGAATGAATGAGTAGTTGTTGAATATTGAAGACCCAGATGGTGAGAACAGACAGAATCAAAGAGAAGGTTGACTCAGAAGAGGGATCCACACAGGCCCCGGTGCTGTGGCTCCCAAAGAAGGAGGAACAGCATCTCTGTCTTCTGCTCTGACCTAGGGACCAACACCCCTCTCTGTCCCAGCTGAGGGAAAAAGGCAGATGATGTCTGTTCAGAGGGAGATGCTATTTTCTCTGCTGCTGGTACAGTGTTGGCAACTACATCCTGGGGTGAGGGGGGATTGGGCATCTTAGACTAAGTTAGTTGTACTTGGCCTTCACGTGGATCAGTCCATTAGAGGCACTCATTTAGTGTGGATCAAAGGAAAAGTTTTCCTCAAGCTTCATTCAGAGTTGACCCTCTCCTGTGTCTTTGTCTTCACAGCGAATCTCAGTGAGACACCTTCCCTGCATAGCTAGAAGCTCCATCCGGTTCAGGATTCTCTTTGGCAGTGAGTTTTTCTGCCAGCCTTGGAATATAAGCTAATAGTTTGGGAATTTATATTGCTTACAACAGAAGAATGAAGTTATTATACATTTGAGCATTTTGATTAACGTCCACCCCTTATCCTAGACTATGTGGTCCATGGTAATGTTGACTTTGATCTGCTCACTGCTCTACCCTGAGGGACCCAGCTCCATGTTGGGTACATGATAGGCATCCAAGAATTTCACTCCTTGGACAAATTCAGTGAAATGATTTCTGAGACTGAGTATGTGCCCTAGCTTCCCTGTACCTGTCAGAGTATACCTCCTTCCTTTCCAAGGATATATTAGACGTTATCATTCCAAGTGATAAAAAGTGCAAGACTTTCCATTTCCCTGGGTTGTCACACCCATCCAAGGGTCAAAGACGATAATTGCCTTGTATGGACTTAGAAGTCTCCAGTACTCTAATGCCAGACACCTTCTAGAGAGGGAGAGGGTAAAGCTTTGACAAGGAATTATTTCGGAAACAGGAATTTATCACCCCTCCTAGGCAACGATGCTAGTAAGAACTAGAAAGGAAGATTTACTGCAAATAATGGTGAATGCTATATAGACCTTGACCTCATTTTGCGCTTTAGATGCTTTTCTGACAAAGTGGTATGTAGTGAATATTTATATGTAAAATTCCATTTTCTCATTGACTTCCATTATTATCTCAAGAACTGTTTTGCCCAGAAAAAGAAAAAATTGGCCTTAGCACAGAAAATCACATTTTAAAGAGCATTCAGCCTTTGCTGGTGTGTAGCATAAGTACATTTAATTCTCTCCTGCCAGAGGAATTAATCAAATGGACAATTGATCCATACAACCTTTGCACATTCATTAAAAGCATCCCCGCATTACAGTACATCCGACTGATTATGCCTATTTCTTTGGAATTTCCCACTGCCTGGATAGGACCTGAATATATAAGTGGGTACAATGGCCCCACTGCTGTCGCAGGACTTTGGAACAGCCCTAAGCTGAAGAATTAAATGGAAATGCTTTTTCAGGCTGAACAAAAGCAATTCACAGAAGTGGTTTCTCAACCTTTGGATGACCTCCTCCGCCTCAACTCCCGTTCCCTCACCTTCACACCCAGCCGCCCCTTTCAGCCTTGTGCTGTGCTAAGTAAGGTTCTAATCAACCACTTATTGAGTTTGAGTACCTCCTAATTTCTCAGGAACTACTGCAGGCAGGTGAGGTATAATTGACCCAAGAGTCTTTGAAGGTGATTTGCCAGACAAAGGCATGGCTAGCAAAAGTTCTGCGCTTTCTAAGTTTTTATCTGCAAGTTTTTTTTTTTTAAGATTTTATTTATTCATTCATGAGAGACATAGACAGGCAGAGACACACAGGCAGAGGGAGAAGCAGGCTCCCTGCAGGGAGCCTAATGTGGGACTCGATCCTGGGACTCCGGGATCACGTCCTGAGCTTAAGGCAGATGCTCAACCACTGAGCCGCCCAGGCATCCCTTATCTGCAATTTTTATTGGAAAATTTAGTACTCTGTAAACAAAGACCATAAAGTCAGGCAGAGATAACCATTGTTAATATCTGGTCTGTTTCCTTCTGCCTGTAGATTTGGACAAAATGCAATTGCCATCCTATACTTCATGTAAAATACAAATATTGCTTTTTTTAATATATAATATTGTATCACATGCATATTCTCTAAACATTCTTCTGAAACACTCTAAGAGCTGACCTACCTCCTCTTTACAAGTATCCCATCATTTATGTACCATACCCATATTACAAAATGTTTCAGTCACACCTGAGCTTTGACTATTAAAAATGAATCTGTGGTGAACTTGCTTATAAATAATTTGTTCCTGTATTTCTCATTATTTCCCCAGGAGAGATTCCAGGAGGCAGGATAATTAGATGACACATACTTTAAAATTATTCTTGAAACAAATATTGTTCCCAAGCTCACTAGCAATTTACGAGGATGTTCATCTCACAACATCCTCACCAGCATTAAGTATTGTTGTTAAAAATATTAATTTTATAAGTCAGAGTGGTATCTCACTTGGACTTGGATGTCCTTAATTACAGGCTTGAGCATTTTTATGTGTGTATTAGCTATTAGATTATCCTCTCTTGTGAATTATTTATAACTGTCATTGCACATTTTATGTTTAGAAAAAGCCCCTGCCATTTCAAGATAGGCTTAATATTTACCTATATCTTATTTTGTTTTATTTTTCCCTTTAACCTTTTAACATTCTTTAGTAAATTTTTTGACTAGTGAGTAGGGTGAATGTCTTTACCAAAACATTTTTGGTTACAAGTGCTAGAAGCCAAGCCCAAACTAACATAAACAGAAGGAGGACCTGTTTGAGTCTAGCTTGCTCTGTGTAGCAGTTCTGGGGCCCAGACAAGGAGTTACCAACAATGGAATGTTCTCCAGTAATGGCTTTGCTTTCTTTGGAGTGTTGACTTCTTTCTTGCATGGGTTTTCTTTGGATGGTTGCAAGAGCAGTCTCCACACCCATGACTCTGCGACTCCTGGTCCAAGAGGAAGAGAGACCTTCCCTCTTTCTCAGCACCACAGGTCTGATTCCTTCAAGGGCCTCTGATGATCCCGTTTGGGTCCTGTGCCCATCTTGGAGTCCAGTGAGCTTGATTTTTTTTTAATATTTTATTTATTTATTCATGAGACACACACACATACACACACACACACACACACATACACACAGAGAGAGAGAGAGACAGAGACAGAGACACAGGCAGAGGGAGGAGCAGGCTCCATGCAAGGAACCTGACGTGGGACTCGATCTCGGGTCTCTAGGATCACGCCCTGGGCTGAAGGCGGTGCTAAACTGCTGAGCCACCCAGGTACCCCTGTTGCTTTTTATTTCTGAATAATAATATCCCTTTTTATAGGTAGGACACATTTTGTTTATTCAGGCACCCATTGATAAATATTATAATTATATAAATATGCTGCTGTGAACAAGTCTTTGTGTCGATGTGAGTTTTTGTTTCTCTTGGGCACATACCTAGGAGGGGAATTTCTGGGTGGTATAGGAGTTTTATGGTTAACTTTCTGGGAAATTGCCAAATTGTTTTCCAAAGTGGCTGAATCATTTCACACCCCCACTTAGCAGAGTATGAGGGTTCTTATTTCTCCACAGCCTCAAGAATTTTGTTATTGTCTGTCTCATATATTATAACCATTGAGTGGGTGTGAAGTAATATCTCCTCTGAGTTTTAATTGGCATTTCCCTAATAATGATGTTGAGCATCTTTTCATTTGCTCCTTGGCCATTTGCAGATCTCCTCGTAATCCTCTTTACATCTTTTGCCTACTGTTTGATTGATCTCTTTGTCACCTCACTGAGTTGTAAGAATCCTTTGTGTCTTTGGCGATGTTGCACGCGTTTGCAAGTATTGTATCCTGGTCTCCTGCTTACCTCTTCTCTTTCTTAATGGTGTCTTTCGAAGAGCAGAAGTTTGTAATTTTGATGAGGTCCAACCTGTCAATCTTTATGCACCATGCTATAGATATTACAGCTAAGAAATCTTTGCTTAATATCACCATATCTTTTTTTATCTCTTTTCACTCATGTATAGGAGAAAATGGATTTTAACAAATTTGTCTCCTATTCTGCCCATTGACTGCCCTCTGTTCAAAATCCTAGAATTTTAGTCTTGATGTTCCTGTTTCCTAAGGCACTTCTGGAATGTCCAATAATATTTGAGATATACACACAATATGAAGCATTATTATAACTACTCAGGTTTCGTAACTAGGCATGCTATTACTTTCTTGTAAGATTTATGTATTTATTTTTATTTTTTTAAAGATTTTATTTATTTATTCATGAGAGACACACACACAGAGAGAGAAACAGAGACATAGGCAGAGGGAGAAGCAGGCTCTATGCGGGGAGCCCGATATGGAACTCAATCCCCAGGACTCCAGCATCATGCCCTGAGCTGGAAGGCAGATGCTTAAACGCTGAGCCACCCAGACGTCCCTATGTATTTATTTTAGATAGGGGTAGGGCAGAGGGAGAGAGAAAGAATCCTCAAGCAGACTTCCCACTGAGCGCAGAGCGCGACACAGGGCTTGATCCCACGACCCAGTGCGCTTGATCCCAGCTCAAGCCATGACTTGAGCTGACATCAAGAGTTGGATGCTTAACCAACTGACCCACCCAGGCTCCCCGGTATGCTTTTATTTTTGCTAAAGAGATCATATGTCAGCCATTGCTCTCAGTTCTTTTGTTGTGTTTTGAGAACGATATTTACCACCTAGTGTGAGCAAAGAGAAAGGTGAGCACTAGGTGAAGCGGGATCGCACAACCAAGTGGCATAAGGAATAGATCTTAGAATTGGGGGACATCGTTCAAAATTTAAATATTAAAATGTTATAAGAGTGGCAGATTTGTTTTAGGTTGATGCTGAGGACAGTTGTCTTCTATTGATATTGTTTCTCGCTTTGAGCAGTTACGGCTACTGAACCATGTGGTAGGTAGAGTTCTAAGAATGTGGTCCCCAGTGACCTTTTCACTTGTGTGATCACCTCCCCTTTGAGTCTGGGTGAAAACCACAAATATGATGGTAGCGTTCCCACGGTAACGTTTTGCTTTATGGCAAGAGGGAAATTATTCAGAAGGACCCAAGGTAATCATATGAGACCTTGAAAGTAGGGCTTTCTCCTGGCTGAGGACAGAAGAGGAGAGCAGAGAGATTTGAAGCATGAGAAAAAATTGGCATGCCATTGTTGATTTTAAAGGTGGGGGAAACATGCGAAGATGGTAGAGAAGTCTCTAGGAATTGAGCCAACCCCTGGCAAATAGGAACCAACAAAGACCTCAGTCTTGCAACTGGTAGGAACCTAATTAAGCCAAGACCTCCAGTGAGCTAGGGAGCAGATTCTTCCCCAGAGTGTCCAGACAGGAGTCCAGCCAACTAATAGCCTTGCTTTTGGTCTTGTGAGACCTTCTGTGGAGGGGCCACCGGGACTTGTGACCTACAACAGTGAGGTCCTAAAAGAGTGTTATTTTAAGCCACTCAGTTTATGCTGATTTCTTAGAAAGCAGTGGAAAGTGAATACAAACCAACTATGATTTCACCAGCTCTAAGATTAGTCAGACCACATTTCTGGGATGGCAACAGGCTATTTATAGCAGAAATCAAGACGCATGGGCTTTGATGTTTTCTTTAATCTGCCAAATGAACAACCATATTGAAAACGAAAAGCTACATTTCATATGTTTGTTACTTTAGAAAATAATACCTTAAACCTAGATTGGCCTTCTCTTTTCAAGGCACCTTCCTATCTTTTGTCTCATCTTATCTGTACAAAAGCCTGCCAGGGAAGATAAGAATAAGACCTATAGAAGTCATTTGCCCAAAGAGAACAAGGCTGCCTTCAGCTTGATATTAGGAAATCCTTTCAAACAATTACAACCAGCCCACTGTGGAGGGAACTGACTTCTAGAATAAGAAAATCCTGTCCCACTGGAGATGAAGACTACATAGTCCTCTTGGAAGGAATTTTTTTAAGATTTTAAAAATTTATTTGTTTGTGAGAGACACAGAGAGAGAAGCAGAGACATAGGCAGAAGGAGAAGCAGGCTCCCTGCAGGGACTCGATCCAAGATCCTGGGATCATACCCTGAGTTGAAGGCAGACGCTTAAACCACTGAGCCACCCAGGCATCCCCTCTTGGAAGGATTTGATGGGAGAGAGCCTGACTTGGTGAAGAGGCCAGACCTCTGAGGTCTGTCCTGACACCAAAGGGTCTGTGGTTCCCACCAGACTAAATTGATCCGGATCCATGTTGGCGGCCAGTTGGCCCCTCTGAAAGGAGTCCTTGGTCATTCTCACAATGGCTATCGGTCTGAAGCAGCAAACATACTAAATTTCTTGGTGCAAAGACTACATGATGGATGCCAGTGACACCTTTTATAAGGCACCAAGGTTCACTACCCTGGTCGAGTTGCACAAACACTTTGTAGAGGTGATGTTTTTAATTCTCCAACTCCAGAGTCCTTGCCTTGGCCCACGATAGCATGAGCCACCCTCCTCTGTGCAAACAGGTGCAGAGTTAAATAGCTGGCTTGGTGTTTATAGAGACGGACAAGCTGGCAAGATCCCAGATGGAATTTTAGAGTAGGAGCCTGGCCTGAGACAGCCTAAGGCCTGGGACAGCCTGCTGACCAGTGGCCCAGACATCAGGGCAACTCCCATGTAGAAGAGGGAAACCAAGCTACAGCGCCACTGCCCCTGCCTTAGTTATTTAGAACACCTTAGCCCACTTTCTTTCCTGAGCCTTAGGCTTCCCATCCTTAAAATAAGGGTGTTAGTTAATCTCAGAAATCCCTTCTAGCTCTACAGTTCTGTTCTTATGGAAAGAAAAATGTTTTTGGGGGGGTTGTTTGTTTGTTTTTTCACTCCCCCTCTCACCTCTGAGTCCTCCTGGAGATAATTGTGAGCTCAGTAGAGGCCCAAAAAGAGATCGACACCCAGTTCCAAGGATTTCTTTTCAGAGAATCTCTTCTTAATTAATTAGTTAATTAATTAATTATTTTTATTGGAGTTCAATTTGCCAACATTTAGCATCATACCCAGTGCTTATCCCGCCAAGTGCCCCCCTCAATGCCCATCACCCAGTCACCCCAACCCCCCGCCCACCTCCCTTCCCACTACCCCTTGTTCATTTCCCAGAGTTAGGTGTCTCTCATGTTTTGTCACCCTCATTGATATTTTCACTCATCCTTTCCAGAGATTCTTGGGTCTTCTGTGAGAATTCTGTTCCTGTGAAACTCTGTGCTTCTGGACTCCCAGATTCCTTGAGAGTCCCACAGCTCCAGAGAGAAGCAGCCTGGGATTGCCCTCCAGCTGGCAGAGAAGGCAGCATGGGACAAGAAGGAGTGGGAGAGAGTGGGAAGGAGAGCTGGCTGGGGGTCAGAGTTCCACCAGTCTTCTGGCCTTTCCTCCTGGGACCTACGGGGCTGCAGCAGGCCCCAGAGAGTTCTAGAAGAAGCCTGAGGCTGGGAGAGTGGAAGGAACTAGGGCCAGTCTGGAGCTAGAACTCAGCCCACGAGGGCAGCTATGGCTAAAGCTGCATGCAGACCTCTGTGAAGATCTAGCTGGAGATATTTGAGAAAGGAAACATTTCCAAATGGTAACAATGACTGAGCTTTCGCCCCTTGTCCTGACTGTCATAGCTTTGTGGTCCATGCCCCAGGTCAGCAACTCTAATGTGAGCTTAGTCCATAGGGAAAAGTGAGGCACCGGGGGCCTGGGCTGGGGGGATCCCAGTTCCCCAGCGGTTAACTACACCTCCCCTCAAGAGCTGAGGCAATACATTCCCTCACACAGGCAAAGTCCAGGCAGAAGAGCAACTCTGCACACCTGTTCTCTCCACCTGGGGCACCTGCCTTCCTGGGTTTCATACACAAAGGCTGAAATATGTACAGGAATTTTTCACTCAATTAAAGGAGAACTCTGGGACTCACTTCAAGTCTTTTCAAACCCATTTTGGTTCTAGTGGAGATATAATCACCAACTTGCATGCAGGGTGTTAGTCTGGGGTTTCAGGTCCTCGCAGGCCAGCCTGCAGGTGGAGAGCCTGTGCATTAATTTGCAAGGTATTAAAAAGCTAGGCCAGTGGCATGGCACATTTTTAGTGGCTTTCCTGAAGTATAATTTTGTGCCTTACAGCTCACTGGTCACAAGTGTGCAATTCAGGGGCACCCGGCTGGCTCCATTGGTGGTGTGTGCAACTCTTGATGTTGGGGTTATGAGTTTGAGCCCACACTGGGTGTAGAAATTATGTAAAAATATAATCTTAAAACAAGGGTACAATTCAATGACCTTTAGTAATTTAGTAATAGAGTTGTGCAACCATCACCACCACCCAGTTTTAAACTTTGCCAGCACCCTTTCTGTGGTCAATCTCATATCCTTTTCCCAAGCAGCCTCTGATCCACTGTATGTCTCTGTATTTTCCAGACATGTCATTATGAAATGATCCAATATGTGACATTTAGCGTGTGACCTCTTTGGCTTTAGTGTAATGCCTCTAAGGTTCTCCCTTCTTGTAACACGTTTGTGCACTTCATTCCTTTATATTGTTAAATAATATTCTGCACAGGTACATCCCATAGTTGTTTATCCATTCACCATTGGATATTTGGGTTGTTTCTGGTTTCTTGGCATTAAGAATATTGCTGCTAGCAACATTCCTGTGTTAAGTCTTTGTCTGAAAATAAATGCTCATTTCCTCTGGGTAAAGTCCTGGAAGGGGAATTAGTGACTCATATGGAAAGCTTTACGTTATTAAAAAAAAAAAAAAAAGATTTATTTCTTTTAGAGAGAAAATGCACACGCATGGGCAGGGGGAGGAGCAGAGGGGAGAATCCCAAGTAGGCTCCCCACTGACCTGGAAACCCTATGTGGGGCTCGACCCCATGACCCTGAGATCATAACCTGAGCAGAAAAATCAAGAGTCAGACGCCCAACCAACTGAGCCACCCAGGCACCCTGGTAAGCTTTACTCTTTAAGAAACCACCAAACTGTCTTCCAAGGTAGCTGTACCATCTTCATCCCCATCAGCAGTAGGTGAGTTTCCCACCTTTTTTACTTCCTCACCACCACTTATTCTGGTCTGTCCTTTTGACATCATGGTATCTCATTGTGGATTTAATTCACATTTCCCTAATGACCAGTGGTCTTGAGCATCATTTTATGTGCTTATAACCCAAAGGCACATTTCCAACTAAATAGAAATGCAAGTCCTTTTTAAAAAGTACCAGAAATAAGGGGCGCCTGGGTGGCCCAGTTGGTTGAGATTCTGACCCTTGGTTTTGGCTCAGGTCCTGATTTCAGGGTCTTGGTATCAAGGAGGGTGAGGGTTTCACCATATGTCTTGGGGAGCTGGGGTGCACAAACATTCAGAACACAGCATGGGCACGTGAAAATAGCTCTCCACGAAGGTACCTTAGGGCACTAGGGCTGGACAGATGGCAGAGACGGGCAGTGAGCTAGAAAAGTCAGCAGGGGCGAGATCAGAAGGGGCCTGGCAGAGAGCCAGCAATGCCCCTAGGGAGCATTGTGATTAGATGAACCTTCTGAGAGTTCTCCCCACAGCACTGTGGGAGAGAGACGGGAGTGGGGACCCTGGCTTTCCTTTACAGGAGCTGTCAGGTCTCCCATGGCCTGGAACCTGAGCTCTGTCTCCCCAGGACCCAGCAGGGCCAGAGTCCTTGGTCGGACCACATGGAATCCTGGGAATGATCTATGCACTCCTGTGTTTGACAGATGCTACATCACCCTCACCCAGTCTCTGCACCTGACCATGAGTGGAGCTCCAGCAGGACCCGCAGGCACAGGCAAAACAGAAACCACCAAGGACCTGGGCCGAGCGCTGGGTGTCATGGTGTATGTGTTCAACTGCTCCGAGCAGATGGACTACAAGGTACAGCCTCAGCTGGAGGAGGAGCTAGGAACTGGGTGGCAGCACGCACTGGGGACCAGGTTCATCCATGCCATCCTGGCCCAGCCCAGAGGCCCGGGCACAGAGGTCTCTGCTCGCTCCGTCCCAGGAGACCTGAGGCTTTTATCCCTGGAGCGCATTGACCTCACTGTAGATGAGTTTCCACCAGTGAGTGTTGTGACCACTGATGGGTTACTTCACTTTGGGAGCTTCTTTTAGTCACCTGTAAAATGAGGAGGCTGAGCATGTATCCAAAGGCTGACATTCTCTGTTTGACCTAGAACCACAGAAAGGTTCCCAAGTGGCTAACATGAAATCTTCCCATAAAAGTCATATTTGTGCTTTTCTGGAAAAGTAGGCATTTTCCCAATATTTCTACAAAGACAAAATATCCTCCAAGGGCAGGTGTGACTTCTGAAGGCAGAATAGATTAACCTCCACTCCTAACGAGTGATGCCCACAAAGGACAAGTGTAAGGCCAATGTTCTTCATCCAGGTGCTCACCATTTTTTACTTTTTAAATGTATTCCAGGTTCTGTGTCATAGAGAAAAGCAAGAGAAACAAGAAGCCCATAGGTCACTTCTTAGCTAGCAATGTTCTGCTAGATGTCATATAAATTCTTTTTTTTTTAAGTGTAATAAGATCTTCTCACTTTTTCATTATTTTTATTTTGTTCTATTGTATTATTTTGGTGAACTATCTTAAGTCCCTTTTGAAATAGGATGACATGTAAATAAATTTAGAGTGGGGGAAAAGATAAAACCGTAGCATTAAGTAGATTAAATATTTATATCTATAAATCATGGTATATTGGGTACAAAATAAATTTAATTTAAAAATAATTTTAGAGACTACGAGCTAACCTATAGAACTCTAAATGAGATTCATCTGCTGTAACTTTAATAATTTCTCTTGTACAGAAAATTTTGCTGTGCAAAGAGTTGCAGAAATCTCAAACACTGTGTTTGCTCATAGCCAGCAAACAAAATGAGGATTCAGACGCCAGACAGCTGTCTTCCCCGTATTCTACACAGTCTAAATTTTATCATGGTTGCTTTTATTGATGAACACATTAAAGTACTACTTCTCAAAAAAAAAAAAAAAAATAGGGCACCTGGGTGGCTTACTCAGTTAAGCGTCTGACTCTTGATTTCAGCTCAAGCTATGATCTCAGGTTGCGGGATCCAGGCCAGAGTCAGGCTTAATGGTGGGTGTGGAGCTTACTTAAGATTCTCTCTCTGCCTCTACGCCCCCCTCATTTGGGCATGTGCATGCATGTGCACGCTCTCTTTCTCTAAAAAAAAAAAAAAATTAATATTTCTCTTTAAGTTAGCCTAAAAGAAGAAAGTATTTTTTTCCTACAAACTCAACCTTCAAGGATTAAGTTTCTAGATTTTTCTATAGTTGAGCAAAGGCAGCATTGCTGATATGGATATTCTCCCCAGAAGGACATTTTGGAGGATGCACTCATTTAGATGGAGAAGACCTGGTGTATTGATTGAAGATAATCAGGATTTCTTCAAAGTTAGGCCTGGCATGCAAAACAGAAATAGATGAATTGGCCCCATGGTGAGGGAGTCACCAAGGCCATCTTATTCGATTCTTTCTAAACTTACGACTGAACCCCAATCCCCCATCGATTCCTCTGAGGGTATAGGATGAGCAGAGGGGTCTATCCGTATTTTGTCTGGACTGTGCAAAGCTTTGGCTCAGCCTAGTGAAGACACAGATCAGAGCAAGAACAATAGAGAAAACTATAGCATGAATAGAGGAATCCATTAATTCAGGGAACTTAATGAAAGGTGGGGCTTATCCTTCCATCCTTTCCCACGCCAGCTTAGGTGATGTTAGATTGGTTCTCCTAAAACGTTCATTGAATCATTCTTTCCTCTGCTCCAAGCCTCCATGGACCTTCACAGTCCCTTCTAATAATTCAAGGCTTTTTATAACCACAACCTCCTTTTGTACTTCACCAGCCCAAATGATGCCTTTATTTTTTCTCTAGACATATGATTTTGCTCATCCTTTGCCTGCAATATTTACTTCCCTTACCCCCTTCCATTCTATCTATACAGATACTAATAAGGCAACATCCACAGTGTATGTTCTGAAGGTATCATACAGTCCTGTGAGATACCAGCACGTCCGATCTTTTAGAATTCTATTCCTGTGTTCTGTCCCTGACACGAATGTTCGCCAGCGTGCATCCTGGGAAAACCAGGAGCCACATAAGGAAAATGAAAAATCCTGGCCATAAAACATTGACTGAATTTTGTTGTTCAGGACTCTTCCTTCCTCCCCCTAAAGTTCTAATAGATGTCGGGGCACCTGGGTGGTTCAGTGGTTGAGTGTCTGCCTTCAACTCAGGGTGTGATCCTGGATCCTGGGGTCCTAGGATCAAGTCCCACATTGGGCTCCCCGCAGCGAGCCTGCTTCTCCCTCTGCCTGTGTCTCTCTCTGCCTCTCTCTCTCTCTGTGTCTCTCATGAATAAATAAATAAAATCTTTTTAAAAAAAGTTCTAATAGATTTTGTAAATTAGCAAAAGAGGGTTATAGGATGTGGTGTTTCCTGAACTTCATCGGCCCAAATGCCATCTCTTCAAGGAACATCTACTGTCTCCCAGATTTGGCATCTTGTGAAATAAACATTGGGAGTCAATGTCGTAATACTGTCTGAAATTCATCCCTTTGGCAACACTGCTTGCTAGCGAGTGCTCTCCTTTGCTCCTCTCTGAACGCCCTAACATCTGTGTCTTTTACTCTATCCACTGGAACTCCTGCTCATGGAGCGATTGACCTGCTCTGTCTGGATGCCTTCTCTCTACAGCTCAGCTAGGAGTTCTTAGACTGAGTCCTTCTGTGTCTAACGCACAAGCTGTGCACACACCTGATGGGTAGCAAACACTCACTACAGAAATGAATGAGACTTTTCCACTTCCCCAGCACTCCAGCGATGTCTCCTTGCCAGTGACCCTGAGAGTGTCCCCCTGTCACCTTCCCCTCTGTATTTGCTCTGTGGTTTAGTTATTCACGTTGAACGCCAAGGCGGTTTTTATTTTTAGGACAGATATGCCATCTTCCCTTTGAAAATTCCTTTCTTGCTCTCATTTGAAAATATTTACCTGTCATTCACTTTCTACAGATCTTATCATGTCCCCCGTCCATCTACAGCTTCCTATCACCCTGGGCATTTGGGCACAGATCTGAAGATACAGACATAAACTTTTCTATCAGCGCATGCCGAATGCTGAATAGAAGGCTTTTGTGTGTGTGTGTGTGGGGGGTCTATGGTGCAAAAAAACAATATTTTATTCATTTCCTGCTATTTTAAAAGCTACAGAATCAAGAGTATCACAAGCCCAATGACATTTTAAAGGGATTTTGGTCTAAGTGTCTTGAAAAGGTTCTGTTTGATCCCATGACTTATGTTGGCACCCTCAGCCATCAAAAATGTAATTGCCCTTGAAATTTTAATAGGAGTTTTTCAAACCAGCGGTCGGTAGGAGACTGGAAGTATCTCTCACAAAAAGGATGGAAGCTGATTTCCATGTGTGATGATGAGCCCGGCACAGAGGGTCATTTAACCTTTATACGTTTCATTGCAGTCTTGCGGCAACATCTACAAAGGCCTCGCTCAGACTGGTGCCTGGGGCTGTTTTGATGAGTTTAACCGAATCTCTGTGGAAGTCTTGTCGGTGGTAGCCATGCAGGTATGGGGGCCACAAGTTGGTGGGAGGCCTGTGATCATCTCCCCAAGCACTGTGGCAATCTACATCCTCTTGCTCTCAACCTCTGCTCGTCCACTTTTGTGTCTCCCTTCCCACTTGGACGTCAAGCCCCTTCCTCTGTTCTTTAGAATTGGCCCCGGGGCAGGATATGGGGATCCCATGAGTCCCTACCAAGGTGAATCCATTCACTGGCTGTGGACTCCATTTCCTCCTCCGTGACCTGTCCCACCTGCTTCCTGTGGGCGAGGGGAGGATCAAGGCAGATAGCAGAGCCTGGCTTCTTGGAAAGGCCATGGACTTTGGAAAGGTCTTCCCTTTTGTAATAGAGCCTGGGAAAGCTGCTCTACTTCCTTTGGGCCAATTCATCTCATCATACAAAGGTAGGATCTCTCATGCAAAGGATGGGAAATGACTTCACCATGTGATGATAAGCTCAGTAAAGTGAGGATCACAGGGTGAATGTTGCTGATAGAAGGAAGTCATGTTCGGATCACATTTACATAAACATGCCGCTTGTCTTCCAACTTCTCCAGAAAGCATCTCATCTATTGAGCACCTACAGCAGAGTGAGTGCTAAGCTCAGAACCAGGGTGAAGTGTCCCTGGTTGATTAGGGCAGATCCCTAACTTCATAAAACAACTTTAGTTCTTGAGACGGGCACAAGCACTCTTGAGGGCTTTAGAAGGGATCAGATTCCTGACTCACAGTACAGGGCAAGGCTGCTAGATGTGCCATCTTGAAGCTAGACCTAAAAAATTAGATGGAGATGATCTGGATTAAGGGGAAGGGTCTTATAGACAGAGGAAGCAAGTGGAAAGAGGGATCTGTAGGGAAAAGTGAGCAAACCTCTGTTGAAAGTCTGTTCTGTACCAGCTCCCAAAGACCAGCTGAGGAAAGTCATTTGTCCAAGGACATGTTGGCAAGCGGTGAGGTTGGGCCTTGAACCCAGCACCCTCTCCCATACAACCAGGGGCGTGTATAGACACAGATACTGGTGTCTAAGGGATAAACTGCTAGAGAAGAAAATCAGGCCAGAGAGGTAGATGGGCTCTAATGTTGTGATGTGTGTTGTACCTACTTTGGGGGGCAGAGAGCCCCTGCATGTTTCTGAAGGGGAAATTGCCCTCTGCTTGGCAATGGTTTTAAAGAGGGGCTGAGCAGTGGGGAAAGTCAGTGGCTGCAGGATGTCAGGGGTCTCTCACAGGGGTCCTGACTGGGGCCACGGCCTCAGTGCGAGCCCCATGGCCTCCCCCAAGGCGCCTCAATCACCCTGGTGAAGCACAGCCTTTGCCAGCACCCGTTCTGTGCTCCTTCCAGTAAACTGGGTGCTCCTCTTTCCCGCCAAGGAGCCTGTCGTTTCAGAGCCCACCCACTCCACCACCTCAACAAGACAAAGCCAACATAAGGGAACCAAGCGGTGAAGGAAGCCATGTGGTGATGGCGCCTGGGATGCTGGCATGACTGGTGCTCCCAGGTTGTGCCTGGGCTCCATGTGGCCTAAGCATATAATTTTCCTCCTGTCATTTGCCTTTATTTCCAGAGCAGGATGTATACAGTACAGAAAAAGAAAAGCAGAGCTATGAGGGACTCCTTGGTTCCCCTAGGCTTTGGTTTAAAGTCTTCAGGCCCAAATGAATGGCCAAGGCAAAATTTTAGCTCCACTGACATTTTTCTAAGGGTAAGGGCAGCAGAGGGGGGGAAGTGGGAGTTGCTGCAGATGGAGGGTGGTCCTCGGTGGGGAAACTGGCCGAAGGAGCATTCTTCCCCTCCCGCTGGCCTGTGCATACGGGGCAGGAGCTAGCCTCTATCCACCACCCCCCAGCATGCTGTCCCCATGCAACATAATGTCCCCATGCAACATGCTGTCTCTGTCCATGCAGGCTGGACTTGGAGCCGTGAGCAGGTGCTGAAGCCACCCCGAGGTGGCACAGTGGCAGAGCTCACACCATCTACCGATTCCTTTTTTTTTTTTTTTTTTTTATTTATGATAATCTCAGAGAGAGAGAGAGAGGCAGAGACACAGGCAGAGGGAGAAGCAGGCTCCATGCACTGAGAGCCCGACGTGGGATTCGATCCCGGGTCTCCAAGATCGCGCCCTGGGCCACAGGCAGGCTCCAAACCGCTGTGCCACCCAGGGATCCCCATCTACCGATTCCATGGCTCACCTTCACCTCCACTTGGCACTGGGAGCCATAAGTGGCTGGGAGGCTTTGCAGGGTCCCTTCACTTTGCCCTCCCCCCAAGGTAGTCAGGCCTTCCATCCCTTGTGATGGGCAGCTGATTGGTGCTCTCATTCATGGATTCTTGTCTGGACTGCTTCTTGGCGAAGCCCTCACAAGTTACAAAACTGTGGGTCCTTCTCTCATTCCCAATGGTGAGGTATGGTTTTCCCTCTTTTGGATTATTTGATTCGATAGGAGTTGGTAGCAGCAGTAAATTGAATAGGTGGCCGGAACACTCCCTTGGAAACCTTTGACTAGCATGGTTCATGGGAGCTGATTGCGAGCATTTCAGTGCTCTCACATCGGTGGCTTAAAATCAGCAGTGATGGGAGCATTTTCCCAGCAGAAAGTGGCAAATCCTACAAATCAGGGGCATTTTGTTTTCCCGGTGAGCTGGTTCTTAAACATTTACCAGCACGCCTCTGCCTTGTCAGAATATGTCAGTGTTGCCAGATTTTTTGAATTTTAAAGAGAAGCTGAAAGTCCAGATTTTTATTTAAAAAACTCCAGGGCAGCCCGCGTGGCTCAGCGGTTTAGCGACGCCTTCACCCCAGGGTGTGATCCTGGAGACCCAGGATCGAGTCCCACGTCGGGCTTCCTGCATCGGGCCAGATTCTCCCTCTGCCTGTGTCTCTGCCTCTCTCTCTCTCTCTCTCTCTGTGTATCTCATGAATAAATAAATAAAATCTTAAAAAAAAAAAACTCCAGGTTTCTGAAAGTTGGCAACTCATTAAAAAACAAAACGAAAGGAAACAACTTGGGAGCTGGACCAAAAAGCATGCCACTGACTGCTTCACCTCTGTGTGGTCACTTCATAATTTAGAAGAACCAGGATTAATGCCTCTTCCAGGTCTGTGTGAATTTGGGGAAAGAAGGTGTGGAGTAACAGGAATAAAATAGAGCTTTCTCAGAGTACTAATTCTAGGCCTAGGATGGTTCTGAGAGTTGGGACAGAAGCATAAGCTCTTTGTAGCCTCGGATATTGGGATTATAATTATAATTATATTTTGTACCTGGAGTTTCCTCCTTGTTTCTTCCACTGCAGATACCTGACAGTTCATATACCACCCATCTTTTCTACTTCTTGCCCACCATCTTCTGTTATTCTACATGCTATAAAGTCCTGCTCTTTCATCTCTGCTGTTAGGAGTTTCTGCATCTTCTTTTCTGGCTACTGGCCCCAGATTGCAGAGGGCTTTTCTTGTCCTCACCAGCCAGGTTGCACTGGCATGACTGCCCTTGCTGAAATCCAGGACCACTTATGGTGGACCCAATACAGTGCTCAGTGCTGTGGGGTTGCCAAAGGGCCATTTCACGGTGTCCCTCCAAGGAGCCTGGGGAAGAGGCAGCAGGAAGCAGTGAGAGCCAAGTAGGATCAGCATAGAGTTCATCTTGGGCTCCAGAGATTATAGGAGCAATCCCATATGCAACTGGGATCTTCAAAGAAACAGGTTCTTGTAGGGTGGGGTGAACCCTGCAAGGGGGTGGGGAAGTGGTCATGTGTGTAGGTCATGTCTGAAACCACACAGCCAGTGTTCAACTCTGGTTCTGCCACTTACCAGCTGTGTGACTTTGGGTGAGTCCATATCTCAAGTCCCACATCTCTAAAGAGGGTTAATAATAGTACCTACTAGATGCGGTTGTAATAATTATTTAATAAGTTAATACATGTGGAGCATTTAAAGCCCTACAGCTAGTAGGCATGCGATAAATATTAGTCTCTATGATGATTGTGGTGGCGGTAATGGTGGTGATTGTGGTGGTGGTAGTAGTGGTGGTGGTGATGTTAGTGGTGATGGGGGTGGTAGTGCTGTTGGTTATATTGGTGGTGATAATGGTCATGATAATGATGGTCATGGTGATGATGGTCATGGTGGTGATGATGATGGTATGAAAATAGTGGTGATAAGATGATGGTGATGGTGGCCATGATGATGATGGGGACCATGATGGTGGTGGTAATGATGATGGTCATGATGATGATGGTGGTGGTGGTTACTGTTATTATTACCTGAGCACTGCAGAACACAGGTTGAAGGGCAGTGGAAGACCAGGAGACATGGGGCAGGGAAAGAGGGTCCACACCCAGGTCTCACCACCCTCCTCAACACCCTTCACTCCTCAGCTGGCCCAACCTCAGACCATCTTCCCAAACTTAGTGTCTTAATTGACGAGGCAGTATTCAATAGCCATTGTCCCCAGTGCACAATAGATAAACAATGTGAATTCGCCTTATTTTGAAGCTGCCCAATAGGATGTCCTAGCAGGTTCTGCAAGGTCAGTTCCTTTTTGCTTCTGGAATTAAATGAAATAAATTCAATCCAGAATTCCCTGGTGCTTTCACACTCCAGGCTAGGAGCATACCCGTAGGAGAGATCGTTTCAAACAAGTGGTCTGACAATAGTCGGGGCAGAATCTGAGTCTGTTCCACTTAAAATCCTATACCCACCCAAGGAGAAAATTACACTTAATTATTCACACAGCTAAAAAAAAAAAAAATATTATTCACACAGCCATCCAGGCTGGCATATTGGTTCCAAAGCCATACCAGCTGTGACTCTCCCTCGTCATCCCCTCTCCTCCTCCCGGCTCCTTGCCTGTCTGGGTTCCTCTCCCAGTAACTTCTACAAAAGTGCGTGTGCTCCGGGGTTCTTGCAGGTGGGTATTTTCGTGTCTCTGTCAGAGTGGTTGAGCAGAATTACATATACGATGGGAATAAGTGGGACAATTCCAAGAGCAATTACTCTGCTATTTTAAAGATGTATGAAGTACTACTTAGTCTTCCCCCTCCCCCAGAATTTTGCCAATACCATTGCAATCAGCTCACTAGGCCTTTGGGCCCAAGGGCATGTGTCAGCAGGACACACTCCACCACCTTCTCCCTCCAGCCTCCCTGGCCAGGCATTTCTGCCATGTGCCTTCCTTCCCCATGGCACAAGGGTGCTGGGCCGAGGCAGGAAGCAGCTAGAAGCAGCAGATCGGTTAGCAAGGTCTTGGGAGGTCACCATAGCAGTGTTCCAAGGACTCAGAGTGCCAAATGCTAGAGTCTCAGAACCAAGGGAGCTTCCCACGTAACACCCTTTATAGAGGAGCGTAAGGTCTAAGGTAAAAACACGGAAATTTTTTTTTAATGTAAAAAGTGGTGAGTGGGTTGCACTTCCTGAAGGCAGGATTCCAATCTGCTTTTTGCAGAGAGCAGCATGGAGTGAGCCAGGCAGGATTTTAATAACACATGGCATTTGGGGGCAAAGTCTGGACCACAGAGTGGACTTACTTCCCTAGAACATAAGGGGCATGGAGGAAAAAGCTGAGTGGGTTCAGGTAGCTCAGAGCTAGCCGATGACCTCTTTAAAACCTATCACCTACAAGAAAGATGCTATGACTGTTACCCTTCATGAGTGTGTCTGATACAAGGCCCCAGCCTGGGCGGGAAGACGTAGGGCTGGAGCCCTCTGTGTTCACCAGTTTCCAGTCTTGGAAGAGAAAGGCCTCATTCTTAAGATACCCCATTGGGCTCTCATGGTCAGACAGGCACACCGTGGCTTGTGCAGGATATGGGGCTGGCCTGAGATAGAGGTAAAACCTACCCACCCATCTAAAGAATCAGGCAGAAAGCGAGCTCCCTGAGAGAGGGATGATTAAGACTGTGGCGCTGGAAGGGCAAGTGAGCCCATCTGGCTAAGGGCCAGTGGAGGGTCCTGAAATGGGAAGGGGGCAGTCAGGTCTCTTGGCTGGGGCACTTAATGGGCCAGCAGCCTCAACTTCCCCGGGGAGCCTGTTAGAAATGCAGATCCAGACCCACCAGAGCCCTGCTGTGACACAGTCTGCATTTCTGCACAATCCCCTGGGTTTCGTACTAAATTTAGGGACATGCTGCCCTTGGTTCCAGCTCCTCAACCCTGGTGACACAGTAGAAGTGCCCATAGCAATGCACAAACACACTGTCTCCACCCCCAAAGATTCTGGTTTCATTGGTCTGGGACAGGACCTAAGCATCAGGTTTGGTTTTGAAAAGAGAAACACTTTTGTTTTGAAAGAACCACGTCCATGTGGCTCTCATGTCCAGCAAATGCTGAGAACTGGAGCTAAGAGGGGGACTGGCAAGTGAGGGAAACATCTGGAAGGCTGTGGGGCATGGGTTAGCCTAGGTTAGCAGGCCACAGAGACACATCCTCCTCCCCAGGGTAGGTGGGGCAGAGGGAGTGGAGGAAGCAGGTGTACTGAGGGGGTGGGGCCTATATGCAGCTCTGATGGGGACAGCTGGGCAGCAGCCAGGATGAGCAGAAACACAAGAATTAACTGGACCGCAGTGGTTCTTGAACTGGGCAGATATCCAGATCTTACTAGTCAGGGCTTACTATAATCCCAGGGCTTACTAGTTAGCTGGACCCCACCCCAGAATTTCTGATTGGGTGATCCAATCTGGGGTGGGGTGGGGGGCTATGAATTTGCATGGGAATTCAGGAGGCCCCAGGGCCACAAGCCGTGGAATGGTGGACAAATCAGTTATACTTTTTTACCTTCAATTTCCTCATTGGGAAGACATTCTGCAGACCACAGTTTTCCCAACTTTGGCATTTTCAATGCCTTGAGCCTGATAATTCCAGAAATTTCGCACTACTTGTGACAACAAAAATGTCCCCAGCTGTGGCCAGATGTTCCCTGGGGAGGACAGGTACACAGTCACCCTCAGGCAAGAACATCGGTTTCTACATAGCGTTTTGTGTTTGTTTGTTTTCTTTAGCGAGTGGCAAATACACTTTTCTTACTTCGTGGAAACATATGCCTCTAAATTATAACATGATTATTTTTAGAGTAAAACAAAATTCCCCTGAAAGGTATATATTCGATGAGGAGCCATGTGGCTGGCACAGTGTCCTGGTAAAAGGAGGTTTGGGGAAGTGGCTAATAAGAGCATGTGCTTTGGCACCAGATTGCCTGGTTGGTAACTTGGGTTGCCCCACTTACCAACTGTTAGACAGCTGGCAAGTTTCTTTTTTTTTCTCTTGCAACTTTTTATTTTTAACAATTTTAGACTTATAGAAAAATTACAGAAATAGCATAGAGTCCCCACATACCCCTGTCGTAGCCTCCCTAAACCTGGCATCTTGCATAACTGCAGCACAGCTTCTTAACTGCCTCTGGCTCAGTTTCCCTATCTATAAAATAAGGATCTGCCCATCTCGTACAGTTACTGAGAGGACTTCACAGGATGGGATGACTCACCTAAAATACTCAGAGAAGTGCCTGGTACATACCAAGTGGTCGGTAAACGTCATTTATTCTTTTTCTTTTTGTTATTCCCTGTGGGTTTAAAATCTTTTAAAGTGATGAGTTTTTAGCAGAGAAATAATGGACCCCCTTGAGTGAAGAGTGGACCTGGCCCCTTTGGTATCCGTTTATGCCTACCTGTGTTTGAGAATCCCCCTTGCTGGGCTTGCGGTGTAATCCATGTGATCCCAGCCCACCTGCTTCTCTTGCCTCTTCCCAACATCCTGAAGGACCTCTGGACTTTACTGGGGCCTCCTGGACCCCACCCGCTGCATTGCAGTGACTCATCCCCATGGACCCTGATTGCCACTAAGGTGATGAGAAGGTGCCAGGCACACAGTCTTCTGTCCTGTCCCAGGAGAGCCCCCTGCTCACAGAGCCTGCTACTAGCACTGATGCCCCAGCGTTAACTGTGGCCTTGCATCTGCTCCATACTCTGCCTCAGGAGCACCCCCTACAGACTTTTACATGGGAGGACAGAGGCCTCAGATCCTACAGGAGGGAAGCAAAACGGTCCTGGGCTCTGGCCTTCGCCCAAGGGTATCAAAGCAATCAGTAAATGGCAATGAAACTCCCTTCCCCACCTTATAAGATGGTGATGAGCGTTTGGTGTATTTTATAGATGGGAGGACTGGGACCATTGGGGAGAGCCCCTTCCTCACCACCCTCATAAGCTGGGGGGTGATGGGGAGGCAGGAGGTGCTATGCGGGGCTGCCCTGTGAGCACCGCTGTGCGTGCCGTGCTGGAGATCACCTCTGACACACAGCATTGCCATTCTCTATGCAGAAAAGAAATTTTAGTCTCTAACTCCATGAGCTCAAATGCATTTGGTCTTTAGAGCTTCACTTTGAGAAAGGAGCTGAATCCTCATTCACCTGTCAACCTGTAGACCTGTCACCCATTCTGGTGGGTGCTGCCCTGCCAGGTGCTGGGGAGAGCCCCACTCCATGGAGGATGGTCCAGCTGCCTGGTGTCTTTCTCTTTTACTTAGGTTCCTGCTGTCTCTCCATGTCTGTATGTCTCATAAATCCTCCAGCTCTGTCTGTCCTTCTCTGTTTATATCTGTCCCTCTCTGTCACACACACCCCTACAGCCCAATCTGCACAGAACCCTCAACTATTCTAAACACCTGCCCATGGCAACATGATTGGAGCTCTTTCAAGACCCTCGGCTTTCAGGAGCCCCGAATGGCTAGAGATACTCAGATACACTCTGGGGCCTCCCTGAACAAGCGTGCCCCTCTTATCTTCACTCTTGCTGTCGCTCATCATTGTTGCACATGCCTTTCCAAAGCACCATGTGTGAAAATGGGGATTTCGTTTCTGTCCCTCTCCTCACTGCTGTAAGAGCATTCTAGAATGTAGAGCTGACCAGGTCAAGCTTCAGCTTAAATCCACACCTTTAAGACAAAAGTCTGACTTTTGAAAGGTACTCATAGCCCTTGGGGATGTGGCTCCAGTCTCGCTTTGCCATTTAAGGATGTGCAATCTTTAAAGGGGTGAGCTGTGATTATGCCATGTGTTCTAGAGACGTAGCCTGAGGAAGTAAGCCAGGCTGAGGACCACAGTAACGATTTCTGTGTTAGCTGCTGTTTTTAAGCATTTTATGTGTGCTCAGCTTTTCATAGGCTTTCTTTCATTTAATCCTTAGAACCAGCCTAGGGGGTAGGTCCTGGTGTTCTATCCATCATGCAGTAGCCAAGTTGCCTGGATTCAAGTCCAGAACCCACCACTTAGGACCTGAGCAAGGTCAGGCAAGCTACCCAGCCACTCAGTGCTTCTGTTTCATCATAGAGAAATGGGCTTCAAGGGTTATGGTGAAGAGCAAATGAATTAACATGTAGAAACACTCAGAACGGTGCCTGGTGGGAGGTCAGTGGGGTTAGACACCTGTTCGCTGTTCACGCCTGACCCCTTCACTGCTGTTATAAACATGGGCATGGGAGACCAGATTTCTTTCAGACGGGCACCCCATGCTCATTAGCAGAGGGTCCAGGGTGCAGTCACTGTGCCCATCCGTCAGTGAAAGGGGCCACAGAGCAGGTGTCTGCACTGGGCATAACCATGCTTCCCAGCCTTATCTACCACCCCACCCCCGGAGCACAGTGGAGACCTTTTCTGTTGACTCATTCACCAGGTAAAAAGCATTCAAGATGCAATCCGAGATAAGAAACAACGATTCAACTTCCTTGGGGAGGAGATTAGCCTGGAACCTTCGGTGGGGATCTTCATCACCATGAACCCGGGTTACGCTGGCCGCACGGAACTTCCAGAGAATCTCAAGGCTCTTTTCAGGTGAGCATCAGCTCTGCCCCATGCAAGGGCCCCAGAGAGAAGCCTCTTCTGTTTTTCTCCACTGAAAATGTATGGCACACATATTGGAAGAAATTTATAACATATAAAAAAGTAGAGTTTATAAAACCACCTTTAACGTTATCACCAGTAAAATTATTTCTTGCTCTGTTGTATTCTGCTTTCCTCTATATGAGTATTTTAAAGTCATGCATTTGTGGTCTACACACACTTCCTATTGTTTTTTTGCCATTTCATACTCTATCATAATCTTATCATAAATCATCTCTTCTGTTAGATATTCATAAGAAATTTCATTTCATGACTACGTTTTATTATACCAAGTGCGCAGTCCATGGTATCAGGTATCACTAAGTGGTCCCCCATATTTAAATATTAAGAATGCTTCTAACATTTAAAATAAATTTACACATAATGCTGTAATATACATCTTTGTACATAAGTTTTTTTTTTCTCTATGCATAGTTATGTACATAAGTTTTTTTTTTTCTCTATGCATAGTTATTTTCTTTGGCTAGCTGCCCAGAAGTGGAATCACTGAGTTAACAGGGAGGCACTTTTTTTTTTTTTTAATTTATTTTTTATTGGTGTTCAATTTACTAACATACAGAATAACCCCTAGTGCCCGTCACCCATTCACTCCCACCCCCCGCCCTCCTCCCCTTCTACCACCCCTAGTTCGTTTCCCAGAGTTAGCAGTCTTTACGTTCTGTGGGAGGTACTTTTTAAGGCTCCTGATACACACTGACAAATTGCTTTCTACAAAGACTAGTGCCAAGTTACGCTCCTAGTAGCCATGCACAAGAACACCTCTTTTATTTCACCTTTGCCACCAGTGGATATTGCCATGCTTTTACATCTTTTTTACCGTGATAAGAAAACACAAATCCATTTTCTAGAAGGGGCTGGAGGGAGTCTCCGTTCTTTTTCTCAGGAAAGAGATTTCAGCCCAACCAAAAAAGGTACCTCGTGGTTTCTGATTTTTTCCGCCTCCTGGATCGTCATCTAAGACAGAGAGGCCTCAGGAGCTGTGACACAGAGGTCAGCTTCCTCTTGGGAGCCAGAGCCCTTGCTCTGTTGGGGACGTGAAGTCCAGGAGCCCCCTAGAGAGGTCCCTGTGCATTTCGTCCCTCAGTCCGGTCCCTGTGCACTTATGCGGTGGCAAATTCCTGCGTCACAGGAGTGGTGTGGACATACTCCCCACCCCCACCCAGGCCAGTGCCCATGTTAGCCAAGAGCTTATTGGAACATCACCAGGCTGCCTGAAAGGGTGGCATGGAATATCACTTGCTCATGGCTTGCACAAAGTATTTATTAAGTGAGCCTTGCATTTACAAACAATTACGCAAGTGGATTATCACCCTGGTAAGAACAACTCTACATTTCCACACCACCCCCCTACCCCAAATTTAAAGGGAACATTTATCCAGAAAATTGGGAGGGGAGGGAGAAAAATATTTGTAAAAAAAAACAATAAATACAAACATCTACTTTGTTACTTCATTTTCACAAAACCCAGTGAGGTGAGTGCTACTAGTATCACCCTTTGTGCAGGGAGAAAATAGGGCAGCAAATTGCCCAGGGTGGGAACCGTAGTCACTAGGTTCGCTCGCAGACCAAGTAGCGAGCCACAGAACAGGGGTTAGAGCCCAGACAGTCCACCTCCAGAACCTCTGCTCCTCTTGTTTGAATGCTGTCATCCAGAGATAGTTACAACCTTTTGGCATTCTCCCTTCCAATATCTGGTGGGCAGGGTATCTCTTTGTCACACTTGGCATAAGACTCTATATAAATTAGTATCCTGCCTTTGTTAACGAATATTTTCCCCATGCCACAAAATAGTTTCCTTCCATAGCATTATTTTCCATGGCCCTATTGCATTCTGTTGTATGAATGCATACTTAACCTTAGTTCAGGTTGCAAAATAATTGAGATTCTAAGTGTGTGGTTGCTCCTTTGAATTTGAATACGCTGTCAAATTTAGAGGAAAAATGTTCTTGAATGATATGCTTTTGAAAATTTTGCATTGGTGTAGGGAAAATGTGGTTAAAGAAATGTAAACAACCTTAGGCTCCTGTTATAGACTTAATAAATTAATTTTAAAAATATGTAATTTAAAAATCAAATGTTTCTAGGCTATGGGGGGGAAGTCACAGTAAATCCTTATAGATAAAAATTCCCCTCTGTATTCCCATATATGACATTTTTAACAAGATTTTATTTATTTATCTTAGAGAGAGGGAGAGAAAGAGAGAGAGAGAGAAAGAGAGAGAGAGAGAGCGCTCGTCTAAGAATGGGCAGGGAGAGGAACAGAAGGAGAGGGAGAGAGAGAATTCCAAACAGACTCTGTGCTGAGCATGGAGCCTGAGGGTGGGGCTCAATCACCTGATGCTGACATTAGGACCTGAACAGAAACGAAGAGTCAGCCACTTAACCAACTGAGCCACCCAGGCACCCCTCATATATGCATTTTGTGGCAAGATGGGGTTAATAGGTATTTACTTTAGACCTCAGCGTTAGATATTTATTTATATTTTTATGCGCATAAGCACAGAATGAGCCCCAAGTGTATAGGCTTGGAGGAGACATACGTTTTGAAAATGAGGAGTAGATCCTTGTAGACCCCAGGAGAGACCCAATTCCTCAACCTTAGCCCCTAATCTATTATATAAGGAACTGACTGAATAAATTACTACTTACTAAAGCTTGACCAAGCCATGCCTGTGTTACAAGATGAGCTGTAACCCCACCCCTGCCCCTTCCTGCTACCATCATCCGTCACCTTGGTCAAGAAAGTTCATGTCTTTTATCCTTTGTCAACTCATCCCTGAATTAGAAATCTTAGATGAAACTATTGGTAAGGGCTGAGTGTTTATACTCACAGATGCCTCTGTCCATGATCTCAGCCAGGGTCACTTGTCCTCCAAGCACCCCCACCCCTTCGACTGTGGTTGGGAAACCATCCTGACCCTCTGTTTCCCCATTCACAGGCCTTGTGCAATGGTGGTTCCAGACTTTGAGTTGATCTGCGAGATCATGCTGGTGGCAGAAGGATTCATTGAAGCACGATCATTAGCCAGAAAGTTCATCACCCTTTACCAGTTGTGCAAAGAGCTGCTCTCTAAACAGGTACTCTCTCTAGTTTGGCCAGACCACCTGTCAGGTGTAATTGCCCCGCTCTGCCCAGTGTAGTAGGGAGACATGAAAGCCTTCTCACAGAGAGTCAGTGTGCCCATAAGAATAGTAAAAGCTCCGAATTTAAAGCTTCTCCTCCCTTCGGGGCTCTCTTACTAGGACTACCTTTGCTGCCATAGCATGGGTGCACTCAGCCCTATAAAATCTGTCCCAGGTGGATTTCTTTAAAAACCTCTCCTGTTTCTCCTTGCTTCCCAGACCCCTTGTTCATTGTATTATCGGTCGGTTCCCCACCACCACTGACTTCCCGGCCAGAGACTGACACTCACAAATCCATCCTGAACCTCTCTTCTGAACTCTAAACCTGTATGTTCAGCAGCTATACCACAGCTCCCCCTGAGTGCAGGAAAAGCAGCTCCAGCTCAGCATCTAAAGCCCATCTCCCAGCTGATCCTCACCCCTGCAGCCCTATGTCTAATCGTGGATGAACTCTTATTCGTTTCACCCTCTGGATATCTCTCAAATCCATCTCATTTTCTTCCTACCACTTTATATCTAAGCACCCCTGCCTCTTGCTTAAACTCCTGGAACTGCCTTTACGAGTTGCTACTAGTAATTCTTCTTTTTAAAGATTTTTTATTTATTTATTTTTTTGAGAGAGAGAGGGAGTAGCAGACTCCCCACTGGGCAGAGAGCCCAACATGGGGCTCAATCCCGGAATTCCAGGATCATGACCCAAGCAGAAGGCAGACACTTAACCAACTGAGCAACCCAGGCACCCTGCTACTAGTAATTATTCTTTAACTATTTTTCTCAGAGAGTCTGAAGGCCTCCTGGGTGTAGAGCATGTGAGCTCAGCCTCGACCATCTCTAAGAGCTAACGTGGCTTCCCCCTAGATACCCTTCCACTCTCTAAATGAGCAAGGAGTAGCCAGACACATTGAAAGTGGTTCTTTTTGGTTTCCCTGGCTCCCAGCCCCCTGTATGCTCTGGGGCTGCTTTGTTGTCATCAGAGTTAGAAAAGTAGCTAATGCCAGACCAAGAGCTGGAATCTATGACTACGACCTTCCGTGTCATTGGTCCTTTCCTGAGCTTCCAGCTTGGCCTCAAAAGGGGCCTGCCTATAATTTTTTAAAATATTTTATTTATTTATTCATGGGAGACACAGAGAGAAGCAGAGACACAGGCAGAGGGAGAAGCAGGCTCTAAGTAGGGAGCCTGAAGTAGGGCTCAATCCCAGGACCCTGGGATCATGACCTGACCCAAAGCCAGAAGCTCAACTGCTGAGCCACCCAGGCATCCCCAACCTAACCATAATTTTATAAACACTAGCATGTGATGTTCAGCACACCTGCCTGACCTGTGCCACCTTCCAGGATCACTATGACTGGGGCCTGCGGGCCATCAAGTCTGTGTTGGTGGTGGCAGGATCCCTGAAGCGAGGAGACCCTGACCGCCCTGAGGACCAAGTCCTGATGCGCTCCTTGCGAGATTTCAACATCCCCAAGATCGTGACCGATGACATACCAGTGTTCATGGGCCTGATTGGGGACCTCTTTCCTGCCCTGGATGTCCCTCGGAGGAGAGACCTCAACTTTGAAGCGTTGGTTAGGAAGGCGGTGGTGGACCTGAAGCTCCAGGCTGAGGACAGCTTTGTACTCAAGGTATTTGGGGGTTTCCCTCTCAAGATTTTTTTGTCCTTTAATGATTTTCTTGGATAATGGGTCATCCTTAATCCAAAGGATTGCTTTAGATATATAAATATGTATCTACCTAGTAATAATTCATTTCAAGAGCTCTTTACTGGGGCACCCACAATGGGGAATGTGTGGTGGGGAATACAAGGGAAAGATGGCACCCCTACCATCAGAAAGCTCATGATCCAATAGAGAACTAAGTCCCAGTCCATTCTGCTCTAGCACATATTTTTTTTCCTGTGAATTACTTCAGATATGATTAGAGAGAACTGACAGTGGTACAATATGGAAGCCATGTTGGTTCTTACGCATTTTTCTGATCTTGTAAACATTTTGAAGTGATCAAGGACAAGTTTTTCTCACAAGAAAACCTGAGGGCGGTAGGCAGAATAACATTCCCCACCCCGAGATGTACAGAGGACATGGATAGATTTTTTTCCTGTGCAGTAATACCTTTGGGGATCCTACGAACACCACCATAGAAGTTCACAACTGCCTTTATGTTATGTATCCTGTCTGAACTCCCCACAACCCGTGAGGTCAATGGAGCAGATGAGGCACTTTATAGATGAGGACAATGGCCACCACTACTTCTACAGGATACTCCACTGAGCATTTCATGAGAGACAACTTGCTCCCCCTTGAGGAGGTTACCAGCTGGGGGGCACATTCCTTCTATACCACTCTGGGAGGCCTTTCTAGAATGTAATACAATACAGTCGGTTGAGATTAAGCCCTGGCTGTATGCAAATCAGCTTCTGCTTCTAGCTCTGAGCTTCCATTTCACAGAGGAAAATGTTGACCTGGTCCTTCCCAGCTCTGATTGGTTTTGCCTGTCCACCATCCCCACACCCAGCCTCCCTCCTCCCAAGTGCAGAGGATAGACTTTGTCAAGGTAGAGATGGACTTGAGGGCCTTCTAGGTAGAGGCCAAGGGTTGGTGAAGAGTTGGATGGAGAAACACAGAGATTGTTCATGCAGCAACAAGAAATCCAGCATTGCTAGGGAGAAAGGTATGGGGGCAGGGAGTGAACAATAGGACTCAAAGGGTAATATGGGACCATGATATAAAGGGCCTTGAATGCCAGACTGAGTGCTTTCCTCTTAAAGGCTCCAATCCTAAGAGATGCCCCTTCTCTGGAGGGCAGTTAAACCCAAACGAGGCTCCTGATATCCAAGACACTGGGGCTGAGGACTTGCCATCAGAACAGCCCACATCCTCCCAGACACTCTGGTCTGCTAAGGCAACGTGACCCTACCTCCCCATTTTCTGCATTTTTTTCCTACTCAGAATCTTACCTTTCCTATTTGTTTGTCAGTTGGTGCACATTCTGTGTCCTCCTTTCTCTCTCTCCTTTCATGACTGCTTTCTGCTCCTCTGCTAAGACAGATACTCCCTGTTAAAGGCTCTTGGGACAGATGGTGTTTTCTACTGGCTTTTCATTCGTGCTGTCTATCTGACCTCCTCAAAGTTCATCAGAAACGCCTAGTGAGGCTCTGCTTTCAGGTGTCATTCTGAGATCCCTAAAAGCAATACTATAAATTCATCTTTTGAGAAAAAGGAATTTGAAGTGTAGAAACTGGAAGGGGAGAGTTCAGTCAGTTCCTGGAAAGAGGATGAAAATGGGTTGACAGATCCCGCATGGTAGGAGGGCCAGAATCCACTTAGAAGGGGCTTCAGGAGAGGAGGGCCCTGGAGGTAGCCAGTCTGCCCCACTGAACCCTGGTGATGCCTTAGCCTTGGAGTTGGTAGTGAAGGAGGGCAGGGGAGAGAAAGAGAACTGGAAATGGCCAAGGGGGAGATCATTAAGTCAGTTTACCCTGTAATTTTTCCACCTGACTCCCTATATTCTTGTCTCCTTTTTTTTTTTTTTTTAAGATTTTATTTATTTATTCATGAGAGCACACAGAGAGAGGTAGAGACACAGGCAGAGGGAGAAGCAGGCTCCCTGTGGGGAGCCTGATGTGGGACTTGATCCCAGGACCCCAGGATCACACCCTGAGCCAAAGGCAGATGCTCAACCACTGAGCCACACAGGTGCCCAAACACACATTGCCCTGCTCCCCATTTTGGTCTCAAATTGCTACGAAGACAGAGCATGTACAGCCAGGTCTTTAACCTGCAGCAAGAAAGAAAAGTTTAAGACAATCTAATAAACTCTTTGTGGGTGCAGGCATGACTGCTCTTGGAGTATTGGTGTTTCAGTTTATAGCCCATCTGGTCTATTTGGGACCCCCCAGCCTGGAGGCCAGTCACTTGCTGACTCACCCACAAGTGAAAGAACATAGTCCAACGTCTGTCCACATGCATGCGCTCTCATCCTGGAGAGGCACCGTGGGTATATCCACCCATCCCTGCCTCCTGGAAAATGCAGTGCAGCTCTTCATTTAAACCTGAGGCTCACCAGATCCTGGGAAAAGCAACAGCTCAAGAGACAAAGGCAGACACAGACACCCCCCCCCACACACACACACACACGTGCACATGCACACAGCAGCTGACTCTGATGTGAATAAGGAAGAGAACATTTTGAAAGTTCTAATTAGTATCCTTTAAAAAAAATTAAGAGAATCTTCTTATGAAATAAGAAATACCTATGAAAAGGGAAGGAAATGCTCCAAAAAAATAATAAAAAGAACTATCAGAGAATTATAAAGAGCTCTATGTATCATTGATATAAAATTCAAAGAGAGGGTTGGAAGGTAAAGTCCAGGAAATACCCCAGGACAAAATTATGTGTGTATGTATAATTTAAAAATGTATTTATGTATATATTTATTTTTATTCAATGTGTATGTTTTATAAGGATAGGGATACTTGTGTCTATATGTAGATATAAAATGTGTACATAACAAAATATAATGTATATAATACACAAAGAGACAGTCCAGGAGTCAAGATGATATAGAGAGGACTGATTTCTGTGCAACATGTTACCAATGGGAATTCTAGAAAGAACTTTCTAGAACTGGAGAAACAGGAGTTTGGAGGGGCATAGTCAGTACTGAAGAGTGGATTCAAATAGACTTTTACAAAGACACATCGTAATGGGATTTCAGAAGTCAGGGGTCAAGAGCAAACAGTAAGCTTCCTGGTTGGGTGATGGACCAAGGAGGTAGGAACAGGGGACCCGAGGAAAGGGTGAGGTTCAGGATGACGTGGGGGCCTCTCATCATGAATACTGGGTACTAGAAGACGGGGAAAACATTCCTTCAGAGTTCAGAGGGAAATGGTTTCAAAACCAATTCTGTACCAACGAAGATAATTGAAGATACTACCAAAGAGTCCTAAATTTTACTTCTTAAGCACTCCCTTTTTACTGTTTTATTTTTTTATTTTTATTTTTTGCCTTTTTTGGTGTCTGTTTTTGTTTTTACTTAAATTCCAGTTGATATACAGTGTAATATTCATTTCAGGTACACAAGGCAGTGATTCACCACTTCCATATGTCACCAGGCGCTTATCACAAGTGCCCTCCTTCATCCCCATCACCTACATCACCCATCACACTTCCCCTCCCCTCTGCAAACTGGTGACCATCAGTTTGTTCTCTATAGCTAAGAGTCTATTTCTTGGTTTCTCTCTTTCTTTTTCCCTTTGCTTATTTGTTTTGCTTCTTAAATTCCACATACGAGTGAAATCATATGGTATTTGTCTTTCTCTGACTGACTTATTTAACTTAGCATTGTACTCTCTAGATCTATCCATGTCATTGCAAATGGCAAGATTCTGTTCTTTTTTATGGCTGAATAATATTCCATTGCATATATACCACATCTTCTGTATCCATTCATTAGCCCATGAATACTTGGTCCGTTTCCATAATTTGGCTATTATAATAATCCTGCAATACATATCAATACATATTATGCATCCTTTTGAGAAGTTATTTGAGGATATACTATGGAAAAATGAAGATGAAAAATAAAAATGCAATGAGTTTCAAAAAATCCAGAATCAGGAAGAAAAAAAAAGTCCTAGCATTTTAGCTGTCACTGGACCTAGAAAGCAATCAATCCAAATTAGGGCAGGAAGTCCACAGTGTCCAGCGAAAAGACCTCAAAAATGGTTATATCCAAAGCAAAAATAGATCAACGTTGATCTATTTTATGTGTTTTATTAAACTTCTCAGTTATGAGGACTGAAGCATGTGTCTTTTCTTTTAACAAAAAGAAAAGGAGGGATGCCTGGGTAGCTTAGCAATTGAGCGTCTGCCTTTGGCTCAGGGCATGATCCCGAGGTCCTGGAATTGAATCCTGCATCGGGCTCCCCACAGGGAGCCTGCTTCTCCTTCTGCCTGTGTCTCTGCCTCTCTGTGTGTGTGTCTCTCATGAATAAATAAATAAAATCTTAAAAAAAAAAAGAAAGGAAAAGAAAAAGCAATTAAGAACACCCAAAGAAAAAAATCATGGTCCACATAGTTTTTTAAGTAAACATAACCTGATATATTTTTTAAAGATTTATTTGATTCCATTTGACCTTGGCTTGATGCTGAGAATATCCTCGGTCAAATCATGACACTAGGCCCATAGAGAACACAAAGGGTTCCAGGCAACCAGTTTCTTCTGTCATGAAAAATCTCCACAGCCATAAAAACGTCAGCCATGATCCGTCTTCAACCCTTACAATCGCAGAAAATAGAGAAGGTCTAAATATAAGACCAGAACAGAATATAAATATATCAAACATACCAGTGTAAAGGTATAATGTGTCTGGTAGAAGATAGGAGAAAGAAAGATAAAGGAAAAGATAGGGATACTTATATATTTACCTTACAAAAGATACTGTCAAAAGTTGATAGATTCATAATAGAGAACAGAAATAATGCATTCATCAGCTGATAAATGGATAAACGAATTGCAATCTACCTGCACAATGGCATTTTATTCAGCTCTAAGGAGGGATGATGTAGTGGTACATCCTATGGCACAGATGAGCCTTTAAACATTATGAGTGAAAGAGGCCATTCGCAAAATACCACATACTTTTCTAAATCTATTTATATGAAATGTCCAGAATAGTCTAATTTAATAGATGGAGAATGTCAGTCAGGGCTGCTCAGAGCTGAGATAGGAGTCGGGGGTGTAATGGTATGGTTTTCCCTTCTGGAGTGAAGAAAATATGTTAATACTGGTAATGATTTGGACTGTCCTGTGAATAGGCTCAAAACCTATTGGATTGGACACTTTCAAAAGGTGAATTTTATGGTACTTGAATCCTATCTCAATAATGCTATTGAAATGAATGAAAAGAAGTTAGATGGAACCAGAAAGTGATTTTAAGGCTTTCAGGATCAGGGAAACAGTCAGTAGCTGTTCATGAAAAAAAAAAAATCTAGGAATATAATGTAGTCTCCATTCATTTTTTTTTTTTTTGTAAAGATTTTATTTATTTATTCATGATAGTCACACAGAGAGAGAGAGAGAGGCAGAGACACAGGCAGAGGGAGAAGCAGGCTCCATGCAGGGAGCCCGACGTGGGACTCGATCCCGGGTCTCCAGGATCGCGCCCTGGGCCAAAGGCAGGCGCCAAACCGCTGCGCCACCCAGGGATCCCTGTAGTCTCCATTCAATAACCATAGTACTGCCTTCATTTCCCTCCCCCCTCCCTCCCCCTGCATTTTTTTAATGCAGTGCCCTCAGGCCAATTTCATGCTTAAAAATCCTCCAATGATTCTTGTTGTACTTAGAATAAAATTCTAAGTACCAATTCCTGCATAGCTGACCCCTGCTTATCTCTTTTATCTCATCTTATACTTGTCCCCCCCACCCCCACCCAGTACCTTTCTTTGAGCTGATCTTATGCTCTCCAAGCTTACAGCCTGAACCTGATGATTTTGTACTCACTGTCACTCCACCTGGAATGTCTCCCATGGATCTTCACGGGGCTCTTTTTCATTCATATATCAGCTTAGATATCAGCTCCACTCAAAACCCTTCCTGATGCTTCCCTCATCCTTATCTGGAAATATCCTGTGTTAAGTCCCAGAAGGACAAAACCAAAATCTGCTTTGGGTGCTTTTTGGCTCTGAACCAGAGGAACAGCAAGAGCTTAGGAGAGAGAAGAGAAAAATAATGATGCTGTGGAAAACAAAACTCAGTATCTCAGGAAGTTATCTTGCCATGGTGGAAACTAATCATCTTGTTCCCCAAACAACCATTCATCTGCTACCTTCATATTGAGCTAAGCAGTACCGCTCTCCTCCTGTTCCCTGGTTATATAGCTCTAGAATTTCATTTTGACACCTGAATCACTTAATTTTTTTTTAAATAGAGAAGTTACTTTTTATCATTTTTTTTAAATGTAGAAGAAATAAAAATCTTTGTACTCTCCTACCAGACTGTCAACAATCCAGAACATTATCTCTTACATTCACATTTCTCAGCCAATATGGGTTTTACAGTGCAAAATATGCTTGATCTACATTAAGGTTCAAATATCTTAGCCCATGTTGTATAAGATCTTTCACAATAGGGGCCACCCAGCTTCTCTAGCCATCCTTCACATTTTCAGCAAATATCTGGTCAATGCTTAGTATGTGCCAGACTCTCTGCTAGACACTGGAAATAAAAAGATAAGAAATCCAGTCCTCCCTGCCTTCAATGAGCTGATGATCTACTAGGAAGGAGAGTAACCATGGCAAAGTTGATGAGTACCAGGATATAGGTATGTCACATCTACTGCAGACTAAGGCATATGTAGGTTTGGCCAGAAGGCGGTAGGAGAAAGAGTAACATCTGAACAAGATGCCATATCTTGAAAGATGGAAACTCAGGAAGAACATCATTAAAGAACTCCACCTGTCTACCTGGGATGTGCATGCTCAGGATGAGCAAGAAGACTGGAAGCTGGTTGGGCCAATCTGCAAAAGGGCCTTGTAAGCCAATCTAAGGATTTGGGATTTCATCACCAATGGAGAACCATTGACAGGACAAAGTGATGGCAGTGACATGATCAGATTTTCATTTCTATAAATGGGGTCTTACAACAGTGTGGAAAGATAAGCCTGGAGGCAAGCCAGGGCAAGAGTAATAAGACCTTCAGTGCTACCATTGTTCCTAAGAAGTTCCTTGATGCCTGGCTCATTAGGCCATCTGGTCAACCACATCAGGGTTCTGTCACAAGGCCCTGTGCTGTTAATACCTCTGCTTCCAAATCCCCTGATTCATCTTCTTGGCAACTCACCTCTAAAGTCCTAGTTCAAATGCCCCCTCCTCTCAAAGCCTCTCTTATTCCTGTTACCTGTACAAAAGCAAACATTTCTTCCTATCTGTTCCCATCACACTTTATACGTACCTCGATCAGAGCAATTATTATGCTTCCCCATTAGCCTGTAAGGTCATGGAGGGCAGAAGAGTCCTCTCAGAATCTCCCTCATCTGGTACACTCTCCAGCACTTAGTTGGTGACTGGTAATTATCTGACTGAATGATGAATAAGTATGTTGCCCCCACATTTGGGACCCCCACATCTGGAGGGAAATAACCTTTCCTCTGTTGACATCAGGTCTCACCTCAGATACCAGCCTGGTGCACAGAGAGCAGTTGGGATGTCAGTGAGTTGATCCCCTTGGCTGAATTTTGTGTCTCCCCAGGTAGTCCAGCTGGAGGAGCTCCTGGCAGTGCGGCACTCTGTGTTCGTGGTGGGCAGCGCCGGAACTGGAAAGTCTCAGGTGCTGAAATCCTTACACAAGACCTACCAGATCATGAAACGCCGCCCCGTCTGGGCTGACCTCAACCCCAAAGCAGTCACAAACGATGAACTCTTTGGCATCATCAATCCGGCCACCAGAGAATGGAAGGATGGTAAGAGCAGGATACCCCTGGCACAAAATTCTTGCTATCCTGAGCCCCATGGGCAGGCTTGAATCCACATCCAAGGGTGAACTTCCAAGGGAAGAACACTGGCCTGATCTGTTAGGACTGGGAGAAGGAGATGAAACGAATCAAAGAAAGGAAGACCCCAGTTTTGGCTTGCAAGGGAACTTCAGCCCTTGGGATATTCTCTCTCCTTGGAGACCCTTCCAGCTGCTCTATGAGAGAGGGCATTCTCAACTATGGTTCTGTGATTGCATAGCACAAGTCAGAGTCCCTACGTTGCCTGGCAGTGGATTTAACACATGAGTAGGGTAGAAATTCCACAGCTCCTTCCCAAAGGTGTGGCACAGCATGGCCTAGCATCCCACAGTTAGGCACTTGTTCCTATCTGCACACCCCAGAACTGATGGGGAGATACGGGATGCCAGTGATGGGGCCTCCGAGCCTGGATGAAAATATTCATCGCCTTTCATCTCAGATGGGTCCTAGAACCAGAATCTATAGGGATTCAGAGGGCCCCAAACCACTGTTCACTTGGTGTAAACCCCAAAGTCATCTTCCAATATGTAAGAATCACTGGTAAATGTGTGTAAGGGACACTGTCACTGGGAGAGAACTAAAAAGAAAACTCTGAGCAGACAGAAGCCCTTTCTAAAACCCATGTGGCTTCTGGAATGAGTGCCTCCTACCTCAGTATCCAACTGCATCAGAATCCAACTGCCTGGATTCTAATTCAAGGTCTCTATTCAGAGGTCTGGAAGAAGGGGACTTAATGGGCAGCCTCCCTCATTTGTATTTTGCTCACCATTAATGAGGCTTAGCATCTTTTCCTCCTTATTGGCCTTAGTAATTGGCTCTTTTGTGATTTTTATTTCTCTTTATTTTCTTATCTATTTAGGGGTTTTTTGTTTTTTTTTTTTAATTTTTTTATTGAAGTTCAATTTGCCAACATATAACACCCAGTGCTCATCCCACCAAATGCCCCCTCAGTGCACATCACCCAATCACCCCCACCTCCCGCCCATCTCCCATTCCAATATCCCTTGTTCCTTTCCCAGAGTTAGGTGTCTCTCATGTTTTGTCACCCTCACTGATATTTTCACTCATTTTCTCTCCTTTCCCCTTTATTCCCTTTCACTAATTTTTATATTCCCCTAATGAATGAGACCATTCATAATGTTTGTCCTTCTCTGATTGACTTCTCCACTCAGCATAATACCCTCCAGTTCCATTCACGTTGAAGCAAATGGTGGGTATTTGTCGTTTCTAATGGCTGAGGAATATTCCATTGTACACATAGACCACATCTTCTTTATCCATACACCTTTTGATGGACATCGAGGCTCCTTCCACAGTTTGGCTACTGTGGACATTACTGCTAGAAACATCGGGGTGCAGGTGTCCTGGCATTACACTGCATCTGTATCTTTGGGGTAAATCCCCAGCAGTGCAATTGCTGGGTCGTAGGGCAGGTCTATTTTTAACTCTTTGAGGAACCTCCACACAGTTTTCCAGAGTGGCTGCACCAGTTCACATTCCCACCAACAGTGTAAGAGGGTTCCCCTCTCTCCACATCCTCTCCAACATTTGTTGTTTCCTGTCTTGTTAATTTTCCCCATTCTCACTGGTGTGAGGTGGTATCTCATTGTGGTTTTGATTTGTATTTCCCTGATGGCAAGTGACGTGGAGCATTTCCTCATGTGCTTGTTGGCCGTGTCTGTGTCTTCCTCTGTGAGATTTCTGTCCCTGTCTTTTGCCCATTTCATGATTGGATTGTTTCTTTGCTGTTAAGTTTCATAAGTTCTTTATAGATCTTGGAAACTAGCCCTTTATCTCATACGTCATTTGCAAATATCTTCTCCCATTCTGTAGGGTGTCTTTTAGTTTTGTTGACTATTTCTTTTGCTGTGCAGAAGCTTCTTATCTTGATGAAGTCCCAGTAGTTCATTTTTGCTTTTGTTTCCCTTGCCTTCATGGATGTATCTTGCAAGAAGTTGCTGTAGCCAAGTTCAAAAAGGGTGTTGCCTGTGTTCTCCTCCAGGACTTTGATGGATTCTTGTCTCACATTTAGATCTTTCATCCATTTTGAGTTTATCTTTGTGTATGGTGTAAGAGAATGGTCTAGCTTCATTCTTCTGCATGTGGCTGTCCAATTTTCCCAGCACCATTTATTGAAGAGACTGTCTTTTATCCAGTGGATAGTCTTTCCTGCTTTGTCGAATATTAGTTGACCATAAAGTTGAAGGTCCACTTCTGGATTCTCCATTATGTTCCATTGATCTATGTGTCTGTTTTGTGCCAGTACCATGCTGTCTTGATGACCACAGCTTTGTAGTACAGCCTGAAATCTGGCATTGTGATGCCCCCAGCTCTAGTTTTCTTTTTTAATATTCCCCTGGCTATTCGGGGTCTTTTCTGATTCCACACAAATCTTAAGATGATTTGTTCCAAATCTCTAAAGAAAGTCCATGGCATTTTGATAGGGATTGCATTAAATGTGTAAATTTCCCTGGGTAACATTGACATTTTTGCAATATTAATTCATCTAATCCATGAGCATGGAATATTTTTCCAACTCTTTGTATCTTCCTCAATTTCTTTCAGAAGTGTTCTGTAGTTTTACCTCTTTGGTTAGGTTTATTCCCAGGTATCTTATGCTTTTGGGTGCAATTGTAAATGGGATTGACTCCTTAATTTCTCTTTCTTCAGTCTCATTGTTAGTGTAGAGAAATGCCACTGATTTCTGGGCATCGATTTTGTATCCTGCCACAATGCCGAATTTCTATATGAGTTCTAGCAATTTTGGGTTGGAGTCTTTTGGGTTTTCTACATACAGTATCATGTCATCTGCGAAGAGGGAGAGTTTGACTTCTTCTTTGCCAATTTGAATGCCTTTTATTTCTTTTTGTTGCCTGATTGCTGAGGCTAGGACTTCTAATACTATGTTGAATAGCAGTGGTGAGAGTGGACATTCCTGTCGTATTCTTGATCTGAGGGGAAAGGCTCCCAGTGCTTCCCCATTGAGAATGATGTTTGCTGTGGGCTTTTCGTGGATGGCTTTTAAGATGCTGAGGAATGTTCCCTCTATCCCTACACTCTGAAGGGTTTTGATAAGTATTTTGTCAAATGGTTCTCTGCATCTATTGAGAGGATCATATCGTTCTTGTTTTTTCTCCTTTTGATATGATCTATCACATTGATTGCTTTACGAGTGTTGAACCAGCCTTGCATCCCAGGGATAAATCCCACTTGGTCATGGTGAATAATCTTAATGTACTGTTGGATCCTATTGGCTAGTATCTTGTTGAGAATGTTTGCATCTGTGCTCATCAGGGATATTGGTCTACAATTCTCCTTTTTAGTGGGGTCTTTGGTTTTGGAATTAAGGTGACGCTGGCCTCATAGAACGAGTTTGGAAGTACTCCATCTCTTTCTATCTTTCCGAACAGCTTCAGTAGAATAGGTATTGTTTCTTCTTTAAACATTTGATAGAATTCCCCTGGGAAGCCATCTGGCCCTGGACTTCTGTGTCTTGAGAGGTTTTTGATGACTGCTTCAGTTTCCTCCCTGGTTATTGCTGTTCTGGTTTTCTATTTCTTCATGTTCCAGTTTTGGTAGTTTGTGGTTTTCCAGAAATGCATCCATTTCTTGTAGATTGACTAATTTATTGGCATATAGCTGCTCATAATAAGTTTTTAAAATCATTTGTATTTCCTTGGTATTGGTGGTGATCTCTCCTTTTTCATTCATGATTTTATTAATTTGAGTCTTTTCTCTGTTCTTTTTAATAAGGCTGGCTAATGGTTTATCTATCTTATTAATTCTTTCAAAGAACCAACTCCTGGTTTTGTTGATCTGTTTCCACAGTTCTGGTCTCTATTCCACTGAGTTCTGCTCAAATCTTTATTAACTGTCTTCTTCTGCTGGATGAAGGTTTTATTTGCTGTTCTTTCTCCAGCTCCTTTAGGTGCCAGGTTAGCTTTTGTATTTGAGTTCTTTCCAGTTTTTTGATGGATGCTTGTATTATGATGTATTTCCCCCTCAGGACTGCTTTTGCTGTATCCCAAAGATTTTGAATGGTTGTATCTTCTTTCTCGTTTAGTTTCCATGAATCTTTTTAATTCTTCTCTAATTTCCAGGTTGACCCTTTCATCTTTTAGCAGGATGATCTTTAACCTCCACATGTTTGAAATCCTTCCAAATTTCTTCTTGTGATTTAGTTCTAGTTTCAAAGCATTATGGTTTGAAAATATGCAGGGGACAATACCAATCTTTTGGTATCAGTTAAGACCTGATTTGTGACCCAGTATGTGATCTATTCTGGAGAAAGTTCCATGTGCACTTGAGAAGAATGTGTATTCAATTGCATTTGGATATAAAGTTCTGTAAATATCTGTGAAATCTATCTGGTGCAGTGTATCATTTAAAGCTCTTGTTTCTTTGGAGATGCTGTGCTTAGAAAAATCTATCAATTGCAGAAAGCGCCGTGTTCAAGTCTCCCAGTGTAAGTGTATTATTATCTAAGTATGTCTTTACTTTGGTTATTAATTGATATACTTGGCAGCTCCTACATTAGGGGCATAAATATTCATGATTATTAGGTCCTTTTGTTGGATAGATCCTTTAAGTATGATACAGTGTCCCTCTTCATCTTCTAACAGTCTTTGGGATAAACTTTAATTTATCTGATATGAGGATGGCTACCCCTACTTTCTTTTGAGGACCATTTGAATGGTAAAGGTTCTACAACTATTTGTTTTCAGGCTGTAGGTGTCCTTAGGTCTAAAATGAGTCTCTTATAGACAGCAAATAGATGAGTCTTACTTTTTTATCCAGTCTGAAACCCTGTGCCTTTTGATGGGATCATTAAGCCCATTCACATTCAGAGTTACTATTGAAAGATATGAATTTAGTGTCATCATGATACCTAGTCAGTCCCTGTTTTTGTGGATTGTTCCCTTGGACTTCCTCTTTCTATTACAGAGTCCCCCTTAGTATTTCTTGCAGAGCCGGCTTGGTGGTCATATATTCTTTCAGTTTCTGCCTATCTTGGAAGCTCTTTATATCTCCTTCTATTCTAAATGAGAGCCTTGCTGGATAGAGTATTCTTGGCTACATGTTCTTCTCATTTAGGATCCCAAATATATCCTGCCAGCCCTTTCTGGCCTGCCAGGTCTTTGTGGAAAGGTCTGCTGTTAACTTAATACTTCTCCCCATAAAGTTTAGGGATCTCTTGTCTCTTGCTGCTTTAAGGATCTTCTCTTTATCTTTGGAATTTGCAAGTTTCACTATAAAATGTCAGGGTGTTGAATGGTTTTTATTGATTTAAGAGGGGGATCTCTCTATCTCCTGGATCTGAATGCCTGTTTCCATCCCCAAGTTAGGGAATTTCTCAGCTATGATCTGTTCAAATACACTTTCTGGTCCTCTGTCCCTTTCAGCGCCCTCTGGAACCCCAATTAAATTTAGATTTTTCCTTCTGAAGCTTTAATTTATTTCCTTTAACCTTTCCTCATGATCTTTTAATTGTTTTTCTCTTTTTTTCCTCAGCTTCCTTCTTTGCCATCAACTTTTCTTCTATGTTGCTTACTCGTTCTTCTACCTCATTAACCCTCATTGTTAGGAGGGTTTGGACTGCATCTCATTTAATTGATTTTTAATTTCAGCCTGATTAGATCTAAATTCTGCAGCCATGAAGTCTCTTGATTCCTTTATGCTTTTTTCCAGAGCCACCAGTAGCTTTATAATTTTGCTTCTGAATTGGCTTTCTGACATCGAATTGTAATCCAAATTCTGTAATTCTATGGGAAAAAGGACTGTTTCTGATTCTTTCTTTTGTGGTGAGTTCTTCCTTCTAGTCATTTTGCTCAGTGCAGAGTGGCTAAAAACAAGTTGTGCTAGAAAAAGGAAGAAAAAAGGGAAGGAAAAAGGGGGGTAACAAACAAACAAAAAACAAGGAGGGGTATCCTCTGATTCTATATACTATAAGTCCCTCAACTTCCCCTGGAGCTTTCCAGAGCTGCTTGGTTAAGAACTTGCTCTTCCCCTGTCCTTCCAGCTCTTCCCCAGGCCTTCCAGGCCTCTTCTGGGGGAGGGGCCTGCTGTGATGACTCTCAGGTATATGCACTTAGGGGAGCTGCCTTGCCCCTGCCAGGTGCACGGTTCAATGGGAGCTGTTTATCTTGTGCAGCCCCTGCTCCCTGGCAGCCCCGCTCAGTCCCAGGCACAAGGTGACATCAGGAGGAACAACAACAGTGGCAGCGGCCAGCTCTCTAGCCCTGGAGTCAGCTCCAGCAGTAACTACCGTAGTCTCCCAGTCCGCTGGGGCCTGGGGGCTCCACTGCCCCTCCTGGGATCCTGCCCGAGCTCCCTGCGAGGGCCTTTCCATCCGGGAAGATTGGTAAAGTCCCTGCTTCTCCAGGCCTGGGGGCTTCAGCCCGCCACCAGCCTTAGCCAGGCTCCTCGCAGGGGCCCCTCCCCCACTGGATACATTTTTTTTTTCTCCATCTTCCTACCTTGATAGAAGCATGAACTCTTCTCACTGTAGCATTCCAACTGTTCTCTCTAAATCTCAGGCCGAATTCATAGGTTTTCAGGATGATTTGAAAGTTATCTAGGTAAGTTGGTGGGGACAGATGACTTGGGGACCCTACTCTTCTGCCATCTTGCCCCGCCTCCCTCTTTCTTATCCATTTGTTTAGCACAGATATTACCCATTATCTGTTATATGCATCCTTAATGGTTATTCCTATCTACTATTTGTCTACAGACACTTCATGGCATATTTACCAAGTACTTTAAAAAAACTTTTTTTTAAAGATTTATTCATTTATTTAAGAGAGAGACAGAGAGAGCAGGGGGAAGGGGCAGAAGGAGAGGGAGAGAGAGTCCCAAGCAGATTCCACACTGAGCACAGAACCCAATGTGGGGCTCGATCTCACGACCCTGAGATAATGACCTAGGCAGAAATCAAGAGTCAGTCGCCTAATGACTGAGCCACCCAGGAACCCCAACCATGTACTTTTTAAGAGGAAATTATGTCTGTCCATTCTCTTTAGCATCTGGGATTTCTATCTAGTTTATCATTCTTTCTGATTTTCAGCTATATATACAGTATCATAAATTTGGTCCTGAAGATTCTTTTTATATTAACATTTTTTAATCCATCTGGTATTTCTTTGGGGGCTTAGTATGTGGTAAGGTAGAGAATCAACTTCATATTTCCTTCCAAATGGGTAATTGAATGTGCCAGGACCATTTATTAAGCAAACCATCTTTTCCCTCTGAATGTAAGTACCAGCTTGTCATATATGCTGAGATCTGATTCTGGGTTTTCTGTTCTGTCCCATTCTTTATTTAATCCTATATGAATGTCATTCTACTCTGTTCACAATTGTTTTATAACACTTTAGTGTCTAATGACATAAGTTCCTCCTCAATATCCTTTTGTAATTTTCTTGGCTAGTCTCAGGCACTTATTATTCCATATTAAATTCAAGCACATATAATGTAATTTAAACTTTAATCTGTATTGTAATTTTAATTAAAATTTTATTAAGTATACAGTATTCATCAAATATCAAGACATTAACAAAGAAGATTTATAATCATAAATCTGCATTCCCAAAAAAGAGAGCTTCTAAGTAGATGGAGGGCAACTTTTTAAAAAATCTTAGGGGAACTTGAGAAAAATAGAAATGTACTGGATAATATTACTATGTGTTTTTCAAAACTGGACAGAGTCTATAAACAGAAAAATAAGGATAGTCATTGAGAAATTGAGAAATACTTCATCAAACTCAATAGAACACAGTTTTAGAACTTTGCATTTTATAAGTAGAAAATATTCCTTTCTTGGTACATTCATGGAACATTTACAAAAATTTGAAATTTAGTTGGGCACCAAAGAAACTGTAATAAATTCAAAAGTATTAATTTACAGGCCACATTGCCTGATAATAAAGCAAAAGAAGTAGAAAAGAACAGCAAGAAAATGACCAAAATCAAGAGACGTTCACTTAACCCTTAGATGAAAGAAAAAAAGAAAAAAAAAACCATTGCATCCCTTCTTGGAAGAGTAAAAAGAACATACAAAAACCAATGGGGCATGCCTAAGACCAATAAAGAAAAGCTCTAAACTCCTCTTTTTTTTTTTTTTCTTTTTTTTAAGGTGGGCTAGTAAGTCCATCATGATCATACTTGATGGTGGAAGAAGAGTAAAAATTAGCATAATAACAGCAGATAAAGATTAAAATGGAAGAGATCACTTAATTATATGATACATGTTTGGAAAACTAGAAGAAATAAAAATGGTCCTTTAGCAAAATATAACATTAACAAAATTTACTTCAATAAGAAGCAGAAAATGGATAAACTAGTGAAGGGGACAATTTAAAAAGAGTAGCAAAAAAAGAAATCCCAAAATGATAAAAGAAAAAGGACACCTTTCTATTCATTTTATGAATCCAGAATAATCTTGATATCAACCTTTCTGTAGAACCAGAAAGAGCCCAATTTCACTTAATAATATAGTTTCTGAAATCCTGAGTAACATCAGCAAGGAGATCACATCTCTATATTAATAAAAATAAAAGTACATTTTGACTAAGTAGAATCTAAGAATGTAAGGATACATAGATGATTTTTTTCAAGTTTTTATGTAAAGCTTTGAAAAACTAAAGGAGGAAATCATGTGCTCAACAGTAGACCCTAAAAACTCAGGAGCTGTTTCTAATTGTAAAAATCTAAGTAAAATAGGAATATATGGAAATCCCTTAAATATGATAAATCTAAATCTTTATAAATAAATCTTTATCTAAAACCCAAAATGGGAGGGGGATGCATTCTGAATGATGAGGAACCATTCCATTGGTTAAAGCCATTTCCATTAAAATCAGGAATAAGTCAGGGGGAGCCGTTACCAACATTATTATTCAGCAGTGCTTGGCTTGGGATCCTAGAAAATTCAATAAGAAAAGAAAACAGAATACATGGTATTAGAGGAAAGGAAAAACATTATTGTTTTGCTGATTATACAACTTTATACCTAGAAAATTCAGGAGACATTTTGAAAAAAAAATCACAAAAGCTAATATGAAAATTTACTAACAGTAACTAAGCATACACAGAATCTGATACCTTTTCTCTATATGATTACTAGCCAGCTAAAAAAGGGAAATACAGAAAAAAAATCCAATTCACCATAGCAATAAAACTATGAAATGTTTAAGAATTCTTTTAAGCCAGAGATACATGAGAAACACTGTAAAAGTTTATTAAGGAGCATAAAGTAATATTTGAATAAATGAAAAAAAGACATATCATATTATCAGTAGGGAAAGCTTAATATCATAAAAATCAATTCTATCCAAATTAAGATACAAATCCCATGTAGTGCCAGTGAAAGTCACACTGGGAACTTCTCTCAAAGCCTGGGCTGTCATCACAAAGGATGAAATCTTATCTAAAAAGGTTTTATGTAGGGACACCTGGGTGGCTCAGTGGTTGAGCGTCTGCCTTTACCTCAGGGTATGATCCGGGAGTCCTGAGATTGAGTCCCTCATTGGGCTCCCTGTAGAGAGCCTGCTTCTCCCTCTGCCTGTGTCTCTGCCTCCTTCTTTGTGTGTCTCTCATGAACCAATCATTTTATTGATTGGTTCATGAGAGACACAGAGAGAGAGAAGCAGGCTCCATGCAGGGAGCCTGATGTGGGACTCGATCCCAGGACTCCAGGATCATACCCTGGGCTGAAGGCAGGCACTAAGCCACCCAGGGTTCCCCAAAATTAAAAGTTTTATAAATTTATAAAATTTATTTTTATAAAATAAAAAATTTTATTAAGATTTTATGTAAATCTATCATGTCCCAGTTGCCTGTTTAAATGGTTCTCCGGGTCCCTCGTCCCCTAAGCCAGTACTATCAGATTTTGTTGCTGTTTTGTTGATGTTCTTAAAAAGAGCCAGAGGGAGGCACAGAGACAGGAGCACCTTGGCACTCGCTATCAGATTTAGATAGATCAAAATACAAATCCAGTTCTGACCTGTCTTTTCCATTTACACCTTCTTCTGGACGTTATAGCTAAGAGGGAGGGGCTGTCTGATGAAAAAGAACATTGACGGTGAGGTGGTTGGTAAGCTATTTGTGGTTCCTTTCAGGACTCTTCTCGTCTGTCATGCGGGAGCTTGCCAACATCACCCACGACGGGCCCAAGTGGATCTTACTGGATGGCGACATAGATCCGATGTGGATTGAATCTCTGAACACCGTCATGGATGATAACAAGGTATCACGGGAGAAAAGAAAGGCCCAGGCCATCCCTCATCATCTAGAAAACCAGTTTCTCTGGTGCATTTGGAAATCTCGATCCTATACAAGGGCTGGTCTCAAGTAAGGAATTGGTTGAAAGCCGGTGTTATATTTTTTTTTAATTTTTACCAGCTTTGTTGAGATATAATTAACATATAACATTGTGTGAATGTAAGGTGTATGATGTGCTGATTTGAAATATGTGTATTTTACAAAATGACCCCAGTAAGGCTAATTAACAACTTCATCACATAACTACTGTGTGTGTGTGCATGCGCCTGCAATCCTGCATTTTTAGCATTGTTGTAACTGTCTTCAGAATCATCTGTAGAGAGATGAATTTAATATTCAGAGCTGGAGGGAATCTTAGGTCATCCATTCAAATCTTTTTTCTTGGGTTTTTCCTTTTTTATAAATAAGGACAGAGCCTGTCAGCCACCCTCACCAGTGACAAACCATTATCCATGGAGAGTATATTTTATTTTTTGTAAATAGTGAAAATTGACACCAGTAAAGTGGCCACTAAGCTGATAGCTGCTTCCTGAATTTGTTCAGAAAGCACACATGGATTAGAAGTGTTATGATGGTTTCAGCATTGACAGAATCATTAAAATAAATGTGTGCTCTCCCAGAGGGACTACTTTACTTATTTTTTATTGAAGAGTAGTTGACACACAATCTGATAAGAGTTTCAGGTGCACAGCATGGTGATTAGGCAGCTCTCTCTGTTAGGCGGTGCTTCCCTCAGGGGTAGCTACCATCTGCCACCCCGCAATGCTCTTACACACCATTGACTGTATTTCCTACACTGTGCCTTTCCATCCCTGTGACTCATTCCATAACTATAAGCCTGGTACCTCCCACTCCCCTTCACCCATTTTGCCCACCCTCCCACCTCCTTCCCCAGAGGGACTACTTTATTTTTTTAAATTTAGAGACGTAGGGAGAGGGAGAAGCAGGCTCCCTGCAGGGAGCCTGATGTGGGACTTGATCCCAGAACCCCAGGAGCACAACCTGAGCCAAAGGGAGACAGTCAACCCCTGAGCCACCCAAGTATCCATACTTTTTTTTTTTTTTTAAGATTTTATTGATTTATTTATTCCAGAGAGATTGAGAGAGAGAGAAAGCAGAGGGAGGAGCAAGGGAGAGAAACAAGCAGACTCCATGCCAGGCATAGAGCCAGACACAGGGCTTGATCTCAGGACCCCAAGATCATGACCTGAGCCCAAACCAAGAGTCAGATGCCCAAATGACTGAGCCACCCAGGTGCCCCCCAGAAGGATTAATTTAAAAGAAACAGTAATATGAAACCTAAACACTTTTTAAAAATAGCCTTGTTATTCCAATATGTTCTTGCTCATTCAAATCACTGACCTCCATTTAAACTTTTTAAAAAGCTTATTTTTTCATTTTTTGCACACACAGGGATGGAGGTGGATGGGCTACAGGGAGAGAGATAGAGGATTCTTGTAGCAAATCTAGAAAATACTTGTAAAGAAGAAAAGAATCATCCTTAGTCCCTCTCAGGAGTGATCAGCCAAATCCAGCCCCCTGCCCCCAGCTGGCCATGTGTCCTTACTCCTTCCTCCCTGGTGTGTCCCTCCCCATTTCCAGGTCCTGACCCTGGCAAGCAATGAGAGGATCCCCCTGAATCCCACAATGAGACTGCTCTTCGAGATCAGCCACCTGCGCACGGCCACACCAGCAACTGTCTCCAGAGCAGGTATGGCCCAAGAAAGGAGAAAACCCACAAACCCGCCTCACTTGAAAACAGGTGCCTCCAGCATCACATATGACATGGCTGGTTCTGAAGGAAGCTCCAAACAGGAGCCACACATCGATCCTGCGGAACTCTGGCCTGCATCTCAGCCTGAATGCATGTCTGTGAGGGTGAGCAGGTGCTCTAAGGCAAGAGCCATAGGATTTTCTTAGTCCAGAGGTGGGAAGGGAAAGGCCCCAGAGCTGGATAGCTGGGTTCTGCACAGAAGTGCCTCGGATAAAGAAGGGCCACCTGGGTGCCTCAGTGAATGGGTGTCTACTTTTGGCTCAGGTCATGATCCTGAAGTCCTGGGATTGAGTCCCACATCAGGCTCCCTGCAGGGAGCCTGCTTATCCCTCTGACTATTTTTCTGCCTCCCTCTGTGTGTCTCTCATGAATAAATAAAATCTTTAAAAAGAAAAAAAAAAGTGCCTCGGATGAGGCTACTTTTAGGCCAATTCCAGCATCATTGTCAACAGAGATGACCATCCCTGCACTTCTCACTACGTCCTGGTGACCGTTGGCAACTTTATACCTTAACTCACCTCTGACTCCACTGCCAGACTGATTGGCCCAGACTACAGTGTAAGGAAAGTGAGTCTGATCTCCACCGTCACATCGGATTCCTTCTCAAGGACCCACATAGGCTGTCCTGGGGAGAATTGTCTCTCTATTTATTTCCTAGGGCTGCTGTAACAAATCACCACAAACTCAGTGGCTTTGAAGACAGTAGGCACATATTCCCTCACTATTCTGGAAGCCAGATTCCAACATCAAGCTGTCAGCCTTTGGGGGATAATCCAGCCTTGCATCATCCAGTTTAGGCTTGTGGCCCCATAACCCTCCCCGTGCCCTGACCTCCTCAGCCACACGGCCTTCTCTGTGTGTCTGGCCTCTTCTGTCTTTTACAGGGACACTTGTAAATGTCCCACACAGATAATCCAAGATGATCTCATCTCGAGATCCTTAATCACATCTGCAAGGGAAGCTCCTTTTACAAATGAGGTCATGTTCTCAGGCTCCAGAGATTAGGACATGGTCATATCCTTATAGGGGCCGCCGTTTAACCTCCTGAGCCTAGGCTTGGCCATATGATCCTTCTCAACCCTGCTTGCCATCAACTATTAGCAGTCAATTGGAGCTGGTCCCAATACAAACCTACTTACCCTCTCAGATCAAGGCTGGGTCTCCATTTCTTTAAAGTCCAGTCTTCTGTACATTTCCCACACAGAGAGTAACTTGCTTTCAGGGGGCGGGTGAAGAATATATTGTCATCTGTGGAGACTTCACTGAACAGAATTCTCTGTATTCCCAGGAATCCTGTACCTCAATCCAGCAGACCTGGGATGGAACCCTCCGGTGAGCAGCTGGATTGACAAGAGGGAAATCCAGACAGAGAGAGCCAACCTAACCATTCTGTTTGACAAGTACGTCCCAACGTGCTTGGACACGCTCAGAACCAGGTAGGCCAGGAAATAAGGAAGCTAACGATTTCAAGAGACAGTAAAGAGCTCATGGGCTCACACCTGATGTCCCGCTAATGTTCTGTAAGGAAAATATAAAGTGACTTCCGCGTGTGCACATGGGTGTATCCAGAGCCTGTGGGTTGTGCTATGAGGTGACAATCCTGAGATCCTTCAATGTGCAGGCCCCATGGCTGACCCTCCTGCAAACGATACACACGCCAGTTCAACAGACCTGGAGGTGACGATGACACTCATCAGTGACAAACGGGGCCCGCCGTTCACCCAGATAACGCAGGACCAGATGTAACATGTCGTTCAACCAGTCCTGCCCCTCTAGACACTGAGAGTTTACTCTTCCTCTTCTGAGTTTGCAAAAGTAAAAGCAGTAAGTGCTGACCACGTATCCCATACACAAGAGACCAAGTACTCTTACCCAGAAGTTTGCTTATTACAGCAGGAGTATTACAGGTGCCTGCAGAGGGAGGTTCGAGGTTTGGAACCTGTGTCTGCTTTATACTTTCTTGCCCAGTTGATGCATCCTTCTCTGAATCAGTCACCCAGCCTCATAGTTCAGCCAAGTCCAATCACCAGCTAGTGAAGGCATGACTCAGGAGTCAATAGTTCCTGAACATTCACCAAGTTAAGATCAGGATCATGTTTCTGGGAAATTAAGGCCACCACCCAAAACAATCCCGGACTCTGTGTTCCCTGATCTGTTGCGCATGGGACAGAGCAGAGCTTGGCAAGCGTGGAAGTGGAGATGGAAGGGGACCTGCAGGCTGCAGGAGGCCACGTGCCCTGCCCCTTACCCAGCCACGATCCATCCACGTGAAGAATGAATTTTATGTAACTAAAACCCAAGTTGCATGTGAGTAGTTGACATAGATATTATTTTACATATTTTAGATATTTAATTGGACATCTATTAATTTTGCTTTGATAATTCTTGTATTTGGGGGCCAAGAATTCTTTTCCCGATCTTCCACATTTTCAGAAACCCTTGAAAAGCCTTCAGCCTCTTGTGGCCTGTGGGCTCTGTGAAGCCTTGGGATCTAATGAGATGAAGCAAGCAGCCCTGGCAGCAGGTGAAGTAGGGAAGTGGCCTCAGGTGGGCCAGGGCGGCAGAGTTAAAATGATTCAGGAAGGGAAGGTTTTCAGAAAATAGCAAGCACAACTCTGTCCTTTATCGTTTCCTGAGACACTTGTCTGATAGAGCCTTTTGCCAAATGTTAGGTCATTTACACTCTGGGCATTTAGGACAAGAGATGCCAAACTCTTACCAGTGTGTGTGTGTGTGTGTGTGTGTGTGAGAGAGAGAGAGAGCATGTGTGTGAGTGTATGAGTGTGCGCAGAAGCCTCTGGACTTCTGTCTCTCCAGAGGCAGTTCCCCCCGATGTCTGAACCCTGTGGCCATCAAGAAAGAAACACGTCTGTGGTTTATGGTGCCCACACAGGGTGGCATTGAGTGCTCATGGAATTTCTAAGAGGACAAAGCATCTGTAGACGAGGGGCTGAGGTTCCATGCTGTGCCCTGGGCACCACAGCTTTCAGTAACAAGGCTCTGGCCTCCTAATGCCAGCATTCCGTGGCCCTGGTCCTACAAAGCTGTGGGGTGTCCCCACATAATAATTTTTATATTGAATGAGTAGGCCTCATAAGGGGTGATGATAAAGCAACTTTATTTTGTCTCCCACTGCTCCTTCAAAACCATCTTATGTGGCTGGTTCTCCTCCCGCCCCTGGATGAAATCTAGGTCAACATTGATGACTTTCCTGGTCGTTCTCCAGTAATGCAGAGGCACATGATCACCTCCAGAGCCTACCTTCCCTGTGGAGAGGGGGCACCTGCACACCAAGGCTTCTCCTCTAAGCCCTGAATGCAAATTTCTTTCCCCTCCAGCATCTCTCACTTTGATTCTCTAACCGCTTGGAGGAGACCAGAGGCCCCCATGGTTGTCGGGAATCTGTTGCCTCCGTGCTTCACCCAGAACCAGGCCTGAGATAGTTGGACTTTAACTTTATGTTACAAATCAGTGTTGAAGAAATGAAGGAAAGCCTGTCAAGGCCTTAATTTGCTCATTGCTCATGGAAGTAATGCCTAGACTGCGGGACTACTTCCTAGTGGTACTGCTTTAGGGATTGCTGCTAGGTTAGAATCAAGCACAAGACACTGTGGAGGATGGAGCGTGTGTGTGACTGTGCACATGTGGTGAGATAAGCGTGTGTGTGTAAGTGGGATAAGAATGTATGTGTGCACATGCATGTGTGTGTACTCATGGTGGGATGAGAGTGTGTATGCATGTGTGTATGTACACATGGTGGGATGGGGTTGTGTGTGTGTACTTGTGGGATGAGAGTGCATGTATGCATGGGCACATGGGTGTACCCATGGTGGCATGAGTATGTGCGTGTGCATATGTGTACTCATGATGGAATGAGAATGCCTGCATGTGTGCACATGTGTGTATGTGTCTGTACACATGATGGGATGAGAGTTACCCATGTGTGTGCACTCACACATGGACACGCTCCTGTTCCCTCACACATAGATGCACCTTTGTGCATCTCTTGTTACCTGCCTTTCAGTCAAAACCTCCAAATCCAGTATTAAAACTGCAAAAACCAGGTCAGGGCAAAGGGATCAAGTAAATCACAAGCATATAAAATAAGCATCTGTCCGGGCCCACTCTGTGTTCCCTGCTCCCCAGTAAGACTCTGGTTCCAGAGAAAATGTTTCTCTTGTGTTTGAATCAAGGGAACCTCTCCTCATGAAGGAGTGGAAGGACCAGATCAGCCCTGGACCCACCTTGACTATTGAGGAAATTGTGACCCTGAGATTTCACCCCATTTTGTCACAGTGGCCTGTGCTCCCCGAGGACTGAGGAGCATTCGTGTTCAAAGAAGGGAAGAGCGGATGGGGAGAGTACCAGAGGGAAGGAGGATGAGAAAGAACCTTCTCAGAGCACTCCAGGCCCTTCTTGGTGAGGAGCTGATGAGAGTAAAGGCTTAGGTAGCCCCATGCAATCCCAAAGAACCTGAGAGGCCACAGTTCCACCAAAACCAAGTAGGTTCCAGCAAGCCTCCACAATAGAAAATCTGGTGCCATAAAGCATATCTGGGTCTGTCTTTGCAGATTTAAGAAGATAATTCCAATCCCAGAACAGAGCATGGTCCAGATGCTGTGCCACCTTCTCGAGTGTCTCCTGACCGAGGAGGACATCCCCGCGGACTCCCTCAAGGAAACCTATGAGCTGTATTTTGTGTTTGCTGCCATCTGGGCTTTTGGTGGAGCAATGATCCAAGATCAGGTAAGAGGAGGGGCCGTCATTGACACCCATGTGCAAGTCCACCAAGGCAAAAACCCAACTTCCAGCCAAGATTTGGAAAAGAGGACCGCTGAATATCAGAATTAACATGAAGGCATCCATCTATTATCTACTTGTTGCTCTACTAAAGACGTCAGTCCCCATGAAAGGGCCACTTGGAGCGAGACAGATGAGCTCAGGCTATGTTTTGAGCGATTGCTTTTTGAGCTGACATATCCTGATTTCTTGGAAAGTTGAAATGTTTTGGAACAAACGGAGGTATAGGTATACTATTTGGCAAGCTAATGGATGTTTTATAGAGGGAATGATGCTGTGCTGTAGAGCCTTTAGAAGGAGGAATCCCTTTAGTAATCCAGAACAAGCATATACGACTCCATACCAGGCCAGAGTTACCCAGCATATCCCCAATCCCCCAAAACACAGAGCTGCCCACAGAAGCTTGGACCAAATGTTCATGGACATCTAGGGGTAGGAAACCAAGTCAGTATTTATATCATGGTATTGGCTGCTGTAGCCTCATGTATGGGGGTAGGGCTGTTGGCTTGGAATATCTTGGCATCCTATTCTCTAATCCTTCCTATATCCCCAGACTTTTCTTTTAAAGAAAGATTTTATTAATTTATTTGAGAGAGCGAGGGGCTGGTGCAGGCAGAGGCAGAGGGAGAAGCAGACTTCCCGTTGAGCAGGGAGCATGATGCGAGGCTTGATCCCAGGACCCCAAGATCATGACCTGAGCTGAAAGCAGACGCTTAACCAGCTGAGCCACCCAGGTGCCCCTCCCCAGACATTTCCTTGGTTTAGTTTCCTCCAAATAAGAAGTTCCTTATCTGGAAACATCATATTCAAGGTTAGACAAGCCAGCCTTTGACAGAGGACTTCAGCTATCAGGCAGGGTCACATAGGGGCTGAGGCATAAACTCTGGGTCTGAATTAAAATTTTGCCACTTATTACCTGGGGGACATTGGGCAATCGCTTCAACCCTCTCCACCTGGATGAGGGTGCTGACAGTGGTGCCCAGTTTCCTGGGCAGTTATAAGGATTACAGGAAGGGATACTGTTCTGCTCATCTGGCACAGATACATGCAAAGCTGTTAAAACTGTGCTGGCACACGTACATGCTTACTATTAGTATTCTCATACCATAAATACTCAGTTTCATAGCAGGAGTCTGGTACCCCCTCACAGCAAGGGATCAAACCAAGCTGTGATGAGTGGAGAGGTATGATTTACTCTTTCCGGTCTGGGTTGGTCTGGGGCTCTTTCGAGGAAAGAGGTAGAAAGTTTCAGCCTCCCAGGGCAAAGCCACATTCTAGAATCCAGAATGGTGGTGAGGGAGAATTAATTTAGAATTAACAATTAATTTATATTCCATTTCCACAGGCCCTGCTTGTTAGCATCCATCCTACCTCCCTTCACTCCCTTATGTGTCCTTTGGTGGTCCACATGCAGAAAGCAGCTCTCACAAGCTCCTGGGATGCATACCTTTCCCTGTCTCCCTCTCCAGGGCCAGACACTGGTGGGAAAGGGGGAATCTCTGAGGGCGGGGTGGGGAGGGAGGCCCGAACTGGGGTTGAGGCATCTGAGAATTTCACACTGTGTCCCCTGGTCCTTGGAGCTTCTCTGTGACAGCTTCTTTGACAGCTTTCCATCCTTGTCCCTCACTTTTTAAAAACGATTTTATTTACTTATTTGTTTGTTCATTTCAGCACAAGCAGGAGGAGGAGGGACAGGGCCTAGGGAGGAGCAGGGAGACCGACTTGAGGCTTGATCCCAGGACCCCGGGATCATGACCTGAGTTGAAGGCAGATGCTTAACTGACTGAGCCCCTTTCCCCTTCGAGGCAAGGAATCCACAGGCTGGACGGGACCTAACTAAAATACAGAGGTCCCAAAAACATAAGTTCCTGCCTTCCATCAAATGCATGCTGTGACCTTTCAGCAGCTCAAATGTCAGACAGCAACCACTTCTGGGCTTTGCCACCATGTTGGTGCTTAGCAGGTAGCAGGGAAACAGGATGAAGACACTTGGTCAATTTTTCTATCTCAGTATAAATTTAAATCCACTCAACTCTTTTTAAAAGCCCAGGAGAAAGCATCCCTCCAGGCGTCCTGGGCTCTGGAGCGCTTGGAGCTGTAGGCAGCCATGCTAGCGCATGGGGAGAAGACAAGGAAGAAAGCTTTTAGCAGCAGGGAATGCCCCAGACCCCTCCACAAGCTGCATTCAAGCTAAACACCAAAAATAATGCTGTAAGTAGAAAAATAGGAAGCTGGCCAAAATACCCACCTCGAGAACACACACACAGTGGTGCTGATGTTTGTAAAGCTGTCGTTAAAGCAGAAATTCAATATGCAGCCCGTACGTGAGTAGAAGCTCCAAAGGAAAAAAGAAGGTTGTCACTAAATACTTTGTAGGGGTCCCAGGAAATGGTCTCTCAGAGGGCACCAGCTCGGGAGACCAAACACCTGAGTCCAACTCCGAGCTCCACCGTGGGCTTCCAGAGGCCATCCTTTTGAGTTTTTGTCTTTTAGTATATAAAATAGGAAAAATTTGTACTAGCCAGGGTAACTCAGAGCATGGTGAGGATCAGATGAGATGATGCTACAGCCCAAACTCTTTTACAAATATACAGATGTGCCTTAGTGTCATCAAGTTCAAAGGCAGGAAGGGGGCGGCAGGACTGTCCAAATCCAAAGGTGTTGTGATGTCTGAAAGGTCATAGCTGAAGAGACACCCAAAGAGTTGAACTAAGAAAGAGCTGCTGGCTGACTCAACAGAGGTGACCTTGTCTTTAGTGTCCAATTATAATGGAGGTGAGGCCAAGTGCCAGGTAGTGGGAAGGAGATGATGCTGGTCCAGCCCAACGGGCAGTGTAGCTGGTTACCTGACCAAGGAGCTCAAGGTGGAACTGGAGGTAGAGAAAGAAGATACACCCAACCTCCTTTTTTCTAGAGGTGGCCTTTGCCTTGGATTTTCCATATAAATCTAGAACCAGGTTGTTTATAGGAAGTGAAAAGTCTTGAAGGATTTTATCCATGAGCTTTTCCAAGGCTTCTGATCGCAGAGCACAGTATCAAGAGGACAGAGCACCCCCTTCATCGGAAATCAGATCAGAAGAACAGCAAGCAAAGCCGTCTGTCTCTTAGGGCTTGTTTCTGTTCTCATTCTAAAGTAAAAGAATTCAAAACAATCTTTCAACAAAAAAAAAGAAAGAACTTAAAAAAATAAATAATAGGGCAAAAGAACTCAATCCTACTTACCCAGTAGGTGACAAAACAAGGAGTGCCACTCTCTGCAAATCCAGATTCACTGCCACAGGGCGGGCTTGTTTGTCTGTCCAGACTTCCAACTCCATCATTGTTCTGCCCTCCAGGAATAGGTCCTAAAATGTCCAATATGGGTCTCTTTTTAAGTTTTCATTTTTGGAATTTTTTCTAGGTCTGTATGTTCAAAGAATGGGTTTATTGCCAGTAGTAAGTGGGTATGCTATGGCGGGTGTGTGCATGTGCGTGTGTGTGTGTGTGCACGCACATGCACATGTGCATATGTGTTGGATGTTTTGGCTGGGACACAGTAAGACCATGTGAGTACATGGGATGCACAGTCTTATCCTGAGGGACTCCTGATCTAATGTGTATGCGTGTAATATGTATGATACATGATCTAATATGTACGCATGTAAATTACACAAAATAAGGCTTTGTCTTTGCTGTCCTACATTTTAGAAATTCTGTGAGGGCACCTTAGAAGTCCTTTTTTCTAGGTTGCTCATTTTATAGATGAGGGAAATGAGGCTCTTCTCACTCCACCACCCTGTACCCCCAGATGTCAATGGCCACCATGTTACTCATTCCATCCCCAACTGTCACCCCAGAATTGCTGAGTCTCGGCAGCCTGGGAGGATGGGGGTCCATATATCTCTTCAGGAGCTCTTGGCCATGTTTGCCCATCTTATGGTCACGAGCCCCCAGTCTCCTCTCTGTTCTTACACCCCCTTCCCTGCACCCCATAAGGACACTTAGCACAGTGGCAGGGCAGCTCAGCCACATGGTCAAGGGGTGGCACGCACACCTGCTCAGGGCTGGCCCCCATGCCACTGTGTCTTGTCAGGGCTGATCCTCAGGGAAGCATCATCCTTCCCCGTGTTCCCCACCCTGACCTGCCTGATGTTAGGGCAGCCTGTCCAGGATTCTGAAGCTCTGGAGAGCCCCACCTCCTGATTGCTTTGTTTGGGCAGATTGTGGACTACCGGGCAGAGTTCAGCAAGTGGTGGCTGATGGAGTTCAAGACCATCAAGTTCCCCTCCCAGGGAACCATCTTTGACTACTACATAGACCCAGAGACAAAGAAATTTGAGCCTTGGTCCAAGCTCATCCCCCAGTTTGAATTTGACCCCGAGATGCCTCTGCAGGTGAGTGTGGCCGAGTGACCGAAGGATGTACAGTGGCGCCAAGGATCTGCAGTGGCTTTAGTGCCAGCCCCTTATTGGTGTCCAAGTGTTTTAACTTTGCAGGAGCCAGTCATCCCCAGCTGCACACTTTTCAGGAGGAAATCTTAGGTGCAAAAAGCCACAGATTCCCCCAAAGACTAGGCAACTTGATTAGACTCCACCAGCCTCCTTGGGGGCAGAGCAGGGGACACGGCAGGGCAGAAGGTTCTCAAACACAACAGAACAGCCGCAGGGAGGCAGACAGAGCTGGCAGGGGAGGGAGGAGATGCTCTCCACCAGGAGAATGGAGTCGTGGAATGGTCTTACTGTGCATGTGACCAAAGTCACTCCTGCCCGGCATAGGGAGCCAGCACCACCACACCTCTTCAGAAATACTCCAGAACATTTTGCAACACACCTGTTTCTCCCACAAGCCCCTGGCACACTCATCACATTCTCCCTGCAGGCTTGTTTGGTACACACAAGTGAAACCATCCGAGTGTGCTACTTCATGGAGCGGCTTATGGCACTGAGGCGGCCGGTCATGTTGGTGGGGGCCGCAGGCACGGGCAAGTCGGTGCTGGTGGGAAGCAAGCTGGCCAGCCTCGACACTGAGGAACACCTGGTGAAACACGTGCCATTTAACTACTACACCACGTCAGCAATGCTGCAAGGTGAGGGCCTGGGGCATATGGAAGGGAGGGTGGGGGTGTCTGAGTGGCTACACGCCCTGACATGGAGCTGGAGTAAAGCATTGGGCACCTGCTTGGCCCCTGTGCCCACACTCCTCTCCTGCCCCTTCCTTTCTCCTCCATGGCACCTCTGTTTCACTCCTCCAGCACCCTTAGCACCATACTTTTTCTCATCCCATCTCCTACATTCTTCCCTGGTCTCTTACCTCCCTCCTGGGCCAGGAGTTCAATACAGAACAGTGTTCAGTACTTTGATGCCAAGGAAAGCTGACACCCACAGAAGGATGGCCACAGGCTTGTAGACTGCTGGCTCTCGAAGCATCTCTTGAGATCATTTCCTTCACCCTTCTTATTGTATAAATAGGAAAACTGAGGCTTGGGTAAAAATTGCCCAAGGTCAGCCATCAAGTGGCAAGGTTGGTGGGGCACATCCGGTCTTCTGAGCACACAGTAGGTGATTTCCACTGGGAGTTGACGTGCTGAGCTCCCGAGGGAACATGGGTCCTCCAGGTGTGGCATCAGGGTCAGAGGCTCACTGACAAAGTTTCCCCCTTGCCAGCACCACTTTCTCCCTGACCCTTGTTAACAGTAGGGTCTCCTTTTATGTAGAAACACTCACCACATTAACTCTAGAAGCAGCTTCCTCTTGACGAGGTGTCCAAGCCAGGCTCTTGACAACATGAGAGGGGTTGCAAGGCTGGGGAGCACCCTGCTCTTGTTCCTTACACCATAACTCGGCCATGCTTCCCATGTGAGACCCCAACACATGCCCACACCCCAAATGCAAAATCACTGACAGGAATTCCGTGCTCCGGGCTGTTCACACACTGGTGATTATAAGCCATAGCGTAGCATGCAGAATGTGAGCCTGGCACTGCACCCGTCCGACATCCAGGCCTCAGGCCAGCAGACTTGCAAAACAAGCTTCACTTTGACTGTCCCTTGCTCAGCCTAGACTGGCTTCATTTACCCAGACCTTCCGTGGCCCCCCTCAGCAAGAACCCCAGAGTCAGTCAGCTCAGTGTTGGCGCGTTCCATGTCCCTGACTCCTGCATAGAGAACAGCTCACTTCTCTCCCTCCTCCCGACCATTCTGGCCCTTCTCCATGTGCTGCTGGGGGCACCACTAATCTGCTCCCTGCCACTCAGAGCCATTAGGCCCTGGCACCCCGACAGAGAGATTCTACTACACCTCTTTGTCAAGTGAGCCTCTGGGCTTCCTCCCCTGTTGGGCTCAGGAATGTTCCACATCCCAGTCGGAACCCAGCAAGCGACTAGAGTTCCCATGTTAACATTAACAAGTAAGACAACGAGACATGATGAGGACTCATGTCAGGAATTCACTAGTTGGTCAGTGACATGAGCATCTTCTGTCTGAATGGCCAAAGAGGATGCCATTTTTGTTGTTGTTGTTGCTCCTCACAGTGTAAACAGCTACAGGCATGAGGCACTTTTAAGTTTAATCTGCATGATTAATATTTTTTAATCCAGCATTTTCTGAAATCTACATGAGCAACCAAACCTGTCCCAACTTCTGTAGCGTAAATACCCTCACCGCGACCAATTTCAAGCTGCCAGTGCAATGTCCGTGAACAGAGAAGGCAGTAGCTCACCCTTCATGGTGTTTCCACTTCCCAGATACAGTAGACAAGAAATAGCTTCAGCAGCACAGATTTTGGTAAAGTGAGGTAAAATAATTCAGATGTGATGAGATTTAAATATCTTTACCCTTGTTTTCAATGTAATTTAACTAGTAAGGTTATTGAACTTACTGTTTAAATAATGACTGTGTTTAGAAATCCATCTTGCAGAACTACCTCAGTTGTAACAATCAGCTCTCAAGAGGCAGCTCCAGTAAACCACTAGCTGCAGCCTTCTTCCGCGAGACCTTAGCCACCATCATGGCACGCCATGTTATCTGCATGGCCTGGCCGCATCCATCATGGCCTGGCCACATCACATTCATGCGCTGCAGTGGTTGCAAGCAGACTTCACATGCATGGCTGGCTCATGTCTGAACACTGTTTTGTCTACCTTCCAGAGTTTCTTGCTCATGGAAAGACATGCCTCTTCACTTATTTGTAAGCCTAGAGTCCAGTGACTGATCAGATTATCAGTTCTGCCCATTCACTCCAATTCTTATGCTACTACCTCTCTGCTCATATCAACAACTGGCATTTATCAAATATTCACCAAGTATATGTCAGGCACCAACCTAGGATTGGAATTTTACACATATTTAAATTATTTAATCCTTTATAGCCCCATGAAATAAGGCCTTGCATTATCATTCTGTTATTGATAAGAAACACAAGGAAGAGAGAAGTTAAATAAGCTACCGTAGGACACACAGTAAGTGATGGAGTTTGGCCCCAGACAGTCCGACTTCAGAGCCTGTGCTCTTAATTGTGAGGTTATACTGCCACCCTGGCCAGAAAATACTTTGAAAACTGAAATAAATGTTTGCTATTAGTACTGTTATCATTAGTGGTACCATTCGAGTATTCTGGAGGAGTTGTTTTCTAGGATCCTATTATAAGGATTCTTAGTTTAAAAAAAGTACCTTGGGCAGCCTGGGTGGCTCAGCGGTTTAGTGCCACTGCCTTCAGCCCAGGGCATGATCTTGGAGACCAGGGATCGAGTCCCATGTCAGGCTCCCTGCATGGAGCCTGCTTCTCCCTCTGCCTGTGTCTCTGCCTCTCTCCCTCTCTCTCTCTCTCTCTGTGTCTCTCATGAATGAATAAATAATCTTTAAAAAATAATTAATTAATTAATTAATTAATTTAAAAAATTTTTAAAGTACCTTAAATAATGAATCAAAACATAATCAAGGAAAAGGAGATGAGCTGTTTGCACTGCCTGGACCTCTCTCTCTTATTCTGGGCCCCTAAGCCAGAGGATTTTCCCCTTCTCTCTTGTTGAAGCACAGAGAATTATTTAAGAGTCAGACTGCCATCAGATGGAACCAGAATGATACTGGCCCCTCACTGCATCTAGACACAATGCTTCTGCATCTTGTGAATTTCCCAGTGGCCTCTTGGTCCCATCCATCCTCCACACTAGGGATGGATGAAGCAGTGATCTCTAACCTAACCTATCTAGAAGCAACAAGGAACCAGGGAGTCACCCAGAGCCCCAGGGTAACAGGATAAATGCCCCAAGAGTCCACACAGCAGAGCTCATACCCTTGACTTTGAAAAAAATGTTGAATTCCCTTCCCGGGAACCTCCTGCCTCTTGATTTGGTCACAGTCCAAACAACTTTATTTGGCTTCTTAGCCTAAAACATTTTATTTTTCTAAAGATTTTTATTTATTTGAGACACAGAGGAGAGAGCATAAGCACAGAGGAAGGTCAGAGGGAGATGGAGAAACAGACTCTCCACTGAGCAGGGAGCCCGACTCGGGCGGGGCTTGATCCCCATACCCTGGGATCATGACCTGAGCCGAATGCAGACGTTTAACCAACTGAGCCACTCGGATGCCCCTGAAACATTTTAGAAACAACAAAATGGCAGGAGAAAAGATGCCAATGACACTTAGAAAAGTGGTAGCAAGAAACCTGATATCCAAAAGGACACGGAGAATTTCAAAAAGGAGATACAAGAACTCTTAGGGTAACTACTCTGGCCTTGAACAAGAGGCAGATGCCCCCACCCACATCCTGATCCCAACCCACTTTCTCAGCCAAGTGTCTTCATTGCGGGTCATGCTCAAGACCCTGCATAATTACAAAAATATTGGATGTATTGTGAAGCAGTCTGCATCAAACGGCAGGTAGTACACCCAGATAGGTGTGCAAAATGTGCAATTATAACGTGTCTGTAGTGGCACATGGTGGGAATAGCCTAATTATCTATATGATGAAATGTGAAGCATTATTACAAAGAATGAGGACATTCTCTGAATGGATTTGGAACTCTGTTCAAAGCTTTGTTGCACAAAAAAAAAGCGAGATACAGAACAGAGTATATTGTGTGCTCTCAAAAATGTCATATTTAAAAGATATAAAGACAGAACAAGAGGCACCTGGATGGCTTAGTTGGTTGAGCGTCCGACTCTTGATCTTGGCTCAGGTCTTGATCTCATGGTCATGAGTTCAAGCCCCACCTTGGGCTCTGCACTGGGCCTGAGGCTTACTTAAAAGAAAAAAAAAAAAGAGGGTCGCCTGGGTGGCTCAGGGATTGAGTGTCTGCCTTAGGGTCAGGTTGTGATCCTGGGACTACATTGGGCTCCCTGCATGGAACCTGCTTCTTCCTCTGCCTGTGTTGTGTCTCTGCTTCTCTCTCCCTGTATCTCTCATGAATGAATAAATAAATAAATAAATAAATAAATAAATAAATAAATAAATAAATAAATAAATAAATAAATTTTTAAAAGAAAAGAACATACTGAAGGTTGATGGAGGAGGGTGGAGGATGGACTAGATAAGTGGTGGGCATTAAGGAGGGCATTTGTGATGAGCGCTGGAGATGGTATGTAAGTGATGAGTCACTGAATTCTACTCCTGAAACCAATATTGCACTATGTTGACTAATTAGAACTTAAATACAATACAAATTTGAAGGAAAAACAAAAAAGAGGTACATAAAATATGCATATATATATATATATCACTCACATATCTATGCTTATATATACTTAGAATATCTCCAGAAGTACATACAATAAATTGATAGCAGCAGGTGCCCTGGCAGGGGGAACTAGATGCTAACAGAGAACTGGAGAATTATTTAAACTTTTTAAAACTTACGGAATTTTCCCAGCATGCAAGAAAGTACAGAAAAATAATATAACAGATGCCCATGTACCCACCACCCAGGTTTCATAGATATTAAAATTGTATCATTTTTGCAGTGAATCTTAGCGTTGCAAGTACAGCCAGCACACCACCCCCATCCTCCTTCCTGCCCCTCTTTGAGTACTAAAGTTGATGTGTGTCATTCCAAATTAATGCCTTTTCTTAAAAGTTTTTAAATTCCAGTTAACACACAGTGTAATATTAGTCTCAGGTGTACAGTATAGTGATTCAGCATTTCCATACAGCCTTCCGGGTGTTCATCACGTGTGCTCCTTAATGCCCATCACTTCTTTCACCCATCCTCCCACCCACGTCCCCTCTGGTGACCATCTGTTTTCTATAGCTAATAGCTAAGAGCCTGTTTCTTGGTTTTCTTATCTCTTTTTTTCCCCCTTTGCTCCTTTGTTCTGTTTCTTAAATTCCACATATGAGTAAAACCATATGGTATTTGTCTTTCTCTGATTGGCTTATTTCAGTTAGCATTATACCCTCTAGCTCCATCCACATCATTGTAAAGTCAAGATTTCACTCTTTTTATGGCTGAGTAATATTCTATTCTATATATAGAGAGAATATATGTATATATAATCTGCTTTATCCATTCATCAGTTGGTGGCCAAACTGTCTCCGTAGTTTGGCTATTGTAGATAAAGCCGCTATAAACATCAAGATGCGGGATCCCTGGGTGGCGCAGTGGTTTGGCGCCTGTCTTTGGCCCAGGGCGCGATCCTGGAGACCCGGGATCGAATCCCACATCGGGCTCCCGGTGCATGGAGCCTGCTTCTACCTCTGCCTATGTCTCTGCCTCTCTTTCTCTCTCTGTAACTATCATAAATAGATAAAAATTAAAAAAAAAAAAAAAAACATCAAGATGCACGTATCCCTTTGAATCATTATTTTTGTATCCTTTGGGTAAATTCCTAGTAATGCAATTGCTGAATCTTGGGTAGTTCTATTTTTGAGAATGCTCCATACTGTTTTTCACAGTGGCTGCACCAGTTTGCATTCCCACCAACAGTGCAGGGAGATTTCTTTTTCTTCACATCCTCGCCAACACAAGGATGTTGTTGTTTCTTGTGTTGTTGATTTTTGTCATTTTGATGGGTGTGAGGTGATATCTCATTATGGTTTTGATTTATATTTCCCTGATGATCAGTGATGTTGAGCAAAATGGATGAAAGACCTAAATGTGAGACCTGAAACCATAAAAACCCTAGAGGAGAGCACAGAAAGTGACCTCTTTGACATCAGCCAAAGCAACTTCTTTCTAGATATGTCTCCTGTGGCAAGGGAAACAAAGGCAAAAATAAACTCTTGGGACTTCATCAAAATAAAAAGCTTCTGCACAGAGAAGGAAACAACAAAACTAAAAGGCAACATATGGAATGAGAGAAAGTATTTGCAAATGATGTATCTGATAAAGGGTTAGTATCCAAAATATATAAAGAACTTACATAATTCAACACCCCAAAAAACAAATAATCCAATTTAAAAAAATGGGCAGAAGACATGAATAGACATTTTTCCAAAGAAGACATCCAGATGGCCAACAGACACATGAAAAGATGCAAATTTACTGTTAGTACATATATGTACTCATAAAAATATACAATGTTGTGTTGTAGTCATATTTTAAATATATATCATACTGTAACTTCCTTTAGCAACTTACTTTTTTAATCATTGTCTATTTTAGTACATGTAGATCTATTTTTTTCAAAGATTTTATTTATTTATTCATGAGAGACAGAGACACAGGCAGAGGGAGAAGTAGGCTCCCTATGGGGAGCCTGATGCAGGACTCGATCCCAGGATCCCAGGATCACAACCTGAGCCAAAGGCAGACACTCAGCCACTGAGCCACCCAGGTGTCCCCTCATGTAAATCTATTTCATTGGTTTTTTACTACTGCACAGATTTCCATTGTGTGAATAAATCACAGCCTATTTATCCATTTTCCCACTAAAGATAGCAGATTTTTTTGACACTTTACCTTTTTAAAAAGCACTATTGAGTTATAATTGACATACAACACATGGCACATATTAAAGTATACAATTTGATAAGTTTTGAAATATTTACACACCCATGATGCCATCACTACAGTTGAAATAATGAGCATATCCATCACCTCTGAAAGTTCCTCCCCCTCCTTACCCTTCCACCCTGCCTGTGCCCAGACAACCACTGACCTGTTTCTGTCACAAAAGATTAATTTACATTTTCTCGAATTGTCTATAATGGAACCACAATATGCACTCTTATCTTTTTTATTTTTTTTATTTTTTTGGTCTGGCTTTTTTCACTCAGCATGATTTTGAGATTTGCCCACGTTGTCAGCATATCAACAGTTCATTCTTTTCATTCTCGAATAGCAAGACAAAATATGTAAAATGCTCAGAATGAGTCCTAGCATACAATAAGGGCTTAGTAAACAAAAGCTATTATTATAATAATATCAAATCCCTCTTGAATTTAAGAATCTATAAATACCATGCAATAATTTCGAAGCCCCGACTGCCAAAACAAAGGAACACAAGCAAAACTCTTCTGCTTCAAAAGGGGGCTTTACTTCAACTATACTAAAACAAAAATGTTTTGGTAAGAAAGTCTCCAACTTTCAAATAGGCAGTGACTCAGCCCAGCAGGTCAATTCATGGGGCTTGTGGGGGATATTTTACAGTTCACTCATCTGGCTAGCCCATCAAATGCCTCATTTCTCAAAATGAGACTTTCTTTTATAGAAGGAGGCACCTGCTTGATACTCTCTGCACTGCTCCTGTCTTTCATTTTTTCCAGCTCTGGGGTCTCCACCAAGTACTTTTCTAAATGCAGATCCAATACTCTCTTAAGAACAAGTAGGGCTTTGGGCACCTGGGTGGCTCAGTGGTTGAGCATCTGCCTTTGGCTCAGGTCAGTGATCCTGGGGTCCTGGGATTGAGTCCCACATCAGGCTCCCCACAGGGAGCCTGCTTCTCCCTCTGCCTGTGTCTCTACCCCCCTCCTCTCTCTCATGAATAGATAAATAAAATCTTTAAAAAAAAAAAACAAATGGGTTGTGTTCCAAAGCATTCATATGGCTCACCAGTGTAGATAGCATGTGCTTTATGTAATGTTTATACTGTGCCAAATCTTGGGCTAAGGGTCTTACCCCTTTGGTTCATTTTACCCTCCCCATCCAATGAGACAGTGTCAGTAATGCCTTCATCTGCACTCAGCACAAAATCTGACAGTAATGACATGAACATTTTTTTTCCATGCAACAAGAAGTCTTAAGGTAGGCAGTTGCTAATACTAAATCAATGGCTCAATGGTATCAATGCTATAATATCTATTCTCTTAGCTGCTTCCTCACGGTGGCAGGATGACCACTGCTCTAGCCATCACATCTGCATTCCAAATGGAAAAAAATAAAAAGATGAAGGGGAGAGGTAGTGCCCAGGTCAGGAAATGACAGCTCTCCAGGATCCCCCAATGGCTTATGTGTGTGTCTTGCTATTTGAAACCTGGCCACCCCAGTTGGAAAGTGACTAAAAAGAAAGAACTTGCAAATGGTGTCCAACACAGATCTGATAGTCTCCATTTTTGCGAGATGAGAAAAATGAGGCTTACCGATGTTCAGTGACTTCCCTGAAAGTCACACAATGAGTTAATAGCCAAGCTATCTTATTTCATCGAGCTACAGCCGCCTTCTGCTTTGATAAGAAGACTGTAAGTCCCGCTTCTGGTTTTACATAATAGAATGCCAACTTTGCTTCCATTCATCTGATATCTAGAGCACATGGATATCTTTCCCTTTGATAGTAAATAAAATAGGCCCTTCAGGTATTCATCGAGATGTCAGATTTCTATTGACTTCTCTCCAAAAGCTGCCCAGAGCACAGATTTAGAACACCGACACCTCACGTTGAGGAAGGCAGGGACCCACGCACATCCCATTCCCCCAGCTCCTGAAACCCCCACAAACCCACTGCATTGCTTTCGTTTCCTTTCCTGAGCTTCAATTTAACGATCCACCTTCAGGCTTTGTTGAGGGTCAGGATGATAAGAAATCATTTTAAGTAACTTTTAGATCTCCTGTGAAACCCATTTGAAGACCATGCCCATTCTGTACCCTGGTATTTCTTTTGTGAGTATCCATAATACATGCCCTTTAGAATTTCGTGCCTGGAAAAATTTTTTCATACCAACCGAGAGGTGGATTTGTTCCAGTAATCCAGAATGACATGGTTGCTGTAATTAAACACAGATTTAGCTCTGAGATTTCAGGTAGGGAATTCATAAAGAGCAGCATGCAATACATTTTTATTTGGTTACTATAATGGTGTCATCCTAGATGATGAGTCCAAATATGTTTCTTTTCCTGTATTGTTTTGGAATCTGTGTTTAGTCTCATAATTGGTGTGTTTCATATCCCTCCAAATACTTGAAGCCTATTCTCATTCTTTTAGAAAATACAAGTAATTTTTAAAACTAAAGGAATTTTCAGGGACCTATAGACAGGATGGTCTAGAAAGGGAAAAAGGAGAAGCTAAGAAATGGACTGAGTCATCAATGGGCTCATATTTGCAGCATCAAAAGAGGAGGTTCAAGATGATGTGCCTCACAATTTGGAATTCTCTTACCATCCACCTGTGATTTAAATTATTAGTTTAACAAATATTTGAGTGCTTAATTACAGTAATTAGATAGGAGCTCAGGCATCTGAATCTTTGTGTAGTACAGATCTCCATAAACTATTCATTAAAAGTTTAAGGTTGGACAGGACCAGAATAGATCTGATTAGACTGTCAACCTCAGAGGAGCATCATCACACTTACATCATTACAGATAGGCAGCTCTTGTCCACCTGCCTCACTGTCTTTCAAAAAGGAGATGACACAAAATGAAATCATGAAAAATTCGTCACCTCATGGACAGAGCACTCTGCTCAGGATGAGTGAGAGTAGTTTCAGAGTATTAAAAAAATGGAATACTGCATACATTTCAGACAATGGAGAAACTATCCCATAAATTTTGGTACCTCCAAATTATGGAACACAATGCAGCAATTAAAATCATATTTTAGGAGGATATGTTATTATATAATGATATTTACAAAACTTGGATTGAATCATTCTTCAACCTTTTGGTTAAGATCAAGTGTACAATACTTGGATTGAAAACATATATATATGAGCATAATATGCAATATAACTCTGATTTTGTAAAGGGAAAATTGAACAGAGTGAATAGACTAGGTTGAAATGCACCAAAACATTGAAACTAATAGCTCCTGTGAGGTAATTGAATCCCAGATAATTTTCATTTTCATCATTATGATTTTCTGTGTTTATTAATCTTTAGATAATGAATATGTGTTCTTTTTACAATCATACAGAGGACATTCTATTTGGAAAGAATAAATGCAAAGCCCTTCCAATATAATGGAAAAGTCTTAACACATGAGAAACTAGATAATGTGGACGGGAAATATTTCCAAGAAAAGGAACATCACTACAAAGTCAGACATGATTAATTACTAATGATCTCTGTCAAAAGTGTGGTCAGGCAGTGAGTTCTCCAAACTGGGCATTTTTCAAGGGCAGAAGCCGTGTTGTGAAAATGTTCAAGTGGTTCGCAGTACCAGCTACCCCAGGTGGCCCAGGTTAGAGTCCTGGCTTGACCATTCAGTAGCTGTAAGACCCGGAATAGAGCCCTGGATTTTCTCTAAGCCTCAGTTTTCTCATTTGTTAAAAGATTTTTTTTTTTTTTTTTTTGTTAAAAGATTTTTAATACATGGCAGGGCTGCTCAATGATACATGCTTATCACCGACTCCGTAGAGAACGAGGTCTTTAGTGATGCACCACAAGTGAATGGACACCCTGCTCTGAGTTCAAAGACCTGATGAATCTATAGGCTGGGAATGGCCAGGGTAGCCTTAGACAGGGACTGCGGTGTGAAGGCATCCAAAGGCTCTCTCCCTGAGAGAAGCACTAGAATCAGGATCTACAGACCTGGATCCAAATTCCCACAAGGCTGGCAACCTTCCTTAGTGTCAGTGTCTGTTTTCTTAGTTACAAAATCATGATAATATATCTCTTTGCCATTCATGGGTTTTGTTATAAAGTTCATTCATTTGTTAATAAGTATCTTTCAGACACCCTACTGTGTGCTAGGTAATGTTCTAGTACATTTCTCTGCGGTTCCAGAAGAAGATCCCTGTCCTCGTGGAATTTATAGTGTGGAGGGGGTAACATAATACATAAGATGAATACATAGCATTTTAAGTGAAATTTTAAAATGAAGCAGGCACAGGGAGTGGAGGTTAATTTTAGCCCTTGTGTAGGGCAGGGCTCATTGAGAAATGGCATTTGAGCAAATAAATGCCTGATGGAAGTGAGAGAATAAGCTGTGCTGGCCTTTGGGAGAAAGGATTGCAGGCAGAGGCGTCAGCCAGAGCGAAGGCCCCATGGCAGCAAGTGTATGAGAGCAGGACTGCTTGAGCAGAGAATGGACAGGGGTGCATCGGAGAGAAAAACAGAGACGTAAGATTTGGGGACATGAGCAGACTGGCTCTTGCCCCAGGTGAGATAGAATGCCCCAGGTGAGTTTTAAGCAGGAGACTGAGGTATGAGCTGATTTACATCTTACTATTGTACTCCTGTCTGCTGTTTTGAGAGTATTATAGAGTAAAGGGATCCAGGGCGAAAGCAAGGAGGTCATTTGGGAGGATGTTGTACCTAGCAGGTGGGAGCCAACGGGCAAAGGGTGGTCATGGTGGGGACAGTGAAACAAGAACAGATGGGAACCCACTTTGAAACTGAAATTGCTCTTTGAGTGTATGATGATGCTGAAATATTGCAGAAGGAGTGATATGAATTAAAGCAGAGGGCCACTAGTGCAGGACATGGCCACAGGCTGAGGGCCAGGCCAGTCCATATGGAGAAGTTCAGTAAGTTGGAGCCGATGGGGGTGCCTGGGTGGCTCAGTCAGTTAAACGTCCAGCTCTTTTTTTTTTTAATGTTTTATTTATTCATGAGAGACAGAGAGAGGCGAGAGACACGCAGAGACACAGGCAGAGGGAGAAGCAGGCCCCATGCAGAGAGCCCAACATGGGACTTGATCCCGGGTCTCCAGGATCAGGCCCTGGACTGAAGACAGCACTAAACTGCTGAGCCACCGAGGCTGCCCAGCATCCAGCTCTTGCTCTTGGCTCAGGTCGTGATCTCAGAGTCCTGAGATCGAGTCCTACATCAGGCTCTACACTCACCAGGGAGTCTGCTTGAGATTCTCTTTCTCCCTCTCTTTCCACCTCTCCCCCAACTCGTGCTTGTGCTCACTCACTTCCTCTAAATAGTAAATAACTAAATATGTTTTTTAAAAGATGGAGCGGGTGAACTCTGGGCCAGGAATGGGCTTGACTCTCAGGCCTTGTTTACAACAATGCAGGACCCAGAAGTGCAGGGGGAAAATCATGATCCTTTACACTTCTCATGTGTTGAGTGCCTTCACCAGCATGTTTGCTAAAACTGAAATCCACTTCTGTTTCTCCAGTTCTGTCTGTTAACGATCACTGAACCCCCATTTCATCCAAGATGTAACTTGGGGCAGAGCTTGGCCACCTATAGGGATAAAAATTTGGATGTCTTTCCTGAAAGGGTCTTCCCTCCCTGGAGGACTCCACATGATCCTTTTGGGATGATCCACCACATTCCAAGCCCACTTCTTGCTAACTGACATGCTTTTCTCCTCAGTAATCCTTTAGAAGCATAAAGAGCTTAATCAACCCAAATTATAGGGGTCTGCTTCATTCCAGGGGTTGATTTGAATATCACTGCTTTGGGGGAGGGGGAAAAGAAAACAAGTCTCCCTAAGAAGAGAATTTCCTCCTAGAAGGACTGTTCTCAAAAACATGTCCTTGGCAGCCCATTAATTATATTTCATTTTGACAGATCTCATATATAGTTGTTATATCTTTAGGGGGGAAAAGGTGTTGGGTGATTAATTGGTTGATAGTGTATGTTAATTGATGCTAATTAAATTTAAATCTAATTCATATTTGAAACACTTAATTTAACTCAGGACCAGAAAATTAGAATATTCAAGCTTCTTGAAGGGACTTGTCTTCCTATCTGTCACCTCCAAATGTCTATTGACACTTTCTCCTTGTTTACAAACTTGTTTTTCAAAAGAAGGAATCAGATGGTTCTTAGAGCTTCCAGCTGTAATAAGAAGTGTCGGTTCTTTTTTTTTTTTTTTTTAAAGATTTATTTATTTATTTATTCATGATAGAGAGAGAGAGAGCACAGGAGGAGGGAGAAGCAGGCTCCATGCTGGGAGTCCGACATGGGACTCGATCCCGGGACTCCAGGATCGCGTCCTGGGCCAAAGCCAGGCGCTAAACCACTGAGCCACCCAGGGATCCCCGAAGTGTCAGTTCTTGCAAGCCATATTTAATTGCTTTATTGGGGGAAAAAAAGTACATATATCTCCACTCCATCACTCAAGGTTGTCCTAAACAAGTCCTGTCAGGCTGGACAGCGGTGCTGTTTGAAGAAAAAATTCTAGAAGACAGTCTGTAGCTAAGTCTCCAGAAAGGCACCGAGATGCTCTGCTAGGAGCCTGATAACCCAAAGGCAGTGGAGGAGCCCTTTGCAATGCTGGAAAGCTTCTGGGAAATTCTCTGGGGTGGCTATTCCCATTCCCTGTCAGGGAGGTGAATTCTCCGGGAACTCTGCTGACAAACTGTCCAGTAGCCCCCAGGTCTTATCCCCCAGGCATGGAAAGGGCCTCCACCCACCCTGCTATGGGAGCCACAGCTTCTGTGCCCCCATGTTGTCTTAGCTAGAGAAGCCGGCTCTAGCCAGGACATGTGTGTGCGTAGATTTCCCTGAGACTAGAGTACCAGGTAGAGACTGAAGGTTTCCTCTGTTTCTACTCTATAAGCAAACCTGGGGACCACAGCAAGTAAGGTAAGTGGAGTGTGGGCTCTGTAACATATATGCTCTGGACCTGTGTCCTGGCTTCACCTTAGAAAAGTACCTTGTACTTTTGGGCATCAAGTGTCCTCATCTGTAAAATGGGATGATACTACTAATCTTGTGCTGACATTGCAAGGATTAAATGAGATCATACGCATTTGTAAATGAGATTGTACCTGACACAGGGCACACAGCCAGGTGTTGAACGCCTGGGTGATGCAGTCGCCCTTACTACTAGCTGATTCCAGGTGATTCCCAGCTTCACCTCTGTTCCCATAGAATGGTCTGGATCTGGTAGTGACTGCTGCTGTCTGCAGGCAAGTGCATGCTGTGTCATTGTCAACCTGCCCTTGACACCTGTTCTGTCTCAGTGCTGACATCTGAGGTTGGGACCTCCCTCCCTCAATAACTGACTCATCTCTTCAGCTGTCCTGGAAAAGCCTCTAGAGAAGAAGGCTGGAAGAAATTATGGCCCCCCAGGCAACAAGAAGCTTATCTATTTCATTGATGACATGAACATGCCCGAGGTGGATGCCTATGGGACCGTGCAGCCCCACACCATCATCAGGCAGCATTTGGACTATGGCCACTGGTAAGAACACCCATACAAAAGGACTGGGGCCCATGGGGCGGTGGGGGGAGGCCTAAGGCAGTGCCGAAGGCTGTTCCCCTGGATGCACAGACCACAGCTGAGTGCTGGTGCTAAATGAGAATCCCCATGGCAAACCTCGTTCCTCACGAAATTCTGTTTCTGGGGTGTTCTTTCAGACAGGGGTCTTAATGCCCACATAGGAAGTGTGGTCGAGGAAGATCCTGAGCACTTCCCGCCCCCCAAAAAAATGCCTACTTTCTTTTTCAACATTCATCTCAAAAGTTGCATTCTCTAAACCCCCAAAGCAGAGCTAACCACTCCTGTCCCCCCCTCCCCCCACTGTGGTCCTATAGCTCTGAACATGTACGCAGGTGCTAACAGCTCACACCCTGTGTAGTGCACATGTGCCTACATGCCTTCACAGCCTTTGTCTCTTTCAGAACAACTCACAGGGTGTGAGTTGGGGTGTCTCACGCTCTTCATTTCCCCCCTACCCCTTAGTCCATCCTTATGGCTTCTTTATCTTACGCTACTTCCGTAGATGTTGGATCCCTCAGGACTTTGGCCCAGGCTCTTGTCCTTTTTCATTCTCTACCAATGGATCTAGATTTTTTTTTTTTTAACTACCCAAACAAGTGAATGATAGGACACATCCGTCCTCACTTTGACAAGGCACTCACCTGCCTGGGCCCTCACCCACCTCTCACCATGGTTTCTGACTGTTCCAGGTATGATCGGAATAAGCTGTCCCTGAAGGAGATCAGGAATGTGCAGTATGTCTCCTGTATGAATCCCACTGCAGGCAGCTTCACCATCAACCCACGGCTTCAGGTATGGGAGGAACCATGGTACCCAAATCTTAAATAAATTCTACCTCGCCAGAGCTGATATCACTCAATGATAAATAATAACTGTCCCTTCCCCCATCCAGCCTCTTAAAGTGGCAAATCATACAGGATGCTGATTTGCATTTCTAGAGAGACAAAGACCCTCCTAGACCTGTGAAGGTTTTTGAGCTGGAAGGGGCCATGGAGCCCACCTGATTTAGCCCATTCTTCAGAGTAGAAAACCTTCAGTGAGATGAAATGACTCTCCTGCGGTCATATGGATCTTAAGTATCAAATACTGGTTGGGACTCAGATGCTCTGAGTTTCAGCTCCGTTCTCGTCCTACTACCTATTGGCATCTTCAACAGAAGGCCCAAAGCCCATCACTCCCCCAATCATTTAGGTTCAACCTTTGTTTTGGTTCAGTGTGAGGAGTGTGACCAGAATATAGAACCCCAAGCCCTTATAAGAATTATTTGCTGTTTTACCCAAATGCCCAAAAGTTGATTCTGACTCTAACTCACATGCCTGTTCCCTTGCGCAGCGCCACTTCAGTATACTTGCCCTCTCCTTCCCGGGACCAGATGCCCTGGCATCCATCTACGGCACCATCCTGACTCAGCATCTAATGCTTGGGCGCTTCCCAGTGTCCCTGCAGAAATCTAGCCCCCAGCTCATCAGCCTGGCCCTGACCTTCCACCAGAAAATCGCCACCACGTTCCTACCCACAGCGATCAAATTCCACTACGTTTTCAACCTCAGAGACTTTGCCAACATTTTCCAGGTGAGTCCATCTGCTCCAAGATGCCCCAGAAGGCTTAGTGATGATCCAGTCCCTTCCATTCTTAGTAAAACAATAGTCAACACCAAACCCTCAGGCAAAGGCACAGTTCACATGGATCTGTGAGCATCATAAACAGGTAAACAGGATGCCACGGGATCCGAGAGGAAGGACATTGGCCAGGTAGAGTTCTGTTTGCCATTGACATCATTTCCCAGGGCGTGTTTCTGAGTTGGTTCGTTTGAGTCGGAGAAGGCTCAACATCTTGAACAAAATGTTATATAATGACTCCAGCGTGCATAAGAAGGAACGCCAAGAGAAAACTACTTTGCAGGCCCTGGCTTTATATCCATTGTTCTTGGGATCAAAAAGAATGTCCTCTGAATCTTGCAGGATAGATCCACTTCCAGAAAAAAGCCATGTCGTAATACTCTTAAGATACTATCTGCCAGCCCCTGGGAAGCCTCTGTTTTAAAATTCCAGGTTCCTTTCCAGGCCACAGCCATTCAAGATGCTTCCAGCTGCTCTTCTGAATAGTGATGGTCTGTCTGCCAGTTGCTTTCCATTGCTTGACCCTTTGCTGTCAAAACATCCTGATGGCAATGCAGCAAAGTCCGACTCCCTCTTCCTGTTGGTCAGGTACACCATCCTCACAGGGTGGAGTCCACAGCTTTCCCATCCTGGACAAGAATCTGCTGAAACTGCTTTTCAGAGAGACTCCTCCCCAAGATAGCCCTGAACTATAGCGATAGAGGAGGCATGCCTCTTACATCAAGCAGAGGCTGCACCTGTAGGGAAATGACAGTCACAGTGATTGGGGGGTGAGGCATGACCTTCCATAGGGAGTATTTGGAATTAATTTCCCAGGGCACTAAATGTGCAGGTAGGATTCTGGGGAAGCTCAGATTAGCAAAGGTCCAGACCCGGAGGGCATAGAGTCTGCATGGTCCAGCCAGGACTTTGGGTTGTAAAATGCAGAAATCTCCTAAACATGAGTTCAGAGATCTAGCAACTGTGCTCCAGAATGGCCGATCCTAAAGGTAGAGACACTAAGCCCCACATGAGGGCAGGTCTTTGAGAACACCCCTAAACTGGCTCAGGAAAGCCCTCCCAGTCATGGACCTCATAAACATTAACTGCTCAAAATGAGGGGACACAGGACCCCCCAGGGATTCTATATATTTTCCTGAGAGCATACAGCTAGCAGATGAAGAATGGGAACAAGAATCTGGGTCTTTGGGTTCATGGCCAGGCCCTCTATCTCCCACACCATTCTGTCCCTCTCATCTGCACTTCTGAGGAGGAGAACAAGTATAAGATAGTTAAGGTAGCAAAAAGACTCCCTGCAAGCCTGTGAAGCCTGCAGATTGTAGCCGTGAGGCCAGGACGATAACAAAGCTTGTGCATGCCCACTCTCATTTCTCATATGTTAAATATTAATTGAGAAAGACCTTTTTATCACACACCCCCTCCCTTAAATCTCACTGCAGCTTGGTGAGGTGGGGGTGTCACCCTCTACATTTCCCAAATGCAGAAAAGGGAGTTAACATCATTGGATCAAATCCACATTGCTCATAGGGCAGAAGCTGAAGTGGGGAGGGCATTAAGTCTCTTTTACCAGAAGCACGCAGCTCCTACCTGGACAGACACCTTGTCACCTGCACCCTCTGAGATGTATACTCATGTCAACACTTTGGGATGCACATTATTATCCAAATTTAAGGTAGGCTCAGGGAAGTCACCAGCTGGATGACAGCATGAATGGTCATGAAGACGGAAAGGTATAGACAATGTCTATACCAATCAATAGCAAGCATCCAGCTCAGTGGGAATGGAGAGTCCGGTGGAGGGGGTCGCTGAGAGGGGAGACTGGAAAGATTATTTGAGGCCACAGTGGGCCCTCACAAAGTCTGACACTGGTCTGTAATGATAGCTAGCATTTACTGAGCGCAGTCCTAGACCTTGCACGTCTAGTAGCTAATAATCCTCGGAATAATTGTGCAGGGTCAAAAACCAATGATTTCCAACTTGGAAATGACAACATTATGCCATAGACACACTGAGTACCTTGAATATGATCACATAAGTGATAAACAGCAGCACTGACATCCAAAGCTAGAATGTTCCACTCTACGCTGCAGGGAATTGAGCGGCAAAGGCTCTCTGAGGAAGGACGGCTCTATTCCAGCCTTGTTTTTGTTTTTAATTTTTTTCATTAAAGTGTAGTTGACATGCCATATTATTTTATTAGTTTCAAGTGTAGAACACAGTGATTCAGCTTTTATATACATTACAAAATGCTCACCGTGATATTCCAACCTTGTTTCAGTGGCGACCCTGCAATGTCAAGGGAGAGCCAGGAAGGGAGGTATTGGCATGGAGGGAGGTCTCTTGTTCACCCTGAGCACCATGTGCCATCCAGGCCTCGCTGCAGCCTGCCAGCTGTCAGCCACCTGCCACAACGGTGGGAAAGTGCATCCCCCACTGGAGCCCCTGCCTCCCTGCAACCACACGGCCCACCACCCTTCTCCAGAGGGAGTTTCAGGCTTACAGCTTGACCATGGCCTCCGCTGCCTGCCTCCCTGCCTACTTGTCTGAAGTCCTGATGGAAGCACTGAGGGGGGTAGTTGAATGCCTGCTGGAAGACAGGCATTGCCTAGAGAACAAGCTGCTTTCCTTTACCCGGCTTGACTCGAGGCTCAGTAATTCAGACCTTCTCCATACATCCCTCACTGTCCTGATCAGGACACAATCTGATAGAGCTCCGAGTAGCAGAATTTATTAACCGCTCCCATCTCCATGCAACTCGTAACCAAGGTGATGCAGAGTTTTTGCTTGACGTGCTCACATCGACTCAGTCCTTAACTGAGCATTTGGCTTTCCCCAGGTTACAAACTCCAAGTCATAGCACACCTCACGGTGTCAGGGTTCCAAGAAGTCAGGGTTCCTGGATGGTACTTCTTCCTACCCACTGCATCTCGTACATGCCTGACACCTAGGAGAGTGAGAACAAGGGAGGCTGAGATATGGGTGTGGATCGGGCCACAGGGACCTAATGGAATTTCTTTTTGAAAAATAAACTTTTATCGAGTGTAACATACATATAGGAAAGTACACAAGTCATAAGCTCACAGCTTGGTTAATTATCACAAAGTCATCCCACCTACTTAGCCACGAGAAATAAAATAAGATCTTCAGATCAAGAAATAGAACATTCCCATATCCCTAAAGCTCTCTCTCTCTCTCTTCTTTCCCCCTTTCATCTGTGTTTTTTCTTTTTTCTTTTTTTCTCCCCTCCAAGAGGTAAATACTACCTGGATTTCTAACACCCTAAGTTCTTTGGGCCTATTTTTGGATGTTATCAGAATGGAATTCCATGACAAATATTATTTTGTAACTTCGTTCAATATGATGTTTATACTTACATATACAATCATGTTAAATTGGTTAAATAAATACTGGTGATAATAATTTCTTTCTTTCCAATCCTTTAATCTTATAATTTCTTTTTCTTGCCTTATTGTGCCGGCTATGACTGCCAATGCAAGGTTGAAGAGAAGTCATGAGAGTGGCCTTTTGCTGGGTTCCTAATTTTAGGGGGAAGAGCTTTTAATAGTTGACCATTAAGTGTGATGCTTACTTTTTGTGGATGCTCTTTGCCAGATTAATAAAATTTCTACCAGTTTATAGTCTCCTAAGAATTTTAACTCTGAATGTATGCTGAAACTTAACAAACGATTTTTCTGTAGCTCTTAAAATAATTATATAATTTTTTTCTCATTGTTTCTGGAAATGTGATAAATTACAGTATTTTTGAATCTTAGATCACCCTTGCATTCCTATGATCAACCTAACTTAATTGCTGCATGTTGAGCCTTTTATATTTTGCTAGATTCCATTTGCTATTTTTTAATATACTTTTTGCACCTCAGTTAATAAGATTGTCCTATAATTTTCCTTTCCTCATAGAATGCTTTGGAAAGTGGTCTTTCTTTTCCTACTCTCTGGAAGACTTTGTAAAACATTCTTTTTTTTTTTTTATGATAGTCACAGAGAGAGAGAGAGAGAGGCAGAGACATAGGCAGAGGGAGAAGCAGGCTCCATGCACCGGGAGCCCGACGTGGGATTTGATCCCGGGTCTCCAGGATCGTGCTCTGGGCCAAAGGCAGGCACCAAACTGCTGTGCCACCCAGGAATCCCTTTGTAAAACATTCTTAAATGTCAGAAGAATTTACTGCTGAAACCATCTGGAGTTTTTTTGTGGAAGAGCTTAAGTTATGAGTTTAATTTCTTTTGTACACATTAGACAATTCAGATTTTCTATTTCTCCATGTCATTTGTGATGTTATTGATGTTCTTAATTTTTAATTTATTGGCATACAATCATTTATAACATCCTGTGATTATCTTTTAGATGCTTGTGTGTCTGACATTATGTCCTCTTATTGGATATTATTTGTGCCATTTCTGATTTTTTCTTTTTCTCTTTTTATCAGCCTTACTATGGAATTATCAATTGTGCTAATCTTTTCAAAGACACTGAAAAGTATATCAATATTATAAGATTTTTTAGCTTTATTTGCTGTCTCTATTTGATATCCGCTTTTATATTATTAATAATCATTCTCTTCTTTATAATCTCTCTACACTTTTAGGGTTGTGGTTCTCCTTTTTCTAACTTCTTGACATGGCTACTTGTGTCATCAATCATCAGCCTTTCAGCTCTTCTAAAATATTCATTTTAAGGCTATGACTTTATCACTAACTGTGCCCTACACTCTACTATGCAAACTTTTATATGTTGTATTTTTATTATCATTCACTCCACAATATTCCTTAATTCCCCCTATGATTTCTCCTTTAACCCATGGGATATTTGGAAGTATATTGCTCTATTTTTTTAAATTGAGAGATTTTCTAGTTCTCTTTCTCTTGTTGATGCTCAGCTTAATTCCACTGTTGTCAGAAAATATACTCAATTACTTTATTCCTTTGAAATTTGTTGAGATCCATGTTATGTCCCAAGATCTGACCAATGTGCACTTCTTAAATAGGGCATTCTTCAAATGCTGAGTGTAGTTGAATCAACATGTCAATTAAGTCAAGCTTGTAAATCATGCCATTGAAATATTTTACATCATTACTGATTTTTTTTTTTTTTGACTACTTGTTCTGTCAGTTTCTAAGAAAGAATATGCTGAAACCTCCCACTGCATTTGTGGACATGTCCATTCTTCCTTTTGTTTATGTCATATTTGCTTTATGTATTTTGAAACTATGTTATTAGGGGCACACACATTTTGAATTAGTATATCTTCCTAATGGACTGACCTTTTTCTTATTATTAAATATACTTGTTTATTTCTACACTTGATCTTAGCCAAAAGGCCGAGAAATGATTATACTTTTTTATTTCTAAAACTGGCTCTTGCTTCAAAGTCAGTTTTGTGGAGCTATGTGGCTATTCCACATTATTTTAGTCAGTATCTTCATGCTCTATTTTTTCCAATTCCTTCATGCTATAGTGTTTTCCAATTTCTTATTTCAGCCTCTTCTTTCTTATGTTTAAGGTATATCTCCTATAAGCAACATATAGTTGGATTTTTAAAATCTTGCCTAATAATCATAGTCTTTTAATTAAAATATTTAGTTCATTTATATTTGATGTTATTTTATATAATATATTTAGGATTAAATCTACTTCATACTATTTGTTTTCAGTATGTTCTACCATACTCTATGTTTCCTTTCCTCTCATGTTTTGTATTGCATCAAACTAGTCATTTTTTATTCTTTTATTTTCTCCCTCTTTTAGCATACATCTTAGCATTCATCTAATGGTTACCAAATGCATCATTTTATCCCTTTTTCTTTTATAAATTAGTACATTCTCAATTGCCATATATTGCAGGGGTCTTAGAATAATTTTATTCTATTGTTACTTTTAAAATTCAATGTATATTGAAACTTAAGCTATAAATACAATGCACTATTATATATATAATTATATGTGTATTAAATTATAATACACTAATATTTCTTAGTCAATATTTATGTTTTAAAGATTTTATTTATTTGAGACAGAGAGAGCACTAAAGAGAGCAAGTGCAAGCTGGCAGCAGAGGCAAAGGGGGAAGCAGGCTCCCCGCTAAGCAGAGAGCCCGATGCAGGACCTGATCCCAGGATCCTGGGATCATGACCTGAGCTGAAGGCAAATGCTTAACTGACTAAGCCATCCAGGTGCCCAAATCAATATTTACTTAGGTTTGCTCACATATTACTCTTCTCATTGTTCTTACTCCTGTTGCATTTCTGATTCTTCCATTTGGAATCATTTTCATTCTGCCTGAAGAACTCCTTTAGTGTAGCTTCTATCTACCAGAAAATAATCTCTCAGTTTTTGTTTAACTGAAAGTATATTTGTTTCTTATTTTTTTAAAGAATTTTGGGAAGAGGGTTTAGCAGCAAGGTTGCTAGTCTAGGTCGGCAGCTATTTCTTTCAGTATTTTGAAGGTGTCCTTTTATTGTCCTCTGGTTTCCATTGTTTCTGTTGAGAAATTCTCAAGTCTTACTGTTCCTTTGATGCAGTACACACATTTTTTCTTTTACTTCTTTACTTTTAAGATTTGGTTTGTCTTTGATTTTCAGAAATTTCACTATTATGCCCAAGATGTGCTATTTTTGTATTTATCCTGCTTAGTGTTTATAACACTTTTGAATCTGGGTGGATATCTTTTCAGTTGCCTTTTTCCCCCCAGTTTTAGAGAAGTCCCAGCCAATATCTTTCCAAATATTCCTTCTGCTTCACTCTCTTCTTCTAGTATTCTAATACATGTATATGAGAACTTTTCACTGTGTCTTATATGTCCCTTATGCTGTTTCTTTTTTTTCTATTTGTGATTCAAGCTGAATATTTTGTGCTACTCTCTCTTCCTGTAAACTAATTCTATTTTCAGCTCTGTCTATTCTGCTGTTAACCCCACTGATTAGTTCTTAATTTCAGTAACTGTAATTAGGATAATTTTTAATTTGAGAATTTCCATTTGATTAATTTTTAAGGACTCCAGTTTTCTGATGAAATTCTTTACTTGATGTCCTCTAATATCTTGGTCATTTTAATCATAGTTTTGTTAAAGTTTATGTCTGATAACTCCAATACCTAGATCTCCTGTGGGTCAGTTTTTTCTTGATTTGGTTGTATCTTCTGGTACTCCCAGTAATTTTTGTTTGCTTGCCAGATATGAGGAGTTTTTAAATGTGCAGATAATTTGAGTGTTTGGATGATGCTGTTCTCTTTCAGAGATTACATACTTCTGCCTCTGCTTCTGGTAAGCAGTTACCAGGGGTTGAGGAAATTGAAATTGGGCTCCAGTTTCTGTGAGGACAAAATAGATTTGTGATTCACTCATACTCTTGGCGTATAACCATTTGAGGGGTTCCCTTGGGGTTTTTCAAGATAGCCCCCTTTTTGATAATTGTAATTCACATTACATTTTGTCTGTTCTCTTTAAAGGGCATCCTGTTCTCCTCAGTGGAATGTGTAAAATCCACACAGGACCTAGTAAAGCTCTATCTGCATGAATCAAATCGAGTTTATCGGGATAAGATGGTGGAAGAAAAGGACTTTGATCTTTTTGATAAAATCCAGACAGAAGTGGTCAAGAAAATTTATGATGTGAGTATTACCCTGCCAATTTTTTTTTACATTTGAAAATAATTATTATGCAGATAATCACCCAAATGATAAAATCTAGCTCATGAAATGGAGGGGTAAATTACAGATTAGATTAGGGAAAGAAAATCTATCATTATTTTGCTGAGGTGAAAAATGCTAGGGGGGCTCCCTGGGTGGCTCAGCAGTTTAGCGCCTGCCTTTGGCCTAAGGTGTGATCCTGGAGTCCTGGAATCGAGTCCCAGATCAGGCTTCCTGCATGGAGCCTGCTTCTCTCTCTGCCTGTGTCTCTGCCTCTCTCTCTCTCTCTCTGGGTCTCTCATGAATAAATAAATAAAATCTTAAGAAAAAAAAAAAGAAAAATGCTAAGACAAGTAAAAGCACCAATTAATCATAAGATCTCAGGGTTAAGAAGGTCTGTGGGGATCATCTGATCCAATTCCTCATTATTTTTTTAAAGATTTATTTATTTATTTATTCATGAGAGACATAGAGGCAGAGATATAGGCAGAGGAAGAAGAAGCAGGCTCCCTGCAAGGAGCCTGATAAAGGACTTGACCCCAGGACCGCAGGATCACAACCTGAGCCAAAGGCCAGAGGCTCAACCACTGAGCCACCCAGGCACCCCGCAATTCCTCAATATATACTGACTCCTTTTGGTAACATCTCTCAGATTGGTCATTCCAGTGGACACTCCAATGTCCTTGAAATTGCCCACCCTCATCTTTCCCAAGGGTTCCATTTTGGAGCTATTCGTGACTGGAAATTTGGAACAATTTTGAAATTTGGAAACTTTTGAACAATTTTAAAGGCTGGAACTTTTTTCTAATAGTGATCTAAAATTTATTTCCTTGCCCAGTAATTTTAGGTCTACATGAAAAACTTTCACATATTTTAAGACCATTTGCCTTGTCCTTCCTAGGTCTTCTTTTCTTCAGACCAAATAGCCTCTGTTTTTTTAGCCAGTTCTGATATCACTTGTTTTAAAACCCAGAGAAATTTGCTATCATTTTGATTGCTTTTCCATTAGTTCCCCAATCTGAAATCATGGTGTCTGACTTTCATTACACAACCTAACTGGGGTCTGACAAAAAGCAAGATCATCATTGCCTCTTATATATACTATAATTTTGTTACCATTTCCCAAAATTGCCCTACTAACTCGTTGCACTACAATATACTTCTTGAAAAGAAAATATCCATGATAAAATAAATTGAGAAATATTTCATATTCTACCCATCCCTTGGGAATTCACAGTGTTTTCAGCACATTAAAGCCCTAAAAATCTTGAATAACCCTAATTCATTTATCATTTCTCAAATGTCTGAAACCCAAAAACTCTTTTCCCTTGATAAAACCTATTAATAATTTGCAGAACAAATATTCCATATGCCTTGGGAAGCACTGATACATTAACACAGCCTAAGATCATATTACACTTCTTTGTGTCAAAATTACCCCACAACTAGCACTGAGCTTTCCAAAAGTTGGCCAAACCTCCATGTTTTCCACACATACCACTTGTCCTCTCTTGAACTTAGAAATAATTAAAACTTTTATTTAAATGCATGGTGTTGTCCCAATGCTCACCTTGCTAGGTCTCACTCCATATTTTTTTCTGATACCATCCTGTGTCTACCTGTGAAGATATTTACAGTCCATCCCAACCTACATGACAGCCTTCTGGATGTATTTCTGGATGGACAGCATTTCTTTTTAAAGATTTATTTATTTCAGAGACAGAGAGAGAGAGGGCATGAGCAGGAGGATCAGAGAGAGAGAATCCCAAGCAGACTCAACACTGAGCATGGAGCCTGATGCAGGGCTCAATCTCACCACCATGAGATCATGACATGAGCCAAAATCCAGAGTCAGACACCCAACCGACTGCACTACCAGGCACCCCTTGGCAGCACTTTTAAGTAACATCTCAAACTGCTCTTTATTAGTATGAACACCCTGAAATTCCTCCACTTATCATTTTTCTCTGCCCCAATGTTAAGTACTCCCACATCTTAGATGCCCTATGAGCATTGTAGAATTTGCCAACTCATTCATTCATTGTTAGATCTGCAAACGAACCTTGACTATCTTCTCCCATCTATCTGAGCTGGCAATTTAGAGTAACAACACTCAGCCTTTGAAATAGAGGTTCTATGTGCATTTGTATCCTAAGAACACATTCTTTTGATCATAGACCCAGATATAATTAATACTGACCTCATCCTTCCCCAACAATATTTGAAGTGCCAGCCGTAAGTACCTTTGACTGCATTGAATCTTGATATCGGTATTAAAGAAAAGTTGCCAAGTTTTCACCAAGGAAATGATACAATCCTGTTTCCACCACTAAATCTTAAAGTTCTCTGAGAAGTGGCCCTTGTATGATGTGGTGTCGCTATTAAGAAATCTTTGATTCATTGCACGGGTTGGTTTTCTGTCTCCCTCCTGCACAGCCTGGCTCTGATCATAAAATCTGAGACACGTTGTTTTGTTCATCAAAGAGTCTTTGTAGAGCAGGCTTTTCAGAACTATCTTCAGTCATTCCTCTGCTAGCTCATTAGTGTAAATTAAATTCTATCAGGACCCATTCCCAATATATTAGCCCATTTTCAAACTAGGTAAATGGATTCCCACATCACTTCCCCACATGCTTTCTGCAGCAAGCAAGAATGGATCTCTTGCCTTGCATTAAATCTTATCCAGGTCTCCAGACATTTATGGTTAATGTGTGGCAAAACCAGAATAGTTTAATGGCTTTCCATGGCCCTGAGATCACCTTCAAACTATATAACTCTTTGATATTTAACTCTTTCTATTTCATTCTTATAAACCAGATAGCAATCCTGGTCTGTCTATAGATAGGACTGTCATCCTTACTTACCCTCCATTAGGTTTGATGAATCTTGTCCCATGGGCTTACAGAGCTAACCCTACAGTGACTAATGCCCCTGCTGATAAATAGCATGTGGATTACTCTTTCCCAGGTGTCTCTCTCAGTCAGAACTTTGGAAGAAAAAATGGCAGATGGGGACAGTTGCTCATACTGGTATAAATTCCTACTTAGGCACTAGAAAACATGCTAGTTCTTGGACTTACTTCCTCTACCACTTTTCTTCCTTTTGAAGTCTCCAGGATTGGGTCTTTTAAAAAATATTTTATTTATTTATTCATGAGAGACACAGAGACATGGGCAGAGGGATAAGCAGGCTCCCTGTGGGGAGCCCCATGTGGGACTTGATCCCAGGACTCTGGGATCATGACCTGAACCAAAGGCCAACGCTCAACCTCTGAGCCACCCAAGTGCCCCCAGGATTGGGTCTTGATAAGTAAATAGTTCCTTTCTAAAGTAAAAAAGAGATTAGCTTTTGATCTCTTTGATACTTAGAGGGTGTATTCGTAGTAAAGAGACACAGACACCCTATCTCTTAAATTAATTGAGTTGTACTAGGTTTTTATTAAACATATTAAGGTCTGCCCTGTGGCAAGAATTAACACACATGGTTCATATATTTATGAAAATATTATATGTAGGGGGCTTTAGTGTGAATGTTTTCAGATTATCAGTATCCCCATAAACAAACCAGCCATCTAAGGATGGCTCATGACATGTTTTTTTTAGAAATCAAGTTCTATGGGATGAGCCATAGAACACTGACAGACACTGGCAGCCTATAGTGTCTATCTCACAGAAAAAAGAAAAGGATGTTATGATGCTGCTGTGGATTGGGAACCAAGACCTGTTGGAATGGTTGTGGAGGAGATGAGGCCATTGGGACATGGATCCCTTCACCCAGCAGTGGTGAAAGAGCCCTTGCTTAGGGAAATCTATCCGTATGTCCCCATCTGCTCCTCTATCCAGACATGGGCTCTTACTATGCATATGGGAAAAGTACCTTCCATTTCCCATCCTCAGCCTGCAAGGAATAACAAACATCACCCATGACTTCATGGAGCTAGTAAATGAATGTTAAACATCTACTTTTTAAGAGCTTCTCAGGAAAAAGGAAGTATTAGAAGCATCACTGATATTTAATTTGCAAGAAATGTTCAGAGAGAAAAAAGCAAATGAGGGTCTTCACTCTGTATGGAATCAGAATTGATTCAGCAGGGAGGATCCTTATGTCTGTGTTCCACCCCCAGGATATTGATGAGACTGTGGAGCAGACCCAAAGCCTGAACATGTATTGCCATTTTGCCAGTGGTATTGGTGAACCAAAGTACATGCCTGTTCAGTCGTGGGGACTTTTGACCCAAACTCTGGTGGAAGCCCTAGAGAACCACAATGAAGTCAACACAGTCATGGACCTGGTTCTCTTTGAGGATGCCATGCGCCATGTGTAAGTGTGCTTCTGTTCTTGCCTTTCCTCAACTGTCTCTTCTTCCCAACATCAGATGTCTTCTTCCCAATGTCAGATGTCCCAACCTTGATAAAACCAGGAAGGCAGAGCTGCTCCTGCCATGAAAATCAAGATGGCGACTCATAGAGCAGCAGTCACAGCTTCTACCACCGGCCCTGGGGGGCAGCAGGCTGCTGAACTGAGGCAGAACTGGATTTATTTCCCTGTCATTTACCATCACTAAGCATGACCACAGTGACACCAAGGGAAATTTTGAGATCATAAAAGAGATATCAGAACAGCTCAGGACCTGCATCCCTACCTCATACGAGTCTGAGGGCCAACTTTACATTAATGAGATTGAAGATTTTTGTTTAAATGCTCACATATGTCAAAAATTAAATACCCTTTTAAGGATCATTGAGTCACTGAGAGTAGTCACCAAGCCTCTCAGATGATTTATACTCACACCGATGCTGTCCCAAAACAGCTCCTTACATTTCCCAACTGAGTCATGTCTACCACCCCTCTCTGCCTTCTAGAATCTTTCCACTCTGTCCCCTGGTTCCCATGCACTTCAGCAGCACAACCCACCTCATCTTCAATTTCTCTGAGCTTCCCCTTCATTGATGATTCTAAGTGAAACCTCCCTGACCCCTGAGTTGAGGAAAACTCTTTTTTCTTCTCCATTCGGTATACCCCAGAACCTAGAAAGAGCTAAATACCTTCCTTCTATCCCATCTCATTTCGTTGGCCCATTTAAACCACCCCCCTCCCTTATCCTTCACAAACCCCAGTTCTTCAAAAGCCCGAGTAACTGGACTTTCATACTCACCATCTCGCCTTGTCACTGCCATCTACTGACATTGACTGCTTCCCCAACATTTACCAACTCCTGAGTGCTTGGACCAGCTTCCCTCCTCAACTATATCTTTCTTCATGGTGGGCATCTTTGTATCACCTGGTCCTTCTGCTCCCTGGCCTCATTAGCTCCAGGGGTCATTTCCTCTATTCCCTCTCAGGCACACACTCGCATGTTCCTACCCTAGAATTTCTGTCATCAGTGATGAACCCATCTCCACAAGCCTACTCTCTGACATGTACCTCCTACCCTTCCACTCATCTGCTCTGTTTTTTTAATTCCAGATATTCTTTCTTTACCTGGTTTTATTGAGATAGAATTGGCATCTAACATTGTATTAGTTTAAGGTGGACAACATCATGATCTGACATAGGTGTAAAATACAAAATGGTTACCACAGTAAGATTAACAGTCATTCACAGGTTACGGGGTTTGTTTGTTTTCCATTGGGATGAGAATTTTAAGATATGTTCTTGTAGCAACTTTCAAATATATGATATGGTATTGTTAACTATAGTCATTGTGTTCTACATTACATCCCCAGAACTTATTTATCTTATATCTCGTATTTTGTACCTTTTGACCACCTTTATGTAATTCCTCAGCCCCATTCCCCCACCTCTGGCAACTAAAAATATGATCTCTGTTTCTATGTGTGTGTTTGTTGTGTTTCTTTTTTCTTTTTCTTTTCTTTTTTTTTTTTTTTTTGGATTCCACATATAAGTAAGATCCATATAGTATTCGTCTTTCTCTGTCTGACTTTCTCCATCTATGACTATCTCACTTCAAGGTCCTTCCATATTTTCCCAAATAAAAATACTCCAGTTACTCTTAAACTTCATCAAGACTTCATTTCATGGAGCCAACCACTTTCTCAGACTCCTTCACCCTTCTACCTACCATGGTTTTGCTATCCTCAACCACCATAAACTTCGTCATCCTGGTACAAGCTCCGCTAACTTTCCTGGCCTTATGTTCATGTGACTTAACCCCATTCTAGTTAATCCCAACTGTCTTATTCCACACCTGGTCCCAACCCTCTGAAGATTGTTGCAGAAAAACCACCACCATTTGGGCTTGGTGTGCTTCAGATTTTCAGCCACATATATCACATGGGCCCTTGACTTAGCTGGAAACCCACCTCCACTACCGTGGGCAGTTTGCTCTCTTACCCTGCCTGTGGTGATTGCATCCCACATTTTTCTTCTTTTATCAAGCTTCTAGTTCCCATCTCTCTTTTTCCCGTTAATGAGCACATCTCTTACTTCACTGAGGTCGTGAAAGCAGCCAGAAGAGAATTCTCTTTCCCTGCCATCAAATCTAACAGCCCATCTGCATCCCACCTGCATGCCACCCACAAGTTGTATCTTCTCTACTATTTCAGTACATGAACCTTCCCTGTTCCTACCTAAGGCCAATCCCTCCATGTACATCCTGGATCTGATCTCTTAGCATCTTCTTAGTGACTTGATTCCTTCCTGAAGTTAAATTATTCATTCTCCCTCCTGCCTCCCTCCTACTTTCTTTCCCCTCTTGTCCCATCATCATTACTTGAGTAATTTCTATCATATGTATCTACCTACAAACCTGCCATATTATTATTATCAAAGGTAATAAACAATTCCTTCACTCTCACATCATCTTCATCTCCTACACCATTTCTTTTTTGCTTCTGTTCACAGCAAACTCATCAAAATTGTTGTCTATACTTGTCATGCTTTCTCACTTCTCATTCTCTTATTGATCTATTTCTTACCAATTGAACAAAGAAGCTTTTTTTTCCAGTCACCACAGAGCCCCTTCTTGCTAAAGTCAGTTGTCACGCTGGGTCCTCACCTTATATAACTTGACTGCTCTGCTGCATTTGTCATGATTAATCACTCTGTTTACATACATCCCCCCATTCATCCACCCACCCACCAATCCACCCATCCATCCATCCATCCATCCATCCATCCATCCATCCATCCAACCAACACATATCTATGGATTAGGCATACTATGAGTGCAGGGACCTTTGTTTTATTCACCGCTAGATCCCTAATACCTAGGACAGTGTCTGGAACATAGCAGGTACTTAACAAAAATTCTTAGCATGTCATTTAGGGTAAATGACGTAGAGGAAAAACAGAGAAGGAAGGGTGGAAGGGTGCTGGTTGAGAGTGGGGAGGGTGTTGATTGCAATTCTAAATAGGGCAGTCAGGAAGACCTCTCCGGAAGGGCAGCATTCGATGTGGCATGCAGGCTACCCTGAACACAGAACTCACCATGGGCCTGGTGTGTAGACCTTTGCACACATCACTTCATTTAGCCTTTACAAAAACCCTGAAGAAAGTAGAGTCTGCTCTTATCCCTATATTACAAATGAGGAAGCTATAACCCAGAGATATGGAAGAAGTTGCCTAGCACCACACACCCCAGAAATAGACAAGCCAAAGCTTATACTTGCACACTGTGGCTCCAGTGGGTTCGCCCTCAGCCATCACACTGTGGTGCTTCCTTGTCTGCATTTCCATCTTTCCCGATCCAGTGTGAGCTCCTTGTGTGCAGACTCGGTCTTGCCCACCGCTGAATCCCCAAAACAGTGTCTGGTGCATACTAGGTGGCCAGGACCAGCATCTGGGGACATCTGTTCATGAACCTCAGAAAATTTCAGTGAGCACTTTCCTTCCTTTTAAACAGCTATCAGACCCTGTGTCATAGTCTTGGAATTGAGACAAATCTCTGTCCTTTCAGGATAAATTAAATTTGGGAGAAGAGCAAGTGATTTGGTCAATGCATTTTCCAACATGGGTGATCAGACTAATACTGTTTGTAGGAAAAAATAAGGCTGTAAAGACTGGCTTGTCTCCCAAGGCTCCTTAACAGGCCCTGAAGATGGTTTTCAGAGAGAAGCCTGAGCTGCATTAGCAATGGAAAAATAAGGGGAGGCAGTTCTCAAGATTAAAGTATATTTGGGCATATAATTTCATGTACGCTTGTTTAAAAACATCAGTTCCCCATGACATTGTCTTTGCATTGCCTTCCTCTCCCCTCCCCATCTATCCCCTTCTGCCCCCTTCTGTCCTTTCTCTTCCCCTCCCCCCCACTCCTGTCCCCTGGGGCCTCTTGACCCTCTGCTACCTCTACCAGACACATAGAGCAGAAACACCCCCCTTATGCCAGAAAATGGAATGTCTACCAACAGTGAGAAACATAAGACCTAAGAGTGACAGAAGATTCGTGGCCTCATGTCACTGCCCACGATGCCCGAGGAAGAGAGGATTCTTTCCAGGGAGGTCCAACTTCTGATACCCAGGGTGGGAGCAGGGTGAGGCAGAGCAGGATGAAGGCTGTAGCACCCCTCAGGAACCCACAGGGCTGGTCGAGGGGCCAAGATAAGGGTATATGTTCATAGGTGCAATGAGGCTTATGCTCTTTTTTTTTTTTTTTACAATTCTATATTTTCACTGGGTTTTTTTTTATTATTATTATTGGAGTTCAATTTGCCAACATATAGCATAACACCCAGTGCTCATCCCACCAAGTGCCCCCCTCAGTGCCTGTCACCCAGTCACCCCAACCCCCCACCCACCTCCCTTTCCACTACCCCTTGTTCATTTCCCAGAGTTAGGTGTCTCTCATGTTTTGTCACCCTCACTGATATTTTCACTCATTTTCTCATTTTGATTTTATCATCTGGCTCTTTCTTCTTACCACATGAGTTCTTAGCCAGCTCTCTGGTCTGCTAATTTTTCCTGCTGCTTTTATGCTGAACCCAACCATGGAGCACTGAGTAGGGGTTATGGGCACAGGTTCTAGAGGCAGAGCCAGACCCACATTCAAATCCTGGGTCTGCCACTCATTGGCTGTGGTGTTCGGCAGAGGACACTGAACTTCCCTGAGCTGCAGTTTCCTCCTCTGGGAAGTGAGGATAATGAGAATGTCTATGTTGTAGGGTTATTGCTATGTGTGCACAGTACTTCATGCTTAACGAGCAGTCCATAGATGCTAGGCTTTTTCTTTGTGCTGTTGTGTCCTTCATGGTACCATTTTGCTCTCTTGCTGATTTTCTTCACCATTCCAGCAAATTTTTATTCTGTGTTTCCTTAAAGTTTCACACCAACTCTTTTCCCCTGCTTTTGGCATAATCCTTATCTTTTTGCTTTGTTTATTGGCTCCCACAGAGATTCTGCCTTTTTTGTTCTCTTAGCGTCACTTAACAAAAAAGGAACATTAGATGTCCTTATCTTGTGCCCCTTCCTTTGTGTATCTTATCCATTCTCTAGGGCATGTGTGTGCACATGTGTGTGCATATGTACACACATGCATATGCATATGTATGCACATATGTGTGTGCATACATACATGTTTGTACACATGTATGCATTGTGCGTGCATATGTGTGTGCTTTTGTAGCCCTCAATAAGCCTCCTTCCTCCAGCTGTGCTGTGGTACATCTTTAGCTTTTGTTTTTAATCTTACAGGAATTCAGTAATGGGCTTAACTTAGACTGCACTGGTTTTCTCGCCCAGGAGCCCTTCAGAATATTGATCTTTTTTTAAAATTTTGTAATTTGAATGCAGAGTCCTTTGCCCTCATCAGAGGTTGTTAATGAATCCCCAGCTGGAGTCCAGTGCTGACAGTTGCAGACTGAACCATTCTTCTCTGAGAACTTCAGAACTAATGATGCATTTCCCATTTAGATATTGAATAGCAGGAACCGTGTTAAACTGAGTTCAGGCCTTCCAGAATAGAGAGGGTGTGGGGTGGCCCAGAGAACCCAGGTGAACTTCTCCTCCAAAGAGAACCCGGATGCCTTAGCACCTCAGTTTCTCTTTTATCCTTGGAGTCCAGCACCCCCTAATATAGACACAAAACTGCTGAGTCCTTCTCCTAGCATAATGTGTAATTGTGTACATCCTCCCAGATGTGATGCTGACTATAAGGTATGTGTTCTGTTTCAGTTTAACCAAAATTTATTGACTACCTTCAATGTGATGGGACTATAGAGGATACAAGATGAGTATACACACTCTCCTGATGCCTCAAAACTAGGATTTAATAAGGGAGCCAGAGAAAGTGTAAATCTATCTGATACGAGACAGAGTCAAAGTATCCCAATTAAATAATTATAAAGGGGAAAAGCAAAACCATAAAGGAACTAAGCATAGGTCAATAAATAATGCCTAAATACTTAGGGGAATTAATTTTCACTACAAAAAGTTAGTGACTTACAATTTTAAATCCAGAAAGCCAGAATTTTCTACACATCTAAAAACACATTAAAACTGAGAGGTGAAAGTGACAAATTGGAGGGATGTTTCAGAACACACCTAAAGGGGTCTTACAAATCTAGAACAGTTCAGTTAAGAAGTGGGCGTTCAGGGCACCTAGGTGGCACAGAGAGGAGCATGTGACTCTTGACCTCAGGGTCATGAGCTTAAGTCCCATGCTGAGTATAGAGATTACTTAAATAAATAAAACTTTTTTAAAAAGAGGGCAATGGACATGAAAAGGAAATTAATAAAATAAAAAATATATACTTAATCATGAATGTGTTTAATTCCCTAGATATCAAAGAAATAAAATTTGAAATCATATTTTCAACCATTCAATTGGCAAAAAATTAAAAAAATATATATAAAACACAGTGTTAACAAGAGTGGGGCCCAGACTCTTCCTACCTGCTAGTAGGTGGGCATTATTGACTTAACCTGCACTCCTGCTAGGGTTTCCTTCTTAGTAGCAAATATATCTCACAGGAGAGAAGAGGCATCGAGGACCCACAAACATTTAGTTTACTGATTCTGCTTATGACCCAGTCATATCAGACCCAGTGTATGTCAGAAATGTGCAATAGTAAGAAAACTCAAGCCACAGGTCAAGAGGAGCCCTGTAACAACCTACATGCTCATATTTTGTTGATGTGTCAAGTCCCACTCATCCAAACTCTCCCCACCCCACCCCAGCCCTTCCTCTAAATTGGTATAACTGCCCTTAAGTTGTTCTATCCACCAATTGCCTTTTGCTTAATGTGAATGTGTTATTTGTCATCATAATACCATTAACACAAGGCAGACACAGGACTGTAGCCTACACAGTTTAATCTCAGATGTATGCTCTACTCTGATTGTTTGACTCCACCTGCATTCTTGTTCTGCTCATTTCTTCAATTCCAAGGTCACTGACACCTGTAATTTCGTCCCCCTTATCCATTTCTTCACAGTGGCTTGATCACTGTGCTATGTGTTCCCAAGTTTTCTGACTTAACACATTCTAATTAAACTCACACAATCTAACATGGTCTTACCCTTCAAAATACTAGACCCGAAAAAAAAAAAGAAAAAAAAAATACTAGACCTGCCATTTGATCAATTCTACCCAAGAAGTTGATAAATTGGTGCCATCATTCTGGGAGGTAGCTTTTCAATATGTTTCAAGAACCATAAAAATTGTCTTACTGTTTGACTTGGCAGTTTTTCTTTTAGGAATCTGTCCTGTGGACGTGATGACAGAGAGAACGAAAAATATTTACATAGCATTATTTATTACTAGAAAATGTTGGAAACAACCTAAATATCCAATAGCAGGCTATTGCAGACAAGGAATTTATTCTGTTGTTCCACATTAAAAGCATGGCTTAGCGAGTACTCGGTGGTGTAGGAAAATATTAAATATTGCTAAATGGAAAAGTGATTTCAAAACACTGGTTAGTATACAATGTGAACACAGTTTTGAAAATAGGATAGATATATATCAAACTTTCAGATGTAATAAGTGTATATACCCACATATACACACTTGTAAACACACAGACTCTAGAAAAAAGTCCAGAAGGGCATAGAGTTAATGTCAGTTGTGTTCATTGCTGTCCAGTAAGTAGAATCATAAGTATTTCTGTATTTTGTGCGATGAGTAGTTATTGTTTTTTTAAAGGTTTATTTATTTATTTATTCATGAGAGACACACAGAGAGAGGCAGAGACATAGGCAGAGGGAGAAGCAGAACCCCTGCGGGGAGCCAATGTGGGACTCAATCCCAGGACTCTGGGATCATGACCTGAGCCAAAGGCAGACACTCAACCACTGAGCCACCCAGGTGCCCAGTTATTGTTTTTAAGATGAGAAAAGAACGAGAGTAGGAGTTATTTTTATAAAGAATGTAGTTACTTTACATAAGGTACATACATAGCTCTAAGAGGAATGAAGAACCTGGAGAAGAGTCTATGGACAGCCTGATGTAGGAACAGCATTTGAAGGCTTGGTGAGACAGGGGGTGGAGGGTCTTCTGCAGGATGTAGTCTAAGCCCAGAGCCTGGGAATCTTTCCTCATTGCTGGGCAGGAATATGGGTACTGAGAGAGCCAAATATAGCTAAAAGGGGATGAATCCAGAAGCCAAGGTAGTGGGTGTCTTGTAGGTTGACACCAAGAACCTACATTCATTACAAGGGCATCAATGTCCAGGGTTCTCTGTTATTCTGCTGACTTGAATTTTACTTCTCTCTTTAGAGGAACAAATAGTTCTGTTCCTGCTGGTTCTTTGGCCTCCCTTGAATTTTTTCTTCACTTTTCTCTCTTTCTTGCCCCCTTGTCTTGCCTAAAAGCACAAGTAGGTGAGGCAAAGTGCTGTGGGAGGTATGACAGAGTCAGGCTCAGCTGGAGGAGAGGCTAGAGGGTGAGTCGGGGTCCCCTCCAGTCCTGCCTGGCTGCCATGAACTCTTCCTCCACTATCACTAGTTCACTTGCCACCAGCTTTGGCTTTTAGCAAAAAGCAGGAGGGACTTCCACCCATTTGGGCAAGAAGGTGAGGCCAGGTCTGGGGACAATTTAACTCCTATTTCCTGCTGCTCAGCCCATGACATGCCTCCAAACAAGGTTCTAGTTCTCACTTGGACCATGGCACCTGCTCCTCATAGAGGAAAGTCTGATCAAAGCCACGTGCCTCTGCTCCTTCTCTGCAGCTGTCACATCAACCGCATCTTGGAGTCCCCACGGGGAAATGCTCTGCTGGTCGGTGTGGGTGGGAGCGGCAAGCAGAGTCTGACAAGGCTTGCGGCTTTCATCAGCTCCATGGATGTATTCCAGATCACGCTGCGGAAAGGCTACCAGATCCAGGACTTCAAGGTAAGAAACAGCTCCCCCTCCAATCACCCACAGCTCCCTGTCACCCTTCATTAGCACTTCACTCCCCTTGCTCAGAACCCCCCCATGAGGGACTGGCCATTCCCTTCTTCAGTTTTGGGCTGGTGACACAAGGGGCTCTTTTCTCATTAGACCCAGGCATGCATTTGTAAAACCTCTGCTACTTCAGCTCCATCTGCATAGCCTTGGCTTTCACTAGATCAGAGGCACATCTCTGTCAAATTTAGCACCCAGCTCCCTCACAGCTGTGGTAGGCTTTGAAGGAATTCTGACAGTCTGCCAAAGTTCTGTAAGAAATTCGTATTTTAGAAGACAGTTCCAGTAACCACCAGGTAGTGGGAGCTGACATTTCCTGGTTCTAGACATTAAGCACTTAGCAGCCATGCTGCATGCTCTGGAAAGGGGGGAACGGATTTATACGATCTTCAGAGGTCACTGAAGTCCCCTCCCTTTTGTGCCTGCCTATAGCTGTGGCAAGGTCAGGAGTCCTGATGTAATTTCCACCAGGATGCTGCACTTGCTGTCCCTAGGAGAATTCCAGCCAGCATGGAGCCAGACCTACCCACTTGCTTAATAATCTCTCAGCCAGGGGTGCTCACTGCTCTGAAACCACAGCTCAGCCTCTCAATGACTGGCTGGATCTAAGGTCATATGCAAATTTCATGTTAGATCAATCTTCAGTGGTCAAAAAAAAAAAGGAGTAAACAAGATAGTGCATATGAGAATTACCTACTTACAGAATGATCTAAGACATTAGTGTATTAGGTTCTCAACCTCAGCTATACACCAGAATCCCCTTCAAGTAATGCTGACACCTGCATCACCCTCCAGAAATTTGGGCTTAACTAGTCTGAGAAATGGCCCGGGCATCAAGACTTTTCAAAGCATCTCCCAGATGGTTCCGGTGAGAGTTGAGAAACGTTATCTTAGCTAATTCTGTAAATGCATAAGGTTGAGAACGGTTGATATTAAAAGAAGTTCACTAACTTTAAAGGGGAATTATATATAGGACATGAAAAAAGCTTTGCTGTAAGGAAATGCATGAGGCTCTCAAAATGAGCTTTGAGTGGTACAAACGAGAAGAGCAAGATCAGGGACTGATGGCTGAGCTTTGTGAGAGGGATAGAGAGATTGAACCAAGATTGACTAAGCTGGAAAAATTCGGGGCTTGGCATCCAAGCCTAAAACTTCATCCACCTGCAATTTTGAATGGATATAATTTCCTAACAGATGATCTTGTGTGTGTGTGCGTGTTCCCTAGTATATTTTATTCCAAAACAAAGCTTTTGCTGGAGCGAGTCATGAGAACACAAGACACTGTTAGCATAAGACACATTCATCATCTGGATCAGTAGCCCCAAATTCGTGACTCTCCTGTCAAGACCAAGAGCAATTGCTTGCCTTCTGGGGCAGGTAATTCACTTATATGATGATATAAGTAACACAGATGAACAGGGACTATCTCTGTCCCTTTGGAAATCTGTTACCTCTTTGCACAAAGCAGGAGCTCCAAAAGCTCATACAGGAGCCACAGTGTTTGTATGATTTAAAGATCACAATGTTTAATTTTACTTGTCCACCTCTATTGGGATTGAGACCATATTTCCCTACTTGTCAGTACAAAATAGCACTCCTTCCTAACTTTCCATTGCTGTTTTGCTTTGTTTCCCATTAAAGTAGATGAGGAAATGATCCCATTCCTAAAGAGTGGGTTTGGGACCTCTTTCAATAAGTCCATCTTCCCAAAGATCTCTAATATTGATAATTTCTACAGATGGACCTGGCCAGTTTGTGTCTGAAAACTGGGTTGAAAAATCTCAGCACAGTGTTTCTCATGACCGACGCCCAAGTGGCTGATGAGAAGTTCCTTGTGCTCATCAATGATCTCCTGGCATCTGGTAAGAAACCCTTTGCACTTGAATGTAGATTCCCCCTGGAGTCAGAGTCATTCCAAAGTGCTCCAAGATCCAGAGAACTAGGTCCTGATAGAGGACTGGTTCTTTAAGACCCTTCTAGGGTCAGTGATGTGCCTTATCCTTTCATTGCAAACAGTAATCTCGGGGCTCTCTTACTGGAACTAGATCTGATCATTGGGAAAAAAACATGTTAAGGGTCTGCTGAGCCCAGAGAGAAGGTGCTGTTCCCTTCCCATATTCAAGACAGAGAGAAACTAGAATGTGTGCAGTATTTCAGGTATATTAGATATTGGCAAGAAGATACACAGAGAATTTGCACACAATAGGGCAATATTAGGCTACTAATTTAGTCAAGGATTCAGAACCTGATGCAAGCAAAGTAGAAGCAATAGAAAATGTAGAATATCTCTAAAATGGTTTTCCTTGGTTTCCAAAAATCTGTCAACCATCCTGGGGCTCTGTCAGTAAAATATAGGACTTCATTGGAAAGTTCAGTTGTGATACTTTACTATCCTTATTTATTTAGGAATTATGTCAATCATTCTGGGTAAAAAAAAATTACACACACACACATGCATATATATAAACATAACCTGATATATATATAAGTATATATACCCAAGAGTACAAGACAATAGAGGACTTGAATTAATGCATTTACAGAAATGGGAGGTGTGTGTTTTTGCATTTATATTCATTAAACCTAGAATATGCTTTCCTGGCTCTTAAACCAAATTTGGCATCTGCAAAACTACCTCTTCATCTGGATTAAGAACAGAGTCAATGCACAGATGTTCCAGAACAAAATTTCTGCCTCTAGCTTTTCAGCGTTTGAAAGCCCTGGTATCCACAGTCCACCCCCTCGACTGGCTAACTGAATGCTTTTTAGTTTATGAAATCCAGAACTGTGATCACAGCATATTTCTCCATAGTCTATCCCATGCAATCCCTAGCAATATCACTGCTTCTAATCATTGTCTGCTTCAAATTTTGTTTGCTTATACTCTAGGTCATTTTGCCATCACCCATGAAGAGCCGCTGGTCCCTTGTCCTGATCATGTACTAACAGGCTCTATGTGCAATCTTTGGATTGCTTCTGATGAGGATTAGAGTCCCAAGGTCCTTACTGTGCTGTCTGTAAGCATTATACTGATTTCTACTACAAAGTTACTTTATATACGGAAGTTTACCTTACTAGCTCCTATTCCTTTTCTTCTCCAACCCAATACATTTTCTTCAATCTAAATACTGTCTTAACATCCTACCACTTTCCTCAGCAGTATTTTTTTTTATTTTATTTTTATTTATGATAGTCACACAGAGAGAGAGAGAGAGAGAGGCAGAGACACAGGCAGAGAGAGAAGCAGGCTCCATGCACCGGGAGCCCGACGTGGGATTCGATCCCGGGTTTCCAGGATCGCGCCCTGAGCCAAAGGCAGGCGCCAAACCGCTGCGCCACCCAGGGATCCCTCCTCAGCAGTATTTTATTACAATGTTGCCTCATCTTTTATTTTACTAAATAATGAGGTGTCCAACAGTGCTCCCACCTTGTGCCCTAAAGTTTAATTTCTAAAACAATCCAAAAAGGTAAAATTGTGTTTCCAAAAACTTATGGCCTTGGAAAAACCAGACATGTTGCCAGCCTCACTCTGTATTTTGGTTGGCTTCATTCCAGCCAGGTCACCTTCTCCTAAAATAATGTCTGAGACACAGAAATTTATATGCATTCACCAATTGAAATTTTATTTATCAATTAAGTATTTTTAATTTTTCATTTAGAAGACAACTTTCTCAAGTTTAAATGAATTTCTGAAGCCCTGCCCAGTGAGAGCATAATGTAATCAGCTTGCTCCAAGGTCATGAAGTTTCAAGTTCATATTCCTCCTTTAAATCTTCTATATAAAAATAAGATTTACATACACCCATTAAAATGGAGGTGAACTTAGAAGTAATACTTCTCTGATATTCCTCTCTTTGTTCTTAGCCACTTTGACAGGGAGAACTAGAGCATATCTTAGTTCTAATTTTCCCTGTCAAATAAATCATTTGCTAGAAATTAATTGACTGCCAGTCCAGAGAGGGCTTCAGGAATTCCTCAGGACCTCCACACCACCTTCATTTTTCAATTTTGTGGGGTTGTGCAATCCCTCCACTCTTGGATAACACAGGGCAGACTGTGACACTGTGTCAAGCTACCTTGCCATGAGCTCATCCCTCTCTAGTTATCCATAAGTCCTATTAGTTTAGAGATAGAGGTACAGTGAGTGTATTCCACTGATTCAACTCTCCCCCCAAAATATCCTCCTCCATATCCTACTAATATGATGCCATAGGCTCTCTGGCTTCCTCTCACACTCCTTTAGCTCATTGTTTTATTCCTTGATTTCCTGATGCCATTTCCAAAATCAAGCTCTAATGGTAATTCAGTGCTTGAATCCCACTTCTGACACTAACCAAACATTTCAGAACCTATCATTATGCCAGTTGCATCTCAGTTGGATTACAGATTGACAGGAAGAAATCCTCCATGCAAAGTTTAAAAATTAAGTATAGTTCTTAGCTTAATTAGCAAAAGGTACATAATTGCCTAAGAAGTTGGGTGGCCATACAGATCAGAAACAAAGGAAACATATCTTTGAATCACTTCTCTCGGCTGCCAGAGCCCCACCTTGGCATCATGTAGCTGCTGGTGAAACTATGTGTGAAAATCTAGTCCTTCCTGAATCTGATAAGTCCAGATTTTGCTATATCCTTATTGCCCTATTTTATAATTCCTGAAGAATGCACACTGGCCATCAAACCCAAGTATTTAAGAAATTCTTATAAAATATGTCTTCTCTTCATTCTTAAACCAAACTCAGAACCAGCAAGGCCCAATCCTAATCTCAAGGGAGGAAATGGAATCATTCCCTGGCTTTTTAGTACAGCACAACTGTCTCCAACTTTCACACATTCCAGAAAGTCCATTTTACTGCAGTCTAAGCTGAGACAACCTCATCTGCTCCAGGTGTGGTGTCTCTTCCTTTCCAAACTCTGCCAGGTTTCATACTTTATTTTATTTTGGGATCTTATGTTGGGATTTTCCTTCTGCTTTTCAAAAGGTTTAAATTTCCCTCCAAAGTTAACATTTCTCTTCCCTGGCCCAAACTAAATCACTTTCCATTTCTTCATATATTCAGGATCCACTTATTAAGCTCCCGTGTTCCAATCAGTAAGTGATGCACTCAAAGATGAGTATCATACACTCTTTATGTGGCGCATCAAAATAGTTTATAACCAGCTGGGGCTCCCTTGTTAAAAAGTCCTGTGCCTCTCCATGTCTGAACCAAATTGTCCTTTTCATATGTGAGCCAGTATCCTGTCAGTATATAGAACATGAAAAGATCACCTCATCATCCGGAATCCTAAAATGATTAGATCCAGAGTTGATGTGTTAGTAATCTTCACCCATCACATAAAAATTTGGAATGTGGGGGGTGCATGGTGGCTCAGTGAATTGAGCAGTTGACTTGATTTCAACTCAGGTCATGATCTCAGGGCTGTGAGATCAAGCACCACATTGGGCTCTGCACTGAGCATGGAGCATGCTCACGATTCTCTCCATCTCCCTCTGCTCCTCCCCCCACTCATATGTGTGCTCACTCACTCTCTTTCTAAAAAAAGAAAAGAAAATTTGGAGTCTGGAAATATTCATAACAGACTTGCTATTGGATTGTTATTCTCCCATAAGACCCAGAACTACATATCCTGATGGGCCATTTTTGCTTTACATATATGGAGATCTGGCCCAGTCTCCCTGGAAAGAGAAAAGACAAAGTGTGGGACAAAAAGAGAAGCCATCCAGCATGCACCAGATCCCCTGAAAATACTTATGATCTCCACCAGATGTGTCCTCAAACCACAGATGTGGAAATTTAAATCACCTGGTTGGCTCTCCGGCTACCAAACAGAAATGCCAAAGGATATGAATAATCATTCTTTCCTTTCCTTCACATGGTGCTAAATTTCCACATAAGTTTTTGAGACTATGTCCCTGTGCATTCTCCTATATTACTGACCTCTCCATTATCATCTCTACCCAAGAGATAATCAACTGCCACCCATTTTACCCCTTAGCTAGCCATTCCTGAATCCAAATCATAGCTATCGTAACTACACCACTGATCTTTTCATCTGTTGTTTCAACAAATGTAGACACTTCTTTTTTTTTTTTTTTAAAGATCTATTTATTTACTTGAGAGAGAGAAGGAGAGCACAAGTGGGGGAAGGATCAGAGAGACAGGAAGAGAAATCCTCAAGCAGATTCCCTGCTGAACACAGAGCCTGAAGCGGGGCTCAATCCCAAGATACTGAGATCATTATCTGAACCAAAATTGAGAGTCAAATGCTCAACCAACGGAGTTACCCAGACACTCCAATAAATATAGACACTTCTTAACTCATCCCCCACCTCCTAGGCAGTACTTCCTCTAATCCATTCTCCTCACTGCTTCCAAAAGGTCTTTCTAAAATAGTTTCTTCATTGGTTTCTAACTAAACGCAGGAGAAAAATCCAAGAAAATACCCTGCTGTTGACCTGCTCTATGATCTAGTAATTCCTAACTCTCTGAAATAACACACTATACTTCCTTAACATCCTTATACTATTTCTTTTGAGCTTTATGCCCTCTCCTCCTTTGTCCGGATTAACTTCTATCCATAGCACAAAATTTATCTTGAGCATTCTCTCTCTAGAACATCTTCACTGATCACTGTCACCCCTAAGAGTGAGAAAAACCCCTCCACATTTCTACAGCACTCCATGCCTGCACACACCACCATTGTACTGAAACAGCATTGTAAATTTACAAAAGGCAGAGACTATATTGTCTGTCATTGGTTGATTTTTTTTTGTATGATAGTCACGCAGAGAGAGAGAGAGAAAGAGAGAGAGAGGCAGAGACACAGGCAGAGGGAGAAGCAGGCTCCATGCACCGGGAGCCCAACGTGGGATTCGATCCCGGGTCTCCAGGATCACGCCCTGGGCCAAAGGCAGGCGCCAAACCGCTGCGCCACCCAGGGATCCCGATTTTTTTTTGTTACTAAATAACGTAGGGATACAAAAGGAAAATGATTAAGTAACTACTGCCCAATTTAGGAAATAAAACAATGCTGATAGAATTATAACCCTCCATCATTCATATTGTCAATAGTTACCACATCTCTGGTCCCATAATTAGTATTCAGGAGGAATTTGTTGAACTAAGGTGTGTGATATCATGAGAATGATGTGCTGTCTTATGTATTAGATATCACTGTTGCACATGTGCTTTGAGATGGCTTTCAGGCATGCAGAGTGAGGTGCACAGGTCCTGAAACAGCCACCACACTCCCCTTCTCTCTTTCCCTTGAGGCCAGAGAAATGTTCTGGAAAAATGAGGCCAGAGCCTTACCTTAGCGTCATCTGTTTTGTCATCAAGCTCCAACTAACAGAAGCATTTAAAACTATAAGGATCTCCTCCTCCAGAAGCAGTTATGGCCTCTGAAAATCCCACAGGAGCACAGAGAAGATGAGTCTGACTTGGAAAGTATCAGGGCACAATAATGATGGCACAAATTGGAGGCAGAAATAATGTTTCCCAAATTTTGGCCTTAGGAGGAAACTTTTCAAATATTTAAATAGGCTCTGCCTCTATTCACGTCTCCAAATCCCCTCCACAGTTCAATCCCCTGCTTTTAGTAACTACCTATGTCACACAATAAATGACAGCTATATTGTCAGGAGAAATTGGAGGAACAACTTGAAGATACAGACTTTGCTCCCAAATCAGAGGCACTATGTTCCATCTGAGGACCTTCTTCTTAAGGGCTCTTGGGACCTAGTGGCAGACAGCAACATCCTTAGAGCACAGAGAAAGTCTCCAATGGCCTGGTGCTTTCAGCCTCTCAGCCCTATGGGTATCACATAAACCAGAGTAGCAAATTTGTTTTTCTATCCAGGGTCAGAAAGTTAATATCCTCAGTTTTATAGACCAGATAGTCTCTGTCACAGCTACGCAACTCTGTTGTTTTATTGGGAAAACAGCCATAGACAATATGTAAATGAGTGATTGCTGCTGTGACCAATAAAACTTTATTTATGGACAGTAAAATTCGAATCTCCTATAATTTTTACAAGTCATTAAGCGTTATTATTTTAATTTTTTCAACCATTTAAAATTGTAAGAATCATTCTTAGCTTCCAGGCCGTGCACATAGAGGCAGCAGGCCAGATTAGCCTATAGACTATAGTTGGACTTAGTATGTTATACATAAAACATCAACAGAACTGGAGCACCTGGGTAGCTCAGTAGGTTAAGTGTCTGCTTTGGCTAAGGTCATGATCCCAGGGGACTGGGATCGAGTCCCAGAATCGTGTTTCCTGCTCAGTAGGGAGTCACTGCTCATTCTCACTCTCTCTCACTCTCTCTCTCTCAAATAAATGAAATCTTAAAAAAAAAAAAAAGAACCTAGGTCTCCCATATTTTGAATAATAGAAAGGCAAAGGATACAGACCGTGCTATTACAGATGTTCTAAAACCAAAGAGGGGATGCCTGGGTGGCTCAGCGGTTGGGTGTCTGCCTTTGGCTCGGGCGTGATCCTGAGTTCCAGGATCAGGCTCCCTGCATGAAGTCTGCTTCTCCCTCTGCCTGTATCTCTGTGTCTCTGTCTCTGTCTCTCTCTCTCTCTCTGTCTGTCTCTCATGAATAAATAAGTAAAATCTTAAAAAAAAAAAAAAAAGAAAGAAAGAATGGAAGTCCTCGCAGGAGGGCTCTAAAGTTAACAGAGACAGGAATGCAGATTATCAGAGACGTGAGGGAAAAAAAAAAAAAAAGAATACAGACCAGCGTAGACATGAAGGAAGAAGGAATACAGTCAACTCCTGAACCTGGATGAGTATGGGTCATGTCAACTCCATCTGAGTGTTGTTGCTCTTTTTAAAACTTCTCTGAACTCCTTAATTCCCAACACATGCTAAATACTATTTCATTTTCTTAGAGTTTCCTCTGACCTCTGTTTTTATCAAATGAGACAGAATGGGGTTGTTCCATTAATAAGACCTTAGTTTTAACAAGTTATAGCTCAGAGTGTTTTATATGCATGCTACAAAATAGCTTAATGAATGGGAGTTAAATCAAGTTTGTCCAATTAAGGGAAGAAAGTAAGTGATCGCTTTCATGATAATCCTTTTTTTTTTTTTCATTTTGACCTTTGAAACGATTAAGTCTAATTAGTATAAAATCCTTACTGAACTCCTGCCTGGGTTAGTGTGGTCAGACTATGAAGGCCAGAAATGTATTGGAAGCTGGCATGAGTTTCCTTCAGATAAAGTAGTTCAAGGAAGTGCCACAGCTGCAGTGATATAAAATCAGAATTCCCGTCACTCTAATTAGTTATAGACCGTTTGCCAAGCCACCCACCTTTGAGGACCTCATCCAAGTCCACAAGGAGGTAACATGGGTAGGGTGGCCCCAGTAGCTTCTTCAACCTCCTGCATTTCTATGATGTTCCCATTTCTGTGTCAGTTATGGGGGAATTTCTCTCATTGAGAAGACCCAGTTCCAGGACACCTGGATGACTTGGTGGTTGAACATCTGCCTTTGGCTCAGGTCATGATCCTGGGGTTCTGGGATCTAGTCCCGCACTGGGCTCACCTCAGGGAGCCCGCTTCTCCCTCTGCCTATGTCTCTGCCTCTCTTTCTGTGTCTCTTATGAATAAATAAATTTTTTTTATAAAAGAAGACCTGGTTGCTTAGTGTGATCCTCACAACTGTCCTTAGACCCCACAGCCCCTTTCCATGTCTGTATAAGTTTTTCCTCTCCTCTGAGATAACCATCTCTACTCCCCAAGACCAACTCTTCCATTTGAGCCAGGAGTCCCCGCCCCACAGCCTCTGATTCAGAACCCTGCTCTGTCCCTTCTTTTTTCCCAATTTCTGACTCTCCTTCATAGTTTTCATGCTCTCACCACCCACATTTACTTTCTCCCCTTTACGGTTTTCTAGATTTCCTTACAAATTCTTCCAGCCACACAGAAAGCAATAATCCCCACCCCTGTGTAGTTATGAATGATGTTGCAAAGTAGAAACTTCCAGTGTGCGTGGGCAAGAGTTTCTCTACAATAGGTACCCAAAACATAGATTGCTCTTTTGTCTGGTATGTGCATTTCAACTTTATAAAAAGTGCCAGGATGCTGTCCAGAGTGACTGTGTACAGTTCCTCTCTGACCAATAGTGCATGAACACCTGTTTCCTCCCAATATCGCCAGCAACTGCTTTCCCTGACCTACTGGTTTTTGCCAATGGGCGTGAAATGAAATCTCACTATCTTCTTTCCCTTTTTCCTTGTGATCTTGAGCATCTTTTCATGGGTTTACTATCTATTCATCTTCTGTGAGTTCCCTGTTTATGTGGTTTGCCCTTTTGCTCTTGGGGTTTTATGTTGGTTTTTTTGTTTTTCGTTTTTGTTTTTTGTTTTTGTTTTCTTTTTCCTATGGATTAGAGTTCCTTGTATATTCTGGATACTAACCCTTTGTTCATTACATGGGTTGTAAGTACCTTTTGAAGTCTGCATCTGACTTTTGTCATGCTGATTTAGTTTAAATGCTGTAAAACTTAACAGTTCTTTTTAATGCTCTGTGGTGTTTCAGAAATTTTGTTCTAGGGGCAGCCCTGGTGGCTCAGCGGTTTAGCGCTGCCTTCAGTCCAGGGCGTGATCCTGGAGACCTGGGATCGAGTCCCACATCGGGCTTCCGGCATGGAGCCTGCTTCTCCCTCTGCCTGTGTCTCTGCCTCTCTTTCTCTCTCTCTCTCTCTCTCTCCATGAATAAATAAATAAAATCTTAAAAAAAAAAAAAGAAATTTTGTTCTATCCAACATGATAAAAGTTATCTCCTGCATTTTGTTTCTAAATGATTACTGTTTTGGGGGCACCTGGGTGACTCAGTCAGTTGAGTGACTCTTGATTTCCATTCATTGGTGGTGGGATCGAGCCCTGTGTCAGATTCCATGTTCAATGGGGGTCTGTTTCCAGATTCTCTCCCTCTGCCACTCTACCCACTCTTTCTCTTTCTCTCTCTTTAAAATATATGGAGAAATCTTTAAAAATATAAATTGTTACTGTTTTACTTTTCATATTTATGTCTTGAATCCACCTAAAATTTATTTTTAATTTATTTATTAGGGAGAGAAAGAGAGAGAAGTAGGGGAGTAGGAGGGGGGAGGGACAGAGAGAATCTCAAGCAGACTCCCCACCGAGCACAGAGCCCAACTTGCGGCTCAGTCTCACGACCCTAAGATCATGACTTGACCCAAAATCAAGAGTCTGACACTTAACCAACTGAGCCACCGAGGTGCCCCTAAAATTTATTTCTATATAGCGTTCCTTTAACTTTTAATCTTAATAATGGATTATCCTAACATCACATATTGATTAATCCATCTCATGGCTGCACACCAGTATTTAACATCAGTTTCTTGTTTATAATTGGGACTATTTCTAAGTTATTACCCTCAGTGTTCTATTCATTTGGCCCATACCAATTTTACATGGTTTTATATAACATAGTTTTATAAGGAGACTCGACTTGTGGTACAGCAAGTCCATCCCTCTGGTTCTTCTTCAGAAATGTCATGGCTGTTCTTTATCCTTTGCTCCTCTGTATACAATTTTAGAGTATGCTTATCAGGATCAAGAAAGAAAACCATCTGATTTTTATTTATTGGAATTGCATCTTTATGATGGGGGTAATATTGAGTCATCCTCCCCTGAGCACAATTTTTCTTTCCATTTATTTAGGGTTTTGTTTATGCCCTTCAGGGGTATGTTACACTTCTTATACCAAGATCTTGACATATTTTCATATATTACTACCTATCTCATAGTTTCTATTTGTATCCTAACTTTTAAAGTAACATTTTTGGGGGTTGCCTAGCTGGCTCAGTTAGTAGTATGTGTGACTCTTGATCTCAGGCTTATGAGTTTAAGCCCAATGTTGGGTATAGAGATTACTTAAAAATAATTAAATATTTTTTAAAAAATATGAAAGGGGCACCTAGGTAGCATAGTTGGTTAAGCATCTGACTCTTGGTTTCAGTTCAGGTCATGATCTTAGGGTCCTTGGATTGAGCCTCACATCAGGCTCCATGGTCAGTGGGGAATCCACTTGAATTCTTTCTTTCTTTGCCTCTCCCACTTGTGTTCTCTCTCTCCCCTATCCTCTAAAATAAATATTTTTATATTTTTTATTTATTCCTTAAGAGAGACACACACAGAGAGAGAGAGAGAGAGAGAGAGAGAGAGAGGCAGACACACAGGCAGAGGGAGAAGCAGGCTCCATGCAGGGAGCCCAACGTGGGACTCGATCCTGGGACTCCAAGATCACACCCTGGGCCGAAGGCAGGTGCTAAGCTGCTGAGCCACCCAGGGATCCCCAATAAATATTTTGTTAAACAATTAAAAAGATATAAAAAGTAAAGTAACTTTCTTTGTCTTAAGTACAGAAATTCCCTTTTATTTCCAACATTGATTTGTATCCAGCAAGCTTGTTGTTGAACACATGCTTGTGAGTCCTGATGGTTTATGTGTATATTCTCTTAGATTTTCTGTGTAGAAAATTAGATTTTGAACAATAGTAATTTAATTATTGCCTTAAATATTCTTATACATTTTCTTTTCCTTGATTTTTTTGCATAGTCTAGGACCTCTTGTGTAATGTTGAATAGAAAACATAACAGTTATACTTGTCTTGGTCCTGATTTGAAAGAGAATATTCTAGTATTTCATCATTTGGTATGTTTGCTTTGGGTCTGCAATAGACATCTATTATAGATTAAGAGAACTCTTATTTATTCCTAGTTTGCTCACAGTATTTGGAAATTTTATGTGTCTTTGTAATGGTAAGATTGTATTACCTCTTTAGTGTATTTAGTGGATTATTTTCATAGATTTCTCTAAGACATGACCATCATTGCATTTCTAGGACAAATGTTACTTGATTATCATATATTTATTTTTACATATTTAGTTAGGATCTTTTAAAAGATATATCCATCATATAGTGCCTCACTAACACGGGATTTTATTTAACTTTCAGAACTTGGCCAATCTTGTAAAAATAATAAGGCATGGTTTTAAAGTACATTTCTATTACTACAAGTGAGGTTGAGTGTTCACATTTGCCAGTCTCATTTGTACAAACCAAAAAGTAAACATAGTTTTGATGTACATTCCTGTTATTACAAGTGAGATAAAGAATTTGTTCAAATATTTAAGAGAGATTTATATTTCCATACCATGAGCTCTCTTTTCGTATCTGTCACCACATCTTACAATTGTATTGTTAACTTTTTCCTTTATTTGTGGAGAATTTCTTTACATATTAGAGAAATTAAGTATTTAACTGTAATCAGAGGAAATTTTTTTTTCTTTTTTTCACCTGTTCAAAATTTTTGGATGAGAACTTTAAGTTCTATATCTTAGCAAATTTCAATCATACAGTTTGGTGTTATCAGCTATAACCTCCATGTTATACTTTAGATCCTAAGACCTTATTCATCTGATAACTGAAAGTTTGTGCCCTTTTATCAGACAATTTCTTCCAACCCCCAGCCCCCAGCAACTACTTTCTACTCTGTTTCTATGAGTTTGACTTTTTTTTCTTTAAGATTCCACATGTAAGTGATATGCAGTGTTTTTCTTTCTTTGTGGCTTATTTCACTTAATGTAATGCCCTCTGAGTCCACCATGCTATTGCAAATGACAGGATTTCCTTTTTTTAAAGCTTGGATAATATTTATATATATATAAAAGAATTTTACGTAAAATTTATATTTGTACATAAAATGTATCCATTTATATGTATCTAATTTATCTTTTTTAAAAATATGCCAATTTTGAGTTATTCTTTTTTTCACTTTTAGTACAGTATTTAATCAATTACATGAGATATTAAATACTATAAAATCGGCATATAAAATAGACAATTTTGCCCAACTGTAAACTAATATAAGTGTTCTGAACACATTTTTTGTATATTTTTTATTGGAGTTTGATTTGCCAACATATAGTGTAACACCCAGTGCTCATCCTGTCAAGTGCCCCCGCTCAGTGCCCGTCACCCAGTCACCCCATGCCCCCGCCCATCTCCCCTTCCACTACTCCTTGTTCATTTCCCAGAGTTAGGTGTCTCTCATGTTCTGTCTCCCTCACTGATATTTCCCACTCATTTTCTCTCCTTTCTCCTTTAATCTTTCACTATTTTTTATATTCCCCGTATGAATGAGACCAAATAATGTTTGTCCTTCTCTGACTGACTTATTTCACTCAGCCTAATACCCTCTAGTTCCAACCATGTTGAAGCAAATGGTGGGTATTCATCATTTCTAATGGCTGAGGAATATTCCATTGTATACATAAACCACATCTTCTTTATCCATTCATCTTTCGATGGACACCAAGGCTCCTTCCACAGTTTGGCTATTGTGAACATGCTATTATAAACATCGGGGTGCAGGTGTCCTGACATTTCACTGCATCAGTATCTTAGGGTAAATCCCCAGCAGTATAAATGCTGGGTCACAGGACAAATCTATTTTTAACTCTTTGAGGAACCTCCACACAGTTTTCCAGAGTGGCTGCACCAGTTCACATTCCCACCAACAGTGCAAGAGGGTTCCCCTTTCTCCACATCCTCTCCAACATTTGTGGTTTCCTGCCTTGTTAATTTTCCCCATTCTCACTGGTGTGAGGTGGGGTCTCATTGTGGTTTTGATTTGTATTTCCCTGATGGCACGTGATGCGGAGCATTTCCTCATGTGCTTGTTGGCCATGTCTGTGTCTTCCTCTGTGAGATTTCTGTTCCTGTCTTTTGCCCATTTCATGATTGGATTGTTTGTTTCTTTGCTGTTGAGTTTCATAAGTTCTTTATAGATCTTGGAAACTAGCCCTTTATCTGATACGTCATTTGCAAATATCTTCTCCCATTCTGTAGGTTGTCTTTTAGTTTTGTTGACTATTTCTTTTGCTGTGCAGAAGCTTCTTATCTTGATGAAGTCCCAATAGTTCATTTTTGCTTTTGTTTCCCTTGCCTTCATGGATGTATCTTGCAAGAAGTTGCTGTGGCCAAGTTCAAAAAGGGTGTTGCCTGTGTTCTCCTCTAGGACTTTGATGGATTCTTATCTCACATTTAGACCTTTCATCCATGTTGAGTTTATCTTTGTGTATGGTGTAAGGGAATAGTCTAATTTCATTCTTCTGCATGTGGCTGTCCAATTTTCCCAGCACCATTTATTGAAGAGACTATCCTTTTTCCAAATGGAAAGTCTTTCCTGCCTTGTCGAATATTAGTTGACCATAGAGTTGAGGGCCCATTTCTGGATTCTCTAATCTGTTCCATTGATCTGTGTGTCTGTTTTGTGCCAGTACCACACTTGATGATCACAGCTTTGTAGTACAACTTGAAATCTGGCATTGTGATGCCCCCGGCCCTGGTTTTCTTTTTCAATATTCCCCTGGCTATTTGGGGTCTTTCTTCAGAGCGTTGGAACAAATAATCTTAAGATTTGTGTAGAACCAATTTTGAGTTACACTTAAGAAGGCCTTCCCCACTCAAAGGTTATAAAAGTATTTTCCTCATTTCTTCTGCCATTTTTATAGTTCTTTTTTTTATATATAGTTAAGTATTGATCCATTTGGAATTTATCCAAATAGTTTTTTTCCAGATCCTAGCTTTCCTAATACATGTATTAAATGTTCATTTTTTCGCCACTGATTTTAAGATGCCATATTTATCATATACTAGATTCCCTGAATCTTATTCTCTCCTTTTCTTTTCTAATAGAAAGGGATAGCTCATTCTTCATCGATATGTGGATTTATCTGTATTTTTCTCATGGCTCTTTTCACTTGTGGTCTTCTAGGTATTTTACATCTGTTTTATTTCTCCTACTAAATATTAAGCTCCTCAGAGGCAAAATTTTTACCAATAGTAGTTAGTAAATAAATAGTTTAGGCAAAAGAAGTAAAGAGAGTTGAAAGCTCTTGTGCTACCAGCTGCTGGCCCAGGACAAAAGGATACCATGTACCCTGTCCCATTCTTTAAAGTATCGTCCCTCCCCCTGCCTTGGGTTTGGAGTAGATGTGGTGTTTGCCAATTCCACCAGCAAGAGTGGTGGGACATGGCCAAAAAATCACAGGCTCTGTGTCTCAAGGTTGGATAACCTCTTGTGTCCAATTGCATCATGCAGAGAGATGCCAAAGCTGCCCATCTGTGTTCCATTTCTCTCAGGAGAGATCCCAGACCTCTACTCTGATGATGAAGTTGAAAATATCATAAGCAGTGTGAAGAATGAGGTCAAGAGCCAAGGTCTGGTTGACAACAGAGAGAACTGCTGGAAGTTCTTTATAAATCGGGTCCGACGACAACTGAAGGTATAGAAGGATTTACTGCCCAGGGTAGGCGGACCAAAGATGGTTCCTGAGAGCCTCTAATGATATTTTGGACACAGTCATCCTTATTGATTATACTGGGAGTGGGCAGGGAGGGTGGAGTGCCCTTCTCAGCCTGAGCAATTTTGCAAGGCTGCCCTTCTCATCTGCTCCAAGGGCAGTAGTTCCCTCTTGCCTCATGCAGTCCCAGCATTCTTAATTTCTTGGCTAGAAGCCTGGCTATTATTGACAATACTTTTCCTCTGCTGGATGTGTTTCCCAACTTTCTGGGAAATAAAAAACCCAAAGCCATATCTGTCTCTCTGTGAGTACTTCTCTGATACCTTCTTGGTTCTCCTGCCCTTCTGTTTCTCAGGTGACTCTTTGTTTCTCCCCTGTGGGGAACAAGCTGAGAGTCCGCAGCAGGAAGTTCCCAGCCATTGTGAACTGCACGGCCATCAACTGGTTCCATGAGTGGCCCCAGCAGGCACTGGAGTCTGTCAGCCTCCGCTTCTTGCAGAACACAGAAGGCATTGAGGTGAGAGGGCAAAGAAGACACTCCTCAAGGGGTCCTCACCACCTCAGGTACAAAGAATTCCATGTCCAGAGTTTCAGGGTTCCAGTTTGGGCTTGGAGAGAGTTGTTGGAGCAAAACTTTCCATGTAGGGAGGGAATGAGTGAGGTGAGGCAAACATCACCTCCAGTCTTCATGTCCAGACAGTCTTTTTATTTCCCACTCTTCAATCTTAGCCCACAGTCAAGCAGTCGATTAGCAAGTTCATGGCTTTTGTCCACACAAGTGTCAACCAGACATCCCAATCTTATCTGAGCAATGAGCAGCGCTACAACTATACAACTCCCAAATCGTTCCTGGAGTTCATCAGACTCTACCAGAGCTTGCTGCACAGAAACAGAAAAGAGCTCAAGTCCAAAATGGAGCGTCTTGAGAACGGGCTGCTGAAGCTTCACAGCACGTCTGCCCAGGTGGGTGATGGTCTCTCCTCGCTCCTGCCTGCAGGGCACAGGGGGGCGGCGGGGGGGAGCACCCCCTTCCAGGGAACCAAAGGCATCACAGTCCAGGCCTGAAAATCATGTATGGTTTTCCAATGGTGTCATCAGAAACCATTCCAAAAGTTAAGGCCAAGCTCTCCCTGCAGAAGAGCACACTGCCAGCTTCCAATCTGGTCTGCTCCCACATACTGATGGAATCCTCTGGAGCACCCCTTCCCTCTTGCTTGTTACCCCTCTCCTCTTCTGCTACATCCTTTCCTCTCCAGTCTGCTTCCCTTCCATCTTCAAAACCAAAAGAGATACATGGTTGGGAGAGATGTTGTAGAGATATCCCAATTTTCTTTTGCTTCTTTGTGTCTTGCTGTGTCATCCATCAAAGCACCACTGGAACCTGATTTCTGAAATCCTGTCTCATTTCTTGCATTTCTTCTTATATTCCTAAGTGGTAGGCCGTTGAAAGAAGGCCCCCATGGGCCTGTCCTCCTAATATTTTTCTACTTACTCTTCCAAAGGGAACAAGTTTATTTCAATTTCCCATTCTTCCCTTGAGAATTGGGGGATGATTCTAGCACCCTCTCTGCCCCTGCTCATGCCTATCAAACATTGCCAGTCCCTTCATGGCTCCCTTCTGTGCTTTGTTTGCTTTTAGCAGAGCCAGCCTGTCAGGAAGGAGGTGTAGTTTTGCTGCATTTGCACCACAAAACTAAAATCATTATCAATTCTTAGGCATCACACATTCCTGTCAATCTCTAAGCCTTTTGCTTGTCATCATTGCTTCAGAGCTTTACCTTTGCAATAACTGTTGAATTTGCTTCTTCTGACTTGTCCTCTCTCCCCACTTGAATGTCTTGAATCATAGCTGTAATATGTCCAGAGGATTTCAGTTCATTTCATGGGATGCAATGAGCCCTTGCAATCTGTTCACATAGAATTCTTCTACTCAGGCCATTTTTCTTCTGTTATCTGGTTTTGTTCATCTGCTCTAGCCTCTCCTCCAAAGAGCAATGATTTGCTAGATGGCTTCTCTGCAGCCTGTATCTATTATGTTCTCACTCATTGATCTCATCCTTTTGGCTTTTTTCCTCTTTGTTCTAGGAAAGCTTCTCACGTTTATCCTCAACAATTCTAATTTAATAGTGCGTAATATTGTTTCTGCTGCTTGTGCATCCAGTGAAGACTTTAGTTATGTTCTTACATTTTTAATATCCTAACAGCCCTTCCTCATCTCATCCTTTTTCCCTTCAAACACATCCTATTGCTCTTTTCTTCCGGCCTGTTTTCCTGCCACTGTGTCACAGAAATCATCCTACCAATGATGGCAGACTGCTTCCCTGATGTTTTTTCTAGATTCAGTAATGCATCATTTTCAGAGCTCTGTTCTTAGTCTTCTAGATGCTTTTCTCTTCCTTGTTCCGTATTTCTACAAAGACTTTTCTTCCTTTTCTTCATTTACCCTCAGGCGTGGTGAGATCTGTTCAAACTTGGTATTTGTCTACTGATGACAGGTAACAATTGTCCATGAAGCTCCTCCGTTTCCTTGTGTGCTGTGACCGCACCCCTTCCCAGAGCTGAAGTTCAGGGCAGATGGAGGGACACAGATGCAAACAGCCAAGGCCCTAGCAGTTTACCTGGCATCTTGTAGAAAGGTAGCATCTTCTCTCCCAGTGCTTTTTAGTACTCTCAATCTCTGAACTTCTAGGAAACAGCATAAGATAGAATCCCAGAATGCAGTCCTACCAGATTATTTTTAACATCTGTCACTTTTTTCCTCTTCCAGTCTCCCCCCACCTATGGTACCCTCAGAATACTGTCACCCCTAGCAGCCCCTGTTCTCCCTCCTCTCCCCTATTCTCTGGCAATTATCGATCATCCCAGAAGAAGACTGGTTATACCGTAGGTGAACCAAGCTCTACCAGTCCTGGCATCAATTTTGGTTTCTTCTCCTTCAAGATTCTCTACTTCAGTGAGTAGTGCTTTCATCTACCCACTTACCTAGAAACCGGGGGGTTACCTTACATTCCTCTCCTTGTCTCATTTAAGAATTAACAAATTCTGTACTTTTCTATTTATCTCTCACATGTACCTCTCTTGCTGTAAGCCTGTTTTCAATGCCTTGATTTAGACACTTCTCACTTAGATTGTTTTAATACACTTAACTCTACAATGTCTCCCCCAACCTGAACCTGCTTCACCGCAACCTCTCGCATAGCCCATCAGGCCAAATACTTAGGGTTGTCCTTGACTCTCCTAATTTCTCTCTCTCACATGCCCTGTATCCAAACACAAATTCGCTGTTGGCCCTATCTTCAGATACGCCCAGAATCCCACCACCGTGCACCTTCTATGCTGCTACTCCCTTGATCTGGACCATTGGCGTCTTTAACCCAGGCAGCCATAGTACCTTTCTAACTCATTTGTCTGCTTCTCCTTTTGCCCATCTTTAGTCTATCATCAACAGAGCAGTCAGAGTGATCCTTTCAAAATATAAATCAGAGCATGCCACTTTTCTGGTCCAGAACTATTTCCCTCTGAAGGATCTTTTGCTCCTTCCTATCTGGGTGGTGGTGGTGGTGGTTTCAAGAAGCAGCTAGTGAAGCCACATGGTATGGTGAGCCCTTCACTGGCTCTGCTGACAGTGGCTGATTCTGCGGTCTTTGGGTGGCACGGTCTGTCTTTGCTGCTGCCTCAGATGAGAGCTTCACAGCTGGCATCACTTCTGTTCTGTTCCTTCTCTTGACACAGTCATAACTCCCAGCTCTGACTTGGGGGTCTCACTCTGTCCCCTCCTGGCATCTTCAGAACCCACTCTCAGCTTCACTTCTGGATCAGGAGTCCTCATGAGGAAGGGGGGCTATTGGGTTGAAGAAATGTTCATAAAAGGCCTACATGTTGTTACAAATTCCCTGCCTTTACAATTTACTCTTCAAGTCTGTCTGGAGATTCTTCGATTTATTTTGGGGTTTCAAATAATCGCAGGCCACCAAACTTACCTAAAGTCGACAGGTTCAATAATTTACCATGATATGCTCATCAATACTCTTGGTTGCAAGTGAAAAAAAAAAAAGAATTCAAGTTCACTTAACATTTAAAAAGAGAGAGAAGGAGGGAGGGAGAGAGAGAGAGAAAGAAAGAGGAAAAGAAAGAAAGAGAGAGAGAGGAAAGAAGGAAGGAAGGAAGGAAGGAAGGAAGGAAGGAAGGAAGGAAGGAAGGAAGGAAGGAAATGAAAAGACGGAGGAGAAGGGAAGAGAGAGAGAAAAAAATTTTTTTTGAGATTATGTGATATATTTATCAGGATCCTTTTGATGGCAGCTGACCAAAATCCAACTGAAGTTGGTTCAGATAACTGGAAATTCAGAGACAGAGCTTAATTTAGACAGGGCTGGAGCTAGATCCTCAGTAAGCATCCCTGTTCAGGGAAGCAACCCCCATGGCCCTGGCAACCACAGACCTACACTCTCTTTGCTTTGCAACCCTATTGTAAGAAGGAGTTTGTCTTTCCCTGGATTTTCTGCCAAATTCCTGGATAAATGTTCAGTGGCTCTGATTGATTGGCCCCTTCAGATCATTGGTTTGCCCATACTTGAACCGTCCTCTGTGACTTGGACATTCTCTTGACCAAGTGAGGTTCCAAGGCCAACCACTGGAGTCGGCTCCACCCAAACTATGAGGACTTGGGAAGGGAATGTTCCCCAGAGGAAATTCAAACTCTGTATCCAGAACAGGGATGAGAAGGTTTTATTAGGCAGGCAGATGGGAAAACTCTAAGAGAATAGCCTATGTGAGGTGTGAATTCATATGAGAACATGGTAGGTGACCAGAGGGACTCAGAGTAGGAAGGAAAATATCTCTGGGCCTCCAGCCTTCTGCACACTAGAGATGGCTCTTGATTATCCTGGGTTCTCTCTCCTCTTTCTGTGGTTCTGAGGGGGAAAGGCCTAGGAAGTTTCGCTTTTCTCTTTAGCATCATATTCCTGGTCCTTGAAGAAGGGAGAGTGTCTCACCACCAGCCTTTTGTCACCCCACTCAGCTGACATCACCCCCACCCAAAAACACTCATGGTGCTGACAAGATGGTGGAAAGGGTTCCTCTGTTGTTTGTGATGCTCTCCCTCTTGATCCTCCTATCCCAGGGGTAGGGGGTGGGGTGCCTAAAGAGGAAGAAAGCCAAAGAGGGGCTCGAATGCTTTGAATAAGGAAAAAAGGAAGAGGAAATTTTAGCGTGACCTATTTCAACGTCCTGTTCTATTGCAGAAGAGCCATAAAATGAGCCTGACTTACGCCCTCTCTGGGGAGCAGCCCCATTATGTCTTGGAGGGACCCTCCAAGTCACAGCTGAAGAGCTATCAAGCTCCCATCCACAATGCTGGTGACCTTGGACCCGAGGTCATAGACCCTATCTGCAATCAGCAAAACAAACAAACAAACAAATGACAACAGGAAAAAAAAAACCCAAAACCAACTCTCCAATTTTCTCAAATCTCCCAAGATTTAAAAAGGAACAAAAAGTTACTGGTGTGTTTGCTGACTGCAGTGATTATGTGGTTCAATCATTTTGATTTACAATTGCATCTTTGTCCTTGTAGAAATAACTCCCTGCAGCTGAACGACGGGAGATAGAAATGGATTAACCTTCCAGCACGGGCATATAAGACTCGTTCTAGGGAGCAGGCCTTCATTTGAGGTTAACAAAAAGTCTCCAGTTTCCATGAATACAACAAAATTAAAGAGCTTTCTTTTTCTTCTCCCTCTGCTTTCCTTTTCTTCTGATCTGCCGCGAAAAGGGAATTATCAGCAGCATCTAAGCCTCTGTTTTATTTTTCCCTTTATGCATTTTGCATCATAAAGCATTTGAATCTATTTAACGTGTTCCAGGAGCTCTGAAGTAATCTTTGGTTGTTGTATGAAAATAGACTGCAGAAAAATGAGAGATAGAAGGTCATCCTGCCATGTAAAGTTTATGGGCCATATTGCAAATACAAGTGGCTTTTTTACTTCCAAGAAATAAACAAATCTGAGTCTTCTCTTTGCATGTAAAAGGGCCATAAAACCAGGCCAGTGACTATCAAACCCAGGTGGCCATTTGCATCAGCATCACCCAGAGGACCTGTTAAAACACAGATCGCCAGACCCACCTCCAGAATTTCTGGTTCAGGAGGTCTGGAGTGGGCCAGAGAATTCACATTTCTAGCAATTACTCAGGTGATGCTGCTGCTGGTGGTCTGGGAAACACACTCTGAGAACCACCACCCTCCACTGACCTGAATGTACAGAGAAAACCATCCCTCCTCAAGAAATAGGTGATTTCTGACATGCTGGTATTACTATCACTTTAGTATTTCCTCCAAAAAGACTATGAATATGGAAGCTGGATGGAGAGCCAGTTCTGTTCTGGTCTGGGCCACTGGGACTCTTGCAGTCCCCTTTATACTTGGCCAACATCTGTCTTGTTGGGATTGTAGACATAAACAAAGACCAACCAAATAAGAAGCAACAAATGCTCTCTCTTCAGAGCTCATTCTAGCAAAAGAGGCAGCCATCAGCACCCAGTTTTGGCCGAGACTCAAAGGCCGCAGAGGCCTGGGAGAGCTTCATGGTGGGGAGAAAGGGAAGGGTATCGGGTGTGTCCTGAGGAAGGCTGGTGGCCTGCAGAAGCTGGGGGTGGGCACTAGGAAATGGGGTGCCCTATGTGAGCAGTCAGGGGAGCGTGTTCGACTTTCTCTGGTTGGTCCTAAGTTGGAACCAGAGAAAAGAATTAAGGAAGTTGTCGACTATTAATTGAGTTCTGGCCATTGGAGCCACTGTTACTGAGGTTTTTGTCTGTCTTCCTGGATTGTTCTGGAGGTGGGCATCTAACTTCCTGCTCATCTGACTTACAGACAGCAGGCTGGCTTCCTGAGCTAGTTATTGTAGTTATTGTTGGTCTCCCGGGCACCAGGAGGGTCACGGTTGTGGGTCAGAGTTCTACTTTTACCATTTACTGACCATTGTCTGTCCATACATTCGATCTCTCAGGATGTGCAGTAGATAACTCACTTTTTATAGTTTGCAAAATTCTTGGCATACCAGACATTGGCCACTTTCAATTAAATAATGACTGATTTTTTTTTTTTATGACATGCCCACTATGAGCAAAGCATCATGAGAGACACATGGAGTTTTATAAGATACAAGTGCAATGTCAGTGAGAAGCAGCCTAGGTCATGTAAGCATCAAGGGGAAAGAGAAGTCAAGGCATGTGTTGCCTAGAATCTCTTACCATGTTTACTGTAGAGGGAGGAGGAAGAGGGAGTCCAGTGTGCCTTGGTCCCAGGGCTCTTGGTCCCAGATGAGAGCTCAGCTTTGCCCCTTCCTGTCGGGAGTTGGCATGTTTCTCTGCAGGGTCAGAGCCCCAGGACCACCTGGTGCTTTTCTGCTGCAGGTGGATGACCTGAAGGCCAAGCTGGCTGCCCAGGAAGTAGAGCTGAAGCAAAAGAATGAGGATGCGGACAAGCTGATTCAGGTGGTCGGCATAGAGACAGAAAAGGTGAGCCGAGAGAAAGCCATTGCAGACGAGGAGGAGCGGAAGGTGGCTGTCATCATGCTGGAGGTGAAGCAGAAGCAGAAGGACTGTGAGGAGGACCTGGCCAAAGCAGAGCCAGCACTTGCAGCCGCCCAGGCAGCTCTCAACACCCTCAATAAGGTAAGAGGATCATCTGTCCTGCTGCTTACCTCTCACAGTGGTGGGGGTGGCAGGAAGTGGCCCCTGTGACCCAAAGACAGCTTGGTACCCTGGTGCCCTAAAAAGATCCAAGGGCAAAGTTGGAGGCTTAAGGTAGGATCCAGCTGTCACTGCTTTATTCATTAAGCAAACATTCGCTTATTTTCTTTAAAGATTTTTCTTTATTTACTCATTTGAGAGAGAGAGAGAGAGTGAGAATGAGTTAAGGGGAGGGGCAGAGGGAGAGGGAGAAGCAGACTCCTCACTGAGCAGGGAGCCTGATGCAGGTCTCGATCCCAGGACCTCAGGATCATGACCTGAGCCAAAGGCAGACGCTTAACCCACTGAGCCCCCCAGGTACCCCTGCAAACATTCATTTACACTGACGATCTATCAGGCTTTTACAGAGTACCAACGACATCCCAGGCCTTTGAGTCTGAGAACCAGTCAGAACAGGAGATGCCCAGTGTTCCAGACCTTCCACTTCACAGATGACAAAGCCTGGGCCCTGAGGGGAAGATCGGCTTACCCAGAGTCACAGACTCGCTATTAGAGCCAGGCTTAAACTCACACCCTCACAGTCCAGCTCCAGAAACACTCAGCTCCGTAGCCCATGGTCATTTTACCCATTACATACGACAGGACACACGAGCCTTATAAAGCCCTGAGAAAATTCTTAAGACCTGAGACTCAAACACATGTTGGCTCCAAAATATGAAAAGAAAAAAAAAAAAAAAACGCTATGTAAACAAAATTAGCAGATATTCAAATATCAACAATATGTAGCCATGTGTCAGTTAAAGTCCTATATGTAACCATCTGGTACAACAAGCGTGACCTTTGAGATGTATTCACGGGGTACTTTTATTTGGGTTCCCTTGAGATGTATCCCTGTCTGTGTGTACTAGGGGGATGGTAATTAGCTGCTTCTTTTATTTTTCACAGATTAAGCTTCTCTCCCTTTTGGATAACCATGGCTGAAGGGCAGGGGGAAGGAGGGAAGAGAAAGGAGCAGACTCCAGTCACAGGGAGCAAGCTTCAGAGGGGGCCCCAAACGCTGACCCTGTCTGTGTTAGGATGCTCACATGGTGACTTCTCCTCCTGGGAGTCTGGCGGTTCACTTGCCCCTTGGCCAAGATCTAAGACAACCTGTGCTGGCTCCCCTGAGCAAGAGCTCACCTCTGATCCATGGGGTCACCTGTGCCTCCTTTCCCGCAAATGCACTGAGGGCATCAGCCACCCCTGCAGCACCATCTCCCTCGCTCCGTGGTGGGGGCAACTAGCCAGCTTTTCTCCCGCATTCTCAATTTCTGGGGTATGAGCTAGACCCCAGGCCACTGTGTCACACAAACTTTACCCCTACATCCTCCCTTATAGGTGGGGTGGGTGGCACTCACCAGTGGGCCTCTCTTCATCTCCACCTGCCTGATGCTTTGACATATTTAGTGCAGGTGAGACATTTGAGATGCAAACACGAGCCTTCTGAAACTTTCTTCTCCTGCGTCACCCTGGAAGGTAACATCTAGCAGTTTCGGGCTTCAGCAAATCTAAAACGGAATTAGGAACGCTGTAGAAGCCTGTGGCATACAGTTACATATAAATTGTAATTTGAGATGATTGCATTCTAGGATTCTTAAGATTTTATTTATTTATTCATGAGAGACACAGAGAGAGAGAGAGAGAGAGAGAGAGGCAGAGACACCGGCAGGGGGAGAAGCAGCCTCCCTGCGGGGAGCCCGAAGCAGGACTCGATCCCAGGACCCCAGGATTATGACCTGAGCCGAAGGCAGATGTTGAACTAGTGAGCCATCCAGGTGTCCCACGTTCAAGGATTTTTTGTGAAGAACTCTAGAATTATGCATTCTGGGCTTTTTATTTTTTATGCTCTAAAGGCTAAGGCACTGAGGGCCTAAGCGGCCCTAAAGAGACCCCCCATCAGGAGAAATCACCAGATTTCCTACTAGGAAACTGGGTACTGTGAGGGATGGACTAGGATTGCAGGGCTTGCCCAGTTATGCCACCACTTCTCAGCCTGAACCTGGTAGCAGGGCCAGGCCAGTCTTCTCCCATCCCTGGACGGTGGCATCCGCTTGCACCTCCTGGACACTGGTGAGGCTGTGTACCCCTCCATGCCACCACCCTTCCTCCTGCCTCAACCCTCTCTGTGTTTAAAGCTCAAACTTACATTCTAGATCAGTGTCACCCTTTTCTGATTCTTTGATCATGCACCACAAGACAACTTCACTGACGCACACATGTGAATTGTCTGCTGACCGTGTCTTACTAATAAGGCAGGTGCCTTTCATAACATCTTTTGACACAGGAGGTTAGATTTCCTAAAATAAGCTGAGTCCAAATACTGGCTGTGCTGTTCACTGGATGTATCTCTGGGCATGATTTTCTCTCTGCTCAGCCTGTTTCCTCATCTATGCAAGGGTGGTAACAGTGACACAACTCCCATTAGGTTATAGGGATAAAATGACAGAATGTATGAAAAGTAGCTCAGAGGTGACCCACCTGAGTCATTTTAAAAAATATTTTATTTATTTACTTAAGACATAGAGCAGGGGAAGGAGCAGAGGGAGAGGGAGAAGCAGACTCCCCACTGAGAAGAGCCCTACGCGGGGCTTGATCTCAGGACCCTGAGATCATGACCTGAGCCAAAATCCAGAGTCGGGGGTTTAACCTACCAAGCCACTCAGGTGCCCCCACCTGAGTAATCTTTTTAAAAGAGCAGTTGGACCACATCACCCCTCTGTTCAGAATCTTCCATTGGCTTCCCATCCTACTCAGAATAAAATCCAAAGTGGCCCACGAGACCCTACAATTTTGCCCAGTTCCCTTCTGGGTACAACATGATTGTCTTCCTCCTGTCACCCTGACCACCTCCTCTGCACTGGCCTTGCTGTGTCTCAGACACTCCAGCACAATCCCACTCCAAGGCCTCTGAACAAGCAGTCGGCACTATGTGAAGTGCTCTTCCCCCAAAAAGACCCCCACCCTGTTCCGTCAGGTGTTTGCCCAAAACTTACTCCCACAAAGAACAAGTAATAAAAGCACTTAACTAATTTCAGATAAAAAAACCCTCAGAATATACAAGAAAGAAAATGTAACCCAAGGTGAACAATATTTACAATCATGTCATAATCATACTGAACATTAACTAAAAATTCGATATAACCATAATAATTAGGAGGGAAAAGAGGACAGTAAACATAGCTAAATATTCATACTCTAAGTAGGAAGACACTTGCTAAAGTCTAAAATGAAAAGAAGGTGCCTGGGTGGCTCAGTCTGTTAAGCATCTGATTCTTGATTTTGGCTCAGGTCATGATCTCATGGGTCATGAGATCAAGCCCCACATCAGGCTCCTCATTCAGCAAGGAGCCTACTTGAGATTCTCTCTCTCTCTCTCTCTCTCTCTCTCCTCCTCTGCTCCTTGCCACTGCAAATAAAATGGGAAAAAATATAGCAACATAGGCATGTTCTTTATCAATAAGGAGTGAAATCTAGAAGAAGCAGAAGAAATTGTAAGCATGGCTTCTGGAAAGCTGGAGTTGGAGTCTATCAGGCATGTGCTTTGTTCCAAGACCTGCAGCCCTCTCAGAGTTTGTAAACTCCCTGCATGCATTACATGAGAAGAAATATACTAAAATTTCAGTGGCTCAAGAGCTCAGAAGATGACATGGCTAACTGGCTGGCCAGGTAGGAACTAGGGAAGAGAAAGCCCATGAAGCAAGGACTATAAGGAAGGGAATTTTACTGGATGGAGGAGGGAGTAGAGAAGAGCATCCCAGAAGGAAGCAGTGTTTGCAGAGACCTGGATGTGCAGAAAGGTGCAGAGTCTCTGAGCCATGGTGCACGAGTGGGCTCCTCCAAAAGTGATCTGACCATGAGTCTTTCCAGGTGGGTTGACCGAGATCGTTAACAGCCCATGGCATCACTGCACAGTTTACCTGTGGACCATTGTTTACAGTCTACAGATCACAGGATGCGTGAGGGGGGCCTCAGACAGCATTTTTTTTAATTGTGGTATAAGTGACATGTAATAGTCATGGTATATCATTGCTATAGTAAGTCAGGTTAACATCCATCATCACCACACATAGTTAATAGATTTTTGTGTGTGCAATGAGAACTTTTATGATTTCCTCTCCTTTCAAATCTACGGCACAATATCGTTAGCTGTAGTCACCCCAGGACTTATTTCTTTTACAACTGTACCTTTTGACGCCTTCCACCCATCTCTCCCGTCCCCCTCGCCCCGCACCTGGTGAAGTGGAATGGATCGGCCTGTACTGCACGTGGTGAGGGCACTGTTGCTTCGTGGACCCAAGGACCCCTGAAGTATCCTCAAATCGTCCGTATTCACAGGACCCTGTATTTCCTGACCACTTCCCTGTTTTCTTATAGTTTTCAAACTTAAAAATAAATCTGTAGTTAATGCATAAAGAACACCTGTAAATCTGAGCTTGGTAGTAAGTCTTTGCTTTGGCAGTCTTATTTCACTTTTATAGCTAAACTGAAATAAATCCAGTGTAACTTTTCCTGCCTTAGTGGAGGAATGGTTTTGCTTGCAATTTCATGGCCTCTTCCCCTTGACAAATTTAGCTAGAATATTCTATTTGTTCCCTATGTATTTCTTACCATGAGCTTGCTACTTTATTTTACAAATAATATATAATGGCACTTTCATTATTAAAAATTATTCATGGGGTACCTGGGTGACTTAGTCGCTTAAGCGTCTGACTCTTGGTTTCAACTCAGGTCATGATCCCAGGGTTGTGGGGTCAAGCCCCACGTCAGGCTCTGTGCTTAGTGGAGAGTCTACTTGAGATTCCCTTTCTCTCTCTATCTCTCTTTCTCCCCCTCTCCCTCTGCCCCTCCCCTTGCTCAATCACACATGCACTCTCTCTCAAATAAAAAAGTTAAAATCTTCTAAAAAATTATTCAGATAGTGTAGAATACATGGAGTAGGATATAAAGTCAACCCTCTTCTACACTATAGCCCCATTTCTCTCCCAAGAGAACTCCTGGAATAATATGGGACATGGAATGGTTGGGTGGCTCAGTGATTGAGCTGCCTTCAGCTCAGGTCATGATCCCAGGGTCCTAGGATCACGTCCCGCATTGGATTCCCCACAGGGAGCCTGCTTCTCCCTCTGCCTGTGTCTCTGCCTCTCTCTCTCTGTGTGTCTTATGAATAAATAAGTAAAAATCAAAAATAATAATATAATCATCATCATCATCATCATCATCATCATCATCATCATCATCATCTGGGGCATATCCATTCCAGCAATTTTTCTATGCATTTTTAGTTGTGCAAATGCACATATAAAATATGTCATATTTTAAATATGAATGGGTAGCGCCAACTTACTTTCTCTCATGAAGACCATTTCATGCCAGTACATACACTGAACTTGAATGCTTCATAGGACTCCATGCTATAATTTTACCCATTTTTTTTTTTGCTATTTATCCATTGTTGAGTGTTTAATTGTTTTTTTTTTCCAGTATAAATATCCCTGTGCATAGATCTTTGTTGCATACACAACTATTTCTCTGGGCCAATAAGAAGTACAGTTGTTTGGTAGAATGACATGGCAGACTTGAATAATGCATCCTCCACCTCAGAGAGATTCACATCCTAATCTCTGGAACCTGTGAATTTTGCTCCTTATGGCACAAGTGACTTTATAGGTGTGGTTGAGTTAAGGGTACTGAGGTGGGGAGATTATCCAGCTGGGCCCCAAATACAATGTGATGGGGGAAGCAGAGTAGGGGCAAAAGTGTATATGATGTGGGGACACAAGCCAAGGAATGAGGCCAACCTACAGTCGCTGGAAGAGGCACGCAGCAGGTTCCAGGAGGAACCATCCCTGCCCACAGGGACTTGAGGTCTTCTGGCCTCCACAGCTGGGAGCTAAGACATCCGTGTTGTTTCAAGTCTCCAACTTTGTGTTAATTTGTTACAGAAGCAATAGAAAGCTCTTATCAACAATATGCTCTTTTTTCTAAAGATTTATGTATTATTTGAGAGAGAGCACGAGCGAGGGAGGTAGGGAGGGAGGAGAGAGAGAATCTTCAGCAGATTCCCCAAAATGGGGCTCAATCTCACGACCCTGAGATCACGACCTGAGCCAAAATCAAGTCAGACATTTAACCAACTGAGCCACTCAGGCACCCCCTACCTCCTTTTTTAAAGATTTATTATTAGAACAATATGCTCTTTTTTAAAATAAATAATAACCAGTCTCTGTCCAAAAAGGTGATTCTTGTCTATAGTTTTGAATATCACCTTTCCTATATCCTTGACATTCTTAGACATTTTTAATCATTTTAACTTGTCTAAATAAAAGAGCAAAACATTTTTCACTTTTTTTTTCAAATTATAGTTGGTTTCATTCTAATGAGATTTGGGCATCTTTTCAAATATTTAGATTTCTCTTGCCCATTGCTTATTCAAACTTTTGTTGTTCGTTTTCTTGTAAGAGAGTTTCCCTCTTTTCTTATTAAATCATAGTAAATGATTTACTTTATAAATTATTACTACTTTATAAATTTTTACTATTAATCTACTGGTATATATATCATAAATCTTTTCCTCCTTATCATTTGACTTTCAGTATTAGCAAGGAGATTTTATAATCAAATAATTGGGAAAATTCTAGTGTTTCCAAGTTAAATAGACTTCTTTCCTACAGGACTTGTTAAGGCCTGTGTTATGTGATAAGCCTGGTACTAAAAGGTGATAGAGCATGAGAAAATAAAACCTCAGGTGAATCTAAATTATGAATAGTGGTGTAAGACGCCTATATAAAATACTAGTAAATAAAATTTACCATACTGCCAACTGGCTAGTTTTCCCTATGTAAGACTATTCACGTAACTATATGAAACCCTAGATCAAAGATGAAAAGCTTCATAGTGATTTTGATATTTGATATCAATTGTTTCATCCATCTGGTGATATGCTGAATTTAAAAATTCTGTTCGAAAATAACTAGCAACTTTCCCTCATGCCTCTTTTTAAAACTTATGCCTACACTAGCTCCGAAATATGTCCCAAACCCAATCACCTCTCACCACCTCCACTGGACAGCCCTGGCCCCGGGCTCAGTCTCCTGCCTGAACAACTGTGCAGCCTGCCCTGCCACAACAAGCTCTCAAAGCAAAACCACATCATTTCACCCCCTGCTTAAAACCCTCCAGTGGCTTCCCCTTGATGTTAGAATGAAATCAAACTGCTCCCTTTTTTGGTCTGGATCCTGACCAGCTCTCCTCTCCCACCTCTATCACCCTCCTGATCACACTCTATAGAGTGGCCAAGTTTGCAGATCCCCATGCTTGGAGCAGCCCCTTTGCAGATGCCCCAGCTCAAATGTCAGCCTGCCAAAGAGGCCTTCCCAGACCTCAAGGGGTAAAATCAATCCTCAAGAATCTTCTATCCTATTAGCCTTGTTTCCATTTTGGGGTGGGGGGGGTTAAGCACTTTCTCGCTATCCCAAACACCAAAGGTGGATCCCTGTATGTTGCCTGTCTCTCCACCTGAATGAGCAGAAGGGCTTTGCCTGTCTTGTTCCCACTGCACCCCCATTTGCCAAATGCACAATGACGTGAACCTTTAGTCCTTCATCTGTTCACCCAGCCAGGACTCATCGGCTGTTCTGGGTGCACATGATGCATCCGTGAACAAAGATCCTGCCCCTGTGAAGACTACATCCTAGCGCAAGTGAGGGGTGAGAGACAAGCATGATGACAGAGTTCTTTATTGTACAATGTGTCAGAACATGTCAGATGCTGGAGGACAGAGGTAAAAGAATCACAGAGCAAGGAGGAGCCCTGGAGGAGGCGGGAGGTTGCAGTTTTAAGGAAGGGGATCAGCATGAGCCTCGAGATGAGAAGTTTGGGTGGAAACTGGAAGAAGAAGCAAATTCCTCAGGCAGACACCTGGGAGAGTGGTCAACGTCAAGGCAGCAAGGGGCCTCCACAGGGGCCTGATAGCAGGAGTGGGGTAGAGAAACCAAGAGTGCGAGCCTGATGTTTGCTCGCTCAAAATTCTGTCTGCCAACTGGGAACTGTTTCTTCCATCCTGTGTTCCTCCTAGTAGAACCATATCTGCCTGCCCTGTAGCCATTGGCTACAGGAGCCCCGTCTAACTAAAAAAGGTCATTTCCTAGGACATTTTTTTTTCAAAGATTGATTGATTGATTTAGAGTGAGTGTGCAAGTGGGAGGAGGGGCAAAAGGAGAAGGAGAGAGAGAATTTCAAGCAGACTCTTGGCTGAGCAGGGAACCCAATATGGGACACGATCTCAGGACCCTGGGATCATGACCTGAGCCAAAATCAAGGGGCAGCCACTTAATCAACTAAGCCACCCAGGCAACCCCACCCCCACCCTGTCCCATGGACATTTTTATTTCCACTTGCATTGGAGAAAAGGTCTCAGTCCCTCCTGGGTGCAAAGTGATGGCCATGACCTTGAGCTGCTGACCCCCACTAATTCCAGGCGATTGTTGGACACCCGTGTTGATGAACACCTGCTGCATGCCGATTCCTGGGACCAGAGCGACAGTGGTTAACAAGATAGATGAGACCATCCCTGTTGTCACGAAGGAGAGGAGATGGAAATTCAATAAGGAAAGAGTAGTGATCATTTCTGATGGCCCCAGGTTCTCTGCAGGTCATCAGGGTGCTGCTAGGAAATGATGAGAAGGGGAAGTCTTTCCGAGTGGGAGACATCTGAACTCTAAATTGAGATCTTGATGGATGAGAAGGGACGGGCCATGCAAAAAGCTTAGCAAGAAGTGGTCCAGGCAGGGGTCCTGAGTTGGGGATGAGCTTGGCAGTCAATGTGCTGGGAGGAGGTGACCGTGGCTGGAGCTTGGTGACACATGGAGAAAGTAGCACAGAGTGAGGGCAGAGAGGTAGGTCGTATGCCTTGCAACGCGAGGAAGCTTCTACATGAAAGAGAAGCACACACAGGGAGAAGCAGCCACAAGAGAAGATCCAGAAAGCCTGTAGACACTCCAAACACAGCTCCACTCATCCTTACAGCCAGCTCCAAGCTCATCCCCATCACAGACATGAGCGAGAAAGTCCCCTCTGTACTTGGTCTTTGGTCACTACTACCAAAAAGTTATGATTAATTTATCGGGAGCGATAAATATAAAAAAGACTGGAAGGAATCACACTGAAATATTAACAGTGACGTATCTGGGTTGTAGAATTCCATTTCATCTCCGTACATTTTTATATCTTCTTAATTCATGCTGAACTTCTACTGGTTTAAAGTCATGGGGTTTTGTTTCTGATTATATTTTCTGACCCTGCGCCCTGTGCCCCAGTGGAGGCCACCACGGCAGGTATGCTAGCACACCATCCTATGTATACTGTCCTTCTATCCACCACTGCCCATGTCACCCAACAGGTTTTCACGACCAAATGTGGAAATAGTTTCAGAAGCAAATGGAGCATCTTCCCAGGTGCCTCCATTAGGTGCAGGAAGTAATCCCCCTCATTTGTAGATTTCCAGGCCCAAGGGCACCCCAAATTCATTTGGCACAGGCGACCTAATCCTTAAAATCAAGACCTTCCCCCACTTGGGGCCCCTGGGTGGCCCAGTCAGTTGAGCATCTGCCTTTGGCTCAGGTCATGATCAAGGGTCCTGGGACTGAGTCCCACATCAGGCTCTTTGCTCAGTGGGGAGTCTGCTTCTCCCTCTCCCTCTGCCTGATGCTCCCCACTGCTTGTGCTCTCTCTCTCAAATAAATAAAATCTTTTAAAAAATTCTCCCCCCCATAAAATCATCCCCAAAAAGCAAGTGCTTTTGAGGTCACATAGTACTCACTGATGGTCGCAATAAACCTGAAATCAACTGTACGTGCATGTATGACACAGCTTCACTCATAGATCCAGGGTGCCCCTACTCCCAATTTACAGATGGAAACACAGAGGCCTGGGAAGTCGAAGTGACATGCCAAGGCCAACCCTTTTGGCCCTATTTTCCTAGTGCAAATGGTGATTGGAGCAGAGGACAAACCCACATCCAAGCAGGGGCAGTGACTATGCCCGGCTTCCAGGCTGAATTATTTCTTGGCAGAAAACGTCAGGACAGTCAAGTGTAGTTAGAACAGGCTCATGGAACAAAGAAGTTTAATTAAAGAAAAAAACAAAATTTGTTGGGTTACAGGGCTATTCTCTTCGATCCAAGATGGGAAATTAATTTATAATAACCTTATCTTTTATTCAGGGCATGCTGCCTGTTTCAGAGTATGTTGGCATCCTGCTATTTTTCTGTTGAATGTGAAATAATTGTGTGTTTCTAATGGGCAGCGAGTCCGCTAAAGAGCTGAACAAACGGAGCCGAGTCTTGGGCTCGCCATGGGGCGTGTCTAAAGCCACTGGGGGGAGTAGCTTTCGTTTCCCTCTGATGAGTCATGACATTTAAAATTCAGAGGGCTCAATGGGCCTCAAGGCAGCCTTTTCAGAATGGTCATTCTAGAACCCACGTGCTTTCGTGGCGCATTCGTGTTTTTCCTGACAGCCTCCTCCTCTGTCCTCAGACCAACCTGACCGAGCTGAAGTCGTTCGGGGCCCCCCCTCCAGCTGTCAGCAACGTCACGGCCGCGGTGATGACCCTCACGGCCCCCGGGGGCAGGGTGCCCAAGGACCGCAGCTGGAAGGCCGCGAAGGTCACCATGGCCAAGGTGGACGGTTTCCTGGACTCCCTCATCAACTTTGACAAGGAGCACATTCACGAGAGCTGCCTCAAGGCCATCCGGCCGTACCTGCAGGACCCGGACTTCAACCCCGAGCTGGTGGCCACCAAGTCCTACGCGGCCGCGGGCCTCTGCTCCTGGGTGGTAAACATCGTGCGCTTCTACGAAGTGTTCTGTGACGTGGAACCCAAGCGCCAGGCGCTGAGCAGGGCCACCTCGGACCTCACTGCCGCCCAGGAGAAGCTGGCAGCCGTAAAAGCCAAGATTGCTGTAAGTGAGGCTGGAGGGCCCTGACCATGACCCCTGCCCTGCCAGGTGGCCTCTGTGCAAACCACACACTCCCCCATTTCCCAGCGCCTAAGCAGCCCAGGTTTTATGGTTTTTTATTTTATTTTTTTTAAAGATTTTATTTATTTATTCATGAGAGACACAGAGAGAGGCAGAGACAAAGGCAGAGGAAGAGAAGCAGGCTCCCTGTGGGGAGCCCGATGCGGGACTTGATCCCAGGACCCCAGGGTCACGACCTGAACCAAAGGCAGATGCTCAACCACTGAGCCACCCAGGTGCCCCAGCATCCTGGTTTTTAAAGAGAGGCAGGAAAACCAAAGTGGGATGCCAAAGCTCCTGATTTTTCAAGAGAGGCACCATTTCCTCTTCCTCGAATACTGTATAGTCCATACGAGATAAATCCACCAGACCTTTGGGTTTATATTCTCTATACTGCTCTGTGAAAGCTTTTAGAAGCAATAGTACGTTATGGTTTGGGGGGTGGTCCCTTGACCATAAATCTAAAACAAGGAGGGTCATTAGCTTTTATTAACCTCCCAGTGATGGTTTTATCAGCTCTGCCTCTCTCTGGGCTGGGGAATGGGGTGTTTGTGGACCTACACCTGTTTGGGAGAGAGTCCCCTTGAACTTCACCTTTGCCCTTAAAATAGGTGCTACCAAAGCAAGATTAGAAATCGGGACCCCATGAGATAGCAGAGTGGTTGAAAATGGAATCCAAGCTTGTACCATTTATAGACGTGTGACCTTTACAAAGGTCTTTAAAATGCCCAAGCTGGGCAGCCCGGATGGCTCAGCGGTTTAGCACTGCCTTCAGCCCAGGGCATAATCCTGGAGACCTGGGATCGAGTCCTGCATCGGGCTCCCCACCAGGAGCCTGCTTATCCCTCTGCCTGTGTCTCTGCCTCTCTCTCTGTGTCTCTCATGAATAAATAAAATCTTTTTTTAAAAAAAAATAAATAAATAAAATGCCCAAGCTTCAGTTTCCCGAAGCAAAATGGACACAGTAACATCTCGCTTAATGAGAACACAGCGAGGACAAAAGGAGGGCATACTTGCAGATCCTGGCCCGTAGCCCACATGGCGCTGGGGCCACTGCCATGGCCACGATGACCACTGCTGCGCTACCTCTACCCCTGTCCCCCTCTTCCCTCTACACATGCTCTCACATGTGTGCACAAGCCCTGGGGACCAGGCACTCCTGTCATCAAGTTCAATCCCAAACCATTCCTTGGATCTTTCCTTCCCACTCATGCATCCCAGGCAAATAAGATTCTTGCTGCAAATTAGTCATGATGGTAGAAAGGGTTTTACAAATTAGAAGTAAAATTGCAGATATGCCGCACGCTTCACACAACATGGGTTTATGGATTGCTAGATTGAATTCTGTGGCTGGTTCAAAGAACCTTGCAACCCATGTCTCTCCAAAGAAAAGATACTTTGGTGAAGCAGCTAATCTCTCAGCATGCTTGCTTTATAAATCCAGATGTCCGAGGGTCAGTCTAGAACAGGTGATAATCACTGTAGCACTGGCCCTCTTCAAGGAGCACCATCACATCCCCATGACTAATTTTTAAGGGAAAAAGCCTCCCGATAATTTTCGTATTCTGCAGTTTCTCCCAGAAAAAACATTTTAAGAACTGCATTTTCAAAGACTTTTTTTTTTTTTACTCAAGTTATTTTAACTAAGGGAACATTTGGTGCAAAGGGAATGTTTTCAAAATGTTGATACCTATTCAGTAGCCAACATTCACATGATGGGCCCACTCAACCTGTGAAAGCAACAAGCATATCTTTCAAATACTTGGCTACCTTAGGAAGACACTTATTTTCTGCCAAAATGTTTTTTGAAAAAATGTATTCTTGCTTCGAACAACTTCCTCTCCATGCTTTGCTTACCCACATGCCCGTCGGCATCCCGAGAGTTTCGGACACTCCGCCACTGAGGACAGAGAAGACGGGCTGACACCCAACCCTAACATGGAAGCCAACCCAGGCGAGGAAATTCTTCCCTCTGTGACATGGAGGCCGTCGCCGGCCTTCTCCAGTCCTCAAGCCTTATTTTTAGGATTTTAGGATACTTCCAAGGAAAGAATATTATATTCAAGATAAAGTTAAAAAAAAAGCGTATTTCCAAACAGATTATAAAATACATGAAACATGAGTAGTGGTAGTGGCTGTTATATGTGGGTGGTATATTTTGGATGGGTGTGCTTATAGGTGTCTTCTTTTTTTCTATCATGAGCATATATTAATGTTATGATTTATAAAAATAATAGTAATAAAAACAAGCAAGGCATTTTCATGGAGCATATACTGACACATAAGTAAAGTATCAGAGAAAGGTATCTAATGAGAAACAACAGTCTCTGACCCTTTGCATGCTTGTGTCTGTTTCAAAGGACTGGTCATGCTACTCAGAGCCTTTATACTAGTGCCTTCAATGTGTTTCATTTGGCACACACATGGTCTTTGTAAATGATTTCATTAACTGCCAGTATTTAAATCAACAGGAGATTTTCATAAAAATCTGATTTCTGGCCAGTCTTAAAGAAATCAGAAGATTCCCAAACATCATGAACTGACCCTAGAGTTGAGTAGCACCTTCCTATCCATCCAGTTTTGTCATAGGTCCCGACCAACGCCAGTTTTCTTTTTCCAATGCCAGACTCATCCGACCAGCTTACATCATCTCCCCGCGGCCCCTGCTCATCTGAATGTCATCCATACTATGTTGACATCCCTGTTTCTTGATGTACCTTATGCAGGAAGATTGACTTTCTGCTGGATGGGGCTCTAAGAGGTTCATATGCATGTCTTCTCGATATCATCATAACAACTACTTCAGGTTAATGTAACTTGTATTTCTTGCTCCAGCACATAGGCAGCTTCCCTGGAACTTCCTGTTTTCAAGATAAGATTATTACCTGTTTCTTCAGCTTTCTCCAACCTCCCACAGTCCAACTTCAGTTATCAATACTGATTGTTACATTTGCTTTAGAATCACCAAGACTCAAAACATCTTCATTCTGTCCTGTGACCAAAATTAAGTGTCCCATGATCTGTTCACTGGCTGATGGGGAAGGGTGAAAAATCAGTCAATTCCATTTGCATTCTATGAACCTGCCTGTATTGTTCTTAGGAGACCTAAATAGTACAATTTCCTTTTTTTTATGAAAATTGCTCTTTATTATTTATTAGGTAACAATCCACAAAATGCTCTTTGAGCTAATAAACAAATTCTGAAAACGTGAAGGATATACAATAAACACATAAAAATCACTATTTTTATACGTAGCAATTGAATGATCCAAAAAAGGTGATTAGGAAAACAATTCTTTTTTATTTTGGGGTAGTTGACACACAGTGTTCTATGAGTTCCAGGTGGGCAGCACAGTGATGTGACAAGCTTATATGTTCTGCTATGCTCACAAGTGTAGCTACCACCTGTCACCACATAGCGCTATTACAATATCACTGACTGTATATTCCCTATGCTGTGCCTTTCATCCCTGACATTTATTCCATAACTGGAAGCCTGGACCTCCCACTCCCCTTCACCCATTTTGCCCACTCCCTCCTCCCCTCTGGCAACCATCAGTTTATTCTCTGTTTGTATAGGTCTGATTCTGCTTCTTATTTAAAACAATTCTACTTTTAATTCATTTCCTTTTTCAATGCAATCTTTCCCCCTCCCCCTGGGATTTCTACTTGCCTTTCGTTTTTTTTTTTTTTTTTTTCTCTGCCATTAATTCCTTTTGCTTAGCCTCAATTACTCTTAAACTCTCCATGCAATTCAGTATCCTGCCACTTCCATTTTTGCCTCCAAGACCTTCCTCTCTTGTCCCAGACTCAGAGCTCCAATCAGTGTTGGAGAGCGAACATGTTCACTGCTGTCTCAGGTTGGTTCCAGTGACTTCTGGATCACTTGCTTTCTCCTTCCTTGATTTCTTCTCTAGCTTGCTGGAACTCACTCTTAAGTAACTTTCTCAGAAATGTTAAGTAAGAGGTAAATTTTCTGAATGATTTTGGTCTGGAAATGCCTTTATTTGATTTTTAAACTGACCTGACAATTTTGCTGAGTACTGGATTCTGATGCTAATTTTTCCCCCTTAGGACACTGAATGCCTTACCCTTTTCTTAAGTGAGTAGTCTCATAAGCAGTCAGGGTCCCATTTCTTTGTCAATGCACTGTGTTTCTACCTTTCTGGAAGTCTTTCCATTTTTTTTCTTTATTCCTTTTTTTCCCCCTTGAGATAGCATGAGTGAGGAAGGGGCAGAGGGAGAAAGAAACCCAAGCAGTCTCCATACCCAGCACAGAACCTGACATGTGGGTCGATCACATGACCCTGAGATCATGATCTGAGCCAATATCAAGAGTTGACACTTAACCAACAGAGCCACACAGGTGCTCCTTTTTCTTTATTCTTGGTGTCTGAAACTTTGTACTGATGTGCTTAGCTGCCATTTTTAAGATTCATTGTGTTCAGCATGTGGAGACTTCTTTTCCTTGACTCTGGAAAATTGTTGTATGTTATTTCTTTGGTAGTCTTCCTCTGTTTCCTTTTTGATCTTATTTTCTAGAATGCACATTCGTTGGATATTGGACTTTCTGATAAGTCCTGTTTCCTCAGTCACTAACTATGTCTTCTTATACTTTCTAGATTTCCTCAAAGTCATCTTTTAACCCTTCCCTTGAATTTACTATTTTTTACATTAACAAGAATAATAATTTCTGCAACAGGGTTTTTTTTTTTTTCTCTCTGCTCCTTTTGCTAGCATTCTCTTCTTGTTTTATGAATGAAATATCTTCAATCTTCCTAAGAACCTACTCATGAAGGATTTTATGCTTTATTGCCCTCTTTTGACTAAAGTAATCTTTTCTAAGGTGTTTTTTTCCTCCCCCCTTATTTACCTTATCTAGGCTTCATCAAATGGCTTCTTGTCCTTTCATGTTTATAAGAGCAGTGCTCAAAAGTTGGTTATAGCTTCCCAGGCAGGAGCAGAGCTGACTAACTGGCAGAATTTGTTTTTGGGGTCAGTTATGTTGAATGCATCATTGTTGCCAGAATGTGGTGTTTTCTCTCTGCCACTATTGAATCTCTTGCTGGTGACATGGACGCCTGATGACTTTGGACACTGGGCACGTGGGTAGAGATGGGGGAAGAGGATCTGCCAGCTTCCAACAAACCTTACTTTCATCATCCCCCTCCATCACACCTGATGTTTCCAAAGCCCCAGTGCATGTCCTCTTTGGTGAACAGAGGCCCGCTCTGTATTGTAGCTTCCTGTTCCCTACTCTGGCAGTTTCCACTCCTCTATGAGTCCAGTCTGCCATACATAGATTGGAATCTCTTACTCTTCAATGACCCTCAACAGTTGCTCAGTGTTAAGGATTTATGATGTTTTCACTTGTTTCATAATTATTTTAGAAAAGTCTCAGGAAAGAGAGGAGGTAAATGAGTGTGGCCAGTCTGCCATCATCAATTGGATGGCTCACCACCTGCTTTTCAAACTGCTTGGCTATATGAACTTGGCCCTTGATTTGTTTCTCTTGGGACATGGCAATGGCCAACAAAGCAGCCTGAATTCCAGTTATTGCATAGACAAGAGACACATTCAGAGTATCTACCCTGCATCCCTATGTCTTGATGTATAAAATATATATTCTGGAGGCAACACAAGCTACATACCTCAATTCTAAACTCTTGATGAATTTAGAAAACATTGAAACCATGTCTTCTTACAAAATGTCCCTCTACTTTAGGGTAATTGGACAGAACAGATGAGGTTAAGCAATAGTTACCTGTACTCCTAGGATCTGAAAGCAAAGGGATGTCTTAGACTGCACACAGCCCGTCTTAGACTGCACACAGCCCAACCCAAACCACAGACCTGCTGCAGTAGACATACTTTGCATCCCTCCCAGGACCCTGGCATCCTTCTGACCATTCTCAGGCCACCCTAGGCTTCTGTACACTTTTGCTTCTAATAGCAGCACTGCCATTTTTGGGGCATGTTCCTGCAGCCCCTTCTTCCCCAGTATAAGGAGAGAGAGGATTTATGCACCCCCATCCATGTCCATCATCCCTCTTGTCCCTGCACCAAGGACATAGGTAGGAAAGCTCAGCTCACCTCCCTTGGGTCAGGACCAGCCTGGGCTTCCACCAGGGCTCTGCCTGAGATCACTCCTAATTTGCCAGCCTTTCCTTCTCTGCCCTGCCTTCTCCAGGGGGCTGGAGTTACTGATAGACCTTGTGTTCCTTCATAAACAGCACCTTAATGAAAACCTGGCCAAACTCACAGCCAAGTTTGAGAAAGCAACAGCCGACAAACTCAAATGTCAGCAAGAAGCTGAAGTGACCGCAGGCACCATCTCCCTTGCAAATCGTCTGGTGAGTGTGAGACTCTGCAGCCTGAGCCTTAATTATATTAGCTGAGCTTGTCAAGTGCCAGTGAGGTGCAAAATAGATGAGCACAGCTTAGCGCCGCTTTGACTTGGGGGAAAATATTAAAATGTGCTAGGAGGCGGGCGGAGGTGGGGGTGGATATTAAAATGTGCTGGGATGTAGGGACTGAATCCTGAGAAGTGTGAATGCATGCCCTGGTCTGGTCAAGAGAGTTTTTCTACAAAGATGTTTGGGAGGATGGGAGCCCTTGATCTATCAGACAGCTGGGTGAGACGTGACATGTTTATGTGCATATACACACATCAACCAGAGGAAACCCTACAGGACAAAATGAGCCACTTGATAGGCAAGCTCTGCAGCTCTTTACTGTGTGATGTTTAATAATAATAGTGTGACCAGGGTCAGGAACAGAGACAGTAAAGAATGACACCTCTGGACTCTGAGCATTTGTAAGCTGACCTTGCCCACATGCGTGTGCGTATACTCACATGTGCACACACAAACATATACACACAGGCTCTGGCCTCCCTAAGAAAATAAATGTGAGGGTGTTTGTCTTGTGGATGTCTGCTATCACACTACCCAGAAACTTAGTGATTTAAACACAAAAACCATTCTGTTGCCCCTTACAAGTTTGCGGGTCAAGAATGTGGGTGTCACCTGACAGCCTCTGCTCTGGATGGTGCCTACAGGGGCCACTCAGCATTCTTCAGCCAGGAGCTGGCTGGTTTGTCACATGCACCTTGGCAGGAGCCTCCAGAAGGGCAGAGCTCTCTCCATGTAGAGAGGCCTCTCCAGCAATGTATGCAAACATCTAACACAGGGACTCTGGGCTCCAAGAGCAAGTGTTCCAAGAGACAGTAAGTAGAAAAGCCCAGTCTCTTAAGGCCTGGGACCAAAAGCCAACACAACATCCCTTGCTCTGTGTTCTGTTGGCCAAAGTGGTCACAGGATAAGGGAGGGGGGAATATAGGAAGCAACTCTTTTTTTTTTTTTAAGATTTTATTTATTTTAGAGAGAGTGAGAGCATGGGAGGAGAGGCTGAGGGGGGAGGGAGAGAATCCCAGGAAGACTCTGTGCTGAGCACAGAGCCCAATGTGGGGCTCGATCCCAAGACCATGACATCATGACCTGAGCTGAAACCAAGAATGGGACGCCCAACCCACTGAGCCACCTAGGCACCCCCAGGCACTAACTCTTGATGAAAGGAATGTCAAAGAAATCATAGCCTTTTTAATCTCCCGTGGCTTATATTTCTTGTCCTAAATTATCTAAGATCCTGCAAAGCAGTGTCCACTGGGTATGATTTCTCTTCAATAGAAAGCCTTTCCAGCACCTTTGTCTCCAGTGAAGGGAGGTAGAATCAATACCTTTGTACTTTGATTCCAGCCACCACTTGTTTCTAAAATGGAGCCAGATTTTCTAGTTTAAGAGGAAAGGAATCACGACAATGATTGAACTGAGCCATGCTTTTGAGAGGAAAGGTCTCTACCACAGGAGTCTCTACAGTTGTTGGACTTACTGTTGCATAGCCTGGAAATGGTCATTTGAACCAAATAATGTGATTTAGAGACAGCTCCTCTGCAAACGTGCAAGATGTCCAGGCCTCCTAGCTGGTCTGTCTTCCATGCAGTTTTCTGTGTGGTTTCCAGAACTTAGCATAGCGTTCTTTGCCTGGCCGAAGCATTTTCTGAATTGGTCCTCTTGGAAAGCAGGCAGGGTCTACAGGCTCTGAAGCCAACCCTGTTTCCACTGGCCTGAAGGTTCCGGCGAGATACGTCAACTCTCTTGGGTTTTTCTGTGTAATCTAAAAACGGGCATGGGAATGGTTCAGTTGGCCAACCTCAAGGTCTCTTCCAGCTGAGACATTCTATGATATCATCTTTCAAGGAAGAAAGAAGGGTCAGTCCTAACACAGACTCAGCTCATTACCTAACAGTCCTCTCTGGAAAGGAGGCCTCTCCTCCCCGGAGAGGAGAGTCCCCACAAAAAGATGTGCCACACCATAGTGGTGTGGGCAGGGTCAGGACGGGTTCCGCCATCTTGGTACTTTGTGCACACCAGTGTTTCAGTCCCTCTAACTCTGTGTCTTAATTGCCCTGTCTGTCTGCCCACTCATTGTGAATTATTTATAGCACATGGAAGTGATTTTATTTATTTTCCTATCCCCAGCATTTGGTGAGGAGAAGGGGGAGGCGCATAATTTTCTCGGAAGTTCTGCAGCCCAGGCACTGTGCTAAGTGATTAACATACACGATCCTATTTAATTTTCTCCACAGCCCTCCGAGGTGGGTAGTATTTGCCTCTATACCCATAAAGGGCAGAGCCTGGAAGCCTGCACTCAAAACCTGTCATCCATCCACGGCCCATATGACGCATAGCACAGAGCAGAGGCTTGTTGACCGAGTGTGTGTGCAGCCAGTACAAGTCCCCGTTGATCAAAGGGCCACATAAACGATGTTTCCAGCCTTCTGGTGTCAAGCGTACACCATGCATTCTCTATGACTGAATCCAAGGGTCTCTGTATAGCCTGTGGAATGATAAGCCTTCTCTCTTCTCTGGTCTCTGAAATCGTAGGTGGGAGGACTTGCCTCTGAAAACGTGAGGTGGGCAGAAGCTGTGCAGAACTTCAGACAACAGGAGAGCAAATTATGTGGAGACATCTTACTTACCACAGCTTTCGTCTCATACCTGGGCTTCTTTACAAAGCGATACCGGCAGAGCCTCATGGACAGGACCTGGAGACCCTACCTGAGCCAGCTGGAAGTATGTGCAGCTGAATTTCTCTTGACTCCCCTCTCCCAGCGTGTGGCTAGCAGTGAGCTCACATGTCAATAACCATCCAGGCCTTCTAGTTCCTTCTTCCTTCTTGCATACTCCCTCCCACCCGAGTGTCCCTAGGGATCTCTGGGATCTAGGAGTGTGACATATGCACCATGTCCTTCCATGCTACTCTACCACATTGCCATTCACTGTCTTCTGGGCCACCTTAACTGGGCTCCCATGGGCACCCCTGGTCCACTGCCCTCCCAGCTGTCCTGAAACCATAAAACCCGAGAGGCACTCTGTGTGTTTCCTCAGTCTCCTTGCTCTTGAGTCAAACTTCAGAGCTGCAGTGGGGCCAAGGCTCATTTCTCAGATGCTGGACCTTGTCACGGGGCCCCGGAGCTACACACTCTGTGCCCGTGGCTCACAGACCCCCTTATGCAAACAGCTCTGTCTACTTCTCTCAAGTGTACTCAGCTTGTCCTCCTAGTATAAGTAGGTGAGTTTTGCTCCCAACCCCTCCATCTCTCTTGAGATTAATAAGTAGGGGCCCTGCTGGTCCCTGGCTGAAAAGGGTTCAGGGTGGTTGCCCAGAGCCAGAATAATCCTTCGCATTGTCCACTTTCCCATCACTAGTAGTCCTCGATTGACGAATCTTCACTGAGGGTTCCGCATGCCCACCCTTTCCACCAGACAGGAGGACAAAAGAGTCTAGGACCAGGCTGCCCACAGGAAGGTCACAGGCCAGTGGAGGGGGTTAGATGCGTGAAAAGTGGCTGCTGTTAAGAGTCACCCCAAGAGTTCACCACATGCAGGAAGAGTTGTATTCTAGAATGTGTTTGTAGGTAGATCCTCAGAACATAAAACCCATATTCTCTGCTGGTGCTTGGTTCCACAGATCAGCACACAAAATCTGAGGCACTTGATGATTTGTTGAATAGTGATACAAAAGCTATCAGAGAGGACTAATAGCTTTTGTCTCTGATGAATAAATAAATAAAATCTTAACAATAAATAAATAAAAATAAAAGCTATTGTGTAAATACATACGTACATGCTATTATGGCACTAGGAAATAAAAATAAAGCTGTTGTTTATCTTGAACACAGTAGGAAAGGAAATTATTACAAGGACAGCCATTGGCTGCATGAATGAAGGTGAGGAGCTCAGTGGCAGCCTGAGGGAGATTTTTCTGGCTTTGTTTGGGGTTCATAAGCACTTTTGTGCCGTGACCCCTTTGGCACTCTGGTAAGACCTATGGATTCCTTCTCATGAGAAGGTTTTTAGCGCCTAAAATGAACTTGAAATACATTCCTGGTCCCAGGGTAAGAACTTCCAGATCTTCCTTTTGAAGGTTTAAAAAAAAAAAAAAGATTTTATTTATTTATTCATGAGAGACACAGAGAGAGAGGCAGAGACACAGGTAGAGGGAGAAGCAGGCTCCCTGTGGGGAGCCCCATGAGGGACTCAATCCCAGGACCCAAGGATCACGCCCTGAGCCGAAGTCAGACACTCAACCATGGAGCCACCCAGGTGCCCCTCAAGGTTTGTTTGATGGTGTAGGGCTTGCCGTCCGTCACTCTTAGTGAGTGAGATGAAAGGAAAGGGGATGGAATGGACAGGCTTTCCTGATGTAATGAGGTAGACAAACCACAAAGGAGAGAGGGATGGAGAAGTTCAGGGGTTACATGTGTGTGAACCTTGGAAACATTACACGAAATGAAAGCAGCCAGACACCAAAGGCCACATGTCAAACGACTCCATTTATGTGAAGTTTTCAGAATAGGGAAATGCATAGAAAGTAGATTAGAAGTTCCTGGGAGCTAGGGGTAGAGGGAGACAAGGAGTGATCAGTAAAGGGTACGGGGTTCCTTTTGGGGTGAAGAAGATGTTTTAGAGCCAGAGAGAGCTGATGGTTGCCCCACATTGTGAGGTACTTAATGCCCTTGAACCGTGTGTTCTCAAATGGTTCATTTAAGTTATGCAAATTTTACCCCAATTTAAAAAAAAAAGTGTCCCCAGTAAAAAAAAAAAAAAAAAATAGTAGCTGTAGAAGAATTGAATGAGCTGTGACAGGTCAACAGAAAAAGATGGGGTCAGGGGCACATACAGGGGCCAGGAGGGGAACCAGGAGAGAGGCATCCTCAGGCCTGGAGATGCTATCATGGCAGGCTTCCCAGAGGGCACCAGCGGACGAGCCTGCAGGGAGAGGTCCTGCGGGCCACCCTGGAAGCAAGGGGCGTTCTGGGCTGGGAGGGAGGTGAGCATCTCCAGTTCTTGGCAGGCTGGGCCTCCGCCAGTGTGTGGTACAGAACAGAAAGGGTGGTGCAGGCTGGGGCTGGGGCAGGCAGGGGCAAGCCCAGCAGGCCCGGGGCCTCCTCCGGGAAGCCTGCAGGAGCATCAGAGCGCGGGAGCAAAGTGACCCTGTTAACATGAGCAAGGGCAGAGAGGAGGCTGTTGGGAATACACGTATAATCCACGCTAGAAACTCGACTTAGGTGAATATACGAAGGAACAAAGGGTCACAGAGGCTGGATCTCTGCTGTTGTTCATCCATCAAGAGAGAAAAAGACTCTCGGGACTTTAAGAAATAAAACCTGCTTCCAGAAATAATCAGACAGCCAGAAAAGCACCTTCCAGGGGGATTTTGATCTTGCTTTTGAAGGAGGTGTGCTGTGTCTTCGGGAGCTGCTGGGTGTTCCACCCCTGGCTGAGAAAGCTGGCTTCTGCCCTGAGCACGTGCCATGTTTCTGGCTCATCAGGTCCCCATCCCAGTCACCCCCACCCTGGATCCCCTGAGGATGCTGACGGACGATGCCGACGTGGCGACCTGGCACAACGAGGGCCTCCCCGCAGACCGCATGTCCACGGAGAATGCCACCATCCTCCTCAACTGCGAGCGCTGGCCGCTCATGGTTGACCCGCAGCTCCAAGGCAGCAGGTGGATCAAGACCAAATACGGCGAAAACCTCCGGGTCACCCAGATTGGTCAGAAAGGGTAGGTGGCTGAGCACATCACTTCTCACTTTTGTCCGTTGTGCAGAGGGAAACAAAAAAAAAATAGTCCTGAGCAGATCTTCAGCCCCAGTGGGTTGTTTCTACCCTCTTGTTCCCTCCATGAGGTTTCTCCTGATTCTCTTCCCATTTTAGGAAAAATCTCAGTGAAAGATGCGTGGGTATGGAGTCTCTGCTCTTCTTCGTCTTGAGAAATTGTGTGTGTGTGTGTGTGTGTGTGTGTGTGTGCGCATGTGCCTCCCGGACCCATCAGGAGTCCTGCCTCCACCATCTGGCATCCCCCTTCCCATCTCTCCTTGGACGCTTCCTCCCCGGGCATCACATTCCACTGGGGGGTAAAATTCTGTGTTTTGCAAAGTCTCCCTCCAAAAAGTGCCTGTCTTAGCCCATCCTAGAGTCCATTTCTCTACCCATTATTCCTGCCTCTGGGCCACAGCCCCATAGGACAAACCCAAACACTGTCTCTCCTGGGGAAGGATTGGACACTGCAGTTATGCTGCGAACCCACGGGAGCCCCTGCACCTGCCATGTGGCCTCCCACGTACGCGGTGGGGGAGTTACTACCCAAAGGGACATGAATGATACTGAGACTGTCTATCCAGCACCCACCGCACTTCACAGCCCCAGGCCCCCGCATCTCCCACCTCTTAGCCTCATTAACTGTGCTAGAACTTAGCTTCGGATTTTCAGTTCTTAATTCTTGTTCTGTGCCACCAGGCTCCATGAGCATAGGATGGTGGGGGGGAGAGAGAGATCATTGGTGAGGTGGTTGATATGTGCCAGTCCTGGTGTTGGGGGCCTCGTCCCAAATGCCTTCCTGAACCCGCACAACTGATGAGGTTAGTGTTACTGGTACCATTTCACATCCAGGGAAATTAAGGTTTGCAGAAGCAAACTAATATCTGCAAGAGTGTGCCATATTTTTGAGATTTTATGCACTTATTAAAATTTTTTTAAAAAACTGATGGAGGCAGTGTTTGAACCAGGTGGTCCTCAGAAACGCAAGGTTTCTCTGCTCCAGCATTACAGCCGCCAAGGTGAGGCTTGCTGCTCTGGTGACGCATCCCAAACGTAGCTGCCCAGAGGTCCAGATCAGCAAGCATTGTTTAAATCAAACACGCGGTGCTACCAAAATAGTTAAAGTGAATCTAGACTACCAGAATGGATCCTTTCTTCTAGAGAGGATAAGAGGAGAAATGAATCCCAGGGCCCGCCATGGTATATTTTTATCTGTGTCATGGTCAGAATAATCTCATCCTGGCCTTCTCCCCACACTTTGATCAAAACATTCCTTTCTAGGGGCCCCCACTTGACTCAGTCAGTTAACTGACTCTTGATTTCAGCTCAGGTCGTGATCTCAGGGTCGTGAGATCGAGCCCTACATCAGGCTCTGTGCTGGGCATGGAACCTGTTCAAGATTCTCTCTTTCTCCCTCTGCCACTCCCACCCCCCCACTCATATTGTCACTCTCTCTCCAAAAAAAATTCTTTCTAATTGGCCAACAACTGCATCTTGGATATGAGTGTATTTTCCTCTTTGTTCATCCTCTATCCCTAGTACCAAAAACAGTGCCTAATACATAGTAAGGCCACAATAAGTATGTGTTCAATTAATTCTTTGTTTCTGTCCATCCACTTCTCTCTTGGATGATTTTCTACATTTGTTGTCCATTATCTGAATGTAAACGTTACACACAATATGTGTTAAGATTGTTAAGTATGGTCTCCATCATATCAATGGAAATTTGCTCAAGTGTGTCATTTACCTTTTGATTTTATTTGTGGGGTTTCACACATGATGGTTTTGGGGGTTTTTTCGTTTGAGAGATTTTTTTAGCTAGATTTGTCACCCATTTCTTCTATAGATAATGCTTAGAAAAGTCTTTCTCTCTCCAGAAATCATATAAATATCCACCTAGATTTTTTAGGTTTTTCTGTAGGTTTTTTTTTTCTTTTACATTGAAATCCAATCACCTGAAATATATTTTAGGGTGCTGCAGAACATACAGACCTAATTTTCACTTCCAAGTGGTTAGCCATTGTTCTAAGACCATTTATTAAATTCTCTGTCCTTTCCTCAATTAATTAGAGATGACAGTTTACTCTACATTATTTCATTAAGCAGTCTTTTTTCTTTTCCATTTATATAATACTACACCAGCCTCTAATCACCTAGCTTTATATTTAGCAACATTTATTGTGGTATATCTCATTACAAAAGTAGTGCATCAAAAAAAAAAGTAATGTATTACAGTAAAAAAAAAGGGGGGGGGTGTGTTACAAAATAAAAGAAATTTAAACTCCTATAATTTATCATTCAGAAAAGAACTCTCCTAACCTTTTGGTAGATGATGTCTTTTCAGATTCTTCCTATATATCTGTATTGTTCAAAGTATATAAAATACTGTAGTATCAGCTAACATGAGTCCCTCCTCTTATTTTTCAGGAGCTTTTACTTCTTTTTCCATCCTTATTATTTTAGAAACTTTAAGATTTATGGTCCATTTCTGTAGTCTGTTATATATAATTTGAATTGGAGTCATATCAAACTTACCAGTCTGTTTAGAGAAAGTCAACCTTTTATTTTTTTTTTTTTGAAAGTCAACCTTTTAACATATGTATTAAACTCTAGGTACATTGAAAAATTCTCAACAACCTGGGTTTGATTATTAGTTGTTAAATAAATTAAGATCTATCAGTACAGCCTAACATCCAGTCACAGAAAATTGTTATAGAAGAATATTTAATGACCTGGCAAATTTTTCCCACACATTTTACATATAAGAACCAAATCAGGGATCCCTGGGTGGCGCAGCAGTTTAGCGCCTGTCTTTGGCCCAGGGCGCGATCCTGGAGACCTGGGATCGAATCCCACATCGGGCTCCCAGTGCATGGAGCCTGCTCCTCCCTCTGCCTGTGTCTCTGCCTCTCTCTCTCTCTCTCTCTCTGTGTGACTATCATAAAAAAAAAAAGAACCAAATCATAAAACAAATGTGCTGTAGGAACCTCCAAATAATAAATAAATATGAATACAAATACAAATTAAATTATAAATAAATCATATGTAATAAAATCAACTTGAAAATATCTATCCAAGCATACCCATTAAACACCAAAATGACCAATGGAAGGGTCACATTCATTCTTGTATCCTTTTTTGTATTTTGTCATTTTTCCTTATTTCTGAAACTGTGTAAGATCACATAAATCTCATCTTAAATAGAGACAAACAAGACCCCTGAAGTCATCCCAGGTAGCTGCACCTCCACATTGGCCACAGAGGCCACAGTTATCCTGTTTTACTTTCTGTGGATCCCATTACACTTCCTATGGACCTATTTTACTTCCTGTGGACCTGTCACACTTCCTGGGGATCCTGTTGTACCTCCTGGGGATCCCGTTACACTCCCTGTGGATCCCATTACACTTCCTGGGGATCCCGTTACATTCCTGTGGATCCATACCTTGCTAAAGGCTCATACTGCCCAACTCTCTCCCCAGCTACCTCCAAACCATAGAGCGTGCCCTGGAAGCTGGAGATGTGGTGCTGATTGAAAACCTGGAAGAGTCCATTGATCCTGTTCTGGGACCCCTACTCGGGAGAGAAGTCATCAAGAAAGGACGGTAAGACCCAGCCACCTCGCTGACCTTCCAGAGGAACTGGCTCATAGGACCGTGAGCAGATCCACTCTTCCCAAGACATCCCCCCTCAACTCCTGCTGTGGGCGCCCTGCAGCACAAACCCCCTTCTCTTTTCCACATGGGGACTATTTAGCTGCCCTTGACTCCTAGAGAAATTTTCCCGGAATAACTTTGCTCCCATCAGTCACGTCCTCCGTGACTCCCTCCTGCATGGGTATGGTGCACTATTTTGGAGGAATTTTAGAAAGGAAGTGGTCAAAATGCACACCAACTTGTAGGCATGAGCATTATACCCAAGCTAGACCTCTGGGTTCCAAGAACTGAGTTCTCTGTCCATTTGATGAGCTCCTATTGCTTTGGGGGCCGGTGATCAGACAGTGTCTGGCAGAAGGAAGGGGATGAGAGAGGAAAGAGAGAGGCAACAGGCACATAGAAGAGAGAGAGGGAGAGACAGAGGGTATTATCATGGACGGTTGCCTCACCCCAGGGCTTCACCCACTGCCCAGGCCATCAATTGCCTTTCCGTGTCCTTAGCATGCACTCATTTCCTGAATTAACCATTTTCACACACTTCAGCCTGGATCCAAAAAGAAATGCACCCTCTTCTTGCTAGTGGTACAGCACCTTTGTGCAAACGGATGGTGGCCTCTTCTGCAAACACTTTACTGCCATCTGCTGGGAATGTTTCATAGCATACTAACCTGCTCAGACTACAATGTGAATGGCTCTCCAGTAATCTCTACATCCACCATCCCTGTTCCCCATATTAGGGCAAACGGGGATCCTAGGGCTCAATCTGGACATGCTTAGGAGGAATATGCATATGGCAATATTGTTTGCTATGATCTTGCAAGAAAAAAAATCTAGAATTCTAGAAATCTAGAATTCTATCTCCGACCATATCTCACAGGAAGGTACCCCAACTTCATTCACATGACCCTTCATGTTCCAGATTCATTAAAATCGGAGACAAAGAGTGTGAATACAATCCCAAGTTCCGGCTTATCCTTCACACCAAACTGGCCAATCCTCACTACCAGCCCGAAATGCAGGCTCAGGCTACCCTGATCAACTTCACGGTGACCCAGGACGGCCTGGAGGACCAGCTGCTGGCAGCTGTGGTCAGCATGGAGAGGCCAGACCTGGAGCAGCTGAAGGTACGTGGGGTACCCATCAAGGAAGGAAGGCAAAAAATGCTCTGCCACTAGATCTTGCTCCCCGTTCTGGGAGAGGTATGCAGGTGGCTTTTCCTGGAGCTGAACAGCATGGTCTTTGCTAGACTTTGGGGGAGTGGCAGGGGTTGGCCAACACCATTTAGCTGCCCAAGTGTCAAGTTGGTAAACAGAGAATAGAGCAAGATGAAGAACAGAGAGGCACAAGGCCGATGGGAGAACAGAAACCCTTGTCACCAAGAGCAGAGGTGAGAGCCCAGGGCTCTGTACATGCTTGGGCCCACACAGGGAGTCCAGAAGTAACAGCCATGCAAGGATAGTGTCTTAGTCAACTCTGGCTGCTATAGCAAAACACCATGGACTGGTGGGCCATGTTCCCACCCCTGTGGAGCTTGCAGTCTAATGAAAGATCATGAAAAATAAGTGTAAACCAACAAAAATGGTGTCATTTGACATTGTGACAAGACTTTTCAAGGAAATAAAGCAACATGATAGTCAGGAGCCAGGGGGCTAATTTAAACCAGGGAAGTAAGAAAAAGTTTGTGTGGAGGTGACATTTGAGCTCCTCCTTAAATGACTTGAAAGCCTCTGGACACAGAGCATTCCCAGCAGAAGGAACAGTGAATCCTGGACAAAAAGCAAGATTGAGGTGATAGGTGTTTTTAAGAAACAGAGGATGACCAGAGTGGCTATGGCTGGAGCTCCCAACAGGAAGAGTGTTCTTTCCAGGGATCAAAACCAATCATCCCAGGCAGTACAAGGCAAAGAAATCACAGCTGCCTGAAGTTACATTTTCCTCCCACTAGTGTCCCGTGCTTTTGGATATGGAATCACCAGGAAGAGAAGATGAGAGAAGGTCAGCTTGGACACCAGAACCCCACTCTGACCTTGAGGAGGCTCCTGCAATGAGCTTGTCTAAACTTCTAAACTTTGTGTTGATTTTTTTTCCCAAGAAAAGATCATCTACAGGAGAGCCATTCATTTGGGGGCAGTAAAGTGGTAATAGAGGGGACCCTCCAGAAAAGGAAAACTTGACTCTACCCTCTGACCAGGCACACAAATAGTGTCCATCTAGTGAACACGCTGTGTACTATCATTGTGCTAAGTGTAGCACGACACCTCTATGAGAAGGGATTGGGGTTAACCCAGCCCAGGTCACTGATGTGTTAAGAAGGCAACTTGGAAACTAGCCCTTTATCTGATACATCATTTGCAAATATCTTCTCCCATTCTGTAGGTTGTCTTTGAGTTTTGTTGACTGTATCCTTTGCTGTGCAAAAGCTTCTTATCTTGATGAAGTCCCAATAGTTCATTTTTGCTTTTGTTTCTTTTGCCTTCGTGGATGTATCTTGCAAGAAGTTACTATGGCCGAGTTCAAAAAGGGTGTTGCCTGTGTTCTTCTCTAGGATTTTGATGGAATCTTGTCTCACATTTAGATCTTTCATCCATTTTGAGTTTATCTTTATGTATGGTGAAAGAGAGTGGTCTAGTTTCATTCTTCTGCATGTGGATGTCCAATTTTCCCAGCACCATTTATTGAAGAGACTGTCTTTCTTCCAATGGATAGTCTTTCCTCCTTTATCGAATATTAGTTGCCCGTAAAGTTCAGGGTCCACTTCTGGATTCTCTATTCTGTTCCACTGATCTATGTGTCTGTTTTTGTGCCAGTACCACACTGTCTTGATGACCACAGCTTTGTAGTACAACCTGAAATCTGGCATTGTGATGCCCCCAGATATGGTTTTCTTTTTTAAAATTCCCCTGGCTATTCCGGGTCTTTTCTGATTCCACACAAATCTTAAAATAATTTGTTCTAACTCTCTGAAGAAAGTCCATGGTATTTTGATAGGGATTGCATTAAACGTGTATATTGCCCTGGGTAACATTGACATTTTCACAATATTAATTCTGCCAATCCATGAGCATGGAATATTTTTCCATCTCTTTGTGTCTTCCTCAATTTCTTTCAGAAGTGTTCTATAGTTTTGAGGGTATAGGTCCTTTACAACTTTGGTTAGGTTTATTCCTAGGTATCTTATGCTTTTGGGTGCAATTGTAAATGGGATTGACTCCTTAATTTCTCTTTCTTCAGTCTCATTGTTAGTGTATAGAAATGCCACTGACTTCTGGGCATTGATTTTGTATCCTGCCACGCTACCGAATTGCTGTATGAGTTCTAGCAATCTTGGGGTGGAGACTTTTGGGTTTTCTATGTAGAGTATCATGTCATCCGCAAAGAGGGAAAGAACTTATTAAACTCAACACCAAAGAAACAAACAATCCAATCATGAAATAGGCAAAAGACATGAACAGAAATCTCACAGAGCTTCCTCATAGACATGGCCAACATGCATATGAGAAAATGCTCTGCATCACTTGCCATCAGGGAAATACAAATCAAAACCACAATGAGATACCACCTCACACCAGTGAGAATGGGGAAAATTAACAAGGCAGGAAACAACAAATGTTGGAGAGGATGCGGAGAAAAGGGAACCCTCATACACTGTTGGTGGGAATGTGAACTGGTGCAGCCACTCTGGAAAACTGTGTGGAGGTTCCTCAAACAGTTAAAAATATACCTGCCCTACGACCCAGCAATTGCACTGCTGGGGATTTACCCCAAAGATACAAATGCAATGCTGGGACACCTGCACCCCGATGTTTCTAGCAGCAATGGCCACGATAGCCAAACTGTGGAAGGAGCCTCGGTGTCCAACGAAAGATGAATGGATAAAGAAGATGTGGTTTATGTATACAATGGAATATTCCTCAGCTATTAGAAATGACAAATACCCACCATTTGCTTCAACGTGGATGGAACTGGAGGGTATTATGCTGAGTGAAGTAAGCCAGTTGGAGAAGGACAAACATTATATGTTCTCATTCATTTGGGGAATATAAATAATAGTGAAAGGGAATATAAGGGAAGGGAGAAGAAATGTGTGGGAAATATCAGAAAGGGAGACAGAACGTAAAGACTGCTAACTCTGGGAAACGAACTAGGGGTGGTAGAAGGGGAGGAGGGCGGGGGGTGGGAATGAATGGGTGACGGGCACTGGGGGTTATTCTGTATGTTAGTAAATTGAACACCAATAAAAAATAAATAAAAAAAAAAAAAAAAGGCAACTTGGCCCCGAGTCACACGGCTAATAAATGGTGCATTTGGGATTCAATTCACCTGCTTGTCTGGTCTCCCGCTATCCTGCTTCCAGCTTCATCCCTCCAAAGTAGGACCTTGACCCCATAGCATGCATTTATTCAGGATGCTCTGGGCTTCTACACCTGACTCCCCCTTACTTGATATTTGCAGTCAGATCTCACAAAGCAGCAGAATGGGTTCAAAATCACCCTGAAAACATTAGAAGACAACCTGCTGTCTCGCCTCTCGTCAGCATCAGGGAACTTCCTGGGGGACACGGTCTTAGTGGAAAACCTGGAGACCACCAAGCAGACTGCCGCTGAAGTTGAGAAGAAGGTAAAACTGCCCTGGCAGCTGAGGTTGGGATGCAAGGCCCTCGTCCTGGTCTCTGAGTCCCAAGTTTTTGAAAAAAAAAAAAAAAAAAACGTCAGAATTCCTAGGTAGCTTTACCATGTTCCCAAATTTCTTGTAGAAAGTCAAGTGGGGTGGGATTCCTGAGTCAACTAGATCACACCCTGGGTGGTTCAGTGGGTGAGGCATCTGCCTTCAGCTCAGATCATGACCCCAGGGCCCTGGAATTGAGTCCTACAGCAGGCTCCCTGCTCAGCGGGAGTCTGCTTCTCCCTCTCTCTCTGCCACTCCCCCTGATTGCGCTCTCTCTCACTCTCTCTCTCTCTCTCTCAAATAAAATCTTAAAAAAAAAAAAAAAAAGATGGAGAGCTAGTTTCAGTATGATAGGGGTTGGGGGCAAACTTGAGTCTAGAAATGAGATCCACATTCTGTGGATCCATGTAAGCAACGGATCTAGGAAGACAGAAACGTAAAGGAATCAGAGGAGAAGCAGAAATGGAGATTTCTTCCTGCTGGTCTCTGTCTAAATGGTGAAAGCATGGGTCACGTTTATCCACGGAGAATAAAATGAGTGATGGTGAGGTAGGCAGCTGGGAGGGGGGTGAAAGTTTACAATTGCTGAAATAGGAATGAAAGGTGGCTCAGGAAACAGTGAATGGATGGCATTAAGAACCCAGGTGAGCCTGAATGAATGGATCTATGATAACACCGTTCTGAGTAATTGTATGTTTGTTCAGTCCATCCCCTTCTGAGACTCTGTCTTCAACTCCTGGATTTAACCGATTTACATTTATTAACATGATTGATAGAGTGACTTTCTTTCTACCATCTTAATTTGTGTTTTCTATCAACCATGTGTATTTTTTCTCCTTTCTTGCTTTTTCTTTATTCTCCTCTTTATCCTTTGCTGATTTTATTTTATTTTTTTTTTAATTTATTTTTTATTGGTGTTCAATTTACTAACATACAGAATAACACCCAGTGCCCGTCACCCATTCACTCCCACCCCCCGCCCTCCTCCCCTTCTACCACCCCTAGTTCGTTTCCCAGAGTTAGCAGTCTTTACGTTCTGTCTTCCTTTCTGATATTTCCCACACATTTCTTCTCCCTTCCCTTATATTCCCTTTCACTATTATTTATATTCCCCACATGAATGAGAACATATAATGTTTGTCCTTCTCCGACTGACTTACTTCACTCAGCATAATACCCTCCAGTTCCATCCACGTTGAAGCAAATGGTGGGTATTTGTCATTTCTAATAGCTGAGTAATATTCCATTGTATACATAAACCACATCTTCTTTATCCATTCATCTTTTGTTGGACACCGAGGCTCCTTCCACAGTTTGGCTATCGTGGCCATTGCTGCTATAAACATCAGGGTGCAGGTGTCCCGGCGTTGATTTTAAAGTTATTTACTTTTTCTTATTTTATTGGTAAATCTTGTTTCATTTATACATGAATATATTCATTTATATATAAATATAAAAATATTACATATATAAACGTATAAACTATATTTCATTTTATATAAGATGTAATGATATATACATTGGTTAACAAAGTCTATAAAGTGATATATCTCACCTCTTCCAAAACAAATATAAGGACTTTAGACTTACTTTGATCATCCTTTTCCATCTTCTGTTACTGTTTTATAATATTTAAGTTCCACCTACTATTCCCAAGGTGGCCATTGTTTATGGCCTTTGTTATTTAGATTAACCATATATTTAAGAAATTTTCAGATCTTATTTCTTCCTTTTGGATTCAATCTTCTAATTGAAGCAAATAATTATTTCTTCAAGGGCCTGTTGATAGTAAATTCTCTTTGATGCTGATTGCTTCTTTGAAGAGCTCTGGTCTTTCATCAATTTTGGGAAATTCTCAAATATTAGAGTTCCCATCCAAGTACTAACCAGGCCTTACACCAGTGAGAATGGGGAAAATTAACAAGGCAGGAAACCACAAATGTTGGAGAGGATGCGGAGAAAAGGGAACCCTCCTGCACTGTTGGTGGGAATGTGAACTGGTGCAGCCACTCTGGAAAACAGTGTGGAGGTTCCTCAAAGAGTTAAAAATAGATCTGCCCTACGACCCAGCAATTGCACTTTTGGGGATTTACCCCAAAGATACAGATGCAATGAAACGCCGGGACACCTGCACCCCGATGTTTCTAGCAGCAATGTCCACAATAGCCAAACTGTGGAAGGAGCCTCGGTGTCCATCGAAAGATGAATGGATAAAGAAGATGTGGTTTATGTATACAATGGAATATTCCTCAGCCGTTAGAAACGACAAATACCCACCATTTGCTTCAACGTGGATGAACTGGGGGGTATTATGCTGAGTGAAGTAAGTCAATCGGAGAAGGACAAACATTATATGGTCTCAGTCATTTGGGGAATATAAATAATAGTGAAAGGGAATAGAGGGGAAGGGAGAAGAAATGGGTAGGAAATATCAGAGAAGGAGACAGAATATGGAAGACTCCTAACTCTGGAAAACGAACTAGGGGTGGTGGAAGGGGAGGAGGGCGGGGGGTGGGGGTGACTGGGTGGCGGGCACTGAGGGGGGCACTTAGTGGGATGAGCACTGGGTGCTTATGCTAAATGTTGGCAAATTGAACTCAATAAAAATTTTTTTTAATTAAAAAAAATTAGAGTTCCAACTGTTGCCTTTCTCTATTCTCTACTTATCTCTGTTAGATGTATTTTGAATCTTCTCATTCTGTTTGCCATCTCTCACAACCTCTTATATGTTTTTCATCTTTTTTTCTCTCTCTGAGCTGCTTTTTTTTTTCCTCTGAGCTGCTTTTTTTTTTTTTTCTTTCTGAGCTGCTTTTATTCCAATTTTCTCAGATCTGTCTTCTAGCTTGCATATTCTCTAACACTAGTCCATTATTTAACCCGTGCACTGGTTTTTTCACTTAAATAACTGAATTCTTATTTTTAGAAGTCCTAGTTAGTTGTGTGTGTTTTCTTCAAGTAATACCTCTTCCTGTTTATAATGGCCTGATTTTATGCTTTCTTTCATCTCTACTGCTTTTAAACAGAAATAGTTAAGAGTGAGTTATAGATTGTTCAGTGATCTTCAGCTCTTGGGATGCTAATCCTTCTGGGGTTCAGGTTTCTGATTGTCCCCCTTGGTAACACTTCCTTCTGAGATTTGTAATTGTTTATCATAAGCTCATCTTCAAAAGGAATCATTGGGTTTTCTTCCTCTGAGATTCTCACAAATAATAATTAGTTTCATTCTTCTGAAGTATAAGGCAGGTCATATTAAGGTTTGTATTTAGTGGCATGTTCTTTCAGAATCCCTCTCTGACACTAAGGTCTCTTTTCTCATTTTTCCCTGTAATAAGAAACTTTCTGAAAACAAACTATTCCATTGAAAAGGATCCTTTTGCAACATGGATGGATCTAGAGACTTTAATGCTAAGTGAACCCATCAGAGAAAGACAAATGCCATATGATCTCACTCATACGTGAAATTTAAGAAACAAAGCAAATGAGCAAAGAAAGAAAGAAACAAACCAAAAAATAGACTCTAAACTTTAGAGAATAAACTTATAGTCAGCAGAGTGTAGGTAGGGGAGGGGGATGAGTGAAATGGGTGATGAAGATTAAGAGTACACTTTTCATGATGAGCCCTGGGTGATATATAGAGTTGTGGAATCACTATACTGTGCAACTGAAACTAATATGCCCCTGAATGTTACTACACTGGAATTAAATTTTTTTCAAAAAATGAAAGAGATCCTCTTTGTGAATTTACATATTAATTCTTTCATAAAAATTAAAATAGAACATTCCATTATGCTGTTTTCACTGGATTTTCATGCCTGGAATTCTGTTTTATTTCTAACGGATTGATATATATGTACGCACACACACACCTACATACACATGTATATGTTTATTTATTTTCAATTTACATATTTTTTCCATGAAATCTTTCTCATTTGAAATGGAGCTCAGAGGTTTACATGGCCCACACTTCCCAACTGGAAGAGCTGGCACTCTCACCCTCATCAAAGATGGAATATGTCACCTCCTTTCTCACTCAAGTGCTATTAAGAAAATACCACAGCATGGGGCACCTGGGTGCCTCTCTCGGTTAAGTGCCCAACTCTTGATTTGGGCTTAAGTCATGATCTTAGGGTCGTGAGATTTGGGCTCCTCGCTGGATGTGGAGCCTGCTTGAGATTCTCCCTCTCCCTCTGCCCCTCCCCACCAGCTCCACACACATGCACAAGCTTGCTATCTATCTATCATCTATCTATCTATCTATCTATCTATCTATCTATCTATCTATCATCTATCTCTTTCTCTCTCTCTCTGAAAAAAAATTAGATTAAAAAATAACATCCAGCTTCCTAACTTTCTAGCGGCTACCGCTACCCAGACCCACCCTGCCCTCCACACAGACACCTGCGTATTGACACAGAGAGGCCAGGCCAATGGATTGGTTAGAACAATGGACCACTATTTCCTTCCCTACAGGTCCAGGAGGCGAAGGTAACAGAAGTGAAAATCAATGAGGCCCGAGAGCACTACCGGCCAGCAGCTGCCCGTGCCTCTCTGCTCTACTTCATCATGAATGACCTCAGCAAGATCCACCCCATGTACCAGTTTTCTCTCAAGGTGACTTACACCTGCAGTTCTTTGCATAATCATAGTAATAGAGCCAACAACTCTCTGTGAAAGCTTATCTGTGTGCTTCATTAGCTGTGGCAGGTCTTTCAGATCAAATCCAGGAGAGTAGCTACAGTGCCTTCAGACCCACATTACAGTCCTCATCTCTTTAATTGGGTCGTTCAGGACTCATGGGTCACTTTGGCTAGAACGGGAGATGCCACAGCCTCACACACTCAGCACAGATGACATGGTGGGTGTGAGCTTACTGAATGCAAGGAAGGGGACCAAGAAATATCAGAAGTGACCCCTGCTGCCAAAGACCTTAACATATGATAGAGGGATGATCAAATGTGCATGTCATTCATACCGGATAAAGACCATGGCAGGCAATAATAGCAGTCCAACCTTAAATGACTTTTCTTATTACCCTAATATCCTCAAAGCTACTGCTTTATGCTTGCTGAAATATTTCTGAACCAAAGACGTTAGCAAATTGTAAATGCTGACTAAACTTAACTTACTCATGAAAAAATAAAGCCCTGTAAATTTTAAGTGAATTGTCAAAAGTATATCTTTCTCCCCTAGGGTGTTCCCAAAAAGACCACAGTTTACCTAATGCCCCTAAGAGGCATTAGGGGTAGGGGAGCATTTCTAAACAACCTCTTTGACTTAACAGAGGATGGACACACACACACACACACACACACACACACACATACTCAGAGCACACACTTCATTCTGTGAAGGTAAACTGCCATGTGGGGTTTGCCAAGGTGTGGAGATGGGGGTGAGCAGGTGAGAAATCAGAAGGTCTCTAGGACCTGGGGCCCATTCAATTGCAGATGCCATTTTACCATTTCTGGGTCCTCTTCCCTCAACTGAGTCTCCGCAGATTACATAAAAAGTGTTTATAATATCTTATGGTTTGGGAGGTGCCTGGGTGGCTTAGTGAGTTAAGTGTCTGACCTTGATTTTGGCTCAGGTCACGATCTCAGGGTCGTGAGATCGAGCCCAGCATTGGGCTCCAAGCTGGGCGTGGAAACTGCTTAAGATTCTCTTTCTCCCTCTCTCAACAGATGAAAGAATTATGAAACATTTTTAAACAATATGAAAGTTAGCATGATAAGCCTAATAACTGCAAGATCGCTCCCTAGTACTGAGAGTAGTTGAAAAGAAATAAAATGAAACCCATGCAAATATGTGTTTTGAAACGTAAATTTTGCAGCAAAAGCATCCCAGTAGAGGCTGGTTTCATCACTGGAAGTGCTATTTGGCGGGGGTTGCATTTTGGGCCCCCATACTGTTACTAAGAATTGCCAACCAGCTTGATCACTGAGAACAGATCTATTTTTTTTTAAGATTTTATTTACTTATTCATGAGAGACACACAGAGCAAGAGAGGCAGAGACACAGGCAGAGGGAGAAGCAGGCTCCATGCAGGGAATCTGACCTGTGACTCGATCCCAGGTCTCCAGGATCACACCCTGGGCTGAAGGCAGCGCTAAACCGCTGAGCCACTCTTCAGAGGCGCCAAAACAAGAGTGCACTTCGAAGCCTTGCGTGATTTGAAGAAAAGCCAACCACAGGAGTCTCCATGGTCTTTGCTTTTGTCCGAGGTTGGATTTTACAGCTGCTGTTCTAGGCAGAGAAAGGAGAGGCGTTCTCATAGTAGGGAAACCACAGATGGCCCAATGCGGCAGGAGCTGCACATCCCAGTCTTCTAAATTGTCTTGAGTGCAAATATGTTCCAATGTGTCTCTTTGCTTTTACTCAAGCAAAAACTCTTCAAGAGCCAGTCTTGAACAAGTTTGGAATAACATGGTTAAGATGGAACCCATGTGATTATAATTCTTCTTCAAACCTCAGCCAAAATAGGGTTAATGAGACTTCACTTTCCAGGGGCTCAGGATGTCCTAAGAAAGATCACACCTCTCTGGTGTTCCCTGCAGACTGGTGGAAGACCCAGCTCCCTCCATCCTGTGCCTTATGTGGGAAGGACACAGCTGGAGGAATGACATGTCTCAGAGAGACAGAGAAAGGAAGAATCACATAGAAGCAAAGAGCACAGAGCTCTGATCTCAAACTGAAGGCCCCCTGGCCTATTTTCAGAGGGCTTTCATATACCTTCCTTGAAGTCAGGAGATTTCATATAAAACCAGATATCTGGCCTTCCATTGATAGTCTGTAAGATCTGGCAGCCCTGAGCTCACATTCCACATGGCATGGATTTGCTGGAGCTGAGGGATGACTGCTCCCAGATGGTGGTGTACCTCCATGTTGCCACGTTCCCTACCCCTTCCTTGTTGGGTCTTACACATCTGGCCCCTGGAGGAGTTTGAGTTTGAGATCCCTGGTCTGGAGCATCTCTCATGATTTGCCTAAGCTCTCCAGGGCACTAGGTAGGACGCATTCATTGACAAATCTCTCCAGTGCCCATCACAGGTGAAGAGCTGGGCTAGATTCTGGGGAAGAGAAGAAAGGTGCTGAGGCCTGACTTCCATCCCCAGGGTGCCCACAATCTGATAAAGGACAAGATGAAAAATAAAAAAAAAAAAAAAAAAAAAGGACAAGATGAAACATATCAGGCAGCCCGGGTGGCTCAGCAGTTTAGTGCTGCCTTCAGCCCAGGGTGTGATCCTGGAGACCCAGGATCGAGTCCCACGTCAGGCTCCCTGCGTGGAGCCTGCTTCTCCCTCTGCCTGTGTCTCTGCCTCTCTCTCTCTCTCTCTCTGTCTTTCATGAATAAATAAATAAATAAAATCTTAAAAAAAAAAAAAAAAGGAAACATACCTAAGGCACAAGGCGCGATGGAGAAAGGCATCAAGGGTAGCTGGAGGCAGCATAAGACTGTGCGCACAGCAGAAGACCCCAGGAGTGGGTTGTAGAAGCAGAGGTCAGCACAGCACCAGGCTCTTCAGATGCTGGAAGTAAGAGCAGGACAAGGGCCCTTTGAGAATGGAAAGGAAAAGAAAGCCAAAGTTAGCTGAGTGTAAAAAAAATGCTAAGTGTACCTAGGTCCTTAAATTTTCTTTAGATCTTTTCCTGACTTGTGAATCACTTTGTTTAAACTTAGTAACTAGAAATTATTTACTGATTGCTGTCATTTGGATAAAGATAGTTTTAGGGGGAAAAAAGCCACTCTAACCACCAGAGGAAAGCTACCCATGTGGTCTTTACAGACCTGCTCTGCAGATGAAAGTTTCCCAAATTGCTCTGCATGGAGCTGTGGGACATGATCCGCCTCTACCTAGCTGTTCTTCCAATCCCCCCATCCTACCAGGTACGGGTAAACATCCCAGTGGATTGGGATGAGGGTGGTCCAAAGATGTTGCTCTGATCATCAAAACTGAATGAAGAGGGCAGCCCCGGTGGCGCAGCGGTTTAGCACCGCCTGCAGCCTGGGGTGTGATCCTGGAGACCCAGGATGGAGTCCCACATCGGGCTCCCTGCAGGGAGCCTGCTTCTCCCTCTGCCTGTGTCTCTGCCTCTCTCTTCGCTCTCTCTGAATGAATAAATAAATAAATCTTTAAAAAAAACTGAATGAAGAAGGAAGCCTGCAAAGGTTTCACTTATGAGAAATAGCATGGAACTATGAAATAGAATTCATATTTTCCCCCCATTTTGCAAATGAGGAAATATCGAGACAACAAAGTTCATATGATTTCCACTGAGGTTCAAATACCTGGTGTTAGAAAGACCTAAGACTTTTTATTTTTTCTTTTTGAAGCTACCAAAGGAAAGTAGAGAAAAGACTGGAAATCTGCACAGCCATGAATTGAAAAGGCCCAATTATATCTTGATTTTGATTGTCTTTAATGATTCATTGTATACATATCACATTCAAAATGCAGCATTCCTGGTATTTATTTTTATAAATGCCATATAAGATTGAAATAATGAAAAATTGATTCATATAAATTTGTATTTCATACAAAAGCTTTAGTATTTAGAAGATGTGGCCAAGGGGCGCCTAGGTGGCTCAGTTAGTTAGGTGTCTGCCTTCGGCTCAGGTCATGATCTCAGGGTTCTGAGATTAAGCTTCACCTCCCCTGCTCAGTGGGGAACCTGCTTATCTCTCTTAAATAAATAAATAAAATATATTTTTTATGTTAAAAAAAAAAAGAAAATGTAGCCAAAGCAGGTTATGCTTCCTGCTCCCTGATTGCAGGAAGGGTCTATCAAGAAATAAGAAATGTGTTAGCAGACTTCTCAAATGACTGCACAGTTAATAGGAAAAAAATTAACGCAAGATTAAAAAAATAAACGCAAGATTCTGATCATTCCTAAAAGGAAAAATAATTAATTTAAAAATATTCTGAGTGCCTACAATGTTTACAAGGGTCTCTTTAGGACAACAAATTTGTCCAACACATTTTGGTTCTACCATCAAGAATTCTGGAATTTACTGGATAGGATCATTAATCCCAACTGGTTATTGTTGGCTGTGTTTATGCTTTTTGAGGGTTGTTATCCAACAAAACATACTGGATCTAATTTAATGATTTTGGCCACTGGATAGTTCCTTTTCACTGGTCAAAACTGTAGGCTCTTTGTCAATATGCCCCATAGCTTTGCCCACTTCCCTGCAACATAATAATTCATATAAGCAAACTAAGAGAGCTAATAACATGTTGTCTTATTGCCACAGTCCCTTCTTGGCAGGATATGCTGGGAAAACATGTCTGTGGCTGGCAGATTGCAATATTCTTCACAGGTAAGTCTACTAGTTGTATATCAAGAGAGCTGTGTTAATTACCAGTGTCCAACCTCCTGCCCCCAGGCATTCAGCATCGTCTTCCAGAAGGCTGTGGAGAAGGCTGCTCCAGATGAGAGCCTCAAGAAGCGCGTGACTAATCTGATAGACAGCATCACCTTCTCTGTGTACCAGTACACCACCCGTGGGCTCTTCGAGTGCGATAAGCTGACCTATCTTGCCCAGCTTACCTTTCAGGTAAAAGTGGATTGAAGACGTTTCTAGAAAAGAGGTCATTTTCCAGTATCCAAACAGCAGGTGTAAAGAAAGTTTCTTCTTTTCATATTGCTTCCCAGAGAATATGAAGACTATTTGGTTCTAAGCAGAGCATCGGACAAGAAGGTCCACTATGGCGCATGCATGCTGCCTCGCCATTGTCGCACTCATGACAGCCATGACTCATCAACTCTTGTACTTCTTGTTTACCTTGGATGACCTAAGATCCGCCTTAGCATAGCTCTCCGGCAGCCACTACCCATCAACCCAAACTGGCACTAATGATGGAACTCGATGGTCATACCAATAACTAAATTTTTTTGAGATGCTATAAGAAATTTACAGCATCCCTCATTATTTATTTACCTTTAGAGATGCGAGTTTAGTGTCCCAAACTTCCCATGGAATAAGAAATTGCAAATGTCTTTCCATAGCTATGGCAGCCTTGGCCTTGAAAAAGGTCCTTAAGGACTCTAATTCTCAAGGGTCTAGGTACAGCAGGGGCTTCCAGTATTACTTTTTAAAAACCTTACCTTCCACTATTCTCAACAACAAAAAGCCACGAAAACTTATTTTCTTGCACTTATCCCTCTAATCATTTAGGATTGGGAATTTTTTCCATGATTTAATTATGAGCATACACTAGATTATCTCTAAGGCCTCTTCCAATTGTAAACACCACATGGACTGTGATTACTTCTGAGCTGACTCCCTATGTGTGTTCCAAAGTCTGAATTCATGGGGGACTGTTAATGTGGCTTGTTCCCCCCTTACCACTGTATTCCCTCTCCAGCCCAAAGGAGTGTGCATCATAGAAAGAATGTGGGGTACCTGAGTCAGTAGAGCATGCAACTCTTGATCTTGGGGTTGTGGGTTCAAGCCCAAATTGGACACAGAGATTGCTTAATTTTGGTGGGGGGCACCTGGATGGCTCAGTCAGTTAAGCATCCGATTCTTGATCTCAGCTCAGGTTTTGATCTCAAGGTCATGAGTTCGAGTTCCACATTGGTCTCCATGCTGGGCATAGAGCCTACTTAAAAAAAAAAAGAGAGAACTTGAGTTCCAGCATGAACTATCTTCCCTCCTACCACTCATTGCCCCCAGGCCTCCAAGGAGCTTCCAACTCTAGCTTTTGCTCTTCTCTCCATATAAGATTGGAGAGAAGAACATAAATATTTTATGCTCATTTTACCAGGGTTTTTCCACCTCGACTGCTATTTATAGGCTTTTTCCCCTTTAGAGACTTTTCCTCAAATTTTCCAAATTGTTATTTCTTAGTGAGCATTCCCATACTGTAACCTCATAGCACAAAACACCATTTAAAGGGAGAAGACAGGGATCCCTGGGTGGTTCAGCAGTTTAGCGCCTGCCTTTGGCCCAGGGCGTGACCCTGGAGTCCCGGGATCAAGTCCCACATTGGGCTCCCTGAGTGGAGCCTGCTTCTCCCTCTGCCTGTGCCTCTGCCTCTGTGTGTGTGTGTGTGTGTGTGTGTGTGTGTGTGTGTCATGAATAAATAAATAAAATCTTTTTAAAAATAAATAAAATAAAGGGGGAAGACAATGTCCCCAGAACCTCTCAGTGTGAATCATTAGCTCCAGCCGAGCTGAACACTCTACCCTCCCCTGCACACACCTTACTAACTTTCCCCTCCAAGCCTCTGCCCATTCCTTGGCCCCTCCCTGGAGCACTTTCCCTTCCTACCTAGATAGTCGTACCTTTTAGCTTCTCTGACACTCAATTCAAAACCACACATAGAAAATTTAATCAAATGAATCTCCCCACCCCAGCTTGCCAACCACTCCATTCTGGAACCCCTTTGGCATTATTGATTCACTTATGCATTTCTGTTTTATGTATATCCATATGTGACTTTGACATTCTCCTATGTGTCATCTTCTCAACTAGATTGCAGGGATATACTCCATGGCATTTAGGACTAACATGAAATGCTTGCTAACCAATGTACCTAGTCATTCACTGCGTGCATTTTTTTAAAGATTTAATTTATTTATTCATGAGAGACACAGAGAGAGGCAGAGGGAGAAGCAGACTCCTCACAGGTAGCCCAGTGTGGACTCGATCCTGGGAGCCCAGGATCACAACCTGAGCCAAAGGCAGATGCTCAACCACTGAGCTACCCAGGTGCCCCGACTGTGTGCATTTTAAGTCACCCTGATATTTGGAGCGAATACAAACGCACCCAGAAGTGATTTGCACGGATATGCACTTTCTTCCACTCTACCCCCTTTTAACAACCGAAACTGATGGGCAAGCTCCAGGAATCGAAGTAGCAATAATTACCCTGAGTGCTAACCCCAAGATCCCCAGAACCCTGTGACTACCACACCTAAAGAAACCGGGTACCGCTCCTCCACATTGCAGATCCTCCTCGTGAACCAGGAAATCGATGCTTCGGAGCTGGATTTCCTACTTCGATCTCCAGGACAGACAGGCGTCACCAGTCCCGTGGGCTTCCTCTCCCATCAGGCCTGGGGTAGCATCAAGGTCAGTAGAAAGGGTCCCCAGAAAGAAACCAAGTTCTCAGCTCTTGGAGTTTTTCCCGCTGACACTTGTCCCCAGGAAGTCAGCGGGTCTCCCTTCGGGGGTTCAAGCATGGAACAACATAGGTGCCTGCCTTTACCTGGTCCCCCACAGCAGAGCTCACCCCTCCCGGGCCCACTGGGAAGGCTCTGCAGAGGAGCAGGTGTGTGTGGGTTGAGGGCTCTGCCTCTCCAGGATGTGGAGGGATGGTAAGATCCTACAAGCTTCCCTACCTCAGTGGAGCTGCCTTTCACCTGCCAAAAGGGCTGGAATGTGGACTCCTCCATGAGGCCCTGGGGCTGGCATGGGGGTGCTGCGAGGGGCTCCAGGAAGCAGGTAGATGCCAGAGCTCTCTTCAGGCACATCCAGGTGAGTCCTAACTCAGCTTCAAAGTGGGGGAAGCATTCCAGCCTGGGATCCTCAGTGGTTAATACTAGCTCACATTTATTGAGCACCTTAGAAATGTGTTTTATCCTCATGTTCACCTGGAAGGTAGGTGTTATCTGTTCTCATTGAACGCAAAGCCCATTTTCCTGCCATGTTGTATAGCTTAGTTTAGTTGGGATCCTATGAACATTATTCTAGGAAAAGATCACAAAGTATAAGCTTCTTTCTGGAGGGAGCATGCCTGCATTGACGGAATGTGACACGATGCCAAGCACTAAGTGACCACCCACTGCAGAGCCCCGGCCTGCTGTCCGCGTGGGCAGCTGTCAGTCCACACCTGCATGAGTACACACAGCAGGTGCTGGTGCCTTGGGAGCACTGGCATCTACACAAAATGAAACCTGTTTGTGATCTTCCATGTTTGTTGCATTTTATACATGGTTCATAGAACAGAGGATGGAGTCTAAAGTAACAGGATTGGTTCGTTTCCTCCTTATATTTTCTTACCAATTTTTTTTAAATTTTGAGAGAATATAAATTCCCATGCAGTTATAATAAATAATAGAATTATCCCTTGTACCCTGTGACCCTCAGTGATAAAATCTTGCATTTGTATGAGGCAGCATCTTATCCAGGAAATTTCCTTTGATACAATCTACTAATCTTACTCTGATATCACTAGTTTTTATGTGTGCGTGTGCATGTACGTGTGTTTAGTTTTTCACATGTGAAGATTTATGTAACCACCACTCTGGTCAAGATACCAAAAATTCCACCACTATAGGGATCCCTTATATTGCCCTTTATAATCAGAACAACCTGCTGCCTCCCCGAACACCTAATGCCTGGCAACCACTAATCGGTTCTCTGTATAATTTTATCCTCCCAAGGATGTTATGTACATGGAATCCTACAGCATGTAACCTTTGCAGACTGGCTTGTTCAGAGAGCATAATTCCCCTAAGAGCCACTCAATTTGATTTACTTTATAACAGAAGCTCAGAACTTAATATTTATACGCATGCTCTTCTCTTCAAAGGGACCATCTTAGGAAATTCAAGACTAATTCTATTCATGCTGCCATTGCCCAAAATATTTTTCTAATTCCTTTTTCAGAGCCTGATGCTAATCTTTTAAGCAACTTTAGGGCTGTATCTAAATCAGGATTCATCAAACTTTTCCTGTACAGGGTCCCACAGTAAATATTTATGTTTTGAGGGCCGGACTGTGTCACAACTATTTAGCTCTGGCAAAGTCACACACAATACAGAAGCAAATGGAAATGGCTGAGTTCCAATAAAACTTGATTTACAAACACAGGTGGTGGGCCAATTTGGGTCTACAAGCCGTAGTTTGCTGATCCCTGGCCAAAATATAAAGGTGTGATTTGACTTTCATTTATTAACTGCATTTGTCATTCTGGACCCTATCTGGCAAGTAAGAAGAGGAACAATATATCGGAAAAGAAATAAGGAAGAACTCCTTTCACAATAACAACCAAAATAACAAAGTTCCAAAATGCCTAAGAAAAACTATAACAAAGGCAGAGATTTGTGGAGATGTGTAGAAAACCATTAACTCTCCTAAGCTACATAGGATCTGAATGAATTGATATACTCTAGAGTAGCACTGTCCAAAAGAAATATAGTGCCTGTCACATATGTAATTTAAAATCTTCTGGTAGCCACATTGAAAAATGTAAAAAGAAATAAATTAATTTTAATAATGTATTTTCTTTAACGTAGGGTAGCCAAATTACCATTTCATATCTAATTATTATAAAAATTATTAATGATATATTTTATATTTTTGTATTTGAATTCCTATGTGTATTTTTTATACTAATAGTTCATTTCAGTTCAGATGTTGAATTTTCATCAGAAATTCTCAAGGGGAGCCTGACTGGCTCAGTCAGTAGAGCACGTGACTCTTGATCTCAGGATTGTGAGTCTGAGCCCCACCTTGGGTGTAGAGATTGCTTAAAAATAAAATCTTTATATGGTCTCATTCATTTGGGGAATATAAAAAATAGTGAAAGGGAATAAAGGGGAAGGGAGAAAAAATGAGTGGGAAATGTCAGAGAGGGAGACAGAACATGAGAGACTCCTAAATCTGGGAAACGAACTAGGGGTGGTGGAAGGGGAGGTGGGCGGGGGGTGGGGATGACTGGGTAACGGGCACTGAGGGGGCACTTGATGGGATGAGCACTGCGTGTTATTCTATATGTTTGCAAATTGAACACCAATAAAATAAATTTATAAAAAAGAAATATATATATATATAAAGAAATCCGCATACATCAGAGAGCCAATTGTAAGCCATGGGCCAAATCTGGCCCACCTCCCTGTTTTCATAAATAAAGTTTTACTGGGACACAGTCAAAAACAAAAAATAAATAAATAAATAAAATCTTAAAAAAAAAACCTATTTGATATGTATTTAGGTTTCATAAAACCTAGATTTAAAATCATTGATTCATATACCTCAGTCGCTCCAAACATACTTAAAAGTTTTCCAGTTGCTAAAGCAAGTTCCAATTTCTAAATCTAAATTTTAAAATAATTACAATTAAGTGCAATTTAAAAAATGCAGTTCTTCAGTCACATGAGCCATAGTTCATTTGCTCATTGACTACCTAGAGTTGAGAAGAGTGACTCATACATAGTCCAATGACCTTACAGAAAATCAGTTCTGGAAATCAGTTCTGAGGGAGCCCTTTTGCAGAACTGGAGCAATGGTGGACTGGTTAACACAGGCTCTGGAGTCAGACATTCCTGGGTTCACATTCAAGTCTGAGTGTGTGTGGCCTCTGGCATATTATCTTATTCCTCTGAACTTTTTTTTTCCTTACCTGCAAAATAGCAGTCATCATACCCACCTCACAGGTTTCCATCAAAGAGACAGTAGAGGATTGCAGTAGTGATTGTGGCTACTGTACTGGTTTCCTACAGCTGCCATGACAGAAACAACAGGCTGGGTACTCTCACAGTTCTGGAGTCTGGAAGTCTGAAATTAAGGTGTCAGCAGGGTCATTCTCCCTCCAGAGCCTTTAGGGGAGGATCCTCCACTGCCTCTTCCCACTTCCAGTGGGAAGGTATTCCTTGGTTTGTGATCCCTCTATGTGTCTTTGCATCTTCCCTCCTTATAAGAACACCAGTCATGATGGCTTAGGGCCCACTCTAGTGACCTCATGTTACGTGGATTGCATCTGCAAAGACCCTATCTCCAAATATAAGATTACATCCACAGGTATGGGAAGTTAGGGGAACATAACTCACCCCAGAAGAGTTATGTTTATTAATTATGCAGTCATGGGGTATATGTACACCTTGGTTGCGTTGTGCCTGATGGAATTTGTCCACTGAAGGAAATATGTTGAGGAATTGAGTTTGGATCAAGTCCAGTTGCCTTTCTCTATTTTTCCCCACAAAGCACTCTGCAGCAAAAGTCATAAAGGATAAATGATTCCAAGACGCTCCCTACTGTTTTCATTTTACGTTACTCCACTCAAAAGCTACTATGCCACTGAGTTCCATTTCTCTTTGCACAAAACATATTGTTTGCTTTGCTTTGCTTTACTTTGCTTTTTCTGATTGGTTTTGTGGGCGAGGCTCATCTGGCTATTCAAAGGCTTTTACAAATGCATGAAGCTTTCTCTCTTTCTGTGAGTTGTGTTATGTGGAGAGGCCAAGTCCAGACCCGTCCAACTCAAGCACAGGACTGGATGTGAGCAGCTGAAACAAAATACAGTGTGTAGAGCACATCGCTGAAGCCTTTGATAAATGCTCATTTTAAGTGTTCGGTTGGATTCTAGCCTAAATTAACAAATACGATTGAATAGGACATGATAAAAAAAAAATGGGTTTTCTTTTAATTATATCTGATGAGGAAGGTTGATTGCCATGTTTCCCCCAAAGGAATTAACAAGCAGGTAATAAGTGAAATCTTTATGATAAAATATTGCTTTTATTCTTATCCTTTGTAAGGATTTTTGTTTTTAAAGTCTCATCAAATGCTGAACTTGAAGGTAATAGGCATGCTCTTTCTTCATTACAAAAATCTCATCTGTGATGCACGCCACTGTCAGCCTCTGAAAAGGACCTCTCACCACCACTCTGGATGCCAATTTCGCACAGTTGTATTTTGCTACGCAGTCCAATGTAATTAGGTTAATTAGTCATTTCCACTTAGCTTATTAGAAGGCTAGAAATCCCTTTCCCTCATTTGGAAGATTAAATGTTGCAATTGTGTTCAACCCAGAGCTTTAAGAAAGTGTGTCCCAGACCCAAGTTGTGGCAGCTGGGAACACTCATCAGAGCGTCATTTGCTCTGTTTTGTGGTGTCACCAGAGGGGGTAATGGGCCTGCAGAAGGGGTAATGGTGATACAGGCTGGGAAGAAGATGGGGAGCCAGTTCCTCAGCCCAGAGAGAAGTAATTACAGCAGCAGCAGCTTCTCTCAGCCTGTCAAGAGCCCTCCTGCTGGCCACGCAGATGTCAAACTTTATTAATTGAGCACGTTCTAAGTGCCAGGCAGCCTGCAAAGCCTGAGGCATACAAAGACACCTAAGAAAGTTCTTGCCCGCAGGGAACTCACAGTCTTGTGGGAAGTGACAGGCAGGATTGTAAACCAGCAATTGCAATTGAATAACTGTAGGAACCCCAAGAAAGCACCAGGGAGGGCTTTATAGTCTTCAAAGCACTGTATCTGCATTAGAATATGCGCTATGCAGACAAGGATTGCTTGGCCTCATTTTCCAAATGAGAAAATCAAAGGCCACAAAGGTTTAAAAACAGTCTCTGAGTCACAAGAGGCTCCTAAGAGGGGGTGCAGAAACCAGAACCTTCAACTCTTGGCACTCGCTCCTCCATCCTACATCCGGCTCCTCCCCACTTCTCAGTAGGAGTGATGCATATCCTTTGCAAAGTGGCCAGAGTGAAGTTGGGGGGCCATGGACTTCTTGTGAAAGAGCAAGTAAAGGCAAGACATGGGTTCATCCACATGGGAAACGAGCCTAGGCAAGCCAGGTTAAGGATGTGTCCTTCACCAATTCTCTCTGCCCCTGTTTACCCGGAGGACTCCTCTCCTACAGTCACACTGCTCTCTGGCATGTCCTACACTCTTCTCTTTCCAGACTTCAACTCTTGTTGATCCCACCCTACAAAATGCCCTTCCCTTCTCTTTACCTCTGTCTCTGCCCAGCAGAATTCTACATACCCACTAAGGCCTCCCTCATCTCCTCTTTCTCCTTAACTTAGGACTGCTAGCACCTTGAAAGCATGTGTCTTTTTTGGTTTTCATTTGTATTGCCAAGTACCTGGCATGTAGTAGACATTCAATAAATGTTGAATGAATGAATGGATGGATGGATGGATGGATGGATGGATGGATGAATTCAAATAACAAGAATCTATTAGGATACTTAAAATTCATGCCACTGTGGTAGGTGCTTTGGACATAGTCTAGCTTTTCATCTCATTGAAGAGACCAAACACTCAAGCAGAGTTGAGTAGTAATGGAGAGATTGCAGGTACATGTCCAAGTGACTAATATTTATGCGAGCATTCTGAAGACAGGCAATGGGATGAACCCCCATTAAAATTTAGTTCTGATGTCAAGATTGATGATGCCACACATACCAAGAGAATATTAAAGGTTTATTACTCACATAATGAGTCTTTCCAAGAAAGCAAGGGAGCTCCCAAGCAGTCTAAAAATCGCTTGAGAGAGCCAGGGAAGGAGACCACCTTGGAGTTTTTTGGTAGTATAAGTTTGGGGCCAGGGTGAGTATTCCCAAGGGCTTGCATGGTACAACTTTCCTCCAGCACCAGAGGAGGGAGTGCCAACACTCATTTATCAGCTTGCCTAGATGTGGAACAGAAAAGGAAGAGAGAAGGATAAAACTTTAAAGCTGTCAGCAATCAAACATCTAAAAATTGAGTCAGACCCTTTATTAAAGAGATCCACTCTATAAATAGTTCCAAGTAGCCCACAAGGAGGATGGGAAGGCTCTGTATTCTAGGCTAAAGAGGATGAGCCTGAGAGAGGGTGCTGGTTATGAACAGGACTCTAACACCCTCTGGGGCCTTAACACATACTAATGACCAGTACAAGAAAAGGAAGGAGTGGAATTTGGGGGAAGAAAGAATGAGGACCTCTTGATGGTGAAAGCAGCACAAACCCAGAGCTGAATTAGAATTGAGTCTGGCACAGTTCTAAGATTGGCCACAGATGCTCTTGGACAGAGTAGAAGGGAAGCAAGATACCCGATTCATTGGCTGGTTTGGAAGGAATTCCTAAATGAAGACATCTGATTACTAAGTTATGCATTTGGGCTTTATTCTTCTGGAAACAGGCAACTCATGTAAATTTTAGCATTGGCATTAACACAAAGTCAATGATTCTAAGGACACCTCGAGAGAGATCTTGACAGGAGTTGCCAGCAGAATGAGTACTGAGATGAAAGGAAGGAGTCAGAGATTTAAAATGTCTGGGCTCCATGACCAGAAAATTCATGGCAACCCTTCTTGTCCCTCCTTCCATTCAATGCCCTGCAGGCAGGTGCTGCTCAATTTCTGCTGCTACTAATAATCTAAACACTTTATTTGCTAAATCTTGCACATTAGTGGTGCAATTTGCTGAAGGTAACAATCAATACCCTTCTACTTCCTTGAATTTAGCTGGGGGAAAGATCCAAGATTCCAGACAAGAGTATGAAGGAGACAGAATCCTATCCATACTGTTATCTTGTTCCTTGAACACCCCCCCACCAAATGCAATGAAAATGATAGCTTTCTGGATAAACTCCATTTCAAAACAAGATTCTCTAAAATTTCTCAGGCACTTTCATCAATGGAAGGGTTCTATAACCTGGATCGGGACATTGAGGGATCTGCCAAGAGCTGGAAAAAGTTTGTGGAATCGGAATGTCCTGAGAAGGAGAAGTTTCCACAGGAGTGGAAGAACAAGACAGCCCTGCAGCGCCTCTGCATGATGAGAGCCATGCGACCAGACCGGATGACCTACGCCATTCGGTACGGGACACAGGATAGTGGGGAGCCCCTGAGTGTGCGTGGGGCAGTCTCAGCATGGCCTGATTAGCAGAACTGAGCTCAAAGATCATGTGTTCATAGTAACAGGAGCATTTGTACCAACATCACAAATCCCATAAGGCCTATTGCTCTGTGTTTGTCATGTATTTTCTTAGTATCTAAGTAGATGATTTGGGGGAAAAGTGCTCATCGATATCAGCATTGAGAAGGATGCTGGTCACACCTGAAGTGGTGGGAGATGATGGTACCCAGATAATGAATGGAAGGGTCATCCATAGGAGGAATAACATCTCTCCAACCACAAAGAAAGGAGAGAGAAAGAGCTGTGGCTATAGCTGAGGTGGTAAAAGGATGACAGAAAATTGAGGAGGACTTTATGTGATGACTTCTATTTTCTCTGAGGAAGCATGGTCATCTTGTGCCATGTGCAAGAGGAGGTGGCAGGGTTGGAGACTGGAGGAAAATGCAGAGTTTTAAATAGAATCTGTGACAAGTGGGAGAGAAGGCCAACCAGATCCCACCTAGTTAAGATCCTGTGTTTATAATGGTACCAGTCTTCACCATAGGATGGTTCTCCACAGCAACATCAACAGCCCAAGTGTAGATTTAGAGTTAAGTTGGTCCAGAGCATAGCTCAGTTCAAGTTGGCATGTGGGGGCAGGAGTTAAGCAAGGGGAGAGGAAGATATTGGGGAGATAATAACTGGAAGTCATAGGTCATACAATCTGTAGAGACAGAGCAGATTAGTCACTGCCTGGGGCTGGATGGTAGGAACAGGAATTCTTGAAGTAGGCAGGAGTAATCTGATTGGCATGATGAAAGTGTTCTGAAACCAGATTATGGTGAAGGCTGTGCAATTCAGTAAATTTATCAAAAATTATTGAAAAGTATACTTAAAATAGGTTTTATGGCATGTCAGCTGTCCCTTAAGAAGTTGTTTTTCATTTTTTTAAGGTTATAGGCTATGGAGTCTATACTGGATAGGAAAGAAGTGAAAGAAAGTAAGGGGATGGTTATATTTTATTTATTTTAATTTTTTTGAGAGAGAGTGCATGCAGGAAAGGAGGTAAGAGGCAGAGGGAGAGGGGAAGAGAGAAAATCTTAAGAGAACATTACTTGAGCCAAAATTAAGAATCAGATGTTTAATGGAGCTACCCAGGCACCCTGAGTAAAGGGATGATTTTTTAAAAAATACCAAAAATCAGCTGAAGAGATAACAGAGAGAACTGTGTCCTTGGGGAAGAGTTAGAGCCAAGAGTTGGGCCAGGTGATCAATAAGAGGTTGCAGCTGCAAAGTTGGCATAACATGGAAGATGGAAGAGTTTGGAAAGGAACGTTGGTAAGTGGGATAAGATGAATATGAGGGTGCGAGAGCATAGGAGGGCAGGAGGCCTTAAATCCTGAGTAGGGAAGGAACACCACAGGGATATGGAGCATGGAGGATTTAGCTGCCTGCGCACTTTCAGAAAGCATTGATCCTGGCATTCTTCTGGTGGATGATGGTCATGTGACAGGACACGCAGGCTTCACAGAGGAGTGGCATAGTTGGATGGGGATTCAGAACGAGCCCTGACCTAGGACAGCAGGCCAGCATTAGTGACACAGGTGCTAAGTGTGGACCTAACAACCCAGGAACGGAAGTTGGCCCCAGCTCTGTAACTACCTACCAAGGCCATGACCTTGAGTGCATCCCTCCATCTCTGTAGGCCCCCATTTCTCAAGCCTTGTGGTTTTGTGATTGATACATGTGCATGTACTTTTCCCACAGAGATTTTGTTGAGGAGAAGTTGGGTAGCAAATATGTGGCAGGAAGAGCACCAGACTTTGCGACCTCGTTTGAGGAATCAGGACCAGCCACACCCATGTTTTTTATCCTGTCTCCAGGGGTGGACCCCCTGAAGGATGTGGAAAATCACGGTGAGAAAAATTCCTCTGGGAGCTGAGACTGCACCATGAATGGTCACTCTTTGTGTCCATTGGTCTCTCTTTTCTTGGGTCAAAGTTCAGCATGCAGGGCTTGGTATTTACTGACATAGAGAAGTCAGGGTCATTGCTGAACCAACACCAGGGATCATCATCAGAGAAAGGACCATTCAGAGGGGTACAGGGAAGAGTCCACACTCGCACATTCATGAGGAGACCTTGTCCTGCCACCTGCCTGCCCACCCACCCTCTCCCCCTTACTTTGGCTGAAGCGATCTTTCTGAAACACAAGTATGACCTTTCAAGGCTCCTACTGCCCTAAAAATAAAGTCCAAACTCCTTACTGTGTCTCACAGGGACCTTCATCCTCCCGCCCCTCCCTATTTCTCCAGCCTTCTTTCCATTATTATGGTTTACCACAAATCTGGAGGCTTGAAAGAACACAAATTTGGTATTGTACCGTTCTGGAGATAAGAAATCATAAATGGGTCTTATTGCCTCCCTCTTTTCTTAGAAAGACTCCTGTGATTATATTGGGCACACTGAGATAATCCAGGATAACGTCCCCATCTTGAGGCCCTATATTTACTCACATTGCAGAGTCCCCTTTGCCCTGTAAAGTCATATGTTCACAAGTCCCAAGGGTAAGACATGGACGTCTTTGGGGGTCTATTATTCTGCCTATATTCCCCTAATCCTCTCTTTTGCCTTCTAAATGGCAACCATTCTCCCAAGCCTGCTATGTCTCCTCCTGAATCCCCTTCACCAGGCTAGCCTCTATTCATCCTTCAGATACCGATTTCAGTGTCACCACATCCAGGAAGCCCTGTTGACCTCCAAGATTCTAGGCTCCTCTCCCATGTGCTCCTAGAATGCCCTTCTTTATGTCCATCACTTTGTAATTGTCTAGTGACTACTGTGTCTTCTTAAGAGAGTGAGAGCTTCCTTGGAATCAGGTATCTTTTTATCAGAGTATCCCCAGTTCCTAGCTCTGGGATGGGTACTCAAGAAATATAGACATTAAATGGAGGAATGAGCGAATGAATGGCTAATCAAAACTTATAACACTGGCAAAATGACATTTTGCAAAGTTACATAAAGACCTGATGGGTTAAAAGAAAGAAAGAAAGAAAGAAAGAAAGAAAGAAAGAAAGAAAGAAAGAAAGAAAAAAGACCTGATGGGTTAGAGCCCAACCCAGGTAATACAGCTCTAAGAGCAGTCTCTCCATTATGCAGTGGAAGGACTCCACAGCCTGTGCCTAGTGCTTGGGGGGTAGTTGAGATGAGCTGAGTCAGTCCTAAAGAATGGATAAGATTAGGGCACCTGGGTGTCTCAGTCATTTAAGCCCACGGCTCTTGGTTTTGGCTCAGGTCCTGACCTCAGGGTCATGAGATTGAGCCCCATGCGGGGCTCCACACTCTTTAAAAAAAAAAAAAAGAAAAAGAAAAAGAAAAGAAAGAAGGGATAAGATCTATAGGGGGGAAAGAATTATCTTCTTTACTAATTTTATGTATATTTTTGTAGTCTCCTAGTAATTTCAAGTGACACTTGCATATTTTTAAAATATGGATAATAATTATAAATGAGAAACAACAGTTCTTGGCCCAGCTGCACCCTCCCAACCTATCCCCTTTCCAGACATTTGTTCTTTGGGTTTTGGAGGGTTGTTTTTGCCAATTTCTGAATTTAGTCCTGGTAGTTGCTTCTCTATTTCCTACTAATCTTATTATCACTAGTTTTTTTTTTTTTTTTTTAAGATTTATTTACTCTAGAGAGAGAGAGAGCATGCATGAGCAGTTGGGGGAGGGCAGAGAATCTCAAACAAACTTCATGCCTAGCACGGAGCCTGATGCTGGGCTCCATCTTACAACCCTCCGGTCATGAGCTGAAACCAAAAATAGGACGCTTAACCAGCTATACCACCCAGGCGCCCTTTGTATCACTAGTTTTAAATTTTTCAATTCTAGATAACTATTTATATTCCCTGATATAAAAATATAAGAATTTAACCCCCATTACCGCCCACTAAGACTGTCTACTTTCTGCCACATTTTTTAACAGCTTTATTGAGATGTAATTCATATTCAATATAATTTACCCATTTCAAGTACATGATTCAAAGCTTGCTAATATTTTCACAGGGCTATGTGACTACCACCACAAACTAATTTTAGCAGATTTGTGTGTCTCTGAGTCCCACCCTCTACCCCTGCACCACCAAAAAAAAAAAAAAAAAACAGAAAAAAACAAAAACAAAAAACCTAGATCTCCTATGCCATCCTGTGTCCTCCCTGACCCACCACCAATTTACTTTTTGTCTCTAAAGATTTGCCTGTTCTGGACACTTCCTATAAATAAAATCATATATTATAGGGTCTTTCATTGATGTTTCATTTAGCATAATACTTTCAAGTTTCGGGGCACCTGGGTGGCTCAGTGGTTGAGCATCTGCCTTCGGCTCAGGGCGTGATCCTGGGGTCCTGGGATCAAGTCCCACATCAGGCTCCCCGCAAGGATACTGCTTCTCTCTCTGCCTGTGTCTCTGCCTCTCTCTCTGTGTCTCTCACGAACAAATAAATAAAATCCTTAAAAAAACATATTTTCAAGGTTCATCCATGTTATAGCTGTAGCATATATCCATTATGCAGTGGAAGGACTCCACAGCCTGTGCCTAGTTTCCTTGCCTATGGAAAAAGTAAAGCACAGGTGATGCAAGTTGGAAAACTGAAGTCTCAGCTTACAGAGGGTGATGTCAAGCTGTAGCATATATCATTGTCATTCCTTTTTATGGCTGGATAATATTCCTTGTAAATCAATCTAGGAAGTATTATCTTAACAGTATTAAGTCTTTTGATCCATCAGCATAAAATGTCTTCCCATTTATTAATCTCTTTAGTTTCTTTTATTGATATTTTATAGTTTGGGTTGTACAAGTATTGCATTTCTTTTTTCTCAATTGAAGTATGATTAACATACAGGGTTATGTTAGTTTCAAGTGTACAATACAGCAATTCAGCATTTCTATACAGTGCTTAGTGCTCATCACAGTAAGTGTTCTCTTAAATCCCCTTGCATTTCTTTAAATTTATTCCTGAGAGGTTTGTTCTTTTTGATTCTGTTGTAAGTGGGATTCTTTCCTTCATTTCATTTTTGGAATAGTCACTCCTAGTGATTTTTGTATATTTTTGTATATTGATCTTCTATCCTGCAACCTTGCTGAACTTGTTTATTCCAATAATTTTCATAAATCCCTTAGGTTTTTTGCAGATACAAGTTTATGTGATCTATGAATAGTTTCACTTCTTCCTTTCTGGTATGGGTGCCTTTTACTTTCTTTTTCTTGCCTAATTGACCTGGCTAAAATTTCCAGCACATTACTAAGTAGAAATGGCAATCTTGGACATCCTTGGCCTGTTCTAGATATTTGAGGAAAATCATTCAGTCTTCACTGTTAAATGTGATGTTGGCTGTGGGTTTTTTATAGCTACCCTTCATCAGATTAATCAGGTTGCCTTCACCAGGTTGCCTTCTAGTTTGTTGAATTTTTTTTTCTTTATCATGAAAAGGTGTTGGATTTTGTCAAATGCTTTTTCTGTATCCATTGAGATGATATCGTCTTGTCCTTTATTCTGTTGACATATTACATTAATTGATTTTTGGAAGTTAAACTAACCTTGCAGAAGCACCTGGGTGGCTTAGTCAGTTAAGCATCTGTCTTTGGCTCAGGTCATGATCCTGGGATCAAGTCCAGGTTGGTCTCCCTGCTCAGTGGGGAGCCTGCTTCTCCCTCTACTCCTCCCCTCAAACTCTCTCATGCGCTTTCTCTCTCTCACAAATAAATAAGTAAATAAATCTTTAAAAAAGGTTTATTTTCTCTATTGGCTATGTTAACTTAAACAGTGTTAGTGAAACTTCATTTTGTATTTTGTGAATTCTAGATCATTTCACTTGACATCACCCTCTGTAAGCTGAGACTTCAGTTTTCCAACTTGCATCACCTGTGCTTTACTTTTTCCATAGGCAAGGATAAATATATATTCATTCTATTCTGTTGTCATTAATTTTATTCATGCCTAGTCTACAAGTTAACTATATTTGAAAACCAATAGCATTTGTGTCATAATTGATATACACTTATAGTCACCGAAAAGGCAAATAAATATGCTAGGGTTACATTTCCTTCTTCATGGATCCAATGTCTTTATCTTCAGGAGTCTCTCAAAGAAGAATGTTCTCATAAAGAAGAATGTTCTCAGTATGGAGTTTCAAAGTCATATCAAATTTCAGTGTGCTTCATATTTAGATAATGATTTTCTTATGTAGCTTTTAGTTTTTCCTGGAGTTTCTGAATGTCTTTTCCTTGTTCTTGGGAGAAGAAATGAATGCCTCCTCTGCCATTATCACTAATATTTCACATTTCTTATTTATTGTATGTATTGACTAGGACCTACTTTATCCTTCTTGAAAATGTTCTACCTAGAGTCCACTTATGTTCTGCTCTGAAATAGATAAATTTCACGTTAGCCATCTTGGGGCTTTCTTTATATTCTAGTTAAGTAGTATCATTTTTGGATCCTATGTCTTTTATCTTCAATTTTCACCCTAGTTTTGCTAGCATGCACCACCAGAAAAGAATGATGGGAAGTAGAATTTCTGAATCCTTGGGTATCTAAAAGGGTTTTAATTTTGACCATCTACTTTTTCAGTAGTTTCGCTAGGTGCAAAATGGTTTTTACTCAGGATGTGTCCACATTGCTTGGCTGTCTTCAAGAAGCCAGTTAATGTTGGGTTGAGGTCACATGCCAGTAGGATGCTGTTTTTCCCTCCTTTTTTGGTTATCTGGAAACTTTAGGATCATCTCTCTACCTTGTGTTCTGAAATACCATGAGCTGTGTTTGGTTGGTGTGGGTCTTTGTTGAGTTAGTTAACAAATAAATGAACATCTGCTCAGCACTCACCATGCCATTTTAAGTGGAAAAGGTCTATCTTTATCTCCGGAAATTTTTGCTCTATTATTCTTGGTAAATACCTCTACCATTCACCAAGTTGCTCATCCCTGAAACCTTGGAATCAATAACTTTAGACCCTCCCTTTATCACCCACCACATTTAGTCCTATTAATTCTGCCTTCTAAATCCATTTCAGATTGGTCTTGTTGTTTCTATCTGCATTGTTGCCTCCCTGGTGTAAGTCACTGTGATCTCATTTGGACTGACACAGTAGCCTCCCAACTTCCCAATTTTCTCCCCCTACCTGCATTCTTTTGCCACTCTGCACCCAAAACATCTTGCTAAATCTCAAATCCAGCTGTATCACTCTCCTACTTAAAACTGTCTAGTGGCTTTCCATTGTTCTTAAGGTAAAGTCCAGTACCACTGACATGATCTATGTAGCCTACATGGCCTGGCCTTTCTGCCAAGCCTTGGATCTTAGCTTCTCCCACACTCACTCTACTCAAGCCACATAGTCCCTTTAGATCCTCAGCCACACCATGAGCCTCCCTGACCTAGGGCATTTTCACAAGAGATTTCTTTGATCTGAAATATTTCCCCCCAATGATTCGAGAGTCCAGGACCTGCTCATCCTGTGGGTACCAGCCTCTCCTGACCTTCTCCCTGTAAGACCATTGGTTCCCTCTTATACATGTATGTGCCTCAGAGCATTCCATACACTTCTAATTAAATACTTCTTTCATAATTTAACTTATACTTGCATACCTGCTTGTCACTAAGGTCCTTCAGGTCAAGGACCGTGTCCTTATCTTTTTTTTAATCAATACCCAGAAGCATAACTAGCAGAGAAAAGGTGCTCAGGAAATATTTGTTGAGTGAATTAACAAATGAACATCTTAAAAATTGTCGTAGCTGAGTTTTTCCTGATTTTCACCCTTTTATAGAGTTCTATATTCCTCCCATCTTCCAAAGGTTTTATTCCTTTCATGTTGGCAAAATCTAGTTCCCTCATTTTGATTCAGAGTCTTCCTTTTTGGAAGCTTTCATATACACTGTTTATGAGCAATTTCCTGCTGTTCTTTGCCAATTGACCTCCATCTATTCCATCATGTACTTTAAGGCTTTCTGTCATTTCAGGGATGCTGACCCTTCCCTGATCTATATTGGTTATTTGTCTCTGAATACATTATTAATCTTAACGCATATTTCCTTACCAAAGGCAATATGGCTGTTCATCAACTACAGATTACTTAGGCACCTGTGCCTCCTTTTCTCCCTTCCCTTCCTTCTTGCCTTCTTGATGGCTTGATTTATTTTCTAATTTGCCCATTTAGAACTTATACTCTGGTGACAGCCATGCTTTCTGCATCTTGAATCAAATCAGATTGCCTGATGGGCTCCTCTTCTCAAGTCTGGAATCTACATGACTGACTCACACTTTCCCCTCTCTCCCAAGCACCAACTTATTAACTAAAATTACTGTCTCTATGCTTGGGCAGAGTCTGTGTATCAGGCAGTTCACTGTTTTACTCCACGTAGACTCTTACAAAGCGTGGCTGTCCCATTTTTTAGTTTGTGATTTATGTTAACCCCTTCATTTCTTTATCCTTAATTTTCAACATGCAGTTCTTAATATTGAGTAGGGTTTTAAAACCTGAGAGTCAGAAGTACCTGGGTGGGTCAGTCGGTTAAGCACCTGACTTGATATCAGGTCAGGTCTTGATCTCAGGGTTGTGAGTTCGAGCCCCGTGATGGAATCTAAGCTGGGCATGGAGCCAAATGAATGAATGAACCAACCTATCTACCTACCTGCGAGTCAAATGAAAGATTTGTTGCTTCATCCTCATTCCACCAACACCCCCCAACCCAGATGCAGTGAACCCACAAAGTTCTGTTTAAGATCCTAGGAGTTCTCTAGTCCTTAAAGCTCATCCACTGACCCTTGATCAAGAATCTCTGCTTTTCTGGCACCTTTGTGTCTCTTAGTCTCCTTCAGGATTTCCCTTCTTCAACAATTTTGGAGGAGGAGGAGGAGAAGGCAGGGAGCAAGAGGAAGCTCCATCCACTCTCCTTGGCTTCTGTTTTAACACAAAACCTAGCACCATCCACCCCCTCCCCACACTTTCCATCTTCCCTTCTCAGATTAATCCCTTTAAGTGCTTTAATGTAGCCCTCCTTCTCTCTTTCCTCATCACCTCCTTCCTGAATGAGCCATACTCCCTTATTTGCACATTTATTCTCGTCTTTGCTTCTTTTAAAAGCAATCATCCATTTTTTTCCCAATCACCCATAATACCTGCTTCCTAGGGCTCCTGTAGGATAGAAATGAAGTCTCGGACGTGAAAAGACTTTGAAATGTTAAAAGTACAGTAGAATTGTGTGGCATTCGAAAGAAGATGATAATTCCTCTGGTCTTTGAGGGCAGTTCAGCTTACTCCTTTTTTTATGTCCTTTCGAAGCACAGCTTCGTCCTTGGCCTTCCCAAACCAGGACTCCCCTTTCCACCCAAACTCACAGGCATCTTCTCTGGTCTTTCACTTTACTCTAGCCTGATCTTGCTCTGTCTCTTTCTTCCTTTGTTCAGTTATCTGGCTTTAACAAATAATTCTGTCATTTCCATGTTGTGATCATGAAGAAGCCATATCTACCACCTTTGCCTTCCACTCCTTCCTTTTTCTCTCTCCAAAGTACTGGTCAGGACTATGAGCTCACTTAAATTTTTTTTAAAGATTATTTCTTTATTCATTCATTCATTCATTCATTCACTCATGAGAGACACAGAGAGAGAGGCAGAGACACAGACAGAGGGAGAAGCAGGCTCCCTGGGCCCGATGCAGGATTCAATCCCAGGACCCTGGGATCACAACCTAGCCAAAAGCAGATGCTCAACCACTGAGCCACCCAGATGCCCCACTCACTTAGATTTTTTTGCAAACCTGCTACCCGGTGTGTCCAAAGGAACAGTTTTCAATTTAGTGTTCCTGTGGTCAGATTATCAACACTTTGCATGCAGCCTCTTTCTCATTGTTCCTGGTCCTATTCTCTGTTCTTCAACAGTCCATTGGATCTTGGTTAGGTTTGGAGAAAGTGCAGTCTTGGTGAACAGCTTCAAGATTGGTGTGAAATATTACTTTTCCTATTGGGAGAGACTCATTTGTTCATGTGCCAGGGAGTGGGAGAGTGAGTAAGGAGATAAAGGTTGATGATACAAGAGAGATGGGATTTAGGGAACAGAAGAGTGAAAGGCAGAGGGAGGACACCTCTTCCATTGAGATGAGGATATGCAGGCATGCAGATAAAATGGTAAGGAATTGAAGGGGTTCCCGCTTCATGGCATATGTTTCCCAAGGAGTGAAGAAAGCTGCTGGGAGTAAGTAGGGTGGGACCTCCTGAGAAATTTAAAAGAAGAAGGGAATGGGCAGTACAGCCAACTTCTGGGCATACGGAAAGATTGCCAAACAGCGCTGAGGGTGCGAATCATGAACTTGGGGTGGTTCCAATTCACTGAATGTTTCTTTCCCGTCCTCTCTTGTTAATTCATCCAAGATGGAGACTTTAGCAAACGTTGGGTGGTGCAGAAGTAGAAAGGGCGCCAGAGTTGAGGATTTTGTAAGATCAGCATTAAGATTAAGGATTCTTGAATCCATATTAAAATAAGAAAGAAGTAAAAGTGAAGATTAGAAAAAATAGAAGAGCCAATGGACTGGACATTTCACAGGTAGAATAACAGGTAAGGAGCGAGAAACAGAGTGAACAGCCTGGAAAGTAGAAAGGGATAGGAATAGATGTGAATGAAGAATGCATCTGACAGGGGACAGTTCTCCATGATAGTGAAGTCCTGGTGCAGCCACAGGGAATGGGTAACAGAGTGAATAGAATTCAGTTCTTTGAAGATGATGAAGCATGAGGCTGGAGGTTGCCTGAGTCCTCCATTGTGACATTGAGGTTTACCTGAAAAATGATGAAATGGGACGTACGCAAGATTTTGAACCCAGTTCCAGAGAGCCTAATAGAAATGAATCTCACTGGGAAGTTGGTGGAAGGCAGAGAACCTAGAAGTTAGTAGATAATATAGCCAGGTGGCACATGCTTTAAAAGAAAAGGGGGTTTCAGACAGGGATGGGAAGAAATAACCTGCAAGTGGCAAGAGTCAGCTAGAAAAACATTCCCCTTCCCCCCAGCCCCACAGGTATGTGGAGTTCGGGAGAGGGCCACGGAAGGTGCCATGTCCTTAGAGACAGGAGGTCAAGGAAGCATACTTGGGAGGTGTGGAAGGAGGTTTACAATGGGCACCATGCTGGTGGTGGAGAGTGGGAAAGAAGATCAGAAAAGGAAAGATGAGTTAAAGGTAGCGGGAGTGGGGGGCATGGAAGCCAGGGTGCAAAACAGCATGAAGGTGAGAACCCAAGAAGATGTGGCTGGTGAGAGGGGCTCGCTGATGACCTGGCAGGGCATCCCGAGAACCTCAGGGTTGAAATGGAAGGACCCCACAAGGTTGCCCTGGCACATCACAGGGCTGAGCGTTCAGTCCTTGTAAGTCCCATCAACACTTCCCCTTTCTCAACATCTCCACGTCAGCCTCATCATCAGCCTAGACTAGACTAGACCTCAAGCCTAGACTAATGCAAGCTGATCCCAGCCTGAGCAAGCCAGACTCTGCCCCGGACAGTCTTTGCAGTCCCAGTTTGCAAACTAATCTTCAGTGAGCCCTCTTCTCCTGCATCTCGCCGACAAAGAAAAGAAATCGGCTCTTTTGTGGGTAGGAACCTCACTGAGAGTATCTAATAATCCTGGCAGCATTTATCCTGGTATTTTCTCTGGAATAAGTTGTTTATATTGCAGTTTCCAAAGCTGACATCAGATCTATTGCCAGTAAGGATTTATAGTTTAATAAGGGTGTTTCTTGGGTTCATCTCAATTGAATCTCTAATAACTCTTCCTCGCTACAAAAAGTCATCTCACTTTGTCTTATACAGAGTTGCAAAGGATACTCTGTACCTCTTCTTGTGTTTAAAAGAAATATCCAGTATTGACAGCTTTGTTTCAATTTTCTTGCACAGGTATCGAATTGCATTTTCAATTTCAGTTCCTGTGAAAAGAACCGTTTAAGGACATATTTTTTATCTTTTTTCTATCCTTCTATTTCTTCTCTTTTCCCTCCTGTACTTTATTTTCCTAGAGAAAAATTGCTCGACGATTCCTTCATGGTAGCATACACTTTTATGATCCTTTGTCTAAAGAATAATATGTAACTTCTCTAAACTTTATTGTACGGGGCTCATAGCTGATGTCCAAGGAGGGCTGGTCTCTATATTAAGGTTAATTGCATTGGGTAAAGTTTTTCCTGGGCATGCAGAACACCCAGTGAGATGGTTGTGATGTGTGTTGCTGTAGCAGCTCCCTTGCTGCATCCCCAATACCAGCCACCCCTCCCAGGATGCAGAACATCTACACCTGAACAGCCAAGCCCTTTCTTGTCTTACCTTCTGCTTCTCTTTGCTCCCACTCATGCATAATGGTGAGATAAAACATCTCTGTTTGTTGGGAAAAATAGAGGGCGGGGGGTAATAAGAGTCCAGGAAGCCAGAACTACCTGAGTCCTGCCTCTACCAACCACACCTCCCAGTAGAGTTTGGGGTGGTACAATACATATTCAGAGGACAAAACAAGTCAGAAAGAACCAAACCCACATGCTTGCTCATCTGGGGGCCATCTCGGCCTCTAGGGTAGTGGGCCGATGCCCGGGCTTCAGATGGAAGCTGCACAGAAGGGCATCAGCACTTGTGCTCATCCTTGGGGATTTAGTGAGGGAGGAGGGTTGAAGCCCAAATGAGTGCCTCCTTTGGTTTGGGAGCACAAAGCTGGAAGATGTATCCCCCACCCCACAACACACTCCTGAAAGGAAGAGGGTTCACGTGTGCAGCTCGGGGGTGGGTTCAGGTACACCTGTGTTGGAGGATGATGTGGAGACGGGCATCTCCTTATGAGCACAGGCCAACACAGATCGTGGACACGAGAGGTAATAAGGACAACTCCATACCCTTTTCAGGTAAAAAGCTCGGATACACCTTCAACAACAGGAACTTCCACAACGTGTCTCTGGGACAAGGACAGGAGGTAGTGGCGGAGGCTGCGCTGGACCTGGCTGCTAAGAAGGGTCACTGGGTTATTCTGCAGGTACGGCCCCCTCTGCCCTGATCCGGGTCACACCCGTCTGGACCTCACATAACCATCGCAGGGCTCCTCCGTCCTCTCTTCCCCTCTCCTTCCTGTCCTTCCACACCCTTGCCCGTCTCCCTGCATGATCTTCTCTCCTTCCCTCTTCCATGGTCCTCACATCCTCACCCCTCCCCACGACTCCTCGCCCCTTGCAGGCCTCTGCCACTCTCTCTAGTTTAATAGCTCCACTGACATTCCTGTTGGGCACCTGCTCAGGGAGGGGGTATCCAGCTGAAGACCTCGGAAGCTGGGTCTTGTTCACGGGCTGACCTCTTCCCACACGTAGCACAGAACCTCCCACTGCTGTGCCCTTCTGCTGTCCTCTGCGTTCTCCATTACACGCATGACTACAACAGCACACATGTCACTGGTAACTTCACTGACCACCCCATGTCCCTGCTTTATGTGACTTGCAGGGGAGCTGGGGCTGGGGCAAAGCAAGTGGCCCACGTCTCTTTTCCTCTAAATGGCCTACAGCAACCTCCGTTAGGGTGCCCTGGCTGTGCTGCAGTGACTTAGGTTATGACTGTGTCCTTTGCTACGTTTCCTTAAGGAGAGACCTGCTCCTTAGTCCCCTTCCCGCACCCAGCACACCACCTACACCACGAACAGAGTAAACACCCAACAAAAGCCTGCTGGGGAACAGAATCGATGAAGAAATCAATGCAAGGAAAAACAAACAAAGCAAGAAAGGTCACTCCCATCCCATCCCGGTTTTTGATTACCTAGAACTTCGTCTGTATCTCAGCCAGTCACTGGGCCACATCTGAGAACAGCCACCCAGGGTTTGGGACCTTCGTCCTCCATTTTCCTGTCATTCTCTCGAACCTGCCTTTTCCCGGGACCCTTTTTCCAGAAACGCAAGAGAAGAGATAGCACCACCCCGCTAACAGAGCCCTGACTTTCCAGGCAGCCCACTGAAGACGTGGCTCCCACAGAGTGATTATAAATGAATTCCTTAACAAATGTTCATTTCAACAGCCACTCCTAACGCTTACATAGCATTTTACAGTCTGCAAAGCCCTTGCAAATCCATTACCTTTGGTTATTTGCAGCAACCCCGTGAAATAAGTATGGCCAATATTACTTTTATTTCTCCTTTTATAGAAGAGAAAACAGCAAGCACCCAGAGACCAGATTGCTGTGGCCAAGTACTGTGCTCAGTGCTGATCAGTGTACTTAAGGCTCTGTGAGCAGGCTTCCTCAAAGATTTATCGAGGAGCTTTTTATCTGTCCGTCATAATGAAACATATGGCAAAGAAGCAGTCCTTGCCAAAGTGAATGGTGCATTCTGCAGAGTATTGTTGAGAAATAAATGTAGGTTTGGACAGAGAGACAGATAGATAGGAATCACGGGGGGGTTGGGGTGTGGGGAAATGGGCTCAGAGACGAGACAGAGGTACCTGGGCTTGGAGTAGGAAGCCTTCCCAGTGTCTGAGCAGTAATGCCTCCGTTTGTTGTAGGAAGATAAGTTTGGCAACAATGAACAGAATGGTTTGGAGAGAGGACTCAAGAGAGCCAGCTAGAAGTTTAAATCAGTGCTTGTCAAATTTCAACACACGTATAAATCACTGAAGGATCCTATTAAAATGCACTGAATCAGGAAATCTGGGTAGGGTCAAAGAGTCTGCATCTCTAAACTGGGCCCAGGTAGTCCCCACATTGCTGGTCCACGGGCCCCAGTTTTGAGTATCCAGGGTTCCATCATCCAGGCATGGGGATCTGGATTTGGGGTGTCTGCATGGTGTGTTTGACTCTTCAAGTATGGCCCACACACCAGCATCTTGGACAGTGCCTGGGACTTGTTAAAAATGCAGATTCTTAGGCCCCACCCTAGACCCAGGAATCTTTGTTTTAAGAAGCCCTACAGGAGTCAAGTGTAACAACTGTGTGCTCGAGAGACTTGGGAGAACAAGAGATAGGGTCCAACCGCAAGATACTGGCAGATCTCATCACTGGGAACCCAAAGGCACCTGCTGTGATGAGCTTTATTTGAAGAGAAGGCCACGTCCCTCCTGCAGCTACCTTGCTGAAACTGTCTGCCACTAACGAAACTAAGTAGATGCCTGCACTGGGGGGGGTCTTCCTTCCCACTAGAACATCCACCTGGTGGCCAAGTGGCTCGGCACTCTGGAGAAGAAGCTGGCAGAGCACAGTGAGAACAGCCACCCAGAACTGAGGGTCTTCATAAGTGCGGAGCCTGCGCCCTCCCCTGAGGGCCACATCATCCCACAGGGCATCCTGGAGAACTCCATTAAGATCACCAACGAGCCCCCCACAGGCATGCATGCCAACCTGCACAAGGCCCTGGACAACTTCACTCAGGTACAGCCCTGGGAGGGAGGGAAGAAGAGCACTGCCCCTCACAATTAGCTGACCCAACTGGGTAGAAGTGCATCCAACCACAAGGGGGGAGGGGGATGAGCTGCAGCACAATGTGTCCCCTTTGTGACTGACCTCTTCCCACTGCCCTCTAAGTACAGCCCAGCTGTCAGTTCTTGGGTACACCCAGGGGAGCCAAGCCTAGGGTTTGTCTTCGACAAGAGGTGTGGGGAAATGTTGCACAAGTCTACTGCTCAGGGAGAGTCCGCGATGGAGAGGACGCATTGCTGTAAATCTACCTGGTGTGATACACTAGCCACACGCTTACTGGCCAAGCATGTTGTCTTCAAGTAGGGGGTTGACTCTCATGTTCAGAGGAGACCTGCTGCCATCTGCATGCATCTTGAGTGTCCAGGGTTCAGATAACCCAGGTGTCAGAAGTGGGATCTGGACATGGAACGTAACCACATGATAGGATCTTAAATTGTGGTTCCCCGGAATAGCAGCAGCAGCAGCAGGACCTGGAAACTTGTTAGAAATGCAAGTTCTCAGGCCCTGCTCTAGGCCTACTGAATCAGAAACCCAGGAATCTGTGTTCTAACAAGCCCTCCGGGGGATTCCATTGTACTGTCAACTCTGAGAACACTAAGCTGCAACCTGCCTATTGCAACATGGAGTAGAAAGTAGGCTTTCTTATCCAGGGGCCTTTTTTTTTTTTCCTTTCCTTTAAAATTATTTTCCTAAGTAGGCCTTCACTAAGCTCCTAAGTACTCTGTACCAGCAGTCAAAACGTCTAAATTTTCTATGTTTTATTTTCCACATAGGAGAAATAATACCTTCTTAGTTCTGAAATCTACAGCCTTCTGTCCAGAAGGCAGTAGCTGGTTCCAAGCAAACCCATTTTTCTGCCCTGAAAAGGCACTGGCTGCCCAACAGTGTGAACGCACATCATGCCACTGAACTGTACAGTTAAAAATGCTTAATAAGATAAATTTTCGTTGTGTACTCTACCAGGAATTTTTTTAATTCATAATTGAAAAGTAAAAGGCACTGGAGGGTACCTCTGTGGTCCAGTATGTTAAGTGTCTGCCTTTGGCTCAGGTCATGATCTCAGGGTCCTGGGATCGAGCCCTGTGTCAGGCTCCCTGCTTGGTGAAGTCTGCTTTTCCCTCTCCCTCTGCCCCTCTCCCCTGTTCATGCCTTCTTTGTCAAATAAATAAAATCTTAAAAAAAAAAAAAAAAGGCACTGGGATTCAGTCTTCTAGCTCTATCAAAGGACACAATGAAGAGACCACTCTCAGATCTTTTGCCTTGAAGGTCTTGAACAGATCAAGGGAGAAGGGCAGCAGATGTCTCTGATACCGTGTCTCCTAGTAATTAATATTACAATATTATGCCTCAGTAGGATTATTATCATCTATAGCCACCTTCTGGCTTCAACTTCTCAGCTTCTTGTTCATGGGTTTCTGTCCCTTGCAAGCCCTTTGTCCCTGATAACCAGGGAAACACATCCCAAGGGATGCAGGCTTTTTCTGGTTATGCCAGCCCTACCACACTTGGGTTTTGGGCCATTTATAGCCATCTTCAGTAACTCATTCTGAGAAAGAGAGATAGATTTATGAGTATATTCATTGCTCACATGTGTTTTAATTGTTCCATTCTGCTTTTACAACTGCCCTAGAACAGAGGCCAGATTAATACCTCCTATTATTCACTCTCTTCCTTCAGAGTCCTATTTTATCCATTTAAGGGACAAATGGCAGAACTGAGCTCTTTTATCCCCACTGGCCTTGCTGTTTTGGGATGAATATTTTATTCTGATTTTGTCTGAGTGGGCCACTGTCAACCAGGCTCCGCATCTTGATGTATGACTCATTGTCTTGGTACTTAGAGGTATTTTTCATCAAGGCCCAATTTTTTCAAATAAGTCAAAAGTAACAAAAGGGGGACGCCTGGGGGGCCCAGTTGATTAAGCATCTGCCTTTGGCTCAGGTCATGATCCTGGGGTCCTGCTTTGCAGGGAGTCTGCTTCCCCCTTTCCTTCTGCCTGCTGCACTCCCTGTTCGTGCTCACTTTCTCTCTCTCTCTCTCTCTCTCTCTCTCTCTCTCTCCTCTCTCCTCTCTCCTCTCTTTCTCTACCCCCCACCCCCAAATAAATAAAATCTTTAAATAAAAAAGTATCTCTCTCATAAAAAAAGGAAGTCACAAAGGAAGCAAAGGTAGCATCCTGTCTGTAGAGAACAGCTCCACCCAGAAAGCAATTAAGTTGTCACCTGCACCAGGCAGTGACTCTGTCTTCTGTACCACCTCTGACCTTTCACATCCATAGCTTTGTGCCAAAAATGGTACCCAACAAAGGCACAGGGTGACTCTAATATATCTAGAGAGAGATAGAGACCATCCTGGGGTTCATTATGGAAAAAAATAAGATCTACTAAAAGTTTAACTGGTCCTGTTCTCCTCTGCTTTTCCTGCCCATATGAGCAAAGTCTAAGGACCAATTCTCAGATAAAATGCCAGGACTCAACCCAATCTGATTCACGTGAGCTTTCTGAGTGCTCCTCTCAGGCTCTGTTGCAACATCTTGTTCCTTTCTGATCAAAAAGGGTCTAACTCAGAGGAAATTATTGTTAACTCCAGGCAATCTAGAGATTCTTGTCCTACCACCCCTTCAAAATGCAGGCTTTCCCCCTCTGCCACATTATCACCACCATCCCCCTTTAAATCTGCCACATACAAGCCCATTGCCTTCCTCTGCTCTCTCTCACTTTCCATTTCTTCCTTCTGGCTTTTCTTTAATCCCTCTTGATGAGACCCACTTTTTCCCTTGCCTTACATGCTACAGCCAGGACCTCTCTGCACTCTTGTTCCTGCAGCCACATGGCCAGTCACCCCTGTGTAAGTTTAGTGGAGCAGTTGGCACGGTGAAGGGCACAGTATTCCTCCTCCTCTCATGGCTCTGATGCTCATCTTCTTCCTGGTTCACACATTGATTACACCCACTCTGGTCCATGATGGGCAAGAAAAGCATGGTGTGGCAGGAAGGGGCGAAATCAGAAATAATGCTGTAGGGGTCCCCACCCACACCTCAGCACAAAATGACACTCATGACAGATGCGACTCTCATGACCCACAACCGTGTTTTCCATTAGTTCTGCTTGGGAACTTAGTTGGCATGTTCATGGGTACAAACATTAACTGCAAACCAAACCCTGTAATAACCTGAATCTAAACCTTAACTCAGATTCTAAACTAGAACGCAACCCCTCTGCCAGGTCCCCACAAACCCTAAGCCCATGCCTACCCACAATGCAATCTATAGTCCTATTGCAGCTTAAAACCTAACCAGGATATAACTTCCAGCCACCATAACCCACACCCTGGTCCACACTGCATAACAGCAGATCTGTGCTAACATTGGAGGCAACACTTTCTTTTCAGGACACGCTGGAGATGTGTTCCCGGGAGATGGAGTTTAAGAGCATCCTCTTTGCTCTTTGTTACTTTCACGGGGTGGTGGCAGAGAGACGGAAGTTTGGGCCACAAGGATGGAATCGTTCTTACCCCTTCAACACTGGGGACCTCACCATCTCTGTGAATGTGCTCTACAACTTCCTAGAGGCCAACACAAAGGTAGAGTTTCCTGCCAGCACAGCGGAGGGAAGGCGGGGGGAGGGGGAGGATAGGCCAGGAGGGATGATGATGTAGCATCAGCACAGGGAGAAGAGGCACACGCTGGGGATAGTCTACACCCTCTCCAAGAACAGGAAGGAAAGGCCAGCCCAGGACCAGCATGAGGCCAATAAGAACACCATGGTGAGGTTAGGGCCAAGAAAGTTCAGCAAAGCAAACCAGTGACTCATGACTGGTGTGAGTCCATCCCTTGAGTCTTTGTCCAGAAGCCACCAGATCACCCCTGTGTACTTGAAGCATTATAGGGCATTGTGGATTGGTAGAAGAGGCCCTATGCTCACCTGATACCAGTTCCCAGTTTACTTAGCCAAGAACACAGAACTTCTCTTGGAGCACACAGCTCCTCACATAGCCATGATCTGACCAAAGTTGAAGAAGCCAAATTATTCCTACACCTTATCTCCCTCATTCTCTGTCTGATATGTGCATTTCAAAGAAAACTTAGATTAACAACCCACGCTCTTCCATTTATGGGAATGTTTAGACCATCCAGGCTCTTTTAGTTCATAGACCAAATATAGCATCAGCAAGGCCCCCTCCTCTTCCTGGTGGGAAACATGAATCAGGCCCAGATGCCTAAGTCATCGCTCTGCCTCCAGTTCTAGGGTCCTGGGAAGCTCACCCCCATAACACCACCTCTTCATTTTCTGCCCTGAGTCAAGGCTTTCCCCAAGAGGTTCCCCTCCTAACTTCAGTATCTTGACTTTACATGCTCTATTTAATTCACTTTGAGCTTTGGAAGGAGACCATAAATTCACATGGTAAGTAATGGTAGGAATCAGAAAAGTACCCTAGTCCTTACTTTGTTCAATTTGACATTGACCCATGGAAAGGACTAAGGACTTGTCAGTAGAGTCTGACTTCATTGCCAAAGCTAATGACCATGAAAGAGGAAAGGCTTAGGTGCAAGGGGATTGGCAGCTTGCCTCTCCTCTCCCTGGGATGGAATTTTTAAGCATTTAACAAGCTCCCAAGCGTGCCTGACTCTGCTGGGCACTTGAGGGCTATGCAGATGAATAAAATATCGCTTCTAATTTTGAGAAGCATCCCATCTTGTGGCTTACACTCTGCCCACACATCAGGGCAGACCCGATGTCTATGTGGAGGTCTTTCTTCCCTCTCAGGTCCCCTATGATGATCTGCGCTACCTCTTTGGAGAGATCATGTACGGAGGCCATATCACAGATGACTGGGACAGGAGGCTCTGCAGGACCTATCTGGAGGAATTCATCAGACCTGAAATGCTAGAAGGAGAGCTGTCTCTGGCACCAGGGTTCCCACTCCCGGGCAACCTGGACTATACTGGCTACCATCAGGTAAGGCTCTTCTCATACCTGGGTCTTCCTTCAAGTCTGCCCTGCAGAACAAGGGATGCTCACACAGGGCCAGGGAAGAATGGCCTACAGAACAGAGCTTAGATGGAGTGTGGTTCTCAGCCCCAAGTTTGTCCTGTTCGATTTAAGAGCTGTGGGATTCCTAGCCTCAAATTCGTGATACAATTGAGCTTTTTGGAGATCTTTCTACTCTTGATGTTTGGTTCAATAATTTCTATTTGTTGCTCTTTTCTACACATAATAGCTGGGGCATTCATTTGATTGCTTTCATCCAAGATATTGACAAAGCCATTAGGAGCAAAATTCCAGGTTAAGAACTTAGCCAACTTTGGGTAAAGTTTGTATTAGTGATTCCAAATATCTTCAGAGGGACATGACCTTGCAGACAGAGCATTTGCCCCTCCTGTTCTTTCTTGGCTGCAGTAAACTACGTGCATACACGCCCATGTACACACACACACACACACACACACACACATTCCCATGGAGCTCTTCTGTACTATTACTTTGAGTTCTCATTTTACTATGACCGCAGCTATTTTTAAAGTGTTCATTTTTACTTATTTAGCCTGCCATGGAAGATATATTAAGAGATTTTTTTAAAGATTTTTATTTATTTATTCATGAGAGAGAGACAGAGACAGAGACACAGGCAGAGGGAGAAGCAGGCTCCCTGTGGGGAGCCCGATGTGGGACTTGATCCCAGGACCCCAGGATCATGACCTGAGCTAAAGGCAGATGCTCAACCACTAAGCCACCCACGTGCCCCTAGATGATTATTTTTAAAAAACCTTCATGATTGCTTGACTTTTGAACATGCCTAAAATAAATATGAATACCAAACTCAAGGGAAATACTGGTCATGGGTACATTAACTATAAACTTGAAAAAAAAAAAGCTTTAAACTTTAATTCATAAAATTTAAACTGAGGGGTGCCTGGCTCTCTCAGTCGGAGGAGCAGGCGACTCTTTCTATCAGGGTCCTGAGTTCAGCGACACTTTGGGTGTAGAGATTACTTAAATATGTCTTTAAAAACCATAAAATTAAAAAAAAAATAAAAATAAAATAAAAATAAATTTAAAAAAACCATAAAATTGAAAAAGATAAACTACCAAAGTCATTCAATCCAGAAAAACTTGAACCTATGAAAAGAAATTTCAAACAGCAAGACTACTTAAAGAAAATACAAGGAATTTTTAAAAATTGCTTGACCAGGGGATCCCTGGGTGGCGCAGCGGTTTAGCGTCTGCCTTTGGCCCAGGGCGCGATCCTGGAGACCCAGGATCGAATCCCACGTCAGGCTCCCGGTGCATGGAGCCTGCTTCTCCCTCTGCCTGTGTCTCTGCCTCTCTCTGTCTCTCTCTCTGTGTGACTATCATAAATAAATAAAAATTTAAAAAAATTAAAAAAAAAATTGCTTGACCAAAAGGCATCAGGGTTTTAGCCGATAAACTTGTGCAAGAGCGCCCTCTAGTGTCTGCGGGACAATCCGACAAGTGGCTCGAGGTGGGAAGGGCAGCAGCGAGGCTGGCACACTTCCCAGGGACTGAGAGATTTTCATCTTCTTTACATCTCTCTTTAATCCGCCAGTTAGTGGATGGTTCCAGGGCACCTACCAAGAGTTCAGGAGTGTGCTGGAGGCTGGAAGCAATACATGAATAAACACACTAGTTGGCCTTTGAGGAATGAGCCATCTTTTACTTAGACTAGAGGATACACCAAGAAATCAACATCCATTTAGGAGCTGACCTTGAGGGGCACTTTCTCACAGTAATGGAAAGACCTGCAAGGGGCCCTCAGAAAACATTTGGAGAAGAAAGCGAGGGATGGTTTTTTAGGGACAGCCTGCCATGACTGACCATAGGGATGCGTTGTTTGGATGGCACGATTAAAAACATTTTTTAATTCAAACAATTTTTGCCAGGGGCACCTGGATAGCTCAGTTGCTTAAGCATCTGCCTTCGGCTCAGGTCATGGTCTCAGGGTCTTCAGATCAAATCTCGAGTCAGGCTCCCTGCTCAGCAGGGAGTCTGCTTCTCCCTCTGCCCCTCCCCTGTGCTTGTGCTCGTGCTCTCTCTTGCGCGCACACATGCTCTCTCTCAAATAAATAAATAAAATCATTTTTTATTTTTTTATTTTTTAATAAAATAATTTTTATTGGTGTTCAATTTACCAACATACAGAATAACACCCAGTGCTCATCCCGTCAAGTGCCCCCCCCAGTGCCCATCACCCAGTCACCCCCACCCCCCCCGCCCTCCTCCCCTTCCACCACCCCTAGTTCGTTTCCCAGAGTTAGGAGTCTTTATGTTCTGTCTCCCTTTCTGATATTTCCCACACATTTCTTCTCCCTTCCCTTCTATTCCCTTTCACTATTATTTATATTCCCCAAATGAATGAGAACATATAATGTTTGTCCTTCTCCGATTGACTTACTTCACTCAGCATAATACCCTCCAGTTCCATCCACGTCGAAGCAAATGGGGGTATTTGTCGTTTCTAATGGCTGAGGAATATTCCATTGTATACATAGACCACATCTTCTTTATCCATTCATCTTTTGATGGACACCGAGGCTCCTTCCACAGTTTGGCTATTGTGGACATTGCTGCTAGAAACATCGGGGTGCAGGTGTCCCGGCGTTTCACTGCATCTGTATCTTTGGGGTAAATCCCCAGCAGTGCAATGGCTGGGTCGTAGGGCAGGTCTATTTTTAACTCTTTGAGGAACCTCCACACAGTTTTCCAGAGTGGCTGTACCAGTTCACATTCCCACCAACAGTGTAAGAGGGTTCCCCTTTCTTCGCATCCTCTCCAACATTTGTTGTTTCCTGCCTTGTTAATTTTCCCCATTCTCACTGGTGTGAGGTGGGATCTCATTGTGGTTTTGATTTGTATTTCCTGATGGCAAGTGATGCAGAGCCTTTTCTCATGTGCATGTTGGCCCTGTCTATGTCTTCCTCTGTGAGATTTCTGTTCATGTCTTTTGCCCATTTCATGATTGGATTGTTTGTTTCTTTGGTGTTGAGTTTAATAAGTTCTTTATAGATCTTGGAAACTAGCCCTTTATCTGATATGTCATTTGCAAATATCTTCTCCCATTCTGTAGGTTGTCTTTTAGTTTTGTTGACTGTATCCTTTGCTGTGCAAAAGCTTCTTTTTTTAAATTTTTTTATTTATTTATGATAGTCACACAGAGAGAGAGAGAGAGAGGCAGAGACATAGGCAGAGGGAGAAGCAGGCTCCATGCACCGGGAGCCCGACGTGGGATTCGATCCCGGGTCTCCAGGATCGCGCCCTGGGCCAAAGGCAGGCGCCAAACCGCTGCACCACCCAGGGATCCCCAAAAGCTTCTTTAAAAAAATCTTTTTTTAAAAAAAAAAAAATTTTTGCCAGAGGTAGGAATTCCTGATTAACAGCAAAACTCGCCTTGTCCCAAAGCTCGATTCACACATTTATTCTGCATCTAGCTTTGTCACCTCTGATTTAGATAAATGGAGGAGAGAGAAAAGGAATTTAAGGGCGAGAGGCCTGGGATCCTAGGAGTGTCTTGAGTAAGACACTAGGTAGGCGTCCGTATTTCTCAAGCACTTTGGGAAGTCCTCCTTGTGTGTGGAGGGAGGGACAGGTGTAGACCAGGGAGTAGGGAGCCTGGAGACGGAGAAAGTCCTCTAAGCTTCCTGAAGAAGACAATGTCTGTGTGGGCGTGGAAGTTCTGGAAAGCCAGCCTGGCACACAAAGACAGGTGCTGCCAAGGCAAGACTGGCAGACAGGATGTGTGCCAGGTGGAGAGCATGCCCACGACGGCCAGTGCCAGTGAGCAGGGAGGCAGGTGCCTTAGGCCTGCTGCGGCCCCCAGACAGCCCCCCATCCCAGACGACGAACCAGAGTGGGTGGCCCACTCATCCCGGTTTGTGTTTAAGTGCACCTGTCCTTGACTTCCAGTACGTCGATGCCCAGCTGCCTGCAGAATCGCCCTACCTCTATGGCCTCCACCCCAACGCTGAGATCGGCTTCCTGACCCAGACGTCGGAAAAGCTCTTCCGCACCGTGCTGGAGCTGCAGCCCCGGGACAGCCACGCTGGAGACAGAGCAGGGGCCACCAGAGAAGAAAAGGTATGTGGAGGGGAGGGGGAGTTGCCAGAGATCCTTCTGGGGCACCCAAGGATGGCACAGTGAGATGCTCCTCCCGCTGGCCACATTGGCAGCACAGACCACATGGTGCACACCTTCCCCTCACCTGTGGCCGGTGCAGCCTTGACCCACAGGCCAGGGGTCTGTGTGAATCATAGGAGGTCCCTGCCACTGGCTTTCACAGTTTGCTTTTCTAGTTCCCCAAAGACTATTTCTATCCCACTTGCCTGCCAAAGGGAAGTAAGACAGGGCCGAACAGTGGAGGGGCAGGGGAGCTAGAAAGGGACCTAGCGATTCCTTGACAAACCGAGCGGTGACCAGTGGGCAGCTGTACTTAATGAGTGCCACCCTCACTGCACCAACCAGATGCTCATTTGGTTTGGTCACTCTTTAAAACGAAAATGCCTTCTGTGCAAACAACATTGGATCAGAGGTCCTCTAGCACACAGGTAAGGGCTGCTGAGCGCAGGACTTTCAGAAATTTCAGAAAGGCAGAGGGGAACCATGGAGTAGTTAAGGCAGACAGAGGTGAGATGGCACCACCTTAGAGATCAGGTGGTCTGAGGGCTCTGCTCCTGGACCACGCACCACACAGGATGGAAGAGGAAGGAGGCCCAGTGAAATCTGTCCCTGGACAAGCCACCTGGGTTCCCACAGGATACCTCCCCGGCGCCTGCCTCTGATCCACAGCACCACCTGGATTCCCTCCTCTGAGCTGCCACTGGGTTTACAAGGAAATTTACCTGGAAGATTAAAGGTTAGGAAGCTGGGCAGTTACCAAATTGAAAGCTCCGGGGATTGCTTTTAGGAGGACAACCCACTTCATACTGAAGGAGCTGGACTTCCTTCCATCCAAAGGTGTCAAGTGTGCCATCCTGCTCTCAGATCTTAACACGCCCCAGGACTAGGCCAGAAGCTTGGAATTCTGACTCTGGGGTCCAGGGTCAAGCGCAGGCATATGCACCCTGGTGATTTTGCTGCAGGTGAGCGTACTCCCAGAAAGCTACTCTAAATCACACTACTCAGCCAATCCCACTATTTGATGTCTAAGATAGAATTTGAGAACAAAAAGGAAGAGAAGACATGTTATGTCACCCAGACCCCAAGCCAGCTAGGATGAAAAGCTGTTCTAGCTGTAACATTGTGGAACTGGAGGGTATTATGCTGAGTGAAGTAAGTCCATCAGAGAAGGACAGTCATCATACGGTTTCACTCATATGGAGGATATAAAAAATAGTGAAAGGGATTATAGGGGAAAGGAGAGAAAATGAGTGGGAAATATCAAAGAGGGTGACAAAACATGAGAGACGCATAACTCTGGGAAAGGAACAAGGGGTAGTGGAAGGGGAGGTGGGCGGGGGTTGGGGTGACTGAGTGACGGGCACTGAGGGGGGCACTTGACAGGATGAACACTGGGTGTTATACTCTATGTTGGCAAATTGAACTCCAATAAAAAAATATACAGAAAGAGAGAAAGGGAAGAAGGAAAGGAAGGGAGGAAAGGAAGGAAGGGAGGAAGGGAAGGAAGGGAAGGAAGGGAAGAAGGAAGGGAGAAAGAAAGAAAGAGAGAGAGAAAAAAAGGAAGGAAGGAAGGAAGGAAGGAAGGAAGGAAGGAAGGAAGGAAGGAAGGAAGGAAGGAAGGAAGAGAAAGAAAGAAGAAGAAAGAAAGAAAGAAAGAAGAAAGAAAGAAAGAAAGAAAGAAAGAAAGAAAGAAAGAAAGAAGAAAGAAAGAAAGAAAGAAAGAAAGAAAGAAAGAAAGAAAGAAAAGAGAAAAGAAAGAAAAAAGAAAGAAAAGAAAAGAAAAGAAAGAAAAGAAAAGAAAAGAAAAGAAAGAAAAGAAGAAAAAAGAAAAGAAAAAGAAAAGAAAAGAAAAGAAAAGAAAAGAAAAGAAAAGAAAAGAAAAGAAAAGAAAAGAACAGCGAGTCCAGGACTCTATACGGGATCGATTTAGGGTTCTTCAGGCAGGGTTCAAAGAAGCCTCTCGTTCCCGTCGGGGCCTCATCCTTGTCCAGCTCCAGAAATGATGCTGCAGAAGTGAATGGGCATCACACAGTGCAGACAGGCGTCGTGTGTGTGTGTGTGTGTGTGTGTGTGTGTGTGTATGCCTGGTGTGTGGTCGCCTTGTCCTGTGCTGTGTGCCTTCTCCCCAGCACAGTCGCTCAGTGGACAGGCAGAGAGCCAGAGCAGACAACGCGTTTTACTGTCAAGCTGGCGGCAGCCCAGAGGTGGCACCTGCACAAATCTGCTCCCCTGCCTGCTTGCATCTGGATGAGAACCTGGGACATAGCACACCCCTGGGCTGCCAGGCACCTGGGAAGGAGAGACAGAAGTGGGGGGGAGCTTGGATGTTCCAGGACACCACGGGCTCCTCTGATGACCTGAGCTGGAACTGCTGTGCAGCCCCAAATGCCTCTCTTAGGCAGATGAGCCTGCTGCTATTGGGGGGGTACCTGGCCATATTAGTTTGCTAGGCTGCCACCACAAAGTACCACAGACCAGGAGGCTTGGACAACAAAAGTGTGTTTTCTCACTGTTCCAGAGGCTGGAAGTCCAAGATCAAGATGTCAGCAGGGTCGCTTTTCTCCTGAGGCTTCTCTGTTTGGCTCGTGGGTGGCAGTCTTCTTCCTGTGGCCTCTTGAGACCTTCCCTCTGGGCTCATGCGCCCTTGCTGTCTCTGTGCGTGCAAATGTCCTCTTCCTAAAGATACCAGTCAGATTGAGTTAGGACCACGTTATTACAGCCTCCTTGTAATGTAATCATCTCTGTAAAGGTCCCGTTTCCAAACACAGTCACATTCTAAGGTACTGGGGGATATGTGAGTTTTAGGGGGACATGACCCAGCCCATCACACTGGCTCCAGGCCCCCCTCAGACATACACCCTTTCAGTGTTAGGGATGCAGTAGCATCTCCCCCATTTGTCCTTGACTACTGAATCTCGCTAGTGTTGAATGAGTGTCTGGTCATCTGGAAGAAAGTGAGACAGGTGCCCAACTCCTTACATCACAGTACCTTTCAGATGGCTACATTTAAGCTTTTTTTTTTTTTAAGATTTTACTTATTTATTCATGAGAGAGAGAGAGAGAGAGAGAGAGAGAGAGGCAGGCAGAGGGAGAAGCAGGCTCCCTGCAGGGAGCCTGATGTGGGACTCAATCCCAGGACCCTGGAATCATGCCCTGAGCTGGAGGCAGACACTCAACCACTGAGCCATTTAAGCATTTTTAATGAATTTTACATGAAAACATCAAAAGTACTGAAAGATAACTTGGGTGAATACTTCTATGATCATACAAAGAGGAAGGCATTGTAAAACCTCTTCTTAAAGAGCAACTCAGAATCTATAAAGATTGACAAATGTGATGACTGGGAAACTTTAAAAGATCTGCAAACCCAAAAACACCATGAACAAAGTCCAAGACAAGCTAGGAGAATCTCTGCCACACAGACACTGGGCTGTGGGCAGATCTTATTAAACTATGAAGAGTTCTGACAGGTAGAGGAAGAGAGGACAGAAGAAGGGGACAGAAGGACACAGAGTCACACGATAACATGACAGGCCAGTAAAAATAGCACAGTTCTCACTGTACTCCCGACTACATGAAGGTATGTGAAATATCCTTTTTTACTTGATGGTACAGAGTTTTAAAAGTGATCTCATCCAGTGGTGAGGGCGTAAGAACACACTCTCTGGGGATGAAGGTTTCAATTCCAGAACAACAGCTACTAAAATGTAAAATGTTCCCTTTTTTTTTTTTAACCGTAATTCTATTTCTAGGAATGCAACCTGTGGAAACGCTCCACAGTGTGCAGATTTTGTGCTGTATTTATTACAGGATCGATTATACTGGTACAAATGATAAACAGGGCAAATATCCATCAAAAAGGGAAATGACACAAATTATGGTATGCCCAAACAGTTAAATAATATATTCTAGGGATCCCTGGGTGGCGCAGTGGTTTGGCGCCTGCCTTTGGCCCAGGGCGCGATCCTGGAGACCCGGGATCGAATCCCACGTCGGGCTCCCAGTGCATGGAGCCTGCTTCTCCCTCTGCCTGTGTCTCTGCCTCTCTCTCTCTCTCTCTCTGTAACTATCAAAAATAAATAAATTAAAAAATAATATATTCTATACTATCATATGTGTATACATGATACGTAGTATATATATCACAGTACTTATATAAAATATATGCAATGTTTTAAAAAGGCAGGTCAATTAGGTTCTAACAAGAAAATGTGTCCAGGATTTATTATAAGGTGAAAAGCAAGTGTAGTATGACTGCATTAGTGAGAGGGAGGTGCAGAGGAAGGGGGAAGGCTGCAGCGGGGACAAGGAAGGTAGTTAGGACAGGTGACAGACACCGCTCTGTGCCTCAGAGGATATCTGCGGGGACTCTAAACAAAGACAGAAGCAGTTACCAGTGACTTGCTCCTCTTTGAGGGAAGAGGCAAGATTGTAACAGGATTTGGTTCCTAATATTACAACTGTCTGTGAAGCTTAGATTTTTAGGGTAAGCATTTATTTGTCAGGAAAAAAAAAGGCAGAGCAGTTTGCTTGTGGAAATAATTAGACCACATTCCTTGCAGCCCATTCTTTCACCTGAAGAGCCCTTAGGCTCCCGCAGGTCGGTATACCTGCTCCCTTCCCTGGCAGTGCTCCCTGTCTGAGGCTTCTCCCGGTCTGCTCACTTGCTCCCTTCCCTGGGCAGTCCTTCCCATCTTGGGCTTATCCTGACTGTGCACCTGCTCCGGCCCACAGTCCTCCACATCCTGGGCTCCTCCTGTCTGTGCACCTGCTCCCTTCCATAGAAGTCCTCCCATCCTGGGCTCCTCCCGGCCTGTGCACCTGCACCCTTCCATGGCTGTCCTCCCCATCCTGGGTTCCTCCTGTCTGTGCAGCTGCTCCCTTCCCTGGCAGTCCTCCCATCCTGGGCTCCTCCTGTCTGTGCACCTGCTCCCTTCTGTGGTAGTCCCCCCTATGCAGGGCTCATCCTGTCTTTGCACCTGCTCCCTTCCATGGCAGTCCTCTCCATCCTGGGCTCCTCCTGTCTGCATCTACTCCCTTCCCAGGCAGTCCTCCCATTCTAGGCTCCTCCTGTCTGTGCACCTGCTCCCTTCCATGGCAGTCCTCCCATCCTGGGCTCCTCCTGTCTGTGCACCTGCTCCCTTCCGTGGTAGTCCCCGCTATGCAGGGCTCATCCTGTCTTTGCACCTGCTCCCTTCCATGGCAGTCCTCTCCATCCTGGGCTCCTCCTGTCTATGCACCTGCTCCCTTCCCTGGCAGTCCTCCTCATCCTGGGCTCCTCCTGTCTGCATCTGCTCCCTTCCCAGGCAGTCCTCCCATCCTGGGCTCCTCCTGTCTGTGCATCTGCTCCCTTCCATGGCAGTCCTCCCATCCTGGGCTCCTCCTGTCTGTGTACTGCTCCCTTCTGTGGTAGTCCCCCCTATCCAGGGCTCATCCTGTCTGTGCACCTGCTCCCTTCCATGGCAGTCCTCCTCATCTTCAGCTCCTCTGTGTCTGTGCACCTGCTCCCTTCCATGGCAGTCCTCTATGTCCTCAGACTTGGTCTCCAAATCCTGCTCAGCCTGATCAGGACAGAGTTCTGTTTCTCCATGGTCTGTGTATTTTGGGAGAGTGCCTCCAGACTATCTTTTCATCTCTTTGTGCAAATGTCCGAATGGCAGCTCATGGGTGTAGGGCTGTTTCTTCAAATTCAGCTCCATAGAAAGTAAGATGATATAATTTTAGCCATTAGTCTTCTATCCCAGCAGCACCTCTCAGGTACCGTTAAAATTCTGTTCTGGTTTTTGCTGTGACAGCACCAGAGACCCCTTTCTGACAGGGAGATGAGGTTTTACTTTCCTTTTTCAGATATCAGCCTTTTTCCTGGAGAGTGTATTGTGTGTTAACAATACAAGGCAAAGTGAATATTAATAATCCCTTCTGTAGCTCTGTATAGCTTTCAGATGCCACCACATCCATCAGCTCACTTGATTTGATCTTTGCAACAGCCCTGGGAGTTGGCGGGGGGGGCAGGTGGAGAAAGACGCTCTTGGAAATTTTTATAGATAAAAAAATTGAGGCCTAGATGACTTGCTTACACTCATGTGGATAACACATCACAACTGTATTAACTCAGCCAAGGGTTTTGGTTGCAAGCAAGAGACTAATTTAGCTGAAACAGGCAAGAAATAGCCCACTGTGTCAAAGGAATCAACCTAAGAAAGGATGGAGAAATCCCAGGGGCTCTAGGATCCAAGGGAGAAAGAAGAATGTCCTTTCAGGGCACTTCCATCAGTAGCTCCAGCCACTTTCTGTCCCTGAATCAGGCTTGAGATTCAAATTTTAGTGCTCCTGGGAATGATGATCTTGTTGGCCTACTCTGCTCATGGGAGGATTGGGCCCCATGACTGTACCCCAAAACAATGGGGAAGGGATTTCACAAGTGGAGATGGGGACCTGTTATAGGAGATGACGAGCAGAACAACAACCATCCCATCAGGTCCTCCTGGAGCCCAAGCTTTCATGATCCAGGAGGCGCCACCCCCCTCCATGCTGGCCACATGTTCTATTATGTCTGCACTTGCTCCATTTTTCTTTCTCTGCTGACAGACCTCCCGGGCTTACTCATTTGCTTCAAAATGGCAGACTCAGCCTCCAAGTACTTGCCCCTAAATAACCCAGGATCTCAGTGCTTCAGTTCCAGTTTTCAAGGCAAGACACCCTGGTGGTTCTAGCTCCCCTGGTCTAATTAGCTGATAGTTTGTGCAGTAAAAGGAATCATGGGGCTGGGAGGAGGTTTACATGATAGATGGGGATGCTTGTTCCAGGACCCAAGGACAGAAACTGCAGTGCAGCCTCATGGAATACATATACACACACACGCACACACACACACTTATTCATCACTACTGCTCATCACTTCAGGTTCATATGGTCCCAAATGACCATCCTAGGCTATCCTATGCCTTTCCAGTTTCATCTGCGCAGCTAATTTGGGTCGGCCTCTGGATTTTCCCAACTCCTGATTCTCGAGAAGACACCTATGTTCTCTTTTTAAGCTGGTCACCCTCTGGAGAGGCCATTCTGTGGGCAGTGTTCAAGCCCTGACCCAGCTGACCTAAGCAAGTAGGCAAGAGTATGGCCAGGGGTTGGATGACTGGCCTCTTTATCACCATATCACAGGGGAATGGAGTCCTGGAGAGTCAGAAACCTTTCTTAACCCTGTGTTTCCTGTTGTGGGGCAGGTCAAGGCCCTCCTGGAAGAAATCCTGGAGCGCGTGACAGATGAGTTCAACATGGCAGAGCTGATGGCCAAAGTGGAGGAACGCACCCCCTACATCGTCGTTGCCTTCCAGGAGTGTGAACGGATGAACATCCTCACCAGGGAGATCCAGCGCTCACTAAGAGAGCTGGATCTTGGCTTAAAGGTGAGTTGTGTGAGGTCTGGGTGGGAAGCGGCACTGCCAGAGGACACGGCTGGACCCCCTGGGGGAGGGGGGCTTCCAGGGACTTGGGAGCTGGGCAGCTGTCCTACAGCAATCTGGATGCTCCAGAAGGTGTCACTCCCAGAAACCAGGGTCTGGCTGGGCTGTGGGGAGGCTAAGACCCAAGGTTCTATAAAATCGGAAGCTGTACTGAAGTTAGAATATGCTAGAATGGCGGGTCAGCATATGCACACTGCCTGAGGACACAGTACTCTGAGGAGCAAGCAAGAGTACATTGTGACAGCCTGGTGTCTTCTACTGACATAAGATAAATTGCTTTCGTGGGGAGGGTGGGGGCAAAAGAATGCTGGATGCGGTTCAGGTTCTAGAACTGGACGCCCCCCAGGGTCACCAGCCAGCCCCTGCACTTCCTTGCTGTGTGGCCTTAAAGTGGCTTAGGTCTCAGTGTCTCCGTTTCTTCACCTGTAAAACAGGGATGACAGTCCTACTTCATCAGGCATGGGCAAAGGATTAAGTCAGATAATGTACATAGTATGTTTAGAGCGATGCCTAGCATACAGTAAACACCCCAAAGTAGAGCTGATAATTATCACCACCCTATCAGGGGAAAGGATTTTAATCTCTTACATCAGGGTTGTAGGAAAGGTCCAAGATCCTGCACAGACTCTATGTTGCTCTTGAGCAATGAAGGAGCCTGTTTCGACCACCAGTTCCTTGGATGAGTGAACCTTAAAGACCAGGAGGTAATTATGTTAGGTGCCTGGCCCAGACCCTCGTGGAGAAGCAGTGGTATCACCACGCCTCCAGTGACAGGTAAACGGGAGATCCCGCTGACTTTCAGGAGCTGAAGGGGACCGTCGTCCACTGACATGGGCATGTTCCTTAACACAACTGTGGCCCCAGACAGAGGGAAGGGGAGAGGCCAGTTTTTGGAGCTGGCACAGAAAGCCCAGCCAGGCCCCGAGGTCCAGAAACTACAAAACAGACTGCAAAACCTATGTTGGTAGGCATTTTTTTTAATCTATTAATGTCCTCCCCCCAGTATAGATGAAGTAAGGAGGAAGGACAAACAGAAGTGATGTTGAAGACAGTACATGGAAATGTTTCCAAATTATGTACCAGCTTGTAATCAAATGAAATACAAAATGCCACAGGACCATCTCACGTGTAAAGGAGGAAGGAGTCTGCAGGTCACATGGCTCCATCCCAGAGGCACGGTCTCTACTGGCAGTGACCTCGAGGAGGTTTGCTGCAACCTTATCTTATCAAGTCTGTGCTCTTTGGTGCAGCTTGTTACCATCTGGCTTCTGATTCACTCATTTTTTCTTCCAAGAGCCGAGGCTGTGCTCGGGTGTCACGCATCACAGAGCATGCCCGGACGAAGACGAAGGGGGCGGGCAAGGAGCTTCCTCTTTGCTCTGGGTCTAGTTCAGGCACAGCTGACCGATGTGCTAAATGGGCGGGTCTGAGCAGCCATGCTGGAGGGTGCAGGCGACGTTCTGGTGACCTCCACGATGACGGTGTCAGAAGAGCGAGCACGCGGGCAGAGCATGATACGAGGCCAGCAGGGAGATGCAGGAAGAGAAAGGAAGGAACAAGTGGGCAGCATCAGGGGAGGCCCTGGAGGAGAAGCGGCATAGACTGGCCATGGAGGAAGGGTGGGATTACAGCAGGGGGGGACAAGGAGAAGGATCTTCCCGAGGCGCCGGCAGAGGCACCCTGACCCTGCTCTGGCCGGAGCAGAAGGTCCACTCAGGTGAGCGAGCGTGATGTGGTGAGCTTCAACAGCTGGTGAGGGGACGGCACCCACGAGCAGTCAAGACAGCTGTAGGAGGCCTTTTTCTCCCAGTGCCCCTGGGAGCTGGAGAAGAGGCATTTTGAAACGGTGCCATCTACACCCAGTCTCTTTAGGATAGGTCCCTCCCCAAACAGGCCTGCTCATCGGACTCCTGGGGGGGACTCCCAGCACATGTCCCTGATCCACTGCTGGGACCTGGAAACAGTTATTTTTAAGCAGCAGCCAAGTGATTCTGACCAGAGGTCGTTTGTGAAGCAGAGGTTAAGACAAGTAGGTGGAAGAACAGGATGGGAAAAGGAGTGTGCAGAGGTTGGTAACAGAGTTCAGGGGAGGGAGAGAGACAGGAGAGGAAGGAGCAGAGGGGACAGCCTGGCAGGGGAGGGACAGGGGTCAGCAACTGCCCGCTTCTGGGACAGGGTGGCTGGCTATGCTGACCAGCTCCCATGGCAGAGGGCAGGGGGCAGGGGGACATTCTGACTCTGGTTCTCCTTAAAAGCCACGTTAAAAAAAAAAAAAAAAGCCACGTTAAAGTTCTAGGAGCGGACAGGGGCAACTCACACGACCCCTATACACTTTGTCCAGAGGGGCACCAAAGTTAGTTAGGAGACATCTAACTTTTTAAATCATTAAGTCAATACCCTTAGCATTTATGATAAACTTTTATGTGTAGCTGTTCATAGTTGGCTGCATGGGAAACCATAAGGCTACCACCCACAGAGAACCAGCTGAACTGAGAGGCACAGTATGCTAAGCCCAAAGACTTGTAGGAGCTCAAAGCACACAGAAGTGGTAGAAGAAGACAGGATGGACACCGAAGAGAGGTTGGTTTGCCACAACCACATTTCCACAGAGACAGATTCACCACAGTAAGACATCTGGCTCCTTGCCTTACACAGTGAAGACAGGTCCTCTGAGTACCACAAGCTGACTGCTCAAAGGTACTGACTCTCACTAACCAAATGCACAATAGCCTGATGCACAACAACCTAATAGTAACAAGTCAAAACCCAGTAATACATATGCAAAAAATAGAGAGGAATCCAAATATATCACTAAAGAAAGTCACTTACAGTTAGAGAGCAAGGAAGAAAGGAACAGAGAATAAATATAACCATAAAACAAGTAACAAAATGGCAATAAATACACACATACCTATGAATGATTTTTTGAATGTAAATGGACTAAACCCTCCATTCAAAAGACACAGAGTGACAGGATGAGTAAAAAAATAAGACCCATCTATTCACTGCATACAAGAGACTCATATCAGACCTAAAGATGCATGGAGATTGAAAATGAAGGGATGGAGAAGCATTTATCCTGAAAATGGATCTGAAAACAAAGCTGGGGTAACAATACTTATATTGGACAGATTACACTTTAAAATGAACTGTAACAAGAGACAAAGAAGGACACTTCATAAAAGGAACAATCCAACAAGAAGATAAAACAATTGTAAATATTTTTTTAAAGATTCTGTTTATTTATTTGAGAGAGAGAGAGAGCATGAGCAGGAGAAGCAGACTCCCTGCTGAGCAAGGAGCCCAAAGCGAGACTCAATCTCAGGACCCCAGGACCATGACCTGAGCCGAAGGCAGATGCTCAATGGACTGAGTCACCCAGGCACCCCAACAGTTGTGAATATTTATGCACTCAACATGGGGACACCCAAATATGTAAAACAGTTAATAACAAAAAAGTAATCAATAGTAACTATAGTAGGGGCCTTTAACACACTATGTACATCAATGGACAGACCATCCAAACGGAAAATCAACCAGGAAACAGTGGCTCTGAATGACACATTGGATCAGATGGATTTAACAGATATGTTCAGAACATTCCATCCTAAAACAGCAGAGTGCACATTCTTTTCAAGTGCACATGGAACATTTTCCAGGACAGGTTACGTATTAGGCCACAAAACAAGTCTCAACAGATTGAAAAAGATCGAAGTCATAACCATGCATCTTTTCTGACTACAACACTATGAAACTGAAATCAATCACAAGAAAAAATCTGGAAAGAACATAAACATATGGAGGTTAAATGTGCTATTAAACAAGGAATTGATCAACTGAGAAATCAAAGAGGAAGTCAAAAAAATACATGGAGACAAATGAAAATGAAAACACAACAACACACAAAAAACAATCTTTGGAATACAGCAAAAGCAATTCAAAGTGGGGAGTTTATAGCAATACAGGCCTACCACAAGAAGCAAGAAACATCTCAAACAACCTAACCTTACACATGAAGGAGCTAGAAAAAGAAGAAACCATTAGAAGGAAGGAAATAAAGATTAGAGCAGAAATAAATGAAATAGAAACTAAAACAAAACAAAACCCAATACAATGGATCAATAAAACCAGGAGCTGGTTATTTGAAAAGATCAACAAAACTGATAAACCTTTAGTAGAATTACAAAGAGAGTGAGGGAGTGCCTGGGTGACTCAGTTGAGCATCCAATTCTTGATTTCAGCTCAGGTCATGATCTCAGAGTCATGGAATCAAGCCCCACATCAGGCTCCATGCTAGCCATGGAGCCTGCTTAAGATTCTCTCCATCCCCCTCTCCTCAACCCATTCATGCACACACTCTCAGAGAGAGAGAAAGAGAGAGGACTCAAAGTCAATCAGAAATGAAAGAGAAGGGATCCCTGGGTGGCTCAGCGGTTAGGCGCCTGCCCTTGGCCCAGGCGCGATCCTGGAGTCCCGGGATCAAGTCCCGCATTGGGCTCCTGGCATGGAGCCTGCTTCTCCCTCTGCCTGTGTCTCTGCCTCTCTCTCTCTCTCTCTCTCTCTCTCTCTGTGTGTGTGTCTATCATAAATAAATAAATAAATCTTTAAAAAAATGAAAGAGAAGAACTAAAAACCAACATTTCAATAATACAAAGGATTGTTAGAGATTATAAAAAATTATATGCCAATAAACTGGATAATCTAGAAGTAATGGATAAATTCCTAGAAGCATATAACCTCCCAAAACTGAATCAGGAATAGAAAATTTGAATAGACCAATTACCAGCAATGAAATTGAACCACTAATCAAAAAATTCCTAAAAAACAAAAGTGCAGGACCAGATGGTTTCATAGGTGAATTCTATCAAACAGTAGAGAAGAGTTAATACCTATTCTTCTCAAACTATTCCAAAAAGTAGAAGAGAGAGGAAAACTTCTAAATTCACTCTGTGAGGCTGGCATTACCCTGATACCAAAACCAGATTATTAAGACAGTGCATACAAAAAACTATAGGCCAATATCTCTGATGAACATAGATGCAAAAATTCTCAACAAAATATTAGAAAACTGAATCCAACTATATAGTAAATAAATCATTCACCACAATCAAGTGTGCTTTATTCCTGAGATGCAGGAGTGGTTCAATATTCACAAATCAATCAACATGACACCTCACATAAATATGAGAAAGAATAAAGACCACATGATCATTTCAACCAATGCAGGAAAAGCACAACAAAATACAACATCTATTTGCAATTAAAAAAAAAAAAAAAAAACTCTCCGCAAGTAGAGTTACAGGAAACCTACCTCAACATACTAAAAGCCATATATGAAAACCTCAGAGCTAACATACTCCATGCTGAAAAACTGACAGCTTTCCGCCTAGAATCAGGCACATGACAAAATGCTCACTCACCACTTTTATTGAACATAGTACTGGAAGTCCTAACCACAGCAATCAGACAAAAATTTTAAAAAGGCATCCAAATTGGTAAAGAAGAAGTAAAATGTTCACTATTTGCAGATAATGTGATACTATATAGAGAAAACCCTAAAGACTCCACCAAAAAACTACTATAACTGATAAATTCAGTAAATGAGGTATTCAGTAAAGTCACACGATACAAAACCAGTGCACAGAAATACACTGCATTTCTACATATTAATAATGAAACAGCAGAGAATTTGAGAAAACAATCCCATTTACAATTGCACAAAAATAGTAAGATACCTAGAAATAAACTTAACCCAAGAGGTGAAAGACCTATACTCTGAAAACTATAAAACACTCATGAAAGAAATTGAAGATGACACAAACAAATGGCTCATGGATTGGGAAGATGAATATTGTTAATATGTCCATACTATCCAAAGCCATCTACAGATTTAATGCAATCCCTATCAAAATACCAACAGCATTTTCACAGAACTAAAACAATCCTAAAATTTGTATGGAAAGAATCACAAGAAAATGAAAAAGCTGGAAGTATCACAATCCCAAATTTCAAGATATACTACAAAACAGTAGTGATCAAGACAGTATGGTACTGGCAAAAAATACAGAAACATAGATCAATAGAACAGAACAGAAAGCCCAGAAATAAACCCACCATTATAAGGTCAATTAATCTTTAACAAAAGAACCAAAATTATACTTTGGAAAAAAGTCTCTTCAACGAATGGTGTTGGGAAAACTGGATATCTCCATGCAAAAGAATGAAGCTGGATCACTTTCTTTCACCATTCTCTTACACAATACACAAAAATAAACTCAAAATGGATTAAGGACCTAAATGTGAGACCTGAAAGCATAGAATCCTAGAAGAGAACACAGGCAATAACATCTCGGACATCAGCCATAACAACATCTTTCTAGATATGTCTTCTGAGGCAAGGGAAACAAAAGCAAAAATAAACTATTAGGACTTCATCAAAATAAAAAGCTTCTTCTGCACAAGGTAGGAAACAATAAAACTAAAAGACAGCATACTGAATAGAAGATCTTTGCAAATGACATATCCAATAACAGGCTAGTATCCAAAATATATAAAGAATTTATACAACTCAACACCCAAAATCTAAATAATCCAATTAAAAATGGGCAGGAGACATGAACAGACATTTCTGCAAAGAAGACACGCAGATAGCCAACAGACGTATGAAAAGATGTTCATCATCACTTACCATTAGGGAAATGCAAACCAAAACAATAAGATGGTCACCTCACACCTATCAAAATGGCTAAAATCAACAACACAAGCAACAACAGATGTTGGCGAGGACATGGAGAAAAAGGAACGCTCGTGCCCTGTTGGTGGGAATGCAAACTGGTGCAGCCACTGTGAGAACAGTATGGAGGAGCCTCAAGAAATTTAAACTAGAACTGCTATATGATCCAGTAATCATAGTAGTGAGTATGTACCCAAAGAAAACCAGAACACTAATTTAAAAGGATATATGCACCCCTATGTTTAGACCAGTATCATTTTGTAACACCCAATTATGGAAACAGCCCCAGTGTCCATCAGCTGATGAATAAAGAACGTGTGGTGTATACATACAATGGAATATTATCCAGCCATAAAACAGAATGAAATCTTGCCATTGTTGTTGTCTATGCAACAACATAGATGCCACTAGAGAATAATTCTAGGTGAAATAAGTCAGAGAAAGACAAATACCATATGATTTCACTGATATGTGGAATTTAAGAAAAAAAGAGACAAAAAGCCAGACCCTTAACTTATAAAGAACAAACTGATGGTGACCAGAGTGGGGGGAATGGGTGAAATAGGTGAAAAGGATGAAGGAGGGCACCTGCCGTGATGAGCACTGAGAAATGTATGGAATTGTTGAATCACAATATTGTGCACTTGAAACTATATAACACTGTATATTAACTACACAGGAATTAAAAGAAAAAATTTCTGTGAAACAGTAAAAATAAACACCATATTTCAATGATATAAGACAAAAACATATAAAATATCCTATTAATTTTTCTATTACCTACATATTAAGATATCTGACATTTTAGATATATTGAGTTCAATGGAAATATATTATGAAAATCAAGTTCATCTTTTTAATTTTTTATAGGGGGCTACAAGAAAATTTAAAATTACACACGTTACTCACATTTGCAGCTTGCATTATATCGCATTTGAGCAGTGCTAGTGCTCTCTTAGTTGGAATGATTGGCCAGCCTACACACTGGGCAGGGCTGGGAATTTTTTTTTTTTTTTAAGATTTTCTTCATTTATTTGAGAGAGAGAGACAGAGAGCACAAGCAGAGGGAGGGGCAGAACAAGAGGGACAAGCAGACTCCCCGCTGCTCCATCCCAGGACCCCAAGATCATGACCTGAGTCAGACATTTAAGCTGAGTCACCCAGGTGCCCTGGGAATCGTTTTTGATTATTCAAATGTTTTAGGACATCAGACTTTTCTTTTCTCCCTTAGGCTTTCAGTGGCAATTAACAAACTCTGTTTCTAAATATGTAAAGGATACTCAAACTTGAAGTCCAGCTTGCTGATTTGGAGAACTAACCATTTCAACTCTTTACTCTGATCCATTGTTCTGACTTAATAGCACAGGTCTGACAGGGCCTTGCTTTGACCCTCTTGACGACTTACAGTCACCGCTCACCAGGCAGCCGCCCTGCCCCATTTACCTTCCGTCTTCCAATGCACCGTCAGAACACCCAGCTGGATGGGCTGTGGTCACCCTTGGTCTGGAAGTCAGACTGGAAGGGGTGCAGCTCATGTCATTCCCACCACCGTCCCCATCACCTCCCCTCCTGTGTTACAGACAGATGAAAGCTGGCTGCAAAGGCCACCTTCATTGGGAAGAAAAAGCAGATAGGAACTGACCATCAGGACAGGGTGCAGCCTGCAGCCCCTCGAGGAAGAGGATGTGGGTGTTGCTGACGCCCTCTGGACTGAATGCTGGTTGCCTGGCTGTGAGCCCAGAGCACCCAGCTGCTTCAGATCCAACAGAGGTACCCTTTCCAAATGGAAGTTCCTGGCCCTCCAGGGGTTAGAGTCCTTAGGTGTGGACTGCAGCCTACGAATCTGAGGAATTTGATAAGATTGGGCTTGAACAAATGTAAACAGGTTTCTGTATGATAGTATAGCTGGACCTTTAAGAAGGGCCCACTTGCCCAGAGCATGGCCAGAAATTTCCTGTCTGCCCACCCCAGCCTCCACTGATCTGGAAACACCTCAAGAAACTGATGTTTTCTGAACAGCTTCCAGGAAATGCTGTCCTAGAATCTATGCTTTCCTCTTCTCCTAAGAAGGGACACAACTCTGACTTAGTGAATTTGTGGTGGGGCTCTCTCTCATTCCCTCTCAGCCCCTCCAATGAATGTGAGTCATTTCTACTTCATCTAAAGGTCATGGGAATACTGACGTCAGACACCTAACTACAAGGTGAATGGTTTCCTCTTTTCCTAAACTGTTCTTCACTCTCAAACTGGCAAAACCTCAGAGACAGTACATTCTCGAAGGCTCTGTCACTTCCACATTCAATCAGCAAATGTAAAAGCATTGTCAGAAAGAATTAACATCAGATTATAAGCAGATGTGAGAAAGTTTTAAGAAAGCCAAGTTACACATTTTATGTTTCTCTATCAAAATGATTTCAGATTTCCAAATAGTGTTTAAAATTCAGAATCGCATATTTTTTAAGATCTTATTTTTTTAGAGTGGTTTTTAGGTTCATAGCAAAATCAAAAGGAACGTACAGAGATTTCCCACATACTCCCAGCTCCCATACAGCCTGCCCCCCATCCGCATCTCCTACCAGAGTGGTCCATTTGTTACAACTGAGGAGCCTACACCATCTCATCACAATCACCCACAGTCCGTGGTTTATACTGGGGCTCCCTATTGGTGTTGTACATTCCAGTGGTCTGGACAAATGTGTCAGGACAGGGCAGCCCAGGTGGCTCAGCTGTTTAGCGCTGCCTTCAGCCCAGGGCGTGATCCTGGAAACCCAGGATTGAGTCCCACATTGAGTTCCCTGCATGGAGCCTGCTTCTCCCTCTGCCCTGTGTCTCTGCCTCTCTCTCTGTGTCTCTTATGAATAAATAAATAAAATCTTTAAAAAAAAATGTGTCAGGACACAACTGTGATACTTGACAGAAAAGGAAGGAGAGAGCTGCTCCCTTCATCGTACGAGCTTATTATGGGGAGGCAGTTTCGGGGCTGCAGGTCAGCAAAGAGCTCCACAGTTCTACTGAACTGAGGATGTGCAGAGCAGAGCTTGTGGAGGCCAAAGCAGCGGGGTTTGTAGAGCAGAGTGCCTACATCAGGGAGCCGCCCAGACAAAAAGCCTCAAACATCTGCACAGGGGTTCCCCTCGAGACTCTGGCTGGCTACTGCTCTACACGTGAGTGAGGAAAAAAACCATCCAAGGCTGAGAAGGAACCATGAGGAACAGAGAACAAATCTCAGAGCTCACATAGAGCTGGGAATATGTGTTTGTGTTCCCACTAACTGGAGTACAAATAAAAATTTTTTAAAATTTAAAAAAGCAGGAAATATCAAAGAGAATTCTCAGAAGAGTATCAACCTAGTAGCAGGCTAAACTGAACTCAGACTAAAACTGGTCTGTACTCCCACTGTAGCAAAGCTGAAACACAAACTTCCAACAGATCCTCTAATTTCAAGTAAATTAACTGCAGGGGAAAAAAATTCCAGCACTGTTAAAAGGAATAGACCAAAATCCAGCACTCAAAAATGTAAAATTCATAGTGTCTGACATAAGCTAAGCAAATTACAAGCATGTAAAGAAGCAGGAATATATATGATCTATATCCAGGAGAAAAGTGGATCCTATTGGAAAGGAGCCAGAAATGGCAGGGATGATGGAATTCACAGACAAGGAGGTTAGGACATGATCGTAAGTTTGCTGTATATGTTTAGGAGACAGAAGAAAATACAAACCTGATAAAGAACAAATGGAACATATAAATGGAACGTGCAGAGATGGAAAATATAATAGCTGAATGAAAAATGAGATGTTTGGAAGATTTACAGATGATGAAAACATAGCAAAAGAAACTATCCAAAGTGAGGGGAAAAGCAAAATACTGGAAAAAAGTAGACAGCCCATCAGGGACCTGTGGGATAATATCTAGTGATTTAATATATGTAATTAGAGTCCCAGGAGGATGGAGGCGAGGGCAAGGGTCAGGAAAAAACACTTGAAGAAATGCCACAGTTTTGCAAGTTTGACAAAAACTATAAACCCATAGGTGCAAGAAGCTCAATAAGCCTATGCAGAATATATCTAATGAAAACTATGTAAAGGTACCCTTCACCCTTAGTGAAACTCAAGGGTAAAGAAGGCGGGGTGAGGGGCGGGAATAGGGGCGGGGTATATGCAAAGGAGCAAAGAAAGAAATGAGCAGATTTCTCATAAGGAGCTATGCAAACTGGAGACACTGGAGAGGTAGCATGAATGTGCTAACAGAAAAGTGCCAAAAAGAAAACGAGAGGTACCAGGACAGCTCAGTCGGTTGGGCATCTGATTCTTGATTTCAGCTCAGGTCATGGTCTCAGGATCATGGGATCAAGCCCCATGCCAGGCTCCTTGCTCAGTGAGGAGTCTGCTGGAGATTCTCTCTCCCTCGGTCCCTCCCCACCTTGCTCGCCATCTCTCAAATAAATAAATCTTTAAAAAATAATAATAAACCCAGAACCCTTTGACTAGCACAAAAAGAAAACTAAATAAAGGCGTACCTCACTTTGTGGCATTTCACTCTACTGAGCTTTGCAGATAATTGCATTTTTTTTTTTTTTTTTTTTTTTTTACAAATAGAAAGATCGTGGCAACCTGCATCAAGCAAGTTATAGGCCTCGTTTTTTCCAACAGCATTTGCTCACTTCATTTCTCTGTGTCACATTTTGGTAATTCTCACAATATTTCAAATGTAATTGGTAAATGTTTATGTGTTCTGACTGTTCCATTGACTGGCCATTCCTTTGTCCCTCACCCTCTTCATTGGCCACCCTCTTCCCTGAGACACAACAATATTGAAATTAGGCAATTAATAACCCCGACAGTGGCTCCTAAGTGTTCAAGTGAAAAGAAGAGTCATATGTCTCTCACTTGAAATCAAAAGCTGGAAACGATTAAGCTTAGTGAGGAAAGCATGTTAAAAGACAAGATAGACCAAAAGCTAGGCCTCTTGCACCAAATGGTTAGCTCAGTTGTGAATGCAAAGGAAAAGTTCTTGAAGGAAATTAAACTGCTTGTTCCGTGGACACACACATGATAAGAAAGTGAAACAGCCGTCTTACTGATGTGGATAAATGTCAGTGGTCTGGATAGAAGGTCAAAGCAGCCCCAACATTCCCTTAAGTAAAAGCCTAATCCAGAGCAAGGCCCGAGCACTCTTCAATTCCATGAAGGCTGAGAGAGGTGAGGAAGCTGCAGAATAAGTCTGAAGCTATCAGAGGTTGGTTCAGGAGGTTTAAGGAAAGAAATCATCTTCATACATAAAGGTGCAAGCTGCAGGTTCTCCAAAAGATTGAGCTAATGAAAGTGGCTACACTCAGCAACAGATCTTCAATGTAGATGAAACAGCCTTCTGTTGGAAGAAGATGCCATCTAGAACTCTGACAGCTGGAGAGAAGTCAATGCCTGACTTCAAAGCTTTAAATAGGCCGACTCTCTCGTTAGGAGCTCATGCAGCTGGTGACTTTAAGTTGAAGCCAATGCTCATTTACCATTCTGAGAATTGCAGGGCCCTTCAGAATTGTCCTTAATCTACTCTGTCTGTGTTCTTTCATTGGAACAATAAAGCCTGGATGGCAGCACATCTGTTGACAACATGGTTTACTGAATATTTTAAGCCCACTGCTCAAAAAAACCAGAATCCTTTCAAAATATGGCTGCCTATTGACAATGCACCTGGTCACCCAAGAGTGCTGATGGAAATGTACCTGAAATTAATGTTGGTTTTATGCCTGCTAACACAACATCCATTCTGTAGCCTATGGATCAAGGAGGAATTTCAACTTCCAAGTCTTATTATTTGTGAAATATATTTTACAAGGTTCTAGCTGCCATGGATTGTATTCCTCTGATAGATGTGGACAAAGTAAATTGATAACTTTTGGAAAGTATTCACCTTCTAGATGCCACTTAGAACATTTGTGATTCATGGGAAGAAGTCAAAATATCAACCATAGGATATAGTAGGAATAGGAGGAGTTTAGAAGAACTTGATTCCAACTCTTATGGATGACTTTGAGAGGTTCAAGACTTCTGTGGAGGAAGTCACTGCAGATGTGGTACAAAAAGCAAAAGAACTAGAATCAGAAGTGGAGCCAGAAGATGGGACTGATTCACTACAATCTCATGATAAAACTTGAATGGATGAGGAGTTGCTTCTATTTTTTTTTAAGATTTTATTTATTTATTCATGAGAGAGAGAGAGAGAGAGAGAGAGAGAGAGGCAGACACAGGCAGAGGGAGAAGCAGGCTCCATGAAGGGAGGGAGCCTGACGTGTCACGGGACTCCAGGATCATGCCCTGGGGCGAAGGCAGGCACCAAACCACTGAGCCACCCAGGGATCCCTGTAGTTGTTTTTTATAGATGAGCAAAGAACGTGGTTTCTTCAGATAGGATCTACTTCTGGTGAAGATGCTATGAAATTTTTGAAGTGACAACAAAGGATTGAGAATATTCCAAACATGTAGCTGATAAAGCAGCAGCAGGGTTTGAGAGGATGGACTGCAATTTGGGTCAAATGCTATCAAACAGCATTGCAGCTACAGAGAAATTGTTTGTGAAAGGAAGAGTCAATTGATACAACAAACGTCACTGTTGTCTTATTTTCAAAAACTGCCACTGTCACCCCAGCCTTCAGCAGCCACCACCCTGAACACTCAGCAGCCATCAATGAGACAAGACCCTCCACCAGCAAAAAGATGAGTACTTGCTGAAAGCTCAGATGATGGCTATTTTTTTTTAAAGATTTTATTTATTTATTCATGATAGTCACAGAGAGAGAGAGAGGCTCAGAGACACAGGCAGAGGGAGAAGCAGGCTCCGTGCACCGGGAGCCCGACGTGGGATTCGATCCTGGGTCTCCAGGATCGCGCCCTGGGCCAAAGGCAGGCGCCAAACCGCTGCGCCACCCAGGGATCCCTGATGATGGCTATTTTTAAGTGAAGGTATGTACATTGTTTTTTCATATATAATACTAATGCACACTTAATAGATTACAGTGTAAACATTAACTTTCACACGTACTGGGAACCCAAAACATTCATTTGACTTGCTTTATTGCAATATATAGCTTCTCGCAGTGGTCTAGAACCAAACCCACAATATCTCTGAGATATGGCTATAAGCATGTTCTCAGACAACAAAGAGAATCCATATCCAACAGGCCTAAAATAAAAGTTAAAAGCAATGCTCCAGACAGAAGGAAAATGATACCATATGGAAATCCAGATCTACACAAAGAAATGACTGTCTCCATGGATGGTAAATATGTGAGTAGTATTAAAGACATTTTTTTATCACTTAAGAATCTTCAAAAAATAATTGACTTTTTAAAACAAAAATAAGGGGCAGCCTGGGTGGCTCAGCGGTTTAGCGCTTGCCTTCTGCCTAGGGCATAATCCTGGAGTCCCAGGATTGAGTCCCACGTTGGGCTCCCTGCATGGAGCCTGCTTCTCCCTCTGCCTGTGTCTCTACATCTTTCTCTCTGGATCTTTCATGAATAAATAAATTAAAACAAAAATAATAATTACTATGGGCTTTTTATGACATATGTAGAACCAAAATGTATGTCAACAATAGCATAAAAATGAAAGGGAGGAATATAACTGCTACATTGTACATGACGTGGCATATTATTTGAAGGTAGACTGTGAGTAAAGAGACATACGTAAATCCTAGAGGAGGGGTCAGCAAACTAATGGCCTGCAGGCCAAATCCAGCCCACAACCTGTTTTTGTAAGCATTTACTGGACTAAGGCCACAATCATTTAATTTACACATTGTGTATGGCTGCTTTTGTGCTAAGACTGACGAGGTGAGTAGCTACAACAGAGACCATGCGGCCTCGAAAGCCTACAGTATTTTTTTTAATTTATTTTTTATTGGTGTTCAATTGACTAACATACAGAATAACCCCCAGTGCCCGTCACCCATTCACTCCCACCCCCCGCCCTCCTCCCCTTCTACCCCCCCTAGTTCGTTTCCCAGAGTTAGCAGTCTTTACGTTCTGTCTCCCTTTCTGATATTTCCCACACATACAGTATTTTTTTTTAAAGCCTACAGTATTTACTATTTGACACTGTGCTGAAAATGTGCCAACCCCTACCCAGAGCAGCCAATGAAATAAGTAAAAAAAAAAAAAAAAAAAAAAGTAGATTTAAACTCTGTCATACTGATAATTACATTAAATATAAATGATCTAAGTGTCCAAAGTACTGATTAGAATTGTCAGAATAAACAAACCAACAAGATCTAACACACTGTTGTGTCAGAGATCCTGTCCCCAGATCACTTCTGCATTTGAAGATTGGATCTCAGCACACAATTCTACACTTGACTGAGACTGTTACAATGGGACAGTAAAAATACACGCACAGGGACACCTGGGTGGCTCAGTCACTTAAGCATCTGCCTTCAGCTCAGGTCATGATCTCAGGGTCCTGAGATCAAGCCAAGCATTGGGCTCCCTGCTCAGTGGGGAGTATAATTCTCCCTCTCCCTCTGCTCTTCCCCCGTTCATGCTCATGTGCACTCGCTCGCTCTCTCTCAAATAAAATCTTTTTTTTTTTTTTAAAGAATAAAAATAAATAAATAATAAATAAATAAATAAATATATATATATATATATATATATATATATATATATATGGCTGGATCATGAAGGGAAAATTCACAGCAGAGTCAAGAGAAATCCATATGCAGACTTCTTATGCCATCTCCCTCTCCTGAGGTATCACATAGAGTATGATCCTATATCCAGAGAAAATATTTTAGGAATGAAGGGGAAATCAAGACCTTTTCAGATGAAGGAAAATCATAACAGAATTTGTCACCAACCCTAAAAGATGGGAGGAGGAAAGGATCCAAGATGGTGACATGGTAAGATCCTGAACTCAGCCCTCTCCAGGGTCATACCAAATCCATACCTATATATAGAACAATTCCTCCTGAAGAAGTGGTGAGGGCTGACTGGATAGAGGGCCTTGGTACAGTGGAAAGGAATAGTACTGAGGGCCTGGGGGCAGATTTGTCTGCCCTGTGGCACAGGAAAAAAAAAAAACAGTTTAAAAGGGCAGATAGAATGTAAAGGAACCAGCTTTACTCCACCAAATGGTGAGGGAACTGCTGGAAATTTCTTCTAGCGTCAGAGGCCTGGGTGAGTGCCACTGTTCATGATCCACCTTTTTTTTTTTTTTTATTAAAGATTTTATTAACTTGAGAGAGTGAGTGGAGGAGACAGAGAGAGAGAATATTAAGCAGACTCTGTGCTGAGTGCAGAGCCCAACATGAGGCTTCATCCCATGACCACAAGACCATGACCTGAGCCAAAACCAAGAGTTGGACGCTCAACTGACTGAGCCACCCAGTGCCCATCTCCTCCACTGTGACAGCACAGATGACAGCAAGGTCTGGGGACCCTAGATGGCCAGCTGCCTTAGTGAGCTCCAGGCCTCCAGTCACACAGGTCTAGTCCTCACATCAAGGCAGCCCCCGTAAGGCACACACCACGACACCCCTGGACAGCATCTACTGAAGCTACTACTAGTCAGCTCACCAAGGCAACATGGGCACAAAGCATCCCAGAACACCCCAGGCTTGTACCTCTTTCAACTCTAGATGACTCACCAGGGCGTCCCCTGGGTGCTGCACCCCAGGGGCTCCTAGCCTGCACCTAACTTCAGCTCTAGCCACCTCAGCAGGGAGGGCCCAGCTTGGAGCACCCCGACCCACTACAGCTCCAGTCAGCCAGTCAAAATCACTAAGCACATGCAGTCTACACAGGGGACATCCCTACACAATATTCTTCCCTTAGGTTTAGGAGAAGTAGCTGTTCCAACTAATTCACAGACTCAAACACAGACAGTAATGAGGAGATAGAGGAATATGCTCCAAATAAGAGAAAACAAAACCAAACTGGGGCCAGGGGCGGGAGGGGGGGGTTGGGGGCACAGATAATAGAACTAAATGAAATGGAGATAAAGCAATCTACCTGATAAAGAGTACAAAGTAATTATCACAGAGATGCTGATCAGACTTGATAGAGGAGTGGACAGACTCAGTGAGAACTTCAACAAAGAGATGGAATTTATTAAAAAAGAAACAATCAGGGGCACCTGGGTGGCTCAGTGGTTGAGCATCTGCCTTCAGCTTAGGTTGTTATCCCAGGGTCCTGGGATTGAGTCCTGCATTGGGCTCCCCGCAGGGAGCCTGCTTCTCCCTCTGCCTCTCTCTGTGTGTCTCTCATGAATGAATAAATAAATAAAATCTTTAAAAAAGAAAGAAAGAAAAACAGAGTTGAAGAACACAATAACTGAAATGAAAAATACACTACAGGGAATCAACATTAAGTTAGAGGATGTCAAAGCAGAACCACAAGCTGGAAGACAGAGTAACGGAAAGTACTAAAGCTGAAGAAAAAAAGAAGAAAAAAGAATTTTTAAAATAAGGGTGGGTTAAGCAATCTCTAGCACAATATCAAGCATACAAACATTTACAATATAAGGGTCCCAGAAGAAGGAGAGAGAGAGAGACAGAAATTTTATTTGAAGAAATAATAGTTGAAAACTCTCCTAACCTTAGGAAGAAAAAAGGCATCCAGGTCCAGGAATCACAAAATGTCTCTAACAAGATGAATTCAGAGTGGTCCACACCAAGATACATAATAATTAAAATGTCACAGATTGAAAATAAAGAGAGCATCTTAGAAGTACCAAAGGAGAACAACTATTTATATACAAAGGAAACCCCATGAGGCTATCAGCTGAGTTTCTGACATAAATTTTACATGCCAGAGGGCACCTGGGTAGCTCAGTCTGTTAAGCATCCGACCTTTGATTTCAGCTCAAGTTATGATCACATGGTCATGGGATGGAGCCCCACATCCAGCTACCCTGTGTGGAAGGAAGGGAGGGAAGGGAGGAAGGCAGGGAGGGAAGGAGGGAGGAAAATTTTACAAGCCAGAAGGGACTGGCATGATATATTCAAAGTGCTGAAAGGAAAAAAACCTACAACCAAGGATACTCTACCTGGTAAGGTTTATCATTCGGAATTTAAAAACCAATAAAGAGCTTCTCAGACAAAAGTTAAAGGAGTTCATCACCACTAAACCACCCATATAAGAAATGGTAAAGAGACTTAAGCAGAAAAGGATACAATTAGAAATAAAAGTTATTATTTAAATTTCATGAGTAGAAGCAAACATAAAGGTAATAGATCAATCATTTATAAAGCTAGTATGGCATTACCCTAATACCAAAACCTAGACAGGCACTACAAAAAAAAAAAAAAAAAAAAAGTCAACATCTCTGATGAACATAGATTTAAAAATCCTCAGCAAAATATTAGCAAACCAATCCAACAATACATTATATACATCATCCACTTCAATCAAGTGAGATTCATTCCAGGGATGCAAGAGTGGTTCAATATTCACAAAACAATCAATGTGATTAACCATAATAACAAAAAAAAAAAAAAAGGATTAGGGCACCTGGGTGGCTCAATTGGTTAAGGATCTGCCTTCAACTCAGGTCATGACCTCAGGGTCCTGGGAACAAGCCCTGCTCAGTGAGGAGTCTGCTTCATCCTCTGACTCTCCCTCTGCCCCTCCATCCACATTCCTCTCTCTCACTCTCTCAAAATCTTTTTTTTTTAAAATCAATCAGTGGAATTCACAACATGAATGTACATAAGAAAAAAATAGGATTATCTTCATAAATGAAAAAAAAATTAACAAAATTTAATACCAAACCTTGACTTAAAATATCAGAAAAATAAGAAAAGGAACTTAACTAAATAAATGACATCAAAGAAAAACTGACCACATTTAATGATGAAAGACAATTTTTTTCCTCTAAGTTTGAAACAAGAATAATGTCCACCCTCATTTATCATTGTAAAGAAGTTCCTAGATAGTATAAGGCAAGAAATAGTTACACAGACAGGATCTCATAAAAAAGAGGCTTTGAATTCATTTTTTTCCCTTTGCACTAAATTTTGATACTTATTTTATTAAAAAATCAGCTATTTTTAGGGAAACTTTATTTAAACCTAAGTTATAAACAGCGCATAACAATGAATAGCTGGGGCTGTTTTCCTTTTTAAAAAAATATTACAGCATTTATATCTGAAAATAGCCCAGCCACTCGACTCCATGGTATAGGAAGTATATATGCAACAGCAACAGTCTCTCTGTGAATTTCATAAAGAAGTTATTCATCTATTTCCTATAAATCAGGGGTCAGAAGGTTAGTTTCTAGTTGTCACTTAGGACCCGAAATAAGTTCCTCTTTAAGAGAGGTACTTTTTTTTTTTTTTTTTTAAACAGTTCCAAGAGTTAGGAGAAAGATTTGGGCCTAGCACTACACAATGCAGTCTCCCATCCCACAGGCAAGGTGACTCGAGGCTCCACTGAGGTCTCTCCATTTTAGCAGTCTGCACTTTAGGCAAGCCGAGCGGCCTCAGTCCACATAGGCAGCTATAATTGAACACCAGACTGGGTGGCTTAAAAACAATACAAATTTACTTCTCACAGTTCCAGAGGCATCGGCAGATCTGGTGTCTGGTGAGGGCCCACTTCCTGGTTCACTGCCAGCCATCATCTTACTGGGCCCCCACAAGACAAAAGAGGTGAGGGGGCTCTCTCTGGGGTCTCCTTTATAGCAAGAGCACTGATCCCATTCGTGAGGTCCCCACCTCACGACCCAGTCACCTCCTAATACCATCACACTGTGGGTCAGGATTCCAACATACATATTTGGGTGCATGGGGAAGGGATATATTCAGTCCATACCATGAGGCTTGTCGAGTACTCTAACCCCTGTACAGAACCCACTGTACTAGAAATGGGGTCTTAAAGAAATTGCTAGAGATCCTTGTCATAACCAAAGTTACAAAATCAAATTTAACAATGGTTTTCAACGTAACCCTTCTTTACAAAGTTCATCCAGTAGTTGGAAGAGGGCTCCTTCAAGGTGACCCTGTATCCAATACCTCGATTCTGGAGGAAATCCCTGACTTGGGGGGACACAGATCTCCCAGGCTTGGGCCTCTTGTGCTTCTGAGCTGTGCACAGAAGCCTGCAGGGCTGCTGCAAAGGCTGGAGGAGAACCGATGCTTTACGGTTGGTGGAAGCAGCAGGGAACCCACAGGTGGTCTGGGGTCCACAGTGGACGTTGACTCCTATCAGTAGACAGGTGTAGACTCTGATTGCATGGAGCAGGGAAAGTTTTAAAGTCTGCAAGTCAAGTATTAGGGACAGTCACTGTGTCAGCACCACTCCTGGAGTTGTCATCTGTCTGCTTGTGTGCCATGAGCCAGAGGTCCCTAAGGCCAGTTGTTTCCAGGGACTTCCTGCCCCCTCACTCTTTGCCCTCTTGCTCTTTGTCTACAGGGGGAGCTGACCATGACCAGTGACATGGAGACCTTACAGAACGCCCTATACCTAGACACAGTGCCAGAGTCCTGGACCAGGCGAGCCTACCCTTCAACAGCAGGCCTGGGAACCTGGTTTTTGGACCTCCTCAACCGAATCAAAGAGTTGGAAGCTTGGATAGGAGACTTTGCAATGCCCTCCACGGTGTGGCTGACAGGCTTCTTCAACCCCCAGTCCTTCCTGACCGCCATCATGCAGTCCACGGCCCGTAAGAACGAGTGGCCCCTGGACAAGATGGCCCTGCAATGTGATGTGACCAAGAAGAACAGGGAGGACTTCAAGAGCCCTCCTCGGGAAGGGGCCTACATCCATGGCCTCTTCATGGAAGGCGCTCGCTGGGACATACAGGTAAATCTTGGGGTGAGCCTCAGGGCACCCTCTGTGGGCTGATTAAATTACATGTTGCCTCCACTGAGTCTGATCACGAAAAGGCATGTCCCGGGATCTTCTGACCTAGGTGTCCTTCCCTTGAGGCCATCAAGCCACTTTCATGCAGCCAGGGATGGCACATCTAGCACAGACTTCACAGAGTGGGTAGAGTATAGTAATTAAAGGCAAGGGCTCGAGAACTGAACAGCTGGATCTAGATCCCAGCATCTCCATCTACTGCCGCTATGACCTTGGAACATGGTTCTACCTCTCCAAATCTGTTTCTTCGAGTGCTAAATGGGAAAATATATAGGCTGCAAAAATTAAATTAGTTACTATATGGGGCACTTGGAATAGTGCCTGGCACACAGAGAGTGCTCCAAAGGTGTTGGAGTTGGCTATCCCTGCTACTGGCTGACCGGGGGATATCATTTCACCCCCCGCGGCCACTTCCTCATTCCTGAGCTCTAGGAAGGCCAGCATCCCTTCTGCCTTTTACATTGCCCCTGTCTGCAAAGGGAGTCCAGTAGATGCTATTTTACAGGGCATTCTGAAAGGATTCCTCAGTGAAGCCTGATAAAAATTTGAGTCACAATAAGATTAGCTGGGATAAATGACATGTGCAAGGATGGATAACTCTAGAACAAGTTTATGTTTGTTATACACACGACCTGGAAGAGGTGCTTAATCAAATACCCTGCTTGGTAAGTGACACTTAACTGTTCCTAGCAGTCAGTATCGAATTAATGGGAGAAAACTGTTAGAAGATCTATAATATCATAGAAGGTCATATAAATACACATAGAGCTGTATTAAACAATGACTCCCAAAATTCTACCAGAACCTCAGAATGTGACCCTACCTAGAAATAGGGTCTTTGCAGATATAAGTAGTTAAGATGAGGTTATACTCTACTATACACTTAGGGCAGAGCAGGCCCTAAATCCAAGGACTGGAATCCTTATAAGGCCATATTGGAAGCACAGAAGCAAATGTCCTGTGAGGACAGAGGCAGAAATTGGAGTGATACATCTGTAAGCCAAGAAATGCCAAGGATGGCCAGCAGCCACCAGAAGCTAAGAGAGAGGCATGGGATAGTTTCTGCCTCAGAGCCTCCAGAAGGAGCAGACCCTATGTATACCTTGATTTAAGACTCAGGCCTTCAGCAGTGTGAAAAAATATATTTCTGTTGTTTAAAGCAACCAAATTCATAGTAACTTGTTACAGCAGCCCTATGAAACCAACTGAGGGCCAACAGAGAAGACAGTAAAGCAAGACAGTGTTTAAACAGCCTGAAACTTGAGAAGGAAGCTACCTTCCCCCTCTCTATGCTAACATTTGTCCAAGATTCCATCAGTGGGGATCACACACGGATTATATTAGGTATAGGGTGGCCTTGGGTGGCCAGAACTAGAATACAAAAAAAAAAAAATTGGAGCAATTAGGGAAGAAGTTCAAAAGAGCACTGGCACTGTGGGAGAAAGGGGAAAGGACACCGATTCTAATCATCTAATTATCCAATATTTTATTACCTTGTTTCTTCATAATAACTTCCCAAAAAGCAATACTCGCCCACCAAGAACTCTTGTTCTGTTTCTGCTCCTAGAAAGACATCAGCAAAGGTAAGAGTAAGAATGTCCAAAAATCTCCTCCATAAAATCATAACACTGGCCCAAAATTGTCAGAACCCACTTTTTTACACAACTCTAGAGATCAACCAAAGGCTTTTAGCTTTTTAGTGTTTTGTGAAGAAAAACATCCAACTCTCACTAAGAAGAAACACTTGGCAGACTTTTTTTTTAAAGAAAAGTTTTGTGGGGTGTTTTGTTTTGTTTTTTGTTTTTTGTTTTTTGTTTTTTTTTGACAGAGAGAAAGAGCATGAGCAGGGTGAGGGGCAAGCAAAGGGAGATGGAGAAGCAGACTCCCACTAGGCAGAGAGCCCAATGTGAGGCTCAATCCCAGGACCCCAGGACCATGACCTGAGCTGAAGACAGATACTTAACCAACTGATCCACCCAGGCACCCTACTGGGCAGCCTTTTAACTTGCTCTGTTTCTATTCTTTCCCCACCAACTCTGTGGTGGCCTTGAGAACCAACATGCCACAGTCGTAGTGCAAACAGCAGCCTCCCAGCCATTTGAGGCAAAATGGAGTTGTAGTTCTTTCAAAGCTCCATTCCCAGAAAACTGTCATTATTTTCCCCTACCTGTTGATTTCATGGAAAACCCCCATTTATAAGTCTGTCTCTATTTGACCTGAGTTAGAGCTTACGCAAGGGAACAGCCTTTCCCCCCCAAGGGCCATTTACTGTTTTCTGTCTAAAAACAGACAACTGTTTAATCCTTTAGATAACAGTGCAAATAACAGGCTAACCAAAAAGCTTAAAAAGAGAAGCTGGAGCATGAGATGACCTCCAACATGGCCCTGGAAACCTAGAAGGCCACACCCATGTGCCGGGCTGTGCACAGGCTCAAGAAAGACCTGAGAAGGCTATAAACTCACCTCTGGCTGACCTGGAGGCTCTTTACAAGCAGGAAGTTAAGACTAAGCCAGAATGTTAAACTGCCCTGCTGAGCACTGAAGGCATGCCCAACTCATACGCAGAGCCCCTGAGCAAAAACTGAGAGACTTACTGGATGCAGGTGTTTAAGAAAATCTCTGTCCTGTTACTTGCTAACCACTCAGCTAACTGGGCAGGCCACTTCAGTAGTCATATGTGACAAAGACAGACTTTACAGAATCAGTTCAGAAAAGAAGTTACTAAATAAACAACAACAACAAACCCTATGTTGACGTTTTCAACAAAAAATCATGAGACATTCAAAGAAACCAAAGGGGGGGGGGTGGGGAGCAGTCAAAAGAAATGGTTCCTGGGAAGCCCAGGTGGCTCAACAAGTTTAGCGCCGCCTTCAGCCCAGGGCATGATCCTAGAGACCCCGGATCGAGTCCCGCGTCAGGCTCCCTGTATGGAGCCTGCTTCTCCCTCTGCCTGTGTCTCTGCCTCTCTCTCTCTCTCTCTCTCATGAATAAATAAATAAAATCTTAAAAAAAAAAAAAGAAATGGTTCCTGAAGTTCAGAAGTGGGACATACGAGGATCCCTGGATGGCGCAGCGGTTTAGCGCCTGCCTTTGGCCCAGGGCACAATCCTGGAGACCCGGGATCGAATCCCACGTCAGGCTCCCGGTGCATGGAGCCTGCTTCTCCCTCTGCCTATGTCTCTGCCTCTCTCTCTCTCTCTCTCTCTGTGACTATCATAAATACAAAATAAAAAATAAAAAGAAGTGGGACATACTACACAAAGCCTTTTAATCAGCCATTTTAAGTATGTTCAGAGAACCAAAGCAAAGTATGTGAACAATGTCTCACTGAATAGAGAATATTAATAATGGGAGGAAAATACATTTTAAAAAACCAAATAGTAACTCTGGAGTTGAAAAGTATTAATACCTTAAATGAAAATTCAGTAGGGAAATTCAACAGAAGATTTGAGCAGGCAGGAATCACCCAACTTGGAAGTACATCAACTGAGATGATACAATCTGACAAGCAGGAAGATAAAAAGAATGAAGACAAATGAACAGTTTAGAAACCTGAGAAAAATCAAGAAAGCCAACATCCCCATAGTGGAAGTCCCAAAAGGAGGAGAGAGAGAAAGAGCTAGAAAGACTATTTGAAGCAGTGATGGCCACTTTCCAGATTTGATTAAAAAAAATAATAATCTATACATCCATGAATCTCAACAAAATCCAAACAGGATAAACTTAGAAATTCATACCTTGGGCACTTGGGTGGCTCAGGCAGTCAGTTAAGCATTCGACTCTTGATCTCAGCTCTGGACTAGATCTCAGGGCTATATGTTCAAGCCCATCAGAAAAAAAGGAAAGGAAAGGAAAGGGAAAAAGGGAAAGGAAAGGAAACCCACACCTGACATATTATAAGATAAAGAGAGAATCTTGAAAGCTGCAAGAGAAAAGCAATTTATCACATACAAGGGGTCCTCAATGGGATGAACAGCTGATTTCTCCTAAGAAACCATGAAGGCCAGAAGGCAGCAGAATGAAAGGTCAAAGTGCTGAAAGAGCAGCCAACAGTTCTATATTCAGTAAAACTATCTTTCAAAAATGAAGGAGAAATCAAGACATTCTCAGGAAAAAGAGAAGGGTGAGGTGCCTGGGTGGCTCAGTTGGTTAAGCATCCAACTCTATATTTCAGTTCAGGTCTTAATCTCAGGGTCATGAGTTCAAGCCCTGCGCTGGGCTCCACACTGAATGTGGTGCCTATTTAAAAAAGACAGACAGAGAGACAGAGAATTTACCACTAGCAGATGAGACCTGTAAGAAATACTTAAGAGAGTTCTTCAGGATGAAATAAGTTACAAGACAATAATCCAAATCCACATGAAGAAACAGTATACCAGCAAAGATAATTACATATGTAAATATAAAAAAGTTTGTATCTTTTATTTCTTTCCTAATCTGATTCAAAGGACAAGTCCAAGAAGCAATAACCATAAATCTGTGCTGATAAGCATAAAAGATGTTATTTGTATAATGAAAACAACACAAGGTTTTGAGCATAGGAAGGAGAAGGAATGGAACTTATATAGGAATACAGTTTTAGTATACTACTGAAATTAAGTTGGTATTATCCTGAAGTAGATTTTTTTACAATGATGTTGATTGTAATCCCTAGGGAAACCACAAAAAAAAAATAAATTTTAATATAGTAAAAGAAATGACAAGGGAATTAAAATGGTATACTAAAATAGATCTCTACTGAATGGAAAAGAAGGCAACAAAAGAGAAATTGAGAAGCAAAAAAAAAAAAAGAGGACATAGAAAACAAAGAGTCAAGTGACAGATGTAAGCGTTACCTTATCAGTAATGGCATTAAATGTAAATAGATTGAACACTACAGTTGAAAGGCAGAGAACGGCAGAATGGATTTTTTTGATACAACTATAGGCTGTCTACCAGAGATACACTTTAGATTCAAAGACACAATAGGCTGAAAATTAAGAGATGGAAACAAATATGCTGTTCAAATAGAGAATTCAACCATAATAACTGGAGATATTAATACCCTACTACTAATAGTGACTGCTAATGATTAGCTTCTTTTGGGAGTGATGAAAATGTTCTAGAATTACAAAGTGATGACTGTACATTAGACAATACTGAATTGTACATTTTAAAAGGTTTGGTGTTGGTGTTTAAAATGGGGATCCCATTTTAAAAGGTTTGGTGTTTGGTGGCTCAGCAGTTTTGCTCCTGCCTTTGGCCCAGGGCGTGATCCTAGAGTCCCAGGATCGAGTTCTGCATCAGGCTATCTGCATGGAGCCTGCTTCTCCCTCTGCCTGTGTCTCTGCCTCTCTCTCTCTCTCTCTGTCATGAATAAATAAATAAAATCTTTTTAATAAATAAATAAATAAATAAATAAATAAATAAATAAATAAAACGTTTGGGGTGTTTATGGTATATGAGGAAAAAAAAAAAGTTCTACCCCTGTTTCCACTCCCTGCCACAAACACTCAGTTGCTGGGGTTAAGGGGGTCCCCACCATTTAAGTTCTAGTACTCTTCATGCCTCATACCAGCTTCTAATAGAACCAAAAAGGCACATTCTCTCCCTATAAACAAATTTCATGGAAAATGAGCCAAGTCCTATCCATAGTAGAAGGGGCTGTGAATCACCAGGACAAAAGCAAGGAATTTGTGAATCACTCTGTATCAACATTTGCCAAAGTATGTTGTCGTGGGAAATAGATAGATTGCCAAGAAAAGAGTCCTGTGGTCAAACAAGTTTGGGGAACACCAGGTTAAATAAAGTTCATCGCTTTCCGTTATTGCTAGGATTTCCTATATTCAGTGTACTAGTGTGCACTATAAAGCTTCAAGCCTAGGGTATGGTAAACACCTTTTCCCAAGTTTATTTGATGAAGGAACCCTTTTGTTCTTCAGAACATTTCTCGGGACTAATAATAAATAAATCCATTCATTAATTAAAAAAAAAAAAAACTGTCCTAGATTACTCTAATGGGACTCTCAGAAAACCACAGAGGCCCCAACTAGAAAGCTACAGAATAGTTAGGTCCCTATCACATGAGTAGGGATAGAACATAGCCCTGCTCAAAAAGTCAAAACACTCTTGTGAGAGGATGAGGTCCCATATAAAACTGAACAGGACATAACCAAACTCTTAAAAATCTAAAGCATTTGCAGGCAGGAGCTGTGCCTTATCTATCTTTAAAACCCTAGCAGAGGGATGCCTTGGTGGCTCAGTGGTTGAGTGTCAGGGTGTGTTCCCGAGGTCCTGGGATCAAGTCCCAAATGGGGTTCCCCGCGGGGAGCCTGCTTCTCCCTCTGCCTGTGTCTCTGCCTCTGTCTCTCATGAATAAAATCTTAAAAAAAAAAAATAAACCCCTAGCACCTGGCATGATGACATCTGGCAAACGGTTGCATTCAATATGCTTATGAAATGAATGGATGAAAAAATTTAAAAAGACTCAACTTTCAAAGGGATTAATTTGTATGTGACACATAACAACTTGTAGAACTTTCCTTCAAAAAGTGATTTAGGCTGAAAAGCAGTAGAAATATGTTTTCTACATCTCAGACGCATTCTGTCCTGGATTGTTGAGCGAACCTGTAAGGCAGCAAGCATAAAGGCAGCCAGCCTTGCCAGCCTCTCAGCTATTGGGTCTTTGGACAGAAGGCTGGCTGGCCGGGCTCTGGGTCTGATCTAAGCTGGCTCTTTTCCTGTTCTTGTCCTCAGGCTGGGATCATTACAGACGCAAAGCTGAAGGATCTGACACCGCCCATGCCTGTGATGTTCATCAAAGCCATTCCTGCAGATAAGCAGGACCACCGCAGTGTCTATCCTTGTCCTGTGTACAAGACTTGTCAGCGGGGACCCACCTACGTGTGGACTTTCAACCTGAAGACTAAGGAGAAACCATCGAAGTGGGTGCTAGCTGGAGTTGCTTTGCTTCTCCAGACTTAGCTTTCTGCAGAACCACTGAGACAACAAGGCTGAGCTGGAGGCTGCCCAGAAGGACAAGTGGGTGAGGGGAGACACAAACATGAAGATAAGGAATCATACGTACTCACAATGCTGTAGAATTCTTGCAGGGAACCTGGAGAGAAGTGCCTATAGTAAGGTGGTGCTGGAAGAGTATAGACCCAGGAACTAGGGGAGAAGCATTCCATAATACTGCACCTTTCCTAATAAAGTGACTGACTCTTCAAGTGTGTCTGGTCCCAGCTTTGAGAGTGACAGAGTCATAAACGATCCTAAGACCAAGAGAAACAAACCACAAACGCTTGAGCCCTCATGCTGGTAAACTCTGTGCTCTAGCTCCCAGCTACTCCATGGATTAGCCACATCAACACCACCCCCGAGTTAGTCTGCATTTTGACAAGCTGAAAATGATATGAGGTGAAAGGATATGAATGCACGCTATGGTCTGGGAGACAGTACTCTGGATGTGGGATTACCAAACTTTTTCTGCAAAGGGCCAGACAGCAAATAGTTTAGGCTTTGCAGGGCCTGTGTCTGTTGCAGTGACTCAGCGCTGCCACTATAGCCTCAAAGTAGCCACAACACATAAATAAATGGGTGTGGCTGGGCTGCAGTAAAACGTATTTGCAAAAACAGATGGTGGGCCATATTTTGCTGATCATGGCTCGAGGATAAGGGAAGTACACACATGATATTTATCCTTCATTAATTCACACATGCCTTCAATCAGTTAATCAATCTCCTGAGAACACAACTGTGAGCAAGGTAGGTTGCCGCCTTGTACCTGTATCATCCTTCAGATCATTTAAGAGGGATCCGTGGAGAAACCCTTCCCCTAAAGCTTTTTAACCTAACAATTTTCTAGGTTTTTCTCGGTGGAACAAATTTTCCCCGGAACCCCAAAGAGTTCCACAGTTCCTGTAAAGAGCTCTTAGAGGGAGGTCTGTTTGCTAAGAAGAGTCCAGGAGGGCCCAGTACTCCTTCCAGAATCCTTAATCCCATATATCCCTTACAACTTCCAATGCTGCCGGTCCAGGGAACACATTTGAAGAACTGCGATCTAAAACATAAAATCCCAACACTCTATTGAATACAAGATCAAATGCTAATTCCTCCATGATTTTCCTACTTTCTGGCCTGTGGCTCCTATACCCCCTAGCAAGGGGCTTCCTCCTCACCTCCATGCCATAAGACAGTTAACAAATTCCTCTGGAACCCAGGAATTCCAATCTGACTTTTGTCTCTCATCAGCCTGTAACATACTTGCCATGGTTTGCCAACAACCTGTGGTTCCATGCCTACATATTAATCTGTTTGCAAGGACACAGCTCTGCCCTCATGAGCCTCATCCTTCCTGGTCCTCAGAAGAGTAAAATAAGAGTGGGCAAGAAGGACGTCTGGGTTGCTCAGTCAGTGAAGCGTCTGCCTTGAGCTCCGGTCATGATTTCGGGGTCCTGGGATCGAGTCCCGCACTGGGCTCTGTGCTCAGTCTCCACCTTCTCCTGCTCATTCCCTCTCTCAAATAAATAAAATTTAAAAAAAGGGGGGGGGGGGCAGACAAGACAGAAGGAAGGTGGAAACCACTCTGAAAGCAGGACACTGTGGGGCATGTGATTTTCAAGAAAGGACAGGTGGGCAGGTTAGGTACATGTCACACCTGACACAACTGAAAGTAGGTCAATACTACTGACCGCTTCCTAATATCTACTGACAAAATGAGATAATGAAGATCATGTTAGGGACGCCTGGGTGGCTCAGTTGGGTGAAGTGCCTGCCTTCCGCTCAGGTCCTGACCCGGGGGTCCTGGTCCCTCATCCGGTTCCTTGTTCAGGTGGGGAGGGAGCCTGCTTCTCCCTCTGCCCCTCCCCCCCTTCTCTCTCTCTCACACTCTCTTTCAAATAAATTAATCCCCTCACACACACAAAAAGAAAGACACCAGGGATGATACACTTACCTGAATGCCCAGCACTAACCGAGCTCTCACACCTGGACACCAGGTTAGCAACTTCCTGACTCTTCAACTGAGTGATAAACTCGGTGAGTACGGGATGATCAGGAAGGAGCTCAACCACCATTTAGAGTCTTCTATGGGAAAATGCACTTTGAGTTACAGTTAAAACACAGTGACGCTATAGACACAAGACAGGGAGCGACTTTAAGAAGTTTATTTATAAAACGAGGGACATTTGAAGTTAATTTTGCACCCATCTGACAACACGTGCAAGCTCTCTGGCCCTGTCCACTGCCCCTACTGTAACAGGAGATCTGCTCTAGGACCCCCATCCCCAAAGTGCTGACCTGAGGCCCCTCCCAAGAGCAGCAACTGTAGCTGATCCAGTTAAACACTCCCCAGACAGCACTTGTAAAACAGGAACTCCAAGTGATACATTTTTCTCCCCAAGGGGTTCAAAACAAGAGATGAGCTGAAAGATGAAGATTGTTCTTTCTCCTGATGCAGAAGAAATTAAGCCAACACAAAAGCCAACCCAGAGGCCAACATGTCCTTCCAGTCCAAAGCCGTGTTCAGGTAATTCTCTAATCCATGAAAGAGAGAGAGAGAGAGAGAGAGAGAGAGAGAACAGGGTTGGTCTTTAAAAGATGCAATTTCTCCAGATGGCACAAAGTATTTTTAAACGGCCCAGGGCCAGAACTGGGCTATGGGAGCCTGCCTACGGAAAGGGCTTCTTTCCTAAATGGGATCTTTGATGTTTATCAAGGCTCGAGCTCCAGCTGAAACTCTTCCCGCAGCGGGAACACTTATACGGTTTCTCCCCTGTGTGAACTCTCTGATGCCGATTAAAGTTTGATCTCTGAATAAAACTCTTCTCACAGATGGGACATTTATAGGGTTTCTCCCCTGTGTGGATCTTCTCATGATGACGCAATCCTGAGAAGTCGCTAAAGCCTTTCCCACAGTAATCACATTTACAAGGCTTCTCTCCTGTGTGGATCCTCTGATGCTTCACAAAGTCTGAACTCCGCAGAAAGGCTTTTTTGCAGGTGGGGCACTGAAAGTATGTCTCTCCGGTGTGAGTTCTTTGGTGAAAAACAAGCTGAGAATTCCTGTAAAACGTTTTCCCACACTCCCTGCAGGTGGGGAGTTTCTGGGCCATGGGGGCCCTTGGCTGCCCTTTCGGAGAGGCCTCTCTCTTCTCCTCCAGCCACAACAGGGACAGTTCTTCTGGATGGGGATTGGCCAAATGCTGTTTCCCAGAATTCCTTCCTTGGGGCGAGAGCTGGCCCACTGGCCCCTCACCTTGAAGATTTTCCAGAGCCTCGGGGAGACTGTCCCCTTCTCCAAAGCATCTCGGTTCATCCTCACTGAGGAGGCCACTCAAGGAAGCCTGCGAAGGTGCCTCTCCTGACACTTGGCAGGAGACGTCGGAAGTTTCTTGGCCCCTACAATTTTCCAAATTCAGGTTCTCTTTGTCATTCTCCTGCCTGTCTCCTGGAAGAAAGAAAGAAGATTTGAAATTGTTCAATGTGCACACTCCACCAACTGAGCCAGCCAGGCGACCCCAGCAGTGTGCATTTGAGGCCCAAGAAAAACAAGTGTATTATATAAGGGTGTTACTTTGAAAAATGAGTCATTTTTTTTCTGCTTATACATAAAACATTAAGTTTGATCACTAAAAACAATTTGGAGAGAAAAACAGAAAGAAAACCAAATCAACCTCAATCAAACCACTCAGAGGTGGCAACCACGATTATACTTCTCCTATGGTGTCTGTACAAACTATACATATGTATGTATGTGAATGTTTTATTTTTTCTTTACATAATTGATACCATACTGTCTACACAGTTCCACACTTGACTTTGTGGCATTTAAATTGTAAATGGCCAGATTTATGAATTCCACATGGATTCTCCCATTTACAGGTAACGTAAAACTTAGGAAATGCATTACAATGTCACTTTACTGTGGCTTTAATGCACAGAGAGGCTGTCGCATTGAAGTGGACCCTTGGCCTGGGCCTGAATGCAGCATCCATCCACCTGTGCCTCACTAACTCGAGTTAACAGTTGAAATGTCGTTCTTCTCATAACGTAAGTTTTTGGTTATTACCACTACATGATACAAATAGTAAAGGCTTTTATTTTGGTGGCTGAATTTGTTTCCAACTTTTATAAAAAACTTTCTTCCCACAGATCTAAGGTTTTCAAATTATCTGCTAGAGACCCCAGGAATCTGCTAATGAGGGAGATCTTGACTTGTTAATTCACAGAGTCTTACAACACATTCCTCTCAAATGACAAAGGCACTGTTGTCTTTAGAGAAGTCTTTATAAATATCATTTTAAAGCTGAATAATGGTCCATCATGGAGATGTCACCATAAACATACAATACTAAGCATACGATTTACTGAAGGAATTCTCCTACTGTGGAAACTGAAGTTGTGTGCTGTGTTTTTGTTACTATAGATAATGCTGCGATTTTTCTTCATACATGACGGCCCACATTTCTGACCACTCCAGGTTCCTTGAAGTGTTGCTACCCTGTTACCTGGCCTGAATGCTGTTTCTGAGGCTCGTGATGCTGAATGGTGAATCCATCTCCAGAAGGACCATCCCCTGGAGTGAGCACCTGGGCTGAGCGAAGCAGACTGTTCCATACTTAAGTCCTGAATATTTCTAAAATATTGGCCATTGAGAGCAGTGCAAAGAAATAGTTTTTCACTGTTAGAAAGGGGTTAATTCCTTAGTTAATAAGGGATGCATTTTTTTTTCACATTTATGAGCTATTTTTCCTAAGACTGCTGTCCATTTTTTTTATTGGGAAAGTCATTTTTTCTTATTAACCTGCACTAACTCTATATTAAGAAAAATAATCATTTACCCAACATGTTAATAAACAATATTTTTCACCAATTTGGTACCTTAATTTTGCTTGGGGTTACTTATGTATAAATGTAAGTCATGGGGGCAGGTATTTTTAAAAATACTCCAGTCTACTATGATCTTTTCCTTAACAGTTTTCTTCTGTGGCTTTTTTTTTTTTGTATATTTTTTATTGGAGTTCGATTTGTTAACATACAGTATAACACCCAGTGCTCATCCTGTCAAGTGCCCCTCCTCAGTGCCTGTCACCCAGTCACCCCTTCCCCCCGCCCACCTTCCCTTCCACAACCCCTTGTTCGTTTCTCAGAGTTAGGAGTCTCTCATGTTTTGTCTCCCTCTCTGATATTTCCCACTCATTTTCTCTCCTTTCCCCTATAGTCCCTTTCATTATTTTTTATATTCTCCATATGAATGAGACCATATAATATTTGTCCTTCTCCAATTGACTTACTTCACTCAGCATAATACCCTCCAGTTCCATCCATACTGAAGAAAATGGTGGGTATTCGTCGTTTCCATATCTGTGGCTTTTATACTGATAAAATATTCCCCACCCCAGATGAGGATCAAATATTCACTCCCTTCCTTATTATGATTTTCATATTTCATATCTTTTTCATCAAATTTAAACTGATTCTTTAAGAGTACTGCTCTGTGAAGAACCCTCCTCCCATGCATGGGCCTGCGCTGCCTCTTCCTCCATCACATGCTAAACCCTCATATAGACCAGCATCTCTTCTGAGACTCCCTTTTGTGTTCCATCCGTCTGTGGGCCTATTTTTATATCAGTATCCCATCATTTTAATGACTTTGACTTTCTTTCTTTTTTTTTTTAAGATTTTATTTATTTATTCATGAGACACACAGAGAGAGGCAGAGATATAGGCAGAGGGAGAAGCAGGCTCCATGCAGGGAGCCCGATGTGAGACATGATCCCGGGACTCCAGGATCACGCTCTAGGCCAAAGGCAGGCACTAAACTGCTGAGCCACCCAGGGATCCTTGACTTTGACTTTCTAAAATGACAGATTCTTTTTTTTTTTAACCCAGGCTCCACGCCCAACATGGGGCTCGAACTCAGGACCCAGAGATTGGGTGGCATGTTCCACTGACTGAACCAGCTAGACTCAAGTAAGACTCTCAACATTTACAGATCTAATGCTGATGAAACATTCTTCCAAGACTCTTGTATTCTTGCAGTATTCTTCCAGACAAGTAATAATGATTCATTTCCCCCAATTTATTTTTTTTATTAATACCTTGGACTTTTTTTTTTTTATTGGTGTTCAATTTCCTAACATACAGAATAACACCCAGTGCCCGTCACCCATTCACTCCCACCCCCCGCCCTCCTCCCCTTCTACCACCCCTAGTTCGTTTCCCAGAGTTAGCAGTCTTTACGTTCTGTCTCCCTTTCTGATATTTCCCACACATTTCTTCTCCCTTCCCTTATTTTCCCTTTCACTATTATTTATATTCCCCAAATGAATGAGAACATATAATGTTTGTCCTTCTCCGACTGACTTACTTCACTCAGCATAATACCCTCCAGTTCCATCCACGTTGAAGCAAATGGTGGGTATTTGTCATTTCTAATAGCTGAGTAATATTCCATTGTATACATAAACCACATCTTCTTTATCCATTCATCTTTCGTTGGACACCGAGGCTCCTTCCACAGTTTGGCTATCGTGGCCATTGCTGCTAGAAACATCGGGGTGCAGGTGTCCCGGCGTTTCATTGCATTTGTATCTTTGGGGTAAATCCCCAACAGTGCAATTGCTGGGTCATAGGGCAGGTATATTTTTAACTCTTTGAGGAACCTCCACACAGTTTTCCAGAGTGGCTGCACCAGTTCACATTCCCACCAACAGTGTAAGAGGGTTCCCTTTTCTCCGCATCCTCTCCAACATTTGTTGTTTCCTGCCTTGTTAATTTTCCCCATTCTCACTGGTGTGAGGTGGTATCTCATTGTAGTTTTGATTTGTATTTCCCTGATGGCAAGTGATGCAGAGCATTTTCTCATATGCATGTTGGCCATGTCTATGTCTTCCTCTGTGAGATTTCTGTTCATGTCTTTTGCCCATTTCATGATTGGATTGTTTGTTTCTTTGGTGTTGAGTTTAATAAGTTCTTTATAGATCTTGGAAACTAGCCCTTTATCTGATATGTCATTTGCAAATATATTCTCCCATTCTGTAGGTTGTCTTTGAGTTTTGTTGACTGTATCCTTTGCTGTGCAAAAGCTTCTTATCTTGATGAAGTCCCAATAGTTCATTTTTGCTTTTGTTTCTTTTGCCTTCGTGGATGTATCTTGCAAGAAGTTACTATGGCCGAGTTCAAAAAGGGTGTTGCCTGTGTTCTTCTCTAGGATTTTGATGGAATCTTGTCTCACATTTAGATCTTTCATCCATTTTGAGTTTATCTTTGTGTATGGTGAAAGAGAGTGGTCTAGTTTCATTCTTCTGCATGTGGATGTCCAATTTTCCCAGCACCATTTATTGAAGAGACTGCCTTTCTTCCAATGGATAGTCTTTCCTCCTTTATCGAATATTAGTTGCCCATAAAGTTCAGGGTCCACTTCTGGATTCTCTATACTGTTCCACTGATCTATGTGTCTGTTTTTGTGCCAGTACCACACTGTCTTGATGACCACAGCTTTGTAGTACAACCTGAAATCTGGCATTGTGATGCCCCCAGATATGGTTTTCTTTTTTAAAATTCCCCTGGCTATTCGGGGTCTTTTCTGATTCCATACAAATCTTAAAATAATTTGTTCTAACTCTCTGAAGAAAGTCCATGGTATTTTGATAGGGATTGCATTAAACGTGTATATTGCCCTGGGTAACATTGACATTTTCACAATATTAATTCTGCCAATCCATGAGCATGGAATATTTTTCCATCTCTTTGTGTCTTCCTCAATTTCTTTCAGAAGTGTTCTATAGTTTTGAGGGTATAGATCCTTTACATCTTTGGTGAGGTTTATTACTAGGTATCTTATGCTTTTGGGTGCAATTGTAAATGGGATTGACTCCTTAATTTCTCTTTCTTCAGTCTCATTGTTAGTGTATAGAAATGCCACTGACTTCTGGGCATTGATTTTGTATCCTGCCACGCTACCGAATTGCTGTATGAGTTCTAGCAATCTTGGGGTGGAGACTTTTGGGTTTTCTATGTAGAGTATCATGTCATCGGCGAAGAGGGAGAGTTTGACTTCTTCTTTGCCAATTTGAATGCCTTTAATGTCTTTTTGTTGTCTGATTGCCGAGGCTAGGACTTCCAGTACTATGTTGAACAGCAGTGGTGAGAGTGGACATCCCTGTCTTGTTCCTGATCTTAGGGGAAAGGCTCCTAGTGCTTCCCCATTGAGAATGATATTTGCTGTGGGCTTTTCATAGATGGCTTTTAAGATGTCGAGGAATGTTCCCTCTATCCCTACACTCTGAAGAGTTTTGATCAGGAATGGATGCTGTATTTTGTCAAATGCTTTCTCTGCATCCAATGAGAGGATCATATGGTTCTTGGTTTTTCTCTTGCTGATATGATGAATCACATTGATTGTTTTACGGGTGTTGAACCAGCCTTGTGTCCCAGGGATAAATCCTACTTGGTCATGGTGAATAATTTTCTTAATGTACTGTTGGATCCTATTGGCCAGTATCTTGTTGAGAATTTTTGCATCCATGTTCATCAGGGATATTGGTCTGTAATTCTCCTTTTTGGCGGGGTCTTTGTCTGGCTTTGGAATTAAGGTGATGCTGGCTTCATAAAACGAATTTGGAAGTACTCCATCTCTTTCTATCTTTCCAAACAGCTTTAGGAGAATAGGTATGGTTTCTTCTTTAAACGTTTGATAAAATTCCCCTGGGAAGCCATCTGGCCCTGGACTCTTGTGTCTTGGGAGGTTTTTGATGACTGCTTCAATTTCCTCCCTGGTTATTGGCCTGTTCAGGTTTTCTATTTCTTCCTGTTCCAGTTTTGGTAGTTTGTGGCTTTCCAGGAATGCGTCCATTTCTTCTAGATTGCCTAATTTATTGGCGTATAGCTGTTCATAATATGTTTTTAAAATCGTTTGTATTTCCTTGGTGTTGGTAGTGATCTCTCCTTTCTCATTCATGATTTTATTAATTTGAGTCTTCTCTCTCTTCTTTTTAATAAGGCTGGCTAATGGTTTATCTATCTTATTAATTCTTTCAAAGAACCAACTCCTGGTTCTGTTGATCTGTTCCACAGTTCTTCTGGTCTCGATTTCGTTGAGTTCTGCTTGAATCTTTATTAACTCCCTTCTTCTCTTGGGTGTAGGATCTATTTGCTGTTTTTTCTCTAGCTCCTTTATGTGTAAGGTTAGCTTTTGTATTTGAGTTCTTTCCAGTTTTTGAATGGATGCTTGTATTGCGATGTATTTCCCCCTTAGGACTGCTTTTGCTGCATCCCAAAGATTTTGAACGGTTGTATCTTCATTCTCATTAGTTTCCATGAATCTTTTTAATTCTTCCTTAATTTCCTGGTTGACCCTTTTGTCTTTTAGCAGGATGGTCCTTAACCTCCACGTGTTTGAGGTCCTTCCAAACTTCTTGTTGTGATTTAGTTCTAATTTCAAGGCATTATGGTCCGAGAATATGCAGGGGACAATCCCAATCTTTTGGTATCGGTTCAGACCCGATTTGTAACCCAATATGTGGTCTATTCTGGAGAAAGTTCCATGTGCGCTTGAGAAGAATGTGTATTCAGTTGAGTTTGGATGTAAAGTTCTGTAGATATCTGTGAACTCCATCTGGTCCAGTGTATCGTTTAAAGCTCTCGTTTCTTTGGAGATGTTTTGCTTAGAAGACCTATCGAGTATAGAAAGAGCTAGATTGAAGTCACCAAGTATAAGTGTATTATTATCTAAGTATTTCTTCACTTTGGTTAATAATTGATTTATATATTTGGCAGCTCCCACATTCGGAGCATATATATTGAGGATTGTTAAGTCCTCTTGTTGAATAGATCCTTTAAGTATGATATAGTGTCCCTCTTCATCTCTCACTACAGTCTTTGGGGTAAATTTTAGTTTATCTGATATAAGGATGGCTACCCCTGCTTTCTTTTGAGGACCATTCGAATGGTAAATGGTTCTCCAACCTTTTATTTTCAGGCTGTAGGTGTCCTTCTGTCTAAAATGAGTCTCTTGTAGACAGCAAATAGATGGGTCCTGCTTTTTTATCCAGTCTGAAACCCTGCGCCTTTTGATGGGGTCATTAAGCCCGTTCACATTCAGAGTTACTATTGAGAGATATGAGTTTAGTGTCATCATGATATCTATTCAGTCTTTGTTTTTGTGGACTGTTCCACTGAACTTCTTCTTAAAGGGGAATTTTAAGAGGCCCCCTTAAAATTTCTTGCAGAGCTGGTTTGGAGGTCACATATTCTTTTAGTTCTGCCTGTCTTGGAAGCTCTTTATCTCTCCTTCCATTTTGAATGAGAGCCTTGCTGGATAAAGTATTCTTGGTTGCATGTTCTTCTCATTTAGGACCCTGAATATATCCTGCCAGCCCTTTCTGGCCTGCCAGGTCTCTGTGGAGAGGTCTGCTGTTACCCTAATACTCCTCCCCATAAAAGTCAGGGATTTCTTGTCTCTTGCTGCTTTAAGGATCTTCTCCTTATCTTTGGAATTTGCAAGCTTCACAATTAAATGTCGAGGTGTTGAACGGTTTTTATTGATTTTAGGGGGGGGATCTCTCTATTTCCTGGATCTGAATGCCTGTTTCCCTTCCCAGATTAGGAAAGTTTTCAGCTAGAATTTGTTCAAATACATATTCTGGCCCTCTGTCCCTTTCGGCGCCCTCGGGAACCCCAATTAAACGTAGGTTTTTCTTCCTCAGGCTGTCGTTTATTTCCCTTAATCTATCTTCATGGTCTTTTAATTGTTTGTCTCTTTTTTCCTCAGTTTCCCTCTTTGCTATCAACTTGTCTTCTACGTCACTCACTCGTTCTTCCACCTCGTTAACCCTCGTCGTTAGGACTTCTAGTTTGGATTGCATCTCATTCAATTGATTTTTAATTTCTGCCTGATTAGCTCTAAATTCTGCAGTCATGAAGTCTCTTGAGTCCTTTATACTTTTTTCTAGAGCCACCAGTAGCTGTATAATAGTGCTTCTGAATTGGCTTTCTGACATTGAATTGTAATCCAGATTTTGTAACTCTGTGGGAGAGAGGACTGTTTCTGATTCTTTCTTTTGTGGTGAGGTTTTCCTTCTAGTCATTTTGCTCAGTGCAGAGTGGCCAAAAGCAAATTGTATTGGGAAAAAGAGAAAAAGAGAGGAGAGAAAGAAGGAAAGAAAAGAGAAAGAGAAAAAAAAAGGGAAGAAAAAGAAAAAAAAACGAAAAAAAAATTAGAAGAAAAAGAAAGAAAAAGAAAGGAGAAAACAAGGGGGTGGGGGAAGGAAACAAATCAAAAAGCAAAACAAAAAAAAAAAAAAAAAGAACCACCGGGGAGTATCTTCTGATTCTGTGTTCTTTAAGTCCCTTGGCTTCTCCTGGAAGTTGTCAGTCTGGCTGGTGTTCTGGGGGAGGGGCCTGTTGTGCTGATTTTCAGGTGTTAGCAGTTGGGGGAGCTGCTGTGCCCCTGCCTGGTGCAGGGCTCAGTGGGGGTTGTTTACCCCGTGAGGCCCCAGGAGGAACAGCCCCAGTGGCGGGGCAGCTCTGGAAACCTGGATTCAGCTCCGGCAGGAACTCCGTCTGCAGGGCCTGGAGGCTCCGGGGCGGGGCCGCTGATCTGCTCAGCTGGGGCAGGAGCGTCCTTGCTGTCCTGGGCCCTCCTGGCCTCTGCCTGTCCCGGGGGAGGCGGGATCCTGGGCTGTGTCACGGCGCCCTGTGCTCCGGCGCCTGCGCAACCCCCTCCGCGGAGCCGCCGCCCGAGCCCCTCTGAGCTGCTCCTGGAACCTCGCAGGCCCCTCTGCACGGAGCCTCTTCCTCTGCCTGAGCCCCTCCGAGCTGCTCCCGCCCCGCAACCCCCTCTGCGGAGCCGCCGCCCGAGCCCCTCCTGGCTGCTCCAGGTCCCCCCCGTGCGCGCTGCAGCCCTTAGGGAGCTCGGCGCACTCTCCCGGCGCGCATTTGCTCTGTTACTGTCCCGGGGAACCCGAGGGCATCCCCGCCCTCCTGGGTCCTGCTCCACCTCCCTGCGAGCCCCTTTCCGCCCGGGAAGGTCGGTGCAGCTCCTGCTCCTCCGGGACGGGGCTCTCCTGTCTTGGGGACACTCGCCCCGGCCTCAGCCCGGCTCCTCGCGGGGCCCCTCCCCCTTGGAGGCCTTTGTTTCTTTACTTCTTTTTCCCCGTCTTCCTACCTTGATAGAAGCGCGAACTCTTCTCACTGTAGCATTCCAGCTGGTCTCTCTTTAAATCTCAGGCCGAATTCATAGATTTTCAGGATAATTTGAAGGTTTTCTAGGTAGTTTGGTGGAGACAGGTGATTTGGAGACCCTACTCTTCTGCCATCTTGCTCCTCCCCCTCTACCTTGGACTTTTGATCAGCAGTGAGTACGTGGCTTCTTGAGGTTTATTCCCCTGCTGACCTGCTTTAACTATAAGCTAGTCTTCCATATGGCCAAACAAACAGTATACCTGTGCTCTCCTGATGCTTTTGCCCCCTTGATATGAGTCCAGGTCTGGCAGGCCGGCTAACTGTTGTGTCTTTTTGTTTTTTTTAAGATTTTATTTATTTATTCATGAGAGACAGAGAGAGAAGCAGAGACAGAGAAGCAGGCTCCATGCAGGGAGCCCGATGCGGGACTCCATCCCGGGACTCGATCCCAGGACTCCAGGACCACACTCTGGGCAGAAGGCAGGCACCAAATGGCCAAGCCACCCAGGCACCACTAACTTGTTGTGTCTTTAAGACAGGACCAGTCCTTTCTGGTCCTGTTACTTGTTCCCCCAGGAGTCCAGGGCACATCCCTGTACCCCTGGCTCTGGCATCAACTTTCCACAGGGTTCCTCACACACTCCCTTCCAATCCAGCCTGGACATGCCTACTTCCCTGGCCTCTCTTCCCATATATCCTCTCTTTCAAGAACCAAGAGTAGCATTTCTTTGCTCTATGAAAGCAGGCTAGCTTTATAGACTATCCACAGTCTCTTTCAGGGTAAGATCTAATGGGACCATGCTGGCAGGTGGATTGAAGGAGGAGGGGGAAAAAAAAAGAATGAGTAGGGATATGTGAACTATATATCACAAATAAAATCCCACTGCAGAGGAGCATATGAGAAATCTCTGTACCTTCCACTCAATTTCCCTATGAACCTGTAACTGCTCTGGAAAAGAAAATCTAGTAAAACAAAAATCCTACTGCAACAACCACTAAAGCAGTGTTTTCAAACTTTTTTGTCTGCCACCCACTGTAAGAAATATGTTTATACTGAAATACAGAACATACACACATATTTGGAACAAAAATTTCCTGAAATGCTACCTATCCTGACATCTGATAGTGTCTATCTGCATTCTGGCATTTTCTACAGTCTTATCATTGCAATTTTTTAAATGCTGGTTGCAACCTAGAAGAGGATTTCACAATACACTGGCCATGAAACGCAGTTTGAAAAATATTGCTCCAAAGGAATCCTTGTGAAATAGTAGTACAATAAACACATCGGTTAGAATTAAAAATCGTCTGTTTCATTTGATGCTTGCTGTTTCTGTAGCATATCAGCAAAGGAACATAATTAATTTGATCCCACTGGAGAGAAAGAATGACTTGTCATAAAATTGTCATCCCTGGTCCTTTTCTTCTTCTAATTCTAGGATCTTTTGTCTACGGAGAAGGGTGTGTTGTGGGATGGAGTGTGCAGGTATGCATGACAGGTAGGTGTTACATAACTGCAATGTTTTAAACAGAGTGCCACGAACAAAGGGTGATTGCTATGTTACAACAGAACAAAGTCACACATTTCTTCCTCTAGGATCTTAAAATACAAGGTTTATAGGAAGTGTTTGTCACCACTGCTGTCTAGTGCATGTTAAGTGCTTAGAGATTAATTAAACATGTTTTTCTTTTTAAACATGTTTGTCTTAATTAATCTTCATTTCACTCCTACCAGAATAAAGAAAGAAGAAAAACACAAGAGTCAGGAAGGGCAGTAACTGCTGCCTTTTTCACATCACCTTTTTGTTCAACTCATACCTGGATTGGTATCAATCTATCCTAACCTTAACTCGCTCTGAGAAAGCAAGCTGTCATGGCACACAAGACTGCAGGCAGCAGGTCCAATGTGTGGTCTGTGTTCCACGATGACTTAGTATGAATCAATGGCCCCACACCAGACGTGAGGAGACTCAACCTCAGCATTCTCACTGGACCAACCAGATCACGGCCAATCACAGACAAGGGCACAAACCTCAGTTCCTAGTACATCCCCTGCCACCTCCAATTCAATGACAGGAGGTCAGAAACGGCTCAGACCCAACGAAAGATCGCTCACCTATGAGGGTGGGTCTTGGGATCTTCTCGCTGACATGAAGGTGCAATCCTGCCAGTTCTTCCCCATACTCTGCGGAATTAGTCAGATCAGACTTGGAACTGGAAATGCCTAGCACGGAGAGAGAATAGGAAGATGAATGGGGAGAACTGGGGACCAAGCTGTGTCTTTCAAAGGTGCAACTTGACTGTGACGGGGAAAGATGAAGGATCTGGAGATCCCTCAAAACACTTATGTTAAGAGGTGTCTGCCTTCCACACCACCTGGCAGGCTGGTGCAAGGCTCTTGAATGAGTCCCCCCAAAGGTTGGCTGAGACAGCGCAGGTTAGCGGCCCGGAGCATGGACTCAGTAGGACACACTGAGTTGTCGTAACTCAGCACTTACAAGCTACGTAACAGTGAGCACATGGTTTGACCTGACACTCACTTTGATCATCTCTAACACGGGAAAACCATCATATATCTTGTAGATTTAGGGAGTTACCACATGGAATGCACCCATAACAGTTCGAGGCACACGGAATCCTTCCAATACAAGGAAGCTCTCACTAAACATGCCCAATGCCCTCCCCTTCATCCAGGGAACTTCAAGTGGAGCAGCTACCTCTAGAGGGACACAGGAAATGTTTAATGTAAATTAAACAGACAGACATCAGACAAATGCACGCCCTCACCTCCTGAGACCATTTTCCCATAGGTCTCCAGCATGAGATCCCAGTACTGCTCCTTCTGAGTGGAATCCAGGTGCCTCCACTGCTCCTAGAAAGCACACAATACCATCACTCCACTGCAGGTTTGTGAGCCAGCCTTCCCCACCTAGAGGGAACTGGAGCAAAACAGTAATGTGCCCTAGAAGCCTGGTCATCAGAAGATCTAAGGAAGGGTGCCTGGGTGGCTCAGCCAGTTAAGCATCTGCATTCGGCTTGGATCATGATCTCAAGGTCCTGAGATTGAGTCCACATGCACTCCCTGCTCAGCAGGGCGTCTGCTTCTTCCTCTGTCCCTCCCTACTGGTTGTGCTCTCACTTGCTTGCTCTCAAATAAATAAAAATCTTTAAAAAAAGACAACAATCTAAGGAATCTTGGGAGGTGGCTCACCAGAAGAGGCCAAGGGGAAAGCTATAGCCTCCTCGTCACTATTTCTTGCCCTCATTAGAAAACATTTAGGTTTAAGTTCTGGATTATTTTCATTTGCACATATTTAAGAGTGAAGGACACAGAGGCCTTTTCTACACTGTATTTTTTTTTTTAACTCAGTGCTTATAATAGAGATCTTTGAATGGTAGGAGCCTGATAGTCCCAATATCTCATTAAAATCTGGAAATTCAAGAGGGAAAAAAAATTAAAAGGGAATTTGTTGGAAATGCAAATGCAAATCAGCAAAAAGGTGGGAAGAACCCACAGGGAAGCTAGCTGCATTGTCTGACACAGATCAGTGGGCTCAGAGCAGATGCTGCCCCCCATGCACATTTGGAAATCCCCCAACAGTTCTGAGTTTAAGGTCTAACATTAGCCCACTTTTCCTCCCACTGAATAGAAAATCAATGGGTTCTCTGGAGCAAGGTATGCCTCAATGATCCCCAAAACATGCCCTTCTTTTCCTAGGAAACTAGGAACACTGCCTAACTGGAGTCTCCTCCAGTGAATTCAAATCCCGATCTTTCTACTGAGGTGCTGACTAGACTCAGTCTGTGCAGCAGTGTAATTAATAAATAGCCCAGCCCTTGGAGTCAGACACACAGGGTTTCAGGTCCCAGCCCTGCCACTGCTACCTGTGTGATCTTAAGCAAGTTATGTAACCTTTCTGAGTCTCCATCCTCACCTGATCATAGTACAAAACTCAAAACTGAACACATCATGCAAGCGTCACTTGTTTTCATAGCACGCACACATGCACAAGTATCTAAGAGCTGCCTCTACTAGCATGTGAGCTACATGAGAAAAGGACTCTCCACTGTACTTTCTCAGTCCCCAGGGCAATGCTCAAGACAGAGTAAGCACCAGATACGTTGTTTGGGGGAAACAAAGCCCTTGGCAAATAACTCCTCAGAAAGTGATATTTATTACTATTATTATCTTACAAGTGGTCTACAGGTCTCCTAGACTCCCCACTAAGGGGTTTGAGGAGGGAATTAAGGGGTTCTGTGCACTTTTAGGAACCTCAAAGTCAATAGCCATCCATTATTATCATGAATAGACAGCTATGAGGAGCAAAACTAAGACGAGAATGAGATCCTCTTCTGACACATGGTACACTCAGGGAAACCATTCTCCATCCTAAATCAAGCCTGCCCCACTGCACATCAAAGAGAAGCAGAAAGACCTGAGAAAGAATAAAGATACCAAAAAGTCTGCAATGAGCAAATACTAAGCAAAAATTTTTAAAAGCTAGATGGCTTGGATTTTTTTTTAGGATAAATATGTGAAAAGCAGGGATGCCTGGGTGTCTCAATCAGTTAAGCATCTAACTGTTGATTTCAGCTCAGGCCATGATCTCAAGGTGTGAGATCAGGTCCCACATAGGGTTCTGTGCTCTGCAGGAAGTCTGGTTGAGATTCTTTGTCCCTCTTCTCCCCACCCCGCTCATGCTCTAGCTCTTTCTCTCTCGCTGTAAAGTAAGTAAAATCTTTAAAAAAAAAAAATGTGAAAAGTGACTTAAATAGATTTCACCATATACTTAAGTATTAACTATAACTACACTTTTAATTTGAATTTTAATTTAGAACTTTTGATTGTTAAAGAAATTCCTTGAGTTGTGAGCTTATTTTGTTAATCTGTGAGTGAAGTGATTTTAACAACCTTCTGAAAATAACCAGTTTGAGCAAACACTGCTGGATACGGGATCCCTCGGTCTTTTTGATCAGACAACATGGACCGCACCGCAGAGTAACAGGCATGCCCAGCACAGTGACTGCTCGGCTGCCTGGCCTGCTGGACACACGGCCAGTTCTGTAGGCACCAGAATAGGAGCTCCCAAGGACGGTACAAGTCAACCAAGAGTGCAGCTACCAAAATCCCCAAGCGCCACTATCAGCTCATTCAAAACTCTGAAAAGATGCTTCTGGAGGGCTCTCAACAGCATACCTCCACATGAAGCCACCTAACTCAAGGAACTGCCTGCCAAGAAGCTAGGGATTCATGAATAAACATCTACACAAGACACAACTGCATCCATCTTGCCTTTTTCTCATTTTTATATTAAGAAAGGGGGAAAAAATCTCAGTTCCTATTCTGGAAGGACAGAAGTATAGAATTTAATGAAAAAGCAATCCGGATTTTGTGTGAAGACAGCACCACCTTGTGGGTCTGTGAAACACTGCACAACTGACTTGCCCAAGTTTGCACTATTCCTCTCCAGGTTGAAAACACAGGAATGTGAGTAAATATGTCCCTGAATCTTGGTGAGGCTCTAACTCAGTCATGGGTTCTAACAATGAAGAAGCACTGTGTAGGGATGCTACTTCATTATTCTGGCATTATTCACGAGGCTCCTAACTTATAAAAGAGATCAGAGGACATGATTACATCTATTTCAATATCACCTTCAATTAACAAAGCATCCATTAAATATCATGGTCCTTCTGATGCAAACTGCTTTTGTTACAGTTCAGAGCAGGGATACTGGGATTAGATAGGAATGACCTTTGTTTGGATTGAGTGGCTATCAGTTGTCTGTGCAATATAGGGAAACACACGCACAGTACCCAGAGCAAGTCATAGTAAATGTTTTGTACAGTCAATGCTTAATTCTCCTAGTTAAAACACAGTTCATAAATTGTATATGCCTTTCATATGGATACTCTGTTCATAAATTGTATATGCCTTTCATACGGATACTCTGTACTTTCTACAGAAGCAACAATAAGCCTCCATGTCTGCTTGAAATATTTCACAGAATACCCAAATCCTTTGACTACAAAACTCCCTACCTAACAGTTTGGTTGCCAGGTATCTGGAAAGTAGGAAGACAGGTACCCTTGAGTCATTAAAAAGATCTGTGCCTCTCCTGGACACGCCTGTCCCTCTCCTCAGGGCAAACTGTAAAGTCGGTATCCTGGTTCCTACCCTTCTCTGCCTGGGAAGCTGAGGCTCAGACCTGGCTTGAGCACCACATCAAACACCACCTACTTACTGGCTTCCCTCCCTTTACCTTCACTCTAAAGTACCTCAGGAGGCAAGTCCCAAGAAGGCTTCCCCAAAGGTTTGAAACATGCTGTGCTCAAGGTATACAGGTTCGTTCCAGAAAAACTTTATTTTTAATCAAACGCAACTTTTCAGAATTGTTAACTACATGTTCAAAATAAACCTGTTCCAAACTTGTTTACAGCAAAGATGGGAGTAACAGAGACCAGATTTACCTTCTCGCCTCAAGCAACTGAAAAATAGGACAAAATACATGACACAATGGTTTGCAGTCATCACCTAAGAGGCAGAACAAAGCAGAGATCCCTCAAAGTGAGGAAACAAATGAGGTGAGCCCTGCCACTGCCCACAAACCTGCTGCCTGGAGAGAGCACCCCAAGAAGCACAAGCAGGGGAGCCAGGTGGAGTCAGGCAGCCCCTTCCCCCTTAAGCTGGCAGAAGGAGCTCAGAGTTTGGGGAGGTGAAGGCAGTTATAGTTAACAGGGCAGAAGACCAGAGTCTTCTAAACAGAGAGAGAGCTCCAGAGATGTGCAGAGGGTCCCCCACAAGTCTGAGAAAGATCCCACAAAAGCAGCAGAGGAAATAGAGCTTGCATAGTGCTAAAAACAGTTATTTTCCACCAGCCAGAGTAGAAACTCTTGTACATCAAGCAGCAACAGGTAGAAGACACACAAGGGTATTGCCTCAGTAGTGGGAGAAATTCACCTAGACTAAAGGCTTCGCTGGTGCCATAACACAAACTATGTCCAAGTAACTCAACCATATGCCAGAGCGAAGCCCAACAACATTTATAGGAATGTCAAAATACCCAGCACCCAACAAGGTAAAATTCACAAAGTCCAAGATCCAATCAAAGGTTGCTGGGCATACATAAAAAGTAGCAGGAAAACATCTCAAAATGAGATCAAACCATCAAAACTGATTCAGAAATGATACAGGTGATAGATGAGTAGACAAGGACATTAATACAGATGGTACAGCCATACCCTACATGTTCAAGAAAGTGTAGGAAAGACTGAGACAACCTCAAGAGAGCTAACATATATCTGCACGTTATCATTATATACAGCCCGTGGAGATGTTATTCTCAAAGTCCACAAAGAAGAGGAGAAGGAAGGGAGACAGAAAACTGTGGGAGAAATACTGGCCAAAATTTCCCAAATCTGTTGGAAACCATGTACCCACAGATCCAAGAATCCCAAAGAATCCCAAGCAAGAAACATGAAGAAAATGACTCCAAGGTCCATCATAGTCCAACGGTTAAAAACCACTGAAAAAACGTGAAAAGCAAGAAAAATACAATACATGCAGAAGAACAAAGGTAAGAGCAGAGATGGCATGATTCTGTGTTACGTAAGATTCTGGAAAATGCAAACTAACAAATGTAAAAGAAAGCAACTTGTGGTGGCCTCAGGATCTCAAGATCGGGGAAGGAGTGAGGGACCACAAAAGGGCAAAAGGAAACCATTGGGCATAACAAGTATGTTTATCATCCTGACTGTGGCTGTGGTTTCACACGTGTGTGTCTGTGTCAGAGAATTACCAAATTGTACACTCGAAATACGTGTAGTTTACTGTTTGTCAATTAGGCTTCCATAATGGTGGAATTAAGTGGCTGGAGGAGGCCACCTGCCCCACATTAGACAGAACCATTCAAAAGCTCAGATGGACTCCTATGGGCGAGGCCTAGACCAGGAAATGAAACAGAGCCTTTTCTCAGCATAACCCGAAAAACAGGAAAAGGAGAAACAAGAGGGCACTTCTTCCAGGACCCAGATCCATCATCGAGATGATTACTCAACATTCTGCCCCAGGGGAAATTGCGAGACTCAGGGTTCATTCTGTGGGTACTGTTCTTGTCCCTGCAAGGCTGTCCTCTACTCTGCTTTTTTTTTTTTTAAAAAAAGATTTTATTTATTTATTCATGAGAGACATACAGAGAGAGAGGCAGAGACACAGGCAGAGGGAGCCTGACATGGGACTCAATCCCCAGTCTCCAGGATCAGGCCCTAGCTGAAGGCAGCTCTAAACCGCTGAGCCACCTGGGCTGCCCTCTACTCTGCTTCTAAGGACGCACCCCTTCCATCCTCCCAACTACCAACACCCTCCAGCCCAGGTCTGGGGTGAGAGAGGCAGGGTGGGAAATCAGCTCACCGGAGATGCTGCTTGGAGAAAGGAGGCTCCGAAGTCCTGGTCTCTGATGAGCCTTTCCTCGGGTGGGGCAGGAGGTGGGGCAGCAGCCATCACTGAAGTGAGGAACAGAGTTTGAAGACTCTAGAAGTCATTGCAAACCACCCCCAGAGGGTACAGATGAAAATCGTCACAAATGAGAACTGACCTGATGCCTGTCCCACCATCCATGATGTCAAGACTCGTATTTACCTACCTCTCTAACAAATTCCAACTCCCCCCAACCTTCCAAATAGTCTTGTCCGTATTTTCCTCCTCCCTTCTTTCCCCTGCCTCAGAACCAAAATTCAATTGGTCTGATCCAGTCATAAAGGAGATTCACAGACTGAATCTCCACATCAGAGGGATTCAGTAGGTCCACCATGTTTCCAAACTTTCCAGAGATACTGTCATCTGAGCAGTGTGTCATTTTCAACTCACTCTTAGGCCTACAAACCATAGTCCCCAAAATTCCCCGAGAGAGTACGGCACATGACAAGTAACTGGCCCTCACCTAATTCTTGTTCCACGTCACACTCCTCTTTCACAGTATGGCCTGGTGGCTCCAGAGGCCTGCAGGTCGAGTCATGAAGTCCCAGCTCTGGAGGCATCACTTCAAGATGGCGCTCCATTCCCCCCACGTGGCAGCTTGCAGATTCCATCTTCTCTGATAAGATTTCCTGTCCTAGAACCTGGATGCTGATCTAGAGACCACATATGACGAATTACAGAAAGATTCAGACTGAGGAGCTCTAAAAGAAACAAAGCTAATGCTCCATAGCATATAAGAAGGCAGTCCTTAGGGACATGGAGCAGGGAAATAGAAAACCAGCAGGAACCTGTGAGGAAAACCTCCTAAGAGATGTAGAACGGCTGAGGCCTGAATCAGGCCTGGGAGGCCCTGAACATGCCATTAATCATGTGTTTCTACAGGATAATCTCCGTCAATTAAAATTCAAACTTCTTAAACATGTTAGTATAAAGATGGAATGGATAAGAGACTTTATCTTCTATCTGCAATGATGAGAAAGCATTAAGTCAGAGAGTCTTAGAACTCAGTGAGCTATGTGGATATACTGATGTGGTATAATAAGAAACAGGTATTTGGTCTTTGTCCCAGGTTCCTGGAATTGCCTCAGGGACAGGAGTGACAGGACAACTTCCATTATTCATAGTGAGCCCCCTTAGGGGCTCACTGAGTTTAGGCTAGGAGGGTGACACTCAGTGGGCCCCAGACAGTTCAGGAGAGAGGCTGGTCATCAGAGGAACCATTCAGGTCATCAGAGGACTGAACATGCAGCCCCAACCCTCAACCTCTGAGGAAGAGAGAAGAGCTGGAGATTTTCAATCACCGATGGCCAATGGTTGATCTAGCATGCCTAAGTAATGAAACCTCCATAAAATCCCTTCAAGTATGGGGTTCGGAGAGCTTCTGAGTAGGTGACCACACAGAAGTGCTGGGAGGATGGTGTGCCCCGACATGCCATGAAAGTCCTATGCCATCCCTATGTCCTCCTTTTGACTGTTCCTGAAACATGCCCTTCATCATAAACCAGTAAGTATAAGTGGTTTTTGCTTCAAGTTCTATGAGCCATTCTAGTAAATTAACAAACCTGAGGAGGGGGTGGTGGGAACCTCCAAATGTACAGCCAGTCAGTTTTAAGCACATCTGGCCTGTGTGACTGAAATGGGAGCAGTCTTGTGTGGCTGACCCTTATCCTACTGGGTCTGCCGACCCCAGAATATCAGTGTCAGATTTGAAATGAACTTTAAGACACCTAACTGGTATCGGTAAATTGGAGAATCGACTGTTAGTGTGGAAAATCACATGCACTGAGAAGTCAGAAAAAAGACAGCCCACCTGGTAAGACCCCAGAGGAGCCCTGCGCACCACTGGCAGTTATACCCTCCACTTACCCATTGCCACAGTCTCCGGGGGTCTCCCCTCAAGCTCTCCACAAGGGTCACTGCCTCCTCTCCGCTGCCTGGACACTGTTTCCGCACCCACATCTGGATCTCCCCGGGCAAGATGGTCAGGAACTGCTCCAACATGAGGATCTCTAGGATCTGCTCCTTTGTGTGAACCTCTGGCTGCAGCCACTGAAAACAGAGTTTCCGAAGTTGTCGCAGGGTCTCGTGGGGCCCAGACATCACCTGGTAACGAAACTGCCTGAAGAGCTGGCGTGCAGTCTCGGGGTTAGAGAGCTCCCCTCGAGGAGTGGCATCTGGTCCAGAGAATGGGGAGTCCTCGGCCTTTGCCAGTGGCGGCGGCAGCAGGAGCAAGGCCTGTCCCAGCTCGACAGGCATCATCCGGCTTGGCAAGTCCTTCTTGGTGAAGTGTTTCCGGGATGGAGCTGTCTCTGGGGAGGACCAAGTCTTCACTGAGGTTCTCACAGGTACATTAGAGAGGGAATGAAAGCCAGTACTGGAGAGAGGAGAGGGACACGTTATCAATAAGAACAAATGCACATGACCCACCTGAGAAAGATCATAAACTTGAAGCCATCATGCAAATAGCTCATACGGTATCTAAACCGGCATCCTCACGCTAACTGCCTTACAACACTCTCTCTCTCTCGTTCTTCAAACACGCAACCAAGTAGAAAAATAAAATGCATCAGTGGAAGCATTTTCACTAACTGGCTTACAAGCAAATGGCTCTTCTGCACAACACTTCCTTACCTGCATATGGAAGTCTATAGACTAGAAAGTAAAGCTGAACAAAGATATCATAGCCTAGAAATAAAAGCTAACGTTGAAATAATCTGATGCTTCCATAATAAATAGGAGGTTAAAGAGAACAAATTAATTTTTCCCCAAAAGGTGCAATGAAATTTCTAGGTAACCTCTTTTGAGTGCCACATGGAAAACTGGACTATTTGGAGAGCACCTGGGTGGCTCAGTTGGTTAAGCGTCTGCCTTCAGCTCAGGTCATGATCTCAGGGTCCTGGGATTGAGTCCCGTATCTGGCTCCCTGCTCAGTGGCGAGCCTGCTTCTCCCTCTCTCTCTGTTGCTCCCCCTGCTTGTGCACTCTCCCTGTTTCAAATAAATAAAATCTTTTTTAAAAAATTATACATAAAAAAAGAAAACTGGACTATTTGGGAATTTAGGAAAAACTTGTCACAACTGAAAGTTTCAACCCTCGGCTTACAGAAGACTTAGAACAAAGAGTGACTACCTCAGAAACATTCCTATGGCCTTGAACTAAGTGAGCACTATTTTACAGTGACTGGTATAAAAATTTAGAAGACAGGGATCCCTGGGTGGCGCAGCGGTTTGGCGCCTGCCTTTGGCCCAGGGCGCGATCCTGGAGACCCGGGATCGAATCCCACATCGGGCTCCCGGTGCATGGAGCCTGCTTCTCCCTCTGCCTCTCTCTCTCTCTCTCTCTGTGACTATCATAAATAAATAAAAATTAAAAAAAAAATTTAGAAGACAGTAACTAAGTGAAAAGAAATATTAAATGAGTTAGTATTTAGAAATGTTTATTGTACTATCATACATGTACTATTTATAATTAACTTTTTTTTTAAGATTTTATTTATTCATGAGAGACACAGAGAGAGAGAGAGAAGCAAAGACACAGGCAGAGGGAGAAGCAGGCTCCAGGCAGGGAACCTGAGTGGGACTCCATCCCAGGACTCCAGGATCACGCCCTGAGCCGAAGGCAGGCACTAAACCTCTGAGCCACCCAGGGATCCCCTAATTAACTTTCTTGAATATGATCCTAATAGTGGATCACTGGGTCCATCCTTGAATGTTATTAAAGAGCTACAAACAGATCATCATTTCTCCAGGACACTAACTGTAACAATAAAAACAAAATGAGGAAGCAAACAAACCCGATCACTTAATCTGTCTGGCTTAATCAGAGATGGTATAACACTCCAGCTTTTAAAAGTTGCTTTTCTGAGGGCAGGGGGGAATAGGGTCACTGGGTGACAGGCATTAAGGAGGGCATGTGACATAATGAGCACTGAGTGTTATATGCAACTGATGGATCACTGACCTCTATCTCTGAAACTAGTAATATAGTATATGTTAATTAATTGAATTTAAATTTAAAAAATGAAAAAGAAAAAGAAAAGTTACTTTTTCCGGGCACCTAGGTGGCTCAGTGGTTAAGCATCCAACTCTTGGTTTTGGCTCAGGTCACGATCTCAGGGTCATAAGATGGAGCCCTGCATTGGCCTCTGTGCTCAGTATGGAGTCAACTTGGGATTCTCTCTCCTTCTTCCTCTGCTCCTCCCCCCACTTGCTCACACATGCTCCCTCTCTCTAATAAATACATGATTAATAAACAAAAGCTGATTTTTCCCTAAGGTATAATAAGGAATGTCTTCATCCTTAGCACTTCAAACAATTTATCCTGTATCAGAAAATCATTTAAAATTTTAAAAAGGACACCTGGGTGACTCACTTGGTTAAGCATCTGCCTTCAGCTCAGGTCATGACCCTAGGGTCCTGGGATTGAGTCCCTCTTCAGGCTCCCTACTCAGCCTACTCCTCCCTGTGCCCTTCCCCCACTGCTTGTGCTCTGTCTATATATATATAATAAATAAATAAACAAAAAATTTTTTTTAAAAGAAGAAGAAAACATGGGATGCCTCGGTAGCTCAGTGGTTGAGCATCTGCCTTTGGCTCAGGGCGTGACCTTGGGGTCCTGGGATCAAGTCCCATATCAGGCTCTCCACAGGGAGCCTGCTTCTCCCTCTGCCTGTGTCTCTGCCTCTATCTCTCATAAAAAAAAAAAAAAGAAAGAAAGAAAGAAAGAAAGAAAGAAAGAAAGAAAGAAAGAAAGAAAGAAAGAAAGAAAGAAAGACTCTTAAAAAAAAAAAAAAAAGGTTTCAAGCAAAATGGAAAGTCTGTGTGGGGTTTCCCTGTAAGCCCAGGGCTGGACTGCACATGGGCATGGTGAAACTATGCAAAAACACACTTGCTACAGGGTTAAGAGCAAAAGAAATATAAAATGCTAATCAGTGATGAGAAATATTGGATTTTTTGACCATTGAGAAAGGAGACCTCACTAATACACAAAGCATCCTGAGATACCAGAAAGGCCACATGTCAGGAGTAAAGACCACACCCTAGAGTAAGACCTACTCTAAACCTGCCCTAAGAGAGCCTAAAGCCAAGCCTCAACAAGATCGACAGAGGAAACCCAGCCTATTGGTCTAGTGTGATCAAGTTAGAAGGCCTCAGGATACACTTCGGGCTTTCTAGAGATCTGTCCTAACAAGGTATAAAACCAAGCTAATTCCAGTCAAAGATGATGTGTCAGTAACTCAATTACCTGCTAGAACAAAACTCAATACTCTTCAGAGAGAGATAACAGAATCCTTAGCATCTACGATGTGCCATCCACAATGTCCTATTGGACATTGAAAGATGTTTTTACTGGATGTGGAAATCTGGATTAATGATTCCACAACATGATATTAAACAACGAATAGGTCAATCAAGAAATCAAAGAGGAGGGATGCTTGGGTGGCTCAGCGGTTAAGCATCTGCCTTCAGCTCAGGGCATGATCCCTGTCCCAGGATCGAGTCCCACATCAGGCTCCCTGCATATGAAACCTGCTTCTCCCTCTGCCTGTGTCTCTGCCTCTCTCTGTGTGTCTCTCATAAATTAATTAATTAATTAATTAATTAATTAATTAAAAAAATAGAAATCTGAGAGGAAATAAATACATGGAGATAAATGAAAATAATACAATGGATCCAAATCTTTGGGATGTAGAAAAGCAGTTCTTAAGAAGGAAGTTAGAGCAATACAGTCCTACTTAAAAAACAAAAATCTCAACTAAACAACCTAACCTTACCTAAAGGAGCTAGAAAAAGAACAAAACCCAAAACCAGTAGAAGAAAGGAAATAGTAAAGATTAGAGCAGAAATAAATGAAATGGAGGGACACCTGGGTGGTTCAGCAGTTGAGCATCTGCCTTCCACTCAGGGCATGACCCAGGGGTCCTGGAATCAAGTCCCACATCAGGCTCTCTTCAGGGAGCCTGCTTCTCCCTCTGCCCGTGTCTCTGCCTCTCTGTCTCTCTCATGAATAAATAAATAAACGAAATCTTAAAAAAAAAAAAAGGAAAGAAATAAAATGGAAACTAAAAAAAACCAATAATATAGATCAATGAAACCGGGAGTTGGTCCTTTGAAAAAAAATCAACAAAATTGATACACCTTAGGGTGCCTGGGTGGCTCAATCAGCTACACACCCAACTCTTGGTTTCAACTCAGATCAAGGTCTAAAGGGCCCTGAGCTCCAGCCCTGCATTGGGCTCCATACTCAGGGGGGAGTCTGCTGGAGATTCTCTCCCTCTATCCTTCCCCCACTTATACCCATGTGCTCTCTAAAATAAATAAATCTTTTTTAAAAATTGATAAACCTTTAACCAGATTCATTAAAAAGAGACAGAGAGGCAACCCAAACAAAATCAGAAATGAAAGAAGAAAAGTAACAACTCAAATTACAGAAACACAAAAGATTACAAAAGAATATTATGAACAATTATATACCAACAAACTAGACAACCTAGGGGGGAAAAATGGATAAATTCCTAAAAACATACAACCTTTTAAAGCTGATTCAAAAATAGAAAATTTGAATGAACCAATTACTAGTAATGAAATTAGTAATCAAAACACTCCCAACAAACAAAAGTCCAGTTATCAAATGGCTTCACAGGCAAATTTTAGCAAACATTTAAAACAGAGTTGATAACTATTCTTTTCAAACTATTCCAAAACATGGAAGAGGAAAACTTTCAAGATTCTACAATACCAGCACTATCCTAATACTAAAATCACAGAGACACAAAAAAAGAAAACTACAGGCCATTATCTCTGATAAACATTGATGCAAAAACCCTCAACAAGGTATTTGCAAACCAAATTCAACAATATATTAAAAAAATCATTCACCTCAATTCATAAAACAATGTAACACATCACATTTAGCAAGGAAAACACCCCATATGATCATCTCAATAGATGCAGAAAAAGCATCCAACAGAATGCATCCATTCATGATAAAAATTCTCAACAAAGCAGACTTAGAGAGAACACACATTTTTTTTTTTAAAGCCATATATGAAAACCCTGAATCTAACATCATACTCAGTGGAAAAAAACTAAAAGCTTTTCCTTTAAGATCAGGAATAAGACGAGGATGTCCATTCACCACTTTTATTCAACATAGTACTAGAAGTCTTAGCTGTACTCACCAGACAAGAAAAAGAAACAAACAGTATTCAGACTGGTAAGGAAGAAGTAAAACTGTCACTATTCGTAGATGACATAACAGTATACACAGAAAACCCTAAGTCTCCATCAAAAAAATGATTAGAACTGTTAAATGAGTTCAATAAGATTGCAGGATACAAAATTAACATATAGAAAACTGTTGTGTTTCTATACACTAATAATGAAATAGCAGAAAGAGAAATTAAGAAAATAATCCCATTTACAATTGCGTGTAAAAGAATAAAATACCTAGGAATAAATTTAACCAAGGGGGTGAAAGACCTATACTCTGAAAACTAGAAGACATTTTTGAAAGAAACTGAAGACAACACAAATGGAAAGCCATATCATGCTCATGGACTGAAAGAATATGTTTGAAAAGCCCATACTACCCAAAGCAAACTACAGATTCAACGTAATCCCTATGGAAATAATAATAGTAACTTCCACCCAACTAAAATAATTATTTTTTTATTTTTTAAAAATTTTTTTTCAACTAAAATAATTCTAAAATGTGCATGGACCCACAAAAGACAACAAATGACCAAAGCCAATCTTTGAGAAAGAACACAACTAGAGGTATCTCTGTCCCAGGATTTTAAGATCTACTACAAAGTTATAGCAATTAAAACAGTATGGTACTAGGATGCCTGGTGGCTCAGCAATTTAGCATCTGCCTTCAGCTCAGGTGTGATCTCAGGGCCCGGGATCAAGTCCCACATCTGGACTTGCAGGGAGCCTGCTTCTCTCTCTGCCTGTGTCTCTGCCTCTTTCTCTGTGTCTCTCATGAACGAATAAATAAAATCTTAAAAAAAAAAAAAAACACCTGTATGGTACTGACATGAAAATAGACATACAGATCAATGGAACACAACAGAGAGCCTAAAAATAAACCCACATCTATGTGGTTAATTCATCTACAACAAAAGAGGCAAGAATATACCATGGGGAAAAGACGGTCTTTTCAGTAAATGGTGCTAAGAAAACTGGACAGCTACATACAAAAGAATGAAACTGGACCACTTTCTCATACCATGCTCAACATTTAGCTGAAAATAGATTAAAGACCTAAATGTGAGACCCAAAACCATAAAACTCCTAAAGGAAAACACAGACAGCAATCTCTTGGACACCCTTAGCAACATATTTATAGATATATCTTCTCAGGCAAAGGAAATAAAAGCAAAAATAAGCCACTGGGACTACACCAAAAAAGACAATGTGATAGACTAATAATCATATCAGTAATCACATTAAATGTAAATGGATTAAACACTGAATTATAAAATAAAGATTGCCAGATTTAGAAATGGCCCAACCATACGGTGTCTACAAGAGATATTTAATACATAAAGATGCAGATAGTTTAGAAACAAAACAATGGGGAAAAGATATCCTATACAAACAGCAAGCATACAAAACCTGGTATGGTTTTATTAGTATCTAGGCAAGAGACTTCAAGAAAAAAAGAAAAAGGAACATTTCATTATGATAAATGGGTCCAATCATTTAGAACACAAAACCCTAAAAGTATATACACCTAGTATCAGGTCTAAAGGGACAAATCCTCATAGTTGATACAATGAGAAGACCAAAACAAACAAACAAACAAAATCAGTAAGGCTACAGAAAATCTGAACACTATAAACCAACTCAATCTAACAGACATTCAGACAACAACCACAGAATACACATTCATTTCAAGGTCATATGAAACATTCACCAGAGCAGATCATATGCATAAATAAATTTCAAAAGACTAGAATCCCAAAGAATGTATGCTCTGACCACAGTGCAATGAAATTAGAAACCAGTAAGACATCTAGATGCCAATATATGTATTAAATAACTAATACAACGTACGGCCAAAGAAAAAAATCATAGTGGACACTAAAATGTTTTGCCTTTTTTTAAAAGATTTTATTTATTTATTTGACTGAGAGAGCACAAGCAAAGAGAGTGGCAGGGGGAGACGGAGGAGTAGAGGGAGAAGCAGACTCCCCACTGAGCAGGGAGCCAGATGTGGGGCTAGATCCCAGAATCCTGGGATCCCGATCTGAGCAGAAGGCAGACACTTAACCAACTGAGCCACCCAGGCACCACAAAATTAAAATGTTTTCATATTAATAGTGAAAACACATTATCAAAATGTATAGGTGATCACTAAAGCTCTAGAGAAAAAAATGTAGTTTTGAATAAATATGTTAAAAAATTGAACAAGGGGCACCTGGGGGACTCAGTCAAGTGTCCTACTCTTTTTTTTTTAAGATTTTTATTTATTAAAAAAATAATTTTTATGTATTTATTTGAGAGAGAGGGAGAGAAAATGAACGGGAGGAGGGATAGAGGGAGAGGGAGAAGCAGACTCCCCACTAGCAGGGAGCCCCACGTGGGGCTCAATCCCAGGACCCTGAGATCATGACCTGAGCCCAAGGTACACATTTAACTGACTGAACTACTGGGTGCCCCAAGTGTCCTATTCTTGATCTCAGGATTGTGAGTTCAAACCCCGAGTTGCTGGGCACAGTCTACTTTAAAAATTTTTTTAAATAAGGTGCGTGGGTGGTGAAGTCGGTTAGGCAGCCAACTCTTGGTTTCAGCTTAGGTGGTGATTTCGGAGTCCTAGGACCAGGTCCTGCTTTTGGCTTTATGCGCTTAGCACAAGGTCTGCCTGGGGTTCTCTCCCCCTCTCCCTCTCTCCCTCATGCTCTAAGATAAATAAATAAAACTTTAATAAATTTAAAATAAATAAAAATCTTTCATTATCTAAATCAATTTTCCTGAGTTTCAAATAACAAGTAGAAAGATTTCAGATAGCAGGAGACAGATGGGTAGACTTACTCAAATGTTTTTGCTTCCTGAACTAAGAGAGCAGTTCAGGTAACATTTAGGGAAAATTATAAATCATATAAAATACTTAAATCTGCTTTCAGTAATTCCACCCAAACAAAATGCTAAGAAAAACGTCTCAAGGGGATCCCTGGGTGGCTCAGCGGTTTGGCGCCTGCCTTTGGCCCAGGGCATGATCCTGGAGTCCCAGGATCGAGTCCCATGTCAGGCTCTTTGCATGGAGCCTGCTTCTCCCTCTGCCTATGTCTCTGCCTCTCTCTCTCTCTGTGTGTGCCTCTCATGAATAAATAAAATCTTTTTAAAATAATAAATAAATAAATAAATAAATAAATAAATAAATAAAGCAAGACCCAATGTATTAACCAGAGTTCTTCAGAAAAACAGAACAAAATATATGAATATTCTGAATATTCTCATGAATTAATGAATAAAATCTTTTTTTAAAAAAGTCTCAATTATTCCCCAATTACTTTACAGAGGGTATAGTTTAGAGTCCATGATTTCATGAGTATCTGCTCCTACTATGAAAAAAACATTTCAAGTGATCCCCAATGTGTAGTTGTGATTAAAACTGTGACAGGGACACCCGGGTGGCTCAGTGGTTGAGCGTATGCCTTTGGCTCAGGGCATGATTGCGGGGTCCCAGGATCGAGTCCCACATCGGGCTCCCCGCAGGGAGTCTGCTTCTCCCTCTGCCTGTGTCTCCGCCTCTCTCTCTGTGTCTCTCATGCATAAATAAAATCTTTTTTTAATTTTTATTTATTATTTATGATAGTCACACAGAGAGAGAGAGAGAGGCGGAGACACAGGCAGAGGGAGAAGCAGGCTCCATGCACCGGGAGCCCGACGTGGGATTCGATCCCTGGTCTCCGGGATTGCGCCCTGGGCCAAAGGCAGGCGCCAAACCGCTGCGCCACCCTGGGATCTCAGATAAATAAAATCTTAAAAAAAAATAAAATAAAATAAAAAAAATAAAACTATAACAAATAGGGGCACCTGGGTGACTTAGTCGGTGAGGCATCTGCCTTTGGCCCACGTTGTGATCCCAGGGTCGTGGGATGGAGCCCTGAGTTGGGCTCCCTAGGCAGGATCCCTGCTCAGCGGGGAGCCTGCTTCTCCCTCTTCCCCCTGCTCATGCTTTCTCCCTCTCGCTATCTTTCTCTCTCTCAAATGAATAAATAAAATCTTTAATTAAAAATCTTAAAAGAATAAAACTATAACAAACGAGAGTGAACTCAACATGCACCCTCAGGTAAGCATACTTACTATACATATGCATACGAGTAGCTCTTTGTTGTGTACATACTACTGACAAACACTCTTTCCTTAAGCAAACTTTCGCCAGGCTCCCACAGAGGCCTGGCCTTTTGGCCCTTCTAGTCCCGTTTTAGCAAGAATCCTGGCTGACTGAGTCCAGTTTAGGGAAAGTCCGTCACCTCTGATTAGCTGGCCAAATGCTACAGCAACCATGGTATCTGACCAGCCCGGATATCTGATCAAATGCTTTCTCACCCAGGCCTGCCTTCAGAGGGAGAAAAAAAAAAAAAAAAAAAAAAAAAAAAACCCAGTCCAGTGGGTTCAGGGTTCTTCCCTCTACCCGTGATGTCAATTTCCATCCACGGCCCCTCCCGCCCGGCCCGGCCCCCGGGCTCCCCCGCTAGCATTCTCCACTCCTTGTTGCAGACCGCAGCCCCCAAACCGCTCCCTGCCCCTGCAAAACCGCGTCGCAGCAGCCCCGCCCCCGAAGACACTCCTGCCTTACCGTCTCCAAGGAGCGTCTGAGTAGTTATTGCTCCAGCACTACGTGTCAGCTCCATATTAGGCCCTGCTCATGCCATTTCTAGTCCTCACGATGCCCCTGCAAGGCAAGCATCATCGTGGACCCATTAGGAGGCCCCCTGGCTCACAAGGGGCGGCCGCGCGAGAACCCAGGTTGCTCCAAGCGAGGCCTGCGCCCCGGGAAGGCGAGCTGCCAACTTTGGGGGGCTTGGGGGGGCGGGCCCGTGGGGCTGTCGCACTCGCCGAGGTGGGGCGCTCCCGGCACTGTGCGCCCGGGAGGCCGGGGCAGCGCTCCCCACCCGGGCATCCTCCACCCGCGCACCCCGGGGAGAGACGCTCCGCGCATCGGCCCACGGAGGGCCTTCTCCGTCCCAGCGTTTCGCGGAAGGCGGAGGACGCGGCCGGCCTCGGGGCGGGTCCAGGGGCGTGCGTGCCCGGGGAGTCCGGCGGGGTCCTCAGGCTCCGGGTCGAGGGGCTGGAGGGGCCCCGCTGCCCCTCCTCCGCACCCGCCGCGTCCCCGCGCCCCCGGAGACCGTGGGTGGCGCGTCCTCCAGCCCCGCCGCCGCTCCCCGGGGGCCGGCCGAGCCCCGAGCAAACGCGGGCCCCGCCAAGCTCGACCCCGGGCGGCCGCAGCCAGACCCGCCCAGCCCGGGCGCGCTCACCTCGGCCCGCGGCGCCGGCTCCGGAGGCACTTCCGGGAGGGGGGGAGCTGCGCGCGCCGGCGGCGTCGGCGTCGGGCGGCGGGGCGGGGCCGGCGCTGGGGCGCGGGCTCCGATTGGCCGCCCGCGTCGCCCCGCCCCTCTCGCGTCGCCCCGCCCCTCTCGCGGGCTCCTGGTCCCCGCAGCCGGCCCTCGGCTCCTCGGTTGCAGGCTGGTGCGCTGGCTCCTCCGCCTGCCCGCGAGCGGTGGGCCAGCGAGGCCCTCCTCTGGGCCAGGCACTGGGCCAGGCGCTGCGACGATCCACCGGGATAATTCCCTGGTCCGTAGCAGACGCTGTGCCGGCCCCACGCCTTTGCGACCCTGCAGGTACGGCAGGTGCTTAGGCAGGGGGCCTCGCTGGCTGCCCTTCCTCCCCCCTTCCCTCCCCTTCCCTCCCCTCCCCTCCCCTACCTTTGGGCTTTGCGGCATTTCATTTCCTCCATCTCTCTCTCTCTCTCTTTTTTTTTTTTTAGGATTTTATTTATTTATTCGTGAGAAACACAGGCAGAGGGAGAAGCAGGCTCCCTGCGAGACTGATCCCAGGACCCCGGGGTCACGACCTGAGCCACCCAGGCTTCCCCAGTCTCCCTCTGTCCTGCAGCTCTAACTCACACCAACTCTGCGTTTCCTGGGCGCTTTCTTCCCACTTCCCTATGTTGGAATTCAGCGAGGTACTAGCTAACCTGTCTTCCCAACTTTGCCTTCGTCTGTCTCCCTCCTTCTGCCTTCACCAGGCTCTACTTGGACAAGAATGTCATCATCCTCTCTCCCCTCCTGTCATCAGAAGTCTGGAAGTGCTATGATTTTGCCTCATCTCTCAGACACCACCCCCATTCTCCACCTCTGTCTCTTTTTCACATCCATCCTGCACGTGGACACAGCTGTCATTTTGAAACTCAGCAGCACTGATACGAGTATCAAATCCAAATCTGGGAGATGGGACTCCTACTGTGTATCATATGTGTGCTCAATCTTGGGTGATTGGCAAACTGGGGAAGCGCTCAGAAACAAGAGCTGCCCTGGCTCACATCATGTAGAGGAAGTGGAGACACCTCCTCTGAAGAAATAAGGCTTTGGAAGAAGGAGGATCTGAAATACTAACCAGTGGAAAAGGGATTTAACGTGTTCTTCTAGGTCCCAGGGCCTGAACAAGACCCAGCATGTGAAAACTATTTCAGCTTAACCCAAGTGGAAATTTATCTAAAGTTGACTTGTCAACAATGCTACTTTATGAGTCCCTGAACAGCAGGGTGGCGATTTATCAGGAATATTTTATTTTTTATTTATTTTTTTATGTATCCATGAAAGACACAGAGAGGCAGAGACATAGGCAGAGGGAGAAGCAGGCTCCCTGCAGGGAGCCCAATGTAGGACTTGATCTCAGAATCCCAGGATCACACCCTGAGCCAAAGGCAGATGCTCAACCACAGAGCCACCAGGTGCCCCTATCAGGAATAATTTAAAGAGATACCTCAGTGGCTCTTTCTTCTGACACAAAGGGCATTACTTTTAGGAAAGTCAAGAGATAAGCTGATTTGGAAAGAGATGATGTGCTCTCATCTTCAACATTGAAGCTTTTAGCTGTTCAGTACTCAAGGAAGATAACAGTAATTCAAATTCAAAACCTTTCCTTGGGCCACAGATAGTTTGTGAATCTGGTGGAAGCTATAAATCCTTGCCCAAGGAAATGCCCATACACATATATGACATTTTCCACACCAATTCAGGAAGTTCCCAGAGCTCTGAAGCCCACCCTCAGAACCCATGAAACTCAGAGTAAAAACTCTAATGCTGATAGATGGCTCCTTGACATTGAAGTGACACTCAGTACTTTAACAATTTCTTTATAAACTGGCAACCTAAGGGGCACCTGGGTGACTTAGTCCATTCAGCATCTGACTTCAAATCAGGGAATGATCCCAGAATCCTGAGATCAAGTGCAGAATCAGGCTCCTTGCTCTGTGGGGAGTCTGCTTCTCCCTCTCTCTCTGACCCTCCCCCCTACTCGTATTCTCTCTCTCTCTCTCTAATGAATAAATTTTAAAAATCTTTTAAAAAATAAACTGACAACTTGAGGTGAAGCATGAAATTTCCCTTCTTTCTGAACAGACCGAACAACGAAATATATTAAAAGTTGGGAGATATCTACCTCAGTTTAGGAAATTATGGAAAAATATAATCTATTTCCATTAATTTATTCACTCGCTCATTCAGCAAATATTTTTCAGATGCCTCCTGTGCCCAGCACTATTCCAACACCTGGCTATCCAACAGTGAACTAAACAAATAACGTTCCTGCCCTCGGAAGACTTCTGTTTTGCGAAAGAGTTGGACAATTAGATACACAAGTAATAATAAACATGTTGGATAATGGCAAGTGTTGTGGAGAAAATTAAATCAATGTGAGAGGGCATGTACAATGTTAGGAATGGAATATAATTTAATAGAACAATCAGGGAAGAGTTACCTGATAAGACAACTGATAAAACAACACAGAACCCAGAGCTGAACTGAAGGAGCAAAGCTTGAGGATATCTGGAGGAGCTTTCCAGTCACAGGAAATAGCAAATGCCCAAGCCCTGAGACCATGAGTGAAAATAAGAGAAGAGGTATGAGGAATCCTGGGACACATTAACATGTTGGGTCAAGAAGATAAGGAGGACCCATCAAAGAGAGAGAGAGAGAGATCAAGGAGCACTGAGGAGAAAAACAAAGACAGAGTGATGTCCTGGAGCCCAAGTGTACAAAATGTTCAAAAAAAGAAAGAGTCAGTAAATTAACTGAATCAAAAGCTAGTGATAGAAGGTACAATGAAGATTGATAATTGACCCTTGGTTTCAGCAACAAGGGAATCACTGGTGACCTTAACAAGAGTAGCTGAGGGTGGAGAAAGCCCGAATGGAGCGCTTCAATAGAGAAAAACTGGAGCAACAAATAGAGACAAGTCATTCAAAAAGTTTTGCTATAAAGGGAAATATAAAAATGAGACAAATTAGGAGGTATTTACAGCATGTTTATATGCTGAGCGGAATGATTCAGCAGGGAGGACAAACTTGCAGTGCATGGGAGAGAAGAGACAGCTACTGAACAAGTATCCTTGAGCAGAGGAAAGGTTGATCTTTGAATGATAAAACCCCAGGGTACTCCAATTTAGGCCACATGAAGCACCCACAGAAAACATTCTTCACTGAAGAGAAGCTTAAAGTCGTAAATTATAAGCTTCACCAAAAGCAATCCATCAAAAAGGACTGTCACCAGTTTTTTTTTTAAATGAGAGAAACTGCACCCCAAAAATTAGAAATCATAGACCAATCTGAGATTTTTTTTAAAAAGATTGTATGTATGTATGTATGTATTTAGGAGAGAGACTACAAGCAGAGGCAGGAGGAGAGAGAGAGAGAGAGAGAGAGAGAGAGAGGCAGGCTGACTCTCTGGCAAGCAGGGAGCCAGATGCGGGGCTCAATCTTGGGACTCCAACATCATAACCTAAGCTGAAGGCAGACGTTTAACTGACTGAGTCACCCAAGCAGCCAATGATTTTTAAATTATTTTTAAGTAATCTCTACACCCAACGTGGGGCTCGAACTTAGAAGAGTCGCACGCTCCACTGACTGAGCAGGCCAAGCACCTCAATTTGAAAGAAATTTTTATTATTTATTTATTTATTTATTTATTTTAAAGAGGGTTTTCTTTTTTTTAAGATTTTATTTATTTATTCATAGAGACAGAGAGAGAGAGAGAGAGAGAGAGAGAGGCAGAGACACAGGCAGAGGGAGAAGCAGGCATCATACAGAGAGCCTGACGAGGGACTCGATCTGGGGTCTCCAGGATCATGCCCTGGGCTGTAGGCAGTGCTAAACCGCTGCGCCACCGGGGCTGCCCTGAAAGAAATTTCTAAATAAGAATTCTGGACTGTGGGATCCCTGGGTGGCGCAGCAGTTTGGCGCCTGCCTTTGGCCCAGGGCGCGATCCTGGAGACCCGGGATCGAATCCCACGTTTGGGCTCCCGGTGCATGGAGCCTGCTTCTCCCTCTGCCTGTGTCTCTGCCTCTCTCTCTCTCTCTGTGACTATCATAAATAAATAAAAATTAAAAAAGAAAAAAGAATTCTGGATTGTTCAAAGAGTAAAAGAAGTAGAAACTATTTAAAAAATGAAAAGCATTATGGGCAGAAAAGGAAGGAAGGATACAACAAAATTGCAGAGCCAATTAGGATTTTTACAAACTAAAAAATGTTCACTTTGAAAGGAAAAGCCCGGTCCTCATGACAAGCAGACACAGCAAATATTCTTGCTCCTGAAACCAGTATAGAAATGTAAAGATGGATGGAAATAAAGATGGAAAAAAACTGGAGCAACTGGTGCTTCATCAAGGCTTGACTTTAAACTGAACACGTTTGTGTCTTCCCTACTCTTGAAGCCTCCCTCACATCCCCTTCACTCATTTTTCTGTAGAATCCTTTGTTCTAGGAACTCGGTATCGTTATTGACACCTCGCTGACCTCAGTGTATACTTAGTAAAGAGATTCTGATGGCAGGTGGCAGTGTTAGTCATGAGATCCCCTGGAAGACGTGACACACGGCTGGCAGCATGTTCCAGATTCCTGTGGAACTGCCCAGATCCTGTACTTTCCTATAAAACCTCTCAGCCTTTTGCCCTGGGCAGGTTTGTCGTCGTGGAGGTGTTATTTAGCTGCAGCTTCCTGTGCCTGGCAAAGTAATAAATTATCTTCCTTCTTTACACCCAAACTCTGTCTTCACTTTACATATTTTGGCTCCAGAGCACAGAGGTTGGTTTTCAACAACACTCCCACTGTAGAAATAAGAAAACTGTGATCTGGAGGGGCCCGTGCCTAACTCAAAGCCACAAAGTCATTTAGTTGCTGATCTTACGTTTAAACATTTTTCTGACTCAAAATTTCACCCCCTTGCCTCTCTCTGCTGCACGATGCCCCAGGTTAGAGCCTGGCAACCAGGACACACTGCTCAAAGAGATCGTGTAAGGTTTGGGAGTCTTATGGGAGATCACTTATGAGAAAAATTTGCGATTAATGTAATGGTGAAGTTAAATGGCATGAGATTGTAGTGAGTCAGATCAGTTGTTATCTCATTAACAATTCACTGAAACCTAGAAACAGGGATTTGAAAAGGGATGTTGACTTCAACAACAGAAGATTCATTGACTTGAGTTTAAGGAAGTAGAGGGCACCAGTGGAGGCTTCATGGAAATTCTGACCATTTGCACTGAGCAAGGAAGGGAGGCTGGAACGGAAACCAGTCTTAGTGCTTTCCCTGTGACATCAAGATGTGGTCTGTAACCTACTGACTTCATTGGAGCAAACAGTGATTTAACTCATGGCAAACGGAAGCCACATTGTCTTCTAGGGGCTATTTAGAGAGTATTTAAGAAAATGCTAACTGCTTTTTTTTTTTTTCCTGGTGAGAAATCCTAACATATCACTTTTGTTATAGGGGGTGTCCTGAAAGAGGTCTTTAAGATGTTCAGAAAGCTTCAGGTGGGGCTAAAGAGGACTTCCTGTGTGCTTACAGGTGACACGAGGGACCACAGACCTGATTGGAGAAATTTGAGTCCTTCTAAAAAAAAATCTGCGGATGAATCCTAATGCTTCTCTAACCAAACCACATTCCTGAGGACATAAGATGTCTTTAAACAAGGGGTTCTCATTCTGCAGCTTCAGGATTTCAAAGACCAATGCTTAGCACAGATATTTGTAGGTATGGGAATTTTTCTGGAGACTTCTTTCACTTATGAGAAAAATTTGCAATTAATGTAATGGTGAAGTTAAATGGCATGAGATTGTAGTGGGTCAGATCAGTTGTTATCTCATTAACAATTTACCAAAACCTAGAAACAGGGATTTGAAAAGGGATGTTGACTTCAACAACAGAAGATTCATTGACTTGAGTTTAAGGAAGTAGAGGGCACCAGTGGAGGCTTCATGGAAATGCTGACCATTTGCGCTGAGCAAATGGAATTGGTCAAGGTCAATAGATCAAATAGATCTATGATTTTTTTTTTTAAGTATAAAAAGTCATTGCAGGGACGCCTGGGTGGCTCAGCGGTTGAGCGTCTGCCTTCAGCTCAGGTCACCATCCTGGGGTCCTGGGATTGAGTCCCCCATCAGGCTCCCTGCAGGGAGCCTGCTTCTCCCTCTGCCTGTGTCTCTGCCTCTCTCTCTGTCTCTCGTGAATAAATAAAATCTTTAAAAAATAAAAATAAAGAAGTCATTGCATGCTTAGGCAGATGTCTTTAAACATCTAAACCCACAGAGCCAGAAAGATGAGAAAGAATCTCAGTTCCATGAGTATTGAATACGATGGACTGAACTGTCCCCTTATTTATCATATGCTGAGCAGACTTGGGTCATAGTGTGGGAGGTGCCCTGAGGGAAAAGAAGGTCCATGCTCTGGATACCACCCAGGTGCCCTAGAAATATACATTTATCCACTATTATTCATGATGAATGTCGCCTTAACTATATATGTATACTTGTATGAACTATATGTGCTTATATACACAAAAATATGTTTACTTATATATGCTGTATGTAAGGATATATATATATACATGTGTATATATAATTACACTGGTAAATATAAGTATATATATGTTATGTAAATATGTATGTAATGTGACAGTGTATATACATATTATTAAATATATATAAATTATACATATATAGAGATTACATACAGGCTGTATACACAAACATATATATAATATATATAACTATATATATATAATATATCCTGGAAAAATATATATCCAGAACATGAAGATAGTTTTTCAGCAATGTTTAAGGTCATACAATATCCTTTTTTAAAAAATTTATTTATTTGACAGAGAGAGAGAGCACAAGCAGGGGGAGCAGCAGAGGGAGAAGCAGCCTTCCCACTGAGCAAGGAGCCCAACGTGAGACTTGATCCCAGGATCCTGGGATCATGACCTGAGCTGAAGGCAGACACTTAACTGACTGAGCTACCCAGGCCCCCCAACGCTGTACAATATCCTATCAAGTACTAAGTCTGATGAAAAATGTTTTGGGGGCACCTAGGTGGCTCAGTCATTTGAGCATCTCCTGGTTTCAGCTTAGGTCAGATCAAGCCCTGCAGCAGGCTCCATGCTCAGCTTAGAGCCTGCTTGAGATCCTCTCTCTTCTTCTTGCTCTGCCCCACCCCCCACTCACCCTCTAAATAAATAAATAAATAAATAAAATCTTTTTTTCTTTTATTTTTTTTAATGCATTGTATCTTCCAATTAGTTTGCAGGAAGTACTGACTTAAAACAGGGACTATGGAAACAAGTTGCCCCATTTCATCAAAAACTTTTGCTTAATTAGCAGATGGTACTGAAAAATGAGTATGTACTGCCAGTGATGTACTTTTTCCATTTGGAGGTTTTGTGCGGTTTTTCACTTATGGCAACTACTAAAACTAATGTCAAAAATAAACTTAGAACCAGACCTGACAAGTCTCTGTACAACACAGCATTAAAACAACAACAACAACAACAACAACAACAACAACAGTATAAACCAGGATTTGATCAGAGAATGCAGCATATTTATTTTATTGTTCATTATTTTTTTAAGATTTTATTTATTCATCACAGACACAGAGAGAGAGAGAGAGAGGCAGAGACACAGGCAGAGGGAGAAGCAGGCTCCATTCAGGGAGCCCGACATGGGACTCCATCCTGGCTCTCTAGGATCACACCCTGGGGCCAAAGGCAGCGCTAAACCACTAGGCCACCAGGGCTGCCAGTTCATTATATTTTTATGAGAACTTTACTCAATAAGAAAAATATTTTTCAAATATTTTGTATTCTCACCTCAGCCTTCCTTGACCTTTACTTTGCATATGTTTTATAATATAGAATATAAAGGCAAAATAGCACATGTTTATTATTTATGAATAATGCAACTACAGATAGTTGCTTCCTCATCCTCAAATTTTTTTTTAACTGGTAAAGAGTGCTTCATTAGAAAAGACTAGAGCCCATAAGCCCACTGCTCTAAATCAGGCTTCTTAAACCTGGCTGCACACATGAGATTCACACAGAAGGCATGTTAAGTCCAGATTTCTTGCCTTTGTCCATAATCTGATTCTCTGACAGGTGGGACCTGGGTATTTGATTTTTCTCCCCCTCAAGTAGGCTTCAAGCCCATCGTGGGGCTTGAACTCTCAAATGAAGACCTGATCTGAGAACAAGAATCAGCCGCTTAACCACTGAGCCACCCAGGCACCTCTGGGTATATGATTTTTTTTAAAAGATCTTATTTATTTATTTGAGAGACAGAGAGAGCACAAGCAGTGGGAAGGAGAAGCAGGGAGCCGGATGATGTGGGGTTGGATCCCAGGACCCCAGGATCATAAGCTCAGCTGAAGGCAGACACTTCACTGACTGAGCCACCCAGGAGTCCCTGGATATATGATTTTTTTATTTTTTATTTTTTAAAGATTTTTTATTTATCCATTCATGAGAAACACAGAGAGAGAGAAAGAGACAGAGAGAGACAGGCAGAGACACAGGCAGAGGGAGAAGCAGGCTCCATGCAGGGAGCCCGATGTGGGACTCGAGCCCAGGACCTTGGGATCACACCCTGAGCCAAAGGCAGACACTCAACCACTGAGTGATCCAGGTGTCCCTTTTCTTAGGATTGTTAAGAGAATTAACTGAAATGATGTATGTAAAATGCCCATGATGATGCCTGGTTGGTATGTAGTAAAATCTCACTGTTACTGGTATCCTAATATTTATACACCACCCATTTTAGAATGGATTTGTGAAAAAAATGGTAATAAAAAATTATTATATTTGAGCATAAGCCCTTTTGCCACAGAGTTTCTACATAATGCCCAAATATCTGAGAAGAAGAAAAAAAAAAACACTTTGGAATGATTAGAAATGTGGTTAAGTCTCAACTAAATGAATTTAGTTATGTAAAATATGACAATCTGCATTGTGTAATAAATATTGTCTATTTAGATTACAAGTAATTCCCAAAGAAAACTGTGGATGTCCTCTCACAGAGATACCCATCTATCTCCTGCTAATGCAGTTTCCTGTGACAGGCCCGAGCTTTATTTTATTTTGTTTCTGTTTGTTTAGGGTCAGCCGGTGCTTCTGAGCTTAATCTGTGTCCCTGTAGATACTAAGATTCCAGTTTCTGCCATGAAGAGAGAGAGTTGGGTCTAAAATTCACTGAATGTTGGACTCAAACCTGATGGAGACTCTATATATATGTTGATGCCTTTTTGAATTTCAGTTCATGCCAGAAAAAGAACTCCAGCCTTTTTTTTTTTTTCTGAAAAAATGCAGATCTGGAAAAACTATGAGTGATTCTTCATCTCATTAACTGACCACGGCCCCTTGAAAACCTGGAGGGTTCTATTCAGGTAACAACCTTCAGGATTGAGTAAGAGGACTCAGACCCCCTTAAACCTTCCGCCACCCACAATTCTCCTTCTCAGGTCTCCAAAATTGCCTCATCTTGACCTCTTGCCCACTGACTTCTGCTTTTTGCATGGTCGCTTGTTGGCACCCATGCTCTTCCTTTGCTTTAGGCTGCATGACCTTTTGCTGAGCTGATGATCCTGCCAACATTGGACAACCAGCCCTTGCCCTTGCTATGCCTGTGACATTTACCTCTTCTTGATGGCTGGAACTCCCAAAAATCCCATCAGCATTGAACAGTGGGAAGCCCCATCTGTCCCTGCTGTCTGATGCTAGGGATGGCTGGACATCTGCCCATGCTGAGCTTCTGTCTGCACTGGGTTTTCCAGATTGAACTTTTCTCTCTCTGACAGAAGCATCCAGGAGCATGTGGTGACTCCTGAAGGTCTCCTAGATCAATAAGAGAAGCAAGCTCTTTCTTCCCTTGGGGAGATAGCAAGACAGGTGACTCATCTGTCACTGCAAATTAGCCTAAAGGGTCTGAACAGTGGAGAACACACAGAAAAAAGAGTTGGGATTAACCCAACACCAGGGTTCAATTTAAAAAAAAAAAAAAGACTTTCCCACCCCCCCCCGAATGTAGCCTCTTCATTATGCAGTGCTAGGAGAACAGAGAGAAAATGAAATTAATCAGCAGTGGTAGCCTGTCTTAGAAAGTCCTGAAGAGGGTCACCACAGAGAGATTTGGGTCGCCCATGGAGACATGCAGAAGAAACAGCATGTAGCCAAAGGCACGAAAAAGAAAAGAGCCCATCTTGGAAGGAGATTGTTACCAATAATTAGGTAGGCATGGAATGTATTCTTTTTTAAAAAGATTTTATTATTTGAGACAGAGAGAGAGAGAGGGAGAGAGAGAGAACAGAGAGTGGAGAGGGGAAGGGCAGGAGGAGACGGAGAAGCAGACTCCCCAATGGGCAGGGAGCCTGACTCCATCCCAGGACCCAGATCATGGCTTAAGCCAAAGGCTTAACCAACTGAACCACCCAGGCCCCCTGGAATACATGATTTATAGCTTCTAGAATGCTACCCAAGATCCCTTCTCTCTGATGCCAGTGTGGATCCTCCAAACCAGGAGCTGCAAACTGGCAGCCAGTATTTCATGTTGCAAGCACAATTTTAACAATTCTTTCTTTGAATGTGAATGCCTTTTATGGTGCATGTTTCTCGCTCACCGTAAGCCTGATCATCCCTTTAAATCAAATCTCTACCTAGTCACAGTACTTTACTACCTGACCTCTGAAGACATTTGCACAGGATTGCTCAGGAATATCATCCATAATACAAGAGATGAGAGGCTAATGATGCCCACCTTAGATTCTGGGTCTTAAAGCCCATTGGGGATGCCTGAGAGCTTTGCTGGCCAGAGGGTCTGGGGGTACTCGGGAAAAAGCAGGGGTGAGTACTTGCAGACTGGGCAGGGCACTGGCCTTGTCAGAGCCTTATTCCTGGTCAGCACCCTTATACATTAACAGCTTGCTCATCCATCTGAGGAAGTAGGCATCTAGGAACTTTTCTTCTCCATTTTCATGTATTTCATGGTGGTGGGAACTCCCAAGAGAGAAATACTAAGGAATTGGTCAAGGTCAATAGATCAAAATTGAGCCAAGGTATACTGTAACTATATTTCCAGAACCAGAATTCACATCTCATGGTTCAAAATTGGGAACATGGTATTTGAAATTTTGAGTGCCCTGGAAAACATGACAGGAGCAATAGAGTTATTTAGATCATAGCCGGTGTGGACTGGGAGCAAAAGAAGGGATGGAGGGAGTTAGAATCTCAAGTCCCATCTGGGAGACGGAAAACAAGGATTCAGGGTTGTACTTGACTCTGAAGTGGGATCTGGACTTCTTTCGCAGTCTACTGAACAACGATCTAAGATCTCCTCCATGTGCCTGAAAACATAGAGTCGACCCTTGAACAACATGGGTTTGAAATGCGCGGGTTGACTTATACCTGATTTTTTTTTCCAATAAAGTACAGTATTGTAAATGTATTTTCTTTTCCTTGTGATTTTCCCCCCTTAAAAAAAAGATTTATTTATTTATTTTAGAGACAGAAAAAGAGGAGAGGTGGGGAGGGGCAGAGGGAGAGGGAAAGAGAGAGTCCTAAATAAACTCTGCACTGAGCATGGAGGCTGAAGCAGGGCTCCATTCAACGACCTTGAAGTTACGACTTGAGCCCAAACCAAGAGTTAGACTCAACCTATTGTACCACACAGGTGCCCCTTGTGATTTTTTTTTTTTAAAGAATTTTATTTATGAAAGAAAGAGAGCATGAGCAGGGAAATGGGCAGAGGGAGAGGGAGAAACAGACACCCTGCTGAGCAGGGAGCCTGGAGTGGGGCCTGATCCCAGGACCCTGAGGTGCTAAAGGCAGGCTCTTAACCACTTAACCGACTGAGCCACCCAGGCGCCTCTAATTATACTATATTTGTATAAGCATTTGAGTTTATTTCTGGTCTTCCTAATTAGTCCCATCTGTTTGTCTATTCATGTGCCAGCTCCATACAATTTTAATCGTTGTAGATTTAAAAGATTTTAATATCTTGCAGAGCTAAATTCCCTTATTTTTCTTCTTTTTCAGATTTTTGTGGGGGACTATTTCAGTTTATTTTTCCATATGAACTTGATAATGAACTTGTCCAGTTTCATTCAGATGATGAATAGGAAATCTTTTTCTTTGTCTAGGAGTGTGTGGCCCCAACCCATAGAAAAACATTATTGTGGGTCATGTCAAAAGTAAAAAAGTGCTTTTTCACAACAGGTTTGCCACCAGAACACAGGTGTTGTAAAAACCACCTCTAAATCTAAACCAAAATGGGAATGGAGAAGACTCACATGAACATCATTGTCATTGGACCCGTAGATTTGGGCAAGTCTACCACTACTGGCCATCTGATCTACAAATGTGGTGGGATTGACAAAAGAACTATCGAAAAATATGAGGGGAATCCCTGGGTGGCGCAGCGGTTTAGCGCTTGCCTTTGGCCCAGGGCGCGATCCTGGAGACCCAGGATCGAGTCCCACATCGGGCTCCCGGTGCATGGAGCCTGTTTCTCCCTCTGCCTGTGTCTCTGCCTCTCTCTCTCTCTCTCATAAATAAATTAATTAATTTTAAAAATATGAGAAGGAGGCTGCTGAGATGGGAAAAGGCTCTTTCAAGTATGCCTGGGTCTTGGATAAACTAAAAGCTTAACAGGAACATGGTATCACCATTGATATCTCCCTGTGGAAATTCGAGATCAGCAAGTATTATATGACCATCATTGATGCCCCAGGACACAGAGACTTTATCAAAAACATGATTATAGGGCAGCCCCGGTGGCGCAGTGGTTTAGCGCCGCCGGCAGCCCAGGGTGTGATCCTGGAGACCTGGGATCAAGTCCCGCATCGGGCTCCCTGCATGGAGCCTCCTTCTCCCTCTGCCTGTGTCTCTGCCTCTCTCTCTGTGTGTGTGTCTCTATGAATAAATAAATAAAATCTTAAAAAAAAAAAACATGATTATAGGCACATCTGAGGCTGACTGTGCTGTCCTGATTGTTGCTGCTGGTGTTGGTGAATTTGAAGCAGGTATCTCCAAGAATGGGCAGACCCATGAGCATGCCCTTCTGGCTTACACACTGGGTGTAAAACAACTCATTGTTGGTGTTAACGAAATGGATTCCACTGAGCCACCCTACAGCCAGAAGAGATACGAGGAAATCATTAAGGAAGTCAGCACCTACATTAAGAAAATTGGCTACAACCCCAACACAGTAGCATTTGTGACAATTTCTGGTGGGAATGGTGACAACATGCTGAAGCCAACTGCTAACATGCCTTGGGTCAAGGGATGGAAAGTCACCTGTAAAGATGGGAATGCCAGCGGAACCACACTGCATGAAGCTCTGGATTGCAGTCTGTCACCAACTCATCCAACTGATAAGCCCTTGCATCTGCCTCTCCAGGAGGTCTACAAAGTTGGTGGTATTGGTACTGTCCCAGTAGGTCGAATGGAGACTGGTGTTCTTAAGCCTGGCATGGTGGTCACCTGTGCTCCTGTCAATGTTACAACTGAAGTAAAGTCTGTTGAAATGCACCATGAAGCTTTGAGTGAGGCTCTTCCTGGGGACAATGTGGGCTTCAATGTCAAGAATGTATCTGTCAGAGATGTTCGTCATGGCAATGTGGCTGGTGACAGCAAAAATGAGCCACCAATGGAAGCAGCTGGCTTCATAGCTCAGGCGATTATCCTGAACCATCCAGGCCAAATCAGTGCTGGACATGCATCTGTGCTGGATTGTCATACAGTTCACATTGCTTACAAGCTTGCTGAGCTGAAGAAGATAGATCGCCGTTCTGGAAGAAAGCTGGAAGATGGTCCCAAGTTCTTGAAATCTGGGGATGCTGCCATTGTTGATATGGTTCCTGGCAAACCTATGTGTGTTGAGAGCTTCTCTGACTATCCTCCTCTGGGCTGTTTTGCTGTTCATGACATGAGACAGACGGTTGCTGTGGGTGTCATCAAGGCAGTGGACAAGAAGGCAGCTGGAGCTGGTAAAGTCACCAAGTCTGCCCAGAAAGCTCAGAAGGCTAAATGAATATTATCCCCAATACCTGCCACCCTAGTCTTAATCAGTGGTGGAAGAACTGTCTCAGAACTCTTTGTGTCAATTGGCCATTTAAGTTTAATAGTAAAAGACTGGTTAATGATAACAATGCATCATAAAATCTTCAGAAGGAAAGGAGAATGTTTTGTGGACTATTTGTTTTGTTGTGTGCGTGTGTGGCAGTTTTAAGTTATTAGTTTTTAAAATCAGTACCTTTTAACGGAAACAGCTTAACCAAAAATCTGTCACAGAATTTTGAGACCCTTTAAAACAAAAGTTTAATGAAAAAAAAAGTAAAAAAGTAACTTTATTTAGATTTTATAATAATGACAAATGTTCATTTCCATCCTCCCGAGTTAAAGAAGTGGATCGATTAAATTCCCATTATTGAATATAATAAATTAAGAAAATGTACTTCAAATGCACATTAAAGAAAGCTTAGATCAGGGGCACCTGGGTGGCTCAGTGGTTGAGCGTCTGCCTTCAGCTCAGGTCATGACCCCAGGGTCCTGGGATTGAGTTCTGCATCGGGTTCCCCACAGGGAGCCTGCTTCTCCCTCTGCCTATGTCTCTGCCTCTCTCTGTGTGTCTCTCATGAATAAATAAATAAAATCTTAAAAATTTTTTTATAAAAAGAAAGCTTAAATAAGCGCTTCTCAACCAGGGGAGATCTTGTCCACAGGAGACATAGGGTCTGATGACATTTTTGATTGTCACAATGGGGATGTGGGGATGTTGGTGTTCCTGGCATCTACTGGGTAGAAGTTGGGGGCAGGGTGAGATGCTGCTAAACATTCTATAATGCACAGGACAACACAGCACTCACAACAAATCATCTAGTACAAATTCAGAGGTTTAGAAACCACAGTTTGGAGAAAGAAGGAGATAGTCTGGATTTTTAGAATGTGTATTTATTTTTTTAGAAAATTTATTTATTTATATGAGGTGGGGGATGGGCAGAGGGAGAAGGAGAGGGAGGCTCCATCTCAACAACCCTGAGATCAAGACCTGAGCCAAAATCAAGAGTCCAGTCCAACCAAGTGCCCCGGGATTTGTTTCTTTTAAAGGAAAATACAAAGAAAGGGGAAATGGAGATGATTGTTAGGAAGGAAAAGGATGATAAAAGGACATGAAGGTGATAAAAGGAGGTAGAATGGAGTAAAACTTCTGGTCGTTTATGAAATTTTAGGGGTTTTTTGGATTTAATTATTAAGTCATCTCTACACCCAAAATGGGGCTCGAACTCATGACCCATAGATCAAACTTCACATTCTCCACTGACCCAGTACAGTGCCCCCAAATTGGCTGTTTATAACAAATATTGATGTAGCATCATGTGAAAGTCTTACAACTCTGAACGGATATGAGAATGCACCTATGTTTCATGAACTATCAGGGTTGTGAGATCAAGCTCCAAGTTGGGCTCTGCCCTCAGTACCAAATCTGCTTGAGATTCTCTCCCTCTGCCCCTACTCTCTCTTGCTTGCTCTTTCTCTCTCTCAAATACATAAATAAAATCTTTAAAAAATAGAAAAACATATTCTCTGATGTATTTATATTTGTCAAATTTCTAAGGAAATATTATATATTATTATTTTAATGCATATTAGTATGTGAATGAGACTTGGAATCATTGGTTTATAAGCCATCTATATTTATCGTTTACTCATTTTTTTAAAGATTTTACTTACTTATTCATGAGAGACACAGAGAGAGAGAGAGAGAGAGAGAGAGGCAGAGACACAGGCAAAGGTAGAAGCAGGTTCCATTCAAGGAGCCCAATGCAGGACTCAATCCCAGGACCCCGAGATCATGACCTGAGCTGAAGGCAGATGCTCAACCACTGAGCCACCTGGGCATCCCTACTCATTTTTTTTTCTATTGCATTGTTGACGCTCATTTATTAGTTTATGTGCTCTTTATCTATTAAATGAAAGTTGGGGCACCTGACTGGCCCAGTTAGAGGAGCAAGTGACTCTTGATCTCTGGGTTGTGAGTTCAACTCTTATGCTGGGGGTAGAGAGTGTTTAAGAAAAATAACAAACAATAAATAAAAGTTTGTCTGGCATTTAGCTATTATAAACAAACATATAAACTGTTCCTGGGGTTCAATGGGGGTACTTTTCATAGATGTATTTAGTGTTAACAAAATATCTGACTGATATAAGGTAAGTTACATTTTTCCAAAGTGTCTACTTTGTCTTTTTATAAAATCTAATTCAGACTTTGTATTCTTGTGACACCTTCTCTCCTGCGCATTAACATTTTTATGCCATGGAGAGTGTATTTTGGGTAATTAGATTTTTTCAACATTCCAAAAATACAGAATTTCCTATGTGTCCAGCAATAATTTCTCAATTAATCTATGTTGCTGATAAATTGCTTCATCAACTACTAATAGAGTTTAGCTACTGATTTCTGATGGTTAGAATAAGTCAACAGCTCTGTATGCACCTCTTGGAGAAAGGCACAATTTCATGAGCTTGAGTCATATAGTTAATGTGGTCTGATTATACCCAAAGTAACTGATCTGTGATCACAAGAGTTTGTGTTGTGATAGCTCTTCTTGAAATGAACATCTGATTTTATTTTTAGTCTAGTTTATAAAATATACAATGTCTGCTAGATGCATTTCAGTGGATGCTCCAGATGTATACTCAAATCAATGTTACCTACTAATAACAGCAACAATGACAACAACAACAACAATAATAATAATAAATGTTGACTAAGATGTGGAGAAATTGGAACTCTCATACACTGTTAAAGGGAATGTAAAATGGTGCCACCAGTTTGGAAAAGAATCTGGCAGGCAGCCTGGGTGGCTCAGCAGTTTAGCACCGCCTTCAGCCCAGGCCATGATTCTGGAGTCCCGGGATCGAGTCCCATGTCAGGCTCCCTGCATGGAGCCTGCTTCTCTCTCTGCCTGTGTCTCTGCCTCTCTCTCTCTCTTTCTGTGTCTCTCATGAATAAATAAATAAAATCTTAAAAAAAGAAAAAAGAATCTGGCAGTTCCTCAATGGTTAATGGTTAGATTTAGCGTATGACCCAACAATTTCACTCCTAGGTGCATACTTTTATATTTGAAAACATATGTAAACAGAAAAATTATACACAAATGTTCATAGCAGCATTGGTCACAATAGTCCAAAAGTAGAAACAAATGGACAAACAAAATGTAGTATATTCATACAGAATATCATCCAGCCACGAAAAGGAATGAGGTCCTGATACTTGCTACCAACATGGCTAAAGCTTAAAGACATTATGTGGAGGGAAAGAAGTCAGATAGAAAAGGTCACATATTGCATCATTTCATTTATATGAAATGTTCAGAATATACTAATCTACAGAGACAGAAAGATTAGTGTGGTTGTCTAAGGCCCAGGGAGTGATGGAGGTTGGGGGCCAATTGGAAGAGACTGCACCTGCATAGGGTGTGGAGTTTCTTTTGGGGGTGATGAAAATATTCTGAATTTGATGATGGTGATGGCTATACAACTCTGAATATACTAAAAACTACTGAACTGTACACTTCAAAGGGGTGAATTATATGGTATGGTGAATTACAGCTCAAAGCTGTTACAAGAAAACACAATGAAACAAAACAATGTTATTAAATTCAAACCAGATATTGTTACTTAATCTCAAAAACAAAAACAACACTGTCCTCCCCTAAGTAATTATTAAATCCTAAAATCTCGACTTAGCTAGAGATGCCTGCGCAGTCTCATGTAAATCCACAACAACATATGTCATTGCTTGTAAGGACCATGCATGGCTGTACCCTAGGTGATTCCATCCTTTTTTTTTTTTTTTTTTTTTTAAGATTTTATATATTTATTCATGAGAGAAAGACAGAGAGAGGCAGAGACACAGGCAGAGGGAGAAGCAGGGTCCATGCAGGGAGCCCGACGTGGGACTCGATCCCAGATCTCCAAGATCAGGCCCTGGGCTGAAGGCAGCGCTAAACCACTGAGCTACCCGGGCTGCCCGATTCCATTCTTTTATTACTATTATTTTAAAAGATTTTACATAGGGCAGCCCCGGTGGCTCAGCGGTTTAGTGCCGTCTTCAGCCCGGAGTGTGGTCCTGGAGACCCAGGATGCAGTCCTGTGTCAGGCTCCCTGCATGGAGCCTGCTTCTCCCTCTGCCTGTCTCTCTCTCTCTCTCTCTCTGTCTCTCTGTCTCTCTGTGTCTTTCATGAATAAATAAATAAAAATCTTTAAAAAATTAAATAAAAGATTTTATTCATTTGAGAGAAAGAGAGCACAAGCAAGGGGAGGAGCAGAGGGAGAAGGACAAGCAATGGTCTTAATCTGTTATTTCCTATCCTTTTTAATGACATAGAAATGTCATTACATGGAGGAGCCAAGAGTTTCAAACTCATGTGGGGATTTTCTCAAGGAGCTCTTCTAAATGTGAACTGTAAAAAAGATTTATTTTTAAATTAATTAATTTTTAAAAGTTATCTCTCTACCCAACATGGGGCCTGAACTCAGCACCCCAAGATCAAGAGTTACATTCTCTTCTGACCAAGCCAGCCAGGTGCCCCATGAATTTCTTGAATTATTGATAGTTACCGTCTAATGGGCTTGTTTTCTCCCCAAAGATTGTGCCAGCTACTATTATTATTACTTAAAGAGTTATCTTTTTAAGGAATTAATTTTCTAAGCCATGTATGAGTTTGTTAGGGCTGTCATAACCACGTATCACGGACTGGGGGGCTCAAATAACAGAAATTTATTTTCTCACAGCCCTGGAGGCTGGAAGTCTGAGGTCAAGTTGTAGGCAGGATCAGTGTCTTCTGAGGCCTCTCTCCGTGGTTTGTGCATGACTGCCTCTTCCCTGCATTTTCCCAGTTTTCCCAGTGTGTGTTTGTGTCTTATTCTCTTTAAAGGACATCAGACATATGGCATTAGGGCACACCCATATGACTTCACTTTACCCTAATCACCTCTTTAAAGGCTTTGTCTTCAAGTACAGTCACTTATACATAGTTTTATTTTCTCTGGGGGGGGGGGGACACAGTTCAGTCTATAATGAACAATAAAACACAAATATAAGAAAAATATGAGCATAAGGAAAAGTTAAAAGCAGGGGCACTTGGGTGGCTCAGTCTTTTAAGTGTCTACCTTCAGCTCAGGTTGTGATCCCAGAGTCCTGCAACTGAGCCCTGTGTCAGGCTCCCTGCTCAGTGGGGAGTCTGCTTCTCCCTCTTCCTCTGTCTGTCCCCCCAGCTTGAGTGCTCTCTCTCTGAAATAAATAAATAAAATCTTTACCAAAAAGAATAAAAAAAAAGAAAAACTAAAAAAGCCTATAGCTGTGTCAGTTTGAACAAATCAAGATTGTTCCTCGTTTTTGCCAGTACGCAGACGTAATTGATGGTATGCATAATCCTAAATGTAACTTTTTATGTATAATTTAAAATAATACTGGAAAACTGTATGTTTTAAAAAACTCTTCCCAGTAGTTGTATAATCACTAGTATTGCCTTTAGAATGTCTATCAAAGAAACAACAAGCTTTATTAAAGAAATATGTATAATTGGAAAAGAGGGCTGTAGCACTTTATATAGTAAGACTGTAAATAAATCAACTACCCACATCAAAGAATGGGAGTGGGATTCTCACGGTATTTATGGGGATGGGGAGACCAAAAGTCCTCCAAGCTATTTTTTTGGCACCACTCCAATCTTCAAAGAGCTGGAAATGAGAAATGAGATGACACACACATACAACAATGACGTTTAGACAACAGAAACTGGTTGGGAACCCTACTGGCAGATACTGGAAGAAAGTGTTTGAAAATTGCTCAAATAGAACTATTTTGTATCTGGTCATGCTGCATCTGGAGCCTGATGATGACAAGATACTATATTTAGCTCATTTGTCAGCAAAACTATAGGGCTGTGGATGCCTTTTCTTAATATGCCAAAGAGGCCAAGCCAATGGAAATGCAAAACAATTGCGTGGGAAGGGCAGTCCCTCCTTCTTCTGCATCAATCTTTTCTAATTGTTGGTAAGTTGTCATCATAGTTTGAAAGAGGAACTTCATTTGCTTTTTGATACTAGCCCCTCCAGGCACAAAAGTATAAACTCCAAAGAAGAGGGGGCCATCTTACAATCTGCACCTTCAAAGGAGAGAATGATAAGGAGCCACAGATCCTCCTTTTCTTTGTCATTTTGTTCTCTTCCCATGAGCACCAGGCAGAAGACGTAGACAGAATATTTAGCTTGTAACCTGGACCAGACAGCCTGGATGGGAACCTTTTCTTTCCAGTTCTCATAAGATTTCCCCTGGAAGGACCCCACCTTTGGATTCCTCAGGACCCACAAGAGCAAGATGGGCTACTGATTCTGAGATGGGGATTCAGCAGTGCATATAATGACTTAGACTTGGAGATATTGCTTCAGCCAAACCCCTTCCCTTAGAAGGGGTGTTCTGAGGCAGAGTTGAATTTGAAAGCCTTAAGTACATCTTAAGTACATTTACCTGCTCTCTTCAATATTTATTTACTGTTCTTTATTGCCTCCCCAATTTACTTTTCCTAAGCCCTTTCTCCAGCCACTATTAGCATCCGAGCAATCATGATGAGGGTGAAGTTGGGTCTGCAGCAAGAAGGCAGGGCTCTTCTGACCCAGGACACATTTACAGCATGCTTTGAGGAAGTTCCAGCACAGACAAGGTCCACATGGAAGGAGGACGTTGTGTACATTGTGCAACGCTTCCAAAGGGCAAGGACCGTCCAGCTCCACGGTTTAGATTACTTGCAAAGTTGTATTGTTGATCATTCTGTTATAGGAAGACCTACCTCTGCCCAGAGACCCAGGTCTCCATCTTCCCAATCACATTTCCGTTGGCTTGGAAACTCTTAGCCTCACCAAGGACTATTTTTCTGCTTTTAGCTGCTTCCTTCCTAAAATCAAAGTCTCTGTGCAAAGCACTGGAAGAAACCTGATTTTGGGGGGAGGTTGTCGTTTTATGCAGTCCATAATAATGACCACACCTGGTCTTATAAGGTGCAGAGGCAGTGGGAGAGGGAACCCAGTGTGTGTGAAGGGGAAGATGATGACATAAACAGTGCATTTGGGGAGGCCAGGGAGTGTTGGGTGCTTAAGACACTGTTTTTCAGGGGATCCCTGGGTGGCGCCGCGGTTTAGCGCCTGCCTTTGGCCCAGGGCGTGATCCTGGAGACCCGGGATCGAGCCCCACGTTGGGCTCCCGGTGCATGGAGCCTGCTTCTCCCTCTGCCTGTGTCTCTGCCTCTCTCTCTGTGACTATCATAAATAAATAAAAATAAAAAAAAAAGACACTGTTTTTCAAATTTAAGGTCTATACACATTGCCGGGAGATGTTATTAAAATGTAGCTTCTGATTCATAGTTTCAGGATGAGTCCATAGAGCATATTTTGGCACCCCCTTGGCAGTCCCCAGGCCAGTATAGAGAGTTGGGGTGTTAGGGAGAGCTTAACAGGAGCTCCACAGGGAATCACAGCTGGAGGCCAACTCCTCTGTGGACGTGCCACGTCAGAGGCGAGACAGGAAGCACGACCCCTGGGATCGTTTTCAGCTTTACCGCCCTGATTTTGGGTTCTGAGGTTTCCAGCAGGGAGGTGGGTGTTTTTGTTTTTGTTTTATTTTCAGTAGGCTGCATGCTCAGCATGGAGCTGGAACGCACGACCCCGGAGATCCAGAGTCCCATGCTCCACCATCTGAGCCAGTCAAGTGCCCCCCAACATGGGGGTTCTTTTTTTTTTTTTGAAGATTTTATTTACGTATTCACGGGACACAGAGAGACAAAAGCGGAGGGAGAAGCAGGCCCCATGCGGGGAGCCCGATGTGGGACTCGATCCTAGGACCCCACGATCGCTGCCTGAGCCAACGGCGGACGCTCCGCCACTGAGCCACCCAGGCGCCCCAACACGGGCTTCTTCGGCCTCTGGGGTCCTCTGCGGGAACCACGAGGCTCCGCGCCGCGCGCACGCTCGCTCCCGGGCCGCACACCGCGCGAGCCCCCGGCGGCCCCCCGCCCGCTCTCCGCCCCCCGCCCCCCGCCGCCGCCCGGGGTCGCGCACCCGCGCCCGCGCCCGCGCCCGCGCTCGGGGCGGTTCTGCGGCTCCGCAGCTGGCCCGGGCTCCGCGTCAGGCGCGGGCGGGGGCGTGCCGGGGGCGGGGCCGGGCCGGGGCGGGGGCGGGGCCACGGCGGGCGCAGGCCACGCCCCTCGGCCGTGCGAGAGGCCGAGCTTGCTGCATTGCAGCCGCCGCGGCGCCGCTCGGCTCCTCACTCCCAACAATGGCGGCTCCGAGCCCGAGCGGCGGCGGCGGCGGCTCCGGGGGCGGCAGCGGCGGCGGCACCCCGGGCCCCGCGGGGCCCCCGGCGCCGGGCCACCCGGCCGTCAGCAGCATGCAGGGTAAGGAGCGCGCCAGCGCCGCGACCCCGGCCCCCTCCCCCGGCGTCCCCCCGCCCCGGCGCGGCCGTCGCGGTCGCCGCGGCCTGTCCCCGCGCCCGCGGCCGCCCCGGAGCCCGCGGAGGAAGCCGCCCGAGCCGCCCGCGCCCGCGCCCGCGCCCGACCTCGCTCCCGCTTCCCGCTTCCCGCCGCGCGCCCGGGCGGCCCCGGGTGGGCCCCGCGCGCAGGCCCGGGGCCGCGGCCTCCGCCCCCGCCCCCGCCTCCGCCCGCGCCCGGCCGCCCCGCGCCCCGCGCCCCGGCCCCGGCCCACCTGGCCCGCCCCCGCCCCCACCCCCACCCCCACCCCCGCCGCCGCCGCCCCCGCCGCCCCCGCCGCCGCCCTCACCTGGCGCCGCCCCGCCCGCCGTTCCGGGCCCGCGCAGGGCCGGCAGGTAGGCGGCGAGGCGGCGGCGCGCGCAGCCCAGCCCAGCCCCAGCCCAGCCGCAGCCCAGCCCCAGCCCCCGGCGCTTCTCCGCCGCCGCCTCCGCCTCCGCCTCCGCCGCCTCCGCCGCCGCAGCGGGGCCCGCGCAGGGCCATCTTGGCTCCCCGCGGGGGCGCAGCTGGAGCTGCCCTCCCGGCCGGCGCCTGCGGGAGCCGCGCCTCCGAACTTTCGGCGGGGGGGGGGGGCGCTCGGCCGGGGCCACCTGCGAGGTGCCGGGGTGCGGTGGACGGCGGCGCGGCGCGCGACCCGCCTCCGCCGCCTCCGCCGCCTCCGCCGCCGCGGGGCAGTGCAGGGTCCGGGCGCCGCCGCGCCGCTTCCTCGCGAGGGGCCGTCGCCGCCGGGGTGCGCTGGCGGAGCCGCGCGGCTCTGACGCGGGTGGGTGCGGTGGCGGTGGCGGTGGCGGTGGCCGTGGCGGTGGCGGTGGCGCTGGGCGGTGTTGAGATCGGCTCCAGGCCCCAGGCCCCAGCCCGTCGGGGGCCATTTCCTTAAGTTTCCTGTGGAATTTGGAGGAGTAGTGTTATTTTTAAAACCGGGAATCTCAGAAATCTCTCGCCGACCTCCGCTCGCTGCTTGGGTCACACGATTCGCAGAGCCGCTCGGGTACCCTCGGTGGTCCGCGTCGCCATGGTTACCCCTCGATGGAAAGCTGTCCGGAGGGGCTCTCTGGCCCGGCTGACCCGTGTGTCTAGGGGTGTCACAACTTGGGAGGTTCCACATCGACTGGCTGTTTCGTGTTTATGAGAGAGTCTGCGTTCCGGAAGCAGAGACAGGATTTTATGCCTTTTCTTTTCTTTTTTTTTTTTTTATTTTAAATCCCGGTTGCCCTCCCTATGAGATGATTTTAATACACATAAAGAATGGTGATATATAGACAGGATGATGTCAGAGCTCGGAGGACACTTTCTGTGCAGGCCTTCATAATTAATTCAAATTGAATTGGTTATCGGATGCCGCTATGTTGCACGGCACACTATCCAGACGAAGTAAAACATGGATTTCCTGATCTTACAGCTTTCCAGTCTAGTAGTTGCTGGTGGGGAAATGAAACAGCAAAATGACAACTTAGGATCGTATTGCTTGTGCAAAATGGGTGACCTACAAAGTTTATAAAAATAATGCAAGCTTTTGCATTATTTTTTGTTTTGTGTTTGTTTTGGCAAGGAAGGAGGGGTAGGGAGATTGGTAGTTTGAAGAAGCTGTATACATTTATTTTGTTGGTGTTCAGAAAATTTTTTTATTGAGCATCTGCCTGCGCCTTGGGATAGACTGTAGCACTAGGTATAGAGAAATAAGTGAATCGGGCAGTCTCATTCCTGGTGGAGCTTACACTCCTGACGGGATGGGGGAGGGAAGACACTCTGCTTGTAAATAAGAAAGATTACTAATGGAGGAAAAAGTGTTGCGAAGGTAACGAGCTGGGTTTAGTGATGGAAGATAACGGGGAAAGGTAGACTGCTTCGATGAGATGGTTTAAGAAGACCTGTGTGCAAAGATGACGCCTGTGCTAAAGGCAGAGGGAAAGGGTGTATATGAAGGTTCCAAAGTGGGAAAGAAAGAGCTTGGAGTGTTCTAGGAGCACAGAGTCCTTGCGGCTGGGCATCATTCGGACGTTCTCTATTCTTCTCCGCCATCCCTGAGATTCAGTGCCTAGTAAACTAAACTTTCTAACAAGCCGAACCTATTTCCAAAGAGAGAAAGAGGTCATAAGTCTTCTCTTTGAAATCTTGATGAATTTTTCCTTTACCAGTACTATGTCTAGCCTTGATTGATACAGGAAACTGCTAGTTATATCTCGTTCTTTAGCCTGTTTTGCTTACTCAGAATGAAGAGAAGCACTTGAAAGTCGCAGGATGTTGTCTCAGGATGTTGTCTAGCACAGTCCAGGTTATAGACCGTGAGCTTACCAGCAATTTAGGATCCTTTTTGTTTTATATGGTTAGAGCGTGGCCTTTCATGCTTCATTTACTCTAGAGACCTTCAGGTTTAGATCAGACTTAAGATCCTTAGAATGTTTAGTAGATATCCCCCCTCCCCTTCCTCAATCTGCTTCTCCTTGCCGCCCCAACACACTGCCTTCCTGGGAGGTGTTAATGGCCCCTCCCCCTTCAAACAGCTAGTGGTAGGGAATTATGGAATACATTTCAGGTCCTTCTGTGTGATGAGCCCTGTGCTGGGCACTGGATAACCCCATATACTTTTTTTCATAGCTTTGAGGTTTGTGGCTCAGGAGTGGCCCAAGTTAGGAGGCATTCTTTTCTTTATATCATAATGTTTAAGAGTCATAGCTCTGGGGTCCTGGATTTGAATCTCCTCATCAGGATTGAAAATTTTTGTGACCCAGGGCAAGATACTTAACCTCTCCCGACCTCAGTTTCTCATTTAGAGTGTAGGAATAAGGCTTACGTCACAGCTTCTTTGAGGATGCATGTAGAGCATGGGCCTGACATATAGTAAGGATGTGATACATGCCAGCCATCACCATTGTTAATAGCAACAATGCTGTTATTTGTAAGGATGCCATTAATGGTCTCTTTCATTATTAGTAGACGTGTCCCTAACCCCTCATGATCCACTACACAGTTTCTTTAGCTTCATTATTGCTGGGTCCTACTCTTCTCAGTAATCTGTGGATTTCTACTTTTCATTATGGAGCCTCTCCTTTAAGCATATTCCTGATGAGTCTTTACCTGGATTCAGGTAAACTGCTCAATCATGTACAAGCTCTGTGACTTGGGGCGATTACTCACCTTCTCTGAACTCTGAGTTTCTCATCTGTTAAAATAGTGATAAAACTTACCTAGCAATGCTGTTATGAGGATCACGTTATTGATTAATGCATACAGAAGTGCTTGGAAAATTATAAACTATAAGTGTATAAGGATCATTAATAGACATGGTTATTTACTTGCTAGAGTTACTAGTCGCTTAAAATGTACAGGTTTTAAAGATCTCATAAACACAAGAAGTTTATTTTAGATACTTAGGGGGAAAATAAAACTTCTATAAACTTTACTCGGGTAGCTGAGAAATGTCAGGTTTTTTTTTCAAAGATTTTATTTATTTATTCATGAGAGAGAGAGAGAGAGAGAGGCAGGCAGAGACACAGGCAGAGAGAGAAGCAGGCTCCATGCAGGGAGCCCGACGTGGGACTCGATCCAGGGACTCCAGGATCACACCCTGGGCTGAAGGCAGACCGCTGAGCCACCCAGGCGTCCTGAAATGTCAGTTTTAAAAAATTTATTTACTTATGAGAGACACAGGGAGAGGCAGAGACATATGCAGAGGTAGAATCAGGCTCCTCGCTAGGAGCCTGATGTGGGACTTGATCCCGGGACCCCAGGATCATGCTCTGAGCTGAAGGCAGACACTCAACCACTGAACCACCCAGGAGTCCCGAGAAATTGTTTTTTTTTTTTTTTTCCCGAGAAATTGTTTTTAAAACAATATCTAAAATGTGATTAGAATAGTTAGAATCTACAACTGATTCTGAAAAACATGAAGGCATTTGTAAAGTATTTGTTACAGGAAATAGTTATACATTGTAGGTACCTCTGATTCTCTTAATGAGCTGTTCTAGGTAGGCAGTCGTTCCTTTTTTCTTCTAGGGTCTCAGATGTAGATGTATAACAGAACTTCTGGGCTAGTCTAGTCCTTGCCTATTTACCTCCACCTGAACAATTTATAAATATCAATTTAAGTAAAAAGATGATAGTTTTTGGGCAGCCCTGGTGGCTTAGCGGTTTAGCGCCGCCTTCAGCCCAGGGCATGATCTTAGAGACCCAGGATCGAGTCCTGCGTCAGGCTCCCTGCATGGAGCCTGCTTCTCCCTCTGCCTGTGTCTCTACCTCTCTCTGCCTCTCTCTCTCTCTCTCTCTCTCTAATAAATAAATTAAAAAATCTTAAAAAAAAAAGATGATAGTTTGATCTCCTTAAAAAACACACTCAGATGGGAGCGCCTGGGTGGCTCAGTCTTTTAGGCTTCCAGCTCTTGATTTCAACTAAGGTCTTGATCTTGGGTCCATGAGTTCCAGCCCCGTGTTGGGCTCCATCCTAGGAGTGTAGCCTGCTTATAACACACACACACACACAAAATAATGTACAACATGGCGACTATTGTTACTAATATTATATTGCATATTTGAAAGTTCCAAAGAGTAAATCTTGAAAGTTCTCATTACAACAATAAAAGTTCTTTGTGTATGGTGATGGATATTAGTTATTGTAAAGGTTAAAAAAAAAGATATTAATTCATGAGAGACAGAGACATACGCAGAGAGAGAAGCAGGCTCCTTGTGGGGAGCCTGATGGCAGGACTTGATCCTAGGACCCTGGGATCTTGACCTGAGCCTAAGGCAGATGCTTAACCACTGAGCCACCCATGCGTCCCTTTTAAAAAGATTTTTATTTGAGACAGAAAAGAGCGGGGGGGGGGGGTGGCCCAAGGGAGAGGAAGAAGCAGACTCCCCACTGGGCAGGGACCCCGACATGGGGGTCAATCCCAGGACCCCAAAATCAAGAGCTGAGCCGAAGGCAGACGCTTAACCTGCGGAGCCACCCAGGCACCCCTGTGTATGGTGATGGATGTTATCTAGACTCATTATAGTGATCATTTTGTGACACGTACAAATACCGAATCATTAAGTTGTATACTGAAAGTAATGTGTAACGTACGTTAGGTATTCTAAAATAGTAACAAAATCCAAAAACAAAAAAACAAAAAACAGAACTTTCAGGTGTAATAACACACGTCTATTAGGAAAAGAAGATTTAATATCAATATACTTTTTTTCTCTCAATAATATTTAAGTATATAAAATATGTGTGAAATGCCCCATTTGCGATTCTGTTTGACTATTTCATGCCATTTAGTCTGTGGTTTCTAAGAGCCATAGGAAGATGCCTTTACCTGGATTTTAAAGAACTGAATTGTGCATACAATTGATATAGTTCCAAACCCTAGAATTGCTTGCCTTCCCTCCCCAGTGTGCTCAGTACTATTCCTTTAACACTTTTTTCACATAACCTGATACAAAGTCCAGCTCAGCAAATTGGGCCCCCTCAAAGCACCTTGCATTTCTCTGTTCTCTTAAAAATGAGAGCAACTCTAGTATTAAGAGAGAAAAAGTACAAAAGCAATGCTTTCAAGATACTTTCTTTTTTTTTTTTTTAAAGATTTTATTTATTAATGAGAGACAGAGAGAGAGAGAGAGAGAGGCAGAGACACAGGCAGAGGGAGAAGCAGGCTCCATGCAGGGAGCCCAACGTGGGACTCGATCCCGGGTCTCCAGGGTCTCCAGGATCGCACCCCGGGCCAAAGGCGGCGCTAGACCGCCCAGCCACCTGGGCTGCCTGATACTTTCCTTTTGTTCTCACATACCTTTGAGTGAATGTGTACTGAAACTCGTTTTGAGATGGAGTATTAGTTAACCCTGTATTTTGAGTCCTATTTTCTTTTTTTTGGTAAAGTTCTTTATTTTCTTTCCATTTCTTTTACCTAATGTAAGAAACTCTCATACATAACCCAGGTCATTTCCTCTGTAGTTTCCATCTCTTGGAGATAGAGATTTTGGCCCAAGTAACACAATCTGGGAAGCTTTAATTCAGATTTAAAATTAAGAAGGGAAATTAATAGTTAACACAGTTCTTTTTCACTGCCGTTACCTAATTTGATGCTCATAAGCACCCTGTAAGGGTAGGTGGGCATAGTCCCCTTTCATAGATTAGGGAATTTAACATTCAATAAGGTAATTTACCCTAGACGAGGTGGCTTTTAACCCACTTATGTGACTGGTAGCCTTTCTTCTTATTGCTCAGTAACACAGGTTCACACAGGTTCTCTGAGCTCAAAGCCATTTCAGCCATTCAGGTCTGAGGGAAGAATCTTTGCCAGAAGTGATGCAGATTCAGGAATAGAAAGGGGAAATTATTTTAGGGTGCAGCCAGGGGGTGGAAGCTCTAAGCAGCCAGCCATGTTTGGGTTGATTTTGGAGCTTTGTTGCTTCCTGATGCTCCTTTATGTTATAGAGTTCTAAACTCGCTGGAGGGTTGACGGTAGCATTTTGAATTAGGAGGTGTTTTGGATTGGAAATCTACGTGGAAAGGAAGGAAGGAAGGAAGGGAGAGAAAGAGAAAAGAGAGAAAGAGAAGAAAAGAAGAGAAGAGAAAAAGAAAAGAAAAGAAAAAAGAAAAGAAAAGAAAAGAAAAGAGCAGCCCTGGTGGCTCAGCAGTTTAGCGCCGCCTTCAGCCCGAGGTGTGATCCTGGAGACCTGGGATCGAATCCCATATCAGGCTCCATGCATGGAGCCTGCTTCTCCCTCTGCTCCTATTTATTTATTTATAAATAAATAAAATCTTAAAAAAAAAAAAAAGGATAATATCAGGTAATCTTATCTTATAATCTGAAAACAGTGTGTCTGCACCTACTTTGCCAGCCTAACAGCTCCTGTGGGTTTTGCATATACCCAGTCCCCTTCTCTGGGTCGATAGTATAACCCAGAGGGTGCAGGGCAGGGGCCTAAGTGGTTTCCCACTTCCTCAGCAGCTCCTTCCAATTCCTCGGACATCCTAAGCATGGGTACTGCTGCCAATGGACCATGATGAACTACAGTATGGAGCCACACTAGTGCAAAGAAAATCAGAGCCGCCTTACTGGGTCAGGCCCATAGAGCAAACTACCAAGTCTTCCTTCTGACACAAGCATGAAGAGTCTAGTTGTTTGCTGCCTCCCAAGTTCAACCTCAAAATTGTGGCAAGTGGCCTCAACTGCAAAGTTACTCAGAGTACATCATTATGGCTCTAACATCTAAAGATTTATCTTGGCTTGCCCAAAATTTGTGTGTGCATTGTACTTAGAGTGGTTTCCACTCCTGCTGTGTTTCCTTTCACTTTCCTTGCTTCACCATTCTCAAACTTAAAAGGGAGCCACTTAAATTGAGTTAATCACAGCTTGTTTGCATCATCCAAAACCATTCGTGATTTGATAAATACAGATCAAATCCTTTCCATAGTTGTTTTTAACTTGAGATCTTGTCAGTCCTCATAAGCCATTTCTTTTTCCTGCCTGTGGCCAATGACCACCTCATTTACTCGTTGGCTCTATAACTAAATGCTATATATTATCATCTCCAGCCTGTTTGGGGGAAGCCCAAGTACATCCAGGGAGTGCAGCTGATTAACTCTGTGACTGTGGGCAAGTATCTAACCTCTATGAGCAGCGTTTTCTCATCTATAAAACAGAACAGCAATACTCAAAAGTGCTTTGTGACCATTAAAATATCTAAAATGTCCAACATAGAGCCTGGAATGATGCAGGTTGTTATTACCACAGTGATTATTGCTGGTCTCTCCGTCAGGTGAGCAATGATTGTGGCACCTTCCCCATCAGACCAGCTTCACCTACACAAAACCAGTCTCTCTCCTTTCATTCCACGTCCCCCTGAGAGAGGTAAAAGGGAAGGACTCCAGACAGCATGGGGATCCCCACCTCAGGCTCTACATTCCACCACAGCCCTTCCCAGACATAGCCTAGTGTCCCAGTGTCCAAGAAGGTGGATACTTTCCCTGGGAGGAACCTAACCAGATTTCAGGAATACCGGCAAACATCAGGGGAGCCAATTAATGTCACTTCTTAGTAAAGTCAGACAATGAATGCATATCAGATATAACTGGTAACTTTTCTTGTTTCTCCCTTTTATAAATTTTATGATCTTTGGTAAGCTGAAACATAACATGCCTTGAAAAAGTTGCTGCAAGTGCCTATTTCGATCATCTTTCCATGCGGTGGGGAACGATGTGTTTTTCAGGAATCAAGCTGCGATTGTGCAGACAGATTTCCTTCTTTTTCCTGTACCTTTAAGTGTATTTTCCTTGCTCCCTTTGCCTTGGTATTGCTATTCTGTTGCCCTCCTCCCACCATTTATTTTTGCTACCTAGTAGCAACCTGTGAGCTGAAAAAGAAGAGTGTTGACTTAACTGGTTTCAGCGTTTCATCTGCTTCCTTCCCAATTGTCCAGGGGAGTTTTCCCTTCCTTCTCCTGGGAGTAGGGTGTGTGTGTGTGGGGTGGTGGTGGTTGGTGGTGGTGGTGGTTGGTGGTGGTGGTGGGTAGTGGGAGAGAGGCTTCTGACCCAGGGCTAAAGCTCCCTTGTGCCCTCTGTGTATTATCGCTGCTTCCAGAGAGCGGGTTTCCTTTGCTCCTGGACCTGTGCTCACCTCGTTTTGCCCAGCAGGAGGTTTGCTGGCTTTTAGTTGCTTTGGGCCTTTAAGACTACTGGCTCTCTGACTTTTCTCTTTCTGAAGTCTTCCTGCCGAGCATCTGATGGGGCAGCAAGTTTAGCTTGAGGGGTGGCTGCCTCCAGGTTTGCCCCCTGGACTTCTGCCCATAAAGTGTGTCCATTCCCACTCCCTCCTGTGATGTCTTTTGTGTGACTACATAGTGAGCAGTAGGTCACTTCTGGGCAAAGAAGCTACATTAAGATTTTTCAGGTTTTGCACGTTATAGGTGAGATCTTTATCTTAGCATTTCTTTACTTTTTAAAAAAGATTTTATTTATTTATTCATGAGAGACACACAGAGAGAGGCAGAGACATAGGCAGAGGGAGAAGCAGGCTCCATGCAGGGAGCCCGATGTAGGACTCGATCCCAGGACTCTGGGATCATAACGTGAGCCAAAGGCAGACACTCAACCACTGAGCCAGCCAGGTGCCCCTTTATCATAGCATCTTAAGCATTTTGGTAACTGGATGGGAAAGACTACTTAAACACATCCTCCCTTTAGTCCTGGCTTTTTTCTTCTGAGTTTTGATTGCATTTGTGTAAATACAAGTTTGAATGATCCGAGTTGCTCCGTGTAGTTCCTAAAGCATTAATAAACGCAGGTGTAGGTAGACTAAGAAAACCAGACATTCACCCAATTAAACTGAAGTAGTGAGAGCATATTTTGAGAAGGTTTTGTCATAAACAGCTTATTTTACTGGGTGTATTTTACAAGAAATTATACCTGTATGAATGTAGGCATAAGGTAGGACCAGGTCCAGGTCCAGCAGGATTTAGGACATGAGTTTACTTCCCAAGGAGAATTCACAGGTTTTCTTTCTGTAACTTCTAAGGTCCTGCTCTGCCTTCTCATTCCTAGGGAGGACACAGTCTTGTCAGCCCTCCTTTAGGAGGATTGCAGTTCCTCCTCAGTAGTTCATTGTCTTATTATGCTTGAAGTTAGCAAATTGATTAGAAAATGTTGCTTTGAGTGTTTAGGCTTCACAATCTATGAACTTCTTTTGAAGATTTTGAATCACGGATAGCAATTAATCATGAATAGTTTTCAGTCATTCATTTGAGTTGATAAAAGTAACCTGTAATATGTTCTGAATTTGTAGATCGAAAAAATTGACAAGATTATAAAAAAATTACTCTTGACTTCCAGGGGCTAGTAGCTGTCCTATTTATCTAATAGATGTGAAAAATTAAGGTAATGGCAGAATTTAGAATTTAATCTTTACTTCAACTCCTCTTAATAAAGTACTTCTACCCTAGAGAGAGCTGACTTTTTAAAGAAAGGCCATATGTTACAATTATCACTGTGATGGTGGGGGCTATGTGATTTGAACTGTTCTTGAATTGGTTTTATTCAAATGTAATATAGAAATGTAATGTCATGTTCTAATTTTGGTTTGTTTGGTTTACAGTCAATGAACTGGAACTTATCTCTTTTACTTTAGGCTTTCAGATAAACTTCTGTGAAAAGGCACAAAGTAAGCTACAAATTTTATGATATTATGCTACTTATTTTTTTTTCCATATTCATCTTGGTATTGGGAATGTGTCCACTATTGTTTCAACTAACCAACCATGGCAGTTTTACATTAAAAGAGCTTCCATTTCTCATTCTTTTTCAAATACAAAAAAAAAAAAAAAATTGTGTTATATTTTTTATTGTAAATTGTTCTTGTTTTCACTTGAAATTGGAATAGAAAGATACAGGTATTCAAACGTACGTAGGTATAGAGAAACGTGTATAGATATCAAGTGTATGTAGTTTTGAGATGTACATAGGTACAGTAAGCAGACTAGGTTTAGAAACATGTTTATAGGTATACAAAGATATTCATGTGACTTAGTTATAAAAAATATACAGAAGTATTTGGACTTTAACCATAATTTAAACTATAGATTGAGGAAAGTTCTCTTTTGTTTGTTTTGTTTTTACATTTTTAAAAAAGATTTTATTTATCTGACAGAAAGAAAGAGCAGGTCCCCAAGCAGGGGGAACAGCAGGCAGAGGGAAAGGGAGAAGCAGGCTCCCCACTGAGCAGAGAGCCAGATGCGGGGCTCAATTCCAGGACCCTGGCACCATGACCTGAGCCGAAGGCAGATGCTTAACCAATTGAGCCACGTAGGCACCCTGAAAGTTCCCTTTTAATATCATGGTGTGAAAAGTCTGTAACCGTACTCAGAGGTTTAATACTTTAAAATTCATTTATTTGAACCATACATTTAGAGCACTTTTACTTTTTTCTTTGAAACAAAGTTTGTTTCTTCTTTCTGCCTCCCTCTACTCCATAATAGAGACTAATGTTCTATTTTAGGACACTAGTATTTATAGAATAAGTTTCCTATTAAAAAGCAAAATTTTAAAGCTAAAACAAATGCATTTTAAACTTAAATATCATTTGTATAAATGCAGTTTCAAAAAAATCCTTACTCAAGGAGGCTACTCTCCAGTTAACATAAAAGCATCCCAAAATATTATGTAACTTAGTTTCATCTTCTTATTTATTCAGAGTAAAGAATGGTGACCACCTTTTGATATACATCATTCTACCCCCCCCCCCAGCTTTATTGAGATATAACTGACATATATAACATTTGCGTAAGTTTAAGGTATTTAGTATGACGATTTCATATGCTTATATATTGCAAAATGATGATCACAGTAGGTTAGTTAACGCCTCCCTCACCTCACATAGTTACTATTTCTTTTTGTGTTAAGATCATTTAAGGTTTATTCTTTTAGGGACACCTGGGTGGCTCAGTCAGTTAAGCGTCTGTCTTCATCTCAGGTCATGATCTCAGGGTCCTGGGATCGAGCTTCACCACATCCGGCTCCCTGCTCAGCAGGAAGTCTGCTTCTCCCTCTCCCTCTGCCCCTCCCCCAGCTTGTGCTCACACTCTCTCACTCGCTCTCTCAAATAAAATCTTAAAATTTTTTTTTAACAAAAAAACAAATATTTTTTGTTAAAAAATTTTTTTGTTTCATTACTATCATGCTTCTCTTACCTTTAACTAATAATATGTGATTTCCTTCCAGTGATAAATCTACATATATGATATACATCTATATATAATGAAGTTACAACTTCTATTTTATGCTATTTTTAATTTTAATACACTTACTGTGATAATTTTTAGCTTTCACTTACATTTTAACAAAATATTTAATGTTTCATGTAATTTTTTATGTTTTGACAAAATCTAAGAAAATTCCTGAGATTTTTAAAATTTAAAGCTGCGTTCACATTGTTGCCCTTTTTTTTCTAATTTAGCCCAGTTGTGGACACAAAGCAAGAGAAATGTATTGATTTTATTAAGTTTAAAATTATGTAGCAGTGTCCTTGAAAAGCTCTGTAGCTAGATTAAAGGTGCCCTCAGACTAAGTGGTTCTGTCCCTTTACCATTGTTACAGAAACAGCAGAGTTGCAGTGCTGTCCACATGGAAGAGTCAAACAAGGAGGTGTATACATTTCTACTTTGATACTCACTTTTGGTTGTCTTCCCTACCTCTTCACATTGGCTACTCCTCACATCTCCTTTTTCATTCCCCTCTATCTTTGTTTTCCAGCTTTTGGGATTCAGCACAGTTTGATACATTCCTTTACAAAGCACCTTTTGGACACCTTGGTACATAAAGAGGGGGAAATGATTAGTTCAGAAATAAATAGGTCCCTGTCCTCAGTGGGCTCAGAGTGTAGTGGACTTGAGTTGATCTGGGGTTGGTTCTGAGCGTTCAGCTGCCGATACTATAGATTGATTGGCAGCTGAACCCAAGAAGAGGTAGTGTAGGAGAGGTGTCCTGGGCACCTTTTCTCTGCTGTTGTGTCACGAGAAAGAACAGCATGGGGATGGGGTTGTGGTTTGCAGTGGGTCTCATGAGACTGCTTTCCTGATTGGAGAACGTGGCTTGGAGATCCAATGGTGGGCCTGCCCTACTTTGGAATGAAGCAGAGCTGTCTGCTAGCTGGAACCTCAATGGAACACTCCAGTGAAGGAGCACCCATATCAGGGTTGGAGCAGGGATGTTGGTAGGTATGGCCAGCTCCAAGTTGACAGCACTTATTTTTGTACTAAACTCTTTAAGTTTTCACTTGCTTACATACATTAACTTTTTTCCAAGATTGGTCCTGCCTTAAAAATTAAAGTACGCTTTCCTAACATTTATAGACAGTCTTACATTTGAAATTGAGACATTAACTTTATGTTAAAAGTGGTCATCATATCTTTAAAAATAAAGTTCTTGAAATCGCTAAGATAGTCTTTTCTCATCTAATAGGGCATGGTCTAGTGCCAGAATCTTCTGTTTCATTTTAAGGGTGTTCCAAAAATCATCAGAACTTATGTTTAATTAAGAATATTTATATGTTAATAAAACAGAATATTTGTTATATAGTAGCTGTAGGAGGGGATGGGGTGCAAATAGCACAAAACTGGATTATTGTTAAAAGTACGTGAGTGAGTACAACTGCTTCAGATGTTCAATTCTCTATCATAAATCAGAAAGACTTATTGTAAGATGATTCTGATGACTAATGGAAGCTCTGAAGGATTAATTTTCTCCATTGTTTGACTTTCACATAGTTTTTGTTTATATTGTTACATCACTATTCCAATTAGTTTATTACAATTGCCTGTTATAAGTTAGTGGAGTTTTATTGGAAACGTGTGTGGGGGTATTTACACACACAGTGTGAGATTGCATATTTAACTTCGGAACCAGATTTTTATGGAAATTCAATAAAAATCCACTTTGCACCTCATGGTTGACTTTTTAAAATCAATTATAATTTGCATTTATTTGCTTTTTGGCTTTCTAAATATATTCATTTAAGATAATACACATCTGAGATAAAAAGTAAATAAATGAAGTTATAATTAAAGACAGCAGTGTTGTATTTAACACTGTTGGATTGTCAAATTATTTTGATGTCTGAATATAAGAGTACTTGAGGAAAAAAATATTCTTATTTAGAGTGCCTAAATTGAGAAGATTGATTAATTCATCATTTAGCATTTAGAGATAATGATTTTGTACTTCTAAAGGTGTTTAGGTGGCTTCTGACCAAGTTTGAATGATATCTTGATGGCTTTAATCAGCTAACCTAAAGGCAGTTCTTTAGAATATGATTTGCTTTGCTTTGTAAAATTGTTTCTTTTTTTTTTTTGTCAGGGGGAGATATGCCTAGAAACACTTTTTGAGAAGTGCTTTTATAGGTGTCAGATGTACCCTAGTGTATTAGCGTTCTGATTTTCCTATTTGGATGACAATGATGACTTATTAAGGAGCCCATGCTATAGAGTTCTTGAATGCTAAAGACAAGTTTGAGTAGAGCCTTGTAGCTTTTCTGTAGCCTTTACTATTTTGGTAGCTTTGAAAACTTTTTCTAGTGACTTTCAAAAGTTGTTTTACTTGGGAAACTTTGCATAAACAACAGGATCTTTTTTAGAAACTTATGTGCTTCATAGCTGACTTTTATTCTTGAAATCACTAATATTTGGATTACAGGTAGTGATTGCTTTTGATAACACTGCACATCAGAGTATTTGGAGAAACACTGGAGGTATCCTAATGACAGATTCTCATTAATTGTGAAACTACTCTTTTACAATAAGTGTCCCTAATTGTTTTTAAGTTGATAATAATAAAAAGGAAACCATAAAGAGGAGGAAGGATGTTTTGTGAATCTTCCCAGAAATTTGAGGAAGTCATTAATAAGTTTATTGACCTGGTAAAAAGCATCTATAAAGGATGATGTTTTGCACAAGAGTGTATTTAAGGGGGGGTGGGCGGGAAGAGTGTATTTAGAGGTAGAGCATGTAGAAAATCAGGCAAAGGAAGAAGTGCAGGGAGAGAGTCAAGCTATCCTGCAATTAAATTAAGAACTTGGAAAATTCAACTGATTAAATTTCTAATTTTCTATTTTATGTAGCAAAAATCTATCCCTAACAGCTAAAATTTCATCATTTGGAATTTATTTATTTATTTATTTATTTATTTATTTATTTATTTATTTATTTATTTTTTAAAGATTTATTTATTCATGAGAGATACAGAGAGAGAGGCAGAGACGCAGGCAGAGGGAGAAGCAGGCTCCCCCAGGGAGCCCGACGTGGGACTCGATCCCAGGTCTTCAGGATCACGTCCTGGGCTGAAGGCAGGCACTAAACTGCTGAGCTACCTGGGCTGCCCTCATTTGGAATTTATTAAACTCAGCTAAGTTTTTCAGCAGTCATAAGAAACAGAATGTTGCTATGGGAGATTTACAAGTTTTATTTAAATTTATATAGACTTAATATTTTATTTGTCTATATTTTAAATTTATATGCAGAAATTAGTTGAAAAATGAGACTTGTATAGGATTTGCCATAAGCCTGACTAGCATCTAGGATATTCATCACTATCTTTGTGGACCATGATAAACTGCCAGTGGAAAATCCATCTGCTTGGAAACAGCTTTTATATAAATGGCTCAAGAATTGCAGTAGTGGTATAGTCAGAGTCAAGGTTCACGTAATCCCTTTATGCCTTATAATATTCCAAGGGGAATGTTGCCTAATTATCTTTGATCTTGAAAGTAATGGGAACATTAATTCCTCCTGAGGAATGGTGTTTGTTGCTAGGAGAGGGAAGGTTTTGAATAGCTGTTGCACCTTAAAAATCTTTTGGAAGAGCTTAATGTGTTACATTTTTGAGCGAGAAAAAAAAATGAGTGATAATCCCACTGTGCAGAAAGTTTGCCTTCATCTGCCTGTAGAACTTCTCTCTACTAGCAGTGTTGGGCTGTTTGACAAAACTTTTGTGGTTGGGCAGCTATAGGGCAGAAATGATGTGAAAGTTTTGCATATTCCTAACTAAATCTCCAGTTAAAGTGATTTTCAATTTAGCTTATAAATTTAGGGTGATGGTTTTCAAACAAGGTGGAGCAACTACTTGAGATTCTCACGACATGATTTTTATGAGGTGCTTTCAAAATCCAGACACAAGTGTCTAGATGAAAAGGCGTCCTAGAAGTCACTTTTATAACACCCAGGTTGGTTTTCATCTTCTCATTAGGCAGAATTAAGTGAACATTAATCAGAAATGAAAATCAAGTACATACAAGCATATTCCCTTCCCTGTAGAGATCCTCATATATGGTAAATAAACAGAGGAACAAATGTAACATTTAACAGATGCTGCTAATGATAAGAGGCGCACTGGGGTCTTTAAAAGATGAATTCAATCTAGAGCCTGTTCTGAGGGTGCTTATATTCTTTGAGAGATTGAACGTGTAGAGATGGACTGGCAGAAATGATAATAATAATAGGTAACCCATTTACTATGTGTCAAACCCCATTCCAAGCACTCCTTTAATTCTTAAAACCTCATGAGGTAGGTATAATAACTATTATAGAGGAGGAAACAGGAGCACAGAAAGATTAATAAGTAAATCTTCCGAAGTCATCCAGCTAATGAGTGACAGAACTGTGTGACCTTGCTCTGGTCACAGTCGACATGCTATAAACCATCGTGTTTTATTATTTCTTGAAAGAAAGCAGGGGTGCTCATAAGATTGATTTTCTAAGCCAATGTCTTTTAAGCTTTTTTGTATTTTGCAAATAGCCATGAGATCTGGACTCATCATGTGTATCATTTCTGATTTTCTGGCCCTGGAGAGTTTCATAGTGCTATCTAATAAGCCTGGCTGAATGTTATTTGGAAAGATTCCCTCTTCTATCTCTGAAGTTAGGACATAGGGGATCTACCACTAGGAGAAAATTGTTTAATGAAAAAAAAATATTATTCTGGCCTAGACAGATGCAGAGAATGAATTGCTTCAGGATTCTCAAATGACTTTGTGTGTCCAGGGAGCCGCCGACCAAGATGAGACATGAGAGTCAGGGAACAAGGTGGTGTAGCCATGCGCTGCGTGAGGATGGATTTGTATACGGACTTTTAACAGCACATTGATGCAATTGGCAAAGATTTATGTCCCTCAGTGTTCTTTCTTCCATCTTTAACACAATTTAATTTTTGAAAACTTTGGATGAAAGTTTCTAATCATACACAAATATGAAATAGTATCACCAATCCCCCACGTACCCATTGCATAGCATCAGTGGTTACCAGCATGTGGCCACTCTTATCCTGTGTTCTCCTTCCTCCACCTGTGTCCACTGAGGTATCTGAGAGCTGGTTCTGATTTTCATGATTTAGTCTGTGTCGGTCCCATGTCTTCTCAGTGATAAGGATTCTTAAATGCGTAACCTCAGTTGATTGTCACACTGTTAAGTAAATAAAACACTATTACCAGAGAGCCACTCAGTGTTCATATCTCCTTAGTGCCATTCAGGTGCCTGTTTACAGTTGATTTGTTTGTTCCAAGTTTAGATCTCAGCGAGGTCCACACATACTGCATTTGGTTGATAGGTCTCTTAGGTCTCTTTAAGTCTATAGTGGTTCCCTTGTCTCTTTTTTTCCCCTTGCCATTTATTCCTTGAAAAAAAATTGGGTCATGCATTTTGTAGCATTTTGCACGTTTTGGATTTGGCTGATTACATCCTTTTAGTAATTAGTGTTTTACAGGTTTCTCTTTGCCCTGTGGCTCCTGTTAATTGGCAGTTGGAGATAGAGGCTTGATCACATAAAGATTCAAGTTTTTGGCAGTAACACTTTATAGGTGGTACTGTGTATTTCTTGTTGCATCACATCAGGAGGGATATGATTTCTGATTGTAGCTCTTATTGAGATTAATCACTGGGCTTAGGTGCTGTCAGTGAGAAAGGTCCCCATCAGCTTTTCACCTGATGGTTTTGGCCACGATCAATGATTTTTGTCTAAATTATTTTGTTAGGGTCTGGTTAACTCATACTGGCAAACATTTGTGGGCCCTGCAAATAGTAGCTATACTCAGCCAAAAAACCAGCATTTGTTTTTAGGCCTACCACTGAATGCTGATTAAATGAAGCATTAATCATCTCTGACGTAACTTCACCAATGTTGAAGAACATGAACGTCTGTGTCTATGAGCACACACATAGACCCAGATGTTTATTGTGTTTTTCTGTACTTTGAGAGAATTGAGCCTGGAAATGTATCTGTTCTTCATACCCTAGAACATGAATCAGCCTCTTCTTTAATTGAGATTCTTTTTTTTTAACATCTCTCCATCTCTGAAGGTGACTAAAAAAGATGTCCAATACTAATTATTGACGTTTTTTGGTGAGGCTGAAGAATCAGTGGATATGTGAGACCAGTTCTGCAAAATTAAGATAATTCAAAACCAGAGTCCGGCTCTGCTTATTAATTTCTCTTCAGTGCTTAGAATCACATCCTCTAGGGCATTGCCTTCCGATTACTTGGGAGCCAGCATTAGTCATCAAAAGGGAGTTTAGTGAGAATAGAAGTAAGTAAGAGTTGGGATCCCTGGGTGGCGCAGCGGTTTGGCGCCTGCCTTTGACCCAGGGCGTGATCCTGGAGACCCGGGATCGAATCCCACGTCGGGCTCCCGGTGCATGGAGCCTGCTTCTCCCTCTGCCTATGTCTCTGCCTCTCTCTCTCTCTCTCTGTGTGACTATCATAAATAAAAAAAAAAAAAAAAAAAAAAAAAAGAAGTAAGTAAGAGTTCTCATCCAGTTTACAAAAAAACCTGGGAACTTCTTGCATTCCAGTGAGCAATTATCTTTTCAGTGACAGTATTGTCTTGTCCAACAGGTGTCATTATTCACCTTTCAGTAGCAACAGTGTCTTAACTGGCTCTCCTTTTCCACTGTTCCTGTTTAGTTACAAGATAGGCAACTAAATTGACTAAATTGTCAGTCTCCCCTTTATGATGTTCTACAGCTGATTTGGCCTCACCCAATTTCATGAGAAAATGCTCCACATCACTTGCCATCAGGGAAATACAAATCAAAACCACAATGAGATACCACCTCACACCAGTGAGAATGGGGAAAATTAACAAGACAGGAAACAACAAATGTTGGAGACGATGTGGAGAAAGGGGAACCCTCTTGCACTGTTGGTGGGAATGTGAAATGGTGCAGCCACTCTGGAAAAATGTGTGGAGGTTCCTCAAAAGAGTTAAAAATGGACCTACCCTACGACCCAGCAATTGCACTGTTGGGGATTTACCCCAAGGATACAGATGTAGTGAAACGCGGGACACCTGCACTCCAATGTTTATAGCAGCCATGTCCACAATAGCCAAACTGTGGAAGGAGCCTTGGTGTCCATCGAAAGATGAATGGATAAAGAAGATGTGGTCTATATATAATGGAATATTCCTCAGCCATTAGAAATGATGAATACCCACCATTTGCTTCGATGTGGATGGAACTGGAGGGTATTATGCTGAATGAAGTAAGTCCGTCGGAGAAGGACAATCATCATATGGTTTCCTTCATATAGGGAATATAAAAAAATAATGAAAGGGATTAAAGGGGAAAGGAGAGAAAATGAGTAGAAAAAATCAGAGAGAGTGACAGAACATGACAGACTCCTAAATCTGGGAAATGAACAAGGGGTAGTGGAAGGGGAGGTGGGTGGGGGGTTGGGGTGACTGGGTGATGGGCACTGAGGGGGCCGACGGGATGAGCATTGGGTGTTATGCTATATGTTGGCAAACGAACTCCAATAAAAAAAAAATACCAAAAAAAAAAAAATAACCAGTTGGAGAAATTGCCATCAAAATACTCTTGTGGACCATATATTCAGGAAGCAGAAGGGATATAACATATTCTCTTTGCCACTCTCTCAATTAATCCTACTTCATTCTACCTTTTTGAAAACCACAATTTATAGAATACATTTATAGGCTACAAATAGTATTTAATTATGTTTGCTGAGAAACAGAAGTATTACTCACATCTTAATGTTTTTTAAATTGGGAGGGATTATTCAGTGGGATCCAAAGAAGCTCTGCAGATACTAACAATGAGAGGAATATAATAGTGTTATTGTTATTGCTTGTTCGTGGATAGTATTAGATTTGTGTCCAAGATGCCTACTCATTTTCCACCTTTGATTTAGATCACAAATTATTATTTAAGAATTAAAAATATACATATATAGTATAATGCAGTACTGAAATGGAAAAATCATTTGAATATACAGAAGATTGTCACATGTCATGCAACCTGAGACCAAAAACACCAAATATCTGGGGCACCTGGTGGGCTCAGTCAGTAGAGCACATGACTCTTGATCTTGCAGTTTTGAGTTCCAGCCTCACGTTGGGTGTAGAGATTAACTTAAAAAAATCTTAAAAAAGTAAAAATAAAAAACCCCACAAAGCACCAAACATCTTTTCGAAAGCTAGAAGATGGTGGACTAATTTATGTGTCATGAAATTCTCTAGCTAAAGCTTCTGGCTAACTTCCTCAGAGAACTTAATTTATAGTTATACATATTTTGATTAATGAGAAAAAAAATGAAGCAAAACTCGAGCTTGGGAAACCCATTTATCCAAGCAATATTTCCATTCTTGTGATGTGCCAGGTGCTGTTCTGAGAAGTACTGAATCACTGGAGTGTTAGATCTAATTACCAGTTGTCGGAAGTCATCCAGATGAATATTTAGGTTCTGCATGTGAAGAATGCGTATATTCAAATGTTGACCATAATCCTGAAGAGAGAGGCTGTCATATCAATAAATGATGACTAGTTAAAAATGATATTCTGTGATTTCTCCCCCTTCTCTGCAGTTATTAAATTATTGTTGAGCTACTAATGGTATTTTAGAATTGGGGAGATTATCTTTGAAATAAGGCTTTACTTCCGCGTTAGTGAAGGCTTCATAATAGAAGAAGGCTTATGTTCCACTGCTTTGCAGCAGTAAATAGCTCATATGTGGGATGCAGGTTGTCTCTCCATCAATACAAATGGTCAGCAAAAGTCAGACTTCTTGTCATTTGAGTGCCATTTAGTGGTAAAAGATTACTTGAGGGCTCTCCAAATTGTCTTAATTGAATGAAAATCTGTGCAAAATTATGTATATGAACAAAATTGATTCCTGCCTATGCCTTTCTGGATTCCTAAGGACATATGGTGAAAAAGAATTATATTACAGGGGCACCTGGGTGGCTCAGTGGTTGACCGTCTGGGTGGCTTAGGTGATCCCAGAGTCCTGGGATCGAGTCCCACATTAGGCTCCCCTTCGGGACCCTGCTTTTCCCTCTGCCCCTCTCTCTGTGTCTCCCATGAATAATAATAATAAAAAAAGTTATTACAGCTGAAATTTGGTACGATGGTGTGAACTTTTTGCTTTGGGATAAGTGAATTGGGCAATAGGGTAAAGGAGTCAAGTGTTTCCTGGAGACCAGAGAGAAGTCAACTTGCAATAAAAAGTTAACTGTGATCCATTGTGGAGCCAAATAGAAAGGAAAAGAAGTAAATAAGATCCTCTATCTGATTTTCCTGAGCTAGCCTAATGTCGTGTATGTTCATTCTTTGCTCTAATAAGACCTTTCCTAAGTCAACTTAATAAATTGATAATATGTTATGTCCATGTCCATTCATTTTATAAATTGACTATTGATATATGACAGAGAATATATTTGTAAACCATATTTTCCCACTTTTTATCTCTAATTGATTTGGGGTATTTTTCTTTTTTTACTGTTTTTTAAGCTTGGTTATAGATTTGAATAGCATAAAAAATCAATCACAGGTATATATATTTTAAAGATTTATTTATTTATTCCTGAGAAAGAGAGAGGCAGAGACACAAGCAGAGAGAGAAGCAGGCTCCTAGCAGGGAGCCTGAATTGGGACTCGATCCCCGGACCTAGAATCATGTGCTGAGCCAAAGGCAGACAGACGCTCAACTGCTGAGCCACCCAGGCATCCCAATAAGCCATAAATATTAGTGGAAATAAGAAAATACTTATTCCTTGAAACTGATTTAATATTCTTCTGTTTCAAATTTTGACATTAATGTTTTCTGACACAAAGCAGTTCTCAAATTTTCTAATGTCAGCTGGGTGTCCACGTATTCAGTTCCATTCTGACAGTATCTAGCTGGAGTTAGCTTCAGGTCCCTCAAGTTAAAGGGATCAGCCCCACAAAATTGTCCCACTTCAGATCCAACTGCAAATGTGGTACCCAGTTGTGCTTGGCCAATCATGGATTAGAGGGCTCCCAGGATTCCACCCCCAGGTTCAGTTATTTGCTAGAATGGCTCACAGAGCTTAGGAAAACACTACTTATGTTTATCATTTTATTGTAAAAGAAACAACTCAGGAACAGCCAAGTGGAAGAGATGCATAGGGCAAGGTATGGAGACAGAGAGAGTGAAGAGCTTGCATGCCTTCTCTGTGTATGTCATCCTCCTAGTACTTTGATGTGTTCACCAACCTGGAAGCTCCTGGAAGTCCTTGTTTGTCATGGGTGGGGTGTTGATTATGAAGTTTCATTGTAGGCACAGTTGATTAAATCATTGGCCATTGGGGGAGGGAATTCAATTTCTAGCCCTTCTCCTCTCCTTGTAGGTTGAGGGGTGGGGCTAAAAGTTATTCTTATCACTAAGTTGGTTTTTCTGGAGCCCAGCCCCCCTGACCTGAAAGTTATGTTAGTAGTAGTGCCTGTTGGGGAGTCCCCCTCCCCTGTCACCATATTGGCATAATCTCTGGTTTGGTTGAAAGGGGCTTGTTATGAGTAACAAAAGACTCTTCTATCACTTGGACTATTCCAATGGTTGTAGGAGCTCTGTGCTAGGTACCTGGGACAAGTACCAAGTATATTTTTTATTATGTCATAGACACTGTAGCAACTCTACCTTGCACATAATAGACCCATAGCTTTGAATCTGTAAGTATTCTAGGAGGGCTAGTCTACACTTACCTATAAAGAAGAATGGGAACTGGTCCCATTAAGGCAGCAGATGGTTGACTTTCTGTTGTGAAAAAGATCAATATGCTCCATCTCCTAGGACCAAAGGTGTACCTTCACTATGATGCTAAATTATCTATGTCTTATAGTTTTCTTTATCCTACCCTACTTGTTATTGAAGTTCATGTACCATTGAGTCTGGAAAAGTTAATTATGATTGGTGGGAGTTCTCACTGGCATTTCAGGCAGACAAGGAAAGAAGTTAACATTTGACAAAAATCTGACTTCTTTTATGGTTAATATTATTCTAAGTAAACTCTTCAAAAAGGAGAAGTCCAATCTGGTTGTTTTAGTGGCTCCTCAATTTGGGTGCTGCTGTGAATACCTTACCTGTCAGCTGAAATGTAGTTTGCCTTGGCCTGTGGCCTAGAGCTGGAGTCAGTGGCCTTTAGCCAAGAACAGACTTGTATTTCTGTTACTGTGCTGCACAAATGTTCTTTCCTTCACATTATGGTGCATACAGAAAAGATTTGAGGCACTGAGTGAAGCAATACTGATGGCATAGTAAAAAAAAAATATATATATATATGGTTGATGTGCTTGTTTCATTTATGGGGGGGCTGGAAGTGAAAATGGTAGTGATAGGATGTTGTGGGGTTTACCAGGCAGGAAGCATAAACATGGCCTGACACCATTGGGTTCCTTTGGTTCCTTGTTAGAATTCAAGACAGCCGTTCTGAGAATATCTGCTGTGTTATGATGTGTGTCTCTGTCGGACAGTGAGGTGGGCTGGAAGCTAATTGCATGGGCTCTGGGGTATTGGTGACAAGCAGAACAAGCCTTGTGACTTTCCTTGACCCAGTTTTCATAAGTGTGTGTGTTACGTGCCTTGTCCCACTAGGAAGATGGCTACCAGGAAGTATGAGTCTGTCATGTGAATGATTTTCCAGAAATCCTAATACCTTGCTACTGGTGCATGGTAGGATAGTAATATGAAACTTTGGGGAGCTGATGAAGAGTGTAAATAGAATGTCAAGGACTCTGATTCAGAGGCAGAGGTCACTACACGGCCTACATATCACAGAAGAAAGGATTATTGACCATCCTGTGTAGCAAGTTTTGTTGGTTTGATCAACTTAGCAGTTATATCTCACTTGTCTCTGTGGGACCCCTGTTAATATGTTCTTATCTTAGGGTTTAACATGCCCTGTGAATTTGGCTGAGTTTTAGGTTTAGGCATGACATAGATTTATTATTATTAAAAAAAAGTTTTTTCTAGATTTTATTTATTCATGAGAGTTACATACAGAGGCAGAGACATAGGTAGAGTGAGAAGTAGGCTCCCTGCAGGGAGTGCACTTGGGTGGTGGGTCATTCCTTTTTTTATTTTTTAAAGATTTTATTTATTTTAGAAGAGGGAGGGGCAGAGTGAGAGGGAAAAATAGTTTCAAGCAGACTGTGCTGAGCATAGAGCTTGACCGCAGGACCCCAAGTTCATCACCTGAGTCCAAACCAAGGGTCGGACACTCAACCAACTGCGCCATCCAGGTGTCCCCAGGTCAGGCCTTTTTTTTTTTTTTTTTTAAGATTTTATTTATTTATTCATGAGAGTGAGAAAGAGAGAGAAGCAGGCCCCATGCAGGGAGCCCGACGTGGGACTCGATCCCAGGACTCCAGGATCATGCCCTGGGCTGAAGGCAAGCACTAAACCGCTGAGCCACCTAGGGATCCTCCAGGTCAGGCCTGCCTTATGAAGAGAGTTGTGAAGGGCAGTGGTATAAAAGGGAACTCTATACAAGCTGGGGACAAATGAAGAATTCAGAATTATTAGCACATTCTTTCCCTTCTCCCCTAAACTGGGTGTGGAGGGGTACTGGCAGTAATGGATGACACCTTTTGGGTACCCATTTGGAACCTTCTCAAGGTGGATGTGTAACTGGAATTCCCACTCTCAGATTCCCATGGAGGCCGTGCTTCCAAAATCATTGGCACATGACTTTTGGAGGGAGGGGATTGTGTTGGATAACCATTTCCTGTTTTGTTGGAGATTAAAATATTGTTAACTTTAGCCTTTACAGACACCTTAAAAAAAAATCTCTAAAGATATCATTTGTGAAACATTATCAGATTTTAGGGGTATGGAAATATCCCAAGTTGTGTGAGCAGATAACATGAAAGTACGTATTTGTATTTTTAAGGCCATTTTACTTGTTCTCTAGGCTTTAGTACCTTTGGGCTTAGAGACCAGATCTCTTTTTAGAAACCTCTGGTATAAGTAGCAGGGAGATTATACTTGAAACAAAATAAATGCTTAATGTAGAAAACCAGAAACACAGAAAAGTGGGAAAAAGAATCACCCCACAATTCTAGCACCTTGAATTAATCACCTGTTATACTTTTGGAGAATGACCTATGTGTGCATTATAAATGATCATATGCACATATACTTTACTAAAATAATTCGTTAGACGCATTACTTATTGCTTGATTAAAAAAAGGATCCTTACTATTACATTTCTTCAGTAGTCTTTTTTTTTTTCTTTTTTGGTGGTATATGATTATTTTTTTAAAGATTTTATTTATTTAATCATAGACACACACACACGCGCACAGAGAGAGAGAGAGAGGCAGAGACACAGGCTGAGGGAGAAGCAGGCTACATGCAGGGAGCCTGACGTGGGACTCGATCCCGGGTCTCCAGGATCACAACTCGGACTGCAGGCGGCGCTAAACCGCTGCGCCACGGGGGGCTGCCTGGTATATGATTTTTTTGATGGTAGCATAGTATTCCACCAAATCACCTGTTGTGATTTTTCATCTAACTTTCTTTGCATAATCTTTAACTTCTGAAAGGGTGACTTCTAAGGGAATGGAGTTACTGAATTAATTAATTGTTAAGGACATACTAAGATGTTTGGAAGATACTGTCCTCCAGAAAGTGGTCTAGTTTATATTCACAGCAATAATTTGTTCCTTTTTTGGGCTCCATTCATTTGTTTACTGAACAGACATTAAGGATTTATGTGTCAGGTATAATTGTAGGCATGGAGGCAAGTGAGGTATAGAGTTTCTGGGCTCTTGGAGTGTAGAGTGTAGTGGGGAAGGTAGACATCATATAACCACAAATAGATGTAAAAGTACTGCTGTGAAAAGTCCTGAAAAGACTACCTGCTTCTTCATACCCTTGTTAACATTGATATTGGGATTCTCCTTATTTGTACGTGGTATTAGAGGCAAAAATTGAATTTTAATTTTGTGGGTGACCAGAAGAATTGGATGGGTTTTTTTTTTGGATTCTATGTGTATCCTTCCTTTAGTTAATTACCTGTTCATATTCTTTGTTTATTTTCTAATTGGGATATTTGCTGTCAGATCAATCAGCAAGTCCTTTATATCCACGCGCCCCTTCCCCCAACCCTTGTCACTTCAGAAGGTTGTGACTTCAGCTGGGGCTATGTCGTTTAGACAAAGGCTAAACCTGGGGACCTCACAGGAGAAGGAGGACCATGGAAATCCAAAGCCCAGGTTCTACTTGACAATCTGTTGATTCCATCTGCATGATTGTGTGGAGGAGCATCTCATGTCCTGTTTATTTCAATAAAGCGTTGGCATTTGTGCTGTGTTGGTAATCCTGAATTAGCTGGTGTTTTTGCAGAGTTTGGACTAATCAGGACTTGGCAAGTTTAGCCTGGGGAATTATATTTTTTACTTGGTAGTAGATATCCGGGTCAGAGTCTGATCCAAGTGGGTGGTGTTGCTGGCTTTAAGTAGTTGCTGGCTTAAAGGTGTGGCTTCCTATAGAAACTCATAATAGTGACATTGTGCATAATTGAGGCAAAATTCCTGGTGACCATAGAGGGGCATATAATCAGTGTCAGAGTTGATGGTTAGTGAATCAGAATAAAGAATCAGTATGAGTTCCTAATGTTAGGTTTGGGATGTTAGGGCATATTGTGTGCTCCATTCCATGAAACTTGTTAAACTCCCCATTTTACTATGTTGAAAATGAATTAAATTTTTTTTTTCTTCCTTGTTGGATGATCACTTTGGGAGCAAGTTGGGGACTTTTCAGCCTTCAACTCTGCTTGAAGACTTTTGTTAACCAAAGTCTCATAGTAAAATACAGTCTCCAACAAGTAAAATGTTTCTCTTGCCTTTGCCTGGAGTCCATGGCATCTGCTAGAAATTGTTAGGCCATTGGGTCAGAGCAGTGCCCCTTCAGGCGTTGGTAGAGGAATGACAGAATCCTTGATATTCCAGGTTGCAGAAACCTTTCTACCCGAGGAGAGCTGTGCGTGGCATCTGCCAGAGTTGGCAAGGTTGAGAGTGAATTATTTAGGTTCTTTTTTTGGCAGCGGAGCCTCTGAGGCCCAAGCATATCAGATGAGTAAAATGTTTAATGTTTAAGAAGTGCTGGTATTAGTGATCAGCCACCCTGGTTCAGGACCTTGCCACCGTAAACCCAGACACAATTGATAGTACAGGGTAGGGAAAAGGAATGATGGCCAACTCTGTCCTACACAGAAACTCCTTTACCCCTGCCAGTCCCCCTCTGAGGAAGATATGTTAATCCTATGTGGCAGAAATGGGATTGTGCCCGAGAATATATAGGTAATAAGTAGTGGAGCTGAGTTCAAGACTGGTAGACTGGCTTTACCACTCCATCTTGTTTTTTTTTTTTTTTCATCTTGGTTTTCCTAGCTTCTAATTGTATACCACTGGGCTGCTGGCTTTGGGTTAGAACAGGGATTTTTATTGGCACAGGAGTTAAAAGGAATCTACCAAGCAAGCTGAATTTCTTTCTTTGTTGCTCAGATGTTTTGTTGGTTTAAAGGATATCAGACACATTCCCCCCCCCCCCACCAGTTTTCCCCTTTTTAGATAATTTAATAATTTAAATTTTCAATTAGGTTTTAATACATATAGATAAATATCACAATAGTTACCATTTTTTCATAGTTACTATTTACCAGCCATTGCATTTTTAAGGTATATGAATCCTCACCACAGCATCACACACCAGATAAGTGACTGTTTTTATCTTGGTTTTATAGATGTGTCAATTACCAGACCACAGCAATATCCCTGTTTTATCTTTATTGTAATTTCAGTGGTAATCATTTAGTGTCCAGCAGAAGTAATTTTCCTCCCCTAATTCTACCATTTAGCCTCCTCCTACCACGTTCCTTTTTAATTTTGCTAGGATACCAAACAAAATAGTCTTTGTGGATAGGTCAGCTGCCTTATCTGTCTTTTCATCTGTAGCTTGTATGTAACTGTGATATTTCTGCATCTGTGGCTATGTCAGTTATTACATTGGACTATCCTAAAATCCATCTTGCACACAAAAGTGTTGAACTGTGTGCTAAAAGGATCTACTGGCATATTATATATATATACATATATATATTACTGTTTCTTTAACTCAGAACAATCCAGTTATTTATTTATTTATTTATTTATTTATTTATTTATTTATTTATTTATTTATTGTTTCTTTAATGCAGAACAATCCAGTTTCCAAACATGTTTAGCTATATGGATGAGTAACAGTGTTTTATTGATAAGAGTTTAAAGCTCTAAGTGAGATTTTTTTAGAAATTTTTGAAACTTATTTACTCTTTTGTATCAAACACTAGAAGAGGAGAGGGACAATATAGTATTAGCTGGCGGTGACCCATTTAATACTTAAGATTGTCTGAGATCCCAGTCTGGAATGGACAAAGTCATTCATTTCTTCTGATTCCAAGTCTAATATCCTTCCTGTCTTATTCTCTTGAGCTTATCAAATAAGTTAGGGCACTCACCACTCTAATAATAGAGGTAGAGAAGGGAATGAGGGTAAGTTATTGTCTAACCAGTTTAATTCCTCATGTCTGAGATTGTTGAATCGAAAGTTGCATAGTTGGAATTGTGTGTTTCTCATTTTATAACCAGTGATTGCAGATAATTTAACAAGTGACTTTGGATACTCTGTTTTGAAAATGAGGTACTAAGAATTAGAGCCAAAGGAGAAAATAAGAATTTCAGGCAGTCTTTTTCCTTCTGCCCCTGGTAGGATGCTCTGAATGCTGGTAGGTCAGTCACTCCTGTTTTTGAAGGTATTCTGTGAGCAACTTGAGCATTGTAGTGCCACTTCTCACTTTTTCCTATGCTGGTTCTAGGAAATCCCTCCTGGGGGCAGGGATTTCCTGAGGCAGTTCCTTAAGAGGAACTGATTTTTTCTTTATTTTCTTTTTTTTAAGATTTTTATTTATTTATTTATTTGAGAGAGGGAGAGAACATGAGCTGGGGAGGGGGCATATGGAGAGGGAGAGGCCTACTCATCACTGAACAGGGAGCCCAACAGGAGATTCCAGAACCCTGAGATCATGACCTGAGCAGAAGGCAAAACACTTAACTGACTGAGCCCCCCAAGCACCCCAGGAGGGAATGATTCTTACTGCATTTTGATGATTCCTCCCTAGCTCCTTTGGCTTGTGAGTAATGGCTTTAAAGACCAACTGTTTAATTTTTATGATTTTGCTTGTTAGTTGGGTGGTAGTTGTACTGGTCTCACTTGAGCTATGTCATGTGTCTGCATTTGGCTAGTAGGTCTTGTTGGTGGAGACTACACTCAGTTGAGATGGCTCGGGTCTCTGAACCTCTTGTTGGATGTAGATTATCATCATCAAGGAAACTAGCCTGAGGTGCTTCACCTTTAGACTTGGGTGCTTTCCAAGAGCGTGAACATGGAAGTTGTAAGGCCTCATAGGCCTAGCTCAAGAAGTCCCACAACAACCTTTCTATTCTATTCTTGGGATCACAGCAAGTCTGAAGGCCAGCTTTATTCAAGAAGTAGGGAAATAGACTCCATCTCTTGATAGGAGGGGCAGCAAAGTCACATTGTAAAGAGGTGATTCATTGGTGGCTATCTTGGTGATAATCTACCACATAACCCAATAGTGATCCATTAACAGATCAGAAAAGCCACCTTCTAGATGCATCAATTGCACATCCTTCAGGGATCATTATTGCCCTCAACAATAAGAAATTTTACTGTTAAAAAAAAAAAAAGAAATTTTACTGTTATTTTTTCAGATTTGGAGAAATCATTGGTGTTGAAGATATGTAGACTGGCTACAATATTTTAGTGATGGTCTCCATTCTTACAGGTTGGGTGGGAAGACTCTGGTTCTCAGATCCTGACTGTAAGGGTAGCAGAATCTTGCTTTCCTATGATATAAAGGAAATTAAGCCCACTAGGTTATATGAGTGGGTAGTGCAATGTTCGTAAAACAAAAAAACAAAACGACTAATTCTAATTCACTAAATATTTGTTTATTTATTTATTTATTTATTTAGGATTTTATTTATTTATTCATAGGTACAGAGAGAGAGGCAGAGACACAGACAGAGGGAGAAGCAGGCTCTATGTAGGGAGCCCGATGTGGGACTCCATCCTGGGTCTCCAGGATCACACCCCAGGCTGCAGGCGGCACCAAACCGCTGCGCCACCTGGCCTGCCTTTTATTTTATTTATTTTATTTTATTTTATTTTATTTTATTTTATTTTATTTTATTTTATTTTATTTTATTTATTTCTTTTTAGGATTTCACTAAGTATTTGTTGAACTGCTATTTTGCTGTAGCTCCCTATTACAGGTGATTTGTAGAATTGAAAGATGAGAGTTAAACATTTAGGACAGAAAATTGTTCACAATTTGGTGATGGGAACAGGCTTGAGAAGGATGGGAGAGGATGACAAGGTGGATCCCGTGTAAGCATAGTGTCTCTCTGAGGACAGACTGGTTTTGATGTTTTGGAAATGAGAAATAGTGCTTAGGAAATGCTACTTTTTCCTCATCTGTGGAAGGTTGGGGTGGGATGTTTTTGGTAACCTAGATTGCAGAGAGTGGTCTTCTTCCGTAGTTGATTGGTAGGTAGACTTTCAGTGGCCCTTGGATGGAATTTTTGACAAAGGTTGAACTCAGCTATTGGGTCAGCTTAGCTGACTATGGAAAATGAGGTTAAAGGTTTGTATTGCTTGTGAAGTTGGTGGAGGGAGAATTATTCTGGGCTCTTTGCTTGCTTAAGGCTAAATGAAGTTGAAAGATGTCTTCCTTCTACCTTCAGCCTTCCATGAGTTTGTGAGCTGCTTGCTGGACAGAATAAGAGCAAAACACATGCCCGGGCCTTAGTGGGTATGCATATGCTTGAACAAATCCTTGTTCTTCAGAATCCTAGTTTGGAATATTCTTGAAGATCCCATCCATGGAACTGCTTCTCTCATGAGAAGTCTGAGGAAAAAGTTGGATATGGGTGATGTGGGAAAGGTTGTTTAAAATTTCTAGATGTTTTCTTAAGACCCAGCTTTGAAACCAGAACTTCAAGGGTAGTGCAGAGAGGTCAGTCCCCCGGTCCTTGGAGTGGCAGAGCAGGGCATGAGGCTGCTGAGCCCCTTCGCTCAGCCTCTGAACCAGCTGTGATTCTGATCCTCCCAGTGTGTTGAACAGATATCCTTATATTCTGTATGAGCCACAGCTTAAGAAAAGTTGGGCAGTCCTACCTAAGGGAGATAGCAGTACCTTGGAAGTATGATGGGATGAGGATAGATACTGTTGTCCTTAAGAGTCAGGGTTTTGGGTTACAGATGGCAGAAACTTATTCTAGCTAATTTACCCCACATCTGAATGTCTGGGGCTATCCATGTGAAATTGATTGTTTGGACCAAGCTACTACATTTGAAAGCATTTTCTGTATCAGGCACTGACCTTAGTTTTTAAGTATACAAAGACAATCTTCTCTCACAGGAAACTCCTTCCATATGAATAGTTTAAGATGTTGGATCATGGCTGGTTTCTATCATACTGTAGATAAAGGGGAGACTCTGTTTATCTCTGCTGACTGGTTAGGAATTGATTATTTGTAGACAGTCTCACCAAAGGGGAAATTATAATCACAAATTTGTAATCTATCTTGATCAATATTTTAATCTCTTAGCTTCTAAAAATCTCCACAGGACATTTATAGTATCACTTCCTTCCTTTTGCCCTTTCTCTTTACTGCCCATGGAAGCTGTTGCGGGGTTTTGAAAAAAATCCACATTGCTCTCATGTCAAGCATTTGCCTGTTGTTTTGTCATTAAAAATAACTGAGTGTGTAGTGACAAGTTGCCTTTAGGGTTTAGGTTTTTGGGGCCCTTGAGAAAGAGAAGTAAAATGAGAAGAACTAGTCCTAATAGAGGTTCTTACTTAGAGAAAGTGAATGGAGGAAGAAGAAATGCTGGGGGTAGGGGGTGGGGCATGGGAAGAAAAGAAAGAAAGAAAATGCTCATATCTGCAAATAGCCAGAGGTAGCTTCTCTGAAGTATTGCAAAAGCTGAGTCTTTCTGTCTCTCCTTGAATCTCACCCTTGACTGACTCTCTGGGCTCTTCCTTCTCCTCCCATGACTGCCTTGGGAGTTCATCTCAAAGTGATCATCCTTCAGAGATTGGGGAGCCCTGCTGGAGGAGCCCATGTAACTTGATCTTACCCTACACCCCCTACACCCCCAGTTTTAGGCTCTGAGTCATCTCTTCTTAGGCTGTGAACTTTTATAGAATTGTTTAGTGCGTGTTGTTGGTGGACAATCAGAATATATGCTTGGACAGTGTTCAAGATAGTCACAGATGCTTTTGAAATGTGGAGTGTGTTCACACCTAACTTATGTAAGCCACATTGTGTTGCATCTGTGTGCTTGTTCATTTATGCAGGAAATGTCCTTTAAAGGCCCCAAATTATTTTTGTTTAAATGTGAAGGCAGTGCTGAGAATCTGTGTGTGTGTGTGTGTGTGTGTGTTTATATAAATACTTATTTTCGAGGAAACCGTTTGAGTAAGCTTTAATTGTCATAATAGATTTTATCTGCCTGCAGAGATTAGTGAGCCACTGTCCCCTCAGATTGAGCTTTTAGGGGCACCTGGGTAGGGTAGCTCAGTTGGTGAAGTGTCTGCCTTTGGCTCCAGTCATGATTCAGAGTCTTGGGATAGAGCTCCACGTTGGGCTCCTGGCTCAACAGGCTTTGCTTTTTCCTCTGCCTCTGCCCCTCCTTCTGCTTGAGTTCTCTCTCTAGCTCTCTCTCTCTTTCTCATGAATAGTTAAAATCTTAAAAAAAAATTGAGCTTTAGAATAAAGGGCCAATTTTGGTGTTTTTCTTTGGATGATTTTTACAGTGATTCTTTGTTCTGTTATTGTCCTGCCTTTGATCCTGGTGTGTTTTCAGATTTTTACCATATAGAGATCGTGGTGTTTTCACACACCACGTGAAAGGTGGTCACCTTTTGATTTGGGGGATTTGTGGGCATTGAGTTCATTCAGGTTTATGATTACAAAGGTCCTTACCTTAATTTTATCTCTAGAAACTCTGCCCTATAAAGTAACATTCATAGGTCCCAGGGATTGATTAGGACCTGGTATCTTTGAAGGCCACCATTTTCACTTATATCTCACTTACAGTACATATCTGTCCCGTGTACCAAGTACATTCACCCTGCTCCAGTGTTCCCCCAGAGCCATAGCTCATTATAGCATCAGCTTGAATCCAGGTCTGATCTAGACACCATCAGTTCTGCTCATCAAAATCATCCAAGTCGGGTATGAGTGAGACAGAGTATGATCCATTGTGACATAAAATTCCTCTCCCTCTGTACTGGAAACAAGACCGGGTTACTTGGTTCCAAAACACAGGGGTCAGGCATTGGAAACCAGTTCTAGAGATACCCATTCAAAACAGGAGAACAATGAAGGAAAGAAGGAGGCAGCAGTTCCAAGGAGTTTCCAAATCCAGCAGGGCAGTTTCCTTTCAGTTGCAGGGCCTGGGGACGGTCTTCTGCTGTTCAATATTTCCTTTTATTTTGTTGTTGTTGTTGCTTGCTCTTCCTTTTTTTTTTTTTTAATTTTATTTTTTATTGGTGTTCAATTTGCCAACATACAGAATAACACCCAGTGCTCATCCCGTCTATTGGGGGTGAATGGGTGACAGGTGCTGAGGGGGGCACTTTCAATATTTCCTGAAGACAAATTTCTAAGAAGTGAAAGAGCATCTTCATGAAAAGTTTTTTCTTGTACATTGCTGAACCTTCAATCAGAAAAAATTATGCTATTTCCTTTTTTACCAGCAACATTTTGTACTAGTGATTTTTTTTTACCTGGTCACATTATCATTGGAAAAAAATTGTTGTATGTATAAAATGAGACCTAAGTTTTGCCAATTTTGCGTGAACAAAACTTTTTAAAAAAGATTTTATGGATTTATTTGAGAGAGAGAGAACGGGTGCCTGGGAGGGGGGTTGGGAAAGGGCAGAGGCAGAGAGAGAGAATCCCAAACAGACTCCCCACTTGGGAGCGGAGCTTGATGTGGGACTCAATCCCAGGACCCCTAGGATCATGACCTGAGGCGAAGGCAGACGCTTAGACTGAACCACCCAGGAGGCCCCTCACATGAACAAAACTTTAAACTGTTTTGTTGTTAGTGAATGCCTTTCATAATTTTTTCTCAGTTTTGCTTTACTGTTCATACCCTTGCCAATTTTTCTATTTTTCTTGATTTGTGTGATGTCTTTATATATTTAAAGTTCTTCTCATTTTGTATTGGAAGGATTTTCCCCAGCTTTCACTTAAAATTTGTTTTTTTAGATTTTGTTTTTTGGTAATATACAGTTTGCTTTTTAATACAGCCAAATTTGCTACGAAAGTTTGCTTTTTTGTGGAGCCAAATTTGCTGTTTAAGAAGAGTACCTTTTGCATGTATAGGTTGAATTCCCTTCCTCTACTTGCTGCCAAATAAAACTTAGTTTAAAATAAATATTTGGTACCTGAATTGGGCGGGTTACATGGAAAATTCATGTTGTAATATTCTTACTTCTGAAAATGATGTGTCTGGTCTTCTTGGGAATTCTCATTATCCTGTAGACAGGCCCATCCCTGAGAGCCGATCCGGGAGTCACAGCCAGGAGCTTTCTGCTCTTATCCTACAGTCCTGTCCAACTGGTATGTTTGGCACACTCAAACTTGCAAATCTCATTGAAAGCACCAGGCTGAGCAGAATGAGTCCCTTCATACATATTCCAAATCCACTGGGATGGGAAAGTATTTGGATTGCAGAGGTGTTGTTGGAGAAGGTAGAATTAGGCATAATAAACTGTGAAGAGTGTATTCTGGAAAAAGATATACTACAGTGCTTAAAAACCCAATTCTGTTACAAAGTCTCTATTCAGTAAAATCCCAAAGAAATGTTTTTATAAGATTTATAGACATAGAAGAAACATGGTCAGTGGGTAAAGCATGTTAAAAAACATATTGTGGTCTGATTTGAATTGTAGAGAAAAAAGTGTATGCATAGAAAGTAGTTTCTAGGAGACAATGATTATTTGGGGATAATTGGACTTAGAAATGTAAAAAAAAAAGTATATACAATATTTTGTATATTTATATTGTCTTTTATCTTTTCTGAATTTTCTGGCTTTTCTATACCGGGCAAGAGATGTTTGTATAATATAAAACACTGTTACCTTCCCTCCCTACTCCCTATCCCAAAGAAATGGCTCCAAATAAATGATTATTTGAAATACCTGTGTTATGAACTTGGTTGGCAGTGCCGTGACTTTTTTTTTTTTTTTTTTTTTAGTTATGATTGCAGACTGCTTCAGATTCTTTACTCAGTTGTTAATATTGTATTTTAGGGAAAATTATTTTTATTAAATAAAGATGTTGAAGTGTAACCCTGGAAAGGTGGTAATATTTTAGTATTTTTCAGTGTATCTGCCAAAGTGAATGATTTTTATAGTGGTGTTTTCTTTTGCAAAAGTGTTAGCATCTCTGAACGATATAAACCTGAAGCATTGTTTTCTATTGATTTGGAGGATAATGGGTGATTTGTGGTTAATAATAACTTTAGATCCTTTTTATTTACTTTATCTTAAAGCTGAGAAATTCTTTGTTGCCTTTCAAAATATGATATTAACTATATGTTAAAACAAATTTTTTCTGCTTTTTGGTGTGAATTTCTTATGCCCTCAGATTAGTGTCTGTTTTATAGTACTTGAAACTTTTACTTCTTATTTGTTATTTCTTAGGTAAACGCAAAGCACTGAAGTTGAATTTTGCAAATCCACCTTTCAAATCTACAGCAAGGTTTACTCTGAATCCCAACCCTACAGGAGTTCAAAACCCACACATGTGAGTATTCCTGGTAATCAACTAAAAGGCTCAACTCAAGCAGAAGTTTTAAAGTTATTGTATTTTATGAATTTTTCCAAGTCGAGGAATTGGTATTTCCATTGTCTTATGGGCCGTTTGACACTTGGTCTTAGCCAAAAGGCTGAGAAGAGATCTTTTATGGGCCTTTTGAAATAATTACTACTTGAACTTAATTAGAAAGCTATTGATTCTGTGGTCTGAAGTAGGTGAACACAATTTTCTTTGTTAAAGTTTACTTGAAGGGGAAAAGAGCTGAAGATCCAGCTCAATTTTTTCAATTTTTCTCTTGCTGAACTCTGAGAATATTGTTTAGACCTGTCCTTCTGGATCTCCAGTTAAATTGTAAGTGGTAATTAGGAAACATTACTCTCCTCTGTAGATCTGCACAAATCATCCCCACTTACCAGGTGATAAAGTAGAGTGTCATTTACCCTTTCTGGATAAATGACATTCCTGTAAGATTTCCATGTCACAGTAAATTGAGAGTACATGTACATGTTGGTGTATAGGTGTCAGTGATTACTTTTAAAATGTATATATATATATATTTATTTATTTATTTATGTGTGTGTGTATTTTCCCTAAATATTTTTTATTAAAATACAAAAATGATATTTTAGCATCTTGCTGAAGGTCAAAGTGTTAGAAACATCTGTTACTTTAAAATAATACCTTCAGAATGATATTTGTAGATCTCTTGAACTGCAGTGATGTATTAAATAATGATGCCTCCCCACTACCCCCCAAAACCTATCATGAACACAAACAAGTCAAAGCCAGTGGGTTTGCATTTATACTCATGTTCATAAAGATGATTTTTACCTACTTCTGGTATCAAGAACAATAAAGCAAATGGTGGAGGGTGTTTTAAAAAAATGGTCAGAATATATCATCTTGTAGTTTTTAATAATTATAACAAAATAATTTTTATTCAAGCCTAATTAGACTACAAATATATTCATGCTTCCCCCCAAAGGCACACTTCTTGCTGTTTCCTTTCCTCATGATGTCTGACATGCATTGTATTTACAAACAGTAACAAATTTGTAGAAGGCAGTGTGTCTCACAATAGGAATGCTGAAAATATATTGTGATTTTTAAAACATCGATGTGTAGAAGGGAGCAATGTGGAGGTGTGTGTGTATGTGATTAGGCTTTCGCCTGTAACTTGAAAGCAATAAAAAACTGAAGTAACAGTTCACTTGCCTGGGAATAGTGTTTGCTAATTTTATTAGACTGGTGTTCATAATGAGATTTGTTGTCAGACATCAGCTTAGAGTCTAGCCTTTTTACCTCCTCTGAAACATCAAGTGGGGGCTATACTGAGGAAGGAAACTCTTTTTTTTTTTTTTTTTTTTTTTTTTTAGGAAGGAAACTCTTAGTACCTCTTAATTAGTCAAAGCTCTGGTGGCAAGGAAACATTCTTAAAAGAACCTCCTTCCTCATTTCCTAGAATTTCTAGTGAAAGCTAGTACAAAACTAATTCTTGAACATGGTCCATGTCTATTACCTTGGTTGCTAGCTGAACCACATATAAAGGATATGTAGTTATTGCCAAACTTAGTAGCTCGCTCTTCTTTCTCTTTTCCCCTTCCTTCCTTCCTTCCTTCCTTCCTTCCTTCCTTCCTTCCTTCCTTCCTTCCTTCCTTCCTTCCTTCCTTCTCTTTCTTTTTTTAAAAGTCCCCTTGGACACAAGGACAACCTGAACTGCAAAAACATTTATATCATTTGTACCCTCTTCCTTTGAGAGTATCATGTATTAGGGAATTCATGGACAAATCTTTTTTTCTTTTTCCTGAACAGTAAACTGGGTTAAAAAAAAACTTTTTTCCAAAATTTGAGTTGATCTTTTTTTTTTTTTTATTCTACCACTTCATAATATTCCTATAACCAGCTAGGTTTCCTATCCTTTGTCAATTCCCAGCAGATGTTAAAAGTTTGAGAGGACATGTAATAAGCATTTTTACTTTATGGTAGAATCTTTTGATTTTGATATGTTAAAATGTTAGACCCAGACTTTGAATTTTATGGCACTGGTCTGTTACTATGTGTATCAGGGACAGGTAACTATTGGTTGAAGATAATTGTTTCAAAAAAAAAAAAAAAAAAAAAAAAAAGAAGATAATTGTTTCACTACTCAGGGCAGCATATCTCCTCTACTTCCCTACCCCCTTTCATAAAGGGATCTTTTTGTCTTCTTCCTCTGAGTTGTACCGTCAGGCACTAAAAACCACTGTCAGTCACTGTTTAGGGTAGGTAGTTTGCAATTAGAAAATATAACAGTATTGCAGTATGTAAGTGTTTGAAAAAAAGATACCTCTGTGTCACTTATATGTATTTCCTTCCTCTAAAATTTCCTTGAACTTTAGTTAGAGATATAAATAGAAAACTTGCTCATAAATTTTGAAAAGATATGATGAATGTAAGCAACTAATGAAGTTAAGATATGCCCCAGGAACTACTTTCACATCCATCTAGCATTTGATGTCTCCTGGGTGCAGATTCTGTAGACAATTTAAAATTTTAGGGATACCTGGGTGGCGCAGCGGTTTAGTGCCTGCCTTTGGCCCAGGGCGTGATCCTGGAGACCCACGTCGGGCTCCCGGTGCATGGAGCCTGCTTCTCCCTCTGCCTGTATCTCTGCCTCTCTCTCTCTCTGTGTGTGACTATCATAAATAAATAAAAATTTAAAAAAATCTAAAAAAATCTTAAAAAAAATAAAATTTTAAGACTGTGTCTTATCTTCTGAGAACCAACAGTTTAAATAAAATTCTAAGAAATAACAGTTGGGCATAGCAATTCAAGAAGTGAGGCATAAGGTAATACAGATTGAATGTCAAATGAATGGTGCAGGCGGGGGTAAGATCACTTTAGGATAAATAACTTGGGTGAAACATTTCACAGAAGAACAAGATTTGAATTGGATTTTGAAAGCCACTTTGAGAAGGGAGAATAGCATTCTGGTGTGTGGAAGTACAAGATAAGTTTAGGGGACTATGTGTGTAGATCTGTTTAATTATAGCAGAGATGTTACTTACAGATTACCAATTTCTATCCCTGGAAACAGCAATTTTTTCTTTATTCTTGGTGTTCTGTAGTTATATGAAGATAGATCTAGGTCTGGATCATCCTTCTGTGCACGGAAGAACCATTTTAGTTTGAAGATTTATGTATCTGTTTCTGAGAAAATTTCTGCTTTTGATTGATTCCTTCATGTTTTTCCTAGTCTTCTGTTTGGACATTGGACGTTCTAAATTTCTTGGGTCTTTGACTTTTTTTTTTTTCATACTTTTTATCTCTCTGTTTTCTATATCCTAGGTCTGTCTGCTTGCTTCCTTCCTTTTTCTTTTCTTTTCTTTTTTCTTTTCTTTTCTTTTTTCTTTTCTTTTCTTTTCTTTTCTTTCTTTTCTTTTCTTTTCTTTTCTTTTCTTTTCTTTTCTTTTCTTTTCTTCTCTTTTCTTTTTTTTCTTTTCTTTTTTCTTTTCAACCCTTGTGTGACTAGGGTGGGGGGGGGGTGAGGGAGGGGCAGAATGAGAAGGAGATAGAATCTTATTAAGCAGGCTCCATACCCAGGACAGATGAGCATGATGCCATGCTCAGTCTCAAGACCCTAAGATCATGACCTGAGCCAAAGTCAAGAGTTGGATGCTTAACCAACTGAGCCACCTAGGTGTCCATTTTTTTTTTCTGATCCTTTAATGAAATATTCTATTTTGGTAGTCGATTTTAACTTATGGATGTAAAATCTAGAATTTTAAAGTTCTTTTTTATCTGCTAGGCAATCTGTTTCTTCAAGGGTCAGTTTTTCATTTATCTTTTCTTTCTTCATTTATAATTTATAATTTTTTTTCATGTGTCTTTTAATTCTTGCTTGTCCATTGATAGTTGAGGATAAGAAGATTAGAAGGCTGATTGGTAGCTCTGGTATAGGTGGTCAACTGGTGGACTTGACCACTTCTCTGTGAAAGGTTTGAGAGCTGGCTGTTAAGCCAGGAATATTCAGATGCCAGGAGGAATAGGGCCAACATTCACCCTAGAAGGCCTTCTTTTATCTAGATAGTATGTTTCTTTTCCTTAAAGACATGCTCTCTTTCTATTTGAGAGGAAAGGTAGAGAGAAAGGGAAGAACTTACTAGACCTTTCTTACAGAAAGAATTTCAATGAACACTTCTGCTTCTGGACATTCATGCCTTCGACTTTGCATCCTCTCTATGGTTCTGCCTCTGCTGCATGTTCCCCTCGTACTATGTGTTATGGGTAGGACTTTCTCTATTACTGTTTCTTTTCTTTTCTTTTTTTCCTTTAAGGGAAATTCTCTCTCTCTCTCTCTCTTTTTTTTTTTGTTTTTAAGATTTTATTTATTTATTCATGAGAGAGAGAGAGGCAGAGACACAGGCAGAAGGAGAAGCAGGCTCCATGCAGGGAGCCTGACATGGGACTCGATCCCAGGTCTCCAGGATAAAGCCCTGGGCTGAAGGCGGCACTAAACCGCTGAGCCACCCGGGCTGCCCTCTCTCTCTCTTTTTATTAAGTGATTGGCAGGGTTCAAGTTTAAAGAAGATGAAGTGATTTTTGTGTTTTTTTAAGATTTGATTTTTAAGTAATCTCTGCATCCACTGCGGGGCTCCAACTCACAACTCCAAGATCAAGAGTTGCATACTCCACTGACTGAGCCAGCCAGGTGCCCCATTACTGCTTTTTTTTTTTTTTTAACTGCTTATTATGATAAGTTGCAAATATATCCAGAACTAGACAGTGATAGATGATTCTGTACCTATTTATCAATCAACTTTAGAAGCTCCAGTAGTTAATGTGGCCAGGATTGGTTTTATCTGTTCCTCTATCTTCCTTCTTTTTAACCAAACCTCAGACATTTTTCTACCTATAAATATTTTGATATGTATTTCTAAAAGATAAGGACTCCTTTTTATTTATTTTTATTTTTTTAGATTTTATTTATTTATTCATAAGAGACACAGAGAGAAGCAGAGACATGGCAGAGGGAGAAGCAGGCTCCCCCTGGGGACCCCGATGCAGGACTTGATCTCAGGGCCCTAGGATTGTGACCTGAGCCAAAGGCAGATGCTTGATCACTGAGCCACCTAGGTGCCTCAGAGCTCCTTTTTAAAAACATAATCACAATACCATTATTACATCTAAATAAGTAAGATTAATAATTCTTTAATATTGGGCAGCCTGGGTGGCTCAGCGGTTTTGTGCTGCCTTCAGCCCACGGCCTGATCCTGGAGACCCGTGATCAAGTTCCACGTTGAGCTTCCTGCATGGAGCCTGCTTCTCCCTCTGCCTGCGTCTCTGCCTCTCTTGCTGTCTCTCGAATAACTAAATAAAATCTTTAAAAAAAATTCTTTAATATCATCATATAAGTAGATTACTTCATAAAAACCATTTTTTAAATGGTTTGAAGCAAGATCTAAACAAGGTCCTCTAGTACAGATGGCTGGTAAGTCTGACACTTTGGAGTCCCTTCTTTGGGGGTTGATTAGTTTTGCTTTGCACATTTTTGTCTGCTTTTAGACATTCAGAAGTTTGCTAAAATCTGTTTCTTCATTGTTTTTCTTTTTTTCATCATTCTTTTCCCATGAGTCCTTAGAGAATGAGATAACCTGAACCAGAAACACAGGTTCTTAATTATCACTGGTTAAAATTATAAAATATTTCCTACACATTAAAAAAAAAAAAAGTAATAGAGACTCTTGTACCTACTACCTGGATGTAGCAGGTGTTAACATTTTGTCCTTTGGCTCTTTAAATTAAAGATTAAGCTGTAACAATAAAGAGTGTAAGGCAAAGCTAAAGGAAAAATGTGTGGCCACCTTTTGATTTCTGTCAGGATTGCGTATTGTAGGTGCTCTAGGTCTCTCTGATGCCTCAGGGGTTTTGTTGTAAATGTGGCCGACTTGTGCTACAGTTGTGTTCTTTATATAAATTTGACATGAACAGAAGTTAGATATTCTACTATTAGATCTGTGCTTTCATCATGCTGGGTAATGTGCAAGTGCCATCAGTGCACTGAATCATTGGGAATATACCAAACTGTTATCCTGGATAACAACTGTTATCCTGAAAGAAGAGCTGTTTTATCTTTACAACATATCAGAATTATATAAGAAGAAACACTAGCTTAAATGCTGGTAATTGAAATAAATAACGATGAGGACAGATGCATTTTGGGGCTTGAGCTAAACATTTTGAAGCCATATGTTCTAACTTTAAAGGAATCTCTTTGTTGAGACCAAGAAGATCTCTGGGATCTCTTTTATCTTCATTACATTCGAGCACGGAAAGGCTCAGTTGTGCTATAGAACATCTAGGAAACAGTTTTAAAGTCCCCCGTTAATAACTAGTGGTGTTCTTAATTTCAGGATAGCTCTACTCAGTAGAGCTTTATTGTAAAGCATAGAATAGCAATTACAAGTTATCTAGCCATTGTGCCTGGTTAAATTATGGATACCTTATATTTTAAAGCTTATTCTTTTGGATTAACCATTTTAATTAATATTGAAGTCCTGGTTTCTAGCTCAGCATTATCATCATCATCTCTCTGACCTTGAGTGTATCACTTAGCACTTTGATGTCAATTCAGGTGTTGAATTAGAATAGTGACTTTCATTCTTTTCTTTATTTTTTTGAAAGAGAGAGGGAGTGGGAGGGGAGGGGCAGGGTGAGAAAAAATCTTAAGCAGGTTCCATGCCCAGTGCAGAGCCCGACTTGGGGCTCTATCTTATTGCCCTGAGATCATGACCTGATCAAGAGTTGGATGCTTGATTGACTGAGCCACCCAGGCACCCCATGACTTTCATTATTTTAGATGGTGAATTAAAGGAGGGAAAGAAAGAATTAAGCTGGTTTTGTGCTACTTTCTTCCCATAAAATGTTATGGACAAGCCTCATACGCTAAGTGTTTCTGAGGTGGGAGAAGGCTCTGTAGTCTTGACTGCCCTCATTCCCTAAAATAGCCCCCAGGACATCTCTGGTTAACTCCTAAGTGTGAAAACCATGAGTCTACATGAGCTTAAAAGTTTTTTTTCCCCATTTCTGACGTTTTTAAATGCATTGGTAGTAATTTGGAATCTCTATACTTCTGTGGTAGAGCACTTTCACAAAATGGCAGTCATGGTAGAAATATTTGTAGCTACAAATTAGTACTCCAAAATTTAAAACACCAAATGTGTTAAATACTATGGGATCTTTTAATTTTTGGCTGGTTTAGATTTACTGCTGCAAACTTTTTCTTTCTGACTCTCTGTTCCAGGTATATATAACATAACATTTACCATCTTAACCATTTCCAAGTGTGCAGCTGAGTGGCATTAAGTATATTCACTTAATTGTGTAGCCACCATTACCATCTACCTCCAGGACTGTTTTCTGCAACTGAATGTGTATTTGTTAAACACTAACTCCCTATCCCTATTCCTGCCAGCCTTGGTTCTACTTCATCTCTGAATCTGGTCACTCTAGGCACTTCATCCAAGTAGAATTATACAATGTTTGTTCTTTTGTGTCTGGCTTACTTCACTCAACATTATGTCTTCACACTCTTCCATGTGTAGTATGTATCACAGTTTCCTTTTTAAGGCTGAATAATAATGTATTTATATATTCCATTTTGTTTATCTGTTCATATGTTGATGGATATTTGAGTATTTCTACATTTTGACTCTAGTGAATAATCCTGCTGAGTGAGATCATTTTGTAGAGCTTACATTATTTTACTTCTTAAAATTCAGAGGTATTTAATCTTTTCCTCAGTCCCACATCCTAACTTGGTTCACCTAATGGTTGTGGTATATTTCTTAAGCTAGAGATTCATGGGAGATGGGATTCTCAACAGAACATAGTGGTAATAGCTGTGGTTGAACTGATTGTCTGTGTAGGCCCCTCCCCCCCCGAGATTCACTAGTATAATTCTCCACAAGATGGATGTTTATAGCTGAGATACTGATGCTAGTTCTGGAACATTTAAAGAAATTAATAGTAAGTGCTGTTGAGTTGCTTGTCTACTAAAAATGAATTTAGTTGTGATGTTCTAAAGCATCTTTGTTCTTGAATCAGAGACAAGCTGACATTGGAAGGTGTCCCTGATTCTTTAACCTATAGAGCTGCAAAGCTCTGTTCTTTAGAGAAATGTCTGATTTCTTTGTTTCTCATGAGCTTTTCAACTGTTTCTGGCAGCAAGACTTTGAGTTCCGATTTAGTTCAGAATGTTATAGAGGTCCTTTGCCTTTGTATTGTAGGCATATTTCTGGAAACTTCTTTGTTAATAAGGAATTATACTATTTAAAGGAGACAGCATATCTTTTCAGTGTTCTTTTTTATTATCCCTTATGACTAAGTATGATTACATTACTGTTCTTGAGCAAATTTATTTTCCTCAGAGTTAATAATTGCCCCATTTAATGGGTCACTGTAAATCTTCTCTTAGCAGGGAATCCCTGGGTGGCTCAGCAGTTTAGCGCCTGCCTTTGGCCCAGGGCGCGATCCTGGAGTCCCGGGATCGAGTCCCACGTTAGGCTCCCGGCGTGGAGCCTGCTTCTCCCTCTGCCTGTGTCTCTGCCTCTCTCTCTCTCTCTCTCTCTCTCTCTGTCTATAATAAATAAATAAATCTTAAAAAAAAAAAAAAGAAAATCAGCACTCAGGTTTTTTATTTTTTTATTTATTTTTTTTTAAGAGTTGTCTATCCAACCATAATCTTACTGTAATCTGGAATGGTTGCATGTTAGGCCTGTTTCATACCTATTGGCATTGGTTTGTGAATGCCTGTATTAGTCTCCTGACTTTGATTCCCTGTCTTGGGGATGTCATGTCTGTCTTTCTTTGGTTTTTAGTTTCCCTCCATTTTGAGGAATTATCTCTTCCAATGGCTTCTTGATATAAGTATTCTTTCCTAGTAAGTATGGTTTTGGGGGCTTTGCATGTCTGAAAATGCCTTTAACCCTTTTGATACATTAATAACTTTTGGCCTTGGAATTCTGGGGTAGAAATTGTTCTTCAGAGTTTTCAAGGCTTTACTTGCTCTTATGTTTTAACCTTTCAGGGTTACTATTAAAAAGTTCTATGCCAGGGCACCTGGGTGGCTCAGTTGGTTGGGCGTCTGATTCTTGATGTCTGCTCAGGTCATGATCTGGGGTGGTGGGCTCGAGCCCTGTGTTGGGCTCTGTGTTCAACATGGATTCTGCTTGTTCCTCTATCTGTCTCTGCTCGTCTTCTCTTTTTCTCTTTCTCTCTCTCAAATAAAATCTTAAAAAAAAAAAAAAGTTATATGCCATTGTGATTCCTGAACTTTGGAATATGACCTATTTTTCCCTTTGTGGATGACTGTAGTGTTGGTTTTTTTCCCTCTGTGTTGAAATCTCATTTTTCTGCTTTGGTTTTATTCTCCTTTTCTTTTCTCTTCATCATTTATTCTTTCCTTCCACTGAGCTCTTGGTGTGGTCTCTTTTAAACCACTGTCTTTCATTGTAGAATGTGTGATTTATTCTTCTCTTATTCTATTCATTTTCCCTTTTCCAGGAGCTCTCCTACTGGAACCCCACTATAGGCTTTGGACCTCTTAGTGTGAGCCCTTAGTTTTCTTAAACTTTTCTCTCCTTCAACTTTCTATGTATTTTCACTTTTTTGTTCTTGTCTTTTTTGATCCTTGTTTGTATCTTTCTCTCTCTCTCTCTCTCACACAAACACACACACTCACTCACACACACACACCCACACACCCACACACACAAAATGAGGCAACCTCCAAAAGTTGATTGGAAACTTTGTGATTTGATTGGTGGAATTCATGGTGCGGTGAAAGAGAGAGGTTCAGTTGTTTCCTTTGGAAGATCCCCAAATGTCAGATCTAGAGGTTTTTTTTCTCTTTTCTCATGGGCAATTCTCTCTCCTTTTCCTCCCCGTGTTGGGGGTGGAGTGAGGAGGGGATTAGCCTGGGTTGCTGAGAGAAGGCATGTATGTTAGGCTGCTATAATTCTGCAGTAGATCTAAGCAAAGGAGGCTACGTATATCTCTGTCATATAGGCTTTAGTTAATCCACTTTACATTTCTTTTTTGTGCCCAGTGCCTTTCTGGTAGTTTCTCTAGAATATATATAGCCTTGTTTATCAAATGACATAGAGGACAGATTATCACCTGGTTTCGGGAATCCAGGGATCTAATTGCATTTATGTAGATTTTAATATTGCCTTTGGATTGCCCCCACCCCTCATCCTTAACTGATGCTTTTCATTCTTGAACTTTTTTCTGAGTTTCCACAGTACAAGTCACCTTACTTTTTTGGTATCCTATGTTTGCAGGCAATTTTTAGTTTTACATCTTTTTTCTGCCTTGTTACATGTTCATTTACCTTTGATCTTCCAAAAATATGTTGCAACTTCTCATCTAGTGTGGTCTTTTCTAGTCTCTTTTACATTGTGAATTTTGAGTATTTTAAAAATCCCTTTCTGTTGCTTCATTGTTGCCTGAGGCGGGAGGGGAGACTAATGACTGTTTATCTGCAAATCTCTTCATTAAGTAGGCTTTTAAAATTAAGCTTCTTGACATAGTAAGAATTATGTCAAACATTACTTCTTTTACAACTAGTCATCTAAATCTTTGTTTCTTAATTTAGGCATTAAAAAAAAGAAATGAGCATGAATTAAACTCATTTGAGGGAATGATTACAGATTCTGAATGAATCAGAAAGAAACAGAAAGTGTGATGATATTGTTCCCAAATATTTAAATGCCTTGGCAAGGCATAAACACAGAATCACTGGAAAGAGTAGCAAAAACATCCGGCAGTTAGGAAAAGATGAGCAAATGAAATACAAAATAAGTAGAAGAAAGGAAATAATAAAGATAAGAATGGAGAGCAATGAAATAGGAAATGAGTAAATTCAAAAGTCATTTCTTGGAAAGATCAATAAAAGTAATGAACCCCCAACAGGACTGATTAAAGAAAAGAGGAAGCTCAAGTTAGCACTGTCAGAAATGAAAGAAGGGATATCACTACAATAAATGAATAATAAGGAAATATTTTAAGTAGTTTTATGTCAAAAATTCAGTAACCTGAATGATGGAGACAGATTCTTTGAAGGATAGAAGTAATCAAAACTGACTCAAGAAGAAATAGAAAATCTTGAATATCTCTGTGTCTGTTTAACAATTGAATTTGTGATTAAAAACTTTCACACAAAAGAAACTTGAGGCCCCAGATGGTTTTCCTGTTAAATTTTATCAAATGTTAAAATAAAAAATAAGATTAAGCTTAAGCTTGTACAAGTTTTTTGGGAAATAGAGGAGTAGGGAACATTTTCAAACTTATTTTATGAGGCAAACATAACCCTGATATCAAAACTAGACAAGGATGTTACTACAAAAGAATACTACAGACCACTATCCCTCATGAACATACACTTAAAAATCTTTAACAAGATACTAGCAAATGGAATCCATCAATAATATAGAAAAGACAATATATTACAACAAAATGGGATTCATTTTAATTTTGCATTGAAAAATTATCAATATTACTGCATTAACAAAATAAGGGAGAAAAATTATGTAATCATTTCAGCAGATGCAGAAAAAGCCTTTGACAACATTCAATATTCATTCATTATAGAAATTCTCTTTAAAGTAGGAAAAGGAGAATTTTTCAGCCTTTTAGAAGATATCTATGAAACACCTATAGCTAATATCATACTTAATGATGAAAGATTTAATACTTTCCATAAAATTGCTAACAAGACAAGAACATCTGCACTCACCAAAGTTATTCAACCTTAGACTGGAGGCCCTTCCCAGTGCAATCAAGTAAGAACAATAATTAAAGACATAAAGAAAGATCCCTGAGTGGCTCAGCGATTTAGCGCCTGCCATTGGCCCAGGGCGTGATCCTGAAGTCTTGGGATCAAGTCACGCATTGGGCTCCCTGCATGAGGCCTGCTTCTCCCTTTGCCTGTGTCTCTGCCTCTCTCTCTGTGTGTGTCTCTCCTGAAAAAATAAAATCTTAAAAAAAAAAAAAAAAGAAAGACATAAAGATGGGAAAGAGAAGCAAACACTCTCTTTCGGTTTAGATGATATGATTGTAAATGCAGAAGATCCTAATTAGAGAATATTATTAGAATAATTAAATGACTTTAGCAAGGTCACAGGATATGTGGTCATTATTCCAAAATCAATTACAAAAAATACTTGGAAAAGTGAAATTGGTAAAACATGATTGTAGTACTGTGAACAAGTATAAAGTACTTGCAGATCAATTTAACAATTGCAAAAAAAAAAAAAAATTTAACAATTGCATGACTTCTCTAATGAAAGGTATAAAACATTTCTGAGAGAAATTGATGTCTATATGGATCATGATGCCATGCTTGTGACTTGGATAGTACAGCATTACTAGAATATCTGTTCTTCCCAAATGGATCTACCGATTCACTGAAATCCCAAAGAAATTCCAGCAAATTTAAAAAAATATGTAATTTGATATAATGATTCTAAAATGTATATGAACATGCAGAAGACCTAGAATATCCAAAAGCAATTTTGTACAACAAAAAGTAAATTGGAAGACTTATACCTGATTTCAAGGTTTATTATAAAGCTTTAGTAATGGCTTTGTGGGGGGATGTTAGGATACATTGATACATCAGTGGAACAGAAAGAAGGTTTGATAGATACATACATAGAGTCCGTTGTTTTGACCAGGGTGTCTGTATAGTTTACTGGAGAAAAGGATAGACTTTTCATGGCAGTAGAACAACTGGAAAAAGATGTGGAACAGAATAAATCTTGATTCCTATTTCATACCACATGCAAAAATTAGTTTGAGGTGGATCATAGTCCTAAAAAGCAAAAATTCATAAAGCTTCTAAAAGAAAACATCAAGATACATTTGTGATCTGGCATAGGCAAATATTTCTTTTTTTCTTTTAATTAATTTATTTATGAGAGACACAGAAGGAGACAGAGGCACAGGCAGAGGGAGAAGCAGGCTCCCCATAAGGAGCCAATGTGGGACTCGATCCTGGATCCTGGGATCACGCCCTGAGCTGAAGGCAGATGGCCCAACTGCTGAACCACCCAGGCATCCCAAATGTTTCTTTTTTTTTTTTTTTTTTAATATTTTATTTATTTATTCGTGAGAGAGAGAGAGAGGCGGAGAGGCAGAGAGGCAGAGACACAGGCAGATGGAGAAGCAGGCTCCATGCAGGGAGCCTGATGTGGAACTCGGTCTCGGGTCTCCAGAATCACACCCTGGGCCAAAGGCAGGTGCTAAACCGCTGAGCCACCCAGGGATTCCCTCAAAAGTTTCTGTTTAAAAATTTTTTTTAAAAGATTTTATTTTTTAGACAGAGTACCCATGAGCAGGGGGAGAGGCAGAGAGAAGGGGAGAAGCTGACTCCCTACTGAGCTGGGAGCTCTACTTGGCCCTAGATCCAGGACCCTGAGATCATGACCTGAGCGGAAGGCAGACACTTAACCAACTGAGCCACCCAGGTGCCCCTGGCAAATATTTATTTCACAGGACAAAGAAAGACATAACCATTAAAAATCAATAAATTAGATTTAACCAGAATTAGAAATTTTTGCTCTTCAGAAATTTAAAAAATAAGTAGCCATGCTATAAACTGGGAGAAAAATATTCATAGTTTATATATCAACAAAAGCCTTTAACATATATAGTGAAGTACAACACAGAACAAAGAACTCAATTAAAAATACAAGTAAGTTTAAGTTAAATGCTTTAACTTAAAGCATTTCACAGAGGAGGTTTAGGAGTAAATAATAAGTACATGAAAAATATTCTTTACAACATTGGTAATTAGGGAATGCAAATTAAAACCACAAAGAGATAATATTTACAAATGAAAAAACCTCAGATTTTCCACCTGTGTAAAGGGAAGAACTTGGTTCAGTGTGTTTCTTCCCCCATGAGTCTCCTTTGTGTCTCCCACAGATCACTTCACTCTGACACTTCTTATTCCCAGATGTGGGCGGGGGGTGGGGGTTGTCCCCAGAACAGCAAGCAAGTCTCCAGCACTTGCTGGGTGTCCTACAGTTTGCCTCAGTTTTTTTAAAATTTTTTTTTAATTTTTTTTTTTATTTATGATAGTCACACACACACACAGAGAGAGAGAGAGAGGCAGAGGGAGAAGCAGGCTCCATGCACCGGGAGCCTGACGTGGGATTTGATCACGGGTCTTCAGGATCGCGCCCTGGGCCAAAGGCAGGCGCTAAACCGCTGCGCCACCCAGGGATCCCTTTGCCTCAGTTCTGACACTGTGCCAGGGCAGCATCTCATCCCATTGGGACAGGCTCAGTTCCACAAGACTCCCCTGCTCCTCACTTTAGCCACCAGCCAAGCCCATGTTGTCACCTGTGCTGGCAACTTGACTGTAGATCAGACATTCCAACAACTTGGGTTTGATAACTTGCTAAAGTGGTTCCCAGAACTCAGGGTAGCACTTAGCTTTACCAGTTTGAGGACAAGATAAAGGGTACAGATGAACAGCCTGATGAAGAGATAAATGTAGTGAGGCCTGGAAGGGTCCTAAGCCCCAGAACATCTGGGGAGTTGGGGTGTCTCACCCTCCAGTTGCTGATATATCCACCAACGTGAAACTCTTTGAACTCCTTACCGTTAGAATTTTATGGAGACTTTGTCACGTAGGTGTGATGAATCCACAGAGTTAGATGTTGAAATGACTGCACTTCCCCCACACACTTTCCCCCCGCCCCCATTTTATTTTTATATAATCTCTATACCCAACCTGGGGCTTGAACTTACAACCCTGCGGTCAAGAGTTCTATACTTTACCAACTGAGCCAGCCAGACACCCCATGAAATATTACATTTCTCTGATTACATAATGTCTGAGCCTTATCAGATTGACAGTTTTTGGCCCTACTCCTGTTTTAGGAGACTGTGAAAATAGCTTTATCTTCTCAACCTTGGCGCTATTGAGATTTAGGTTGGATAATTTTTGTTATAGGAGGCTTGGCCTTTGCATTGGAGGATGCTTACTGGTATCTCTAGACTCTACTCATTAGATGCCTTCAGCATTCTCTCTGAGTAGTAAGAACCAAAATTGTCTCAGACACTGACACAGGACCCCATGAAATGCAAAATTGCCCATGACTGAGGACCATTGATACAGAGAAACATTGCAGGTTCACACAGATGGTTACTGTTGCCTTTTCTCCTGACCTGGTAGCTGCTGAGGTCATATGTAAGTGGTGTGTTCCTCCATATCTTGGGTCTTGAATGGATGCAAAAAAAGGGGGACCTTCGGGGATAGTTATAGGGATATCTCCTAGAGCCCAGGGGGTACACCAAAACTTTGGGAGCAACTGACTTGATAGCTGTCAGAAACCAAACCCTTACATATTCTGTTATATATTCAGCAGGTGTTGTTGAATGCCTACCATCTGCTAGATATTGTGGTCGGCACTGGGTATGCCATGTTGAAAAAAAAAGAGATGCTGTTTGCTACTTCATGAAGCTTACAGTTTAGGGGTGATACATTCAGTAAATATGTGTGTGTGTTTATAATTATAAATACTAGACAGGCTATTGAAGGAAGAGGGCCAGCTATGAGACCATAATTTATAATGGCAGTGGTAAAGAGGCAGTCCTTGAAGGCTTCTGAATCTGGAGCAAGTTTTTACTAGATTTGGGGAAGGGACTGATGAATGTTCCAAGTGCAGGGAATAGCATGTATTTGAAGTTGTAAGATGGCAAGGTGGGAAAGCTTCAGCTTGTTGTGGAACTGAAAAGGCCCCAATTTGATAAAGAGAAGGAGAAGGAAAAGTGAATTTAGGCGTGGAGAGGTAGTCGTGGGCCAGATAACATGGGGCCTTGTAGGTAATGAGTTGAGGTGGCTTTCAGAGTGAGTGGGAAGCTGTGGAAGGATTATAAGCAGGCAAGTGACACCATCTGATACATCCCAGCATGGTAATTCTGAGTGCCATGTAGAGTATGTATTGGAGGGAGGCAGGAAAGGAATTCAGGAGTCCTTGTAAGGCTATGTGGTAGTAGTGTAGCTGGGTGATAATGGTATTAGGTTGATGACAGCGACGGTAGAGGGAAATGGACAGGTCTCAAAGGAATTTTGAAGGTAGTATTAACAAAAGTCAGTAACAATTTGAATGTGGATGGTAGAGAGAGAAAGGTATTCTTAGTGACTTCCAGAATTCTGGGTTGAATGATGGGTGGGTTTAGTTGCCATTGCTTAAATGAAGACCACAGGGTGTGGAGCATTTGTGGGTGAGAACGCAGAAGAGCAAGAGGTCAGCTTGAGATACATTAAATTTGAGATGCCCATGAAATATCCTGTTAGGCTAAGGAGGTAATACAGCACACACTCTGGTGTTGGCAATATGACTGATACCCAGAGGAGACAGGGCAGATTGGAGATTAAGTGTTGAGAATTGTCAGCATGTAGATGCTAACATTGGCTGGGAAGAGAGTGTATCTTGATGAGAGAATTGGATCCAGGGCTGAGCCGCCACAAAATCTAACATGTAGAGGTTGAGTAGAAGAGGAGCTATAGGCAAAGAATACAAAGATGCTGGAGAGGTAGGAAGCAGATCCTTAGGTGTGATGTCATAGAAACCAAGCCTTGTTTCCAAGGGCAGGTGGGAGGGATGATGGTCAGCTATATCTAACATTCTGAGAGTACTGGTAAGGTGCCTTTCTTGATTCCTACTCCTGAGATACACTTTTAAGGGATCTGATTTCTTATATACTAGTGGGGAGCGTTTTAGCTACCAGTGGAGATTGGGGCCCAAACAGGGAAAGGATCTTAAGAAAATCTATAACCTGTTGGTTTTGGGCAGTTTTCTTAACTTTCATTATAAGAAACATAGCCCAGAAAAACTGTTCTAACGGTAAACCCTCAGTACAGCTGACACACGTTCAGCTTGTAGGAAATATGCCATCTGGAACAGCAAGATACAAACAGGAAGCTTATCTTACACTCTCTAAATATTCCCCTTTTCCTTAGTGGTAAAAAATTGCTTTCTGCTTCATAAATCAGTACTGCTTCAGAGCACTGCAGATTCATGTATTTAGTATCTTCTGTTCACTGAATACAAAGAGCAGAATTTGAAATTTTATATTTGGGGTATTTGAGCAATTCTTCTGGACATCTTTCCTTTTTTTCAGTTTTTCCTTTTGCCTCATCTTAAATCTTAGCAAAGATACTCAGTTTGTGAGTAGTGCCAGGAAGCAGGCAGTTTCCATAGCAACTGACAGACCAGGTTTACTGTGGAAATTTCCGGAATTAACAGAGCTGCATTGCAGAAGGATGCATAAAGCAGTATTCATCTAGAGATTCTAACAGTACGGACACAGAAGAACAGTTGCAGTGGTGTGCAGGGTATGTGTTCTGTTTATTTTCCTGTCTAAGGAGGATTGCGAGTTATATATATAGATATATGCTGAGGAGAACGTACAGCAGCTTGAAGCATTTTAGTGTACTGGCTTGATAAAATCAAGGATGCTTAGGGGAAAGGGAGGAGGAATAAATAATTTGGAGAGAGAGACTTGTTTGATAGCATTGGGAGAAAATCAAGATTAAGATAAACGAAGAAGAATGTGGTAATAAAAGAAGGGGAGAAAACACACGTCTAGCTAATTAGATAATAGAAGGTTCTGGGCACAAGGAGATACTTATTTATCAAAGGAAGATCGGTAGGCACAGGCAGGCTTGGGGAATCAAGTTCTCATGTCCAGGAAGAGGAAATGGGTTAAAGTAATTATCTGTTACTTGCTGAAGGATATGTAGATGGGAGGGATGCCCAAGGCTTTGAGCTTTTCTACCTCCTTAGTGCATTTATTTACCTATGTGATGAGACAGTCTCAGGAGTGTTATCAGACCCCTGATTCCACTGCCTGTTGATGTGTGTGTGTGTGTGTGTGTGTGTGTGTGTGTGTGTAGGGGTGGGGGTGGTGCTTAAGAAAAAGCCCAAAATACATCTCGAGATTAAATTCTGGAAATAAAACTGCATGATTTGGGTACTTGGCTGGAGTTTCTAATCTTCCAGAGAATAATTATAAATTTGAAACAGGAGGGATATGAAAAAGGAATAGGTGTGACATAGGTCATTTAAATGATAGATGTCATTTAGATCATGTAGTACATACACTATAGCTCAGGAGCCAGAGAGGGCCTGCTGCTAGTGTTGGTAAATAAAGTTTTATTGGAACACGGCCATACCTGTTTGGTTGTGTTGTTGCTACAGAGTTGTATAGTTAGTTGGCTGGCAAAGCCTAAAATACTTACTGTCTGTTTCTTTACAGAAAAAGTTTGACGACTCGTGGTTTAGATGGTTATTGGATTCCTGCGGCTGCCATAACAAATGATCACAGATTTGGTGGCTCAAAACAACAGAAATTTCTTCTTTTGCAGTTTTCGAGGCCAGAAATCCGAAATCAGGGTGTTGGCGGGGCGATGCTTCTTCCAGAGGTTCTAATGAGGATCCTTCCCTCTTCCAGCTCTGGTGTCTCCTGGCATTCCTTGGGTTGTGGTAGCATGACTCCAGTCACTGCTTCTGTCTTTGCTTGGCTTTCTTCCCTGTGGCTCCCTGCCTGTCTCCCCCTGTGTCTCCATCTTCTTTTCTGTCTTTTAAAGGACACTTGCCGTTGTATTTAGAGCTTACTCTAATTCAGGATGACTTTTTCTCAAGATCCTTATCTTAATTATATCTGTAAAGATAAGGTCACCTTCTGAGGTGCCAAATGGACAGATCTGTTGTTAAGGGGCATTGGTGGGGGGGGGGGTCCCCAGTTCAGCCCTTTGCATGTGGTATTGAAGGTCTGGGTTTTGGCTTCTCAGACCATGGTCTTATGTTAGCAGTAGGTAGCGCCTGGCAAGTGTCCTTTGGAAACCTATGGAGCACCTGCTCTCCAATAGACATGACCTGCTGGAGAGGGTGTCACACTCACTTTTCAAGGACAGAATGGGACAGGCACAGTTAAAATCAGAGCAGATGGCCTCTGTGATGTGAACACAAGTAGCAGAGTAGGAGTGGTTCTAGAATATCGCAGGAGAAAAAGGACCAAAATATTCATGGGAAACTAATGAAGGGTGGAGTCTAATGCCTTATATCAGTGTCTCTTGACCCCCTACCCTCAAAACCCAATAGGCATTCTAATGAAAGGCAGTTGATGCCAAAGGAATCAGGGTTTTGAGGGATTAGATTCTTGTCTAGATTACGACAGTGGGCACTATATGTGTGACTCAAAATAAGTAGACTTTGTATGCTGTGGAGGGGTGGCAGCATAGGATTGGATACACAAGTGGACAGAGCTGTGAATGTGAGACTTGACTCTGGGTGGAGGGATCTGTGTCATTGTGGGAGAATACAAATTGGTGGCCTGGGCAGGAGAGGTCTGTGATGTTCTTCTATGAGCTGAGTGCCTTCGTAAGCTTGGGGTGATGGGGGGTAGACCTCTGTCTTTGCTTCCCTGGGATGTTTCCTTTAGCATACCTGGGTGTATTGGGGAATGTTTAAGAAGTGATACATGCCCGAGGTGAAGAATCAAGTAGTAGACAAAGGATTCCAGCATGGATGCCGGATCTGCAGAGAAAACCCTCTTTGTTCTGTCATTTGAGGGACCCTGGCCTATTGTTCATATCCTCACCTGTGCCCCTTAAAGGAAACCTCTGATTTAGACCCTATGGAGGTAATTATCAGAAAGTTAAGCAAAAATGATTAGAAGTGGATCCACATTAGGGTACACCAAGAATAAGCAGTGTCAAACTGGCCTAATATAATACAGAAACAAACACAAAGGCAATTTGTGTTCAGGAATTTGCCGTGGACTGGGTGTTTCTTGATGTCAGCATCCTTGGGTACCGAGGAGGAACATTAGGCCCAAGCCAGAGTTTTCAGGCCGAGTTTTCTGTAGGACAAGACTAGATGAAGACTTTATTTCCTTTCTGATTGCATTGTTAGTCTGTGACTGGATACATCTGGAACACCAGATTTAGACATCCGGAAGCTGTGGGGATGAAAGTTTTCTTCTTGCTCCCTTTCATAGAAGATTTTGCGCATTAACTACCACACATGTTGAATTGTATGCTTCAGCTTAAATAGCTTCACAGAAAGATTCCAATTCAACTGCAGTTAGATTTTAACCTTTTATTTTTCTCTTGGCATCTAGAGTATACATAAGGAAATAGAATGAGTTAAGGTTAAAGCTTAGACTGGTGTTAAATTAAGCTAGTTTGACCATAGTTCATACAAGCTAAAACTTAAGTATTATGAGATGTTGAAATAATGCCCTCGGTTTCAGGTAAGTATATTATATAAAATAGCATGTGTCCCTAAATGTCTGTTAACAAAATTTATTTCTATTAAATCTTTTTTTTCTCATTCACTTGTTTGGATAAATATTATCCTCCCCCTCCAATAATAAAAGTAAGCTGGAGAATGTTTCATAGTTACGTGACAGTTCCCATAGTTACAGGTTGTGAATGAAAAGTAGTTAAAACTTTTCCTTCTTCTTTGCTTCAGGGACTAAAGTTCTGACTTTGTAAAAGCATTTTCAGATTTGTAGTACAAAATGATGTAAGAGTAGCAGCATCCTGCTCAAATATTTTTTAAGAAACAAGGATGAATCTATGAAACACAGAAAATTAAGACAATTTGATGCTAAACTCTATGTAGGATCTCTATAGGAGTGAAGAAAAATTTACAGAGGGTTTCTCGTACATCATTCCTGCAGACTGCAGGACAAATGTGGCCTCTTCGGAGCTGTTAGTTTCAAAGACGGAGCACCTTTACCCCTTTCGTGCCCTCTCCCCTCACTGATAACTACCAGAAGATAATTATGGAGAGGATATGGGAGGAGGGAGGTGAGATGGATGCAGGCACATTTTATCTGGCTGTGTGGTCATTCTGAGTAGCATTGTGGGTGGACACAGAGAAGAGTCGTGGCAGCAATATAGATTGAGGATTACATTCTTACATTTGCTACTGTCAGTTGAAGATACAGTATTCCAGATCAAGGAGATCAAGAGAGAATTGCCTTTGGAGTCGTGTGTGCTCTGATGGGTAATAGACTGAGCCTTGGGGGCCAGAAGTATGGACATGGTTTGAACTATAGACATGTGATAGATAAATCCCTCTCACAGGAGAAGAGTGAGGCTCAAAGACAATCCCTTTCTCTCTTTTTTCTCTTTCCTATCAAATTTATTGAGGTATAATTGACATACAATAAACTGTGCATAGTTGAAGTGTACAGTTGCCAAGTTTTACATGCACACACCTGTGAAACCATGGCTACATGCAAGATAGTGAACATATCCATCATCCCAAAGATTCCTCCTACCCTGCTGTAGCTTTTCTATCTAGATATTTGATTTGGTTCTTTTTTGTATATTCCATGTCTGTTTAACACATTCTCTCGGTCCTTTAGTTTCTTGAACAACTGAGAATGCAGTAATCATCACAGTTTCAATGTCCTTGTCTATAATTCTAGCATCCCTGTCATTTCTGAATCAGTTAGAAGTGATTGATTTTTCTATTCAGCTCAGGTCATGTTATTTTGCTTCTTTGCATATTGGGTGAGTTGTAGATTGCAGGCCAGATGTTGGGTGCTGGATGTTTCTGCATTTTTTTTAAATTTTGAAGATATTTATTTATTTATTTTTAAATATTTTATTTATTTATTCACGAGAGACACACAGAGACACAGAGAGGCAGAGACATAGGCAGAGGGAGAAGCAGGCTACTTGCAGGGAGCTTGATGTGGGACTTGATTCCGGATCCTGGGATCAGGCCCTGAGCCGAAGGCGGATGCTCAACCACTGAGCCACCTAGGTGTCCCTTTATTTATTTTTGAGAGCGGGGGTGGGGGAGCGAATGAGTGGGAGGAGGAGCAGAGGGAGAGTGAGAAGCAGAAGCCCCGCTGGCCCCGCTGAGCAGGAAGCCCCATATGGGGATTCAATCCCAGGACCCTGGGATTATGACCTGAGCCGAAGGCAAATGCTTCACCAACTGAGCCACCTAGACACCTCTGTTTGCATTCTTATAAATATTTTTAAGCTTCGGTCTTTGGTCAAGTTATTTGGAAATAGTTGGATTCTTTGGGTCTTACATTTGAGTTTTGGTGGGTGTTGAGTACTGCTCCAGCCTGGGTATTTTTCCTCTAATCCTTTTGGATGTTTCTTCCCCCTAGGCTTGTGTAAGTTCTTTTAAGAGTGTGCTGACCAAGGACGGCTCTGTGCACATCTGTGAGGTTCTCTGTGCGGCTCTCTTACCCGGTACTCTGCCTCTCGAACTATATCTACTTTGGTCTCCTCAGATGCTCAGATTCATCTCCTCAACACAAGAATGTTTCCAGGATGTGCGTAGATCCCCTGACCCCCATCAAAGTTTGTGAGTCCTTTCAGACAGGAAGCTGGGGGCAGTTATAGGGCTCTCCTTGTGTATTTCCTGTCTCAGTGTTCACTGCCCTTTGTTCTTTGTTGTCTGATGTCCATGTCTTTTTTCTTTTTCTTTTTTTTTTTTTTTTTTAGTTGTTTCAAGTGTGAGAATAAGTCTGTGTGCTGATACTCTGCAGTAGCCCAGGCACAAGTACCACACAGATTCTCCTTGTGAGATGGGACTGCAGAAATTAGGGAACTAGGGAGCACTATCTTCATGACTTTGAGAAAGAGCATCTCTGAATATGATTTTTCCAGCATTCTTAATAGAGTAGAAGTAAATGTCACGGTGTTTGTAAAAAAAAAAAAAGGGGTTGGCAAATCTTGAGGAGAGAGCAAATGTGGATAAATAGGGGACAGGATTACTGATAGGGTGATAGATGAGAAAAGAAGACATTGCCAGGAAAATGAAAATGCTGTGGTAGAATGAGGTCATTATCACACTCCGAAGTGAACTTAAGTGATACTACATGACAGCAAGAGAAAAAAATGGAACGGAATGATTGATTTGAAAGCATACAAATTTCTGAATTAAAAAAGAAAATTATTTGAGAGAGAGAGTATGTGGGAGGGGCAGAGAGAGAGGGAGAAATTCAAGCAGACCCTGGGCTGAGTGTGGAGCCTGACATGGGACTCAATCCTACAACCTTGGGATTGTGACCTGAGCTGAAGTCAAGAATCTGGTGCTTAACCAACTGAGCCACCCAGGTGCCCCTTGAATTTTTTACATGTATAAATTCATAAATAGAATGGGGAGGTAGATGACACCTTGGAGAAATATTTACAATGCTGGACCAAGAGTTGATTGATAGGTTAATAAAGGACTTCTATCAGAAGCAGCAATAGCAAAACAAATGCTGGGCAAGGAAAACTCAGGGTTGTTCCATCAGGCAGTTAACCAAGGAAGAAACACTTGTTCATCAAATGGCAAAAAATGTCCAACTCTAAGGGTAAGAAATCAAAATGTAACTTAAAAGAATGATCTCACTCTTCTCTGCTTTCAGGTTGGCATGAGGGAAAGGGTGCTATTGCCTGGGCTCCCTGGGCACTCGCTGCTCGTACTGTTGAGTACTCGCTGCCTGTTGACTCAGGGCAGACTGGCTCTGTGGCACGACAGTAACCATGTGAACCAGGTCATGGCTAATAGGTCAAAAACATACGAAGTGAAGTCTATAAAGCAATAGATGTGAGATCTCTTTTTATAAGCTATCCATGTAGTATAGAAAGATACAAAGGGCATATGCTCAATTGCAAAGAATGGTTTTCTCTGGATTATGATTGAATTTTCCATTTTTCCTTTATCTTTTACCTGTGTGGCTTTAGGAGGGACTTAGGGTGACATGGTCTGGTTGGAAAAAGATTTGAGTACTTGTCCTGTTACTGAATTTTAGTACAACAAAATGCTGGATTTAGCAGAGAGTGGGGGTGGAAGGTATGGCTAAAGCTACCCCAGGTAACCTTGGCTGTGCCAACTGTAATTCTTCAAAAAACAGGTCCACTCACGTATGTGCAAAGCCCCAGGCAGCTTTATTAGACACTTAAGATAGAAATAAAGCTTTCTCAGTGCCCAGCCTGATGAATGCTCTGGAACATTATGTCACAACTTTCTGGGGGTTTTTTGGGAATCTGTAGGATTTCAGAAATTTATAAATTAGTCTGTGTCAGTGAAAGGATGATAGCTAAGTGCAGTGGCAATGATTCAGTGTTTGCTAAGTAGTAACTGGGCAAGTCAGTCATTTCTATCCAGAGGATCCAGCCATCAAAGAAGGTACACAAAGGACTTCAGTGTAGGCACGTGGGCTCAGGAATTACAGTTTTCAGATTTTCATGTAACAAGATAATCCTGAGTTCAAAAAGTAATTTCTTTATATCAAATTGTAATTTCATAAGGTCTGTATTACGTAGATCCAAGCTTTCCACCCATCATCCTGTGTGTTTTGTAAAAAACACACTTTTTCCACTTATTTGCAATGTCCATAGGATCTGTGTCAGTTGTTTCTGTCTCTGTGTGTGTATTGTTTGCCTAAGTGTGGAACTGCTAGTCTCTGGGACCATGAAAGACAAGGTATGAGATTTAGATGGGGCCTAAGAAATCAAGGATACCAGAGCTAAGGATTTTATTCGAGAAGTGTTTTTGGCTTGTTTGTAACTGGCTTGTGGATTTGAAGCCAATTAGTATCATTGGCCCTTAGTCACTAAATGCTCATAGCACATCCCAGTCATCATGGTGACCAAACTACTGCCTGTTCCTCCCTCCACACCACTTCCAGATGCTAGAATCCTCCTTCTATGACTGTCTCTGGGAAATAAAATAGTGTTAGGGGCTGTGTTAGCTGGAAATGAGTCAGTTTGCATATAAACAAACATGACAAATAATCGCTTGAATAAAACAGTTTATTTCTCTTTCTGTAGATGCAGTCTGGCAGTAGGCAGGCCTAGGGTTGCTGTAACCGTCATCAGACTAGAGACCTTTAATATTCTGCTCCTTCATTCTCAATACATGGTTTCCCTTCTCCAGGGCCTTGGGGGTGGCTGGAACTCTAGTCATCACCAACATTCCAGGCAATAAGAAGAAGAGGGAGAAAGAAAAAAAAGACCTTCCTTCCAACTGAGTCAGCTCCTTTTAAATATTCCATTTGTATTACTGCTTCTAAATGCAAAGAAGTTTGGTTTCTTTGCTTGAGCCATCATAACAAAATACTACAGATTGGGTGGTTTAAACAACAGAAATTTATTTCCAATGGTACCCACAAGCTGGGTTTCATTCTGAGGATTCTTCTCTTGGCTTGTAGGTGGCCGCCATATTGCTAGGTGCTCAGGTGACCTCCTTGTGTGAGCATGAATGTGGGGGAGAGACTCTCCACTGGGAACAGCTGTGTGGTGTCCTTCTTATAAGGACACTAATCCTGTCAGATCAGAGCTTCATCCTTATGACTTCACTTAACCTTAACTGCCTCCTTATAGGCCCTGCCTCCAGTACAGTCACTGGGAGTTAAGGCTTTGGCATGAATTTTGGTGGGTGGGGGGGTGAGGGAACATAATGTATTCCACAGCAGTGGCGAAGTATAGTATTTAGATGGATATATTTCTGCCCCAGCAAAGGAAGATCTTAGCAAGGAGCAGAGGACGAGAGTGTTGGGTGACAGCTGGCAGTGATTGCCAGAGGGGCTGCTGACTCATTTCCCTGGGTGGATCATCAGGCCCTTGAAGTTAGAACCCTATGGAGCATTCGTTGAATACAGCTAGGGATACTCTGTATAAAATTATTCATAGAGAACTGGGAAAATGAGAGATTTAGAAGTTATTGCTGAGAAAACACAGTCCCTCTTCTGAAGAAAGTGATATCCCAATGAGAAATCAGGAGACCTTTTTTATCCTAAAGAGTATAGCTACAGGCAGTTTTACATTGCTGCTTTTTACTTTTCTCCAACCTTCTACATGAGTGTGTTTTCTACTGTTCATATATTTTTTTCTCTAGAGAGAAAACTACTCAGTTTAGGACAGAACTTGTATCTTAGGACAGAAATTGCCATCAGCAGACTGCATGATCTCCTCATTGCCCTTGAGACTCTTGGTGAACTTTTTCTAGAAGTGGCATAAGCCAGGACTTTGAAGCTACAGGTATAACTCAGGTCACCAAAAATATTTGTTTTTTTTGTACTTCTGTGCACTTCTGCAAGGGGTTTAAAGGGAGTTGATTATAGGTTATAGGGTCAGTTGCAAAGCTCTGAAATTCTTGGTGCCTGAAAGCACCTGGAAGTGTTTAGGTCACATGGAAATCGTTTTATTCTCTCTGAGCCTTAGGAATTGCATGATTGCATTTCATTTTCTCTATCCAATCCTTTGTTAAATTTTTTGAAACTTGGGTTTTGGTTATATGGAGGTCTGGTAAAAAATGAAGAAGTCTCCTTTCAATTTGAATTTGGCGCCAATTGAGAGATGCAGGAGCCAGACATAGGGAGGTTATAAGATTTATTGTATTATTTTTTTCTTTTTCAAAGAATTTATTTATTTATTTTAGAGAGAGAATGAGCTCATGTACACGGCAGGGGGGTGCGGGGGGTGGTGGAGAGGCAGAGAACGAAGAGGAAGAAAATGCCAAGCAACTCCCCACGTGAGGTGGAACCCAAGTCAGGGCTCGATCCCATGACTTGGAGACATGACCTGAGCCTGAGCTGAAAACCTAGAGTCAGATGCCTAACTGACTGAGCCACTCAGGCACCCCCAGATTTATCATATTCTTGATAAAATTGGAAATATAGCTCTGCATTTGAGGCCAGAATAGTTTGCTAACTCCTCTTGGCCTCACATAATTAGGCTTACCCATCCCTTTAGTGGCAACGTCTTACAAGGCATGGTGGAGGGACAGCCGGAGCATATGTATGCTCTCTATAGGAAGGCTGTCTTCAAAAGACAGAAATTGAACCAAGTGTGTGTTCAGTTTCTTCTCACATATTTGCTGGTGAGTCAGTAAGGGCTCAGATGAGAGACCCAATCTCTCTCCATGGAAAGATGAAGCATGGAGCGGGGGAAAGTGTTTCCTTAAACAATTGAGAGAGGTAATCCCTAAAATCTTTCTTTCTTTTTTTTTTTTTTTTTCAATCATTCAGGCGGCATCCCTTTACAAAGCCAGGGAATAGAGTCTTCAGAAGAGGAACGTGAGCATACTACCCACAGGGGACATGAACCCAACCTATTTATGTTAATGAGTGAATATGGTAGTAAGATGCAGCATGTCCAAGTATTGATTCTCCAAATTTGATTTCAGTCAGTTAACTAAGTCTATTGTGTTTTTTTTTTTTTTTGTGGTTTTAATCCTTTGTGTTGGTGTTTGTAGAGTTCACCAAAGTTTATTATTGCCACTAAAGTTCTACTTACCTTTATACAGGAGAAAACATTTTAATTGTGACATCAGTCTATCTGAACAGCTTCCCTGGTAATGTCTATCCCCAAATGCTATTGTTGGAAATACTGTGTCCAAGAGAGGTGCCCTTTCAATCAGATTTGTGATCTGTAAGGCATTAAAAAGTCTAAATGTATAACTAACTTTTTAACTGGGATGTGTATAATTTGATAGTCTAATTACAAGTCCTATTACAACAGAGACTTGTTTTCATATTAAAGACCTCTAAATCCAGAGTAGAATGTTACTGATTTTCGTAGGGACTTTTCTGTGTACATGATTAGATACGGGTCTGGGGATTGTCCTATATGAGATTTGGGTGAATTTGAGACTTGAAACCTCAGTCCCTTGCTTGTTTCTTGAATGGAGAGATGTCTGAGTTAAGAATTGCTCATGTGGAACACTTAACATACATTTTAGAGAGATGAATGTAAGAGTAAATAAAAGGTCATAGTCTGAACTTAGTTACTGATGAGACGGAGGCATTGGGGCTGATTTACAGGTTGGTGGAGTTGTGCTGAACTAATTTTCAGGTAAGAAAGTAATAACGAAGTGACTGGGAATCTTTGACCCTGTTGAGTAGAAGTAGCACTTAAACTCTGTTTGACATACTTGGCCCAAGATAAAAAACTGTGGTCAAGGTTTTGGGCACTTGCTGCAGTTGCCTCAGTGATTAACTGCTCTAGTGTAATGGTAGAGGGTCAGCTCAGGCTTCTTGGTGTGGTCACCACAGCGCTGCATCTCTGTCCAGTCCTTCTTTGGAAGCCATCAGGGTTGGATCATTAAAACAATAACTGAAATTGGATTCAGTTTCATAGGAAAGATTACCAGCCTGGTGTGAGTGGGGACTCCGTGAATAAGCCTTCATGATGGCAAAACCATAGCATGTTTTTCTGTGGTTTCCACAACTTTTTCTGTTAAATGAGAAGATGGACTCTTGGTAATAGCCACATTCTGCTGTTCATCTTTTGTTTTAGCAGCTTTATTGTGATATAATTCATGTACCATACAATTTACCCCTGTACTGTATAGTTCATTTGCTTTTTCTATATTCAGAGTTATGAGTCTGTCACCTTACTCAGGTTTTGAACATTTACATTAGCCCAGGAAGATAACTCGCATCCTTTTGCTGTCAGTCTACTCACTTTCAAAAAAAAAAAAAAAAAAAAAAAAAAAGAACCTCATCCAAAAACTGCACAGCAAGCTATAGTAAGGTAAATGATTAGACAAGATATTCCATAATTCTAAAAATTGATCTCATGGTATAGACAATATTTTAACTGTTGTTATTCCGTGGTTTATGTAGTAGTGAAATACTTCATTTCTCAGGAATGCTAGCAGCAAATGCTATCTCAGTATATCCATGAGAGTGACATCCCTTGTCATATTCTATTGGTTAGAAGCAAGTTGCAGGTCCCGTCCACACTCAGGGAGAAGAGCCTCCACAGAGATGTGAATCCTGGGGAAGTGCAGCTCATGGGGATCATCTTAGAGCCTGTCTGCTACGTGCTGTAAATTCGTGAATAATGTAAAAATGTTGCTTCTGATTTGCACATAATTTTAACTAACTTTTTTTCAGCTACCTTCAGCGATTGGCTGGTGCTACATGTTTCACCAGTGATTAAGTTGAGTGAGCCATAGAGATAATGTTTACTTGCCAGCAATCATAGAACAATAATTATTGCAAATGAGCTCCTTTGTGTTAAACTGTTTCTACATCATGAAAAAGATTACTAAGAAAATTAGTTACTGGGCTCGACTGGTGAAAGTATGTTATAAACAGAAAAGAACTTGTGTGGAAAAAAAGCTGATATTATGGCTTATGGTCTGGGACTCTGGCATTTGGAATGCTGGTTCATTACGTGATTATTTAGATAAAGTTTATTAGTCTTTGAGCTATAACCTTGAATCATGGTTATTATTAATACTGGTATATACTGTAATTGTGGGGAAATGATTTTAAAATTCTGCATATTTTGAGAACCTTAAGAGTAGCTACAAAAAGCAGTTCTACTAACCTGAAAAAACATTTCTAAATTTTGGGAGAAGAAAAATAAAATACCCAAGCATTTAAAATTTTCTTGCTTACCAGATCAGATTTTAAAGAGAGTCCGACCACTTAATACGAAACTGACAAAATGTAGATGATCTTCAGTGGAATCTTTTTCTTTATCTATTTTGTACTCTAGTTTGATACAGTTCTTTCCTACACATTGGTTTCTGGGGGTGGGGGCAGGAAGAGAAAGAGAAAAGAGATTGTCTTTACATTCTTCACTGGATTTGCTTTTTTTTTTTTTTTTTTTTAACATAGCATAGTTACAAGTTAATACTTTGATCTCCAGGTTGGAGTTTTGGAGATTTTTTTTTTTATTTTTTTTTATTTTTTTAAGACTTACTGTCTTTTTTTTTTTACGATTTTATTTATTTATTCATGAGAGAGATATATATAGAGAGAGGCAGAGACACAGGCAGAGGGATAAGCAGGCTCCATGTAGGGAGGCCGACATGGGACTCGATCCTGGGTCTCTAGGATCAGGCCCTGGGCTGAAGGCGGCGCTAAACTGCTGAGCCACCCAGGCTGCCCAGAGATGTTTTTTTTTTTTAATTTAATGAAAATCTGTATCGAGATTTCTGTCCACGAATCATTTGTTTTTCACCTCATTGCCGTATCTAGGCTGAAAGATTCAGATTTGAATAGTACATGACAGTTTTTCTCTTAAAGCCAGCTGGCTATTCATCTAATTGTCCCCTTGCTTCAGCGTGGCATTATCAGGAACAGGGCAGCATGGTAAGGTGCCAGTTCTCAAACTTTACTAAAATCATCACCCAGAATCTTTAAAACTACTGTTTTTTGACTCCTGTCCCCCAATACTCTGATTTAATTGCCATGAGATGATACCTGGCCATCTGGATTTTAAGAATCTCACCAGGTAATTCTGACGTGCAGCAAAGTTCAGGAGCATCTGTACTAAGGATTGAAGACCGAGAGAGTCATTCATGTTGGGTCAGGTAGGATAGAACTTTTTGGATGTGAGGTTTGTAGCTCTTGGGACTTTGCACTTGATAATGGAGTTTTACAGAGTTTGAAAAAGATCTTGTATTTGGCAATGAAAACTTATCTACGGAATCACTTTTTTTAATGACTGGAAACTTGGTTTTCTGAATCTCATTAAAGCTATATTTATTGCCTCCCTAAATTCAGGCCTTTCTTAGTTCAGGGTGTAAAAAACCAAGACGACGTAAACAAACCCCCCAAACCTCGAGGTCAGACTGTGTTAGCAACTTGAAAAAGACATTTTCTCACGCATTCATCAGTGCTAGCTATAAGAAAAAAAAAAGTCAAAACCTATTTAAAATGTGGAAAAATTGCTTCCCGATATTTTAACAGAGAGAGACTGAGAACACACAGCATTGAATCATCAGGAAAGCTGAAGATCTCCCCTGAGCAGCACTGGGATTTCACTGCGGAGGACTTGAAAGACCTTGGAGAAATTGGACGAGGAGCTTATGGTTCTGTCAACAAAATGGTCCACAAACCAAGTGGGCAAATAATGGCGGTGAAAGTAGGTGATGCCCATCATTCTTTCTGGTGCTTTCATCCACTGGGGGCAGTTTCTTGGTGCAGTGGTACCCCTGCCGTTCTGTTTTTGCTTGTGTGGTACATACGGGTGTCTGTAAAACTGTCTCTCCAACCCCCCTGAGGGTGTTTCGTACCGAGGTTGTCTTGTCAGTGGCACGTCCTCTATCACCCTGGAAACACAAGTGTCCGAAGCGCGCATGTTGGCCGCACGTCCGGCATGATGCTTTAACGTGTTTTACACTTCAGGCCCTGCTGCTGCCCAGGTGAGTTCGGGCTGGGCGGCTGCAGCCCTGGGATCAGGGTAGTGCTGCGCCGAGCCAGGCGGGGAGCTGGAAGAAGAGGCAGCACACTGGGTTGGGCAGGGTGCGGGGCTAGGGCTAACAGCAGTCTTACTGAGGGTTTCTTGGAAACCACACACATGCTGTTGCCACTAACCTCAACCTTACTCGGTCCTGACCGGCTCGGCTCCTGTTGCTTTAGTTCATCTCCGCTCAGTACTGCCCTGTTCCCTGGTTTGAACGCTGTATCGAAATGCCTCCCTCGTGACAATGTTGTCGCCTTCTGTCCTTGCTGTGAGTGCTGTGCGTGCCACTTAATATGTTCATGAAAGAAAAGAAAGATCGAGAATGGCCAGAAATGGAGATGGGCCTATAGACTGTACCTGGCAGGCTGATGTTGGTGCCTGTTACAAACTAATGATTTATGTCCAATGCCCATGGGGGCCATGTGGTTGTAATGTGTTCATCTGTGTGTTTAGATGTTGAACAGATGTTTTCTGCTTGTACGACGGCACAGGAAAATCGACAGCGTTGGGGGTGCCAGTGTAAAAAAGATAAAGGGTGAATGAGATGTGGTCATTCCCTTATCCAAATTGAAATTCTCAGGGTAAATTAGTCATGCCTTAGTTTACCCAATTGAGAACAGGTCTGTGGACCATCAGAGCTAATCCTCTCCCCATCAGTGCCCTATTTGGAGAGTTTGTCAAATGGCCTGATAGAGGAGGAGCCTTAGTTTCATAACTGACTTTTGGGAGCAGATTTGTATCACATTAATATGAAATGCTATCTGTATTGAAGTTTATCCTGTGCAAAATGTTACTCTGACCCTTTTTGCTTCCTTCATTGTTGAGCATTTCTGTTTGTTGGGGCATATGAACCTAATGAGAAATGAATGGTGGGGAAAAATTTTATGTTTCTCTTTATGGGTTCTAACCTTGTGGTTGGTCATAGTTTTTTTTGCAATATGCTGATACCAATAGCCTTTTTTCATAGGATGATGCATTCATACATAAGATTTTGCATATACCTGGTGGATCTCTAAAGCAGCACAGGCTAAGACCTCTGCTTCAGATTGTCTGTTGAAATAAAACAGTGTTTTTCTTGGAATGTGAAATGATTCCTCCATTTTTATTTTGTGCCAGTGCAGTGTAAGTGGAAAGTCACTTTATTGAGATTTTTTTGGATGAGGATTGCATTGCTCTAATGTACTATCGGTGCAATATCTGCCTTTACTTGGCTAGGTCTTAAGGGAGAGGTAGCATATATAACTAAACTTCTAAACTTTCTTCCAGATACTAGGGAAATAACTTTTAAATAATTACATCTTAGTTTTTTCAGTCTGTGCTTGACTATGTTGATCAACATCATAATCTGTTTTAGTAATCTGGATAGACTTGAGCTGTGGTCAGTAGGGTTTCAGGTAAAGAAAGAAGGTACTTCATTGTGATTTGAAAAAAGTGTTTCTTAATTTGATAACGTTTGGAACTGTGTGATGCTGACTCAAAATTTGAATGAACTTAAGAGTGAATAATAGGAAATTATTGTCTGCCACTTATAATTTGACCTTATTTTGAGAGTCCTGTCGGAATGCCTTCAAAGAGCCCAGCTCTTCAGAAGTACTTCTGAGGTGGTCATGGGACCTATGGATTGGTAGCTGTCACATCTGTGCCTGCCAGTTGATACTGTCTACCTTTAACACCTTGAATTTTTTTTTTTAAATAAATTTGTAATAAGTATTCCAAATCTTTTTTTTTTTAAGATTTTATTTATTTATTCATGAGAGACACAGAGAGAGGCAGAGACATAGACAGAGAGAGAAGCAGGCTCCATGCAGGGAGCCCGATGTGGGACTCAATCCCGCGACTCCAGGATTGCGTCTTGGGCTGAAGTCAGTCACTCAACCGCTGAACCACCCAGGTGTCCCTATCACCTTGACTTCTTGAGTCAGCATCTTAGTTTAGCGCAGGGAGGGTAATGATAGCATTGGATTCCATGACATCATGTAATACTTGAAGAGGGTTTTTTCCTTAAAGTTAAACACATTAAAGTTCTCTTTTTTTAAAGATTTTATTTATTCATGAGAGATACACACAGAGAGAGAGGCAGAGACACTGGCAGAGGGAGAACCAGGTTCCCTGCGGGGAGCCTGATATGGGATCGATCCCCAGACCTTGGGATCATGACCTGAGCCAAAGGCAGACAGACACTCAACCAGTGAGCCACCCAGGCATCCTGACATTAAAGTTTGATACCAATTTGGTGACTCATAAATGCCATCCACTACGATTTTTAAATGCGTATCTTGATCTCTCTGAAAAGGCGTAGCCTTTTGTCACACTCTAGAGTTTGTTCTTTTGTCATGTAGGCACACAGACCAGATTGATAAGTACACACACACAGAGTCAGTGTGTGATTAAGGAGTTCGATTTGATATTTTCCATGTAGACAGCTTGATGACTAAGCACTCGCCGTGTCTAGCTTTGAGACAAGGACTATAGAGATTTAAGGGTGGGAGACTGGTTCATGCTCTTGTGAGTTTTCCAATTGTTGGTAAACTGAGAAATGCACTTGAAGTGCATGCACCTCTATATAGTGTTTTATAATGTGCACTTTAATGTCAAGGATTACTGTATTAGATATTAAGCTTACCTTGGAAATAAATTACCCTTAAGATTTACTTTCAGTATCTACAAAACTGAACTGCAGTATCAGCCTGATTTTTATTATTATTATTCCTCCTCATTTTTAGTTTTGAGGGAGCCCTTCCCCAAATTTATTTTGCCACACATGAGAAATGGCTTAGAAAGATGATTTGTTAGTTACCAGAAACAGTGATCTCTAAGACATATTTAAAAATCAGGATGTAATAAATCAGATTCAGCCAGATAACACACAGCATATGTAAGATCTCATGACCTTTGGCCCGAGGACAGTTCTTCAAGCTGCCAGTGAGGTTCTCTGCATTAGGACCCAAGACGTGGGAAATTCTGACCTTTTGGTTTAGATTATGCACCCACCTGGGGAAACAGGTCTGACTCTTCTGTGAGTGGGAGTGTTATGACTGGCTTGTCTAAGTGCTTGAAGGACTGAGTCACGGGGCTGCCGAGGACAAAACCATTCCTGCCATAGGATTTTCTAAAACTGCAGTAAGGATGACCTTTGACTCTGGTTGGGTATGTCAGGCTTCAATCAGCATCCCATGCCAATAACATTTATTTAATGTCCCATTTTGCATGATGGTAGAATAACCACTGAATGAAAAAATTTAGACATGCACAGTCCCTATCCTCTAAGAGTAAAATAGGTGTCTGGTTTGCGCCCTGCCAGGGTTTATTGTAATGAGCAGAGGCCTAACATTCACACCAAATGTTTGAAGAAGGTGTCAGGATTAGATTTCTGGGCTAGGGTCAGAGAAATTCAGGATCTGGAAGTAATGTCCGGTAAAGTCAGGTCCACAGATGATCACAATTGGCATGTCAGGGCAAGTCCAGGGACACAGGAGAAAAGCATTAGAAAGAGTGGCTCCAGGCCACAGTCCAGGCCCTTGGGCTGGAATGGAATGGTATGATGGACACAGGTTGCTAACAGAGGGAGGAATGACTCTGAGCCTTCAAGACTTGACAGTGTATCCTCCACCTGACCCTGCCTGTGGCATAAATCCTGCCTCCATGCTAGACTCCCAGCTTCCCTGTCGTTTCCTCAAAGACCATGTCTACTGACTCTTGAAGATATGCATGTGTCTGTCTGTAGGCTTGTAGGCAGGGGAGAGTAGAAAAGAATGCGGGATCCCTGGGTGGCTCAGCGGTTTAGCGCCTGCCTTTGGCCCAGGGCCCGATCCTGGAGTCCCGGGATCTAGTCCCGCATCGGGCTCCCTGCATGGACCCTGCTTCTCCCTCCTGTGTCTCTGCCCCTCTCTCTCTCTCTCTCTCTCTCTCTCTCTCTCAAATAAATAAATAAATAAATAAATAAATCTATCTTAAAAAAAAAAAAGAAAAGAATACAGATGAGAGGGAATAAGGGAATAGAAGGGAATGAAATGGATGCCCCTACAGATGGAAGGCAGTGGGATTGATATTTAGAGGGGTGGCCCTGGATTGAAGCTGTCATGTCACGGGCGAGCAGAACTGATGTTGGGCAGGTGGGTGGGTATGGGCAGGTGTCACATTGAGGTTGTCACAATTGATATTTACAGATGAGGTTTCAGTCTTCTACTTGAGAAGTCATGTGTGATAATCAAAGAGACAGCCTAGGTGCTTGGTCAGCCTGGTTAGCGGGGTGAAGGGTTTTAGGTGATTTCCCTTTCTTGGTGATGGCCCTAATTTGTCTTATTACTTCAACCCTCAAGGGTTTTTCTCTACTCTTCTAACTTTCCTGTTGTGTTGATTTGAGGGCTCCTGATCCATCCTGGGCTGGTAACCTGATTTTGATTCCTGCAATCCTGCCTCTCCTTGGTATTTGGATCTTGCCTACCGTGTCCTTGATCTGCAGTTGAGACTTAGGTTAATCCTCCTGCCCCGAGGAGAAGTTTCCAAGCCCTCCGCCCACCCATACCAGCAGCCCCTAGCTCAGCCCTTGCCTGAGCAGTGTGGGGGGCTTCCATCTTGAGGCAGACAGTGCTGCAAGTATAGGAACGCAGGGGTCGGCAAAGGACAGCTTGCTCATTTTCCCTGCCACTGCAGACACCTTGCCATTTCTACCAGAAGTTCCATGACTGAATGATTTTGGTGGGAACTGTGAGCCTTATTGGATGAGGTTCATTTGAGTCCTTAAAACTGGTCTTGCACATTGTTCTGAAAACACTGGAAAGATAGTCGACAGGAGTGGCCTTAAGTTTGAAAAGCTCCTTTCTCATGGTATAGAGTGCATTGTTAGGCAATCTTGTTGGGTTTTGAAAGGCCACAGCGCTCATGTTTGATATTCCAGATCACTTGTGGGACACAGAAGTCATGGCTGTCTGGTTTTGAATTGAGACTGGATTCCAACACCTTCCGCTCTGATTTAATTGGCTAGACCATGTGGCTTCATTAAGAAATCCGTAGTTGGCTGAGCCATATTATTGTATGCTTCCTAAAGTCACCTGAACGTTGTGGTGTTGCAGATGAAAAGTCTAAGTGGATGCTTCCAGGACTGGGCAGAGCCAAAGAATGTGGCAGAGCTGTCCTCCTGTCAGCCTTGGTTTTGAAGTCAGGTCTCTTGTTTATAGTTGGAACTCCTCTATATGTGTGGGGTTTTTTTGTTTTCGTTTTTTTTTTTTTCTCCTGTTTTCACACTGAAGACTCTTTCTGTTAATGAAATTGTATGTAGACCCTAATAAATAATATAGATAAAATAGTACTATTTTGGTTGGTGTAAGGGATAGGAGATGGGAACCTTGCCTGCTCATAGGACATGAACTCTAAGAAGAGCTTTGGGATCTATACCTCAGCCTATCTAGTAGTAATTTGGAGAAAAACCTTATTACACCTCACTCTAGATGAGGATCATCTGACTCCATATTTTATATGATTTTTGTTGTGGTCTTCCCGCCATGTCTCCAAAATTGGTTATACATCAGATGTCTTCTCATATGTCACTTTAGTGTCACGGGTACTGATCTGTCGTTTATGATCTTTAGGCCCTTGCAGAATGTTAGTGCTAGGATTGTGCCCTTTGTATATGGGTGATGTAATTAGTAAAGAGGAAGATGATGATACCATCCTTAATCAAGACATATCAAGCTTGTCCCATTAACTTTGCCCTCAGGCAGCTCTGCCCATGATGTAATAAATACGCCATATGTTTTGGGACTGATCTCCCAAACTTTCTGATGATGCATAACAGAGCCTATGCAGAAGGTATTAAATGGGCCTCAGTATCCTCAGTGAGGAGAATAAGAGGTACTACTGTTAATTAATTTGATTAAGATACAATTGAGAATTCATTAAATTGATTCTAAAGACCTGCATGATTTTGCAATTAAGAATCAGTATTCTTTCTTCCTGCCGTAGTGGAAACATGTTTTCATAATTTAAAACAATTGATTTAACAGACACTTTTGATTTGCTACTCTTTGACATGAAAACCGGTTTTGCATCTGTGATCAGCATTCCAAATACTTGGCTTTTTAAACTGTTTCAGCTAATGTTGCTATCTGCTTTGACCTCATTAGTGATGGCATTATGAGACAGAAACAGTGAGCATTTTTGTATGTGATCTATCTAGAAGACTAGCAGCTAAGGATGAACCTCTGTAGCAGGGATGAGTCTTGCTGCATCTGTGGGATAGAGAATCTTTGTTTTGAACTTAGGAACATAAGAATGCCTGAGATTTCCTGCATCCCAGAGGAAGGCGATAATAGCATACTGATGTGCTGCAGTGGTTTCTGGGGTTTTCCAGCTTTGTATTAGAACTGACTTCTGCACATTTCTTCTGGGAAAGCAGCATATTTGTGAGGATCCACTGGGGGGCACTTGGGGATCTGAGTGTGATCCTTGCTCTCCTATCCCCCACATCACTGATTTAGGTTGGCCTGAAGTCAGCTACTGATTGACAGTGGACTCCCCTTCATCTTTTATTCACAGATACTAACCTTAGGAGGGTTCTTTAGCAAGGAATCCTTAATGAACAGGTGTACTTCTGGCATAACAGTATTGGGTTTGTAGAGTCCAGGAACAGGGCACATTTTCAAAATATCACTCTCACAACTGTATCAGTTAAGATAATCCTTGTTCTTGTCATCTTTTGATTTTTTTTAAAAAGATTTATTTTAAGGGGGGAGGGACAAAGAGGGAGTGAAAGAGAATCTCAAACAGACTGCCTGCTGAGCGTGGAGCCTGCTATGGGGCTTGATCCCAGGACCTTGAGACCATGACCTGAGCCAAAAATCAAGAATCAGATGCTTAACCAACTGAGCCACCCAGATGCCCCTCCTCTTTTGATTTTAAATGAAATAGTTCCTATGGAGAAGAGTTCCACCCGCGATCCCTCATGATCTGTTTCATGTACTAGTTCTAGGATTTCTGCATGGGTGATATTTATCAGTGTCCACTTGGTACAAAAGGTCAACACAGGGAGCTTTTGGTTTCATTCTTGTCCTGGGAGTGGTGGTTCTAGCCATCATATCACTCTGGCAAGACATTTGGCAATTACTTGAAACACGGAATCCTAATGTTTTAGTAACTTTCGATGCTGATGGGTGCTTATGGGTAGGAATGAGCCACAATCAGGGAGATGAGTTTTAGCCACCTGCCAGTAATGCAGATCCCCCACAGTATTGTTGAAGAGTATATACCTTCTGGGGCTCCCATGTAGGTTGGTGGCAAGTTGAGAGTGACACTTTGCCATTAGAAGGGCCAAAATACTAATAGCTGGCATCATTTTATCTGATGTCACATTGTCTTAATAAGTTCCTAGATAATCTTCAAAGGTATCCACAGATTTCCTGTATGGTCATTGAACCCATCAGCTTGCTCAGTCTTGTATCCATGCCCTAATTTCTTACTGGCAAACTCACTTCTCTTCACTTTGAGTAGTTGTACCTTATTCCTAATGTACCCTAAGTAGCTGAAGATGAGCATGTACAGCAGGGGTATGAGTCTCCAACCTTGCTCTTATGACCTTGTTCTGCTGCCTTCTGGACCCTCAGCTGAGCCCGTCACAAACCTGATGTGAATTTTCAAGAATTTAGAGACCTTCTTACCTGCTGGGACTAGAGATCATGCCCTACCACATCAGTTACCCTATTTCTTCTGTTTCCCCACATCTCATCCTCCCAGATATTTTCTCTATTTCGAAACAAAAGCAAAACACGAGTATCAGTTAGAACTAGTAGATATCTTGTAAGTGTCTTTGTGTTATTGTTTTGAAGTCCGCCTTTCTAAAGTTTATTCCTGGACTCTCCCCAGGTCTTGATTCCTGATCCGTTTGCAGATGACTTGTATCTCTTTTTTTGCCTGGAATGATCTGATCCTAGAACTTGCATCTGTCACACACATTGTGGAACTGCTGTTTTTAATCAGGAGCACCTATGATTTGTCATCAGTCTTGCCTTGTTCTGAGTCTTTTGAGCATCTGATGAGCTGTTTTCCCCTTTTCTGAGCAGAAATGGAATCGGATAACCCAGAGGGCCTTCCCCACACCCACATTGTCCAAGACATAGAGCCTGTCATCTATCTGACCTTTTCTTACATCTTGAGTTGGTAGGAGGATCTCTCAGTTTTTGGTGAGAATCAGAAGGTCTCACACCAGGACCCAGGCAGACCAGACTGGGTCATTTCAAGGTACGCCCTAGTGCTTTGGTATATGCCTGGCCTCTCCAGCAACTGAGATATCTTTGAGAACTCTGATGTGGAGATGGGAGGGTTACCTCTGAGTCAGAGTGAGTGGTGAGCACCAGTAGCAGCTGGATATTTATATAACACCTAGGCAAAAAGTTCCTTGCTGACCTGCTTCTAAGGACCTACCCTGTGGGCCTGTCTTATTTTGCTTCCCCTACAGCTTGTCCCTTAGCCATTGTGTTGTCAGTCTTTCTTCTTTTTCTCTGCTACATTTGAGCCATCTTGGCCTTATCTCCCAACTTCGATTGGGTCATCATGACACTTTCCTTTTATCCCTTCCCGAATGTTTTTTCTGACCCTTGAAAATCAATTTAGGAAACGAAGATAAACAGTGACGCTAATACGGTCCTGATATCTCTTAAGAGGTGAATGGTTTCTTTGAGGGTGTACACTACCTGTTTCCATTCATCTCCTTTGCTTCTCTGCCCTTCCTACCTCCAGTCCTTAAGTGAATGTAGTTTGAATAGTTCCCACAATCCCTTTCCATTAGAAAAACAGGTCTTAATCTACTGGAAAGTTCTTCCTACTTATGTTAGTTTTATCCCTATCCATTCATTCCTGATGAGTACCAACAAATTGTGTGGGGGAGGTTGGGTTAGCAGGGTTTGGAGATAATGTGCAAGAATCATCTCATTGTGAAGGTCCCAATGTATTTAGAGGCCATCTGGAACTACGCCACATTTAAATAGTTGTTCACTATCAGTAAAGGAGTATTTATGCTTTAAATTTAAATTGTTAAACATTGAGCATTCCAAATGAAGGCCAAGTATAAGCTGCCAACATTTAAATTTACCAATGATTTCCAGATGCCACGTTGTGCAGAGAGAAGGAAAGCAACCTTTCAACCACTTATTGGTATTTTGTCTGCATGATTTGGACTGTTGTTAGAGTGGACATTTTGTTTTATGCACGAGGTAGGAGAGGGCAAGAGGACAATTTCTAACTTAAAATTTTGAGCTTGTCTTATAGAATCTGTCAACTTTCTATCACTGTAGCTTAATCCATACGGAACTCCTAGTACCTGGGTGTGTGGCTGCTCCAGCCAATGGCATGAGTTGGATTGGCTGTTTTAAAAACGTGAAGCTCTGTGGACTTCTAAATTTTTTTAATTTTTAAAAATGTTTAATGATTTTGAGAGAGAGAGCAAGTGGGATGAGGGAAGGACAGAGGGAGAGGGAGAAAGAGAATCTTAAGCAGGTTTCATGTCCCACATGGAGACCCTGCTGCGAGGCTCAATCTCATGACTCTGAGATCATGACCTGATCTGAAATCAAGAGTCAGACAGTTAACCAACTGAGCCACCCAGGTGCAGCTGGATTTTTTTTATTTTTAATTGCATAAGAACCATGCATAACACTAATAAAAACAGAGAACCAGGTATTCAGTTTATCCTCTGTGTCTGAAAGAGTTTTCATTGGAGTTATTTTGGCATTGCTGATCTGTAGCTACATGCTGTTTTTATTGGCATTTACCTGCTTTTGTTTGGAGTATAAAGCAACCTTGAATACAAATTTGGACAATAATTTTTAAAATATTATTTTAGATTCAAGTATATCAATTTCTTCACTGTGGAAAACAGCTTCTAATGTGGGGTATCAAGTCTTGTTTTGATTTTAAGTGTTTGCCCTATATTTTGTTCCAATAAAGTAAAACTTGTGATAATTTGAAAATATTATTGGAAAAGAGGTGTGGATTGATTTTGAAAAAGTATAATTTGTCTCAAGGGCATGTTATAATAGGAGCTAAGGTAATAAAATAGTGACAAATAAAAGAGCTCAATAATCCCATAATGAAAAAATTAGTGATTTTAATGAGTTCTGATATTTGGTTGAAAATGAAACTTTAAAAAAACTGAAGGTTCTTGAGATAATTTTCTTAAATATTTTGTCATCTTGTGTGAGTTTTTCAACCCCATTCTTTATGAGGAAAAAAAAGTGTTTCTGAACACAAACTCAAAGTCTTATTTAATTTTCAAGTTTATTGATATAAATAAAAGTTTTCTTTGATTCGAGACATTATCGATACATTTGCCTTTTGAACATTCTAATTATGAGAGATTTTTATGTATAATTGGTGTCACCTTTGGGCTTCAATTTTCCATTCTTTCTATTAAGGAAAGCATTTTTTTTTTCTCTCTTTAATTTGAAGATTTAGTTGGCTTTATGAAATGATTGATGAATCAGGCAGCATCTCATCTAGCCAGGAGAAGGGAAGCTCCCAAGAACAGTTTCATAAAGGGAAGGGAAATTTGTTCTTGTTCATGTGTTCCATGTTATATGATTATTCTCCCTTAGTATTAGAAAATCCTGGCTGTACTTATTTCCAGTGTAAAAATCTTATCCATACACATTGTTTTGTTCCATTAGAGAAACTTTCCTGGCTGTGACTCATGCTACTAAGAATTATTTCGAGTTATTAATTATTGTTAAGTATCTCCAGTTTGAACATTTATTGAATTAATTGAGTTAAAATAACTAATTTGAAGTAACCATTACTGTAGACATGTGCTTGTGGTTAATCCCCTTTTTGAATCCTTTAGGCCTTTTGAATTACTTTATTTTATAAGTGCTCACATATAATACATGTTGCAATATAACCCTAAAACTTCTGTATAATGAAGAGTTAGTGCTACTTGCTCAGTCCCAAACAATGCTGGTGCCTTCCCAGCAGCTTCTCTTCTACACACTTCCTGTCCCTTGGACCAGATGCTCAGAGAGCACGAAGAGGTGTTAACCCATTGACAAGTATCCAAGAGCAGAATCAATTTCCTGGTAGACCAGTAGGTCATCCAGTGGCCCGGTGTTCTGTTTTGTACTAGTAGTGGCTTTAAAGAATAGTTTACAGATGAGTAGATTTTACTGCCACATTGATGAGCTCAAAGGTTTGAGCTGTGGCAGGAATTCTCTCCATCCTGGCTCATGATAATCCGGCCCAGGATTGAGAATTAGATACCAGTCCAATACTGGGACTTCCAGTCAGGCCTCTAGTCCATATAGTAGCATGTGTCTTTTCTGTAGCTACTGTAATATTTTTAGAAATTCGTTCTAAAGAATTGGTTCAAGAGTCAGTTATTGATGTTAACTATTAAGGTTTTGGCTGTAATATGCTTTCCAGTAGTTAAAATACAAGCATTTGTACAAATGGAAATTTAGAAAACCCTATGACCAGTTTGGGGAAACAAACTAGGAAAGAGGACATCTTTTATAATAGTGTCTTATGAGTGTGAATGTTAGTGTATTTATACTTGCCCAGAGATCTGTACAAGTGAAAATAGAAAAAAACAAAGTTTTTAAACCTTTTAATAGTGAGAATTCTTCAGTTGGTGGAAATCTTTCCAGAGTATCATTTCCTTTTTCTTTCCCATTTGTCTCTAATCACCAGCTCTTTGTCTTTCAAATGTAGACATATAAGATTGTTAAGTTTTTCTTTAAAAAATTGCCTTCCCAAACTAGTATTTTCACAGTTATCCTTTTAAGCTTATTGTTTTAAAAACAGGAATAAATGTAATTAAAATACTTACCAAAATTATCAATGTCATGGTTTTCAACTAATAACAAATTAAAATCTCTGGACTATTTTAACTTTTTAAAAATATAGTTTTTGAGCAAACATTAGCCTGATGTTGATTTAAAAGAAAGATCATTAATCTCCAAACTATGAAAGTATATAAATGAGAGAAAGAAGGAAATTTTTCTTAACTTTAAAAGATTAGTCTTATATTGTCATTATTTTTTGTTCTTTTTATTTATTTGTTATTTATTTCTTGTTTATCTGGTTAGTGATATTCAGTGTAAAAGTCTTAAATCAGTGCATACAAGACAGATGCTAATTAGTAAATTTTACTTGGTATGAAGTACTATAGCTAGCAGGCTATAAATTTCAAGTAGCAAAATTAAATGTGTTTGTATTTGAAATATATGGAATGCCTCATTTAGTGGGGAGAGAGGAAAATGAAAGAACCTGCTTCTGTTCCTTCTGCAAGTGCTTATTGTCATGTTACATGGAATACATCTTTTGTATCTCTCTGTGCCTCTGGCTTCTCTTCTGTAAAATGGGCCCAAGAATTTAATTGCCTGCCTTCATCCCTTTCAAGAACATTGAGGACAGATACCTTGAAGTCTTTGGAAGACAAAATGCCACCTTGTGTATTTTTTGATATACTAACTTGCCTTGTAAGTATGTACTATGTGTTGTACACAGTGGCGCGGTGTGACATTGTGAACTTTTTTTTATGAGAAAAAAGTTGTTTGCATGCCTCGATGTTAAACTATAACTTCATTATTCATGTTTTATATTTTCTGAACTTGATTCTTTCCTCTCTCTCTTGTGCAGTGGGAACCGTCCCTCTGAGTGTCTCCATGCGCTCTACTGTTCCTGGGGCTGGGGGCGGGAGCAGTGGGTCGTGGGAGGTGGAGGTACTAGTTTTTTGTGTTAATCTTTTAGAAGCATGCAGAGAAGTGGTACAGGTGGGTTAGGGGTAAACCCCAAGTCTGCCGTTTACAGAGAACGGAGCCTCATCAGTTTAGAAATAGACAAAAAGCCCTCTCTCTCCTCATTTGTTGAGTTTCTTCACCATGTTCTTACTGCCCTCCATTCTGACCCCTGGGGTGGAGAGTCAGGGAGAACTTTTTATTCTTGACTATAGAAAATGTGGTGATGGGGGAGATTCCAGCATAGGATTTGGGAGGCCGGGAATGTAGTCTGTGTGCTGTTACTGCACTGATTCCCATTGACCTGTTCTGGACCATTTTCCATCTCTAGTGAATGAGGATGCTGGAGGGTGGGGGGGGGTAAGGTTGCCAGGGAGTGAGGAGAGCTGTTCTTGCATTGAATACCTAGATTCCATACAGTAAAGGTATCTGTGAAGCTGATTATTCACACAAAAACTGTTTCAAATATAGCTCGTTAGGCCTCTCTTTATATTTGCATGTGAGGGTTAATTTTCACTGCTTAGGAACTTCTGTTATATAACTGCCAACGTCATCAGTGGATGCTTGTGGTTAAAAAGCCCTGTGTCCTTTAAAGAATTCCTAAGTGCTGTTTTTTTTTTTAAAGATACTAAGTGCTATTTTGTTTTTCTGTGATAAAAACTGTTCTCATAAAAGTCTAAGGAAGATGATAATTTTTATGTCTGGTTAGTATTTAATGACATTTGCTTAGCAATTTTTCAGTCTTGTGGTAGTGGTTTTTCTCGGGTTTCTAACATTGTTTTATGTTTTTGTGACATCTTTTGTCATTCTTTTCCAGAGAATTCGGTCAACAGTGGATGAAAAAGAACAAAAACAGCTTCTTATGGATTTGGATGTAGTAATGCGGAGTAGTGATTGCCCGTACATTGTTCAGTTTTATGGTGCACTCTTCAGAGAGGTAGGAATAAACAATTTGGGGTTTTAGCTGATGAATAACTATCTCATTGGAATAAATAAGAGGATGGCAGGCTTAGATTCTGATCTTCATTAATTGCCAGACGTTAGCAATAAGCTGATCTCTGAATATTTTAGTATATAGGTGTGAGATTGCACACATTTATTTCCAGCACTGATTATTCCTTGGTTAAGGGGTGAATCTCAGGCTTTTAAAATACGTATTTATGGCTGTCATTTGTGAATCCGCATATTTCCTTTCTTCACTTATTGTTTCTGTTCTTCAAGAACCTGACAAATCCACTAACTTCTGAATAACCCTTTGCCATAGGTTGAGATTTCTCTGTTTTGGCTTTGAACTCCCTCAGTGTCCCCTCTCCCCCTTTAAAAACTTATCTTTATTTCTGTCATTAATTGTATCTGCTTTTAATGGAAGCATTTACTCACCCTCATCAGAACCCTCAGTGCAACCCATATGGAAATTCACTAGTTATACTAGGAATTCTTCTAGCTAATCTTGTTATCTGGATTTTTGTGTAGAGACTGCATGGTCTCAGGGTCATGTGTCTTCTTTTGGCCCCTGGTTATTCCGTGTCCTGACACAGGGTATCACTTCTGCCTCTGGCTGTCAAACCCGTGTAGTCCTTCCAGTCATCTCATTGCCCGAGGCAGGGAAGGAAGGGATTTAGGGCAGGGGGTGTGGGTGGAGCTAGAGCTGGAGCTGGGCCCCAATCCGACACTTACAGGTATCCTGGCCAGTCCTCACACATTTGTGATATTTACTTAGGTGAGTGGGACTTCGGCTGAATGATCCCTTACACACTTTTAATACTCTTTATAAAACACCGTTGTCATTTTGAAAGTGTTAGGATGAGCTTGTGCTAGTGGGGCCGTTATGAGCTGGTGAGAAGCCCCTCCCTTCTTTTTTTCTGGGACTGGATCACAAAGCGGGGATGTAGCCTTGGGGGTTTTGTTTTATTTCCTGACTTAAAAAATACTGTGTTGTAAGACAGACCTGACTTTAACTTGACTAGAAATTTTTGAAGTCTTAAAATTGGAGAAGACCTTTGAGCTTAGTCAATTAATTCCCTACTCAGTACATCTGTTTTTATTGATTTGTTTTTCTGTGCTCTTAAGAGGTGACTCTAGTAGGTGGAAGGGTCCATTGCTTTGTTGAATCAGTAATTAATTACTGTTAATTCTAGACTCCTCTAGTTTCTTTGTACTTCTGTCCTTGTACTTGTTATGACTCGAATATTCGTTTTTGTGACTGGGTACACGGGATTTGTCTTCCTTCACCATTGCACACCAGTAGTACGTTGTGACAGTATACATCGTATGTTCAGGAACATACTCTGTCCTGAACCTAAGTGTATCATAAAGTCGTGCTGTCTGTAAGATCATGAATCTGGAACTTTTCTTTATGTTCCACAAGAGTCTTGCCATCTCCTCCTCCCTTCTCCCAAACCATTGATTTAGTCTTTATAATCACTAAATCTTCTGGCCATTTTATTCTTCAGAGCTTATGCAGAGCAGTACTTACTTAGGGATTGAACTACAGTCTGTCCCAACTGGATTCCACAGTCTGCTTTTCTAGCTCTGTCATTCTCTGCCACTTGAGGCTCCTACTGGCCCTATCTTAGCTGTATTTCAACTCCATTGAGCTCAGGTACTCCAGCCTATGTCTCATGTTCATTGTTTAATCATTCCTTTAGGCAGTATTAGATGTATAACCCCAGCCTACTCAGTGTAGAAGTCTGATTTTATGAAAAGAAGGCAGAGTAAGTGACACCCAGAATTGCAAATATTGGAAACAACACAGAAAGCTTGGAGTAGTATCTGAACAGTGTCTTCATTGTTTCTTCTGAGAAGCAGGGTAAAATGCATTGTCAATATCTCAGGGAGGTGGAAGGGAGTTGAGATAATGCAGCTGTAAGCACAAACATCTGTCGACTATTCTACAGTTTTCATATATATTCTCTTTGTAATGGTCTCAGGGCATTTGGGGGCATCATCCCCCTTCTCCCTCTCTAAATTAATTAGAGAGGAGGCTGAGGTTTGAGGACTGTTTGGATGGGAGTCACATAGTCACATAGTCACTATAGTCACATAGTCAGTATAGTCACATAGTCACATAAAGAAGTAGCAGAGATGGGACTTTAGGGACAAAAATCTCACTGTTCTTTCTGTTATAGAACAAGTGGTCTAGGGATGAGGAACTTTCAGCTTCATTTAAAAAAATAATTACAAAAAAAATAAAAAATAATAATTACTTTTTCACAGGACTACAATTTTTGAATATGATCTGATGTAGGCTGAGGATCTGCACAGTTAAGTTGTATAAAGTTGCAAAATGCCCTGACAGGTGAACATGAACTCTCTCCACCCTCCTGCAAGAAGTAATAGGTACTTTCTGGATTAAAAAAAAAAAAAAAAGTTTAGAAGCCAAAAGTTCACCTTTAAAGAATGCATAGGCAGAGTGTGTTTCCTGAGGTTACAAAGGTTAAAAATATTAAACAGACTTAATAAGGGTTTAGAGAAACATTTTTCTTTTGAGATTGATCATTTAAAAGAATCTTTTTGGCAACGTGATCTTCAGTTCTAGTAATAGACACACAATTCTGGGTTTATGAAAGGAAAGACTGGAGATGAACATATGTAATCTGGACTCTCACCTAATCACCACTATGAGGAAGACAAATGACTTTTAATTACTGTCCCTGTGAGGAACCCTCCAGGACATTTCGTTTTATCATACGTATGCCCGTAAGACATCAGCTTGTGGTTTGCTTCAGTCAGCTATCAATCAGAGAGCTCGTGAGATGTTAGTTTTCTTACCCTGGCAGCTCCTCTGTAGAGAGATGAATCTTGCTCTTGGGTAATCACTGAGCCTCTGCAAGTTCCATAGTTTTACTCAGAGCAATGACTGAATAATATTTAATACCTAAGTTGGAAACTTGTTTTTTGCCATTGTCTCCAACCATTTATACTTCTTTCTACAATGGAGCTGAACTCAAATAAAAAGCCCAAAGTACAACTTGGATTTGATGTTGGTAAGTTATTAAGACATCTAATTGCACAGGTTTCTAAACTCATTTTCAGACTTTGAAGACAGAAAAATGAAGAGCTTCACAATATTGAACAATAAACATAACTTGTAGCCTGTAACTTGCCTAAAGGTCCGCACCTTCCGTTTATCAGAACTGAAACCTAGAATCACTTTAAAAATGTCCTTTAATATATAGATTTTCAGAATTTAAAAGCACAGAAGCCCTTACTTTGAGTATCTTTGGAGGTTGGAGAAATTCTAGTGTAGGAGATACTATTCTGAGTAACTGGTGACTAAAGCTGGTCATTGGGTTATGTAAAAGGCGCTGATATTAGCTGAATTTAGTGCATTCTTCCCTTTCTCCCCCTGCTACTGCTTATGTTCTTTCCTTTCCTTCCTCTTGCATAGTTTAAGCACAGCCTTATTGAGGGAACATCAACATATGATAAAACGCACGTATTGAGAGGGTACAGTTCCATATGTGTGAACAAGTTGTACACCTGTACAGTTATCACCAATCAAGAAGGTGGACATTTCCATCACTCCCACTCCCTGTGCCCATGTCCTCTCTGCTCCCACCGTGCTGCTTTCTGCCTCTGTAGGTGGATGTGCATTTTTTAGAGTTTTATGTAAATGGAATAGTACAGTATGTATGTTTTATCTTCCTTACTCTACGTAATTGTTTTTCAATTCCTTCTGTGGTGTGTGTCAATAGTTTGTTCATTTATATTGCTGAGTAGTGGAAGTAGTATTCCATGGTGGGGATATGCTATGTACGATTGGTTCACTCCTTCTCCTGCTGAGGGACTGTTGGATTGTCTCTGGTTTTTGTCTGTTACAAATAACACTGTTGTGAGCATTTGTGTACAACTGTGTGAGTAGACATGTGCTCTCATTTCCCTTGGGTAAATAGCTGGTAGTGGAATGGCTGGATCATATGGTAGGTGAATATTTAACTTTTTAAAATTATTCTCCAAAGTGGTTGTACTATTTTCAACCTTCACCAGTAATGTATGAGACTTCTCTTTCTTCCACATCTTTTCTAATACCTGGGATGGTCTTTTCAATTTTTAGCCATTGTCATTGGTGTAAACTGGAATCTCACTGTCTTTAAAAAATTTTGTTTAAGGATTTATTTATTTTAGAGAGAGGGTGCACACATGCATGTGTGAGAATGAGTGGGGAGAGGGGCAGAGGGGAGAGGAAGAGAAGCAGATTCCCACTGAGCCAGAGTCCCACAAGGAGCTGGATCCCAGAACCCTGAAATCTTGACCTCAGCCCAAGTTAAGAGTTTGCTACTTATCTGACTGAGCCACCCAGGCACCCCTAAATTTGTTTCTTTGATGGATTGTGACGTTGAAAGCTTTTCAGGTGCTTGTTTACCAACCATATGTCCTCTCTGATGAAGTTCCTCTTCCAACTTTATTTTTTAAAAAGCTTTTTTTTGTTTGTTTTTGAGTTTTGGGAGTTTTTATTTTTTAAAAAATTTATTTATTTATTTGAGAGAGAGAGAAAGAGCACAGGGGAAAAGAATAGTGGGAAAGGGAGAGAATCTCAAGCAGACTCTTCACTCAGCATGGAGCCCAATGTGGGGCTGGATCTCATGACCCTGAGATCATGACCTGAGCCAAAACCAAGAGTCAGACACTTAATTGACTGAGCCACGCAGGCGCCCCTTGGGAGTTTTTTTTAAAAAAAACATATTCTGGATATAAGTTTATTATCAGATATATGATTGCAAATATTTGCTCCCCCATGTGTGACTTTATTCATTATACTCTTAACAACATTTTTTTTTTTTTGAAAAATGAAGGTTCTTAATACTGTTGTAGGCCAATTTGTTGTTGTTGGTTTTTTTTTTTTAAGAAAAAATGTATTGTGCTTTTGATATTGTATGTAAGAAGGAATCTTTGCTTAACTCAAAGTCACTCAGATTTTCTCCTATGTTTTCTTATAGACTTTTATAATTTCAGATAACATTTATATTTATAATCCATTTGGAGTTCGTTTTTATATGGTAGGGAGGTATGGATTAATGTTTACTATTTACATGTGGATATCTTTTGCTCTTTTGTCAGAAGTTAGTTGACCCCAGGTGTGTAGGTCTGTTTCTGGACTAGTCCTTTTTTTTTTTTAAATTTTTTTTTTAGCTAGTCTTTTCTATTGATTTGTTTGTGTTCTATCACTGTATCAGTTCCACACTGTCTTGAGTCCTCCAGCTAGTCTTAAGATCAGGTAGTGCTGGTCTTTAAACTTGATTCCTTTTAATTTTTTTTTTTAAGATTTTATTTATTTATTCATGAGAGACAGAGAGAGAGAGGCAAAGACACAGGTAGAGGGAGAAGCAGGCTCCTTGCAGGAGGACTCAATCCTCCTAGATTGAGACGTGGGACTCAATCCCGGGTTTCCAGGATCATGCCCTGGGCAGAAGGCAGGCACTAAACCGCTGAGCCACCCAGGGATCCCCCCTTTTAATTTTTTAAAAAGAATTTTAGAGATTTTTATCTATTAGAGAGTGAGCCAGTGAGCTAGAACATAAGTGGGGAGGGGCAGAGGGAGAGGGAGAAGTAGGCTCCCCGCCGAGCCTGGTGTGGGGCTCCATCCCAGGACCCCAAGATCATGACCTGAGCTGAAGGAAGATGATTCACTGACTGAGCCACCCAGAGGGCCCCTAGGAAATTCTAGTGCAAGTTGACTTATGAGTTCTTGTAGCTTTTTGTAGATTCCATCACATTTTCTGTATAGATTATCATGTTGTCTGTGAATAAAGAGAGTTCTTTTCAGTTTGGGTTCCATTTATTTACTTATGTCTTGTCTTACTGTGCTGGTTAGATCCTCTAGTACATAGAAGCAGTGACAGTGGCCATCCTTGTCTTGTTTCTGATCCTAGGGAGATCTTTAGGGTTTCATCAGGAAGGACGATGTTAGCTGTAGTCTTCTCTTTTTCTTTTTCTTTTTTTTTTTTGCTGTAAGTTTTTCATAGATATTCTTTATCAGGTTGAAGAAGTGCCCTTCTATTCCTAATTTGCTGAGGTTTTTTTTTTTTTTTTTAATGAGGAATAGATGTTAGAGTTTCCCCCATTCTTTTTCTACATCTTTAAGGTGATTGTATGATGTTAAATTCTTTTTTTCATATTGTAAGTTACATGGGTTGCTTTTCATATGTTAAACCAACCTTGCATTTCTGGGATAAATCTACTTGATTATCATGTATTACCACTCTAATATATTGTTGGATTAAATTTGCTGAAATGTTATTTTGAAGTTCTGTTTTTAAAATTTTATTACTTATTTTTTTTGAATAAGCTCCATGCCAATTGTAGGGCTTGCTTGAACTCATGACCCTGAGATCTAGAGTTGTGCGCTCTATTGACTAAGCCAGCCAGGTGCCCTTATTTGGAAGTTTCATATCTGTGTTCTTCAGAGATACTGATCCGTATTTTTCTTATAATGTTTTTGTTTGGCTTTCATGTCAGTATATTAGTGCTAGCCATATAGAATGAGTAGGAAAATACTCCCTTGTTTGCAGCTTTCTGGGAAAATTTATATAGACTTGGTATTACTTCTTTTGTAAATGTTTGGTAGACTTCACCAAAGAAGCCATTTGAATTAGGACTTTTCTTTATGGGAAGCTTTTCAACTACAAGTTCAGTTACTTTCAAAGACAGAGTTTTCTATTCAAGTTATGTTTCTTCTGGAATAAAGTTTGGTGGTTTGTTTCTCTGAAGAAATTTGTTTCTTTCATCTAAATTGTCAAACTAATTGACAATTTAATAGGTAATTTGCATCTCCTCTATTTTTACTTGATGAGTCCGGCTAGAGATTTATCAATTTTATCCATCATTCAGTGAGCCAGCTTTTAGTTGCATTAATTTTCTATATTATTTTTCTGTTTAAAATTTTTTCAAGGGCACCTAGGTGACTCAGTGGTTGAGCATCTGCCTTTGGCTCAGGTTGTGATCCCAGGGTCCTGGGATCAAGTCCAACACCGGGCTCCATGTGGGGAGCCTGCTTCTCCTTCTACCTATGTCTCTGCCTCTTTCTCTGTGTCTCTTTCATGAATAAATAAAATCTTTAAAGAAAAGTTTTCTTTTTTTCATTCTGATCACTCTTCTTGTTTTCTGCATATTTTGGCTTAATTTGCTCATCTGTTTTTAGTTTCTTAAGGTAGTTCTTGCTTTTTTTTTTTTAAACTGTGAAGTAGTTTGAACGTACAGACACTTAGAGGGGAATCACAGTGGACCCAACATTTTATTTGTTGGCTTTTTAAAGTAGATTCTATGCCCAGTAAACACACACATGACCCCGAGATCAAGAGTTGGATGCTCTACTGACTGAGCTGGCCAGGCACCCCTGATTTGGTTAATTTATCTTAACTGTTGTGTAGTATTCTATAATTAAATATACCATTTTTTAATGTTTCTTTAATAATCCTAATATAGGTCATTTCTCATTTTTGCAGTTATAAAGGATGTAAAAATGAACTTCTTTTTGCATTTCTCCTTAACAACATAGGTTACAGATTCTGTATAGCATATGCCTAGAAATATAATTGCTGGGTTAAGTAATATGAATTGTTTTCAACTTTATATTGGCATATTCCTCTTCACAGCAGTTGTGCTAACTTCTGTTTCTACCAATAAGAATGAGGATTTCCATATCAGGAATAGTATTTGGGTGTTAGTACTGGAACCTGTTAGTGGCTTACTGAGTTTGTGGTTTACATTGTTAAGGTTGCCCTGGTGGTCCAGGTTGGCTCGTGTAGGTCAGCTGTAATGTCCACACAAAGGAAGAGAAGTGGGAAGAACCAAAAAGGCTGTTCTGCAATCATCAGCCGACTGTGTTGACATTTCACTGGCTGCCCTTCTTTATATATGATTGGGATATGTAGTTTCAGCTGGGCATGTTGTAAATAACAAAGAGGAGGTGGTTGTTGGGCAACCCAGAAACATTTATTGACATAGATCTCATTGCTAACGTTTGGTATTATTAAATGTTTCATTTTTGCCAATTGGGTGAGTTTGAAGTGGTATCTTACTTTTAAAAATGACATTTCGGGCAGCCTGGGTGGCTCAGTGGTTTAGTGCCACCTTTGGCCCAGGGTATGATCCTGGAGACTGGGGATTGAGTTCCATGTCAGGCTCCCTGCATGGAGCCTGCTTCTCCCTCTGCCTGGGTCTCTGCCTCTCTCTCTCTCTCTCTCTCTCTCTGTGTGTCTCTCATGAATAAATAAATAAAAAAATTTTAAAAAATGACATTTTTTTTTTACTACTGACAAGGTACATAATTTTTTTACATATGTGTTCAGGTCTTTTGTAAATTGCCTATCAATATCCCTTTGCCATTATTCCGTTAAGTTTTGTCTTTGCCTAATTAATTTAGCATAGTGCTTTAGTATTCAGGGTACTAATTCTTGATTATTATCCAAGTAGGTGCTTTTGTTTTATTTTTGAACTTACAGTATGGTATCCTTTGTCATACAGAAATATCCATTATAATGGAGTTCAATTTAGCGGATCTTACTCTTCATGATTTATTCATGTGTGATTTGGAGAAGAAATAAGTCTCCTACCCTGAAGAACTCTTATTAAAAAAAGTTTTAAGCCTTAACTTTAAAAAAAAAATCCATTTGAGATTTTTTTTTGGTATTTTTATTTGTGAATGATCTGAGGTACTTACCTAATTAACTCTTTTCTATCTGGAAGGCCAGTGGTTCCAGCAACATTCATTGAATATTCCATGCTTTTGCAACTGTTTGCTTTGCTATATTTATTATCTTTCAAATTTCCATGTGTGCATGAGCTTTTGAATCTGTTCTGTTGGTATTTTTACTTCCCTCTCTATTTTATACCACTGCCTTTTATTGTGACAGGTTTATAAAAAAATCTTTGTCTAGTAGACTAGGCTCCCTTCTTTAAAATCATCTTGGCTATGTACACCTGGATGGCTCAGTGGTTGAGTGTCTGCCTTTGGCTCAGGACGTGATCCCTAGGGTTCAGGATCGAGTCCCGCATCGGGATCTCTGCGAGGAGCCTGCTTCTCCCTTTGCCCATGTCTCTGCCTCTCTCTGTGTCTCTCATGAATAAATAAATAAAATCTTTAAAAAAAAATGCCTTGGCCATTCTTGGCTCTACTTTTCTTTTAAAAAATTTAATTACTTTATTTGAGAGAGAGAGAGAGAGTGCATGTGAGTGTGGCCGCAGAGGCAGAGGAGAGAGAGAAAAATCCCAAGCCGATTCCATACTGAATGTGGAGCCAGATGTGTGGGGCTCAGTCTCACGACCCTTAGATCATGACTTGAACTGAAATCAAGAGTCAGATGCTCAGCTGACTGAGCTACCCGTGCGCCCTGGCTCAACTTTCCTATATGTTTTAGGATCAGCTTGTCCAGGTACATGATAATTTTGATTAGAATTTACTTGAGTTCTTAAGCTAATTTAGGGGAATCTGACACTTTTATGATCTTGTGTCTTCACATTGTTTGCCTCTTTCTTTGGTCACTTGTTATGTCTTTAGTCATATCTTATACATGTCGTCATGAGCGTTTTGCTTCTTTTGTTATATACATTCCTAGGAGCTTTACAATTTTTCTTTGTATTGTGAGTGGTGTCTTTTTTTAAAAATATTTTGTTATTTATTCATAAATAAATAAAACACACAGAGTCAGAGATATAGGCAGAGGGAGAAACAGGTTCCCTGTGGGGAACCCAATGTGGGACTCGATCCCAGGACCCCGGGATCATGCCCTGAGCCAAAGGCAGACGCTCACCACTGAGCCACCCAGGTGCTCCATGAGTGGTGTCTTTTTAAACAGTTTATTTTCTGAGTGGGTATGTCTAAGCAGCCAGTGGTTTTATCTGGTTTTTGTCTGTAGGAACACTTATCTTGATCTTACTGGTTCAGTTTTTCATCATCCTCCACCTTTCTTTTCAGTAAACCCGTATTTAGTGATTTCTGCTTTTGCATATTTCAGTCGTGTGGGTGTCCCTTCTTGTGCTCGACCATGAAAATAAGGTTGCTGTTGTTGCTTTTTGAGGCAGTTCAAACCATCCCACCCCCACCCCCCTTGTTTTTTTCAAAAGCAGCTCACTGCTGCTGCTGTCTGTTCTCAGTTATGGTCAAAAGGAACTGCCAGATGAAATCAGAAGTTCACATTAGGCTATGTGCCTTGGCAACCACAGAGATCTCTCTCGAGCTGATTGTAGCATTGTCCGTCTCCCCCCCTGCCCCCAAGTTCTACTTAGTTCCTGCCTTTATTTCCCCTCTTCCATGTCTGTCTCTCTCTTTTTAGTTGCCTTCCTGTTTTCCATCCTTCCTCCCCACCCTCATTTTCTGTACCTGCCAGACCCTTTATTTTGTACTTTATGTGTTAACTCATTTGAGTTTTGTCCTACTCTGTTGAGGATGGTGGGGCAGCCATGTTTCCTAGATGAGGAGTTGAGGGGGTCCCACAACTCTCTTTTGCTCTAATAAAAAAATTCTAGTGCATCTATTGAGATGGTGTCTTTAGCTTCAAATAAATTCAAGTGTTTGTGTTGGGTGAAGGATGTTACTAGTCTTTTGTGAGTGTCTATCTGCAAGAGCACTCAGAAGAAGGAGCCACAGAGAGAGAACACAGACTTAAATATAAGTAGAAGTTCACTGTGTCAAATATATAAGCATTCTGTGAAGCCATGTAGCTACATGCATGCTCTAGCGGGTGTCCGTCCTGTCTTCAGAGTGCTGGTCTCCATATTCAGCGCAGCGTGTGTTTCCTGCATGTGAGACAGTGTCCTGGCTTTGTAGGTGTTGTTGGGAGCAACTGGATTTTGTTCTGTTCATGGCTCTGCTGCTGATTGGATTGTCATTCTACACAGGCCGTTCTTACCTTAATGGGCATTAACCTCCTACATGATTATCCAGGTGGGAGATTAGTGGTCAAAAATCTCCAAGGATACAGCTGGGCCTGTAAATTAGTAACAACATGCAAACTCTTTTGAGATCATTTTTATCATAGTCCTGGCATCTGTTCTCACGCTTGTAAGGTCCTTTGTGGCGATTGTTCATACATACTCATCCTTTCTGAGCGTTGTAACTGGGCTATCTGCTCATATGCTGTGTATTTTCATGCATACCTCTCACAAACCATGTAGTTTCCAAGTAACAGTAATATTAGATAATCCCTTTAATAGTACTCCATTCCTTCTTGTGAGATCGTTCCATGCTTTTGAGTTTTGTTTCTGTTTTTTTTTTTTTCTTTTTTTCTGGAATTTGTGAACTATTTGTTTAATTAGATTTCCAGTCATGAGATGACTGTATCAAAGGGTATAAATACTGTCTCTCTTGTTTTATTGTCAAATTGCCTTCTGTCTGGTTTAAAACACATTGTGATGCTACCAACAGTGTTTGGATGATTCAGTTTAATTATGGCAAGCATTCATTCATCTAGGGAATGTTTATTGAGCCCCTGTGCTGGTGGAGTGTGTGTTAGTTAAGGGAGCTGGATGACAAACATAACAAGTTATATTTTCTATTATAAAATTTCAGGGCAAGACAGCACAGAGCAGGGTGAGGGGATGCTAAGAGTGAAATGACCTGCATTTTAAATGTCAGCCACCTGAGAAGGGGGCATTTGTGCAAGGATTTGAGACATTGGGTTTGCTCTGTGTATTTTTCTTCCTTTCTTACTAATTTCAGAAGTTTATATAGAACCTCTGGATTCCTGTAATCTGCTTTTCTTTATTAGTGACAGTAAACAGTTTCCCACATATTTTCTATGTTTGTATTTGATTATGGCAAAATTTGATATATTTTTAAAAGCACAAAAATTTCTATGTAATAAGACCATCCCTGACTTTACAGTCAAGAGTGGGGAAGTTGAATAAATAAGTTTGTGTTTACACAGGAGGAGACTCTTCTGGCCAGGGCTTTAATAAAAACCAAAAATTCCCTCTAATGCAAGATTAAAAAAAAAAGATGAAGAAGATTGCTTTTTCTCTAATTGTATTTCTATTTTAAGTAAAGGAAACATAGTACTTAATACTAAGATGTAAAGGAATAACAGCTGTTTGTTATTTTATAGGGTGACTGTTGGATCTGTATGGAACTCATGTCTACCTCGTTTGATAAGTTTTACAAATATGTATATAGTGTATTAGATGATGTTATTCCAGAAGAAATTTTAGGCAAAATCACTTTAGCAGTAAGTACCTGGTTTTCAAATTATTCCTTCTGTATATACTTATATAAAGATGCTTCTGGAGTTTTGAATGCACCTATCAGAATGTCCTTCACAGAATGTTGCTGACCTTCCTGGAAAATCATTTGTAATAGGAAGACAGACAAAAATCACTTCTGTGGGGTAATTAGTACAAGTCATAAGAACAGTTTTCAAAATATGTTCTATGTAAAAACTACAATATTCTGTTCATTAAAATCACAATGAATCATAGTAGATTGTGCTGTAAACAAAACCAGAAAAAGAAATTTTCTGTTCCTTTTAGCCCTGTTGTTCTAACTACTTTTAAATTGCTTATGTTCTCACCATTATCTCTAAATTAATCAGAATCACAGCAGTCTCCTTCAAGTCCTTTCATTGAAATTCTTAGGGTGTCTTTCCTGTGGTTTAAGATTTGAGTGGTCCACTCTAAGCTATTGAAATTTTTGACTGGCAGTTTCAGTAACCAACATTGCTGCTGATTTGGCCAGTTCACTTTTACCAGAGTACCAAAAACAGAAGAGGTACTCTTTTACACATGTGTTTGTAGTTTTCAAAGTGAATTCCTGATCGTTTTTCTTCCTCTGAATCTTTTAGTTGCAAAGGTTGTTCACAAAAATCCTTTCAATGGAGTAAAATTAGTAAGATTCTTAGAAAGCTTTGAGACTCTGAGCTAATGACATTGACGTAGGTTAGTAGATGTATAAGCTAAGTTTTATAGGAAGCCGTAAAGTAGAAATTCTGGTTGCATGCAAGTTCCTGCCTCTTTGTTCTTACATCCTTCACCTCCAGTATAGTCTGCTGATTGCCAGTTGATCCTATTTGATCATTAAGGGTTAATATAAAAATCCATAGGCAGTTTCTGAACTGTATTTTAGTTGTGAAACTTACGTGTGTCTGTGTGTGTGTGTGTGTGTGTATAACTGGACTTTAAAAAATCAGATTAAAGTCATAATGGTCTTAAGATTTATGTTAATATTTTAATTTATTTAGCCAGATTGGTACATAAATTTAAATATTTTATGAGCTTAACATTACAGTATATACCCTTTCATATGATTTTATAAAGTGAAACTGAGTAATTCTAGAAACTTGTTTATTCTTGGGAAGATATATGACATTTTATATTGGTCAGTTTTGTCTTCTCTCTCTGTCCAATATCCCAAACCCAGTATTATCTTGGAACTTTTACTATTCATGATAATTATAATGCAACAATAGTAGAATAATGACAGTAGCTAATGGTTATTGAATGTTTACTTGCATCAGGCTAAGATCTTATGACATTTTATCTTCATAGCAACTCTCTGTGGTGAATAGTAACCCCTTTTACAGATGACAGATCTGGAGCATGGAGAGGTTAAGTAATTAATTTGCTTTGAACTTCATACAGTTGTAGGTAGCAAATGATTTAAGCTCAGGCAACCTGATCCCAGAATCCTGTTTCTTTCTTTCTTTTTTTTTTTTAAGATTTTATTTATTCATGAGAGAGACAGCGAGAGAGAGGCAGAGACACAGGTAGAGGGAGTAGCAGGCTCCCTGCAGGAAGCCTGACACGGGACTCGATCCCGGATCTCCAGGATCATGGCCTGGACTGAAGGCGGCGCTAAACCGCTGAGCCACCTGGGCTGCCCCAGAATCCTGTTTCTAACCAGGGTGATCATGAAGTTAGAAATCATAGACAAAATTATTTTATTGTGTATTGCAGTAAGTGTAACGTAGACACACAAATAAATCATTTGTTACATATTTGCCTATGTTTCTAGACTCGGTGATCATCCTTTCTATTAAGCATAACATTTAAAATTACTTTGTGCTAAACCTCCTTTTTGCTAATTAATGACCCAAAGAAACACAAAAGGCCTTAGCTACTTGAAAAATTACGAGTTCAGCATTCCTGACACCCAGCAGCTTGATGGAGCAGAGACTTGACCATTTGATAGCAAAGGGTTGGCTTGTTCTTCAGTTCTCTTTGAGATTGTAGAAATTTCGATTCAAGCCCCTGTTCCCTATATTTCTGAAGAAATGCCTAATTTCTGGCCACAAGCAGTGATTAAACAATGTAAATTCTGCAGAAATTCCCATAGTTGTTGAACAGATACTTTGACTTTGCCAAAATTACTTTGAAGACTCAGCACAGAGTGAAGGTGAATGAATAATTATGAGAAACGGAGGAAATTTGGAAAGACTTATTAGCTGATAGAATTGATAATGGAATCAGACTGGACTCTTTTGTACTGAATTACTTCCATTCTTGAAAAATTTGAAGATGCAAGTAATGTACAACTTTGTAATGACTTATTAAAAAATTATAAGTTATTGGGTTCTTTTTAGCTGTCAGGTAATAGCATGTAAAAACAACTGCATTTTCAGAAGATCTAAAATAATTAGTATCTTTAGTTAACATAAAAAATGGACAGAATATTGACATAATTAAGCTTACAAGAATGTGAACGGCTATAAGGCTGTTAACCTATGATGAACTGTGTGCTGTGGGATTAAAGGATATTGGTTGTTTATCCTATCTTTGCTTTTTGTCCTTAGACTGTGAAAGCACTAAACCACTTAAAAGAAAACTTGAAAATCATTCACAGAGGTGGGTATGAATTATTTTTTACAGGTTGGAAATTAATATTTTTCCTTAAAGAGATTAATATTTTTCATTAATAGGAAAACATTATTGAAAATTATAATGTCCCTGTGTATGCTTTTCTGATATATTTCTATTTTTAGTAAAACATATGTACCCTGACACTATTACTATTTTTTTCTCCGTAAAACTTTGTTATTAATTTAGGGTATTTTTCCTTTGAGATTCTATACATTTCAGCTTAACTTGTTAGTATATCAAGTTTACAAATTGAAATAGATTTTGCCGCAAGGTTTTTATTACTCTTAGTTGAAAAATAATTATTTATTTGCTTAATAGATAATGTTTCTCTTTGTATACAAATGTGCACGAAGGTGATCCTGGGGACATTCAAAGAGTTTGGAGGGTGGTACCTTGAGCATTTTAAGACAGGTGTTTCTTCTTTGCTTAAGAGGACATTTAGCAAATAGAGATGCTTTAATTATTATTGTACATTGAAATTCCTCTAAAGCATTTGTACTTGTGAGAGCAGTGAGCTTGACCTTGTTGGGCACAGGTCCAAATGTCAGGATTTGATGTAGATTTCTTGGAAGTCAATGGGAATCACGAAATTAAAACAGCTAATAGATTAAATAGTTGCTGTCTTTCTTGCTCTGCTAGACTCAGGGCAGTGGGGTGGTGGCTTTGAAGAAGTTTGCAGGTTCCTGGTCCTCAAGATACTTGTAATGGGTAAACCCAAGACCATATGTGACAGTGCGAGACTCAGCCTGACAATAAATAGGGCAGAAAGTAAAAGGTTATATTCGCAGAAGTGAAAAGACTCACATTCTAGGAAACATGGTTTCTAGAAATTAGAAACATGGTTACAGAAATTAGTAATTGGCACATTTAAGTAGTTTTAGTTTGGGGTTGACTCAGGACTACTGAAATGAGTTAACCTTGAACCACAGAATATTTCACTTAATTTTACTTTGCCCTGATGCTTGTTAAAAATCATTTTAGGTGGGCTTATTTTTCTCTTTTGGCTTAAAGTCATGTAGAGTTAGGCCCATAAACAAAATGATTTTGTTCTTCTTGTAGTTCATTGCATTCTGCTTTTGGGATTTTCCTTCCTTTTTGGCTGTGTTTTGCACTTATGAAAGTAGTATCACCTTTAGGGCATTTACAGTTACTTTAGAGATACTTGCCAATCACAGTAAAGCACTAAGACAGTGACCGAGGAGTAGCTGAATAAAAGGGAAAAGCTTCAAAAATAACTTGGGTTTTCCTATTAGTAAAATAAAAACCATGAGTTTATAGCAGTCTTTTTTTTTTTAAGATTTTTTTTTATTTTTATTTTTTTTTATTCATTTGAGAGGGAGAGAGCATGTACCAGTGATGGGAGGGGAGGAGGGAAAAGGAGTAGACTCCCTGCTGAGCAGGGAGCCCTGACATGGGACTCAATCCCAGGACTCTGAGTTCCTGACCTGAGCCAAGGCAGATGTTTAACCAGCTGAGCCACCCAGGAGCCCCAATATAGCAGTCTTTTTTATTAGGATCAGTTAGCTCTTTTGCTACAGTGAAGAGTGCTTTTGATCATGAGTTACTGCCTTATAGTTAACTGCCTTAAATTTCAAGGAAATTGATTATCTGTCCTAACAAGTCCAAGGATGGGGTAGCTCTAAGGACAGTATGTTCAGGGCTCAAGCACCCTTCTTTTGGCTCCATCCTCAGGGTGATAACTACCAAAGCAAGTCCCCAGTGTCACATGTAGACATGATACCTCTTGGAGAAGCTCTTCCTCTTCCTGTGTGGCTGTCATAGGAGCTGGGACATCTTCTGTACATTGCTCTGGTGTATTCTCTTGCCTCATTCACCAGAGTTGCTTCATGCCCTTACCCTAAACTGGTTCTGGGCAAGGAGCATCAGGCTACCCTGATAATTGGACCAGCCAGTCCCTCATTTGGAGAGGTATGGTTGCAGCTACAGAGAAGAAAGGGGATACTTCCATAAAATCAAATACAGGTTCCACTGGAAGGGGTGGGGTGGGTGGTAGGATAGATGCTTGATAAGCAGCCCTGTCAGTGATGGCAGGAGACCTTTTCAGGTTTTTTTTGTACATCCCCTTCTGAGTTACAGATATTTTTGTATCTTGTATCTATTTGTATCCTTTTTATTCACTGATCCATGCTAGTGACAATGAAATGGATAGAAGCATTGAGACCAGGATAGAGGCTTCATAAGCAAAGAGAGAGAATGGGCCAGACAGTGGATTAACACATAGTGGCATTGAGTTCATTGTCAGTGAAGAAGGGGTGAAAGCCTAGGGCCCAATTTATCAAGACTATAAAACCTTGGAGAAGCAAATGGAAGAGATTTCGGCTTTCTCAAATTGACAGGAAAGTAAGCACACACACTTTAGAAGGCGTGAAAATGAATCTGGTTTCTCAAGGCCAACTGGAAGAAAGGGCTGGTTAGGGAAACCTGATGAAGTCATCTAATGTCAGAAAAATCTCTCTCAAGGAGAAATAATTATTAAATGGATGGATTTATTGAATACAAATAAAGGTCTGATACTGTATTATTAGGTCTTTTAATTTCCAGAGCCCTATGGATTAGCAATTATTTTCATTTTGTAGATGACGAAATTATGATTGCTGAGTCAAAGTCAAGGAGCTTGCCCCAGGTCACGCTGTGGATTTGGGACCCAGGTTTTGAACCTTTGCTTCTCTGATCCCAAAGCTGTGGTCTTGTAGATGTACTGGGTTGGATACTTTCCTGAGTTAGATAAAACTCAACTTTAAATTGTGGATGTATAATTTGTACAGTTTGCATTTAGGTGGCTAGTCTTTGATCTACTCTAAAGTAGCTTGGTATACTCTTGTAGATTAAATTCATTGTTCATATTTTGGCCAGTAAGTAATGAATTTGAAGCAAGTAAATGAATATAAATCTTTCCATGAAAACAAAGCATTATAGAATGCTTACATTTATTATGAAGCATTTTTGATACTGAGTTTTTAAACATTGGTGTTCAGACCACTGTTTTCTCATTTTTCCTCATCTTCTTTTATATCTGAATTTTTAAGGACCTGATCACTTATCTAGTCTAAGGTTTTTTTGGTATTTTTGCTTAACGTGCTTCAGAATGTAGCTCATTTCATCGATCACTTGTACTTGAAATGACATTTCTCTCTCTCTTGCAGATATCAAACCTTCCAATATTCTTCTGGACAGGAGTGGGAATATTAAGCTCTGTGACTTTGGCATCAGTGGACAGCTGGTGGACTCCATTGCCAAGACAAGAGATGCCGGGTGTAGGCCATATATGGCAGTAAGTGCAAAGGCCAGACTTTCCTGGTTGATAGTCTTTGCCCAGAGAGCCTGTGCCCTTTGGTGCTTTCCTTCTAAGGGGTCTACCACTGGTCATGCAGTTTCACCATACTAAATATTTTTCTCTGTCCTAAAAACCAAACTTAGGTTCTAGCTTCTCTGTGAAACTCTGATATTACACCAGTGAACTCCTGTTTCATTGTATTTCTTTATTCCACTCATCCACCAGATGGTTGGTTAATTTTCAGAAGGCCTCTGTGTTTCCAACACTCCACATGCTCACTTGACTGTTGTAGATAACATTGTAGGATCATGGACACTACGGATCATGCGTCCACATCACCCATTAACACATGGATAATGTGGTCTATAGGCCAGTCACTGATGCTTGTTTTCTAGTTGGAGAAGAATGGGAGACTGGAGTTTCCAGGGTTCCTAGTGGAATTAGTATGTCTTACAGAATCTGAGGCTATGTTCTGAATATTGTTGGTCCCTTCCTTAGAGGTGGATGAAGCACACTGAAAGATTCAAGGGTGGAAATCTTGGGTATTTGCCAACCTAGAGCCTGTTTCCCCTCAGAGAGATAGACTTACCCTAGCCTTCTACACGTCATACTCCTCTTACCCCAGCACGTACACATATGCTGTTCCAACAGGCTGGATTTTGATCTGTATTTAGAAATTTAGTGTCTATATTTTAAGCGCTTCCCCTAGATGTTGGTGTCTTCCTTAATGTGGCTGTGATTCTTTGGGGACTAGTACACAGCTCTTAAGTGGTGATAAATAGGCTGTGCAGACTATTGAGGCATTCCTGTCAGTAGTTTTGGCTGTGGTCTTTATGGATTTGTGTGTGCTTGTGCATGTGTGTATGTTTGTACAAAAAGAAACTTTCATATGAAGTTTGGGCTTTGTGGATGTTGACTGTCCAGGCAGATTATTGGGAAAATTTGGAAGGCCTTGGGCTCATCATGATAATTAGGGTTAAATGGAACAACAATTTCAAAAGTAAGAAATAAAAATGTTATACACGCAGCATTTGGGAAGTCATATAATTTACACATTTAGTAAATGTACCCTGAGAATGAACTAGAAGCTGTTACCTGGACTTGTAGGGCTTATCACAGTATTAAGGGTGACCAGGTGTTTGTGCAGTGGGACATTGACTAAGAATTATGTTTGATTTATGCAGGGTTTTTAAGATATATATACATATATATATTTTTAAGATATATATAATATATCTACATTATATATATAATATATTTTAATATATTTATATATTAAAACATATATATTATATATAAATATATATATATTTTTATGTTTATTTGAGACAGAATGAGAGAGCATGAGCAGAGGCAGAGAGAGAGGGAGAAGCAGGCACCCCACTGAGCAGGGAGTCCATTAGGATGGGGGGACTCAGTCCCAGAACCTTGAGATCATGACTTGAGCTGAAGTCAGGTGTTCCACTGACTGAGCCACCCAGGCGTCCCTGATTTATGCAGGTTTAAAAAATATAATTGCAGACCAACTAGAGCTGAATGTTTGAATTCAGGTAACTTTTAAGAAAGAAGTAGACTTTCAATTTTTATGTAGAAATAAGGTTCACAGGCCCAGGTAGTATAGGGCTTTTCTTTCCCTGCTAAGCTTCTTCAACCTTGGAATCAACCTCTAATCTTTACTGAACTAAATGAAATGCTTCTGTCCATTCTAGTCTTTCTGAGACCTATAGATGGATAAGAGTGATTGACATTCATTTTATTACCAGCCTTGTGGTGGCTTGACTCTTCTTGATGTACCTTGACAGAAAACACAGAAATGTATCTTGTCTTTTATTTAAGATTTATTATTTGTCTTTAGTCTATAGGAATTAGGAATTGTGATATTTCTTTTGGATTATTTAACATAATGGTGTATAAATAATGTAGGGTTGAAACACAAGTGTTTGCATAAACCAATTGCCAATGTTAACGTTTTGGGACCTTCCCACCTCCCTCATCGAGGTGTGTGTGTATAAACACGCAGATGTATGTGTCTGTATGTGTTCTGCGCCATGAGAAAGTAAGTTGCAAATATCACGAATGTCATTCTAAACACTTGGTGTGTGTTTCTCTCATAAAAAAGGGCACTCTTCTACATAACTACAATACCATCACCACACCTAAAACAGAAACTTAAAATAATTACAAGAATTTCATGACATCACCTTGTTCACACATAGATTTCCCAAGAATGTCCCACATTCTGGATTTGTCTGATTATTGTTCCCTCATGAGTAATGTCAGGCTATAAATTTTTTCAGCATGGATATTTCATAGATGATGGGTACTTCGTATTGCGTCACATTACAAAACACATCCTGTTAGGTTATTTCATTAATGGTAATGCTTATAGAGATGATTTTTTTTTCTTTTAAGCAGTTGAGACATTTGTAAAATAGAAATTCATTTTCTCACAGTTTTTTCTTTGTTCCTCTTCTCCAGATGAGTAATTGATGGTCTTTTCATTCTCAAAGGATTCCTTCACCCACTAGCCTCACATGCTTCCCCTCTGCAGTCCTCCAACACATGAAGAGACTTCTAAAAAGTTACACCAGCTTCCCTGTCTTTGAGGAGCATTTCCTCTTGTACCTACCTCTTCTTCTGTGCTAGGAGCCCATCTGTATTAGTTTGTAAGATACTTAGTCTTAATAGTTGAAGTAAGAACTCATTTCATAGCAATTCTTTCTAAAATATGTCAATTCACTTATCTTGGGGATTTCTCAAACCCTGGCTTAATCTCCTCTTAAAATACATATAGCCTATTAGGCCTGAAAATCTGACCAAGCTATAGCTCATCAACATCAATAAATTGTTGATGTTTGTGTCCTCCTTTGATCTCTATTCAACAAATTTGGAAATACACATTCATTCACCTGTAATTTGTTTCTCTCTTTGGTTTCAAAAAACTGGATTCTTCAGGATATAATTTTCATTTTCCACTTGTATATAAGACTAAAACAATGGTGGTCACTTTTTTTCTCTTTGGAAGGCCATTCAGGTAAAATGTTTGGTAAAGAACTTATTAACCAGTCCCTATAAGAGTTTTTTCTTTTTTTTTCTTTTTAAAGATTTTGTTTATTTATTCATGAGAGACACACAGAGAGAAGCAGAGATATAGGCAGAGGGAGAAGCAGGCTCCCTGTTGGGGAGCCCGATGTGAGTTTCGATCCTGGGACCCCAGGATCACGACCTGAGCCAAAGGCAGATGTTTAACCACTGAGCACCCGGGTGCCCCTATAAGACTTATTTTTGTTGAGAGGCTTCTCTTACAAACTCTGTCTCTTTGCTTGTTACAAGTCTGTTCAGATTTTCTAGTTCTTCTGAGTCAGTTTTGGTAATTTGTGTGCTTTGAAGAATTTTTCTATTCCATCCGGGTTATCTGACTTTGTCAATGTCTGTTTCCTCAGGTAGTTTCTTGTTCCTGTTCATTTCTCCAGTGAATGGGTCATACTTTCTAGTTTCTTTGCATGCTTTGTATTTGTGTGTGTGAGAAATGGACATTTTGCGTATTAGGTGATTCTGGGGGTGCTTGGGCTCAGTTGGTTGAGCAATCGACTCTCTTGGCTCAGGCCATGATCTCAGGGTCATGAGAGTGAGCCCCTTAAGTTTGCTTGAGATTCTCCCTCTATTCTAATCTCTCTATTGAGATTCTCAAATAAATAAATAAAATGTGATTTTGGAACTAAATTGTAATTTTGGAAATAAAATGTGACGATTCTTCTATTTGTGGTTTGTTTGGCTCCTTTCTGTGAGATGTTAGCTGTTTCTCTAGTGATTTTTTTCCTCCAACCGTCTTGTTTTTAGAGGCTGTATTCTTACTCCTATGTGGTCTCTGATGTCCGTTTTCTTAGCTTGTGTTCAGCTAGTGTTTTGACAGTTTTGTTTTTAGTTTCCCTAGGTTTTTTTGGGTACCAGGACCTAAAAAGAAAAAAAAACATGAACAAAACAAAAGGAAAAAAACACCAAATATTCTAGTCTTTGCAGATTGGCTATGCTTGGGCACTCCTGCTTGACTCAACTGTTTACAAATCTGCCTTAACCTCTGGTTCTCTAATATATCTCTGTCTTCATCTTTCACACTAGCCATCCACGGGTCATTCATTTATGACATTTTCGAGAAACGTCCTTTGATTTTCTGCCTTGAGTGTGTTCCAAGTTAGGCAGAAGAGGGGCGGGTGCACCACCACCTATTCTTCATTGCCCTCAGACAAGTTGGAACAAACACAATTCTTAATGCTCTGTTTCCTCTTCCCTCTGGGCCCAGGGTCTGGGGTCGGACCCCGGGAATGCTGGCTACCATCTTCAAGACTGTTGTTGAGCTGGAGCAGGGATTGGGATGAGGTCAAGTCAAAATGCTGCAAATGTTACTTACCACTTTTAAGTTGGCTTTTTCTTGATTCACTGTTTGCTTGGTTGTTAGAAACTTCTGGTTTTTTTTTTTTTTTTTTTAGATTTCTGACAGAGTTGGCTATGACAGTTTTTTTCCTTATTTTTTTCATGTTTCTTTGGAGGGATGGTCCCTTGGAGTTACCTCTTCTGCTTTTGTTGCTGTGTCATTCTATATATCACTTTTAATGAAGGTAGTATGGCTTCACACTAATCCTGTTCAAATAACTGGGAGATAGTGTACGAAGTGGCTTTTTAAAATTTTTATTTCTGGATGACATGTTACAGGTTTGTCAAGAAAACTTTGTAGGGTCAGTTAACTGGGAGCTACCATGTGCCATTTTTAGTGGTATAGATACATTGTGTATATCAGCACAGGAATTAAAAGTACTGAGAAAAATCTCAATAAGGAACAACTTTTCTAAATCTAGTGTTCCCCAAATATTCGTCAGTGAGACCCACTTCATATTGTGGCATGCTTATTAATAACTGGAAGAGCTTCTAGTCTATGGAAAACAGTTTATTCTGTAGTATCATAAATGCTGTAACTGTCTCAGGCTTTTCAACTGGGAAAAAATAAGTTTTCTTCAGGGTGGCTAGCTATTGCTTTTACGGCTTTGTCAATCAATTAGATCCCTGTTCTTCTTGGTTTAAAGATTTTTTAAATGAGAAAAATAAAAGAAAAACAATACATATAGTGTATAGTATGTAATAATCCAAATAATGTGTTTTTATTTCAAGAAAAATGTTTTTCATAAAATAAAAACACATGTCCATACAAAAACTTGTGCATGAATGTTTATAGCACTCAGCTACATGAATGTGTGATAGCCAAAATGTTGAAATAGCCCAGATGTCCATCAGTGGATGAATGGGCAAACAAAAGGTGGTCTGTGTACAAGGGAATATTACTCAGCCTTAAACAAAAATGAGGTACTGATTCATGCTATGATGTAGGTAAACCTTGAAGACATGCTAAGTGGAAGAAACCAGGTATAAAAGATCACATACTCTATGGTTCTATTCATATGAAAGTCCAGGTTTCCCTATAGCAATAGAAAGTAGATGAGCAGATCTGATGGTGGAGGGAGTTTGCAGTACAGCAGATAGTGTGGCCAAAAGTGTAGGGTGGGGAAAGGGTTCTGGAACTGACTCTGATCATGGTTGCCCAGTTCTGAGAATATAGGAAAAGCCAGTGAATTGAGTGCTTCAAGTGGGTGAATTGTATCATGTGTGGATTATATCTCAGGAAAGCCCTTAAAGGAACAGCAACTGGAGGCCACCCTTCTTTGGGCCAGTAATGCGACTGTGCTTGAGGTGCACAGTCTCTGAGAATTTTAACTTCACAGAAATCAAGCTTAGGAAACAACTGTCCATGGATAACACTGCTGTCATCTTTGGAAATGGGGATTTGCGAGTGAGTAACCAATATCCTTTCTTTGTTTAGCAGTTTGAATGCTTATTTCTGAATGTTAGAAAACAACAGACTTCCCCTACCCCCATTTTGGGCATTAAGTCCATGATGGTTTTCTTTTTTTCTTTTATAAAGATCTTATTTATTTATTTGAGAGTGAGAGAATACATGAGATGGGGGAGGGGCAGAACACAAGCTGACTTCCCACTGAGCAGGGAGTCCGAGGATCTTGGCTCCATCCCAGGATCCCAGGATTGTGACCTGAGCCAAAGGCAAAAGCTTAACTACCTGAGCCACCCAGACACCTTCATGATGGTTTTTTTCTAGAAGAGCTTTCTACCTTAATTTTGAATTTTTTAAAGATTCTTAATATTTTTTGCCTAGTAAAACATTTTGGAATATTCAGGGAAAGATTCCAGATTGGATTATTTTCTCTCTTGAGTGCATATGTGTATACATGCACATTCTTAAATGATGCTCATGTGTCACTTTTTCTGTGTAGTTTACACAGAAAAGTTTTAGTTTGTACCCGTAACTTTGAGATGAACAGCTTATCCTCAGTGGCTTGATATTTTCCCTTCCTGGTGACTTTGAAATCCCATTGCATTATACCTGTTTTTAAAATGTCAAATGAGGGCAGCCCGGGTGGCTCAGCGGTTTAGCACCGCCTTCAGCCCAGGGCATGATCCTGGGGTCCCGGGATCGAGTCCCATGTCAGGCTCCCTGCATAGAGCCTGCTTCTCCCTCTGCCTGTGCCTCTCTCTCTGTGTGTGTCTCTCATGAATAAATAAATAAATAATAAATAAAATCTTTAAAAAAATAAATAAAATGTCAAATGAAATAACTCAACGTTTGAGAACTCTACTATTGATAGTATTATAGATGTGGTATTTTTTATAACTGTTTCTTTATTGGAAGATTATGTCCCTGCTCAATATATAAAAGATAAAATGCAGACTAGTAAAATGGAGAAATAATTACCCATCATTCATTCATAAAGAGAAAAAATTGCTGTGAGCATATGTCCTCCTACATTTTTATGTAAATGTATTTTTCTCTTGCACATATGCTTTTCATCTGCTCTGTAGGCTTTTGCAGGCATGTTTCCAGGTCGATGCATCTTCATATATAATGAATTTAGCCACTAAAAATGAACTGGCTTTCTATTTTTGCCTGCATATGGTTTTTTAAGTGTTTTGTTATTCTAAATACTGCTGCAAAATTTTTAAGCTGTGTCTTTATACAACTCTTTTCTGTTTTCCCTTGGCTATAAAAGGGGCATGCTTCTTGATACCTTTGGGAAAACAATGCAGGATTGAAAGGGTGTGTTTTCTAAATAGGTATCATTCTGGGTTACGGTTTTATCTTTGTTGAGTTGATAGGTCAGAATGAGATTTGTGAAAAATTTGCTGGGATTTTTGTTATGTATTTTAAAATCATTGAGAAAGATACTTCTCCATTTTTTCTTACATTTGGCCACTTTTATGTATTAACCTTTGCCCATTTTTCTATGAAGATGCCAATCTTTTGTACTGATGTAAAATATGAGAATTTTAACCCTTTTCTTATTAGGTTTAGGTTACATATGTTTTCCCAGAAGCTGTTCCTTGTCTTGAACTTTTACATAATTTTGTGGTTCAATTACAGAAGTAGAAAGATTCCATGTGGTGAGTTTATTGGTGTTACCTTTATGGTTTCTGGCTGTTAGCATATCTTGAAATATCTTTCTTATACCAAGATTAGACATGGTTGCAGAGTCACATTTGAGTACCTAAGTTTAGGCTCTTGTTTTTTATGCTTTGGGTTTCTAATCCTGCTGTGATCGGTATTGGTGTGTTATCAAAGGGAAGAGTATAACTTTTCTGCCCATAGATGGTTAACCAGCTAAGAATTTTTTTAAACTCTGAATTTGTTTTTTATTCTTTTCTTTTAAAGATTTTATTTATCTTTAAAAGAAGATAGTCCCGCATTGTGCTCCCATGGGGAGCCTCTTCTTTGAGAGGGAGAGAGACTATAAACTGGAGGGAGAGAGAGGGGGAAAGAGGATCTGAGGCAGACTTAGCACTGAGTGCAGAGCCCGATGTGGGGCTCAGTCCTATGACCATGAGATCATGATCTCAACTGAAACCAAGAGTTGGTCACTCAACCCACTGTGCCATGCAGACAGCTCTAATTTTTTTTTCTTAATTCAAGAATAATTAACATATGGTAGTATTAGTCTCAGGTATACAATATAATGACTCAGCAATTCTGTGCATTTACTCAGGGATCATAGCAACAAGTGCCCTGTTAATCCTTTTCACCTATAGAATAAGAGTTTTTTTTTTTTTTTTTTTTTTTTAAATTATCTGTTTATTCAAACTCCATTGTTGGGACTTAATACTCTTACACTAAATCCTTGGATTTGGGAGTGTTTCTGAACTACATTGTGTCATATTTCTGTATTTTTCATATGAATGGTGTATCATTGTTAAAAGTAACTCAGGAATTTTATTGGCATCTCATTAGATGTAGAAATTCCTTTGGTTATTTCATTTTTATGTTCTTGAGTCTTCTCAATGAAGAATATGTTGTTTTTCTCCATCCACTCCAGTTATCTTAATGTTTCTTGTTAATTTTTCCTTCCAACAGGCTGTATGCATTTATTAATAAGTTCTTTCAAATTTTGTTGTCATTTCTGAATACTTGTTTATACCCACTGTGTGTGCTTTATCTCCGTTTTTTATTTTCAAGTCCAAAGCAGGGCTTAACCTCATGACCTTGAAATCAAAATTTGAGCTAAAATCAAGAGTCAGATGCTCAACCCATTGAGCTACCCAGCCGCCCCCTTTTTCTCCTTTAATTCTTTCTGAACCCATTCTCGTGGGTCCTTTTGTCCCATCACCTCATTTTAACTACTGTTATCAGAGTGAACACTGTCTTTTATGTTGCTGAAGCCCCTGGTGAATTCTGAGTCATGATCTTCCTTAGTTTTCCTGTAATGTTTGAAATACTATATTCTTGAAGGACTTTTGTCACTTAGTTTCTTGACATTACTTGCTCTTGGTTACCTTCCTGCCTGGCCCATCTCTCCTGATTCTCTAGGGCTTTCTCATCTTCCCAGTCTCTTTACACTGGTATGCCCCAGGGCTGAGCATTCAATCTCTTTTTTTTCTTTTAACTACTGAAATTTTTTTAGAGAATTCATCCAATCCTTAGGATTAATACTTTGCTTCTTTTGTTCATCAAAGTGTAGCATCTGTCACATCGTGGATCCTCAGGTATGGTGAATGGTGATAACTTCTTTCCTGCCCACATCTCACCTGTAATTCCAAAGTCAAGTATCTGGTTTCCTACTTTATAACCATTCTGAGATCCTATAGAAGTGATTAATATAGGAAGTCCGTTGCCAAGCTCTTGACCTCATCATATCACCTCTCTGCCCCCTACAAGATCTGGGGGCTAAAAAAAAAAAAAAAAAAAAAAAAAAAGATCTGGGGACTCCCTCCCTGCCAACCCCTGTTGGTCTGTATCTCAGTAAATATCAACTCCTCTTTCCAGTTGCTCAGGGCACAGACTTTGAAGTTTCATTTCCTTTTATTTTCCATATTCTGCATCCTTCCCATAAACAAACATTTGTCTGCTTTACTTTCAAGGCATAGAACCCACCCTCTTAAAAACTATGGATATTCCTTGGTCCGGCCACCTACATTTCTCACCTGCCTGATTTCTGTAGTCTCCAGAATGGTCTCCCTGCTTAACCTTGTTCTACTACGCAGTCTGTGGTCAACATAGTGGCCAGTTGTCCTTTCCAAGCATTGCCAGACTGTGCCATCTCTCTGCTTAACACTCATCCCCAAATCCTCATAATGGTCCTTTAAGGCTTTATGTGATCTTGCCCTCAGCTATCTTTCTGAATTGCCCTCATATTACCTTCAGCCTCATTTGCCCAGCTCTGGCCATGGCACCGACCTCTATTCCATATGTATATGGAAGAATATTCCTACCTCGGGGTCTTTTCTTTCTGCTTTGAACTCTTTCCCCTATGAATATTTTTAATGTGCCAGTTTTTCACTTTAGTTAGGTCTTGGAGCAGATATCACATGCCTGATAATCCTTCATGGACCATCACATCTGAATAATACCCTCCCTTTCTGTCTTCCCTCCTTGACCCTGCTGTGCTTCGTAACCCTTATCACCACCTGATTATTTTAGTTTATGTATCTCCTCCTGACTAGATGGTGAGCCCTTTGAGACTCTAGTGTTTGTTCCCTGCTGTGTTCTTGGGTGCTAAGACAATTTTTTGTTGCTATTTTAAATGTAATGTGTTTTCCTAATAATTGCTGATATACAGAGGAAAGCTATTTAGATTGATATGTTAATTTTATAACCAGCCAAATTACTAATCTACCTCACTTTTGAATAGGTTTCAGATGGTACTCAAGGTACCATTCTGCAAATAATTTTGCCTTGACCCTCCTTGTATTTATTGATATTTCTCATACCTGTGTGTGTATTTACTTTTCTCACATTCACTTCTGTTGCTTTGCTTAGAGCATCTAGATCAATGTTGAATGACAATATTGATAGTAGGATTCTTGCGGTTTCTTGGTCTTGAAAGCAAATGCTTTTTTTCTGATTTAACTCTGTGTGAATTTCTGTGTGTGAATGTGTGTGAGAGAGATCAGAATGAATCTGGAACAGCTGTTAAAATTTTATTAAATGCCTTTTTGGTATCATTCAGTCCATGAGGAAATGTTTCTCCCTGCATTGCTGCTGATATGACTATCACAGTAACATCTATTTCCTGTGGTTGATCCATTCTGGTGTTGGAGAAATAGTCCCTACCTGGCTCATAGTTTATATGTTTAATATATTTTTACATTTGGTATGTTAATATTTATAATATCTGCATGACAGTGTTTAAGTGGGATTGATTTATAGTTCACATTGTGAAGGTTTAACATGGGCTATGCTGGCTTTAAACAATCAAATTGGGAAAATTTCCATCTTTATTCATATGGTAAAAAGTTAATGATTATCTCATGAGCGAAACATCTTTGACCTCAAGTTTAAAACAGTTTCCCAAGACTTCATAACATTAGTGCTGGCATAGTTTTCATTCTTTGAGATTGAAATCCATCTTAACCAGGAGTCTTTGAGGAAATATAGAGAATTCTTGAAAACCTGTGAAATTTTACTGTTTCCTCAGCATCAGCATATACTTGTAGGCCGTGTACTTGTGTACATGTATACACATACATATTTTTATCTTCTTAGTTGCTTTTAATTTTAGATGTAAGAACTATTTACTGGAATGTTTTTAATATCCAAATGTGGGGTAGTTTAAAAATTTGTCTATTTCTTTAATACACCTCCCTTTAAAAGGTGGAGACCATGACGCATGGACTGAACTTAGCAAGTCACTTCTAATGAAGAACATATGGCAGAAAGGACATTGTGTCCCTTCTGAGAGTAGGTCATAAAAAAGCATTGTAGCTTGCTTTCTTTCTTGGATTGCTCACTTTGGAGAGAGCCAGCTGCCATGTTGTAAAGACACATAAGCAGTTTTATGAGAAACTCATGTGGTGAGGAACTGTGGCTTCCTGCCAGGAACCGTGTGAATGAACTTGGTGATAAATCTCCAGACCCAGTAAAGTCAGCCCTACCCAACATTTTGAGTACAGTCATGAGACACACTGAGTCAGAACCACACATCAAAAATAATCCCTGAATCCTGACTCACAGAAACTGTGAGATGATAAACGTTTGTTATTTTGAGCTACTAAGTTTTAAGATAATTTGTTACACATCATAGCTAACCACTACAAAGTGTTTCACTGATTTTTAAAAATCTCTTATTCCTTTCAAAGCTTCTTAGCCTGTACACTTCTACCTTTTGGGACATACTGAGATTCTTTTTAGCATGATCAATGATCAATTAAAAATGAAATATTGGAAAAAGCCTGCTCTGTATTATTAATTACATTTATTCAACACTTCTTTTTTTGTCTCTTTAATCCAAGAAACATTACTATTACTATTGTCAGTTTCTCCTTATTTTTTGGTTTTTATTTTATATATTCCAATACAGTGTAACTTGAGTTATATATTTATTTATATACATATATACATATTTGGATATAAAATTGTTTTAATCTTTTTTTTTTTTTTTTGCTATTTTTGTTAATGTTACATACCCTATTCTCCGCGTTGATGTTTTCCTTTAAACTTCAATATTTTTAAAAAGCTTTTTGTTTTTCAAGCCTGTACTTTGGATTTAGATTTAGGATGCAGGGTCTTTAATTAATTTCATGAATCTTAAATATCTACTCCTATCAAAGAATAATTTTCAAAATGTTAAAAATATTATACATACAAGTAAAGAAAGAAGTTGTCTAAAATACATTGAACTCATTCATAAGAACACTGGACAGACAGGATGGTAGTGAGACTAGCTCAAGAACATTTGTGTAATTCAATATTTATGATCCCTGAGGAAGAAATGCCAGGATGGGTTGGCTCATTCAAATACAGTTCTGCCAATCATCTCCAGGTCCATAAGGAAGTAACTTTGGGGTTTCTAGACAGAAATCATTTGCATCCCTCATGGACAAAAATATACAGGTAATCACGTAACTTAAGTATCTGGCCCTAATAAATAATAAATATCAAGCAAAATGAAAGGACATATAAATAATCCTCGGGTAGGCTTGTCAGTGCTCCAGTATGAATGAAAAGAAGTGGAATCCTTTTTTGACTTATTTACAGGAGTTGGGTAAGTTTTCTTAGCACACACATGCTAGAAATTCCACCTCTTTGACATAAACATACAGCAGTTTCAGAATAAACACCAGTACCACAAATGGTAGGCATCCATTTTACATATATACTTCAGATTTTAGGAAATGTAGTTATTCATTTAATTGCCTCATCAATCAAGAGATTGATTGATGTCTGTCACCAAAAAAAGATCATTGGTCTTATTTTCTGTGTAATTGGATTTGCTTTTCCCAGTTTTATCTAAATGTCATCTTACACTATATACTGGTTTGTGTCTTGCCTTCTTTCTCTCAGCATAATGTCTAAGAGAAAACCATGCTGTTGTGTTAGTTCATTCTTTTATTTTTTTTATTTTTTTTGCTGAGAAGTTCTGCATTGTACTGATAGACCACAGTTTATTCATCCATTCACCAGTGGATATTTTGGCATTACCAAGTTTTTCAGTACCTGCTGTTTCTGTTTCTCGGTCATTTTGCTATCAGCAGTGTTTGTAGTTTTCAGTATAGGAACCCTTGTGTGCCTTTTAAATTTATTCCTAAGGAATTCATGTTTCTTGATGCTACTATTGTAAATGGAATTTAAAAATGTATTTTCCAGTATTTCTCTCTCTCTCTCTTTTTTTAAAGATTTTATTTATTTTATTTATTTGAGAGAGAAGGGAGGAGCAGATGAGAAGGAGAAGCTGACTCCATGCTGAGCACAGAGCCTGACGTGGGCCTTGATCACAGAACCCCAAGATCATGACCTGGGCTGAAATCAAGAGTCAGATACTTAATTGACTAAGCCACCCAGGTGCCCCTTCCAGTATTTTTTTGTTGATAAATACAGACGATTTGCATTATTTTGTCATTGTGCCCTGTGTCCTTGCTAGTTTCACTATTAATTTTAGTAGTGATTTTCTGTGTAAACAGTTGAACTTTAAGTGTCTGTGAGTGGAGGTAGTGGCTCCCCCCACCCCTTACCTTTTTGTATTGGCTAGGACCTCCAAAATAATGCTGAATACAAGTTGTACCTTGTTCCATATTTAATTAGAAAGGGAATGTTCTGGATTTCACAGGTCAATATGATTGCTCTTGCTGATTTTTGGACGCCCTTTGTGAAATGAAGCTTGCTTCTTTTCTCTTAGTGTGCTCAGAACTGAGTTTTGAATTTTGTCAGATGCCTACATTTATGGAGATGATGATATATTTCTTCATTTTTCTGTAAATATGGTACATCACTTTTTTTTCAAGTTTTAAGTCAGTATTGTATTCCTGAGATAAACACCACTTGGTCATGATTGTTTTCTTTTCACATGTTGTCGATTAGATTTCCTCATATTTTTGTTAACAATTTTTGTGTCTGTGTTTATGAGGGTTATGAATTGTGTAGTAATGTTTTTCTTAGGTTTCTGTAAGTTATTATATTGACTCATAAAACATTTTTTGAGAGACATATGTGTAAGACTGGTGTTATTTCTCCCTTGTATGGTTGAAAGAGTTTTCACCAGAACCCATCTGGGTTTTGACTTTTTTTTTAGATTTTATTTATTTATTCATGAGAGACACACAGAGAGAGGCAGAGACACAGGCAGAGGGAGAATCAGGCTCTCTGCAGGGAGCCCAATGCAGGACTCAATCCCAGGACCCCGGGATCACGCCCTGAGCCAAAGGCAGACTCTCAACCACTAAGCCAGGTGTCCCTGGGTTTCAGCTTTTCTTCGTGGGAAGGTTCTTAATAACAAATTCATTGAAAAAGTAATTTTAAGGCCATTCAGATTTCTCTCTTATTTTTGATAGGTTTCATTTTCAAGTGTCCATTTCCTCTATTTCTGGAAGAGTAGTAGTCATATCCCCACTTTTGCTCTGATTTTAGCCATCTGATTGTCTGTCCTTTCTGTTCAGTTAGTGGAGCTGAGAGTTTGTAAATTTGTTGATCTTTCCAAAGAATCCTTTCGGGTTTTTGTTGTCTTTTGTTGTCTTTTTGGTGTGTGTGTGTGTGTGTGTGTGTGTGTGTGTGTGTGTGTGGTGTGTTTGTTTTGTTGTTTGTTTGTTTGTTTTTTTTTGTCTATTTTACTTATTCTTCTAATTCCTTAAAGCTGTAAAATGAGGTATTGATTGTGATCTCTTTTGTCTTCTAGTATTTGCATTCAGTGCTATGAATTTCCCCCTGAATACTACTCCCACTGCATTTCCCAAAGTTTGATAAGGTCTATTTCATTTTCATTTAGTGCAGAGTTTTGTTTTTGTTTATTCACTTTTTCTTGAGCTTCCTCTGTGATAGGTGTGTTGCTTGGAAGTATGTTTAATCTCCAAATATTTGGGCATTTCCCAGATAACTCTGTTACTGATTTCTAATTTAGTGACTTTGTGATCTGAGAATATACTTTGTATTATTTCTCTTTTTAAAAATAAGGTGTGTTTTATGGCCCCACACATGGTCTCTATCAGTGAATGTTCCACGCTTGAGAAAAATGTGTGTCTTTCTGTTGCTGTACAGAGTATTTTCCTTTCTTGGTGGATTGTCTGGAATTTTTATGTAATATGTATCTTATCAAGTAAATATGTATTTTTACAACTAAAAATTAAGTAGCTTCCAGTGAATATTTATGCAGTCACAGTACTCCTGTTCAAAACAAAAATTATGTAAAATAGGTTTCCAAACTAGTTGTTGCCGAGAGGCAGAGATTATAACACAGTCAGTGCTTATACTTCTGGACATTTCTTTCAATAGCAGTAATTTTTGCTTAGCTAAGGACCATTTTCAGCTCTGTGCTACTGGTTCTCTTTTTCTCTATACCTTATTTCAGGGAAATAATGATCCTTATTTCAAGGAAATGTAAAGAATGCTCCCTTCACAGAGATTACACATTTTGCTATTAGCATAATAGGAGAATATATTTGACAGTACCTTAATTTGGTTAAAAATGATTAATAGATATCCTTAAAGATATGCATAGTGATACATTTAGCTTTATGATGAAGAATGGATGGAATAATTATAATGAATTTAGCTCATGTTTGCTCTTGTATCTCAGATATATTGTGGTGTGATCTTATTCAGTGAAATGGAGAAGACCTAGTGTTTTGTTTTAATCTGTTTACCACTACTTGCTTACTAATCTGACCCTGTAATTCTTTATTTTTTTCACTTTTCCAGTTTTCTTCCTTTTTTCTTTGTTCTCAGCTTCCGGTTTGTAAATGCTGGTGAGTCCTTAGGGGGAAAAATTAGAAGAGTTGCTGTGTGTTCCTTGTATGGAGGTGGCCATTGGGTTGGGTTTTGTCGTTGTTGTTGGTTTTCAGTATAATAATGGCTTCCTGTTACTCCAAGTCTCACTCTAGATGTGGATTCTTCTAGGAGTGTGCCGGCATTTCAGCTCCCTACCCAGCTGTTGCTTCCATCCTGCTCCTTGAGAGTATGCATAATTAATGACCATGACTTCTCTTTGTGTTCCAGCCTGAAAGAATAGACCCGAGTGCATCACGACAAGGATATGACGTCCGCTCTGATGTCTGGAGTTTGGGGATCACATTGGTATGTTCGTCTTCATAGTGTAGTAGGAAATTTAAAATTACAAGAAAATTTTATCAGTTTTCCACCCCTTGTAAGAACTGCTTTTTTCCCTTCCTCTTCTAATCTTTGACTTTTACTTAGTTTTCTCCTATGGTTACAATCACAGGGACTGTGCCTTCTAGTTGTTGAAATAAAGTATATGTTTTACTCTAACGTTCAAACCAGTTGATGGTCCCCCTCAAGATTTTATGCAGTGTACCTCAAGGTTTTATGCATGCTCTTTGATGTTACTCTGGGTCTCTTGGCCAGAGATATTAGGGGTCAGCAACCATACCAGGGACAAGGACAGGGGGAGGGCAGCTCACCTGTAGTCAGTGCAGCAGTGACTGGCTCCTCCCACCTCAGGTGTGGGTGGTGTGTGTGGTAACACTCTGTGCAGCATGTGTATTAGGTATATAAATTCACATGCATGAAAATAGTTTCTACCTGGAATCTTCTGCTCACTGAATAGAAAAGTCATGAATGAGTGAGCTGAAAGTAATTCAGTTCTGGAGGAACACAAACTACCTAGGTGATCATCCTAGTAAAAGTTCTACCTTAAAACAACACTGAGTAGGAACAGTGAGAAAGCTACTTAATTTGCAACAAAGTAGATATAATAGACTTCTCACCTATGACTGTATTGAAATTTTCCTTCTGTCTTAAAAGTATCTTTGTTTGCTTATTACTTCCTTATTATTGAATTTTGTTTTGAAATTTTAGATTTATTTTTTGGTGCTCTCTGTGTTTTATCATGGCTTGGTGGCCTTTTTCTGACTTTGGACATCTTCTGGTACACTGTGTGAATTTCCCATCACTAGAGGGGGCTGTGTCCTGTTTGGTAGGCAGCCCCAAACTTTTCATTTCCTGCCATTTTTAATAAGGTCCCACAGCATGAAGGTAACACCAGTTTGGAGCAAAGAGGTTTTTTTTGTAACTTCCTAAATGATCTCCATCTGTTCATTGGCATTATGAGGTCCTAAGATCTTCCTATGGATGAGACCCATAGTTCCCCTGGTGAGTCACCTAGAAAGGCCTAATGAATTTTCTGTACAAAGAGTTTGAAGGCTAATAGCTCTCCTCTGCAGAAGACTCCATCTGGTTTCCTTTATGACGTGGGATGGATGATACCTCCTGGAGTATTTTCTTATTGTGAAGCCAACTGACCAAAGGAGAGAAGTAATCCCTTTGTTTAGTTAAGAGAGACCATGGAACATAGACATCTTTTAGGTGTGGTGACTGGTCCAGAGACCCATAGCATGACCTGTACCTTCCTGCTGAGGCACCCAGCTGTGTGCATATAAAGGACACTCATGATTCAGAAACACCTGTACAGACAGATTCTGTTTCAAGCCAGTTCTGTTTCAAAAGCATATTTATTTCATCATAAAAACAGAATTTTGTTCTGTGAAAAATTTTAGCAGAAACATTTTCAGCAAGTTCTTTTAGTATATCTGGCTAAACTTTGTTTAGAAGTAAGGTATTCAGTACTTATAATTGCTTCATAATTTATTTTCCATATGGATAATGTTAGAAAAATTAAGAAATGCATGAAATTTTGTCTAAGTTCCTCAGTCCTTCACCTTATATGGTGCATTTTACTGCTTCTTTTTCTTATTAACACCCCTTTTCAAGAATGAATCTGATGAAGGTATTCCTAGTGTTTTGAATAACCAATAAGGTTTACTTTGTCCCAAGCATTTGTATTTATATCAAAAAGTAACCTCAGCCAGAGGATGGAATTTCTCTGTGTGTGTAGCACACTTGCCTGCTCTCACAAAGGCGTGTGTGTGTGTGTGTGTGTGTGTGTATGTGTGTGTGTGTAAATGGGGACAGTGGTGAGCTGAGGGCGCCATCTTAGGGTGAGGAAGGCCTTCCCACCCCAGTCTCCCATTGGAGGAAGCCCTTAGGTTTGCTTGGCAGCTTTCTTTTCACTGTATAATCTAGTAATTTAATATTTGACCACATCGACACCATCAAATAGTCCTAAACTGAAAAAGCTTCGCAACAGTGTCCTCAGACAGCGTCTCTTGGATGCTGTCTCTTCTGATGAACTTGGGTGTCCCCATCCCATATCAATCACCTGTCAGTGCCCCTAAAATGGGGCTCATCGGGGCCATGCTGTATATTTAGACCTATCTTAAAAAAAACAACAACAACAACAACAGATTGTCGGTTCTCATTATCCTCAGAACAGAGGGAGAGAAAGATGAGAATATAGTCCACAGATATGTTTGACCTTTGACCCATTGGGACATACTTCTGTAAGATTCTCCAGATATGATTTGGCCTGGTTTAAAGATACTGTCCTGAACACTGTTACTGGGGTCAGCATTTGGGGTTTGACCCAAACTTGATTTCTTCAGTTATAGTAACATCTGCTTGTTGAAATTGTAGTAACCACAGGATGCTGGAGAACAGAATTTGCACGTTGCTTCTTTTGAGCTCAGGTTGGGCTTTTGTTGGTTGAAAGTTCACTTACATTAAAAATGAATTTGGCTACCATTCTGGATATGGCCTTCCATTCTTTTTTTTTTAAGATTTTATTTATTTATTCATAGAGAGACACACACAGAGAGGCAGAGACCCAGGCAGAGGGAGAAGCAGGCTCCATGAAGGGAGCCCAACGTGGGATTCGATCCCGGGTCTCCAGGATCACGCCCCAGGCTGCAGGCGGCGCTAAACCGCTACGCCATGGGAGCTGCCCATGGCCTTCCATTCAGATAACTACAGATTATACATACTTTGTACCAAGAAAGTTCTAAAACCAGCCTTCCACGGGCAGCCCTGGTGGCAAGGTGGTTTAGTGCTGCCTGCAGCCTGGGGTGTGATCCTGGAGACCCGGGATCAAATCCCACGTCAGGCTCCCTTCATGGAGACTGCTTCTCTGCCCACCCCCCCTGAATAAATAAATAAAAAATCTTTTAAAAAATAAAAAATAAAACCAGCCTTCTAGTATGGTTCATACAAAGGAATCAGAATCGAGGGCTACCCTAGCCTTTGTGCGGCGGTGACATCGTCTGGGCTTAAATCTGGTGTTTCCTTTTAGTCCCAGTCTTGAACTCAGTTGATATAGAGTTTTCCATATTATCTTGATTTCCAAATACCCTTTCCACTTAGCCTGAATAATTGCAAAAATTTTACCTCACCCTCATCTGTGTTCGATTCAAGGCTTTACAAGAATTTTGCTTGGAATTCAGATTTTCAGTGTGGGCGTTCTGGTGAGGAGCAGTAACTAATGCCATCTATTTTGCTTTTCCCTCCATGTTCTCTTTAGTATGAGTTAGCCACAGGCCGGTTTCCTTATCCAAAGTGGAATAGTGTATTTGATCAACTCACACAAGTCGTGAAAGGGGACCCTCCACAGCTGAGTAACTCTGAGGAAAGGGAATTCTCCCCAAGCTTCATCAACTTTGTCAACTTGTGGTGAGTAATCGATTTCCAGATTCTCAAAATCCATGTAGTGAGTACAGCAAAGCTTCCTTAATTTCAGCAGCATTGATCATTTTTGTTGGGGAAGTGGAGCTTCTTCTAATCGCTCTGCTTCTGAGCTGGGACTCTGGGTCACTGTGGCTGCCTGGAAGGTTCCAGCTGACATGGAGAGCATCACTCTTTTATTCTACTACTCTTACTGGATGAAAAACAGATGTGAGGTGGTGGAGAGGCTGCTGCCTCCAGATTTCTAGTGCCTTGTACTAGAAATACAACCCAGGTGAGACTAGTCATCTTAGTCTGATGTGGTTCTAACAGTGAAGTTGTACTAGCATCACGTGGAAGCTTTTACTAAGTCAAGACCCTACCAGGTCAGACTGTAATTGCAGGGTTGGATCTCCACTCTGACATAGCTTGTAACCTGGTGGGATATGTGCAGTAGAGCCAGGCCCAAAGCCCAGCTGGTAGGCTGTGTGTTGGCTCTCTGAAACCTTATTCCATGGGAAATGTGCACCCAACACCTGGTGGTGTTTGTGTACCTTGCCACAGGTGTGTGTATCTGTGCGCACCTTTGTGTGTAGAACATAAAAATATGTGCAGATATGACAGGAATGCAGTTGTGCTTTGTACTATTTCAGTCTGTGTTTTAAATGAAGCCTGTTTTCTTATCATTTGAATATTTTTGATAATTTATCCAACATGATGTAAAAGTAGGATGTGTTTATTCTTTTTCTTTTTTTAAAAAAAAAGAATTTATTTATTCATGAGAGGCACAGAGAGAGAGAGAGAGGCAGAGACACAGGCAGAGGGAGAAGCAGGCTCCCCTCAGGGAGTCTGATGTGGGACTTGATCCTTGAACTCCAGGATCATGCCCTGAGCTGAAAGCAGAGCTTAACCACTGAACCATCCAGGCATCCCAGGATGTGTTTATTCTTGAAAATACTTTTCTTTTTCTCTTGCCAGGACTGCTGTGTCTCCCTCTTCTTTTCCTATAAGACTTATATTTCATGGTTGAACATTGCCCTCTTTTGGAATAATTAGAAAATATTGAAGTAATTAAAAAATATAATTAGAAAATATTTCATTTTCTGTGATGAAATTCTCCTTTTGGTTTTCCAGGGGAAAGAGGAATACCTCAAGGTTTTCTATTAGAAAGCCATTAGGAGGACTCAGATTGGCTCTTTGTTCCTTTGCACACAGATCTACAATTTATAGAATTACATGTGATTTTATATATTCCATTTTAATGAAGCAATTTGGCTAAAGTAATGTATGTGAGTCATAGAGCATAGTAGTTTCTAAAATGCTCACCTGTGACACTACCACCAGAGTTGCTTTCTTCTTAATCCCTTCATCTCTTTGCTGGTTTGTTGTAAATATGTTTAGTACTTGTGTATTTTTTTATTTCTGTGACCCTTGGTATCAATTCTCCCCTACAGGTAATGGGTATAGACATCAGTGTCGCATTGTTTTCTCTGAGAAGGTCCATAGTTCCATCTCATCCCAGATCATCTGGGTCTGTAGTCAGAAGTACATCTGTTTTTATGACCTGCTCCTGTCAGCTCTCCACACTTGTCCATTCTCCCTTCCACTGTCCTGGGGGCATTTTTTATTCTCTCTGACCTGGATTGTTCAGGTTTCTAGTGGTTTTCCTCATAATCCAATATCATGTTGTTCCAAACCATTCTTCTTTTTTCAGAGTTGTATTTTTGTGATGCACATCTGATCATGTTACTTTTTGTTTAAAGCTGTCCTAGAGCATGCATTTTTAACAGTGTGATATCATCACTCCATAGGGGGCAAAACTTTGTTGGAGAGGCAGAAACTCTTGGATAACATAATGGTTTGCAGCCCTCCACAGGGCTACTGTGGAATAGAAACAGGTATACAGTGTTTAAATTTCATAGGAAGGAAGGGGCAACAAGGAAAAAAAGATTGGGGAGCCCTGGTCCAAAGGCTACGTGTGGCCCTAAAAAGATAAAATCTAAATTAACCTGGCTTTCCAAACCCAATATGATCTGGCTGGGGTTTATTGTTGTAGCCACATTTCTTAGTCCTCCCCTTGAGCTGTTTTTCAGCCAAACTGAGTTTCTTCAGTTGTGTAAGTTAAACATGTATGGATGATATGAGAACATATTCTCTTGGCCTTTGGGTAGATTAAGATTTCTTTAACAGTTCACAGAAAGCAACTATGCATAAAAGAAGAGATAAAATTCAATTTCATTAAAATTAAGAATGTTCATTGATTAAGAAGATACCATTGAATGAACAGCCAACCCATGCAGTGTCCTTTCCATACAGATGTTTGAAAAAGGATTTTCATTCAGAATGAGAGTGTTCATGTGTAGAAAACACTTATAAACAAGAAAGTGACAACCCAAAATGGCCAAATATGTGAAAGGATGCTTAAAAACATGATATCCAGGAGTTCAGTAAACATATGAAAGGGTATTCATTTGGCATTATTAGATGCCAGGGGAACGCAAATCAAAACTATGATGAAATGCCAGCTAGTCACCAGAAATGACTTCAGTTTAAAGAATTCAAGTACCGCGAGGGTCTAAAGCAACTGGAAGTCCCTTACAGTACTTACAGACATGTAAATTGGCGCAGTCTCTTTGAGAAGCTGTGGCAGGACCTCCCAGAGTTGGTGGAATACAGCTGGCGCATACGTTTTGCTCCAACAGTTCAAGTCTCTAGTATACTCGGTGACCACCAACAGAGGCACACTATAAGACATGATAATAATGTCCAGAACCGCAGATTTGTAATAACTTCTAGCTGGAAATAAGAGCATCTGTCAACAGTAGACTGTAAGTTCTCGCAATGTTTACACGGCAGTATACGGCATCAGGTATGGGACTGTCGCCGCACTCAGCACCAGGGGTAAATCTCAGACAGCACTGAGTAAGAGGAGGAGGACATAAAACAGTATGTATGGTTTTATTGATATGAAACTGAAAAAGCAGACAAGAATGAATAAAAGGTAATAGAGTCAAATATTGTTACTCTTATTTTTGTTCCACACTTAGGACGTGTGTTCTTTTCTGAATACATGCTTCAATTAAAAGATTGTTTAAGGAATAAAAAGGAGATGAGGGCTTAGAGGCCAAAGTGATGATACCAGCTCACAGTTTACATTCCTCCCTGCTTTAACTTCCTATTTAAGTCATTAATGGAATTTTTAAAAAGTCTTTATTTGTTCTGAAAAAGGGTAGAAGTACTATCCTTGAGTTCTTGTGAAATTGGAAAGATAAGGCTGAATTCAGGGATGGGGTGACTGGTCTCACATTTGCCACATGCAGAGGGATAACATTACAGGGAGGGTGTAAGACCAGCACAGAAATTCCTCAGCTTAGCACAGAGGCCCTGCAGGAGGAGGCAGCTTGGGGGACAGGCCGCCAGGAATCAAATCTTGATTCCTAAAAACATCTTGAAAGGAGTGTTGTCCATAGTGGGTTTCAGACATGGCTGGGACTCTGTGGCAGTATTCATTCCTGCCTTTGCTAGAGATAGCGAAGACACTATGTTGGTTAGAGGCTGGGGAGCACGGTGGAAGCTGCTCTAACAAACCCAAGAAATGAATCCCTTGGCAAGGGGATGGTGCTCTAGAGATAGCTCTCCCCATTTTCTCACAGTCACCAAGGTCTGTGACCAGGATCAGCTTGTGGTGTCCGATCAGCATTGATGTCCCTAGGGCATGAGGAAACAAAAATGAAGATGAGAATTGTATCAATCTGAAAAATTCAAATAAACAAACTCTTGTAAAATGTGCCACTGAAGAAATCAGGGGGAAAAAACTGGTGAGAATGGACTAATTTGAATTCAGGAAGAGTTTTCAAGTAGCAAAACATGGTTTCTGAATTGAAGGGGGAGGAAGTGGTGGTACATAGCATATTGAGTATTGCAAGGTTGACCAAATCTATGAAGTAGGCAATACCCTTGAGTTAATCTTGCAGATAAAAGGGACAAAAAGATAAAAGACAAATGATGAGAGATATGGAGAAAAAAAATCCAGGAGATTCCACTTAACCGATAATAGAGAATTAAAATGAACTTTTTCTTTACTTGAAGAAAAACTTGAGTCCTTAAATTAAAATACCAGACCAAATTAACCAAAAGGAAAAAAAAAAAAGTCATGTCTAGGCATGATGTAAGATTTTGCTGTTTTCCTATGCATTTCAGAGATAAAGAAAACTTGATAAGCTTTCATTTAAAACACAGGCACATATAAATGTACACACCAATGAAGAAAGATACAAAATGAGAGCAATACCCGAAGAGTGAAGAAACAGCTATAGAATGATAAGTGTGACCACTTCAGGTTATTAGGGTGGAATCAATCTTGGACAATAATTGCACCGAAACTACTAAAATACTGGATAAAATATTATGGTATCTTTTTAAATGTAACAGTTTGTACAAAACAGAGTTCTAAAACTAAGTGAAATCAGGACTTACAGGAGGTAAGATAACTAATAAGGGGTTAATATCCACAATATATAAAGAACTCATACAGCTCAACACGAAAAAACTGCAGATAATTCAGTTAAAAAATGGGCAGAGGACCTGCATAGACATTTTCCAAAGAACACATCCAGATGGCCAAGAGGCACATGAAAAGATGCTCAACATCAGTTGTCATCAGGGAAATGCAAATCAGAACCACAAGGAGATATCATTTCATACCTGCCAGACTAGCTAGAATTAAAAAGACAAGGAATAACAGGTGTTGGCAAGGACGTGGAGAAGAAGGAAACCTGCATGCACTAGTGGTAGGAATCCACTGTGGAAACTGCATAGAAGTTCCTCAAAAAATTAAAAATAGAAATACCATACAATCCAGTAGTTCTACTACTATTTAGGAAAAGAAAATGAAAACACTAATTCAAAAATATATATGTACCCCTGTGTTTATTGCAACATTATTTACAATAGCCAAGATATGGAAGCAATCTATGTCCATCCATAGATGAGTAGATAAAGGTGTATGGTGTGTGTGGATGGGCACATACATATATGTAGTGGAATGTAACTTGGCCATATAAAGAAGAAAATCTTTTTTTTTTTTTTTTTTTTTTTTTTTTATTGGTGTTCAATTTACTAACATACAGAATAACACCCAGTGCCCGTCACCCATTCACTCCCACCCCCCGCCCTCCTCCCCTTCTACCACCCCTAGTTCGTTTCCCAGAGTTAGCAGTCTTTATGTTCTGTCTCCCTTTCTGATATTTCCCACACATTTCTTCTCCCTTCCCTTATTTTCCCTTTCACTATTATTTATATTCCCCAAATGAATGAGAACATATAATGTTTGTCCTTCTCCGACTGACTTACTTCACTCAGCATAATACCCTCCAGTTCCATCCACGTTGAAGCAAATGGTGGGTATTTGTCATTTCTAATAGCTGAGTAATATTCCATTGTATACATAAACCACATCTTAAAGAAGAAAATCTTACCATTGTTACAACATGGATGGCCCTAGAGGATATGCTAAATGAAATAAGAGAAAGAGAAATGCCATTATTTCACTTATATGTGAAATCTAAAACAAATGAATAAATAAAAAGCAGAAGCAGACCCATGAATACTGAGAATTGATGGTTCCTAGAGGGGAGGGGGGTGGGGAAATAGGTAAAACGGGTGGAGGGGAGTTGGAGGTCCAGGCTTCTAGTCGTAGAATGAATAAGTCATGGAGATGAAAGGTACAGCATAGGGAACATAGTGATACTGTAATAGTGTTGTATGGTGACAGGTGAGAGCATGGCATAATGATGTATAGACTTGTCCAATCACTGTGTTGTATCCCTGACACTAGTGTAACATTGTGTGTCAATGCTACTTCAATTAAAAAATAAAGTGGCTTAAAATGAATTAGGGGAGGTAAGGATTGTAAGAGGTTGCTGCTTGGACAGACTCAGTTGGTAGAGCAAGACCAGATCTTTCAAGCTGGTACCCAAGAATTCTCAAAGATAAAGTCAAGTGCAATATGAGCTGTTCAGAAGAAATTCCAACATTCATACAAGAAATGAGAATTAGTAGAAACGACTGGTCACAGGAATATATCTGAGGACTTCAGATATGGGAATAATTAGAAACAAAAAAGTTTTTCATAAATTTAAAGAGAAATGAAGAAGCTTGGAAATACAAGCAAGGAACAGAAACTTACAAAACAATGAATTGAACATCCAGAAATAAAAAGCATAAACTAAAAAACTCAGCAGCTGGATTAAGCAGATTCGGTGAAATCGAAGGGAAGAGCAGTAAACCGAAAAGTGGCTCTGAAGCTGCCAGCAGACCTTTCGGAGATGATGGAAATGTTTGCCTGTCCATTGTGGTAATGATAGCACCTGATACGTGGCTAAGGAAATACATTTTAAAATGTTATTTCATTGGAATGAATTTGGTAGGTGGCTATCTTAATGGTAGCACAGGGCTTAATTTGGGATTAATATGATTACTAATGGCAACAGCAGTTCTGAAACAGAAGACAGTGTTAATAATTTGGCTAACCATTTCTACTCACATGGCATTATGAGTTTCTATTTTGGCACAGCTTTTTGCTCCATTAAATGACATGGAAAAATAGAAAACCAAAAAGTCGTGGCAGCTTTACAAAATAAACATCGGTACCGATGGCAGATGTGATGGAAGTATGTAAAACGTACTCTGGAGGTCTGCAGCTTTGCCCTTGCTCTCTCCAGGTCTAGAAGCAGTCAATGGCAGCTGGGGCCTTACTTCCTGCAGCATCAAAGTTCCACAAGTGCTCTTTTCTGGATGGGGACCCATAGCATCAAGCTGTTTAGAAGTCAGGATCTGGGGAGTGAGAGAAATACCTATGTCAGCCGCTGCCTGGGCCTGGCAAGCTGCAGGGCTATGGAACAGCGGGGACATAGATAGCCAAAGGACCAGGTCTGTAATAATCCTAATATCAGCAGGGGACTGGAACTTCAGGGAGCTGTGATGGGACCTTGTTCTATATTGGTGGACCCGAAAATAAGCAGCCACAGTGAATGCCACAGATACACTGTTCTGTGTATCTCTAGCTGCTCATAGTACTTGGTAGGCGCTCAGAGAATTGTTAAACTGATGTACAGATAACCATGCATACCTCACAAACCAAAATTCCAAAATACATGGAGTCTAATGCTAAGAAAAGCAACTAGTAAAACAGAATGTGAATGTACTTTAAATCAAGCTGAGTTTATGGAATAGTCTAAAATACAGTTCAAAATAAAATAAGTATCTTTAAGATGTACAAATGAAGGGAAATGAAGGGGTACGTTCTGTTAAAACTGAGGAAGAAGTAAAACGGCAATGAAACAAATAGAAGTTTTAGAAATGAGAAAACATAGCTATCTTTACAAAGGACAGCAGATTTGATGTACTCTAGACCAGAAACAGTTGAGGACAGAATTGGAAGTTGGCATATAGGCCTAGGGATTTCCCAGCATGCCACAGATTAGACTGTAGCAGAGAGCAGTTAAGCACCAAGGAGAATAGAATGGGAACTTTTAAGGTGAAAATGTAGTGAAAATGATGAGATAATTCTGGAAGTGGAGAAGTGATATGGGAGACAGTAGTGAAAAGCATTTGAGAAGTGATCTAAGATATGTTCTCAGACTGAAACTAAAGTCTCTGTATGATGTAGGATTAAATCAAGGTAAATTTATACCTAAATGCATTGAAATAAAAGTGCAGAACAATGATAAAGTATAAATTAGCAGGAAGATAGAATGTCTGTGAGGGAGAGTAGTTAATTAGACGGCCACCAGCTTGTTATCAGCAACCACAATTGCCAGAAAATGAGTCCTAGCCCCAGAGTATGGAGGAAAAATCATTGTTAACCTTGTCTTAAAGTTTTAGACTGAGGCATTCAGTTTTTCAGAATAAGGAGGAAATACAGATTTTTTTTTTTTCAGGAATGGAAAGACTAAAGAGTTTCCCATTCCTAGATTATTTGAGAAGGTAGACATGGCCAAGAAGGAAAGTGAACCTAACAGAAGAGTGCTGCGTGTTGGTTCCCTGGAAGGCAGAGAACAGTGTACAGGATGCTGATGAGGTGGTGGTGACTGTGGGATCAGCAGCTAGTGAGGCAACATTGGGCTATACTGCCTTCTCGGTGAAGGCCTCTGCTGACCCCAGAGCAAGCTTTGCCGCTGGGATGGCCCTCCCAGGTTGGCCTCACGTGGATGAGGGTCTTGATTTCTTCACCCCTTTGTGGAGCAGTCATTAGCTCAAGCTGCCCCAGAGGAGCTAAGGTGGCTCTTTTCTGCCGAGGTCAGCCTTTAGAGGCTGGCAACTATCTGCTGGGGGAAGCCCTGCATTCTGGAATTCTTTGTAGCACAGAAGGTGCGGAGTGTAGAACACAGCAATTAGTTTAGAAATAGGTGAACTATGTTGCTAATATTAAGTTTTTAAAAAATATATTTATTTGAGAGTGAGCCTGAGTAGAAGAGGGTCAGGGCAGAGGGAGAGAGAGAATCTCAAACAGACTCTCCCCTGAGCGTGGAGCCTGATGCGGGGCTCAGTCTCACGGCCCTGAGATCATGACCTGAGCCAGAATCAATGAGTTGGACGCTTGACCAACTGAGCCATTCAGGTGCCCCTAATTAACTTTTGATAGTAAAAAAAATGAATTTAGTTGAGGTTGGAGGAGAGTGGTGATTAAGATATGGTCTAAGACAAATCTGATAAATATAAACAACGTAAAAATACTTCTGGCAACATTATTAGACAAGGTAGGATTCAAGGGGCAATATAATCAGGCAGAGGGTTCAGTAAATCAGTATAGTCCTTAGTGAGGTTGTAGTGTCGTCAACTTTTGGACCAGAGAACACAGGATTTTGAGATAGAGTACAAACATTTTAAAAATCTAAGGATAAATTTATAAGGTTTTTCTCTAGTTTACTTGACTCTGGTTTCTCTTTGGTAGTGTCTCTATAAATACTCCTGTATATATTTAGAAAGTGTGCATGCATGTGTGCACATGCACACAATTTTATACTTGCACATTCATATATTTGTGTAGTATTCTGTAAAGCAAGTGGCTGTGCCATAATTTATCCGATTTTCAGTAGTCAACTTGTTTCTGATTTTTCACTAATGCTTCTACACTGAATATCCTCAGGATAAATCCTTAGATGATACTTGTCTCATTTTTTTGTGTTTTTTATGTTTGGCAGGTTGTCCTCATTGTTACTCTTGTATCTGAAGGAAAAAAACTGCTTGATTCTTTGTAGTATTTCACTTGTGAAAAGAAAAATACTTGGGTAACTGTGTCTCCATTTTAATAATGGTATTTTTATGTTGTTTTAGCCTTACGAAGGATGAATCCAAAAGGCCAAAGTATAAAGAACTTCTGGTGAGTGTGAGACTTAGGGAATTTTGTTTTATTTTATTTATTTTTTTACTTTGGGGGGAACTTTAGATATTTCCTCACTGTGAATTCTCTTACCATGCCAGTTCACTAAGCAAGTAACAGTCCTCTCTATCCTAAACAAACAGGTTGACCTAACTGAATAATTTTTAAAAAATGTTCAAAACAGATATTTGGAAAGAGAAAATTGGAAGTTATAATTTTCCTACCAATTTACCAGCTGGATTCTCAGAAAAAATTTTGGCCTTAACAGGTCATAAAAATTACACCAGAGAATTGTAACACTCTCTTTAAGGAGCCACCTTCCACCACCGTCTGTGTATGAATAACATACCCGTAGGACTTTATTGTGCTGCTTCTACCTTCGTGAAATGCTCTTACACAAATTTACATCACACAGCAAATTCCCGTCTCTTTGATAGTTCACTCATCCCTGGGACTTGGGTGTTGTAAGCAGTCCCAGATGTGGCATCGGTCTTGGCAGTGAAGAAGATACTGTAATCTAATATTGTGGGAATATTTTAAGGAAAGACCCCCTTGTCTAGCAGTCCAGGGTGTTAGGTCAAACCTGTGGTCAGTGCCAGCAATGACTAAAGATACCCAGGCAGCGTACTTAGAGAAGCCATGAATAAAAATTGCTGATGGAGAAGGGATGTGAAGGGGTGGCTTTGTGATTCAGACATGGGGCAAGACGCTTTGCAGGGAACAGGGCAGAAGCTTGTAGGATGCCATTCTGCTAAGCCTCTTGGAGCGGGGTCTCAAGAACTGGAGTTCCTCTTGCTATATGTGGGCAAAGGGGAGGTTGAAGCTTATGTCTGTGTCCCAAGAGGAATGGTGACCAGTATTCGTGCAGCTCTTCTTGGCTCTCAGATGGTGGCAGATGCTCCACCTGTGTTCTGGGCTGAGGATCAATTCTGCTCTCTGCCTCGACAAATACTCCCTGGTGTAGAGATAAGTGTCCCGACTTCATTGCCAGGGCAGCTTTTCCACATGAGGCATACCCACACCCACCAACACATCTCCCTGCTTGCCTCTCTGAACTGGTGCTACGATATCGTATGGCTCCATGTGGTTGGGGCCTCTGGTTCTATGCCCTATCGCAATTGGCAAAGTTCCGTGTGGGCTCTGATATGAACTTTGATTTTTTACTTTTCTTTTTCTCTGTTCAATTTTCTTGCAGAAACATCCCTTTATTTTGATGTATGAAGAACGTACCGTAGAGGTTGCCTGCTATGTTTGTAAAATCCTGGATCAAATGCCAGCTACTCCCAGCTCTCCCATGTACGTTGATTGATCTCGCTGCTACGTCAGACTCGAGAAAAAAGGGCTGAGAGGAAGCAAGACGTAAAGAATTTTCATCCCGTATCACAGTGTTTTTATTGCTCGCCCAGACACCATGTGCAATAAGATTGGTGTTCGTTTCCATCATGTCTGTATACTCCCGTCACCTAGAACATGCATCCCCGTGATACCCGAGTGACCATGCAGTGTTAGTGCTGGTCAGAGAGACCTCATCCTGCTCTTTTGTGATGAACATATTCATGAAATGTGGAAGTCAGTACGATCAATTTGTCGACTGTGATTAGATCACATCTTAAATTCATTTCTAGACTCGAAACCTGGAGAAGCAGCTACTGGAATGGTGTTTTGTCAGACTTCCCAATGCCGGAAGAACGCGGTGATGGATGTACTGTGTCTGAACATAGAGACTTGGGCTTGAGTGAGAAGAGCTGGCGCAGCCAACGAGGCACATGGTCTTCTGGAGCTGGGAGACAAAGGAGGAATTTACTTTCTTCACCAAGTGCAATAGATTTACTGATTTGATATTCTGTTGCTTTACCGTCACAGTCGATGTTCGGGGATCGATTTGCTTAGCCAAATTTCCTGTTTGAAATAATCACATTAAATTAGAATGAATTTATCTTTACCAAAAACCATGTTACGTTCAAAGAGGCGGGACATTGAAATATTGAGACAGGACAGAATGTGTTCTTTTCTCCTTTACTGATCCTTCTGCTCTTCATCGGGAAGACTCAGGAGTCTGCCGCTTGTCAAAGAAGGTGCTGATCCTAAGAATCTTCATTCTCAAAATTCGGTGTGCTGCCAACTTGACGTTCCGTCTGCCACAAACCACCCAGACTGAAAGAAGAGAAACGTCCTGAAGGCAAAGTTTACAGATGTTTCTTCCCCCTCAGTCCCAAGCCTGATACTTTAGCCATCATAACTCACTCACAGGGAGAAGCAGCTAGAAGCGATGTGCCTTGACTGATTGCATAGAGATTGCTTGTAGGCAGCACAAGACCAAACCTCAGTCTTTTGCCCTTACTGGCCCAGATCTTCAGTTTCTGAATCCCTCTGCCTGCCCGTCTGGTCTGTTGCCATTCTGTGACTTTTGCTTAATCCCAATATTTTGCCTTTTTTCCTCCCTATGTCAAAGCCCTTTTTAATTACCAGGGATGTTTAGCCCCAGATCCCCCCTATGCCATAACATTTAAAAGGCTGAGAAATGTGAGGCCCCACTGATGTGGTAGGTGATCAATATGCATCTTCTAGAGACACATTGACCAGATGAGGGCCTGAAATGGCAGTCCTTTAGAGAAGCTCATTGCCTGTGAGAGTCTCCGGCAGGTCACTGTCATTTTTGGAATGTACATTTCTAAATGTACATTTGGAATGTAGAAGAGGAATTCTACTAAAACAACAACAGCCACCACAAAACCCCAAGCCCCCAGACCACCCCAGAATAGTGATGAGGCCATTTAAATATGCTGCCTGTTGCTATGCTTCTTCATGTACTCATTAGCTAGGTTCCCCTTAGGTTTCGCTGTGGCCTCGCAAGCACCAAGCATTTGGCTTTGTGTGACAGTTAAGCAGCACTGTGAGTGGTTCGAGCACACAGGATAGAAAGCAGCCACGGGCTGAGAGGCAGGTGGTGCCATTAGAACTGGGTGCTGGCAGGTGTTGCTGTGTGCCTCCTCCCAAGGCAACCGTCACAAACGCTATAAAACAGGTGAGGGAGAACGGTGCTGTTTCAAGTTACATCCCTGTAAACTTCAGAATGCAGAAATGATTGATCGCTTTGGTCCACTTGCCTAGTTTCCCTCATTTTTCCCCCACCCCCTACTTCCTAAATCTTAGACTTCCCCATGTTCTGAAAGGAAGCGTTGCTGCACGTTTTCCTTCGGCCACACCAAGCCATCATCCTCCATTGCTCCCGGGGACTCAAGAGGAAACCTGTTGCTCTGCTGTCAGCTTCCCGTCTGGCTCAGCATAGAGTCACTTTGCCATCATATACATGGGGATAAAAGCAATTCTGACTGTCCAGGAGCTAATCTGACCGTTCTGTTGTGTGGATGACCACATCAAAAGGCAATTTTAGTGTATTAATCATAGATTATTATAAACTATAAACTTAAGGGCAAGGAGTTTATTACAATGTATCTTTATTAAAATAAAAGGGTGTATAGTGTTCACAAACTGTGAAAATAGTGTAAGAACTGTACATTGTGAGCTCTGGTTATTTTTCTCTTGTACCATAGAAAAATGTATAAAAATTATCAAAAAGCTAATGTGCAGGGATATTGCCTTATTTGTCTGTAAAAATGGAGCTCAGTAACATAGCTGCTTCTTGGAGCTTTGGAATATTTTATCCTGTATTCTTGTTTGAATTCCTCCTCTATTTAAGATATATACATGGAATCGAAGTGTTTATGTAATAGTTCTATCCTTTTGCCTGCAGGTCAGTTGTAATAAATTTAGGATGTGATGATGACTTTGTAATTTGATTTCCTGAAGTCAGACCCTGAGAGGGAAAAATCAAGTAAATTCCATTAAATTATCTGTGCATTTCACATTGGGAAGAATTCTCTGCTTCTGGAAGTGTTTATGGCTCCTTTCTTTTTCTCCTCCCCGTCTTGTGGTTGTTGTATCTCTTTGCTTATTCCTCCCCTATACATACAGACGTATCCTCGAAGCACCTGCTTTGTTTTCTGCCTGAGCAGGTGTGATGCAGTCTCTTCAAGTTTGTTCCTTTGTTGGTTGTCCTCAGCTGCCCCAACTTTCTGGATGCTAAAAGAAGAGGGTACCGCTCTTCAACCTGTGACACGATGGAGCTACACGACCTCAAGAACCCAGCCTGCCTTGGCCTGATGTGTGGCTTCCTGCCATGCTTTCTGCTCCTGGTGCTGTGGCTGTTGGCTGGGCACAAGACACCAGCTCAGACTGCAGTCCCCACTATCTAAGAGAGGATGAGGAGGAGATTTCTGGGTCAAAGATCTGAGGAGGTCAGACCTGGGAGGTTTGTGGGGGTAAGGGGGAAGAGGAGAGATGGAGCTGAGCAAAAAACTCTGGAAGCCTGAAGAAGGGCTTCGAAGCTCCAGCACTGAACTTACCTATTAACGCTACCACCTCTCCGTTGTTGACCAAATCCTGGCTCATTGATCATACGCAGATTCAGCACCTCACCCTGTGCCTGTTTCTAGCCTGACCTGAGATGCAGGAGATAATCATTCCAGAACCAGCTGTGGTAAGTATCAAACATGCTCCAAGGACCCGCCTGTAGATTCCTTGACCTCTCCAGTGACAACTTAGCTACCAGGGGAAAGGCTACCCTGTGGTGCTTCTAGAGCCCAGCTCTGCAAGACTGTCATGAGAAATAGGTAGACTATGTGCTTCATGCTCTGTGAGACTCCGTGTGTCATTTATCTCTGTTGATCCTGACTGTAGCTGTCTAAAGTCGGGTTGTAGGGTCCCATTTAGATAGAGAAAACACAAGGTTGAGAGAAGTAAACTTCTGACTCTGATAATAGTAGCAGGTAGGGGAGGGGGCTAAGATTCAAATCCAAGTCAATAACATGTAGGAAATATTACATTAATTGAAAAACTGCCATTAAAGAAACACAGTGGAGTTGAGAAGTACAAGTGTCTCCAGCTACAGTTGGAGTTACTCTGTTCATAAACCTGACCAAGGCTACCTTTGTTGTCTTGGGGATAAGTTGACATCAGAGGTTCTGGGGGCCACATTAGGGCTGCGTGGCCCATATAAAGGCAGGTGTGAGGAAGGAGGGTGCCTTGGAACTAACCAGAGAAGTTCTAAATCCTAATCCTCAGGCACAGCATACCAGAGAATTCAGGATAGCCACCTTCATGTCCCTGTTAGCATGATGACCTCAAGGGGCAGTCACTGATAATGAGGATTCAGCAGGAGAGGAACCAAAGATGGCTTTGAGTTAGTATTAAAGTGTCTTTTTACTTCCTAGTTCTGTCCATCTATCTTAGCTGCAGAAGGGTCGACGCAGGACACAGAGGTTCCCGAAAGTGGCCCAGAGCACTGGTTGCTCTGTCTCGGAGGTGCAAAGTGGTTTGTGTCTCCAGCTCTTGGCCACGGCTGGAGGCACCAGCCATATCTATAGCCTCTGTGCTTGTTCCTTGGGATGTGAGGGCTTGAAAACCTAAAAATTGTTGGTCTTGAACTTGTTAACTCCTTTAAATACCTCATGACGTGGTTTGAAGGAAAATCCAATAGCCTGAGTGACTCTCTTAAGAGTACATTCCTAGAAACACATGTAATGAAAAGTTGGTTTGAGACTGTGTGTATAAGGAATACTGTTAGTATGTAAACCATCAGCCTCCATACATTTTCTAAATTGATGTATTTCTTTCAGATAAACGAGTATCCAGGAATTCTTTGATAATCGAATATCCAGGAATTCTCACCTCAAACCTTGAAATCATTGCAAGGTAACGCAATTCCTGCGTTAGCAAGTTTTAAATTTTGTTTTTCTGAGGACATACCAAAGTGTATTATATTTTTTAACTGTAAAATGTGGCTGCCAATCTAAAATTGTCAGCCTGAGTAGCATGGTGTAAAGTCACAATTGAGTAATGATAACGTAGAAGGAATCAAGTTTCTATCTGCATTTGAAATTTCTATCTGCATGGACGTTTTGCTGAAGAGCTGCAAAACAGGACTTCTATTTTTTTTTTTTTTCTAAGCTCTTCTACCCAGATGTAATGTGAACACACGTGTTTGAGGGAGACAGTCCCACAGGCAGGGTAGCAGTGTTCAAGAAACTGTAGGTCTCCTGATGTATTGTGGAATCTTCGGGTGAAACCATGTGTTTCCTATTTGATAATGCAACAGATTGGAAGATGTGTTTATAAAGTAGCTAGGCTTTGTTTTTTTGTTTCTTTTTAAAGCTAAGATGTGTTACATACATCTCAGATTCCTGCCAGTTGTATAAACTCTAGTCCATGAAACCATTGGTGAGAACGTTTTGTTTCTTTGGAAAAATGCCTTTCAAGCATCTGGGTTAGAAGCATCATTACACAATCATCCCTGCTCACTTTTAATCCCAAATGGCATTTCCCAGCTTTGTTTCTTGATTTGCCAGGCTGGATCCCAGCACACTTTTGCCCTTTTCTGTAAAAGTAAATCCAGTGTCAAAGCATGGAGCGTTGTTTCAAGTGAGGGCAGAAAAAACATAAGAACTAATTAGATTCAGCTTCTGTTCATGAATATGTCAAGGCCTTTCTTTGAAACCTGCTTTCTCACATCTTTCTCTTTGCCTTCTACTTCCATTTAGGAACCAAGTCCTTTAGATTAAGTCCCTTAATTTGCTCTAGTTCCTTTGTTTCTACTCTCATTGACATGACACCCTCATTTCTCACCGTGTATTTCCTCCTGCTGGCTGATCTTCCTCACCCTGGTTTTGTTCTCCCTCAATCCATCCCCACTACTACCCTTCGTCTTTCTAGAGTGCTGATAGAATAGCATCATTCTTCTGTTTACAAGTCTTTAATATGCAAGAGGAAGGCCAAGCTTCTATGTTTCTAGATGTATAGTTTTATTTAATCCTGAACACATGGGTAGAAACGCTCATCTCCATGTTAAAGGTAAGGAAGTGGGCTCTCTGTGATTGGTAACCTAGTAACTAGGACTAGATCTGTCCACTATCACAGAGCCAGTGAAGAGTCCGGAAGGCTCAGGAGTAGGGCATGAATCTGAAAAGGTGGACAGGGTCTTAATCATACCTCAAATTGTGCATCACATCAAGGATGGACTTCTTCTCTTGTGTGCTGGAGAACCATATGGGATTCTAAGTGACAAAATGGTTTGGCCTGATTGTACTTCAGAAAAATCACTTCAGTGACCTTGTAGGGGAAGATTCGGGGAGATTTGAGGGCCAATTAAGAAACTTGCAATATCAGGGTGCCTGGGTGGCTCAGTTGGTCAAGCATCTGACTCTCAATCTCAGCTCAGCTCTTGATCACAGGATCATGAGTTCAAACCCCACATTAGACTCTATGCTGGGCATGGAGCCTACTTAAAAAAGAAAGGAAAAAAGGAAGGAAAGAAAAGAAAGGAAGAGAAAGAAGAAAGAAACTTGCAGTATTCTAGGCAAGTTGGAGGGATTGGAAATGGAGGAAAGGATTTAGCTCAATGGTTCTTGATGAAATGTGTGGGGTAAAGAATGAGGTCGGGGAGCCTGGGCAGATGTTTTCTGGCTTGGGTGACTGGGCTTGCTTTACAGATCTGTTGTGCCAGGCACGACCTTTCATGATTCACCAAACCTGCTATCTGCTCTTCAGTGCCTTCTTATTGTCTAAGCTACTTCCTCCTGTTTGAAACCTTTTTTTCCGCTTGTCTGTTGAGAGCACCTAGTCATTCTTTAAGACCTGAGTTAAATGGCACAACCTCTAGGAGGGCTTCCCAATTCTGTACTCTGAGCTCAAACCACTTCTTTTGTTTTTTTCTAATCTCTGTGCGGCATTAATCATGTTCACTTACAGTTATCTCTTCCCATACTTGGCAGTGAGTTATCTGAAGCCAATCTCAGCCATCCTGTGGCCCACTGATAGGGTCATCATAGCCATCATGCAGTGATAGTGCTCTTCTGTTCTTTAAAAAAAAAAAAAAAATCCATATGGGATGCCTGGGGGGCTCAGTGGTTGAGCGTCTGCCTTCAGCTCAGGTTGTGATCCTGGGGTACTGGGATCAAGTCCCATATTGGGCTCCCCAAAGGGAGCCTGCTTCTCCCTCTGCCTGTGTCTCTGCCTCTCTTTCTGTGTCTCTCATGAATAAATACAATTTTTAAAAAGCCATATAATCTTGATGTTTTCACACTTGTTGAAGATAGCACTTCATTCTTTTGAGCCTCAATGATTTTTTTCCCCCAGAACGATGCAAAATAAATTGGATTTCTATATCCGTGGCATATTTCTGCTGAAAGCAAGGAGGCAGATATAGATTCAGCTGACCACACACAGTCAATAGTTAATAACCAAAGTTTAGGTACCATGTGAGCAGAAGCAGGCAACTATGGCTAAGAAAGTGCCAGTGGCTTCCCTCTGCCAGGATTCTACCGTGGACACCACCAACAGCGTTCCTGATTAACGTGTTCATCTGGGGATTACACCTACTTGTTTCTCTAATACTCAACCATCCTTGAAACTGCTCTGATAACTAGGATAAACACAGCTTGGTGGTGTTTAAGATTCTTGCATCCACAATCCTGAGTGATACAGGCTTATAATTTTCCTTTCTTGTAAGGCAACTTTTTTTTTTTTTTTAAATCAAGTTATGTTTGCCTTGTAGGATGAATTAGAGCTTTTCTCTCTCTTTTGTCTGGAAGAGATCACCCCAGTTTTATACATGAAATTGGGATAATCTATTCTGTGAAAACTTTTTAGAACTTTTCCTATAAAACTATCTTGGCTTGATGTTTTCTTAGGATTTTTAATTACTGTATCAGTTTCTTTAGAAGATAATTTATGAGAATTCTTTTGCATCAGTTCTTGGAAGTTTTGATTTTCCTGTGTTATCTATATTGTTACATTTGTTAACATGTGATTATTATTACTGCTCTCTTTTATTTCCCTTCCTTCCTTCCTTCCTTCCTTCCTTCCTTCCTTTCCTCCTCCTCCTCCTCCTCCTCCTCTTCCTCCTCCTCCTCCTCCTCCTCTTCCTCCTCCTCCTCCTCCTTCTTCTTCTTCTTCTTCTTCCTCCTCCTCCTCCTCCTTCTCCTCCTCCTCCTTTTTCTTTCTTCTTTGTTCTTTCTTCTTCTTTCTTCTTTGTTCTTTCTTCTTCTTTCTTCTTCTTCTTTCTTTTTTTTTTTTTTTTAAAGCAAGCTCCATACTCAGGATGGAGACCAACTGGGGCTCAGTCTCACAGCCCTGACATCATGACCTGAGTTGGACACTCAACCAGTTGAGCCACCCAGCACCCCTCCACTCTTATTTTCATACCTCTTGTCTTTAGGTTTATGTTATTTCTCTCTTAACCTCTTAACACAGGCATCAGACTGGTGATTCTGAGACTTTATTCTTTTTAACGTAAGCGTGTTGGGCTCCGTACCTCCCTCTAAAACCAGCTCCTGATGAGCTGCATGCATTTTGATATGTGGTGGTTTCATTATATTGTTTTGTCTTAGGCTTTCTTTACATTTCCATGATGATTTCCTGTTTTACTCAAGGAGTTATTCAACAGCATATTTTAAGATTTCCACATATCTTTTCTTTATTAACTTGTAATTCATTTACACTGCAGTTACAGTTGATGATACACGTGGCATGTATTTGAAATTTGACACTTTTTTAAAGAGCCAGTCAGTGATTTCCTTTTCAATGTCAGTCTTTACTTGAAAAACAAAAAAAAAAAACACATATATTCTGTAATTGAGTGCAGAATTCTCTAGGTGCGTTAGATCAAGCTTGTTCACTTCATTGTTTAGGTCTTCTATGTGTATGCCAACTTTTGTTTGTTTAGTAGCAGAGGAAACCCAAAGAAAATAGAAGAAAAGAAAAAATGAAGAGCAGAAATGAATGTGGGAGTATCTACAGACAAAATTCAGTAGCGAGAACCAACAGAGGCGACATTTCTTCTCTGAAAAAGGCAACAAAAGTGTTAATCCCTAGCATGATTACTGTATAAAGAAAGAAAAGGTGAACATCGGCTTAGGACTGAATAGGGAGGGACACCTGGGTGGCTCAGCAGTTGAGCTCAGGTCGTGATCCCCCCCCCCACTCCATCTAGGGATTGAGTCCCACATCAGGCTCCCCACAGGGAGCCTGCTCCTCCCTCTGCCTGTATCTCTGCCTCTCTCTGTGTGTCTCTCATGAATAAATAAATAAAATCTTGGAGAGAAAAAAAAAAAGGACTGAAGAGGGAGTGATAGTTTTCATTGGACCTAATGTGGAGATTAAACAAATCATTATTAGTTCTGATACATTAAGGTCAATGAAACCTAGTTTGAAAAATCTTCAAAAACACATCATACTGGATACCTGGTTTTAGGGTTAGTTTTCCCAGATATTTATGGAACAGAGAATTGCAAACTTTGTCACATCTTCCAGAGAACAGAGTAAGTAAGAGGGGGCCATTCTGCATTCCATTGTTTGAGAAACTGAATGGAGACCTTAGGACCAAACTCATCCATATTCAAAAACTTGATCTTCATGGTGTTGGGATTCCTTGTGGCAAGAGGTAAAACTGTGGCTCTAGGAGAATAGATCTTTAGGATGAAAACAAAAAACTGAAATTAGAGCCCTAATTTTACATTGTACACAAACATCCATTCCAGATGCAGAGTTTTAAAGCTTTAGAAGACAATGGAAAATAATATTTTGATGACTGGAGGCATCCATAATATATAAAAACTCCTATGACTCAATCAGGAAAGTACAACCAACCCAATTTAAAAAATGTGTAAAGGCATTAGCAGGTGTTTTAACAGGAGATTATTGACATATGCAAAGAAGCTTGATCGTAACTGGTATTCAAGAATGGTAGATTAAAGCCATAGAGATACCATTTTCATGCTCTGTGGCCTTAGAAACTTTTAAATTTTAATGTCCATAATTAAATTGGACAAAGCCAAATATTGGTGGGGATGCGGAACTCTGAGAATTCTCATTGGCTGCTGTTGGGAGTATAAATTGATATAAACACTTTGGGGAAAAAATGCTGTAACCTAGTAAATTTGAGTATGATGATAACTTCCAATCTAGCAGAACCTCCCTAAGCATATATTCCAGAGAAGCTCTGCCAGCATCCACCGGGAGAAATATATAAGAATGTCTATATTGTTTATACTAACAAAACCCAGAAACCCTCAAGTGTCCACCAGTAGCAGATGTATAACCATGCATCTGTAGATACATATAGCTACAGCTATATATAATCTTTTATGATATATCTGTATATAATAATAGGATATTATAAAGAATTGAAAGTGAAAGCCTCCCACATGTATCAACAGGATGAATTTTAAAAGTTTAACACTGAATGTATGAAGCAGATCACAGAAGGTTATATCAACTGTAAATCTACTTATATAAAGTTCATAACCAGATAAAACCAAGGAAAACCTATTTTAAGGATACATTCAGATGTGGGAAAACTTTTAGGCAAACCAAAAGGATGATTAATTAAAAACATTGGATATTGGGGGCACCTGGGTGGCTCAGAGGTTGAGCATCTGCCTTCAGCTCGGGGCGTGATCCTGGGGTCCTGGGATCGAGTCCCACATCGGGCTCCTTGCATGGAGCCTGCTTCTCCCTCTGTGTCTCTGCCTCACTCTCTGTGTCTTTCATGAATAAGTAAATAAAATCTTTAAAAAGAAATCGAATATTGATTTTTCTCTGGGCAGAGAGGAAGGAGACACAGAAGGACCAATGACTCTAAGATAGTATTAACAATCAGTCTCTTAAGTGGGATTACAGGGGATAGATAAATTGATGCTTTATTCCTTAAAAGGCACATATTTTATATACACTTGTTTATCTGAAATATTTCACAACATATTTTTAAAAGATACCAGGGGACAGTAATGCAAAAGTAGGAGGGGAAGAACTTTGGCAATCCTGGTCTTGCTAGACAAAGTGTTTCGTCCAGATGACATGCCTTCAGCCCACAGCAAAAGTAACACCACTTTCCACTCTCCCACTGAGTGACAGTTACCCGGACTATGGAAAGTCAGCCCAGCCCTAGGCTAACCCATGACAGGGCCTGGTGTAGAAAGATGAGGAAACCCATTGTTTTGTTCCTTGTCAGGAGTGTGCACAGGGAGATACTGAGATGATGAAGCAGGTGGCAGTGGGAACCAGTGCTGAACAGAAGCACAGGGATGGGGTGTCCCCGTTAGGGGAAGCGTGCTGTGCACAATGTGGGCAAGTCAGAGTCCAAGGGGCAGGAGCTACAAGGTGGAGAGTATCCACACAGAAAGCCCGTGCTCTTCTTCGTGGAGGAACAGAAATCCATGGCCTAGAAGCAGGGGGTAGAAGGTGAAATTCCTTCCATGCCCAGTCTGATGGTTCTAGACCTGCCACGGACCCTAAGCAACCTGCAGGGCTAATGTCTGAGCCCCAGTCCTACCGAAGCTTCTGCTTCTAAGTGTCCTCTTCCCTGGGAGCCCTGCCAGGGTCAATACTCTACCTGCTTTGGGGCCAGCAGGATGAGTTCTCGCTTCTTTACACAGTAAGCCCAGCTGATGAGCAAATCCATTGTTCCTTCCAAAATGCCAAAACCACCCCAAGGGCTTCTGGCCGGCAACGTGGAGGATGCCCACTGCAGCTCATCTCTCCTTCCAATGACAGCCAAGAGCGCCAGACAGAATTCAAGAGGCAGCTACCCAAAGACTCTGGAAAGCACACAAGAGCAGGTGCACTGGGGAGAGGAGTCGAAAGTTGGAGACACGACTGTGCTTTGTCAAAACTCAGAGGAGTGCATACCCAAATGAGTGATTTTTACTGAAATAAAAAACTAATTTTTAAGCAGCAGCACATGAGAGGACAAAGACTGCGATACGGGTTCAGAAGACCTGGGTTTCTCCAGGCTCAGCCCCTTTCTGGTTGCTTGGTCTCAGTCACTTAATTGAACCTCAATTCAAAAACATTCTCCAAAACTACCCAGAAGCAAGCAAAGCAAATGTCTTTTTTTTTTTTTTTTAAAGATTTTATTTATTTATTCATGAGACACAGAGAGGCAGAGACACAGAGGGCTCCCTGAGAGGAGCCTGATGCAGGACTCGATCCCAGGACCCTGGGATCACGCCCCCCAGAGCCGAAGGCAGACGCTCAACCACTGAGCCTCCGAGTGTCCCTCCTGAGTGTCCCTTGGTGCACTTTCTAATCAAAACCGTGTAGACACTGATCCAAAGCAACTACCAGCAGTAGATGATACTCCTTCCAGTCTTGATGGCTTAAGAGGCCTGTGTTAGGTGGCTGATCATGTGGGCAAGGCTCTGGGTTCACTAGAGGCCTCAGCAGGCTGGTGAAATCCTTTCTGACCCGAGGCGAGGGGAGCAGAAAGGCTCCTCGACTTTCTCCACAGGCAAGTAGATACTCATAACCTCTCCTGGTGAGGAGGCAACACCAAGAAAGCTTTTCTGGTCTTGGCAGCTCATCCATTCTTACCCTCGGATACGATGGATCGTGAAGGGCGCAGTGGTCGGGAGTTCACACTGTGCCCTCAGTCTTCCTGGGTGTGAGTCCTGGATCGTCTCTTAACTGTGGCACCCGTGAATCCAGAGTTCCAGTGTCCTCCTCAGTCAGGTGGGGATAAAAACATGATTGCCTCATGATGCTTTGGTGTGGATTTAATGAGATAATGCATCTAAAACAGTAACCACAGTGTCTGAATGATCAGTACATGGGCCCAATTAATAGTCTGACATGCGAGCTGCATTCACCCCATTGACCGCTTGGGGGAGCCAGATAGCAAAAAAACAAACTTTCCCAGAAAGGTTAAGATTTTTAAGTTTCTGACAAAGGAGGAGTTAAGGGTTGTCTAGTTCCATTTCCTCCTCTTTGCATTTGGGCAAACAGGCGCAGAGAGGAGAAGCTATTTGTTCATAGTCATGCAAGTCCCTGGTAATCTGAACACCAGGGTCTTTTTGTTTTATTTTCCAGATCATCAACAAATCACCTGATAAACATCAGCACTCGTGACAAGCCCGTCAGTTTCCAAGCAGGGCAGAATTTACTCCTTCTCCTTGCATGTCTGTGTATAGTTTAAAATAATCCCAGTCTTCCCAAGTTCTCGGCCAAAGAATTTGTGTTGCACGTTTTATTCTCACTTAAAAAGCAGGAGCTTAAAAGGTGTTGTTTAATATATACCCTGCCCTGACGTAGACACAGTTCTTATAAAATACAGGTGACAGGCATTGCTTTCAAGAAACTTTCCTTAATGCAGAAGAATAAGGACACACACGTGCCCATGCGTACTCCCTGGATCATCTCATTCAGTTTCAGAGCTCTAGGAACCCCCTATAAATGGACAATTCTCACATTTCTATTTCCAACCTGGATCGTTCCCCTGGACTGAGGCTCATTTATCTAACTTCTTACACAACATTTCCCCTTGGAAGCCTGTGCAACATCTCATGTTCTGTTATTTAAAATTGAGCTCCTTATCTCCACCTCCCCCCCCCCCCCCCCCCGGCCTGTACTTGTTTCTCCAAAAGACTTTCTTATTTTGGTGAAGGGCAACTCTGTGTCTCCATCTGCTCGGCCAAAACCTTTGAGTTGCCCTGAACCCCTCTCTGTCTCTCATTGTCCACATTCATCAGCCAATCCGTTAGTTAGCCTTGCCTTCCAGCCAAATTCTGGAGCCCACCACTTCCCACCTCTGCTGCTCCTGTGATGGTCCCGCCCATCATCCTCTTCTCTCTGGTTCTTGCCATGCCTCCCACTGACCTCCCGCCCCTGCACTTTCACAGCTTACTCTCCACAGAGGGGCAGAGCAGTGCTGCTGCTTGTCCCAGGAGTGCCACCCGGTCCTTGGCTGCAGGACTTCCAGAGTGTCCCCTCTCCCTCAGGTCCTGAGGGCTGTCCTTCCCAGCGGTGTCCCCAGAGAGGTCTCTGACCACTCCTCCTTTACTGCCTGACCCTGCAGCTTTGGCCTTGTGGACCTCCTTGCTGTTCATGAGCAGTCCGGGAATGCTCTCCGATTCCCTCCCATGTTGCCTGCCTGCCCTGTGCTGACCCCTGAGCTTGCAGAGCTCCCCACTCCCCTCCTTCCCCGTCTACACCCTTGCACCTTTAACTCACTTCTCTTTCAAAGACTGCAGCACCATCCTGCCCACACTTCCTCCCCCCTGGCCTAGCACTCACCACCCAACATTCTGTGTGTTCTACTTCCTTATTCTGTTTACTGACCACCTCCTGCTTCCAGAATGTCAGCTCAGTGAGGGCAGGGCTTTCCATGTGTTCTGTTCATTGCTGCACGTCCAGTGCATAGAACGATGCTTAGTACTCTGCAGGAGTGGAAGACACAGATATCAAAAGCAAGTCAGTGTGGTTGCAGAGGGGAGTTCGGGAGGGATGGGTGAAAGAGGTAAAGGGGAATTAGAGCTATGAACTCCCAGTTATGAAATAAGTCATAGAGGTGAACAGCAGAGGGAACATCAGCAGTAAGATTGCATATGTTGCTTAGGGACAGATGCTGACTGCTCTTGTTATGGGCAGCACTGAGAAACATAGGATCATCCAATCAGTACGCCATACACCTGAAACTAAAATAATGTTATTATTATATGTTAATTATAGTTAAAAAAAAAACAGCTAGCAGATGGGGGGGCAAGTGGTGCTAGGAAAGGAGTAAAAATGATTTGAACCTGCTTATCCCTGTTTGACTTTGGGCAACTTACAGATTCCCTCTTGGAGGGAACAGTCAGCCCAGTTCCTGATTTTAAATATGAGGATTCAGGGGTGCTTTTTTTGGTCCAAAATGTTGATGTGAGCTCAGACCCTGTAAACGATGACATATTGCACTCAGACACCACAAAGTCTGACAGCCATTATGAGGCAGGAGGCGGTGCCTGAGGCGGTCAGATGTCACGAGGCAGACAGCCGTCCCGCACGCGGGGTGTGTGTGCAGGTGGTTGGGGGGAAGGTCAGACAATAACAGAAGAGTTCTTGGGAGGGGGTGGGTAATGGGAAACACATCTAAGAAGTGGGTTGAGGGTGTGTTTGCAAGGACTTGTCTCCAGGCCCAAATCTAAACTCCTTAGTCTGGAATTTCATGGGCAGGACACAAGCAAATTTTGAGCAGGAAAGGATCCAGATAGGAGCTTAGAAAGATTAGTTTATGCAGGATGGATTAGAGGAAGGTGGGCCAGAGGTCAGGGGCCAGTTAGGAGGCTGTCAGAGATTTTTATTCCTCAGATGATAAGGGCTGGGGCCAACATGGTGCCGGTAGCACTAGAATTGGGAGAACAGATTTGAGAGATGTTGTGAGGGGAAATGGAACGAGTCTTGGAACTAGAAAGTTGGAAGAGAAGCAGAGGCAGGGGAGAAAACTCACTTAGGTATACAGATCAGGGATAGAAGGAAGAAAGAGGAAGTCGGGGAAGAAGCTAGGTTGTACAGGAGGGGGACAGGTTCATGGACCGTCTTCATCAGCGTGGGCCACTTAGACTGTAAGGCTTAGACAACAGGCACTTATTTGTTATGGTTCTGGAGGCTGGAAAGTTCAAGATCAAGGTGCCAGCAGATCTGGTTCTGGTGAGGGCTCACTTCCTGGCTTGTAGACAGCCACCTTCTTGCTGTGTCGACACAGGGCACACAGAGAGAGATTGTATCTCTTACACTTCCACTAATCTGACCGTGAGAAACCCAGCCTCGTCAACTGATCTAAAACTAGTTCCCTCCCAAAAGCCCACCTCCCAATACCAGCACATTGGGAATTAGGGTTTCAACATATGAATTTCAGGTGGATACAAACAGTCCATACTATGGACTCTTGGCATTTTATAGGAGAGGAGACTTCGGGTTGAGGTCCATTTCTGAGTATTCCCAAGCGACACACCAGAGTTCCAGAAAATATTCATTTCTATCGTGGGAAGATCTGTGGTTGTTTGAAGGCAAGAGAGAAGGAACCAGGGCAGTCAGGAGAAGATCAAATATAATAGGTAAGGACCAAAATTGGCGAGGTTGTACTTTATGAGGAGAGAGGCTTCCCATTCATGGAGCCTGGAGGAAATGCAGGCAGACTGGAGAAACAGAAAACATTTGGAGGCCGACTGAGGAAAAATAAAGGTACTTATTGCTAGGTACTACTTCCCAGTGAACAAGTAGGCACAGTTATCTGGCAGGGGTGGGATAAGATGCAGAAGTGGGTTTGGGGCTTACTAGAGAGGGGAGATGTTGGGCATAGGGTACACTTCCATTGCTCAGAGGTCTTCCATGACCAACAAGTTTGAAACAGCCCCTCATTTTTGCCAGGACTGTTCCCTTACCCTGCTTTATTTGTTTGCTTGTGCTTATCACCCTCTGACATCATCTGATGTATTTATTTGAATACTCATTTCGATCTTCCTCTTTAGAATGGAAATAAGGATATTCTAATGTGAGAATGACAGCAACAGTGAAGTCCTTTGTGGGACCAGAGCTCTGGTCCCACACTTTGACCCCGTGGGACTTCAACCCATTAATCTTACCATCTTTTTATCTTTTTATTGTCCCTTACTCCTCTCATGGTCTTGTTTCCTTCATGTTCTGCTTAATATCCACAGCCAATCATTTAAATCATGTATCCTTGGGAGACAGGATCAATCACCCCAGCCAGGATAGTAACTCCCCACTTCACCTGTGGATTCAGAGGCATGAGGATCTCAAAGTGGTCGATTGGTCGTCTTAACTTCCAGGTCAGTGAATCCCTGTCATAGTTCCTAGTCAGAGCATTCCTTCCTTTGGAACTAAGACCTCTAGACCAGCTGAGCGTAAGATCAGGGGGACAGGAAACAAAACTTTAGCTAGTGTAGAAGTTGGGGTAAGAGTGAGTGTTGTGTTGCCATGTCCATTTCCACCCCTTGATTCCTGGGCCCATGAATGTTGGCTATTAGAGAGACAGCACTGTATATTAGATGTGGATACCTCAACCCTGCAAGGAATCATGACCTAACTGGTGTCATAATAGTCTTCCAAAGGTGACTTCCTCCATTTTATCAAGTCAGCAGCTTCAGGACAAAGAATATCATGAAAAGACCAACAAATCCATGAGCGTGGACCCTTTACTTCTTTTGCTGTGAAATGAGTTCCTTGATCAGAAGCAATGCTGTGTGGAATACCATGATGATGAATAAGGCCTTCTGTAGGTCCAAGGATGGTGGCTTTTATAGAAGCACTGTGTGAAGGCAAACGTATATCCATAGTGTTTATTACACTGAGAACTAAATGCTTCCTCTTCCGTGATGGGAATGGTCCGATGCAATCAAGCTGATGAATGACTTACCCCAGGGAATGGTGCCATATCAGGGACTCAGGTTTGGTCTCTGCTCCTGGCATATTGTGCACCCAGTGATGACTGTAGCCATGCTGGCATTGGCAAATTGAAGTCCCTGTTGTTGACTGAGTGCATTACCTCCATCCCTGTCACCACTTTGCTCATGAGTCCATTGGGCAATAATAAGAGTGGTTGAGGAAAGAGACTGACTGGTGTCCATAGAATAGTTCATCCATCCATCCATCCATCCATCCATCCATCCATCATCCATCCGGCTATTAAAAGCCTTTTGCCAAGGTCACCTTTTGGTGAGCAGTCACATAAGATACATTTTATGTGTGTATTATATGCATGCATGTATTTATTTACCTATTTACTCACTTAGAAAAGTCTATATCTGCATACCTCTTCCTCAGACATCCTTATCATCGAATTTCTAATCGTGTTCTTTCCAAGTCCTTAGCCATCTAGCCGAACCATTGGTCACAGCTCATGAATCAGTATAGATTCTTACCTCTGGCCATTTCTCCTTCCAAGAAAAATGAACAGTCAGATGCATTGCCCAAAGTTCTGACCACCAAGAGGATTTCTCGTCACCACCATCTTTCAGGGATGTCTCAGGAAGTGGAACTCCTGTTGTCCACTTTGGATTGGGGCGTATATATATCAGGCAAAATCATCTGCAAACCATGCCTGAGTTTTCTCTCTCTTAGCTGATCATAGGGGTTTCCCCTCACTCCTCCCTCCCCCACCCCCATAAGGCTATAGATGCTATCTAGAGAAAGTAGTGTAGCAGGAATAGGGGCCATGGGCATTTGGGCTACTTTTTCATGTAACTTACTCATACCACTTCCATTTGATGATGGAGCACTGCTATGCTGGGTGGAGGAAGGGAACCCCCAGACCTCTGGGTTTCATCCTCCTGCAATGGAATTTCTGAAACAAGGAGCTGTGTGCTGGCAATCTGTGACTCCCGGGGGTAAACTGTACCCTCACAATGAGAGCTGGGCAAGAGGGAGCTCTGTCTTCTTGGCCACATGCTCCCACAGTAGAACTTCTCTTCCACTGGGCTAGAGGGGATGGGCATGTAAGGAGTGGGTCATGGCTCAAATACAGACTCTCGCTGTGTTACTGAGATTTAGATTTCTTTGAATAGATGTCTCTCCATTTGCCATATGCCTTTAGGACAATTTCCAGAGACTTTCGATGATTGTTTATATAATTTTCACCAGTTGTGGTTGTTTTACTGGGGAGAGTGCTAAGGTTTGAACTTGTCCCCCCTCCAAATCCATGTGTTGAATTCTAACTCCCAAAGGGGATGGGGGGGCTTTTGGAGGTGATTAGGTTGGCTAATCCCAACCATGAGGTGATTGGGTTGGCTAATTGCCAATCATGATCCTCACAGTGAGGATTAGCACCTTATAAAAGAGGCTCCAGAGAGATCCTTAGCCCCTTCCATCATGTGAGGGTACCACAGGGAGTCCGCAATCTGAGTAGAGGCCCTCACCTGACCACACTGGCACCACAATCTTGAACTTCCAACCTCCAGAATGGTGAGCAATCAATTTCTGTTGTTTAAAAACTACCCAGTCTGTAGTATTGTTAGAGCAGCCTCAACAGACTAAGACATTGGAGCTTCTCAAACTGCCATCCTGGAAGGTGCTTTTTGAACACTGTTGTGTTCATGTGTTGAGCTCATGTCTGGGAATCCTGCTGAACCATCCCATCGCATCCACCCATCCATTCATTCATTTACTTATCTGTTCAGTAAACATTTAGTAGTTTAATTACTTTGCGTGTTCTATGTAAATGAGCAGAGCCTCTTCAAATAGTAGGAAGTCCTACTTTTTCCAATCTTCTGCTTCTTTCTTATCTTTTTGAATTAGATAAGACCTATCAAACCATGGCAAACAGTAGTGATGACAACACACATATGCTTTGTTCTCTACCTCCTAAAGAGCCTCCATTTGCTCTGCTATAGTATTTGTTATAAACTGTTTTGTTTGCTATAGTTTTTGAAAGGTAAACTTTATCAATTTGAGAGCCTCTTTACATCACTGTTTTCTGCTTTTTTAAAAAAAGATTTTTATTTATTCATAAGAGACACACCGAGAGAGGCAGAGACATAGGCAGGAGAAGCAGGCTCCCTGTGGGGAGCCCGATGTGGGACTTGATCCCAGGACCCTGGGATCACGCCCTGAGCCAAAGGCAGACGCTCAACCACTGAGCAACCCAGGTGGTCCCTGCATGTTTGTAATGAGAATGTATGACACATACGAAATGCTTTTTCGTTGATTAAGACAATCAGCTGACTTTTCTGTGTTAATTTTTGTGAATTAGATTGATAGTTATTCTAATGTTGAATCATCCTTCAACACCTGGAATAAATCGATTATGATGAATTATTTTGAAATATATGTTGGATTCTGTTAGTCAATATTTAATTTAGGATTTTCACCTCTTTTCATTAGTGAAATTGGCCTATGATTTTCTTTCCTTGTATTGTCCCTGTTTGGTTTTGGTATTAAGGTTATATTTTTCCCCTCTTAAAAAAACACAATCTTTTTGTTGTGGAGGATCAACTTATAATATGAAGATTATTTATTACTTGAACATTTGATAGCACTTACCTGTCAATCCTTGTGGGGCCTGGCGTTGTGTCTGGGTGAGGCTAGAGAGAAGGCTTTTTAAAAATTTTATTAATTTCTCAAGCATTATTGGTCTAAATAAATTTTCCAGTCTTTCATATTAAAGTTGTTGCATTTTATACTTTTTAAACAAGTTGCCCATTGTTTCTGAGTTTTGAAATTTGTTGGTGTCTGTTCATATTATTTTAAAGTTCCTAGAATATCTTCTATGTCCATAGTTACTTCTCCTTTCTTTCATTAGCCTTTTATATAAATTTATATATATATATAAATTTATATTAGTTCTTTCATTAGCCTTTTTTTTTTTTCATTAGCCTTTTATATAAACTAACTTTTCTTAGTTTATACAAAACTATCAATTTTTTGGTCCTACTTTGTTGACCTTTGTCTTTATGATTTCTGTTCTCCTTATTTCTGTAAGCTTTTCTTCCATGATCCATGATTGACACCAATGAGTCCATTAGACTCTTTCATACATGGACCACTTTTAAGATATGCTCCCTGTTGAAGAGAGTCACAGATGTTCTAGAACATTGACTCGTAAGGGTACTTAGAGATCATTTATTCCATTGAAGGCAAATGTTCGATGGGATTCTTTGAATGCATTTTTACCACATTCCCTTTCCTCCTCTGGGGCTGGATGCATCCCCAGAACTCCCAGCCCAGTTCTATGAGCAGCCTTTACAAGTGCAGAGTGGACATAATCAAAGAGAGCCCTGCAGGTGAGGACTCTTTGCCATCATGATTCCTCTTCCTGCTTAGAGTGAGCTTCGCAGGTCAACAGCCCTGAAATCACCTGTGAGTTTTTTGGAAACGCAGAATCTTGGGCCCTACCACAGGATTCTGATTCCAAATCAGAATCTGTTTTTCATCAACAGCCTCAGAGGAATAGTTTGCATGTTCAAGTTTGAGGAGCAGTTGGTCTTACACCTTCATTTTGCAGGTGAGAAAATGAAGGTCTTCAGAGGTAAAGTAATGTAGCCCAGCCATGCCCATGGGGAAGGAAGGGGTTTTTATAGGAAAATTTGAGGAAAGAGTGAAAGTGAATGAGAGAAGGAAAACCAGTTAGGAAAAATGGTCAAGGACAGGGAGGGGAGGTGATCTTCATCCACACCCAGTTCATCCAAGGCCAGCTCTGGGTATGCTGAGTGGCCAAGAAACATTGATTTGCAACAGTACACATGCATCCCAGTGTTCTTGGTATCAGACTTGAATGGCTGTCCAAAGACACTCAGATTTCAGTATAAACCTCAAGCTCTTTTTCTGGCAGTGAGCATAGCAGTGAAAAAGCCAGAACATGGGGACCTCTGTTAATATAGCTCTTGAGGTGCCCAGGTGTCACAGCCATGGGACCAGCTGTCCTTGTGTAGCTTTTCCCCCGGACCTCCCACTGTCTGTCAGGGCCTTGGCCTGAGCTGTGTAGAGCCTGCGGACTTGAGGACGCACTCATAAATCTGCAGTGACCCTACCTTGTCTGCGCACAAAGCTCCTTTCCAGGAACATCAGGGATTATTTATTGCAGCCCATAGAATTCTCTGTAAGGTTTCACCCCCAGATGCAGGAGATGCATGTTCTATTTCTGTTTGACATCCCATGTCAGGAGTGAGCCCTGGAAGAGGCGTAAGTAATTCAGCCTTATATACAGAGGGTGAAGTTATGTGGTTATATATCAACACCAGGCACTGGAAGTCCTTGGAAATCAGGAGAGTATAATTTTAGAATGAATGTAATGAAAATGCTAAGAGGAGATCCATTTTTCTCCTCTACCCCTAAGATGTGCTAAGAAATAATTGGTAGAATTTTACAAGTGTGGATGAGCACCTTATTCTGGAGTTATCCCCTTGAGGAGGATGAGGAACAGGGAGAGAAGAGCTGGTCTTGCAGCCTTGACCTCTCAGCATTTCCCAGACTGGGATTTCCATCTGTTCTCACATGTCCTCCCCAGAATGTCCTGTCTCACCACGTCTGAAACTGAGCTCATCATTTCCTGCTTCATTTCTCCTCCTCTGTCTCATATCCAGATTATTGGCACCATTAGTTCCCTGTTGCTCAGGCTCAAAGGACTGGCCGTCCTTGCCTTCTCTTCCTCCACCCCTCTCGTCCAAAGAGGGGCTGGCTCCCATCAATTCTGCCTCCTGAGAGGTTCTCAGATCTGTCCTCTTTCCATCCCCACCACAAGGGTCGTAACTGAAGCCTTCATCTTTCATTTGGGTTATTGTAATGACCTCCAGAGGGAGGATCTCTAGTCTGTCCACACTGTCCCCAGGTGCCTCTTCTCAAAGTACCTGAGAGAATGTATCTCTGCTTCCTCAGAGAACTTCCTTCCCTTAGCAGAATAAAGGACACACTTCAGAACACCAACAAGTCTTCTCTGCAAGCTGGCCCCATCTCCCCTTTTCACTTCTTAGCTTTGGTCACCTGAGCCCTCCTGCTCTTCTTCAAACTCTCACATTTTAATATCTCTGGGCATCCTATTTCCAAGGTCTGGAATGCCCTTCCCTTAACCCATATTTTTTTAAAAAATACTATTTTAACAACTTTATTCTTTCTCCCTCAGCTCCCTTGGGATGTGGGCTCCTCCACACTTTGGTGGAGTCCTGGGTGGCCAACAGAGTCAGCCAGCTCATTCTTAAGAATTGAAAAGTCCTTTGATCATTTTTAGCTTCAAGAGTATTTTTATTTTAATAATTAATATATCTAAACCAATGCAGTGTTTGAGAAAAAAAAAAAGGCCTCCAAATATATTCAAGGTTAAACTTTCCATCCTCTCTCCCAGCCCAGCCATGCCTGTTATGAAAGGTGTGTGTGTGTGTGTGTGTGTGTGTGTGTGTGTGTGTATCTACATTGGGTAGGGAGTGAGTGGGAAACGTTTCTCTTCCTCCTGCCCTACCATCCTGGCTGAAGTTTCCAGAAGACCCTCCAGGTCTGAATTGGGGATGGAGGAAAGATGGTGGCCAGAAAGGTCTAACATGACTGGTATTCATGGAATCGAGTGTTGAAAACTTCCAACTGTAGCAAGTTAGTAGATGAGCAAAGCTGACTCATTTTCCTGAAGTTCATTTGTGGGTTCTTTGAGGTCTGTACTGAGAATATTCAAATATACTCCTTGTGGTGCATCTGCTATGTTTACTTCAGCGGCTGCTCATGGTTCCTTCCTCAGCTCTTAGGAATTCAGGTTTAACTACCCACCTCTGGCCAAGGTCTTCATGCTTCTGTAGGCAGGTTTCTGGAACAGTATGTAGGAGGTGCTATGAAAGTCCCCTCCCTCCTGTGGCCCATGTCTGATCCATATGGACACACTCGTGCACCTCTGCCCCTGACATGGATGGAAGTATCTACCTCTTTGGAGTCAAGTAGCAGCTGCTTATTAGAGGATTCACATTAGCCACCGTCCCCACCACTCCCTTTGATATGCTTCATAGCCTGCTTTACTCATGTATGCTACCTCTCTGCCTCTGTAAAGGCTTTCTTTTTGGGTCTTGCTCTGCATTAGTCATTTTCAAATTGTTTCAAGCAAGATTTTTTTTTCTTAATAAAACAACAAAATCTTGTGCAAACTTCAATATATATAAAACACCTAAAAGCAGAGCTACTTTGGTTGAAGGCCAGAAAGTGTAGTCAGTGGCCCTTTATCCCCTCATGTTCACTTTGAGGAACCTCAAAGTTCTGCAGGATGTCGCTTAAAAAGCCCTACCCTAGACTGTGGAGTCTGTCTAAACTCTGAGCCTATTGCCACCTGCAGATTCTGGCCTGACAATCTGCAACCATGTGTATACCCAGCAGGATGTCCAGGTCTGCCTGAGTCCCTTTGCCTGCCCTCAGCCCTGTCCAGCACACAGTGCTCTCTTTCCTCTGCTGAGTGGATAAATAGCCCTGTGTGTGCAGGTCTGTGTGGCCTTATGGCTGATGTGGTCAGTGAAGGACTTGCAAGGAGACATTTTTACAGAATGCTCCACCGCTATTTGTGTTTCCTCTAGCATTTTATAGAACTATTAGATTTCATTGTAACTTCAGTCTCTGTCTAATGAATTCAAACAAATGAGGCAAATATGAATTAAATACTCACATGAAGTGGAAATAGTTCAGGAGGAGGGCCCTTGGTCTGTATATACAATAGTCCCCATCCTCTTGTTCCCTAAATATTTGCAATTCTGTATGCCAAAGGGTGAGCGCATGAATGAAGAATGTGAGCTTGTGTTTAAGATGTTTTGAGATCCAGCCAACAGGAGGCCCTGCCTTTGGTTTGGCCTCAGACAGTGGGTATTTGTTTGTTCTGTACTTTACTTGTGCCTCTGTCTTCCTGAAGTCTTGTTTTAGGAATAAAGGTTGCTCTTTTGCTTGGTCTGACATTGTATGTGCCCCTGCTCAGAAGTTTGGAGGTTAGCTAAGCAGTCCTTCCTGTCCTCATCTTCCTCCCAATTTGGCTTAGAGGCTATGGAAGTGCAAAATTGTTTTCCACTTTGGAAAATGGGTTAGCGGTTTTTCATGAGCAGTCACCTACCTGACGAACATGTATTTACCCAAATGAAAAGATCACATCTATTCGAGGACCTGCACTCAGATGTTCACAGCAGCTTTATTTGTAATAGCTGTAAAATACAAATAATCTAAGTGTTCTTGTGTGAACAGATGAACAAATTGCATTATATCCGTACTGTGGAATACCACTCAGCAGTAAAAATGAACAAACTTCAGAAATATGCAAGAACATGGGATGAATCTCAAAACCATTTTGCTAAACCAAGAAGCTAGACACAAAAAACTCAACTCGATGTTGTGTAATTCCACTTTACATGCATTCTTAAAAAGAAGCAAAACTGTAGTGACAGAAGCAAACAGATGATGATTGTCAAGGATATGGGGAGGGGGTCGGGGGAGAGGGTTGACTGCAAAGGGGCATGAGGGATCATTTTAGGATGAAGTTTTGTCATGTTAGCTCTTACATTTAGGTCTGTGGTCCATTATGAGGTAAATTTTTTGTATGGTGGGAGGTAAGGATCAAGGTAGGTTTTTGTTTGTTGTTTTTGGCATATATATATGCCCAGTTTTTCCAGCACTGTTTGTGAAAAGATTCTCAATTCCTTTTTTTAATATTTTATTTATTTATTCAAAGAGAGAGAGAGAGAGGCAGAGACACAGGCAGAGGGAGATGCAGGCTCCATGCAGGGAGCCCAATGTGGGACTCAATCCTGGGTCTCCAGGATCACACCCCAGGCTGCAGGCGGCGCAACACCAGGGCTGCCCAAGATTCTCAATTCCTCATCAAATTCCTTTTGCACCTTTATTGAAAACCAATTGACCATAATATGTATGTGGGTTTTAATTATTTTTAAAATCACAGAATTTAAGTTTGTAATTTTAAAAATCTGAGTTTTTCTCCAGTTGCAGACTCTGCCCTTTCCATGGTGGATTCCTATTAGTAATAATAGTGATATTAACATTTATTGAGAAACTCCCATTGACCTGACACCACTCTGAAACTTTTACATGTAGCAACTAATATCATCCTCACAACTATACTGTGAAGTATGTTTTATTTGTCTCCATTTTACAGAGGAGGAAACTGAAACTCTGTAACATTCAATAATTTGTCTAAGTACCAAAGCTAAAATAGCAGAGCGGGGATTGGATTCCATGTGCTCAGGCTCTCATGCATTGCTTAAATTCCACACTATAACTGCCTCTCTCTCTCTCTTTCCAGCTCCTGACATATAATAAGTGCCCAACAAATTTTCATCAAATTAACATAATTATAAAACTGTATTTTGATTGTTTACTTGTTTATCGTTACAAAATGATAGTATGCTTTTTTGGGGGGAGGGGAAGCAAATGTGCCATTTATTAAAATTCTAAAATATTCAGTAAGGCTTACTCTTATGTCAAACAGTGTACCAAATGGGAGAAATATGAAGATTAAGAAATGGACAGTAATTAAACAGATGAACAAGTACATCGGCTTGAACTGGTAGATTCTGTTCCCCAGACGACTGACTTCACATGCAAAAACTTTCCATATGCTTTAGATCCTGAGTAAGAGTTCCTTTGCCTGCTTGCTGCATCTTCAACCTTCCAACCTTTTGTTTGATCACCCAAGCCTGGGGCTAATAAACCCTGCCCTCTGTACCTCTTAGGGTTACTGTGAGATCACAGTGATGCTGCCCATGAAAGAATTCAGTAAAATGTACAGAGCTAAGCAGATGTCAGAGACTGTTACCTTGACTTTAAACTTGTTCTAGGTGGTGTGAGGCCAAATGTGATCTGTGTATAGGCGTGGTTTGCAGCCATTGTCTTGGGGTGGCAGAGAGCAAATCTTGGGATGGCATGGAAGGAGACACAAGGATGGAGAGGAATCTGGCCTGGAAAGTGATCAATCCCATGCTGGCTGCCAGGGCCATGACAGTTTTCCAAACACGCCAGTTTGTCCTGAATAGACCTTCTTCCCACAGGTATGTACGAGATGAAGGTCTGTGTTTGCACAGATGTGCCTGGTTCTGCAGTGGACAAAGCTGGGCAGAGAAAAGTCCCCAAAGGAGACTTATTGAGACAATACTGGACAGAGACTTTAAAGTCCTTTGATTTGGGAGATGGGCATTAACTCTGTCAATACAGTAGGCTCTTGACTTATCTCTGGATTAGAAAAATGTAAAAAAAAGAAAAGAAAAATACATCTTAAGCCAAGAACACTCAATGAGGAAATGACAGTCTCTTTAAACAAACAGTGTTGGGAAAACTGGACAATAACATGCATAACAGTGAAATTGGACTTGTATCACTCATATCACTCTTACATCACTCAGAAAAATTGACTCAGGATGGATTAAAGACCTCAACTTAAGACCCGATAGCATAAAAACTTCTAGAAGAAAACAAGCTCCTTGACATTGATGTTGGCAATAGTGGTTTCTGGATGTGACACAAGCAGCATAAGCAGCAAAAGGAAAAATGAACAAGCAGGACTATGTCAAACTAAAAAGCTTCTGCAAGAGCAGAAGAAACAAGCAATGAAATAAAAAGGAAGTCTGCAGAATGGTAGAAAATATTTGCAACCCATATATGTAATAAGGGGTGAATATTCAAAACAGATAACTCATTCAACTCAATAACAAGAAAGCAAATAATCCAATTAAAAATGGGCAGGGGTAGGGCACCTGCATGGCTCAGTGGTTGAGCGTCTGCCTATGGCTCAGGTCATGATCCTGGGGTCCTGGGATTGAGTCCCACATCAGGCTCCCCCACAAGGAGCCTGCTTCTCCCTCTGCCTGTGTCTCTGCCTCTCTCTGTGTATCTCATGAATAAATAAATCAAATTTAAAAAAATACAAATGGGCAGAGGAGCTGAATAGGCGTTTTCCCCAAGAACACATCCAAATGGCCAACAGGCACGTGAACAGATGCTCAGCATCATTCATCATCAGGGAAATGGATATCAAAACCACAATGAGATATCACCTCACACCTGTCAGAATGGCTATCATCAAAAAGACAAGAAACAAGTGTTGGTGAGGATGTAGATAAAAGGAAACCCTGGGCTCTGTTGGTGGGAAAGCAAATTGGTACAGCCACTATGGAAAAAAAATATGGAGATTGCTCAAAAAATAAAACTATACTGTAAGACCCAGAAATCCCACTTTGGGTATATATCCAAAGGAAATAAAAACAGGATTTTGAGAAGCTATCTACCCTCCCATGTTTCTTGCAGCATTATTTTACAATGGCCAAGACATGGAAGCCACCTGCATCTGTTCATGAATGAAGAGGATGTATATGTTATAGAATATTATTCAGCCATGCAAAAGAAGGAGATCCTGCCATTTGCAGCAGCATGGGTGACCTTGGGGCCATTACAATAAGTGAGATAAATCAGACCAGGGAGGACAAATACTGTGTGCCTTGCGCACTAATATGTGGAATCTAAAAAAGCTGAACTCATCGCAATAGAGAATAAAATAGTAGTTGCTGGCGGTGGGCGGGGGGGATTTTGAGGTGTTGGTCAAAGATACAAACTTGCAGGTAGAAGATGAATCAGTGTTGGGATTGTCGTGCACAGCATAGTGATTATAGTCATCAATATTGTATTATGTACCTCAACTTGTCAAGAGGATAGATTAAATGTTCTCACCACAAAAAAGAAAAGAGAAAAGAAATAATTGTGTGTTGTAGGAGAGGTGATAGCTGGCACTGTGGTGGTAATCACGTTGCAATACATAAATGTATCAAATCAATACACATACACCTAAACTTACACAATGCTATATGTCAATTATATCTTAATTAAAAGTATCCAAGTTAATCTGATTCCATAAACACCTATTGAATGCTCATAATGTGCCTGACATTGTACTGAGTACTGCAGGGGCCGTAAAGATGGACGAGACCCCAACCCTGTCGTCATGGAACAGGTGTGCCCCTGGTTGGTTAACTGAGGTGCAGAGGAACAGGATTCTAGAGCAGCGCAACCCATTGAAGTTTGTCCTCCCTGTCTCCATGGGCTCACTTGGTTTTGGCTTCACCTTGATCTTGATTTAAGCCTTGTGCTCTTCCTTGGGTCCCACAAGAAAACAACACGTTAGGTATGCATCAGAATTAGTAAGCCTGTGATGCTTTACTGAGGGTTTGTGAAGGCACCTAGAGGGACTATATTCTTCAGCCTTTAGAATTTCCCTAAAACATTCCTGTTTGATTAGTTTCCTCCCCAATCTCCATCCAGCCTCTGCTGGGAGGCCCATCCACCCTCTTCTTTTTTTTTCCCCTCGGAGAGATTCCTTCCTTTCCACTGAAACCCTGGGCTCCCCAGAGGGTTGGTTCTCCTCTTGCAACACGTTCATCAATACCAAGTGCCTTCTTTACTAAGAAGGAATTCTGAGGGCAGCACTTTCTTTCTTTCTTTCTTTCTTTCTTTCTTTCTTTCTTTCTTTCTGAAAGAGAAAAGAAAGAAAATGGTGTGGCACTTGTCTCTGCCTCTCTCTGTTTTTTCTTTTCTCTTTCTTTCTTTCTTTCTTTCTTTCTTTCTTTCTTTCTTTCTTTCTTTCTTTCTTCTTTCTTTCTTTCTTTCTTTCTTTCTTTCTTTCTTTCTTTCTTTCTTTTTCTTTTTTCTTTTTCTTTCTTCTCTTAAGAGACGAGAGAGAGAGAGAGAGGCAGAGACATAGGCAGAGGGAGAAGCAGGATCCCTGCAGGGATCCTGATGCAGGACTCCATCCCAGGACCCCAGGATCATGACCTGAGCTGAAGGCAGATGCTCAACCACTGAGCCACCCAGGAACCCCAAGAGCAGCACTTTCAAAATGATACACATATGTAGGATTTACTAGCTATTTTCCTATTGAGATAAAATACACAGAACATGAAATTCCCCCTTTCAGTCATTTTAAAGAGTACAATGCAGTGGCTTTTAGTATCTTCACCATGTTATGCAACTACCATTACTACCATTACTACATAATTCCAGAATATTTTCATCATCTCCCCTCCCCCCCCAAAGGAAAGCCTGTACACAATAAGCAATCATTCCTCATTTCCTCCTCTATGACTTGTTCTTCATACTTAACAAGACATCGGGGTGGGGGTGGCGCCTGAGTGGCTCAGGTCATGATCTCAGGGTCCTGAGATCGAGCCCCATGTTGGGCTCCCTGCCCAGCGGGGAGTCTGCTTCTCTCTCTGCCCCTCCCCATGACTCATGCTTGCTCAGACTCTTTCTCTCTTTCTGAAATAAATAACATTTTTTTAAAAAAAAGACATCAGAAAAATCCTTCCAGTTCTAAGGACTCAGTCTCTTAAGGGACTGCAGTATGATTTGGTAATATGCCTGTTGCGCAGTCAGGCAACCATTTCCCTGACACAGGGCACTGCCCCGTCTGTGCCCCTTCTAGCAGTGGCCGGTGGAGACCCAAGTTGGCATGTTCCCATGGCCTGCTGCGATTTGGTTTTAAAGGCTGAGTCACAAAGAAAAAGCGCTTTGTCAAAGGGTGTGCGTACTCTTCAACTTACTTATCAGCATATCACTTTTCCAAAAAGGTTTGTACATTTTTTTGTTCTTTTTTTGTTTTGTTTTTTATTTAAATTAAATTTGCCAACGTACAGTACAACACCTGGTGTTCATCCTGTCAAGTGCCCTCCTTAGTGCCTGTCACCCGGTCACCCTGGTTTGTTTGGAGTATCACAGGACATATTATTCCCTGCTCAGCATGACGTTGCACACCATTCATTCATGTAATTTCACCCACTTTTTGGTCTTTATGCAAAATCTTTTTTTTTTCACCAGTCTGAGCAGACTTCATCTTGGGATCAGAGTGTTGACGGGGGTATTGTTGAGTTCTGCTAGGGATCCTCCTCAGGGAAGGCAGTGAGCTGGGTTGGAAAGGCAGAGATGAGGTGACAGCATCCAAGCAGAAGAGAGTGTGTGAGGGAAGCCAGGCTGGGCGAAGGTGCTGGGCTTGTGCAGGGACCGGCGGTCAGTGGAGCTGGAGAAGGCATGTGATGATGGATCGGGCAGCTGTAGTGCAGTCGGTGCATTGTTCAGGGCATGCAGGCATGGCTGTTTTGGAGAGGGCTCTCATCCGTGAGGACATCTCCCTTGTCTCTTTTGCAGGTGTGGCAATGGAAAGGTTTAACAGGAGGAGCAGAGACACTGCTCCATGTATTAATCCCGCCTGAGCCCAATGTGTTGTGGGAGGGACTTCTGACCGGGCCATCCTCTGCTCTTGCTTCTCTCAATAAGCAAGGACCCAGTCCACTTCTCTCACGCCTCTCACAGAGGGGCTGTGGCCTTCATCGGGTTAAGAAAAGACGTCACTTTTAAATCGCATTAGAGATTGCTTTACAAAGTCATAAAAATGCACGGTCCTACCAACATTATATTACAGTTGCTAAAAATATCGCATGGTCATCGGTTAGCTCAGAGCAATAGATGTCCCACAGACTAATTTAACCATTGGCAGGAGGCCATGCAGTCTCCAGACAGGATCAGAATCAAGCTGGGGGCTGCTAAATATAGAAATATAAATTTGGGTTTGTTTAGAATCATTTGAAAACTGAAAGAACACATAAGCCAGTGTGCAAGCATGGTTGACTCTTCCAAAGGCATAGCTCGTGTGATTTCCCTTCATCAGCTTGCACCTGGGTCTGCCCTGCAGCCCCAACCCTGCTGTCAGTTCTTCAGTGGGAGTATTGGACAGGTTGTCCATGTCTGAAAGTCTTCGCAGGCTGTTGAGGTCACCTGGGCAGGAAAGAGGTTTCTCTCCTAGATACAATGCCATTCTCAGAGGTTTGCCGTCAGGCCTCCTCTGGCCGATCGATGGCAGTGATGAGTTGCAGCAATCTTTCGATCCCTCAGGCTCTTGGACGTCGTGTCTTTGCCACTCTTCCATCCACACGTGGGAATGAATGAGTATCTGTGGCTTCCCCTTGAATTTCATCCAAGGCCAGGGGAACAAGGAGTCCCGAGGGCATGATTCCATGGAGGAAAAAGGCAACAAAGAAAAAATCCTTCTTTGTAGTCATTGTGTCCTGTATGTGCCTCTTGTTTGGTGTTGGTTGCGAGAAGGTACCTCAAGGCACAGACCCACTTACCCCAAGGAGCTGTGGGCAGGTAGGGATCCAAGCCAATGATGAAGAGATATGAAAAGAGAGCAGGGAGGCTCACTCATGTTACTATTGGGGATATCACCACAGGAAACCAGCACGGTTGAGTTATAGGGATCTTTGGGCACATGCCAGGACACCTGGCCAGTTTAACCAGTCCAAAGTGCTCATTAGGTGGCCAGCCAGGCTCTGAAAATCTGCCCTCTGGCTACCCTGTTCGCATGGTTCATGACACTCTCCTCCTTGCCACGATGCTTCTCTCACATCAGCCCCTTTGCAGTCTGCTGGACATGCCAGATCATCCTAACTCCAGGCCCCTGCCTTCCCACCCTGACCTGGATGCTCTTCCAATCAGGGACTTCCATGGACTTCCTCTTTCCTCTTTTAGGGGTTAGTTCAAATATCACCCACTAAGAAGCCTTACTGTAACCACATCACAGGTAGCTTTTTTATAATTCCAGCCCCTCTGCCTGCTTCATCTCTTTCGATGTAACTTACTACCTATTTTTTAAAAGATTTTATTTATTTATTCATGAGAGACACACAGAGGCAGAGACATAGGCAGAGGGAGAAGCAGGCTCCCTGTGGGGAGCCTGATGTGGGACTCAGTCCCAGGACCCCAGGATCATGACCTGAGCCAAAGGCAGATGCTTAACCACTGAGCCATCCAGGTGCCCCAGCTTGTTACTACCTACTATATATCATATCAATCTTTGCTTATTATCTGCCTCCCCGCCCATGCACGCTGCATAAAGGGACTCAAACATCTATGAATAAACGATGACGATTGTGTTCATTCTCTATACCTGGAAAAAACTGAACCACAAATTAGACTTTTGCATGCAAATTCCTGCAGGAATTCACGCACTTGTTCTTTCAAGACATGATTTATTCTTCCTGTGTTATTGTAATCACACTTGTAGATGTGTAATTGCAGATTGAGACACAAGGTCTGAGGCAGGGCAATGTGGAGTGCAGGAGGAAGGCCACTGGAGAATGACACCCTTGAGATCAGGAGGGCTGGCCTAGGGAAGGGTAGGGAGAGAATATCCAGAGAAAACAGCGTGTACCCCATACTTTCTCATTGCTGCGACACACGCGCTCCCATTTCTGAATTTGGGATGAGTCTTAGCATGGAGGGCATCTTATGGTCACTTCTGGCCACGTGATAGTCCTGACCTGGTGTCACTACCCATGTGAGAATCACACTGTTGGCTTATGATGGTATGGAAGGACAGTTTGAGAGCCACTTTGAGAAAGGAATATAAATCTCAATCTTCCTCTGCAAACCTTCATTGACACCTGGCTCAACCAAGAAAGAACCTACATTGTAAATTGCAGGATGCATGTCCATAGCCACAAGAAAATCTCAGAGACCACTGAGAAAGAAACCTCATGTCACCAACACTCTCGAGGTCATGGAGGATGGACTATGTGAAGGAACGTGGACAGTGAGGACTCAGAATTGAAAAGAGATTCCTAAGTGCCACACTCTCAACATAAAGAGACTTTAGAAAGAGCATGATCAGTTAATGAATGAATGAATGTTTTTTTTTTTGTTTTTGTTTTTTTTTTTTTTTTTAGATTTTATTTATTCATGAGAGGCACACAGAGAGAGACAGAGACACAGGCAGAGGGAAAATCAGGCTCCCTGTGGTGAGCCCAATGCAGGACTCAACCCCAGGACCCCAGGATCATGACCTGAACCAAAGGCAGATGCTTAACCATGGAGCCACCTAGGTTCCCCATGATCAGTTAATTTAGCACATAGTTTCCTTTTTATGTAGGTGAAAGAGCAATAAATGCTTTAGTTCTCTGTATACATAAGCCTTAAAAGAACTCTTTCTTTTTTTTTCTTAAAGATTTATTTCTTAAACAAAGAGAGAGAGGGAAAGAGAAAATCCCAGATTCCCTACTGAACGTAGAACCCCCCCAAAGGACTTGATCCCATGACCCTCAAATCATGACCTGAGCCAAAATCAATTGTTGGATGCTTAGCCTTCTGAGCCACCCAGTCTCTCCAAGAACTCTTTTCTGGAGCACTTCTGAATGTTAAGAGAACATAGTGTCTAGAACGTAGATGCCTGAGTGGCTCAGTCGGTGAAGTATCTGCCTTCGGCTCAGGTCATGATCCTGGGGTCCTGGGATCAAGTCCCACACTGGGGGGTCCCTGCTCCATGGGGAGCCTGCTTCACCCTCTGCCTCTGCCTGCCACTCCCCCTGCTTGTCCGTACTCTCTCTCTCTCTGTGCCAAATAAATAAAATCTAAAAGAGAGAGAAAGAGAGAGAACATAGTGTCAACCTTTTATGGGTAGGGGGTTTCTTTCTCAAAGCCCCGTACATCTGAGAATGGGTGAGATCTTGGATTGGACGCAGTGGAGGAAACTGAGCATGGCTATGGGAGTGGAGAACAGTGCCAGGTGATGGGGACAAGTGGTGAGGGGCACCCGGTGTGGTAGGGGAATGGGGGGCTGGGGGCTCCGGCAGGTGTATTCCGGGAAAGGATGGTGCCTCGGGGAGGAACTGCCCAGCTGTTCTCTGCTGCACTAGTGTGGCCTGTCCCCCAAACAGCCCTTGGTGGAAGTTAAATGTAGGAATTAATTTACTACTGACATCGAGGAAAAACACATGGCACGCAGACACAAAACTCACTCTCCAAATGACCCCAAATAAATAAACAGAAGGTCCTAGGCACCCCTTAGGGATTACATAGGGAAGAGGAAGAGAAGGGTACATAGGGAAGAGGAAGAGAAGGGTGAGGGAACGTCTGTGGATGGGATTGGGGTGAGGAGGGGAGCCGTCTGTGCAGATCCCGGTTAGCTGTCCCTCCAGGTCATTCAGCATTTGCTAGCAGTAAGTGGAATTGCCCCAGTTTGTTTTCTCATGAAAATGTCAGCTTGAGCGCTTAGAGGGAGTAATTCTTTCCTTAGGGCCCTGAAAAAAAAAAAAAAAAAAAGCAGCCCTTTTTATTTTGTTGCCCTCGGGATGAAAGAGGTTTTTTGCTCTTGTTCCATGTTTCCAGTTTGCTGGTCTTCTTCAGATTTGCTTACGCAGAGGCCGGTATAAATTTCCAGGTGGAAGAGACGAGTTGCTGACATGTTTGTTTGGTCTGAGCCAGAGCTGTCAGCCTGGCCTGCCCGGGGCCTCAGAGCGATGGGCTCTTGACTTCCCCGGGCCTGTTCCCCAGGTGAGACCTGCCACCCACCCCCCCCCAATGCTGCTTTCTTTGCAAGACATTTTAATAGGATGGGGCATAAAAGGGATAGGGCTACATAATTCTTGTTAATGAATGTGCTGGTCAGTTACCTCGTGTTGATTACTCACTGACACAGACAGCTGTCAGATTTTGTTTGGGCTCAAGCCTGAAAATGACTTGTAGCTCTTGTTGGAGTGCTTCGTTTGCTGCGTCCTCTTCCCTCCCCTCCTCTCCCTGCTCCTCCTCTCTGCTCCCCCTCCCTTTTCCCTCCTCCCCTTTCTCCTCCCCCTCCTCCCTGTCTCTCCTCTCCCTTTTCACTCTTTCTCCCCATCCTCCTTTCTCTCCTCCCTCCTCCCCCTCCCCATTCTCACCCCCCACCTCCCTCCCCCCCATCCTCCTTACATTCTTTTTACTAAAGAGTAGAGCAGAGACCACTGTTTGGTTGTCTGGCTCCTGAGAGACTCATCAGCTATCACCGCTGGAGAGGATGTCAGAAATCATAGAAACAGGGTTTTCATCCTGCTCTGAGGAGTCTGAGGGGTTGCCGGGGCCAGTCTATGGGAAGGGATGAAAGCCTGGAGGGCAGAGCTTTCACCCCAGCCCCTCCCATGCAGCTACAGAGGTTGGTCCTCTTCTCCCTCCTGTGCCAGCCATCTCTGTCTCCAGGTGTGAGGAGAGAAAGGTTTGAGTCTCGGGGAAAGTCTGCATCAGGCTTCTCACTTACATCTGGGGGGCGCTGAGGTTCCAAGAGGTCAAGCTGTTTGCCTGGGGTTGCCCAGCTTCTTGGTAAGGGGGGTTGGGCGGGAGCCTTGCCCTTTCCCTGTGGCCTGGCTCTTCGTAGAGCCAAGCAGGGAGCTGCCCTGAGAGGCCTCGAGGAAGTGGGAAGTACTGTGCTTCCGTCTCCGGTATGTGAAGCAAGATGGGTGTTTTGAAATACCTCTTGGGCCACAGAAAATGGTATTTCCCTGTGGTCACAAAGAATAGCTGTGCAACCGTGGCCTGGCCCGTGGTCTCCCTTACAACTGGGTGAGAGCACATAGTGTCTGGACTCTGTGGTGTGGGACGGAGCCACTTCCTAGTTTCACTATACATAAAGGTTTCTCTCTCCCTTTTTCTTGTTTATTATCACTTGGAGTGGGTTTCTGCAGTGGGGGATGAGGGGGTGGTAAGTTCTGGAAAGATGCACCAATTCTACGATATTTCCAAGCAGTGTGAATTTAATATTCAGGTTGGAATCTTACTTAGGTTAATTGACCTAGAAAAACATTTCTAAAAAAATTATCAAATGTAAATAAAACCATTCTACATGTTTTTTTTTTTTTTTTTAACATTGCCTTTGTGGTTGTAATTAAAAGTTTTTTTTTTTTTTTTGAGAGATAATACAGGATAGTATTGTGATAAGAGGATGGAAACCAAGCTCTGCTCTGTGCTAGCTGTGCGACGTCGGGCAAGTAAGTCACTTACCCTCTCTGTGCCTGGGATCTCCTCCTCTATAAAATAGTGATGATAACCATACCTTACATATGGGGTCGCTGTGCAGATCACATGCGTTGCTATATAAAGCCGTACAACAGGGCCCAGGGCAGGATGCATTGTGATTTATGGATCTGAGCATGGGTATCTGTCAATGGTTCTAGAAAATTCTTGGTTTACGTTGCTTTAAATATTATCTCTTCTCCATTCAATGGGGCCTTCTCAGGACTCATAGTACATCTTTTTTTTAATTTTTAATTTTTTTCTAGATTTTATTTATTTATTCATGAGAGTCACAGAGAGAGAGAGAGAGAGGCAGAGACACAGGCAGAGGGAGAAGCAGGCTCCTTGTAGGGAGCCCGATGCGGGACTCGATCCCAGGACCCCAGGATCACAACCTGAGCTGAAGGCAGATGCTCAAACACTGAGCCCTCAGGTGCCCCATAGCACATCTTTTATATTTCCATCTCTTTGTCTCTGGAGGGTCCCCTGAATAATTTCCTTGGTTCTACCCTTCAGTTCACTGAGCTTCTAATGTACTCTGTCTTGGTGCTTTGTGATGATTTGTGGAGACAAGCAGTGGTGCACAGTAATCCATCCTCTTCTTCTGTGTCAATAGTCTCCCAGATGGACACACGGCCCTTCAGCTATATGACCGTTCCCTCGCTCCTCTGTCATTGGATGTAGCCACGGGACTAAGTCTTCAGTGGATGTGAGTGGAGGCGGTATGCACCATGGGACACACTTTTTCTCCTTCCTGACAGCTGGGATAATGTTGTTCAAAGAGTTATCTGTGGGACACAGCAGGTGCATAAACTGTCACCGCTTTGCGATGGGATTAGTTAAAATATAGAAAAGCATTTAGATGTTTATATCAATTCAGTCCCCTAATGCTATACCTGAGCATTCTGGCAATAATTCGTCTTCTTCTTCTCCCTCCTCCATGCTCTTCCTTCTTCCTCCTCCCTCCTCCTCCTTCCTCCCTGCCTCCTTCCTCCCTGTTCCCCCCTCCTTCCTCCTTTCTTCCTCCTCCTCCCTCTTCCTCCTTCATCCCTCCTCCCTCCTTCCTCCCCCTCCTCCCCCTCCTTCCTCACCCTTCCTTTCTCCTTCTCCTGCTCCTTCCTACCCCTCCTCCTCCCTCCTCCTCCTTCCTCACCCCTCCTCTTCCTTCCTCCACCTCTTCCCTCACCCTCCTTCCTGCTCCTTCCTCACTCCTCCTTCCTCCTTTCCCTCCTCCTCCCTTCTCTTCCTTCCTTCTCCCTTCTCTTCCTTCCTTCTCCCTCATCCCTTCTTCTCCCCCCTCCTTCCTCCCTCCTCCTTCCTCCTTCTGCTCCTCCTTTTCCTCCCTCTCCTTTTTTTTTATGTTTTACAAAAGTAATGGTTCAAAAAGAGTTGGGGGGGAAAAACTGTCCTGTCACCTGCGCCTGTGGTCAGATGAAGTTAATGTCCTAGGGGATGGGCTGAGCAACAGAAAGGAAGGAACCTATATCCCTGAATGACTACCTGGAATAGAACTGCCTGCCAACCTGGAGCACTCACACCAGACCATTACACAAGAGGGAAATAAAGCACCATCTCTTTTAACCTACAGAATTATTGTCAGATCTCTTCCTGTGATGGTCAAGCCAAATCTCTGTGGTTGGTTATTTTTTTTAATAGATTCTCATTCCTTGATCATATTTGCAAGCCTCTGTTGTTTTTAAATCTTGCAACATTTGTTAAAATAAAGTCTTGTTTAAGTACCAAGATAGAACAGATAGAAACTTTCAAACAGAGGTGACAAATCACCATATGCAGATATTCATCAGGAATTTCTGAGAACTTGTTCTGCAACATTTAGATGCTTTTAATTACTTTGAGAGTATAAAAGGATTAAGAGAGCAGAGGAGCAAAGATTTTAGGGAGAAAGACCTCTTTAGGAAAATCGAATATCGAAAGCTCTATCCTGTCTCGCACTGAAGCACTTGGGTACCAGAGTTGCTGAAGGGCCAGAGTAAAGCCTGCCCTGTGGGGGCAGCAGATATTTGGGTCGATTTGGTTAATTACTTTAAAAGTTGGTTGCAAATATCTTGATTTTGTTTCTCTCTCCTTTAGCTGCCTGAGATGGAGCATTCATAGAAGTAGCATGCGTTCATTTTTCAGGGCTTCTGTAACAGAATACTGTAAGCTGGTGCCTTGAAATGACAGAAATGTATTATGTCACAGTTCTGGAGTCCAGGAGCTCAAATTCAGGATGGCAGCAGGGCCGTGATCCCTCTGAAGCCTCAGGCAAAGGGTCCTCCTTGTCTCTTCCAGCATCTGGGGGGTCTCAAGCTTCCCTGGACATGGGGGAAGTATCACTCCGAGCTCTGCCTATGTCTTCACGTGGCTGTATATATACAGCCCTGTGTCTGTGTCTTTATATATTGTTCTCCATGTGAGTCCAGATCCAAACGCCCCTTTTTATTATTAATTTTTAATTTTATTTAAATTCAATTTGCCAACAGATAGTATAACAGCCAGTGCTCATCCCACAGCCCTCCTCTGTGCCCGTCCCCCAGGTACCCCATCCCCCAGCCCACCTACCCTTCTGCAACCCTTTGTTTGTTTCCCAGAGTTAGGAGTCTCTCATGGTTTGTCTCCCTCTCTAATTTTTCCTTTCTCAGTTTCCCTCCTTTCCCTTATAATCCCTTTCACTATATCTCATATTCCACATATGAGTGAAACCATATGATAATTTTCTTTCTCTGATTGACTTATTTCACTCAGCATAATATCTTCCAGTTCCATCTGTGTAGATGTAAATGGTAGGTATCTGTCCTTTCTGATGGCTGAGTAATATTCCATTGTGTATATAGACCACATCTTCTCTATCCATTCATCCGTCAAAGGACATCTGGCTCCTCCCACAGTTTGGCTATTGTGGACATTGTTGCTGGGAACATTGTGGTGCAGGTGCCTCTTCAGATCACTATGTCTGTATCTTTGGGGTAAATACCCAGTAGTTCAATTGCTGGGTTGTAGGGTAGCTCTATTTTTAGCTTCTTGAAGACCCTCCATACTGTTTTCTAGAGTGGGTCCACAGCTTGCATTCCCACCAACAGTGCAAGAGGATTCCCCTTTCTCCCCATCCTTGCCAACATTTGTTTCCTTTCTTGTTAATTTTAGCCATTCTCACTGGTGTAAAAGGATATCTCATTGTGCAAACTCCTATCTTCTTATAAGGACCCCAGTCCTGCCGGATTATAGGCCCACTATTCTCCAGACTGACCTCATCTTCACCGGTTACACCTGCAACAACCCTATTTCCAGGTAAAGTCATGCAGTGTATTGGGGGTTAAGACTTCAAAATATCTTTTGGTGGGGGGGGGGGCACAACTCAACCTGTAACATAGGGAGACATGGTAAAGGACTTGGGGAGTCACAAACAGATGAGAAATTCATCTCTCAGCTTCTGCTTCCTGCAACTCCTACCTCAGTCTAGGTCCTTACTGTTTCATCAGAGTTATGATATAAACTTCCTTCTCCAAAGACTCTTGATCCTCCAGCCTTGTCCCTTATTCTGTGCCCCATCACTGAGGACTGCCTCCCACTCCCTCACCCCCACATTGTGTCTCTGGTCCCCAGGGGCAATCCTGCTTACCTCCCCTCCCAGCCCCACACCTTGGCTGGGCACACAGACAAGTCACAGCCCTGACCCTCCTTCCTCTCCCAACAGGATACATATCCTGCCTCTTGGCTTCTTTCCCAGCACATAGTGAGCCTCACATGTCCAGAAGTCTTGCCCTCTAGTGCCCTTCCTCCCTGACCTCTCTGATCAAACCATCTGCCGGACGCTGGGCCCCCGCCACCCGCTTGAGGCCCACTTCCATGTCTTGGAGCTTGTGATCTCCGAGGACACTGCAGGAGTGAGAGCGTTCTCGCTGTGGATCTTGAGACCATTGATGATTTTCCGTCAGGGCTAGTATGGCAATGATATGCACCCGCCAAAGCACAGGGAGCTGTGCTCATAGAGGGGAAAGGTAGAACCATTGGAGGAACATCTCATGCTAGAAAATATCTGTGTGGAATGTCTGAGATTCCACTGGGGACCAGAGTTTAGACTTCCTGCCAGATTAATCCTTTGTGTTTCTACAAAGTCACTAGTAGAATATGTGCCCAGTGTGTTAGAGAAAAACTATGTCAAGCTTTTAGCTCAGGTTAACCCAGGAGCACAGATTAACTTCCTTACAATGGTATTGCCCAGAGAAGATGTCTCCCAGAGGAGGAAGGCATATATTAGGATGGTGAGGTTGAGAGCTTTGGGCCAGGTGTTGGGGAGACCTCACTTCATTTCAGGTTTCTCATCTGCAATATGAAAAGGTGAGCCTGTTCATGAAGCCCTTTTAGCCCTAACATTCTAATTATAAAAAAAAAAATAAAAACTTTTATTTTTTATTTTTAAAGCATAAATAACAGTTTTTAACAGCACTATAAAATCATAGGCAGAGGGAGAAACAGGCTCCCTCGGGGAACCGGATGTGAGATTTGATCCCAGGACCCTGGGATCATGCCCTGAGCCAAAGGCTCCACCACTGAACTACCCAGGTACCCCTAAAATCAAAACGTTTTATTTTTTTAATTTTTAGATTTTATTTTTCATGAGAGACAGAGAGATAGAGGTAGAGATACAGGCTGAGGGAGAAGCAGGCTCCCTGCAGGGAGCCTGATGTGGGACCGGATCACAGGAGCCCAGAATCACAGCCTGAGCTGAAGGCAGATCCTCAACCACTGAGACACCCAGGTGCCCCTAAATCAAAACCTTTTAAAGTGCACTACACCGCAAACCTTTTAAATGTCTGTACCTCAATTCAATATTTATACACTTTTGTTGCCAGAGAAAAATCCAGTGACTTTTTTTTATCTATCCCAATACTCCAAATCCAGGACAGAAACATATCTACAAATTAGTTATGGAAAATTAAAAAAATAAAACTATATGAACCTGGAAAACTTAAAATCCTCAGACTTGATAAAATTCACATTTTCATTTCTCCCCCCCCCTCCAAACACACAGGCAGTCTAAAAATTGTTCCATCTGAACACATTGTCCAGATGGGTCTTGATCCATCCCTCTTGTGGAGCAGCGTGGCCAAAAGTTTCTCTCCCCCCACCCCACTAAATCAAAATCAACTTTGTTAATGCTTTAAAGGTGAAAGCGTTTCTGAATACTGCAAAAGCCATTCCTACCTGAGACTGCCTTTCTCTTTTGCCCTAATGAACTTACAGTTCAAATCTGGGAAAAGTTCTTTGAAGATTGTGCATCATTGTAGGTCTCTATGGATAGGGCCATTCAAAGTAGGTTTTTTTTTTTTTTAATAAGATTTTATTTATTTATTCATGAGAGACACAAAGAGAGAGGCAGAGACATAGGCAGAAGGAGAGGCAGGCTCCCTGTGGGAAGCCCGATTCCAGACTCAATTCCAGGGCCCCAGGATCACTCCCTGAGCTGAAGGCAGATGCTCAACTGCTGAGCCACCCAAGCGTCCCCAAAGTAGTTTTCGTAACACTAGTTTAGGTGCGTTTGGAGGTCTCTCAAAATCAGTTCTTTGCTTTAAAAAAAAGAAGAAATTATACTACTGAAGATAAAATATGTGTATGCATAGACTCTTAATTTGGCCAGGAATCTGTACAGCCAATTGGGTAACCAGAGGTACAGTGGTGTAGTCAGGAGGCAGGTGGCGTTGGCAGGTTGCTGTGGATGTTCACTGCTTATGCGTTTGGCATCCATTTCTCTTCCTCTCCCTGCCAGTCAGCAGCCCCCGTGGCCCTTTGGGAAACCCTGCACTTGTTGCTGCAGGGCTGGGCCCCCTCTTGGAATTAGCAAGTCTAGGAAACCCCGCCCCCTCCCTCCACCGATTGGCCAATCGCTTTCCTCCGGCCACAGGGATTGGTTCAGAGTGCAAGCACCTGTCCTTTTGGGGGGACCGGGTCCTCTGTGGAAGTGAAGGAGGAAGCACGAAGCCCCCATTGCCCCGGCTGGCAGCCGCTTTACCATCATGAGGGAAGCACACCTGAGGATAAAGGTGAGGTGCACCAAAATGAAAAAAAAAATATATGAGTGTGTGTGGAGGAATCTAATGGGGAGAATGGAAACAGGGAAAAACAGTAAATATAAATACGTGAATGAGGTTAGCATGCAAGGGAATTAAGTAGGGTCAGGCGATGGGCATGATGGGGAACCATCTTGGATAACCTAAGCAGAAGCCCACGGACGCATTAACTTCTTGGGATGTGACCCTGTGCACCTGCTGCCCTCACAGCCCTCCCGGCCTCAGGGACCGCAGCCCCTGTGCGGTGTCTTACATCCATGGACCAATGGTCAGGCTTCTGCAGTTGACCACAGGGGGCATCCCGACAAGAAACAGAGGCTTCCCAACTCACCCTTAGCCGGTGTCTGCTTGGAAGGAGGGAAAAGAGACTTTCACCTTACAGCTTCCCCGCCTCGCAGCCTTGCCAAGGAATGTGGTCTGGGAGAGAAGAATTTCCACAGCTGTGTGCGGGGTGGTGCTGCGAGGGCCAGGACAGCGCGGGTGTTGTTAGCCTGTGTGGAAGACCTGGCCTTTGCAAACAGGTCAAGGAAACTTAGAAGAAGAAGAAAAAATAACGAAAGAGATGAAGGCAATGGTGGGAATGGTGGGCAAAACAAACAAACAAAAAAACATGAACAGAATTTGGACTATTTCTCCTTGAGGAGAGGATTCCAAAAGCAGACGACTCACTCAGTAGCTTGATTTGGGGGAAGAAGACCCTCTCTCCTCTGGGCTTCCATTTGCTCCTCTGAGACATGAAGGAGATGAACTATACAATCCATATGGGGACTTCGAGCCCTAAACTCTGTGATTCTGGGCATGACTTTTACATGTAGGAAAAATGTTTATGCATAAGGAGGTGGTGGCTGTTTTTCAATTCCATTGCAGCAAGAGAAGAAAATAAGAGATCTGAGGTGAAATGTCTTTTTTTTTTTTTTTTAAGGTTTTCTTTATTTGACAGAGAGAGAGAGAGAGAGAGAGCACAAGCAGTGAGCAGGGAGCCTGGACCCGATCTCAGGACTCAGATCACAACCTGAATCAAAGGCAGACACTTAACCAACTGAGCCACCCAGGCGCTCCTGAGGTGAAGAGTCTTGACCTTGAGAGCTGTTTTAACCTGAGGAGAGCAAAATGGAGATTAGGAAATCTCAATTCCTGCAAATATATAAAGAATTAACATACTGTTAGTTTTCTGGAATGGGATAGTCCCCAGAAGCTGCTCCCTAAAAAGATGAATTTGAATTGCGTGGCAATTAATATGTTGAAATCTAACCACTGGGTTCTAAGTTCTTAAGGAGGGTTCTTGTGGGCAGCCCGGGTGGCTCAGCGGTTTAGCGCTGCCTTCAGCCCAGGGCCTGATCCTGGAGACCTGGGATCAAGTTCCGCGTCAGGCTCCTTGCATGGAGCCTGCTTCTCCCTCTGCCTGTGTCTCTGCCTCTCTCTCTTTCTCTCTGTGTCTCTCATGTATAAATAAATAAAATATTTTTTTAAAAAAAAGAGAAAGACTCTTGCATGCCAACAGAGAGGTCTGGGGTGACTTCTGACTTGTTGGCTGTGCATTTTCAGCTCCATGAATCCTTCATAAAGAGGAGGTGCTCTCTGAGCTAAGCAGTGGGGTTTCTGATGCTGAGATGGACAAAGAGCAAAATTTGGGAGAATCAGGTTTTTTGTTATTGTTGTTTTTTTTAATTAAAACAATGCTCTAAATTGAAAGAAGGTGGTAGGGAGTATAATGACCTTCCCCCCTCAATATGTCCAAGTCCTAGTCTCAGGAGTGTGTGAATATGTTAATTCCTGGGGCTTAGAGATTTTTGCAGCTGAGATTAAGGATGTTGAGCTACATTTATTTTGGATTACTCAAATATGCCTGATGTAATCACAGGGGTCCTTAGAGATGGAAGAAGAGTGAGAGGCAGGAAGGCCAGAAAAAATGTGACAACAGAAACAGAGGTTGGGGATGTTTTAACTTCTGGAAGGGACTTTAGCCAAGGACTTCAGAACCCTCTAGAACCAGGAAGGGACAAGGAAACACATTTTCCCCTAAAGCCCCTGGAGGTCACATGGCACTGCTGACGCTTTTATTTTGGTCCAAGGAAACCCATTTTGGACTTCTGACTTCTGCAGCCATAAGATAGTACATTCTGGTTGTTTTGAGCCACAGAGCCCAAGTCATTGGTTACAGCAGCAACTAGACGCTAAGCAAAGAAGACAGAATGGATTGATGCAGAAAAAAAAATGACTTTGGGAACAGAAAACACAGAGCTGGGCTGGTGATGGGGACTTGTGTGCTGGTGGACATTCTGCACTGGGATGCTGATCTGGAAGCCCGGAGGACGTGGGGACACAATGGTGCCAGGGAAGGGAGGAGGTGATGTGCCCAAGGATAGCCAGCTGGAACCTTTCCTCCTTCCTGGGTGTTTCAGCTTGCAGGGCCCTGGAAGCAGAGCCTGGGTTCAAGGCTTATGTGTGAGTCATCAGTGTGACAGTCGGGGGATGGGCCACAGTCATGGGGAAGCAGGGAGGAGTGAGAGGCGGGGCCAGGACGTGTTCCTGGGGTAGCCACTATTCTAGGACAGGTGGCAGGGGCGGCAGGCCCTGCCAGGGGTGTTCAGGCTTTTGGCCTGTGCCCAGCGACCACCTCCTGCTCATTGGATTCATTTGTATTAACTAGCTGCTCCTTCTGTATGCAAGTCATATTCCGTGGCAGTCACTCACCACCTGTAGGTAGCTCATGTGGTATTTCCAAGATTCCAAACATTTTTTTCTCCCTCATTGAAATTTCCGATATTTTCTTCTCTTTGCTTTTTAACGCATTGAAGTGCTTATCCTATGATGATACGAGTCTAGGAGTGGAGACATACCTCCTGAAAGAAAAATAGCTCCGAGGGGGATAATGCATTCGGGGTGGTGGTGGTGGGGGACATCCGTGTCTGATGGCCTAGGGGTGTAAATCAGGCGGGGCTCCATGGAGAATGACACAGATCCCGGTCAGAGAGAGCTGCTGCAGAGTGATGTCTGGGGTGCATTTGCACAGCGAAAATGGCATTCCTGGTCACAGTGAACCTCTTTGTTTTTAATAGCTGCTATGCTCCTACTCACGCGGAGCCTGTGTCTCCAGAGCTCAGAGCAACGGGTCATATTTGGCCAGGACTGGAGAGAGAAGGGGAGGAAGAATCCACTGGCAGATATGGGACATAGTGCACATTTGGGTTTTGGCTTCCACGTTCAAGTGGCTGTGCCAGGAGGACCCAATTTTCCTGTGGCCATTGGCCTTCCTGACTCTTAGCTTCCACCTGTGCTTGGGCTCAGGTGGTCGGCCCCCCAGCCCACGGGGACAGAATCCGTCCTATCCTTCTCAATGGAGTGATGGCTCCTTCCATCCTTCCTGTCTTCCCCTTCCACTCCTGGGCCCGGCCTCCCAGGATTGCCCATCCTGTGCTCCCCACAGGTGTCTTCCAAGAGCCCCCATCACCACTTGCCTGTCTTTTTGTCATGTTTTGAGGGTGAAAAGCTGCTCTTTGCTTTCCAAAACAGCACCTCCATCACTGTGGGTGCTTCCTTCTTCCCCTCCTTTTTTTTTTTTTTTTTTTTTTTTTTGTGGGTGGAGCTGGGTATTTGTATTCAGTTACTCATTCATTAAACAGCATTGAGTTAACAATTATCGAGTGCCATCTTGGTGCCATACACTGTTCAAGGCACTGGGGACATAGTGATGACAAGACAGACCAACTCCCTCCCAGCGGAAGTTATGTTCCAGTTGAGGAGTGAAGACAGACAGTCAATAAGCAATAATATAAAATCAATTACCAGAGTAAGATCAGAGAGTGGAGCATGCTACGGATGAAACTACGGGATGAGATGGAGAGAGACTCAGGGTGTTTTGGTGCCTTAATATAGATGCTTCTGGACGGCTCACCGAGGAGGCCACTGATACTCAGAGGACTAGAGGTGACCGTTTTGAACTATCTGGGCAGAGTGTTCAAGGCCAAGGGAGCTGCAAGGCCAGTTGTTCCTGGGCAGCAATGCATTTGGCATATTCCAGGAATGGAAAACAAGACCACTGCGGCTGGAGGGATAAACTGGGTGCACAAAACTCACCCAGAGTGGGGAAAAAAAGAAATGATAGAAATAGAATGCTCTCTGTAGGGTGTGGGCCTCTTGGGAGAATGTCATATGCTTTCACGGCCACGATTTGCTAATGCGGAAAGCAGGCACCCTGCCTGCCGTCCACTGACCTACGTGTGCATTCTGAAGGAGCTACAGGCTGGTTCCCCTCATTCTCCCCCACCAATCTCCTCCTGTTTCCAGGGTGTGCCGAGATCCCTGAGCAGGTGGGACCCATAGTGTGCTCCATCCTGCTCTCCCCGGCACTCGGAGAAGCCCGTTTCTTCTCTCCCGTGCAGGAGGGGCATGGACTGTGGGTGGGGGTGAAGGGGGGAGCGGTTCCTGCTTCATTGTGTCCATTGCACCCTCTGGGAGGGTGTCATGAGGATGCACTAGGGTGCCACAGCGTCCAATGCACAGGGCATGCTCAGCAAATGTCCCCATGAGGGGTGGGCAGAAACCAGACATGGTGCCATCCCCACCTGGCTTTTGAATGAAAGTAACACAATTCTCTCGTGATGAAATCTAATCGCACAGGAAACAATGGGTAAGTATGAGGACTTTCAAACCTGGGGCCTGGCTTCTGCTCACACTGAGAAAATGGAAAATCCTGTCCTTATCAGACTCCCAGAATAGCTCGCTCCTCCCAGCTCAGCTCTCAGGGTTAATCTCAGCCCCAAGGTGGGCCTCCTCCTTTGGGGCGGTGTGTGTGTGGGGGGGCTCTCTGTGCTTCCTTATCAGAGGGAGAGCATTGCTCTGCTCCACTGGCAAACCTCAGTGGCTCCTCCTCTAAGCCAGGGGATGCACTTGGGCCTGGAAGACCCAAGGAAGGTGATGCAGGTGTCCATGGCTATTTAACACACACACACACACACGCACACGCACACACACACACGGGCCCTGTGCTGGACTCTGCATTCTGCTTCCTGGGGGGAATAATGCTTTCCAACGCACCCTCTTCTCCTAGCAAGGAGGACCTTGTAGGATGTGAAGAGTCGAGTGTTTTCTCGCCTCTAGTTGGATTTTAAGAAGTTAAAATTATTTCGGTGGAAAGCAGTTGCCCAGAGCCAGCGTGCTTCTGACAGCCCACTCTGCCCCACTGTTGTCCTTGGGAAGTACCTGCTGGGCACCTCCTCCCTGGCTCAGCTGCCAAGCTGTGCCCCAAGTACCTGTCATCTTGTCCCGACTACCCTGTTGTGAATGCTTCTTGCATGTGGCCATTTGCCTGTACAGATGTCAGCTGCCACGTGTGGTCACATATTCAAGGCATTACTTGTCCTGTAGGGAAGTGAGCAGAAATGAGGTGGAATGGGTTCAGCCCTTGACATAGAATCTGAACATCCAGTTGGGAGTTGTGGCTGTGCCACTTTCTAGCCACATTTCTTTAAAATGGACAGAAGACCTGGTCAACCTCACTGCTGAATCCAGGCTGTAGTGAACATCACGGTCCCATAATGGCCTTCATCCTTTCATCTTCATGTAGAAAGTCATTTACACCAAAGAAGAATTTAGATCATCTCAGCTGTGTGTATCTGGTTTTCTGCATTTGCAAAACAAAACAAAAACAAAACAAAACAAAAAACAAGCAAGCCAGCCAGCCTTTTGGGACATACTTATACTAAATATCCATTCACCGTTTATCTGAAATTCTAATTGAACAGGGCATCTTGTATTTACATTTGCTAAACCTGGCAACCCTACAGGAGAAGAAATTCACTGCGTATTTATTTATATCTATCAAACTGAATGATGGATGCGTAGACTGGTCCTGGGTCCCCATTTAGAGGCAGAGTCTGAGTATTTTCTGGGAGTTCGTAGGAAGACTGTACTATATCTGCTGTCGTGCCAAATCTCGATGTGAAACCAGAACAATTCAATCAGTCCTTCACAGTCTAGATGTTTGCACCGGGTAGACAAAATATCGAGATGTTTGGCAGGATCGCTCAATTGTCCTTTGGAAGTCTGGCATCCTACATCTATAGCTTGTGAGATCGTCCTGTGCTGGGACAGTATCTGTAAACTCAGTTCTCTGATCTCCGATAACCCCATGTCCCCTCTCCCCTTCTTTTACAATGGGGCCTGGGACATGCTACTAGAATTTTCAAGGATTCGGCTGAGGTCTGGACATGCTTTGCATTTTGTTCATTTTTTTGGCCCACGTCGTGCATGTAAGTACAGTTGTTTTACTTCAGTCTGCTGATAAAGCTCAGACTTCTGCAGACTCCTTTTTTCTTCATTCCTATTATGCAGGAAACCCAGCAAGAGAGTCAAGATTTTTTGTTCTCCCCCAGAGCACAATGAACTGACATAAATCCTGTGCATGTAATAACACTCTGACCCCGTTAAGAAGACGGATGGGGAACAGTGACTTCAAACAGCATTGGGAGCCCCTTGCACCTTAGAGGTTCTTCTGAGAAAAGGCATATCCATTGATTCATTAGTCATTCATTCATTCAACCAGCTTTATGGATCCCTGAGCCACATGGGAGAGAGGATGAAGGGTGGTGGGGCACAGTAGCTACAAGCACCATCTCTCCAGTCACTTGGCCTGGGTTCTTTCTATTCCTAGGTCTGTGGCCCAGCCTGGGGGAGTTGCTCTGCATGTCTGCACCTCCATTTCTTTCCTTTGCAAGAAGGGATTAATGATAGTATTGACCTGCAGAGAGTCATTGTGAGGGTGACATAGGAATTCATGTCACTGCTTGAGAACCACCTCTGACATGTAGTGAGTACATAATAAATGTTAGCTGTCCCACTTGGATGCATGATGGTAGAGATCATTTGATCTCAGAAAGGGCAGGATCCAGTCCCAAGATGTAAAATTCAGAATTATGGTTGGATAAAACCAATTCTGAGTCATGGCAGGGGAGCCTCATTCCAGGTCTCAAAGTGACCCATGATCTTCGTCCCCTTGGCTACCACTTGGTCTAGGGATAGCCTTAACCCAGAGTTCTAGCTAATGAGATAGGACTAGATACCTTCTTGCTGAGACTTCTGGAAAATCTTCTGCTTTCTTGATTAACAGAGAGAGAGAGAGAGGCCTTTTGGCCTGGAAGGTTGGAGGTACAGTGGCCACTTGGTGACCCTGAGATCATAGCATGAGGACAAAGGTCAGGATGCTAAGGTTGATAAAAAACAAAGATAGAAAAAGAATGCAGGTCGCCAGAAGGGTGGATTCAAGTAACTCCCCCAGGTCACCTACCTCCAGACTTCTTATTACATGAGGAAAATTAACATCTACTTCTCAAACTACTGTAATCATCTTTTCTATCACTTGCAGCTAAGTGAATTTTTCACTGACGGGGCCAAGTAAGCAAAAATGTAGTCTCTTTTTTTCACAGAATCCTAGACAGATGAAGGAAAAAATAGCATATCCCAGTACAATAAAATGTCCTAGAAGAGTAACCAAAGTGCTCTGTGCACACAGGAAAGGAATATTTAGTGGGTGATGGGGTGTCTCATTGGGTTGTAAAGACAGAGCTCTGCCCCTCTGAAGTAGACTCTTGACCCAACACACAGACCTGCCATCCATCACCTGGTTCTCAACCAGAACACATTCCATAGAAAGAGTTCCCCACCTTAATGACTGATGATGACCACATGATCTGTGCTTCTAGGGTCAGTGCTGAAATGGTTGGTGTCTCTCTCTTGGCCTCAGCCCCCAGGCTGTTGATCCTTGCTGTGTGGCCTGGATCTTTTCTCTGCTCTTTTACAACTTACACTGAAGTCTGCCTCAGTTGCTGACCCTCTGTGACATAATAAGAAATACACATTTTTGGTCTCTGCCCCCGGACACAGAGCTCCTAAAACTCTGGCAATTTCTGGAGTGATGTGGTGCTAGGGAGCATCTTTGGTTCTGATATCTGGTCTTTGACCCTGGTTCCTGATACAGAGCTCCTAAACCCCTTGGAATGTCTTGGGAGTGACTTTTGTTCTAAGGAGGTGACTCCGGGTGGGCTCCTGGATGCCTTAAGGGTGGGGTCTGGTCACTAGGATGATCAAGCCATGATTTGAAGCTTAGGACTTTCATCCTCACCCCTGTCATCCTGGGAGGGAAGAGGCACTGCAGATTGAGTCAATAATGGATCCTGCCTACATGATGAAGCCTCCATTTTAAGAAATCCCTAAACTCCAGGCTCCAGAGATCTTGGGGTTGGTGAATGCATCCATGTGCTACACCCCAATGGCATGAGCCAGAAGCTCCTGTGCTCAGGACCCTTCCACACTTCACCCTTTTCATCTGACTGTTCATTAACATAAGTGTTTCCCTGAGTTCTGTGAGCTGCTCTAGCAAATTATCAAACTTGAGGGTGGAGTCAAGGAAATGCTGATTTTATAGCCAGCCATTAAATATAGGTGACAACCTGGGACTTATGCCAGCATCCGGAGTTGGGGGTGGGGTGCAGTCTTTCAGGGTCATGCCATTGACCTGGGGGGTCCATGCTCATTCTGGATAGTCAGTGTCAGAAATGAATTGAATCGTTGGGTACGCAGCTGGTGTCTGGAGAGTAGGAGACTTGGTTGATATGGGGAGATCTCCCGTGCATTTGGTGTCAGAAGTGTTATGAGTAGAGAAGATAAAACAAATTGTTTGTATCATCTGTTCCTCCTGTCTGCCTCAGTCCCATTGCCCTTTCTGGGAGAGTTGTTGCATTTGCATTGGATTTGGTTGGATGCATAGGTAGAGAGGAAGGGGATGGGTAAGGGCCTGAGGACAGCACCACAAGCATTCTAGAGGCAGATGTGAGCAGACAAGCAGGTCGGAGAAGGTGGGCCCAGGAGAGGAGGATGACAGGCAAGTGGAGAGCCTGGCGGAGGGACAGGCTTGGTCTAGGAGTGGCCCTGACCCAGAGCCCCAGCAGGGAGTTCAGCAGCAGTGTCCCTGGCATCAGGGCACCCTGTGAGGTCCTGAAATGAGAAATGAGGTCCTGAAGATGATAATTTTGGCAGGTAGGGGTAGATTAGCTGGAAATACATAGTATTGATTAAAAAGCCAAGGGAAATAGTCAGACTTGGAGTTATTAAACAAAAGAAGAATCTTCCAGAAAAAACATCAGGGGTATAATTGGCAGCTTCAAGGTAGATGTGGATGCTGGGCAGCTGACTGAGTCACTTTGGGGCTGCATTTTTTTACTGTCTTCAATATAAGCTTTGCCGGCAGATTCATCAATAAGTTTCTGCTAAAAATAGTTGATTGAAAAGTGTAAGCCTCAGTCAGGAGGTGTCTTAGCTACAAAATTTATTTATTTTTCACTCAACCAGGAAGCAGTCTTAGGGACAGAAGTCTTAGGGACAGCCTATGGGAAGATTTCCCTTTGCTGCATTGACCTGTCTTTCTAGTAAGAGAAAATCAACTCAAATGGGAAAGTTAGAGGTATTGTATCATATGGCAGTTCCTATGAGAATGGTTAACCTTTTATTAAAGAGTTAGCTGTGTATCTGGTATGTATATTAACTCATTTAAACATCTGAGAACTTCTATAAGGTTTGTACTACTGTTAGCCCTGTTTTACAGAGGAGGGGACTGAGACTCAGGGAGGTGAGAGGTCACAGGTTAGGGGAGTCTCACTGGATTGTAAAGACAGGCTCTGCCCCTCTGTAATTAGGGGAGTCTCATTGGATTGAAAAGACAGAGCCTGGTGGGGTGATGACATCCCAGTGTGAGTGATTGCTCCCCAGGCACTGATGGTGGTGCCTTTAAGAAAGAAGTGTATATCTTTCCTTGAAAAAAATCAGACAGTTGGGGGAAAGGCCAAAATCCAAAAGGGACATCACATGAAATTTATGAGAGTTTTCTAAAGTAGTGAAAAGGCATATTGAGATATAATGGATCCTGAAACTTTTTTTTTCTTTGAATGAGAGAGAGTGCATTCATTAGCAGGGTAAGGGGCAGAGAGAGAGGGAGAGAAACTCAAGCAGACTCCACACTGGGCACAGAGCCCCACTCAGGGCTCAATCTCACGACCCTGAGATAATGACCTCAGCCAAAATCAAGAGTTGGATGGTCAATCAACTGAGTCACTCAGGGGCCCCGACCCAGAAGCTTTTTGCATGTGAATGTGTTGTATCTCAAAAAGCACCGTTAGGGGCAGCCCGGGGGGCTCAGCGGTTTAGTGCCGCCTTCAGTCCAGGTCGTGATCCTGGAGACCCGGAATCGAGTCCCACGTCAGGCTTCCTGCATGAAGCCTGCTTCTCCCTCTGCCTGTGTCTCTGCCTCTCTCTCTCTGTGTCTCTCATGAATAAATAAATAAATAAAATCTTTAAAAAAAGCACTGTCAAAAATATCTAATTTGACATTCAAATAATCTTTGACATTTTTAGAGTCAGCAGAGGATTTGTATTATGGAAGCTAAGAAAATGGACTGTAGCTGTGAAGGAAAGAGGTGACGCTCTTCACCTCAGCAGACTTCAGGGCATGTTGCATGTTGAAACATCATGACTTACCACGCTGAGAAGATGCACAGGGATCACATGTTTGATACGAAACTCAGCTCCTTCAGGCTGATAAGTGCAAACCAGAGAACACACTGTAGTGGAAACAGGATTAATCCAGGTGAGCCCTCTATAATTTCTTTGGGGCTAATTATTGAACTGCGTGCCTAGAATGAAGGGCATGGTGTGTCAAGTCATACTTCAGTTCAAGGTCATTGCTCATCATGCCACGAGCTTGTGGTGAGTAACAAACCAATAAGAGCACTAAATCAGCTCAGGAGGGTATTCAGAGCACACACGTATGTAAGCATGGGAAATAGTAAAATAAATTTTCTAATAGGTGCCAAACTGGCTATTATACCTAGAGTAATACTGAAGGGCATCTTAAAAAAAAACAAAAAACTTTTTTTTTTTAATAGAGAGTGAGGAGGGGCTGAGGGAGAGGGAGAGAAGCACACTCCTTGCTGAGTGAGGAGCCCAATGCAGGGCTTGATCTTACAACGCTGAGACCATGACCTGAGCCAAAATCAAGAGTGGGACACTTAACCAACTGAGCCACCCACCTGCCCTTCAAGGGCATCTTTAGCGGACAAAATTCATTTGTTTTTCTATGGTAAAGGATCACTTGCTGTACTTACACAAGTGGTACAATAGCTCTGTGATCATGAATGGCACAGATTCTTGTAGAAGGGAGTGGAAGCTGTACTTAGTGTTTGATTGAAAGGATGCTCACAAAACTCATTTGCTTATTTCAACGGTCTCTCACAATTTTTTCTGACAGTTGAATGTATGTGCTGAAGCAGAATGTGGGTTTCTGGCAGGAACCAAGCAACTATATTCTTAGTGGCTGGTGATTATGGTGAAAAATGAGTTGGCTGTAATTAGAGGGATCGCATGGCTTGCGGGAGAGGATAAAGGGTATTATTCTCTGAATGTGTTAAAGCGAGCTTCTGCTAGCAGGTGTGTGTGTGGGAGCAAACAGGTTAGCAGTTATAGCTAGGGAGTTGTGGCAGAGGTGCATTTGGCACCAGTAGAGGCAGAAGAGTGCTGCAGTTTTCCACCTGGGGGCCTGTAAGATGTCAGTTTTGATATGAGCATGCCAGAAATCATACACGTTTTGTAAGTGACTTGGGATTGGCCTTGATGAAAATTGGCAGAGGAAGAAAAAGAAAAAACACTTACTAGAACTAATTAGATGTTGAGTTCCTAAACTGGAACTGATGTTGGTCTGATGTTCCTGAGTTTTCATTCTTTAATAGGGGAAGCCCAAATGGTGCTTTTATCCTCATAACCCTCACTACGCACCTCCATCTTTAGTTGCTACCTTGAAGTCATGGATCAGAGTTCTGTAGAGCATAGTTGTACCTCCTAGATCTCTTGAGCACCTAAGCCACAGCCTGTAGAAGTTCTTCCTCAATCTCCCCCATGTCTATGGATATAATCATAACCATTTCCCCCTTTAATGTTTCCTTTACATTTTTAGTTTTGGAATAATTTTAGATTGCATAGCAGTTATAAAAATACAGAAAGTTCCTGTATGCCTGTTAGCCAGTTTCTTTCATTAATGTGGTGAATTTGTCAAAATTAAGAAACCTTACTGTTGGGACACGGGGGTGGCTCAGTTAGTTGAGCATCTGACTCTTGATCTTAGTTCAGGTTTTGATTTCAGGGTTGTGAGTTCTTGCCCCACACTGAGTATGGAGCCTACTTAAAAAAAAAAATGAAATCTTACTATTAACTAAACTACAGTCAGTCATGGTTTGAATTTCTACCTTTTTCCATTAATGTTCTCTATTTCAGGATCTCTTTCTAATTCATGGTACCACATTGCAGTGAGTTTTTGTGTCTCCCACAGAGCTGTGGTCTGTGATTATTCTGTGCTCTGTGATAATTTTTCAGTCATTTCTTGTTTTTTAATGGCCTTGGAAGTTTAGAAGAGTACTGGCTGAGTATCCTGAAGAATTTCCCCCAATTGGGGTACATGACACTCCTGGAAATATGAACCCTCATCACTTGGTGGAGATGTGTTTGCTAGGTTCCTCCATTGTAATGTTCCTATTTTCCCCTTTCTCTTTTCTATTCTTTGGAATTAAATTGCTAAGCAATTTGTAATTCATAATTCCATTCTCTAGGGTTTGAACAATTCTTTTTTTCTTTTTTTTTTCTAGGAAAGTTCTAAAGAATCCACTCAAAAAAACCCACCTGGACCTAATGTCTTTTTGGAGATACATTTTTTAAAGTTTTATTTATTTAAATAATCTACACCCAATGTGGGGCTTGAACTCATGACCCCAAGATTAAGAGTCACATGCTCTACTAAGCCATTCAGATGCCCCTGAAGATAAATTTTTAAGAAACTTTTCCAAAAATTTTTTCAATTACTTGTCTATAATGATCTTCTACATCTTATATTGTCAGAATTTTGGGTAATGCAGAAAAGTAAAATGATTCATTTCTTTTTTTAAAAGATTTTATTTATTTATTTGAGAGAGCATGCCCATGAGTGGGGTGAGGGGCAGAGGGAGAGGGAGAAGCAGACTCTTCGCTGAGCAGGGAGCCAGATGTGGGACTCGATCCCAGGACCCTGAGATCATGACCTGACTTGAAAGCAGACGTTTAACCAACTCAGCCACTCAGGTGCCCCTAAAATGATTCATTTCATTGTGATTTTGAAATTTGTTAGATAGTGTTTGCCTTTGCGTTTTCTATTCCTGTATGTTTAATACCTTTTTTTTTTCTGATTATTAACATGGGTGTGCATTTTCTTTTCATAAGTAGGCGTGCTTATTTCTGTTATTTCATTGGTGAAGGAAATGGTAGGCATTGCAGATTTGTGAAGTCTAATGTGGGAAAGCCCAGAAATGGAAATCAGGAGGTTCATATCTAGAAACAGTGAGCAAGAAGCTTCACTGGAGCAAAGAATGCTGGAGCCCAGGAGCAAATCCTTGGCTACTTAGGGTAGATCTAGATGATGGTGAGGGTGGTGAGCCACATTAACACTTAAGACTAAGTTTATCCTCATTCTCTTAGCTCATTTTGGCAGGTATTCTAGTTTGGGAGTGGAGAGGGAACGTGGCACCCAGGGAGAAGGACCAGAATGTGCTTCCCATCCCCATCGCCTACCACCCAAATGATTTTCTACTAACCGTTGTCACACAAGGTCTGGATGCCACCCCCAGTGGGCTTTCCGCCAGCCTGAGGATTAGTGCCATTTTGCACCACATTTTGCAGTCTGCTGGGAATGCCTATTCTTGGATCCTTGAGGCAGGAAAAACTAGAGGACATCACATTTGTGGGACACCTCTGGTTCAGAACGATCCCTCTCTCCCCTTGTTTTAAGGATATGAAGACTGACTTTAAGCAAGACAAAATAAACTTTCCAAGCACACAGAAATTCTAAATTTCTTAACTCTTGGTGTAGTGTTCTTTCTATATGCCACGCTGCCCTTCCTTTTGACAGAGCAGATCTAGAGGACATACATATGGTCAGAGAAAGGTTTAAACACATGAACTCCAGGGCGATTCCCCTAGCCTGGGTGTCTATGTGCTCTTTGTGGTGAATATATGGTTGTCACAGGACCTGTCCTGGTCAAACTGCTCATAAAGGAATTGACCTGAGAATCTCCCTCAACTGCACTTTCCAAATCCCCATGGAAAACAAAGGCATATTTGGAAGCATTGCTTTATCTCTTTCATCTACTTCTGAAGTAATCCTGAACTTTTAGTTTGAGGCCAAGGGCTGGGATCCTTGCCAGTCCGTATACACACTGTCCATCTGTAGGGGATATACCAGAATGCAGGCTCAATGGAGATTCTCTCTTTTGGCTGCCGTGTGCTGTCTCAGACTGTGTATCTTGAAGCAGGATCCACATTCTTGGCAGGTCAGCTGTGAAACGTGTTTGACGTTGGTGGAAAAGAGCCGTTCTTGGATCTAGGGGCCTTACTGCTGTGTCTGTCTGCACTCCTGAGGAGCAGGCCTGATTATGGCCCTTTTGCAGAAGCCAAGTGTTGGAGAGTCTGTTCAGCTCTATCTTGGACACTGATGGGATAGAACAGGCTGACTCCTGGCTCGGAAATGTCCCTTTCCACAATTTTGTGCAGAACACAAACAGACCTGCCTGCAAGTCAAGTGGGTATGTTCACTGCCCATTTGAATTCACTCTTCACAAGAAGGCTTATTATGGGAAGCACAAAAGCAAATTGAGGTTATGCTCTCCTGTTATGGGATAAAAATTTAATGAGGGAAAGACTATTCGTTCTCCTCTTGACCTCTAAGACCCAGGGGTGTGTTGATTTGTTCTTACTGCATTCCATCTGTCTGTGGAATCACACTGTAGTGGAACAGATCCTAGACCCCAAATTCTGGGCTCCTGGCATGAAGCCCAAACTAGATGCGGGTTTTCCCTCCAGCACCAACTGCTCGAATGATTTCAGATGGCCCAAATGGAGTCATCTTAAACTTCTGTCCACGAGGTAAATAAATTGTCTTTGAGTGGAAGCATCCAGTTAGTACACATGCAAACCCAGAGTAAACAAGCAAAGGTAAAAGGAGGTAGTCCTCTGAGAATGTGCTCTGTGCTTTGTAAAATCCTTTCCAAGTGGCCCTTTGGTGGCTTTCTAAAGCGGTGCTTTATGTCTTCCTGCAGCCCTTGCTAAGACACCTTGACTGATGCTGAATGCTGCTTTGCCCCAGGTATGCAAGACAGGGTGGAGGCTATATCACATAAATAAAATCCAGATCCTTTAGCAAAATGTGTGTCAATTCTTGGGCACCTGGGTGGTTCAGTGGTTGAGCGTCTGCTTTCGGCTCACTGCGTGATCCTGGGGTCCTGGGATCGAGTCCTGCATTGGGCTTCCCGCAGGGAATCTGCTTCTCCCTCTGCCCGTGTGTCTGTCTCTATTTCTGTATCTCTCATGAATAAATAAATACAATCCTTAAAAAAAATGTGCCACTTCTAACGAGGAAAGTGAAAGGCACTCAGTTAAGAACGTGCTTCTCTTGTCAGACATTCAGGGTGATGCAGATTAGCTGTACCAAACAAATCAGCTCTAAATGCCATCATCCTCCTACACCCAGCATCTACATGTACAAATGAAGATAATCTAGCTTCTGTGGCTTTCAGGAGAAATGAGGGTGAGAGTGGAACAGGGTGGGTAGAGAACACAAGAAAACACAGAGAACTGAGGGTCTCTTCCCTAGGCCTACATTCGGCTAAGCTCTGTGGATGTTTTCATCTGCTATGAAAGTGTAGGACATTTCTCCTGGTCAGGTAACTTATCTAGCAACTTACTTATTCAACCAATATTTAAACAGAAAAAACAAAAGGGATGCCAGGGTGGCTCAGTGGTGGAGCATCTGCCTTTGGCTCAAGTCGTGATCGTGGGGTCCTGGGATTGAGTCCCGCATCGGGCTCCCCACAAGGAGCCTGCTTCTCCTTCTGCCTGTTTCTCTGCCTCTCTTTCTGTGTCTCTCATGAATAAATAAATAAAATCTTAAACAAAAAAATTCAGCAAGATTCTGAAAGGTTTTATATTCAACCCTAATATCTTATTGATAATCATATTTTTGTGCTCCTCCTAAGTCTGTGAGTTCCAATCTGCACAGACATATATTTTCATGCTCTCATCTTTGAGTCCACCATCTTGACCTTAACATTTTGGTGTATACAATTCCAGGAGATAGGTAAGCAATGGAGTCATTTAGAATGGCTTCTTAGAAGTCATTTTTACATAGTTTATGATATATTTTTTTCTTTTCTTAATTTTTTCTGCCATAATAGCTTAATGGGTAAACATTATTCCATCATATGGATATACTATAACTTATTGAATCCATGCTCTATTGTTGGAAATTTAGGTTGTTTCCAGTAACTCACCATTATTACCAGGGCCATGATATCATGATGGCAGTCATAGTAGCTATATATTTGTATATGATTATGATTATTTCCTTATGATAAATTCCTAGAAGTTGGGTTGCTGGATCAAAAGATATGGAAAAATTCTAAAACACATAAACATGTTATCTGATTGCCTACAGTCTATGTAGATTTATCTTCCTGCCACCAATCTATAAGAAGGCTGATTTCAACCACATTTGACAAACACTGATGAGTTATTTAATTTTTTGCTGATTTGCTGAGTAATAAACATTATGTGGTTTTGGTAAGCACTTACTTGATAAGGGATGGGAATATATATTTTTATGTTTACTGTTACCTCATAGGTTTTTCATCTTTTTCAGTTTTTTAAATATTTTTAAACCATTTTGTGAATAGCTAACTTATTGAATCACCTTATCAGTTGAATCATTCTTTAGCTATTGCTTTTAGATTTTCTGGGAAGACAATTATGGAATCTTCAAGTTATGGTAATTTGTTCCTCCTTTCCAGTATTTATACTTTTTCCCCCCTCAGTACATTAACTAGAACTTCTCTTTGTCCTTTTCTTTAAATCCTGGGAGGATTTATTGAGCTGGTTTTAATTCCCTGGTTAGTTTTCTTCAGCATGTAATATGTTGCTCCTTACTCCATTGTATTTTTAAATTGATGTTTATGTCTTTTATTGCCAAGTATTTTTTCCTGATTTGAGATTTTTTTCTGTTTCTCCTCTAATTATATACATGCAATGTGCTCTTGAAGCTCACTGAGGACATTCTAGAGGTTTTCCTGAAATTTTCTCTTATTTTCTGAAATAACACATGCTTTTAACTTATCAGTTCTCTTCTCTATCAAGGGGATATAGATTCTCCAATTTGTAATTGGAGATATAGATTCTCTTGATAGAGAAGAGAACTGGTCAGTTCTTTATATAAATATAGATATTTTTGCTATATTCAGTGATTTTTCTTCATTCTTTTTTTAATTTAAAATTTTAAAATATTTTATTTATTTATTCATGAGAGACACAGAGAGAGAGGCAAAGTCATAGGCAGAGGGAGAAGCAGGGTCCCTGAGGGGAGCCCGATGTGGAACTGGATCCCAGGACCCTGGGATCACAACCTCAGCCAAAGACAGACACTCAACCACTGAGCAACCCAGGCATCCCTTGGCCTGTCTTTTAAATGTCAGTGCTCCATGGATTTTACCTTTAGTCTCCTTTTTCCTCATTCTCCACCCTCTTCATTGTTTCTGCTGCCTCTATACTCAGCTTCAACTACATTCTGTATGCAAAGAACTGCCCAAATCAATGTCTTCAGGCCAGACATCTCTCTTGAATATAAAACTCAACATCTTGGGCACCTGAGTAGCTCAGTGTTTGAGCATCTGCCTTTGACTCAGGTCGTGATCCTGGAGTCCTGGGATAGAGTCCTGCATCAGGCTCCCCCCAGGGAGCCTGTGTCTCCCTCTGACTGTGTCTCTGCCTCTCTCTCTCTGTGTGTCTCCATGAATAAATAAATAAAATCTTTAAAAAAATAAATAAAACTCAACATCTTGTGGATGTTCCTCAGGTGATTCAAAAAGAACATGCACAAAAATGATTTCATGACAGGAGACTCCTGGGATACACATATAGTCCTCATCCTCTCTGGAAGTCACAGTGACAATGGTGGTGAGCTCAGGTGGCACCTGCACACTTCTGCTCCTACCAGAGTCAATCACTTACTCTCACACTTGGTTATGTCACCAGTACTTATCATGCAAAATAATGAAATATGAAAAAGAAGGGTTGTTGATGTGTGAAAACCATATTAAGAAGCTTTACAAAGAATATGATAAAGTCAATTCACTTAAAAATGCCGTTGAATTAGATATGACTTGGTTAACCATAGATCCAGGGACTTTGGCTTTGACCACGATGGAGTAATGAGTACCAGGCTTACCCTTCCATAGAAACAATGAAAAATTAAGGCAAAATAGCGAAAGCAATGGTTTTCAGACATTAGACACCAGGTAGCAGAGGACAGGGGTCATGAGGGTGGAGACAAAGTTGGTGAGCCCTGTCAGTTCCCAGCAGTGAATCACCCTGAGTCTCAGGTGAGGGCTCAGCAGCTCAGGTATGTGAAATAACACCCCCAAAGCTGGAGAAGGAACCACCCAGAAAGATTGGGGGAAGTGATGCCTGTGTTTTACCTTTGAGGGCAGTATTAGAGCTGTTCAGGTTGAAGCAGAGAGACGGAGAGTCAACAGGACGTGGTTAAGGGAGTGAGTTGTGGAAGACTCGTCCTTGGGTCCTTGGGCAGAGCATATATTCTGGGTGTCCTATGTTTAGTTTTTTTTTTTTTTTAAAGTAGATTTTTAGTTGGAGAAAAACCTACATAAAGAAGTGTGTACACATTATAATGTGTTCATTGAGTTTTCACTAACACACTGTGTAAACCAGATGAAGAAATAGGAAGCTCCCAGAAGCTCCTTTTTTGTTGCCCCTCTGTCATTAAACTCCTCCCAGCCCCCTTTCCCCTTACCCCATACTTTCCTCAGCTGGGCCCATCTATAGTCTTCTCCAGGCTTCTGCTGCTGCTCCTCTGGTTGACACTGACCAGCCAATTATGAGCTCTGTGTGGGTGGCAGATGTCCAAATGCTGGCTGTCTTGGGGGTGTTGCTTGAAGTCTTTGGAACACCCTGTGGGGCCTCCCCTACTGCCCGTTTCCCTAACACAGGCATTCTGGCTCCGGACTGATGTCCATTCTTCATCAGCTCCATTATTAAAGTCCGCTCGCCTGGCAGGCAGCCTTCTTGGTGGGGTACCGGAAAGATGGCCCAAGCCCAGCTGCATTCCAGTGTCCACTCGACCCATGGGAAACATGTGTCCTGGCCATGCCCAGCAGTGGGCTGAGGCCTCCTCTGTGATCTCTCTCCTCCATTTGTCTCCAGGTCTCTTTTATCTCATCCAGATAGACACATGTGCAGCTTAACAAGTCAAGTTTGGGGATCCCCAGTTGGAGAATGGGATGGTGGATCTCCTTCCTGGGGTCTCCTATTATTACTGTAGGAGATTGTCTTGGATTCTCTCCCCTTCTCTGTTTTTTATGAGGCTGTTGACACATATATCTACATATCTCCTCTCTCTTCTCATTCTCTTTTTAAAGGGAGTGGAGGGCGGCAAGTCACTGGGGAGCAAGGCCAGTGTTTTAAGGGTACCTGAGACTTGCTTTAATTAGGCACAGTAAGGCATGCAGATCCAGAAATGACTGTCATGAAGTTGGAAGCTTATCCTGCTCATAGATTCCCTAGAAACAGAAGACATGGCACATGGGGCCATATTGGGAGCACCAGGGTCCGTCAGGAGCCAGAGGGAGAAGGGGGAGCTGTGGGCAGGAGCCATTCTTGTGGTTTCTATGGAAGGGAATAGATCAGGCAGGGTGAGCAGGCTCAGGATTGGCCAGTTTGAATAGTTTCAGCTGCCTCTGGGGCACAAGGACTATCCCTAGTTGTCTCGTACCTGGCCCTGGGGTGATTAGGGCAGGTGGACATGGCCAGAGCATGAACCTCTAAAAGAAGAAAGAGTTGGGAGTGTGGCCCCTGGGTGGATGAGTTGGTTTGCATTTGAATGATCAACTCAGGGGCACAGTGTTTGGTATCCCTAAGAACTGAGTCCCTGCATGGCCAGCAAAGCCCCAAGATGACAAAGCCTCAGAATACAGAAAATAAAAGACATGGTTAATACGGCCGCTTTGTCCCATAACAGGCTCTGAGGGAGGTTTCTGGTTGTTTTTGGTTCTTTTTAGAATGCATAATATTTTATACCTCTTTGACTCCAGTTTGGGGTCCTGGCTGTTAAATTCCGAGACAACAGGAAATATCCCATCTAACATCCTGTTACATAACCATCAGCGGAAAAACACATCATATTTCATATTATCTAACTTTCACACTGGAACAGAAGGAATCAGAAATGGAAGTAACATATGCCCAGATGGACTTTCGACTGGTGCTCTGCCTCTGAATTCTTGGGTTGCAAGCAGCAAGCAGTACCCAGGCATCTGATTAAAAGAAACAAAAATGACTTGTTGATTGGTTACAGAATTGCTCACATAGAAGGAAAGGTATTGTCAAGCTCCCGAAAGCACAGTGCCATTGTTGGCATAGATCTCCTCTGGCATTTTCAATATCCAGCAGTCAGAGTCCAACGAAGAGAACCCTTGGCTGGAGGTTGGGAAACTGAGGGGAGGGTGGATCTTGAGGGCCTCTCAGTGAATACACACCCTGACTTGATAGTAAAGCATAAAAACTTTAAAAGGGACGCCTGGGTGGCTCAGCGGTTTAGCGTCTGCCTTCGGCTCAGGGCGTGATCCTGGTGTCCTGGGATAGAGTTCTGCATCAGGCTCCCTGCATGGAGCCTGCTTCTCCCTCTGCCTGTGTCTCTGCCTCTCTCTCTCTGTCTCTCATGAATAAACAAGTAAATATCTTTTTAAAAATTAAAAAAAAAACTTTAAAAGGCCCATATAAGAAATGCTAGCATGTTCTAATCTAGTAAGTGTCTAGGCCCAGGAACCCCAAACGGAGTGAACTTGATATACAGTTGTCAATCTCTGCATCACCAAACTCTAAGTGACTGTAAAAGATCTTATTTACTCAGATCCCCTATTTATCTCAAAATGGACAGGAATTGAATCAAGAGGACTTCATGCTTCCCTGCATGCAGAATGCATGCCAGACAGATCTTATCTGACCTGTTACAGCCCCCGTGCACAGCCCTGAGCGGCTCCAGAATCTGTGTTGACAATATTCCAACGTGTTCAGCTGACGTGCCAAAACCTATTGAAAACCCTCGGCCTGGACTGTGCTAGCAGCACCCTTTAAAGTCCTTGAAATCCAGGCTCATCTTGGGAGGAAAGAGGCCTAAGAGGCGCCTAATTTTTCTTACAAAGAGATGTGGTGGGGAGCTGGAGCCTCCCTGGATCCAGAGAAAGCCTGGGACATTGTTAAGATGTTGCCTTTTGCCAGTGGACAGGAAAGTACACGTAGCAAGGCTTCAGCTTTACCCCTGAGCTGTGGAATCTGCAGCCACGCAGCCCGTACTGGTACGAGCCTTTGTGTAAGAGTCTGAGGGGCCTCTGGAGAGAAAGCAAATTGATCCTGAGGGAATGCCAGGGTTGGCCACACTCTTTGTGGCCTTGATTCTCCATTAGAGAAATGGGGTGATTCTGAGCATAGGATTTCTTAGCCCACTGTCTCCCTGGTTGGGGTGTCAGGGGCAAAGTGTGGGTTTCTAGTGGGGGTTGTGGCTATAAAATTAAACCTTAGCTACCTAAAATCAAGTCGTTAAGTCAGGACACAAACTAAACCGCTTCGCTGTTGGTGTGAAGCAGAATGATGGGGCAGGGAGAGAAGTGGGCTCGATTATCTGTTGCCACCTGATGAAGGCTCTTCCAGAACTCAGTGCTTGCATACGACCAGGTTTTATTAGTTCTCAGGGTCTGTGTGGGTCTGGAGGTTGGGCAGGGCCTGGATAGAGGTGCTTGTGTTTCAAGTGGCATGCGTCTACTGGATGTGGATGCGATGCTCATCTGGTCTGAGATGGCTTCATTCACATCCCCAGCATGTCAGCAAGGGGTGACTGGATGGCTTGGCTTAGCTGAGCCCCCCTCTTTCTCTGGGGCTTCTCTGTGTGGTCGTACCAGCAGGATGGTCATGCTGTGACATGGCAGGAGCTCAGGGGCCCGAAAGGCCACGGCAGAAGCTGCTAGTCCTCTCACAGGCCCGAATGACATCACATTCACACACTCTCTTGGGCCAAGTAATCACAGTCCAGCCCACATTCAAGGGGTGAAGGAGGGGACCCATCCCTGCTTTGCAGGAGGGTTAAAGGTTGCACAGTCCTGGTTAAGCTGCCATTAGAGGCATGCTGCCTCCTCCTGCAAGGGAATTTGGGGCAGCCCCTCCCCAGCATGGGCTCTGGGGAGAGCACCTGTCACTACTTTGCCAGTGCCCTGCTGAGGAAGCTTGCCTATGTAGGACGCAGCAGGTGGAGGTGGGGTCCCTGGATGCAGCTCCCCCTTGGCCACCCGCTGGAGGGGAAGAAGGTGACCCAGCAGGTGTTAGCTGACAACTTGGGCACATCACATGGTGGACACCCCTTGGCGACCCCCAGAAACACCAGCAGGGTGGCATGGGGGAGGGGGTGATGTACAAGAGCCCTGCACCCTCCCTGCAGGGATCTTGAGGTAGGATATATTCTAATATCCTAGAATCTGGGATATTAGTATAAAGGATACACCCCATAGCTGCATCCTCCCCCTGCCTTACACGCACAGCGTGGGCAGATATAGGTTGTGGAAAACATTATGTGTACCACAAACTCATGCCAGCCTGGTGGTTTCTTCTGTTCTTACCCGTCAGAGGGGCAGCAAGGCGGCAGGTGTGCCCACCTTTCCCCAGTATACCTCCACCGTGACGTCCCTTGGATGTAACGAAGTTCTAGTGAACACTAATGCGGGGCTCACCGGAATCTCCTGCGGCACCTTCCTGTCCTGCTCCATGAGCTGTCACATTCGTGCCCTCAGTTTAGCAGGTGGAGAAACAGGCTGAGAGCTCACACAGCTCAGGGAGCTCATCTGACTGCCAACAGCCGTCCCTCCCCAGCAGCCCGTCCAGGGACCCGCACATGATCCCCCTAAGAAGCATGCACCCGTTTTTCCTCCTCCTCCAGGATGCCTTCAGCCCAGTTCCCAGAGCCTGAGTTCCCTTAGCAAAGGGTTCTGCATGGCTCTTGCAGGAATCTCTGCAGGAAGAGGGTGCAGGACAAGGGATGGTCCTGGGGGTTCCAGGGGGACTCGCCTGTGCTGAGGTTATCCTACAGGAAATGGGAGGGGGGTCTTCTGATTTCAAGACTGTTCTGTTACCTAAAACAACCTCACCCAAGCTCTCCCATGGGGGGAGACTCTCAGGAAACAACACTGACTTTTCTGGGTGTTGATCAAGCCTCAGGTTGTAAGCACCGCCGCTGCACAGGGGCACCGTGGGGCGAGGGAGCAGATGTTCAGATACCATCTGGTGTCTTTGCCCCCAGAGGCGCCATCCTCACTGCGTAGGGCATCCAGCTGCCATCCAGAGAGCATGCCCCCTTCATCTACTGTGGGCAGCAAATGCAGTCATGGATAATGTCAACGAGAACAATGCTTTTCTCCATTTTTTTTTTGAACCGTCAGCCTTATGACATCATGTCCATTGCCATTTTTGCAAAGCTGGTTACTGAAGCCAGTCTCAAAAATCCACTTAAGGAAGCAGTTTAAAATGTGCTATTGTGTGTTCAGGCTTTGCTGTCTTGCAGAAATCCATTCTGAGGACTCCAACCTGAGGCAGCTCAAACTGTCACCTGGCCTCTTGGAATCAATGGCTCCTGGATATTAATAACCAGGCAGCTGACAGCTGGGGAGGGGATCATCCACCTTCCCACCTTTTTCCATCCTTTGCTCTCTTCCTGGTCTTCTCTTCTTACCTCTCCACACATCTCAGAGCACCCAGAAAACTAAGACTCTGCAAAAGCTTAGAGTCCTAGTGAAATTAGGATGCACTCCTCTCTTCCCCATTGCATATGGTGGATGATCCATATTTCCTAATGTGCGCTCAAGGCTGTCCCCATGCCTGCTCCAATTGACTTGTCCGGGTTCACCTTCTCCAAAACTACTTTCCACTTCTGAGCCTCAGTGGTATCAGAACCTCTGTTAACAGCGCCCTTCTCTGCCACTTTGACTTTTCAAAAGATTACCCATTTCTCAAAGCCATGCACAATTTTCTGTCTTCTTGGGGGGTGCTTTACATTTCACAGTCCAAATCAATCTTACCTTTCTCTGTCTTATAGCCCTTATATCATAGGTGCTTGGTAATGTTTGTTGAGTTATTTGGGTACATATCTACATAATTACTGATGCTCAGGGCCTGTGGTCTTGCTTGTCTTTGGTACCTGTCCTTAAAACCAGTAGATGCTCAATAACTGTGTGGAATTAAATGATAGTCATTACCACACATATTTCTTTCTTTCTGAAATTGTCTTATATTATCTTGAAAAAATGTTTACAATTTTCAACAATTTTTTTTAAAAAAGATTTTATTTATCGATTCATGAGAGACACACAGAGAGGCAGAGACACAGGCAGGGGGAGAAGCAGGCTCCCTGTGGGAAGTCCAATGTGGGACTCAATCCCAGGACCCCGGGGGTCATGCCCTGAGCCAAAGGCAGATGCTCAACCGCTGAGCCACCCAAGTGTCCCAATATTCAACTATTTTGATAAAGACTCATATTTTTGCTATTCAGAGGTGGACAATGCATGGTTCATATCCTGTATTTGTTGAATAGATGGCCCATTAGTCACAGGCACAGATTAGGTTTATTTTTCATGTGAGCATGGCATTTACCACCACTTGGTGGCAGTGTACCCCAATTACAAGACCTTGCCAAGGAGAGCCTGGACCCTGATAAGTGCTAAAATTACAAACCAGAAGCCAAGTGACAGTAACAGCTCATATCTAGATTCTATTTTAGTGACAGAGATTCTAGTACAGTCAACCTCTCTGGGTATGTCACTACTCCCCTGAAGAGCATGTATTAATTTTCCTTTACGTATGGATGAAGAGTGGAGTTATGAGGATCTTAGGAAGAAAGACCAGCAAATTAATCACTAGCAGCAACAACACTACCACCACACTTTCCTTTTTTAAGAGCTTCTTTTCATTAGAAAAATTAAAAGTTTTATTAAGACCATTTTATTTATTTATTTATTTATTTATTTATTTATTTATTTATTTATGTATGTATGTAGACTCCACACCCAATGTGGGGCTCACACACATGACCCCGAGATCAACAGTCATGATGATGACTGAGCCAGCCAGGTGCCCCCTTACTAAGAATGTTTTAAATGTTTAAGATAAGGTGTGCGTATGTGACTAGACAGGTTTAACCCATCGTTGAGAATTTTTAAAATCTGTGCATAAGGAAGAGTTCCTTGTAAACTTTTATAGTCATCCAGAAAGTAATACAAATATAATTCTGAAAGAAACAAGGGGGTACTTCTCCCTCTGAGAAAATCTACACCTGCAAGTGCAGGAAACATCAGCTGGGAATGCCACCTGCAGGGGTGGTTTGGTAGGATTTGAGAGGAAACAGGGTGACTTTGGAATCTGGTCACCTTCTTTCTCTAAAGGCCTGTGTTTGGCCCTGTGCGTGCTCCTTTGGTTGTGTAACAAAGATCATAACCACAAAAGATGAAGCTGTGTTTTGCATTTGAAGGGAGTGTCAAAGGAGATACCAACAGAGAAGCAGCAAGACCAGGGATCTTGAAGAATCAAGCAGACAGGGAGGAGGACCTGTGGGGTTGGGCAGAGCACATGTTCCCTGTGGCCCCTATCGTGGGAGACGCTTGCTCCTGCAGGGGTAGGGAGGCAGAGCTGCTTAATGCCACCCTTATTACAAGCCCAGCTTCTGAGCTAGGGTTAGTAGGAAGTCAGAAAGCAGTGAGGATGCTGGAAGTGGGGATGATTTATTTTTATTTTATTTAAAAATAATTAATTAGCATAGAATGTATTATTAGTTTCAAAGGTAGAGCTCAGTGATTCAGCAGTTGCGTATAACGCCCAGTGCTCATCACATCAGGTGCCCTCCTTCATGCCCATCACCCAGTGACCCCATCCCCCCACCCTCCCCTCCAGCAACCCTCAGTTTGTTTGCTATGATTAAGACTCTCTTATGGTTTGTCTACCTCTCTGATTTCGTCTTATGGAAGTGGAGGTGACTTAAGTTCCTCAAGGTGACCAAGGACCTCGCTTCTTTGCTTAATAGGAAGAAAACATGACTATGTGTTAGATACGTGGGAGACCCTGATCACAGGAAACACTCTGGATGGCTTTGTTGATAATTAAGATTCATTTATTTATAATTCTATATATTATTTATTTATTACCATTTATATATTATTTATATATTATTATATGCTATGTTTATATTAATATAATTTTAATACATTTGCATTTATTTATTTTTACTTTTTAAAGATTTTATTTATTTATTCATGAGAGAGGCATAGAGAGAGAGGCAGAGACACAGGCAGAGGGATAAGCAGGCTCCCTGTGGGGAGCCCGATGTGGGAATCAATCCCAGGACCCCGGGATTACACCCTGAGCCAAAGGCAGGTGGTCAACCACTGAGCCACCCAGGCGCCCCTAATACATTTGTATTTAATATATATTTTTAAAATAATTACTGTTTTTAAAATTTATTTTATTTATTTTTTATTTTTTTACTGCTTTATTTTTTTAAGATTTTATTTTTATTTATTTATCCATGAGAGACACACAGAGAGAGGCAGAGACACAGGCAGAGGGAGAAGCAGGCTCCATGCAGGGAGCCCAATGCAGGACTCAATCCCGGGACTCCAGGATCACGCCCTGGGCCAAAGGCAGGTGCTAAACCGCTGAGCCACCCAGGGATCCCTGTATTTAATACATTTTGTAATTTTATTTTATTTACAATTAAGATTTATCATTAAGATGTATTTATAATTTTATATATTATAATTTTAATGTTTTATAATGTTATTTTATTTATAATTTAATTATAATTAAGAGAGTAACTTTGGGTAGGGAAAGATGGACTCTTACAAGGATAACTTTTCGTAAGATCAAGGTGTACAACTTACAAGACCCATTCTGAGTTCAGCATCATTTACTTAGAATCCTTCTGGTTAACGGATCTTGTATTGAACAGTGGGGAAACAAGCAACACAATCTCGTACGGAACTACTAGTACTATCACCAAACTTTTATGGGTCATATTACATAGTCATTTCACTGAATCCTCCTATTACTTGTACGGGACTTGTACAATTGCAACCATCTGTCTTGTAAAGATAAATAATCCAAGGCCCAGAGAAGTTAAAGAACGTGGTGAACTAGAGACTCAAATCCTAGTTGCTGGTGCATCTTGATTTCTCCAAGGCAATCAATCGGCTTTTGGATATGAATGAGCCACACAAGGAGAGAAGCGAAGGTTTTTGGAAGGCCCCCCACATTGCGCAAGTCCGGCAGGTGTGGTCCATATAGATGAAGGTGTGGTAGGTGTAGTTCACAGGGCGCGCTCTAGTCTGAGAATGGTGCCTCCGGAGTTGTGCGGCACTGTGGGGCTGTGTAGTAGGGATAATCCAATCCATTCCCATCTTTGAATGTTATAAATTATATCACCAGAACCCTAGTAAATAATGATGCCCACCACTCTGCTGTACTGAGGTGTTTCATTCACCAGTGTCTTGACTTCATCCACCTGCCTGGCCTGGAGGCTTGCCTATTTGAGCTTCTCTTGGACAGAGTCTACTGTGACATTCCTGGTACCATTGAGAGTAAAGTTAACAGTTAACATGTAATCATTGTTTATTGTATGCCAAGCACTTTCCGTTTATCATCACTTTCAATCATTAAAATGAGTTTTTATTTAAATCTTCATTTTATGGATAAGGGAATGGGATCCCTGAGAGACTAACAGGCTACTCCACAACAGGGTCAGGCCTTGAACCCAGGGCACATGACTCCACAACCAATCTTTAATCACTAATCTTTGCTGTGTTGGTTAATGATGCAACCTTATATAAAGGGGATGGACATGATATTGTTGGAAAGACTTAATAGCTCTTGGGACACTTTCCATCCGACTTAAGAAGTCTAGCTTAGAAAAATTTTCAACCATACTAAACTGGATAAAAATCCATTTCTTACCAGCTGTATGATATTGGGCAAATTATTTAATTCTTGTTTTCTCATCTATAAAGTAGGAACAATAATAGCAGCTCTTAAGTATTATGGGGCATAAATGAGATAATGCATATAAAACACTGTAAAGTCCTGGCATATAGCCAATGCTTAATAAATGCTCCCTAGCATCATCAGCTACAGCAGCAACAGATCATCATCATTATTATTCGGTGAACACTATTTCCATTTCAGCTGTTGCATTTAACAGGAAGCAAGAAGAAAAATGAGAACAAAAAGCCAGTACAACTAAGACACAAGAGCGCTGTTTTTTGAGATTTGACATGTAAACAATGAAGCTCTTTAAGAAACAATAATAGTTGAAGACCCTAAAGATCCCTAGAGTATTCCAAGCACTCTATGTAGGGGAAGGTACCTTTTGAGTTGTTGCAGAACTTCCCAAGCATTCTAGAACTAACCTCTTCACTACCATTGTACTTGGGCAAGGTGATTTGGGATTCTCCAGTGTTTCTCACCTAATGGGCATCAGCTCTTGGAAAGTCCACATATATTCTCACTTCAACAGTTACATTATTGTGTAAAGTAAGGTCTTATTCAGAGAGGGCGATATCAGCAAGAGAAAGCTACCTTCAAGATTGGGAGCTCATCCATTTATTCATCCATCTATCCATCCATTCACCCTTCCATTCATCCATTCACTTATTCATTTATTGAATTTATTGAGCACATTTCTAGGTACCACCAATAGAAAGATAACAAAATAGCCTCTGTCCTTGAGGAAGTCACCGGCTAAAAGGGGAGATGAATGTTCTTGAATAACCATCAATATCAGTGCAATATCAATAAATGTGCTAAGAAAGATGGTGGTATAGTGGGGAGAATGCCAGGTTTTCCACTAGGCTTTTGGAAAGATTGAATCCCAAACAGTGTATGCACTAAAGGCCTGGCCTATTTGGGTGTGCTGCAACTCTGGCCTTCACCCCACAATGACCCCTTATCAGTTCTCTCCAGAGGGCAGGCTGCCCTTCTCCCTGTATAGGTTGGGCCGTGGATAACCATGCTCTCTGCCAAGAGATCTGCTATTAGTGCTTTTCTTTTGGTTGTCTAAGCAGGACCACGTTTACTCTTTGCCAGACTTGGAGTTCTTGTAAGGGGTCACTTGGGATAATTTGGAAAAGTCTGGAGCAGGGCCAGGCAGGAGAGAAATCAGGGAGCTGAACGAGGGCTCTTTTGTGGCTTTTATGGGCAGCAGCTTTTTCCATTAGGCCTCATTCATATTCACTCTTAAGCTAACTGGAGGCATGACCCCTTCAACGGCTGTGAGAGCTCACATAGGGAGCCATGTACACCTTTGAGGTTTGGAGGAGAATCTAGTTCAGAGAGGAAAGTGCAAACTTCTACTATGAAAAGTCTTCCACACTCTTGCTTGGGTGCATTTTTCCATTCTTTCCTCCCATCAGCTCTTCACATGGACTATCCATACTAGCTGTGTAGACTCCCATGGATCCCTAAGCAGCTTCATTTTCTATTTCTCTTTCCCCCTCTTCCTGAGATGTACTTCTCCTTAACACTTCCACCTGGTGGACTTCTACTTGACTTTGGAGGTCCAGTTGAGGTGCCAAAATGTAAGCTCATTCATGGATTCATGGTATCTTTCATATGCTTCCTGATCAGAAATGATTGGGATTTTTTCTGAACCCAACTTAAATTTTTTTTAATTGTGGCAAAATGTATAAAATGTAAAACTTACTATTGTAACCATTTTTTCATGCACAGTTCAGTGGTATTAAGCATATTCTTATTGTTGTACAACCATTACCATCATCTACCTCCAGAGCTCATTTCATCCTGCAAAACTGAAACTGTCCCCATTCCCCTCTACCCCCAGCCCTTGGAACCACCACTCTACTTTCTATTTCTATGAATGTGACTATTTTAGGTAGAGTAGTCTTCATCTGAATGGAATCAGGCATTATTTCTCCTTCTGTGACTTTTGGTGACTCAACATTATGTCCCAAAGTTCATCCATGTTGGAGCAGGTGTCTGGATTTCCTTTCTTTTTAAAGGCTGAGTATTATTCTGTTATATGTAAATACCACATTTTTCTTATTCATTAATCTGTTGAACATTTGAGTTGCTTCCACTTTTTGGTTATTGTAAATAGTGCTGCTACTGAACACATTTTTTCACTGTCTTGTTGGGTAGATATGTTTTCTCCTAAAAGAAACATTACCCAGTCAGAAAAGTGAGATTGAAATCGAAGGTATTAAGAGAGAGGGAGCCAGGGACTGGTTCTTCTTCTAGAAACCCTCACCTTACCTCACATGGTGAGTCCAGGTACCCCAGAATGTTCTCATTCCTCAGCTATGGTTGTTCTTGCTTTGGGGAGGGGGTGCTTAGCTGTGTCCCTTTGTGACTGGAGGCTGCTTGTGATAGCACTCGAGCAACTTAGGCATTTTGCTTCAAAATTATAGTATAAGAGATATTTGAGAGTCTTCTGGATTTGCAGTGGTGGAATTTAACCTCTGTGAAATGTGCCAAGCAAGAACACAATGGATTATGGGAAATGAGCAGGTGTTGGAGCAGTAGTGAGAATATCTCTCCTCAGGAAGCCCCAAGTTCTGAACACAATTTCCTTTTTTCTGAGATAGTCAGGTGATCTGTTTCCTTCAGTCTTACCTTTTCTATTCTTGGGTTCACTTACCAGATCTTTTTTTGGGGAGTCTATTGAATGCTGTAAAAGGCACTGTGAAGATTATTTAAAAGTATAATGACTTCATCTTTCAAAGCTTTTCTTATTTAGAAAGAGCAGTACTGCCTATAGAGAAAAATGGTGGCCAGGGCAGATGTCATTGAGTCCAACGTATTCACATTCAGTGGCTTTGGTATACTTCAGAGGGAGGGCTCTTTACCTTAGATTCAATCTGGGAAAGCTGCTTGGAGAAGGGAACATGTTTTGTTTGGATTCTAAGGAATGCCTTTCTCAGAGTCTGTACTGGGATGTTTCCTTGTTAAAGACACTTTGATGATTTCTCAGCCAAGAAAAGAAAAAATAAATGGTAACATATGACTCACCAGTTGCTGGTACAACTGGGGTATGGCAGTTGACATTCACTGTCTTGACTTTAAAGTTTGAGATTTTTTTAAAAGATTTTTTTTTAAAGTAATCTCTACCCCCAACGTGGGGCTCAAATCACAACTCTGAGGTCAAGAGTCACATGTTCTTCCAACTGAGTCAGCCAGGGATCCCTAAAACTTGAGACTTTCTAAGTCTTTTTAGGTTTAGGATTTGATTTTCCCAGAGTTCTTGGAGGGTAGGAACCAAGTTGCAAACTTGCAGTTCAGTTGAGAAGAAACAGTTATGGAAAAAGGCTGGCAACATTTCTCTTACTCTTCATCAAGTTTATATCAGAGTATTTCTTTTTACCAGATTCTCATCTTTGAATCTTTATCCAGTAATCTTGCAGGGATTTCAGAAACTAAGGGGTTGGAGAATTTGCAGGCAAAGCTAAACTTTTATAAAAAGGGGGGAAGGAGTGAGAAAAATACTTTAAACCCATACAATATGTGTGGGGAGGGTAGCAGTCTGGTTGGGGAATGGTCAGTTAAAGATTTAACAGAAATGAAAAGGAAGTTCGTTGAGATTAATTTGCTCACAAATGCCCTGGGACACAATTTAGAATAAAAATAAGAGAATTCTCGGGTCTTATCCTCTTTCATACCATAAGGAAATGATTGGTCTAGTCTGGAAGCAAAGATAATCGAGGCGTGACTGCTTGGGGGAAGAATCCTCAGGTTAATTACTAAGGAGTTTAGAAAAATACAGAAGCTGAGGTGGAATGAAGTATGAGACAGAATGTGTGCCTGTCTCCAAACACATTTCCCTTGTCTTATTCACAAAGAAGTCACGGTGTTCAGCTCAGCGCATCACATAGTAGAGGCAGTTGATGTTTGATTAAGGAATTTATTCCTTCCCATATTTATTCATTCAACAAATATTTATTGAGCATGTCTAGGCAGTAAGCAATTTTTGAGGCTCTGGGAACATAGCCAGCAACTTTTTAGGCTCTGGGAATACATATATATGTGTATATGTTTATGTATATATCAGAGAATATAGTTCTTCCTGTCTTCAATAAGGAAATAATTCTTGATGAAGGCAGTCAGTAAACAAATGGAATTCACTAAAAATCAGATGGTTGTGTGGTCTAGATAAAGAAAGAAATCTGAGGAGATTGCATTAGTTTTTAAGATTGCCATAACAAAGTACCACAGACTGAGTGGCTTGAACAACAGAAATCTATCTTCTCATATTTCTGGAGGCCAAAATTCCAAGATCAAGGAGTTGGCAGTGTCTTGGTCCCTCTAAGGATGCTAGGGAAGGATCTGTTCTAGGCGTTTCTCCTAGCTTCTGTTCATTCTGTGGCTTGTGGCAACATGACTCCAATCTCCACATGGTGCTCCTCCTCTGCCTCTAAATCCAAATTTCCCCCTTTATAAGGACATCAGTCGTATTGCATATTGGATTAGGGCCCACCCTGGTGACCTCATCTTAACTCGATCATCTGTAAAGACCCTATTTCCAAATAAGGTCACATTCACTTAAGGGTTAGGACTTAATGAATGTATTTTTGGGAGACACAATTCAACTCATAACAAAAGTTAAGTAGTTGGTGAGCTGATATTTTATATGAATGGTTAGGTGAGACCTGATAAAGTGACATTTGACTATGAGCCTGAAGTAACTGAGGCAGTGAGCCATGCAGATATCCACTTTCCAGGCATAGACTAGAATTGGGAGAATGTTCTTCATGTTCTACAAACAACAGAAGCCCATGTCATGGAAGTCAACTGAGAGAGAGAATGAGAGAAACAGAAGATAGGATCCAAGAAATTATGGGGTTTTCGCTCTAAGTAAACTGGAGAGTCATTGGCGGATTGGAGTAGCAATGTATCATATTGGGTGCACATCTTGTAAGCATCCTTCTAGCAGTTCTGTTGCAAATAGAGAGGGTGAGGTTGGAAGAGGGGGGCCATTTCAGGGGAGAATTGATGGCAGCCTGAACCAGAGCTGGAGTGATAGAAGCAGAGGGAGAGGTGTCAGATTTGGGACACATCTTCAAGGAAGAGCCAATAGGATTGTGGAGGCAATAGGATATGGGATGTGAGAGCAAGAAGAGGCTGAAAGAGATGCTTAAGCTTTTGGCTCATGCAGTTGAAAGGTTGGATTTGTCATTTGTTGAAGTGGGCAGAAGAGGTATTGCTGAGATAGAAATAAGAGTTTGATTTAAGACGTGTTGAATTTGAGATGATTTGGGGCGTCCAAGTAGAGGTAGCAGGTAGGTGTTGAGAGATATGAACCTAGTGTTCAAGAAGTTGTCAAATATGATGGTATATATAGCCATGGTTTGAGATTAAATCAATTAGGGAACCATCCTTCCTCTCCTCCAGCTCTGATTGTTCTCTAATTGATTTAATCTCAAACCATGGCTGTATATACCATCATATTTGATGGTGGAACCATCATATTTGATGGTGGAACCTTTCCTATCCTCCAGCTCTGTTTCAGGATGAACCCTTGGGTCCTTCAGAATTTAGAGCAGAACAAGTAGAGGAGATGAACATTCATGGCCACCAGAGCAGGAGGAAACCAAGAGAAAGTGGATTCCATAAAGTTAAGTGAAGAGTATTTGGGGATGGGGTGGGGGAATCTGTGGCCAGTATGACAGCTGCTGGAAACTGGCCATGGGATTTGGCAAGGTGAGAATCACTAGTGACTGTCATATAGGCATTTGTGGGAGTAAATAGAATAAAAGTCAGGTTATAGTGGGTTCAACAGGGCCTGAGAGAGGGATTGTCCATACTTAGTGTCTCTAATTCCTTCAAGAATTTATCTTTATAGGAAATGGAAAACTTGCCATAACTGATGGTGAATGCAGTCAAGGGAGAGATTCTTTCTTTTCTTTTCTTTTTTTTTTTTTAAAGGAAGATAATATAGCACTTTATATTCTGATGGAGATGATGGCAGTAGAGAGGGAAAAATTAATGGTGGGGAGAGATGGCACAATTGTTGAAGTGATGGCTTTGAATAGGTGAGAAGTTGTGGGATCAGTATCAAGATTAGCTGTATTGGAGGGTACAATTAGTTCATTATTAACAGGAAGGCAAGTGAGGAAAGGAGGTTTAGATGGGTACAGACATAAGTAGTTTGGAAAAGGGGATAGTAAAAGTGTATAGAAGAATTTTTTGGGGGATGTGTTGTTTCTTTTATTTTGTCAGACAAATTAGAAGCAAGGACACTAGCAGAGAATGGAAGAGGATGTTTAAGATTTGAAGATAGGGTGATGCGGGGATCCCTGGGTGGCTCAGCGGTTTAGCGTCTGCCTTTAACCCAGGTGTGATCCTGGGGTCCTGGGATCGAGTCTCACGTCGGGCTCCCTGCATGGAGTCTGCTTCTCCCTCTGCCTGTGTCTCTGCCTCTCTCTCCCTGTGTCTCTCATGAATAAAGAAAAAATAAAATCTTAAAAAAAAATAAGACAGGGTGATGGGGACACCTGGGTGGCTCAGTGGTTGAGCATCTGCCTTCAGCTCAGGGCATGATGCTAGGGTCCTGGGATCAAGTCCCACATCGGGCTCCCCTCAGGGACCCTGTTTCTCCCTTTGCCTGTGTCTCTGCCTCTCTCCTGTGTGTCTCTTGTAAATTAATAAATAAAATATTGTTTTTAAGAAAGAAGAAGACAGAGTGATGATGTGAAAGGGTCCCCAAGGTACACAGGAGCATGTCTGGATTACAGGAGTAGGAGTATGGTGAATGGCTGAGCAGTACCGAGCACCCACCTGAAATAGGTGGCCATTAATTGAAGGTAACTCTGGTCATCATGATGGGGTGTTTCCTCCAGCCATGTTCAGATGTATTGGTAAAAGGGGAAGAGGGTAATTAGCAAACAGAAAAGAAGAAAAGGAGTTGAGGTTATATACAAATACATTCTCTAGGTGATATCATATGGTATTAGTTAAATACTCCCTCTATGCTGTAGGATTGTAGGATCTAAGTCAGGTAAAAGTAAGGACAAGAATAGAGTGAGGGACAGAGAGAATTCACTGGATGAATGAGCTAAGGTTCTGGTGGAGTCTCAGGATTGTTGGAGTTGTGGGTAATTGGAAAGAATGAGCTGGGAAGTAGGTGCCATTCATGAGGGAGCCATCAGGTCAATGGGAAGTGAGTGGCAGTCATGAGAGAGTCAAGCCACTTAGCATTGTGGAGAGTGGGTATAGTTTTAGGTAATTACCATGTCTATAGCCATAAAGTGGGTGGCTAATAAAAGGCAGGGGACAGTACGTGGAGACAAGGAGAATAAGGATATGAGAGACCAGGGTTTTGGAAGGACCATGAACTTAGATGGTATAATACCCAGGAATTCTTGAAGTCTGGATGACTGAAGCATGGAGGGCTGTCCAGTGGTAAAATCTGAAGACATGAGCTTTGCAGTTGAGAGTGTTGGGGAAGAGGGAGGGACAATGGCTTAGGAACAGTCTGGGGGAGCAGGAAGGATATAAGCCCACCTTCAAGACCAGCAGCATGAGCACCATGAACGAGAGTATGGTCAACACTTTGGAGGTCCATAGGGAAAGCTCTGCCCTTAAGGGTGAGCCAAGTTTTAGTTACAGCAAGAAGGGGGTGGGAATGTTCAGAAGGTTCAGGATGTAGGGAGTTTACTTGCATTGGGTGAGTGTAGGGAGGTGGGGAAGCATGAGAGGTGGGGGCGGGCTCAGGGATGTCCAGAGAGGAGGTGTGATGAGGGATAAAGAAGCCCTGGAGAATCTTGGGCTTCCTGCAGTGACTGACTTCAATGGAGAGATAGGCCAATGTGCAGTAGTCTAGGGCAGACTGTGATACTGAGTCCATTGGAGCAGCATGGGGCCATGGTGAGACTTTTGTCAGGAGCATGCATGGTGGGGAGTGGAGGGGGGTGGGCTCTGGACCCTTGCTTCATTCTTCTTCTGGTATTTTGCTGCCTAGAGGGCTTCAAGTTACAGTTGAACTCTGGGACTCTCCTTTGTGTCTGGTGCTAGGTGTGTTAGGGCCACAAAAGGAGGTTGCCAGCACACCCCAAAGTTCTGCAGATATGACATGGCACAGCCTCAAAGAGGAGGAGAGCCCCCTTTTTGGAGATTGGTTTAAAATGAGATAGTTTGTTGAAAAGTAATGATTGGCTAGATTGGGAGATAAGCTCATGGTCATTATGCATCAGGCCTGATGTTTGGTTACTGCCATTTGTAAATGGGCTTTGAGATTTTATTCCATTATCCAAAGAGACTCTAATTACCCAAGTAGATTCACAATTCTTTTTTTCATGATTTGAAGATAAAAGATCATTTGTCCCTAATGATAAACTAAAAGAATGTTTTCTCAGCTGAATAAAAGGTTAAACTCCTATTCATTGTGTTTTGTCTTCAAACCTTTGATAGAAGAAACTTTCTTACCATTTATAGCTATGTAAAAAAAGGTAGAGTTTTGGGTAAGTATAGTTTATGAAAGAAATTTCAACACATATACGACTTGAATAGAAAAAAACAAAAGAACCAGAGTCTGCTTCATAGAAGGGCTGAAATATCTCTTCTAGGCTTTTAGCTTTCTTCTTTTTAAAGTGACTTCAGAGGACAAATCACTACTAATTCTAGACTAGCAAAGGGAAGGGATTATGAGAAAAGAATTTTTGAAATGGGACTTTTTAGGGTGGGAAGCACTTAGGATGGTGTCTGGGAATTACATAGGGAGAATGGTGGTTAGTAGAATTTTGATAGAGAGAAATATAGTGTTTTATCAAGCCTCTGACAAAGAAAATTTGGATTTGTCATTGTTATTTTTTCCTAATAGTAAAGCAGTGCATGGAACATTTGCCAACAAATTGGTAGTTCTACCTGACTTAGACAAGACATCCATTTCGTGTCACAAATCCATAGAAATTCTGAATAAATTATTATAAAAGATATTTTGTAATCTCTAGCCAAGTTGAAAGAAAGAGGAAGAAGTCACAAGATGAGAGAAATTAAAAGATATCTAGGCTAGAACATTACATGGGAGTGGACAGGTGCAGCAAGCCCCACATAAAAGGCCCCAGGCCGAGGGCTGGTGTATTGCCTGTGCAGGGCAGGTAGGATGGGCAGCACTCACTGAAGGGGGCCTGGAGCTGATCTTCCTGCATAGAGCCCAGATCCAGGGTCTACTCATTTGTGAAAATTTCTCCAGCTACTATCTGGGAAAGCAGCAAGGAGGCTGTACCTGAAGGTCAAACCCCAGGCTTGCACCGCCATGTAAATGGAAGTTATAGAAGATCACTTCATGTGAGAAGACTAAGCCAAGTAATGAACATAAAAACTCTTCTAGAAGGAATGGAACCTCCAAGGTTACGGCATAACAAACCCCATACTGCTTCATGGGGATAGTATTGCAATTCATGGCACAGTATCCACAGGGGAAATGGAAAATGGTACACTGTGAGAGTCTGCATATGCTTAAAGAAAATAAATCCTACTCATTCTCTAGGTGATATCATATGGTATTATTTAAATACGCCCTTAATGCTGCTAACTTCCACACATATGTCATCAGCCTGGACCTTCTCTCCTCTTAAGTCTGGATGGTTCTCAAGTCCAGATTACCTTCAAGACAACTTCGCTAAGGCATCTGAGAAGAACTCTGAGTGAAAAGTGTGTGAGACAGCTGGCCTCCAGAATGGCCCTGAAGATCCAGGCTTCCACCATTTGCAACCTGAGCAATACCCACCCCCATACACACACCCCACTAGGAGCTGGGTAGTGTGATGGATGCAGGATGGCAGGAGTGATGTTATTTCACTTTTGAGACTAGGTTGTAAAAACACTTTGGCTTCTGTTTGAGTTCCTTTTGCTGTCTCTTACCCTCTCTTGGGTCTCTTGCTCTAGAGGAAGCCAGATTGACACTCAGGCAGCTCAGGCAGCAAAGCCTGGAGGCTTTGTGAACAACAGCCAGCATGAACTTCACAGTTATGTGATGGAATCACCATGAGAGCACACTCTCCAGCCCCAGTGGTGCCTCCAGCCCCTGTCAAAGCTTAACTGCATTCTAATGAGTTATCCTGAAGTAGAACTAACTATGTAAGCTGAGCTCTGATTCTCAAACTTCAGACTCTGTGAGATAATAAGGGTTTATTGTTCAAGCTGCTAAATTTGGGCGCAATTTGTTCTGCAGCAGTGGATAATGAATACAGTGCATCCAAAATGAACTCCCTGTCTTTCCCCAAACCTTGTCCTTCTCTAGTCTTTCCTGTCTCTATAAATGGTAACTTTGTCCTTTCAACAGCTCAGACCAAAACCTTTGGAGTCATCTCTGGATGATGAGATAAGTAGAGAGTCGTCTCTGTGTTTCTCACATCCTACATCCCATTTTTCAGCAAGTCCCTGTTGGCTCTCTCTTTAAAATATATGCATTATCTGACTCCTTCTTACCCTCTCCGTAGATACTGTCCTGGTCCAAGCCATGATCATGTCTTGAATGGGTTATTGCAATTGCTCCTAATGGTCTCCCTGATTCTGACCTTGTCTGGTTTCAGTTTTTCCACAACGAAGTGGCCAGAGTTATCTTTTGATGTTATAGATCAGATCAGGTCACTCTTCTAACCAGATTCCTCTGATGGCTTCCAGTATTAGCTAAGATAAAGGCCAAGGTCCTTCCAGGGGTTCTGATGCCAGTTTTGCCCTTCTTCTGATCTCATCTCCTACTGTCCTCCTGGCTCCCTTTCCTCCAGCCACACTGGCATCATTATTTTTACCCCAAAGGCTAGGAATAGTCTTGTATTAGGGTTTTTACTCTCATGGTCTCCTCTGCCAGGACTGTCCTCTCTAACAACTGCAGGGCTTTTGTTCTTGTTCTCCACCTTATATGTTTCTCTTCCATGAAAGCCCTATTTAAATTGTAGCCTTCACTCCTTACCTGGGGGTAAGGAGTAAGTAAGTAAGGGGTACCTTTCCTGCTTTATTTTCTCTCTAGCTTTATCATCATCTGACATACTATGTATTTCATATATCTTATGCATTGTCTCTCTCCTTCCACTAGAATATGAGTCCCATGAAGACAGGGAATTTTGTTGATTCTGTTCACTGATGCATTCCACGTCCCAAGAGAAATGCCTGGCACCTAGTAGGCACTCAAATGTTTTTGTGTTTTTTTAAAAGCAAATACTTAAACAGATGACATAATATTATAATATTTGGAAAACACAGGAAAATTTGAAAGAAACTATAAAATAAAAATGTTTAAATCTATTAAAAGTGAAGGAGTGAGAAGCATTAAAAAAAAAAAAAAACAAGACATTCTTCAAATCAGGCAGATTTGGAAAACAACTGATTTCACTTAAGAAATGAAGAATATAGCAACTTAAAAAAAAACTCCAAAACATAAGGAATTGGTAAGATTTAGAGGACAAATCTGAGGAAACCACTCAGAATGGGGCACAAAGATATGATTAGATGAAAATTATAAAAAGGTAGTTAAAACTTGGAATGAGAAGGACTGGCATGTGTTTAATAGGTATCCCAAGGGGAAATTACTGACAGTGAAAGAGAGGCAGGATTTTAAAAAAACCCAAAACTATGGTGGAGACTTTTTCAGATTAGAAAAATAAAACAAGGGGGGAGGGGCAAGATGGCGGAAGAGTAGGGTCCCCAAATCACCTGTCCCCACCAAATTACCTAGAAAACCTTCCAATCATCCTGAAAATCTATGAATTCGGCCTGAGATTTAAAGAGAGACCAGCTGGAATGCAACAGTGAGAAGAGTTCGCGCTTCTATCAAGGTAGGAAGACGGGGAAAAAGAAGTAAAGGAACAAAGGCCTCCAAGGGGGAGGGGCCCCGCGAGGAGCCGGGCTGAGGCCGGGGCGAGTGTCCCCAGGACAGGAGAGCCCCGTCCCGGAGGAGCAGGAGCTGCACCGACCTTCCCGGGGGGGAAAGGGGCTCGCAGGGAGGTGGAGCAGGACCCAGGAGGGCGGGGATGCCCTCGGGTTCCCCGGGACACTAACAGAGCAACTGCGCGCCCAGGAGAGTGCGCCGAGCTCCCTAAGGGCTGCAGCGCGCACTCGGAGGGGCTCGGGCGGCGGCTCCGCGGAGGGGGCTGCGCGGCCCCGGGAGCAGCTCGGGGGGGCTTGGGCAGAGGAAGAGGCTCCGTGCGGAGGGGGCTGCGCGGTTCCTGGAGCAGGTCGGGTGCTCGGGCGGCGGCTCCGCGGAGGGGGCTGCGGGGCGGGAGCGCGAATCCACCAGCGCAGGCCCCGGAGCACAGGGCGCCGGGACACAGCCCAGGATCCCGCCTCCCCCGGGACAGGCAGAGGCCGGGAGGGCCCAGGACAGCAAGGACGCTCCTGCCCCAGCTGAGCAGATCAGCGGCCCCGCCCCGGAGCCTCCAGGCCCTGCAGACGGAGTTCCTGCCGGAGCTGAATCCAGGTTTCCAGAGCTGCCCCGCCACTGGGGCTGTTCCTCCTGCGGCCTCACGGGGTAAACAACCCCCACTGAGCCCTGCACCAGGCAGGGGCACAGCAGCTCCCCCAACTGCTAACACCTGAAAATCAGCACAACAGGCCCCTCCCCCAGAACACCAGCGAGACGGACAACTTCCAGGAGAAGCCAAGGGACTTAAAGAACACAGAATCAGAAGATACTCCCCGGTGGTTCTTTTTTTTTTTTTTTTTTTTTTTTTTGCTTTTTGATTTGTTTCCTTCCCCCACCCCCTTTTTTTCTCCTTTCTTTTTCTTTCTCTTTTTCTTCTTTTTTTCTTTTTTCTTCCCTTTTTTTTCTCTTTCTCTTTGCTTTCCTTCTTTCTCTCCTCTCTTTTTCTCTTTTTCCCAATACAACTTGCTTTTGGCCACTCTGCACTGAGCAAAATGACTAGAAGGAAAACCTCACCTCAAAAGAAAGAATCAGAAACAGTCCTCTCTCCCACAGAGTTACAAAATCTGGATTACAATTCAATGTCAGAAAGCCAATTCAGAAGCACTATTATACAGCTACTGGTGGCTCTAGAAAAAAGCATAAAGGACTCAAGAGACTTCATGACTGCAGAATTTAGAGCTAATCAGGCAGAAATTAAAAATCAATTGAATGAGATGCAATCCAAACTAGAAGTCCTAACGACGAGGGTTAACGAGGTGGAAGAACGAGTGAGTGACATAGAAGACAAGTTGATGGCAAAGAGGGAAACTGAGGAAAAAAGAGACAAACAATTAAAAGACCATGAAGATAGATTAAGGGAAATAAACGACAGCCTGAGAAAGAAAAACCTACGTTTAATTGGGGTTCCCGAGGGCGCCGAAAGGGACAGAGGGCCAGAATATGTATTTGAACAAATTCTAGCTGAAAACTTTCCTAATCTGGGAAGGGAAAAAGGCATTCAGATCCAGGAAATAGAGAGATCCCCCCCTAAAATCAATAAAAACCGTTCAACACCTCGACATTTAATAGTGAAGCTTGCAAATTCCAAAGATAAAGAGAAGATCCTTAAAGCAGCAAGAGACAAGAAATCCCTGACTTTTATGGGGAGGAGTATTAGGGTAACAGCAGACCTCTCCACAGAGACCTGGCAGGCCAGAAAGGGCTGGCAGGATATATTCAGGGTCCTAAATGAGAAGAACATGCAACCAAGAATACTTTATCCAGCAAGGCTCTCATTCAAAATGGAAGGAGAGATAAAGAGCTTCCAAGACAGGCAGCAACTGAAAGAATATGTGACCTCCAAACCAGCTCTGCAAGAAATTTTAAGGGGGACTCTTAAAATTCCCCTTTAAGAAGAAGTTCAGTGGAACAGTCCACAAAAACAAGGACTGAATAGATATCATGATGACACTAAACTCATATCTCTCAATAGTAACTCTGAATGTGAACGGGCTTAATGACCCCATCAAAAGGCGCAGGGTTTCAGACTGGATAAAAAAGCAGGACCCATCTATTTGCTGTCTACAAGAGACTCATTTTAGACAGAAGGACACCTACAGCCTGAAAATAAAAGGTTGAAGAACCATTTACCATTCGAATGGTCCTCAAAAGAAAGCAGGGGTAGCCATCCTTATATCAGATAAACTAAAATTTACCCCAAAGACTGTAGTGGGAGATGAAGAGGGACACTATATCATACTTAAAGGATCTATTCAACAAGAGGACTTAACAATCCTCAATATATATGCCCCGAATGTGGGAGCTGCCAAATATATCAATCAATTATTAATCAAAGTGAAGAAATACTTAGATAATAATACACTTATACTTGGTGACTTCAATCTAGCTCTTTCTATACTCGATAGGTCTTCTAAGCACAACATCTCCAAAGAAACGAGAGCTTTAAATGATACACTGGACCAGATGGATTTCACAGATATCTACAGAACTTTACATCCAAACTCAACTGAATACACATTCTTCTCAAGCGCACATGGAACTTTCTCCAGAATAGACCACATACTGGGTCACAAATCGGGTCTGTACCGATACCAAAAGATTGGGATTGTCCCCTGCATATTCTCAGACCATAATGCCTTGAAATTAGAACTAAATCACAACAAGAAGTTTGGAAGGACCTCAAACACGTGGAGGTTAAGGACCATCCTGCTAAAAGATAAAAGGGTCAACCAGGAAATTAAGGAAGAATTAAAAAGATTCATGGAAACTAATGAGAATGAAGATACAACCGTTCAAAATCTTTGGGATGCAGCAAAAGCAGTCCTAAGGGGGAAATACATCGCAATACAAGCATCCATTCAAAAACTGGAAAGAACTCAAATACAAAAGCTAACCTTACACATAAAGGAGCTAGAGAAAAAACAGCAAATAGATCCTACACCCAAGAGAAGAAGGGAGTTAATAAAGATTCGAGCAGAACTCAACGAAATCGAGACCAGAAGAACTGTGGAACAGATCAACAAAACCAGGAGTTGGTTCTTTGAAAGAATTAATAAGATAGATAAACCATTAGCCAGCCTTATTAAAAAGAAGAGAGAGAAGACTCAAATTAATAAAATCATGAATGAGAAAGGAGAGATCACTACCAACACCAAGGAAATACAAACGATTTTAAAAACATATTATGAACAGCTATACGCCAATAAATTAGGCAATCTAGAAGAAATGGACGCATTCCTGGAAAGCCACAAACTACCAAAACTGGAACAGGAAGAAATAGAAAACCTGAACAGGCCAATAACCAGGGAGGAAATTGAAGCAGTCATCAAAAACCTCCCAAGACACAAGAGTCCAGGGCCAGATGGCTTCCCAGGGGAATTTTATCAAACGTTTAAAGAAGAAACCATACCTATTCTCCTAAAGCTGTTTGGAAAGATAGAAAGAGATGGAGCACTTCCAAATTCGTTCTATGAGGCCAGCATCACCTTAATTCCAAAACCAGACAAAGACCCCAACAAAAAGGAGAATTACAGACCAATATCCCTGATGAACATGGATGCAAAAATTCTCAACAAGATACTGGCCAATAGGATCCAACAGTACATTAAAAAAATTATTCACCATGACCAAGTAGGATTTATCCCTGGGACACAAGGCTGGTTCAACACCCATAAAACAATCAATGTGATTCATCATATCAGCAAGAGAAAAACCAAGAACCATATGATCCTCTCATTGGATGCAGAGAAAGCATTTGACAAAATACAGCATCCATTCCTGATCAAAACTCTTCAGAGTGTAGGGATAGAGGGAACATTCCTCGACATCTTAAAAGCCATCTATGAAAAGCCCACAGCAAATATCATTCTCAATGGGGAAGCACTGGGAGCCTTTCCCCTAAGATCAGGAACAAGACAGGGATGTCCACTCTCACCACTGCTGTTCAACATAGTACTGGAAGTCCTAGCCTCAGCAATCAGACAACAAAAAGACATTAAAGGCATTCAAATTGGCAAAGAAGAAGTCAAACTCTCCCTCTTCGCCGATGACATGATACTCTACATAGAAAACCCAAAAGTCTCCACCCCAAGATTGCTAGAACTCATACAGCAATTCGGTAGCGTGGCAGGATACAAAATCAATGCCCAGAAGTCAGTGGCATTTCTATACACTAACAATGAGACTGAAGAAAGAGAAATTAAGGAATCACTCCCATTTACAATTGCACCCAAAAGCATAAGATACCTAGGAATAAACCTAACCAAAGATGTAAAGGATCTATACCCTCAAAACTATAGAACACTTCTGAAAGAAATTGAGGAAGACACAAAGAGATGGAAAAATATTCCATGCTCATGGATTGGCAGAATTAATATTGTGAAAATGTCAATGTTACCCAGGGCAATATACACGTTTAATGCAATCCCTATCAAAATACCATGGACTTTCTTCAGAGAGTTAGAACAAATTATTTTAAGATTTGTGTGGAATCAGAAAAGACCCCGAATAGCCAGGGGAATTTTAAAAAAGAAAACCATATCTGGGGGCATCACAATGCCAGATTTCAGGTTGTACTACAAAGCTGTGGTCATCAAGACAGTGTGGTACTGGCACAAAAACAGACACATAGATCAGTGGGACAGAATAGAGAATCCAGAAGTGGACCCTGAACTTTATGGGCAACTAATATTCGATAAAGGAGGAAAGACTATCCATTGGAAGAAAGACAGTCTCTTCAATAAATGGTGCTGGGAAAATTGGACATCCACATGCAGAAGAATGAAACTAGACCACTCTTTTTCACCATACACAAAGATAAACTCAAAATGGATGAAAGATCTAAATGTGAGACAAGATTCCATCAAAATCCTAGAGAAGAAAATAGGCAACACCCTTTTTGAACTCGGCCATAGTAACTTCTTGCAAGATACATCCACGAAGGCAAAAGAAACAAAAGCAAAAATGAACTATTGGGACTTCATCAAGATAAGAAGCTTTTGCACAGCAAAGGATACAGTCAACAAAACTCAAAGACAACCTACAGAATGGGAGAAGATATATGCAAATGACATATCAGATAAAGGGCTAGTTTCCAAGATCTATAAAGAACTTATTAAACTCAACACCAAAGAAACAAACAATCCAATCATGAAATGGGCAAAAGACATGAACAGAAATCTCACAGAGGAAGACATAGACATGGCCAACATGCACATGAGAAAATGCTCTGCATCACTTGCCATCAGGGAAATACAAATCAAAACCACAATGAGATACCACCTCACACCAGTGAGAATGGGGAAAATTAACAAGGCAGGAAACAACAAATGTTGGAGAGGATGCGGAGAAAAGGGAACCCTCATACACTGTTGGTGGGAATGTGAACTGGTGCAGCCACTCTGGAAAACTGTGTGGAGGTTCCTCAAACAGTTAAAAATATACCTGCCCTACGACCCAGCAATTGCACTGTTGGGGATTTACCCCAAAGATACAAATGCAATGAAACGCCGGGACACCTGCACCCCGATGTTTCTAGCAGCAATGGCCACGATAGCCAAACTGTGGAAGGAGCCTCGGTGTCCAACGAAAGATGGATGGATAAAGAAGATGTGGTTTATGTATACAATGGAATATTACTCAGCTATTAGAAATGACAAATACCCACCATTTGCTTCAACATGGATGGAACTGGAGGGTATTATGCTGAGTGAAGTAAGCCAGTCGGAGAAGGACAAACATTATATGTTCTCATTCTTTTGGGGAATATAAATAATAGTGAAAGGGAATATAAGGGAAGGGGGAAGAAATGTGTGGGAAATATCAGAAAGGGAGACAGAACGTAAAGACTGCTAACTCTGGGAAACGAACTAGGGGTGGTAGAAGGGGAGGAGGGCGGGGGGTGGGAGTGAATGGGTGACGGGCACTGGGGGTTATTCTGTATGTTAGTAAATTGAACACCAATAAAAAATAAATTAAAAAAAAAGAAAAATAAAAAAAAGAAAAAAAAAGAAAAATAAAACAAAATATGAATCTTCAGATTAAAATAATATATGGAGTTCCAAGTAGGATTAAAAAACAATTTATACATAGACACATTGAGGTAAAACTGAAAAATTCTAAATATGGTCAGAGAATGAAAGAATATTCTCAAAGAAACAACTACAAGAGTGACAGTAGACTTTTCATAAGTAACAATATATGTGAGATTACAATGTAATTACACCTGCAGTTGGCTAATGGAAAGAACCACCAATGTAAAATTCTATACCCAGCAAAAAGTATCATTCAAGAGTGAGAGCCAAATGAGAACATTTTCAAAAGAAAGCTTACTGACTATTGCCTGAAATAACCACTAAAATGTGTTCATCAATAAGGAGAAAATTGAACATTAGAGAGGGACTTGAGTTATAATGGAATGAAAGAAATTGGTGAACATTTCTGTAACTCTAAATAAGTATTCACTTATAAACAAGACTTATTTGGAGGAAAAGGTTAAAAACAAAGAGAAATTAAAATGCTAAACAATAAGATGGCAAACGAGAGGAGGGAGATCAGAACTGAACTGTTTCATAACCTGGAGGATAGAGATTTTGACTGACTTTTTTTAAAGTCAAATATGCATTTTAAGTATTTGAAAGAATGAAACATAAGGTACAATTTTCAAGCTAGTAAAGGGGAAAAGGAAAATGAAAAACAATCCATTTAATAAAAATCAGTAGAGGAGAAAAAGAGATTGAAAATTAAGAGGAGAAAAGTAAAACATGTACCAGAAAAACGTTGAACAAAAGGAAATTTGGTTAGTGATATTCTTAGACAATATTAATTATAACGCAAAATGTGTTGATGTAGATAAAGAAGATTGTACTGAATGATAAGTGAAAAAAATCACCAGTAAGATACAGCAATCCTAGCCTAATGATCTAGACTCAAATACATAAGGAAAAAAATCTGCAGAAGCACACAAAAAAACCTAACAAATTCACAGTTATAGTAAGAGATGTTAAATATCTCTATCAGACACTAATGAAAAAGAAGACAAAATATTAGGAAGGCTATACCAGATATGAAAAATGTAACTAACAAAGATGACTTAATGTCAAAATACATATTTCTGGACACAACTTTCCCCAATTTTTTTTTTAAAGCACACAGAACCCTTATGTTTACTGACTATACAAACCACATAATGAAAAACATACAGAGTATATCCCTCTACTGCAGTGCAGTAGAGGAATACTTTTGCAGTAGAGGGATACTGCAGTGCAGTAGAGGGATACTTTACTTTTTAAAAAGTAAAAATAAAAATCTTTTTTTCTTTGAAAACTACATACATTTTACAAGAAGTCGTTAAAGAAGAGATTGTTTTGAAAATTCTGAAATAATTAGAATCACATAATAATCATTGCAACATGTGCCAAAACATATGAGATTTGGATTTATATAATGGGAAAAAACATGAAAGGTGGAAAATGAATGAATTAATAATTCAACTCATACAGTTAGCAAAAGAGAAAACAATAAGAAATCATCTTGACGAAGATGGTAGAAGAGTTGCCATGCCCTTCCATACATAAAATTTGGATTTTTGAAGCACGAAACATGCTTTGAAAGTGGCAATGGAAGTAGGAAGTCTCCTACTCTATTTTTTGGGTCTTGGTACATGTGGATTTAGGGAGAGAAAAGCCACTTGAGGGAGTTAGAGAAGTATACCGGCATCAGCTAGAGAGACACCAGAGTTTCAACTGGGCAAGGGCTTTCAGAGAAGAGATTCAGGACACAGGAGAGCTTTTGACTAAAATTCGGGAGTTCCAGAGAGAATGTGGAGAAAGTTGGTGGATTGGATCAGACTGGAGAGAATGGTGAATGTGGGGGAAAGCCCCAGAGCTAATGGATTGTGTTAGCTCGGACATGTGAAGGGGACTCTGACCCCCAGGGAGGTGGGCATGACATGTTTGTTCCTGGTGGGTGAGAACAGGTGAAAAAATCAGGCTTAGCTATGGTCTTAACACTTGAACCAGACAGTGAGGGGGTTGGTGGGGCGGTGGATGTGGAGAGTGGGAGACTTTTCCTGTCCTGTCCCCTTTTGCTGCTTAAATGTCCTTGCCTTTTCTCTGAATATTTTCTAGCAATTGCTGGTCTATGGAGGTCTTGTATTTTAGTATAATTTTGAACGATTTTATTTTCTTCTCCCAATTCCAGGGTTGGGAGCAGGAGGAGAAGGTTGGGGCATGGGCTCACCATGCCACCTAAATCTGGAGCCAGAGTTTCCATTTTGACCCTATTTTTCCACTGTGAGGTTCAAGTTCTCTCTGCTGAGTTGCTTCAAAAAACATGTCTTTTCAGGACTCACGATTACTGATTAAAGCTTTCTAAATGAACAAGGCAGGCCAGAATTTAAGAAAGAGTCTCTAGATGAAGGGAGTTCAGTTACATTATGTTTGTCATTCTAGCAATTACGTGTCCTCTGTCTTCCCACCCCTAAAATGCCCTGTGGGCTTGATCCCTATGGGTATGAGTGGGGACAGGCTTATTTCCCCTCAAACCCTGAGTGTGTTCACTGTGGCTTTATTAGGAGACCTTACACTTGCTACCCATCTCTGATCTCAAGTTTATTCTTATAACTCAGATGACTCAGGCAGGATATACCTGTGCAGTTTTACAGGTGACAGTTCTCACAAGTGCTCACAAAACTCGATGTTTTATGAGTGCATGTGCTCCTTGCAGACTTTTGGCTGCACTGTAAGCCTTGGGCTGAGAAAGAATAGTTGACTCTGGTTATCAAAGCTTTGTCTAAATAAACTGGGACCTCACTATATCTCTCTTGGCTATAGAGCTAGGTATATATGGACAATCCATCTTGGATGGTCTCCAAAGTGGGGATAGTTATTGAAGTGTAAAAAAAGACCTCCTTATAAGGAAGTTTTACCTAGAAGGAAGAGCCCCCAGCATTGGCTTAGCAAATAGCATTATAGTGTAGCTCCAGGGTACTGGAGCCAAATATGATTCTCCCTGCCCTCAACCAAAGGCCCAGCCTGGTTTTTATAGGCCAGACATAAATCTGAGAAAGTGTTTATAAAATAGACTGGGTCTATCTGGAAGGTTTAAAAAACAACTTTTATAGGTTAATTCTTAGGAAATCGATTTGAGGCTATTTAGAGACATTGCTTTTGCAGGGAATGGGATCCATCTCATCTTATCTTGCCTGTCCACTTGGGGTGTGTTGTTCATTCAACAAAACAGCACAGTTAATTTTAGGGAAGCCTGCTTTATTGTGCCAGTATGAAAGGACAGGGGGAACCCTAATGAAGTATTTATTAGTGGACCTCAAATCTCAATGCTTTTTTTTTTTTCCTACTTTGTTACGTCATTTCAAATCCGCATTCCCACTTGAAATCCCAGCTTCCAGGTGCAGCAGGGATGGCTGGATTCAATCTTAGAACTCTTATGCTGGTAGTGACTTTAAAGCAAATTTCACTAAACCTGGCAATATTTTTGATGAGGAGGCTGATGCCCAGAAGGGACTCTCTTCTTTTAACAGACCCCACTACATGCAAAGCGCAATGCATGGCCGTTGCTGAGATATAAAAATATAAGGGTCAATGGTCTTGTCCTCAGGAGCATTCTCAATGATATGGGAGTTCAAACAAATTTTAAATAACTAACATGATATGATAAGAGCTGTAAATGAGGGAAAATACCAAAATGCAGTGTGCTGGAGTTTGGGTGTTAGCACTTTGTTGGGAGAGAGTGCAAATTAATAACGATCATCAGGTTCTTGGCGTTTGAGGGCGATCTGGGTAAATTGGTAGGATTTGTACCCAGTGCCAGTGGAAGGTAAGGGCGAGCCTACTATGCTAGGAACTCCCCTGGTATGGAAAGGAAGCAGGAGGAAGTCCAATTTATTCAGACAGTAAACTACAGTAGGGAAAGAGTGATATGTGTGGTAGGAGACATGGGTGAGACATGGGTTGGGGCAAGATGCCAGAGACCCTGGATGGTTGGAGCGAGCAGTGTGATTTCACAGTGTAGACAGTGGTCCAGCGTGTCCACTGCTTCCAAGAGGTGACGTGAATGACAGAGAGATACTGGGGCAAGAGCCTGATTTCAGAAGTTTGGTAGTAAGTGCTTGAAGAGAATGTAGAAACAGATTCTGGAAAGTTCTTGTGAGTAGTTTGCTAGTAAGGAAAAAATAAAGTTATGTAGGTAGTTTGTATATGTGGGGGAGAATAAGGTCTGCAGGGGAAAATTATAGGTAAAAACAGAAAATATCAGTGGCAATGAAAGCCCAGATTTTTGGAGAGCTGGAGCCTCGATGAGAGTGGGAGCTAAGCTTCTGAACGTGTTCATTTTTGTCCACAGCATTGGTATGGCAAGCATTTCCTAAAAATCCCCAAACCTGAAAGTGCTATTTCATCTTCTTATGTCATCCCTAGTGATCTTGGATTTGGAAATCTGGACCCAATCTGACCCTTATGGCTCTGAGAGTTGCCCCAGGATGAGTGGGGCTCTGGGGTTGATGAACAGAGTGGGATGCCATGCACCAGGGTGGGATTGCAGCTCTGTATTCACACATCATCAGGGATGCGAGGGTTGTGCCTCATGATGGCAGGCACTCACAAGGATCTGCAAAACACAGCAAATAGCCACTTGGATTATCCCAACTGCGACCAGATCAAAGGAGATTAATTTGATGCGTTGCCCCCTTTACTCAAGCATTTGGCAAATGTCTCATTCTTTTAGAGATGATTTTGAGTTTTGTAGAATTAAGACTTTTTTTTTCCCTCCCAGCATATTTCTCTCAGTTTTCAAAAGGTTGGGTATTTGTGGGAAATTTAATCCACATGTTTATGATTCATTTCGACTCCACTCCTTTCAAATTTATCTTTGGAGCATGAGTTGGTACTTGAGAAGCCTTTTAAAGTTCAGGACTTTTAGAACCAGATAGTTATTTTGCTAGCTGTGTCTTGAAAACACATATCAAAAATTTTCGTTAAGATCAAAACCCAGAGTTTGGAGGGCTGTCTGAATGCAGCGAACTGTCAAGCCACAGCAGTGCATTTTCCACAGCAAATCCATAGGCAAAGGATGTCGAGAGTATACAAGGAGATGCTTCCCTGAGTGGTGAAGAAGGGGTATCTGTGTTTATAGGAATGTCATCCGGGTTGCTTCAAATATTCCCAGAGACAGCAGGCCTGGGAAGCATCATGGCATCTGTGTCCTCCCTGGTAGGCCCTGCTTCTTTTTATAGACTCTTATACATAGATCTTTGAGCTGCTGGAACATTCCAGATCACCCCAACACTCTCATTTTATAGATGAAATTGAAGGTCAGCAAGAGTCAATGTTTTGCCCAAGATCTCACCCACGTTGGTTTAAGAGCCTCCTCAAGCGTCCTCTATGCCCATTGCATCCCAAAGAGGAGAATATTTGATAAAAATCAAGGACACACTGTGGGGACTTGAGAATGGGTCTGGGCAGGGGGAGCGTGCTGTTTTTTGGAGCAAGAGAAAGAGGTTGAACCCTTAATTCTGCGTGGAGTACCCTCTTTGAGTTTCTGTCTTTTTAGATTGTCTGTTGGTATTGCTTCTCCTCTTTGGAAGAGGGGGAGTGAGAAGGAACTCTGAAGGGAATGGGCCTGATGCCAGAAGAGTGTCACATGGGCTACTCTGATGTAAAGCCCTATTTCTACAGCATTATTTAGCAAAGATTCTTAGAGCAAGCTGATTACTCTGTAAACAGATGCCTTCACTGCTCAGATGGATACATATTTCCTGTTCCAGAACACTGATACTTATTGGATGAGTCAGTGGGTGACCATTCTAAGTATGTTGGATCCACTCAGGCACAGCAGGGGAAATCTATTGACCTTGGATACAAACTTTGGCCCAGAACAACTACACTTGGTTATTTAGATGTAAAAAATGTGGGAAATAGATGCATATCAGCAAAGGTCTTGGTCTTTGCTCAGCAAGGAAACTAGTGGTGAAATTTATGAAGGTTTTTATCAGAGTAAGGTCAACAGAACATATTCACACACATGCCATTTAAAATAACATTTATTTGTTTAGCAAATGATTATAAAAGTATTATATGTTCATGGCAGAAAACTCAAAAAATGCCAAAAGTGTAAAGAAGAAAAAATATATCACTTGTAATTCCATCACCAGTGTTAGAGATAACCAATATTAACATTAACATTTGAGGGTTTCCTGTCTTTTTTAGTGGGTTTATAGATTTTTTTAATCTTTTGTACAAAAGGTACTCATTTCCTCTGTTGTATGCTATTTTGTTTTCTAATTGTAAAGATCAAAAGGAGAAAAATGTTTCATAAGCATCTAAAACCAATAGCCACAATTTTTTTGGGTCTTAGGCCCCCAGTGTTACCTCCAAAGCATCTATAGGACCTGAAGCTGAAGTTCATGGATCTCTAGTGTCTGTGTTGTTCCCTTTAATCCATGTCTTCTTTTCTTCCCACAACTGATTACCAACGTCCCTTTTTTTTTTTTTTTTTTTTTACCTATGAGCATTGTTCTCACACGTGGTTTCTCATTTCGGCTTGCTGTGACTCACACATGGCCCTGTTCTACCTTTGGGGCCTTTCTTTATGCATACCATTTGTGTGACATTTCCCAGTTCCAAGCTTTCAGAGAGAGAATCTGATTTATTCAGCTAATAACTCTTATCTCCATTTGAGTATAGCTTGGCACATGGGCACTATTATAAATTGCTGGCCAGTTGGGTCAGTGACTTCTCTGATCTATTTGGGGACGGGCAGATGAGGAAGAGATTCAGGTGACATTTGGAAAACAATATTAAAAGGCAATATAAATCACCCCGAACTCTGTTATTCCATCATACACAGTTTATGTTTTTGCAATTTTTCCTTTTACCCATTTTTCGAAGATATGCGCATTTATACTTGCATGTGTATGTGTGTGCATGTGCAAGTATAAATTTTTACAATGTGATCACATCCCACTTCTTTTTTTTTTTTAGCCAAATGTTATATACTGAACATTTTCTTACACATTTAGCTCTTTCCAAAATCTGATTTGTAAGGGTGTACCATAGTTCATTTTATGGGCATACCAATACTTGATTTCACCATCCTGGTGTTACTGAGCACCTTATGGTATCTGCAATGGGAAGAGGGACTCTTTTTCAGTGTCACATAAAGACAAAGTTTCTTTCTTTCTTTTCTTTTCTCTTTCTTTCTTTCTTTCTTTCTTTCTTTCTTTCTTTCTTTCTTTCTTCTTTCTTTCTCCTTCCTTCCTTCCTTCCTTCCTTCCTTCCTTCCTTCCTTTTCCTTCCTTCCTTCTCCTTCCTTCCTTCCTTCCTTCCTTCCTTCCTTCCTTCCTTCCTTCCTTCCTTTTCCTTCCTTCCTTCCTTCCTTCCTTCCTTCCTTCCTTCCTTCCTTCCTTCCTTTTCCTTCCTTTTCCTTCCTTCCTTCCTTCCTTCCTTCCTTCCTTCCTTCCTTTTCCTTCCTTCCTTCCTTCCTTTTTCTCTTTCTTTCTTTCTTTCTTTCTTTCTTTCTTTCTTTCTTTCTTTCTTTCTTCTTTCTTTTTATTTATTCATGAGAAGCACAGAGAGAGAGAGGCAGAGACACAGGCAGAGGGAGAAGCAGGCTCCCTGTGGGAAGCCCGATATGAGATCGATTCCAGGACCCTGGGATCATGATCTGAGCCAAAGGTAGACACTTAACTTCTGAGCCACCCAACCATCGCAAAGACAAAGTTTCTCATCATTGGAGGGTGTGAGTAGTTGCTAGGAGGCCAAAAAATGGCTCATATCTACTACAGGCTCTTCAGGTACATAATTTCATTTGATGAAAATAAGGATATTTGCATTCTCTTTGTCTTTTATTCTTTCTTTTTTCAAAGTTATTTTTTAGACCATATGGAATTTCTTTTGATATATGACATAAGGAAAGACTTTAACTTTTATAGTTTTCCCCAAAAATGTAATCCTTTGTCCCAGAGCCATTTGTCTGCTAGTCCTTCTTTCTCAACTGATTTGGAATATCATACAATTGATTTCCTTGATTCTCAGATGCAATCGATTGTGAGATTCACCTCTTATTTAAAACCAGAGCAATTTGGAATTCTTGAGTCACATCCTGATATCAGAAATATTACAGTCAAGAAAGAGTGTACCAAATTGTACTCTCTACTTAGCTGTTTCTGGGCTTTCTATTCTCTGGCACTGACCTATTTTGGAGCATATTACTATTTCAATAGCTATGAGTTAAAATTTGTTTGGCGTCTAGAATATTTATAATTTTTTAATATTTTAATTTACTTAAGTACAATTACAAATCATGTTTGTTTTGCCCAGTCTTGTCCATTTGTGATTCTATGTGATCTTCCAAATGAATTCCCTCCAATACTATTCTTCAAAGAATTGCATGAAATTTGCAGTTAGCATTGCCATAAATTTGGAAGAACTTGTATGTTGACACTATTAAATACTTTGATAACTTGATTTTTTATACTACTTATTATTAATTCTAATAGATGTTCAGCTGGTTCTCTTTAGTTTTCCACACATGCACTGATTTCATATTGAATATATTATTAATGTTGTGTCTGAGCTTAATGGAAATCTTTCTGGTATTTTATTATTCTGTGTGATATTGTCTATCGGTCCAAGATAGGTCATATTGTCATTTTAAGTAAATATCCCACTTTTTCCAGAAGTTTGAAACAGCATGAAATGTTGAAAAATAGTTTAATGCTCATTTAAATCTATCAAGGACATTATATATATTTTTTCCTCTTTTTTTAACTTACTAGATTTTAAACACTTAGCCATACTTTAATTTTGTTATAAACTCTATCTTGCCTTTGTGTATTATGTTGGTCAGTGTTTACCATTTTGCATCCATATTCATAAGGCAGATTTCATCTATGATTTTCTTGATTGTTCCTTTTCTTTTTTCATCCTTTTAGATCATCTCTGGTGTAGAGGGTTGAATCATTCAGACACCATATTTTATGTGGTGATATATTATTTTCTGTGATAGACGCCACTGTGTATTTATTTATTTGTCTGCCTGTTTATTCTCATTTATCCCTACCTTCTACTCACCTTCTGTTCTCTCCCTCTCTTCCCCATAAACAAATATTGTGAGACTTTAAAAGTATATTTATTCGACTGGCTCCCTTGAAAATGGATATTGCCATCATGCAATATGTATTGTTAATTTATTTTGTAATGGATCTCATGCTCTTTTTTACTTTTCATTTTTTATAATTTTTAAATTAAATTTTATTTTTTTCTTAGCACCACAAACTTTTTTTTTTTTTTTTTTTTAGTTTTTTAAATTAAGCCCTCTATGCTCAGGACCCATCTACATCTCTGTGTTTCTGACAGCTGCTCAGCACTTCTCTGTGTCATGCAGGGAACTTCTTTGACTATAAATTTGTAACATGGGCATGCCCATCCCATCAAGTAAATATTGCGGCATACCATGTTTTATTTTGTAATATTTTGGAACAAGGTCCTTGCTCCTTGAACGTTTACAGAGTTTGAAAGTTCATTTCATCCGTAAAATTATTTGCATCTGGTGCCACTTGGAGACTAGTTATTAAACACACACACACACACACACACACACACATCCTCTTTCATCTTTACTGGTTTGTTTAAGTTTTTTGTCCTCTTATTAGGAAGTTTTTAATAGAAATTTAATAGAAAAAAATTTTAGAAATTCAATAGAATTTTTTGAGAAAATGATTACTTTTCAAATTTAATAGCATATAGTTATTAATAATACACATTCTAAATAATCTTTTTCACAATTTTGATATCATTGATTTTTATGTTTTTTTTTTTTAATTTAATTTATTTATTCATGTGAGACACAGAGAGAGAGGCAGAGACATAGGCAGAGAGAGAAGCAGGCTTCCTGTGAGGAGCCCGATGCAAGACTCGAACCCAGGACCCTGAGATCACGCCTTGAGCCAAAGGCAGACACTCAAGCACTAAGTCACCCAGGTACTGCTGATTTTTATGTTCTTGATGCTTCATAATTGTGTTGTTGCTCTTGATTTTTTAAAAAATTTGTTTTTTTCTGATATAGAAATGATATATGCCTCTTGAACAAGTGGGCTTGGATGATTTTCTTTTTGGGCAATTAGCCTTGTCCAGAACTGGTTCTATGCTGATTTTTAAAAAAGTTACAAGGTTCTCTACTGATCCGTTTACAGGCTTTTTAGTTTTCTAAATATATTTTTAAAAGTCTTTTTATATTTGTCTCTCTCTTCCTCTCACATGTTTTAGATTTATTTTCTTGGGCTCTTTCAACTTCCTGAATTGGATAGTTCACATTCTTTTCTGTTTAATTATGAAATCGCAATGTTACTAGTTTTTCTTAGTATTTCTTTGGTCACAGCCCCTATATTTTACGATTCTGTTCTTACTGTTACAATTTTAAAAATCATCTATACCTGTAGTTTTGGTTTCTTTCTTTGTCTCAAGAGTTATTTAAGAGAGTCTAATATGTCTAGTGTTTTAAAAAAATTCTTCTGTTACAAATTTCTGGGTTTATTATCTCCTGATTACAGAGTGTGAGAATGCCGTCTGCATTGTTTCTACTTTTTGAAAACTATCAGGATTTTCTGTATGGCCTACTATATAATTAATTTTTGTTAATGTCATAAGGCTTTTGAAAAGAATATGTATTTACTGAATCTATTTGAAGCTCCATGTATACCTATTAAATCAATCATATAAAAACATCTTGTTTAAAGTTTTCATTTAAACTCTTGGGGCACCTGGGTGACTCAGTTAGGTATCTGGCTCGGGTCATGGTCCCAGGATCCTGGGATCGAGCCCTGCATTGGGCTCCCTGCTCAGTGGTGAGCCTGCTTCTCACTCTTCTCTGCCCCTCCCCTTTGCTTGTACTCTCTCCCTCTCAAATAGATAAATAAAATCTTAACATAAAATAAAATAAAATAAAATAAAATAAATTCCAATTAGTTAACATATAGTGGCATATTAGTTTCCGGTGTAGAAAACATCTTTTTATACTTCGTTTTTCCACATTTGTGACTATGTGTGTTTGGTCTATCTGAGGTCACCAAGTCTGGAGATATTGTATTGGTGACTCCCTTTATAACGGTGGTTTTGTCTTTCTCCTTGCATTTCCAACAGCATTTTTCTCTATTTTCATCATTGGGCTCAGTGAAGTGTCTTTCAATACTTCTTTAGTTGTGTTCTGTTAGATGCTGCAAAGGGCAGGTATGTTACGCTGGAGTTTTGCTTCTTCCTTTATTTAATTAGTCAGTATATATTCACTGAAGACGCCTTCCATAGGTCCCCATTGAACACTGAGTAGGTATTTATTGAGAATTGTTTTAAATTATGTGTGCCTCTCCCTGTGAGGAGATAGTCCTTCCCACCTCAAAGAGATCACTTTGTGTTACTTGACTTGCTTTGGCTAATGGAATGTGATCAGAAGCACCATGTGCCATATCTGAGCACCATGCTTTCAATGCCGTTATTTATTTATTTATTTATTTATTTATTTATTTATTTATTTATTTATTTTTTTAATTTATTTTTTATTGGTGTTCAATTTACTAACATACAGAATAACCCCCAGTGCCCGTCACCCATTCACTCCCACCCCCCGCCCTCCTCCCCTTCTACCACCCCTAGTTCGTTTCCCAGAGTTAGCAGTCTTTACGTTCTGTCTCCCTTTCTGATATTTCCCACACATTTCTTCTCCCTTCCCTTCTATTCCCTTTCACTATTATTTATATTCCCCAAATGAATGAGAACATATAATGTTTGTCCTTCTCCGACTGGCTTACTTCACTCAGCATAATACCCTCCAGTTCCATCCACGTTGAAGCAAATGGTGGGTATTTGTCATTTCTAATAGCTGAGTAATATTCCATTGTATACATAAACCACATCTTCTTTATCTATTCATCTTTCGTTGGACACCGAGGCTCCTTCCACAGTTTGGCTATTGTGGCCATTGCTGCTATAAACATCGGGGTGCAGGTGTCCCGGCGTTTCATTGCATTTGTGTCTTTGAACTCGGCCATAGTAACTTCTTGCAAGATACATCCACGAAGGCAAAAGAAACAAAAGCAAAAATGAACTATTGGGACTTCATCAAGGTAAGAAGCTTTTGCACAGCAAAGGATACAGTCAACAAAACTCAAAGACAACCTACAGAATGGGAGAAGATATTTGCAAATGACATATCAGATAAAGGGCTAGTTTCCAAGATCTATAAAGAACTTATTAAACTCAACATCAATGCCGTTATTTAGACCTCATTGCTTTATTTTCTGTTGTAACAAAATCACATCCAGATAAGGGGCTACTCCTCATCCCAAGTTCCTGGAGGGAGTCAACATGGATCACCACAACCAAACTGTCAAGAATGTGTCATGTGGGGGCACCTGGGTGGCTCAGTGGTTGAGCATCTGCCTTTGATTCAGGGCATGATCCCGGTGTCCTGGGATTAAGTCCTGCACCGGGCTCCCTGCAGGGAGCCTGCTTCTCCCTCTGCCTATGTCTCTGCCTCTCTGTCTCTCTCTGTGTCTGTCATGAATAAAAATAAAATCTTAAAAACAAAACAAAAAAATAATCATGTGAATGGGCAAAAAACCTTTGTTGGGGCCTTTGAGATTTTGGCATTGTTCGTGAATTCAGCATAATTTAGTGACAAATATGTACGTGTCCCATTTTATCCATTTGAGGATCTAATTAAGATCCCAAAGAGACATGGCCCCTTGTCTTGTGACACTTAGGGGAGGTGGAGAGTACTGTTAAGCCACTGATTACATAGGTTTCAGTAATAGCTAATAGTTTTCTTCATATAGAATCTCTATACTTTTTGTTATGCAAAACATTTTGCATTTTTTGTCACTGTGAATATAAGTCTTTTCATTATGTTATGCAATACACATGGCTGGATTGTGGGAAATCTACAGATTTTTGTGTCTATATATATTACCTTAGCACTTTATTAAGCTCTTATATTTATTTATTTTTAAGGTTTTATTCATTTATTTGACAGAGAGAGAGAGATCACAAGCAGGGGGAGTAGGAGAGGGAGAGGGAAAAGTAGGCTTCCACTGAGCAGGGAGCTGGACACAGGGCTTGATCCCAAGACCCTGAGATCATGACCTGAGCCTAAAGCAGATGCTTAACCGATTGAGCTACCCAGGCACCCAAGACTCTTACATTTTAATAGCTAAGTATTCATTATATTTCCTATGCATATGATCATATTTCTTTTTTTACAGATTTTATTTATTTATTCATGAGAGACACAGAGAGCCAGAGAGCCACCCAGGTGTCTCTATGACCATATTTCTAATAATAGTTTTGTTCCCTTGTAATGATTATAATGAATTTCCATCATATACCTCATTTAATTGGCCAGGTTTCCATTAAAATGTGAAATCATAATGGTGAGAGCAAACATTCTTGCCTTTCTTCTGATTCTGATAGGAAAGTGTCCAGTGTTTGACTCTTAGGGTCTGACTTAGTGAGACAAATTATCTTTGCCATGTTGAGAAGAGCATTTCCTGTCTCTACTTTTCTTTGAGTTTTTATTCTGAAGATGTGCTGCATTCTAATAAGTGCCTATTTGCTGCCTGCTGAAATGATTGCACATCTATATTTGATGTACTTTGTTAATTGCTTTCCTGATATTAAAATACTTCAACATTCTGGAGCTCCTGGGTGGCTCAGTTGGTTAAGCATCTGGGTCTTGATCTCAGTTCAGGTCTTGATCTCAGAGTTGTGAGTTCAAGCCTCGAGTTGGGCTCCATGCTGGGTGTGGAGCCTACTTAAAAAAAAAAGATTTCGGCATTCCTTAATAACCCAAGTTGATTCTGATGGAGGATTTTTTTAATATACAGTTTCATTCAATTGGTTGCTACTTTATTTAGCATCTTGAAGTTTGTTTCATAATGGGTTTGGTTTATAGCTCTTTTTTGTTGGTACTATCTTTGTGAGATTTTAGTATCAAGCTGATCCTTACTTGCAGTGACCATTTAAATTTTTATTTTTACTATTTAGGCATAGTTTATATTGCATGAGGATTATCTGTTCCTTGAAAATTTCAACTGACTTGATAACAAAACTGTCTGTGTGACCATCTCTTCAGGAGGTGATGCTTTAGTAATTTCCTCAGTTTCTTTGGTGGGTTTGTTTTCCAGATCAGGTTTTGTGCTCCTGGAGTCCCTTCTGCAGTGGTTCCTCCAGACCCGGATTTGGTTCAGATTTGAGTCCATCCCTTGATGGAGGCTTCCATCTCCTGATCAGAGTATGTCTTTAGCCAAATTCTGCCTCTAGAATCTTAGAATTTGCCTGGAGTCCCAGAGGGCTGAGAGTTCACTCAGTTGTACATCTGCTTTTGCTTTTGCACATCAATATGCATTCTCATGTGTGCTAGGATTTAAGTTGAGACTTTTGCTTTCACCATAACATGCATCAGTGTGGGAGGCAGACCTGGAGCCTCAGGGACTCCCAGCCATTGGAACTTGCTGGTATTCACTGTGAAGGACCTGGAAATTGTGAGCAGCCTGATTGGTTCCGGTTGGTATTGCCTCAGAATTCCTCTCGCTGTATGTGAATGGCATTGGGAGAGGGGTACTCTGGTTGCCTCAAAAGGGGGTTCCTCATGCAATGAAGAGAGAGCTGCCATTGTCACGAGTCTTGAGTACCCGAGTATATTCATTTCCTTGGATTGCCATCCAAAGTACCACAAACTCGGTGGCATGAACAACAGATAGTTATCGTCTCAAGGTTCTGGAGGCTAGACATCTGAAGTCAAGGTATTGGCAGGACTGACTCCATTTGAGGGCTGCAGAGGAGGCTGTGTTCCAGGCCTCTCTCCCAGCTTTTGGTTGTTTTGCTGGCGATCTTTGGCTCAGAGCTGGATCACTTCATAACTTAATCTTCACATGACATTTCCCTGTGTCTCTTCACTTCATTTTCCTTCTGCGCATGTCCATCTGTGTCCAAATTTCTCCTTTTATAAGGACACCAGTCGTATTGGATTTGGGCCCATCCTAATGACTTCATGTGAACTTGATAATCTCTGTAGGCCCTCTGCTTCCAAGTAAGGGCACATTCTGAGGTACTAGGGCCTGGGATTGCGACATATTCTTTTTTGGGGGTGGGGGACACCATTCAACCCATCACACTGAGTAAGACCGCCAGTAGAAGGTCAGAAGGGCATCCTCACCATCATTTGGATCCATGACACTTTGTGTCATGCGGCAAATTTGAGTGGGTACTCCACCAGCTGTCTTTCTGAGTCCACTCCATCAGTCTTCTTAGCAGCCCTGTCTCTGTGCTGGGAGAGAAGAGAACAAGTCGAGGATGCAGGGCATCCTCTATGCAGTCTGCCAAGGGGGAGTTTCTGTGGGGTTAGAGCTTCTCTGTACACTTCTGGTGTCATACCGATGGTCCCCGTGTTTCCTCTTCAAGGATCCCCAGCTGTCTTGATTGCTCACAACTCTATTATCTTCTGAAGGCTCACAGCTTATAAAATAGCTGTCATGTCCAAAGCTGTACAATAAAGAACCCTACCCGACTCGCACATTTTGCCTCCTCTCTCGCTAAGCTAAATAATGTGACATTTCGAATTTGAGATTTTCAAGTGTAGCTTACATTTTTGGCTTTTACTAATTTTATCAAGGTCTCTTGCTGGGATGCTTGTCAGTTTCCAAAGGGCTCTGATATGATCTCATCTTATTCTTGCAATGAGTTGCTTTTCTACTCATTTTTCATGGCGATAACTCACAGAAGTTACTGGAGGCACAGGGGTGACTTGGCCAATGCCACACAGATAGCAGTAGAGCCAGCACTGTGATTCTCAGCCCGGCTCCTTTCCATTAGGTCATTCTGCTCTCCTGCTACCTCACCGTCAGGCCAAGTCTCGGCTCTCACTCAAGAGCTCGAAACACCACCACCTCCTCCCTGGAGCCCTCTCGGGTTAAATAGGTGGGAATAACCAACAGCTTTTCATTATATTACTCATCTGCATAGATCAGGGGCTGGCAAACAGCTAACTCCACAACCTGCTTTTTTGTAGTCTAAGAATGGTTTTTACATTTTTAAAGGGTTGTCAAAAAAAACCCAAAAAAACAAAAAAAACAAAACAAAAAAGGAGGAAGAAGTGGAAGGAGATGGGACAGAGACCCTGTGTGGTCCACACAGTCTCAACTGTTGGCCTGAACCTTTACAGAAAAAGTTCACCAGCTCCTGGTCTAAATAACAGGATCTCCTTGTACCCACTTTTAAAATTTATTTACCCTCCATCTGTATTTATGACACCAATTTTGGTCAACTATTTGTTACATTTGAACATTCAAAGCTCCTGCTTGCTGTCCCTCTTACTTTTCTACTCCCTTCTATCAGGCACTGATAGAAAGTGTGATGTGCAACGAACCACCTCTCAAAATTTATTTGCAAAGAGCGTGCATCAGTTAATACTGTAGACCCAATGACTACTATTACAGTCAGAACTCTTGCAGCTCAAGGGAGGAGAATTCTTGGGGACTGGACAGTGAGCCCATGAGGATGGAGAATATGTGCTTGTTTATGGTTGTCCTCAGCCTGAATTAGCTTGGAAATGCTAATTGGGTTGGAAATGGGACTTTTGGTAGAGACTTGAAGAACAGGTAAAAATGGAAAAAACAGAGGAGTGGAGATTGCACTCTGGGTAGGTAGACTGATATAATAAGAAATAACCCAGTATTTAAAGCAAAGATAAAGATGTAGTGAAACAAAGGGGCACCTGCACCTCAGTGTTCATAGCAGCAATGTCCACAACAGCCAAACTGGAAGGAGTCACGATGTCTTTCAACAGATGAATGGATAAAGATGTGGTGTGTGTGTGTGTGTGTGTGTGTGTATACACACACACACACGTATATAATATTACTCAGCTATCTGAAAGGATGAATACCAACTGTTTACATCGATGTGGATAGAACTGGAGGGTATTATGCTGAGTGAAATAAGTCAATCGGAGAAAGACAATTATCATATGGCTTCACTCATATGTAGAATATAAGAGAGCATAGGACCATAAGGAAAGGAGGGGAAACTGAATGGAGAAAAATCCGAGAGGAAGACAAACCATAAGAAACTCTTAACTCTGGGGAACAAACAGAGGGTTGCTGGAGTGGAGGTGGCTGGGGGGATGGGATAACTGGGTGACAGGCATGAAGGAGGGCATGTGATGTGATGAGCACCGGGCATTATATGCAACTGACAAATTACTGGAAACTACATCTGAAACTAATGATGTATACTATATGTTGGCTAATTGAATTTAAGTTAAAAGAAATAGCTCAGCATGTGTCTTCTTTATAGTACTTATTATCAGTGAAATGAATAGTTGATAATCTTAATTTAAAAATTTTTTGATAATCTTAATTTAAAAACATTTTAAGTAATTTTAAAAAAACTTTTAGGTTCACAGTAAAACTAAGCAGGAGGTATAGAGATTTCTCATATACCCCCAAAGCCCCCCTCCACGTGCATCACCTCCCTGTTACCAGCATGCCCATCAGACGGATACCTTTCTTACAACTGATAAACCTATATTGATATATCATCATCCAGAGTCCACATTTTACATTAGGGTTCACTCTTGGGGTTGTACATTTCATGGGTTTAGACAAATGTTTCTACTATTATCATACAAAGTGTCTTTAATTTTTTATAACAGTAAGCACTTGACTACAGGGACTTTCACCCCTTAGTGCAGGGACTTTGGCTTGTCCCCTGCATGTCCTCACTGTTTAGCACAGTGCCTGCAGTATAACGGGGACTTGATTCCTGTTTGTTGAAAGGAATGATGGTCTGGAAGACTATGAAAGGGTATGAGAGTGGGCCGTCATCTTCAAGTCCAAGCTAAGTACCTGGACATTTATTCTGTCTCTCATTCAGAAGTCCATCAACTATAGTCTGTGGGCCAAATGTCTTTGGTTGCCTTCCAGCCCAATTGCAGAGTAGAGCAGTAAGAGAGATGGTGAAATCCATCCCCCTATCTAGATGGGTTGCCAGCATGAGCTTTGGTGGTGGAGAAAGGCATGGGGGAAATGTACTTGCTTTCACGAAGGCAGTGCTGGGTTTCTAGGGGTTGGGAAGGCTGGCATGACAAATTTGTCAAGGCCTCAAGTGCAGGTGTGTCCCCAGCCCAGGGACTTCCCAGGGCAACCCTGTCTTGGCCAAGAATTCTCAAGGTCACATTCAGAGAGGCATTCCATTCTCAAGAAACATCATGAGCTTTGCTCACGTCTACATAGCTCCCTCACATTCTGTGCATTGGCTGCTTTTACAATTTTCTGAGAGATATCTAGCAAATAATTTCCTCGGGGATTCCCCAGCCTTCTTTATTGCTCATAACTCTCTTATCTCTGAAGGTTAGCAGTTTATAAAATGGATACTTTGGCCAAAGTTGCATAACAAAGAATTACATCTGCCTCCTAGCTTGTCTCTGTCTTCTCTGGCTAGTTGAGGAATATGGCATTTAGGAATTTTGAATCTTCGCATTTAGGGACGTTTTGGCTTTTTCCAGTTTTATCAGTGAATGATCACACAGGCAGCTTCTCAGGGGCTTTTCTGATTATTCATTAATGCACCGTTTAAACTGAGAATTCTAGGCCATAAGGTGCAATTCCAAAGATGCTTCAAAAAGTAGTTTCCAGAGAAAGTAGGTTAGACCCAGGGAGGTTACAGGCTGGTGTGTGTGATGTTTTGTATGACTATCCCTGCTCAGCTGTGCCTGATTCTCTAGAAACATTCCTTATTTATGTTCTTCTTACTTTATTTTCATTATATGGTGTTCTTCTTTAGACATATTAATAACTCTTGGGACTCCCATATTGCTCAGTTGTAATCTTGTTATGTTTTTATGTTCCAGCATAGTTTAAGATGATTTCAGGGCCTTTGGTGAAAAACAGGGTCATAATATTTGGGGTAAAATGTATGAGTGTGTGTATTACTCAATAGGCCAAGTGTTTGAGAGTGCAATTTCATGGGACGGCATCTACGGTCTCATGAAGGGGTATAAGCCCCTGGAAAGCTTACTCTTTCTACTGATAATACAGAGAATTTTCATATCTGGAGCCCCATCCTCCCTCGTTCTGCCCCCCTCACTTCACTAGGACTGTATATGTATGGATTACATAATAATCATCCCCAAATATGGGCCTTCTAAAATTTGAATATTTATCCCAATGGGACTTTTTTTGTACAATTGAAGATTCTAATTTGAGTGGAGGTGGGTAACCAGGTATTTTAACTGGGAAGGATCTGGGATGTACATGCTACTGGGGAGGGAAGTTATCTCCTTTTATTTGTCTTCCAGGGTCCCCATCCCTCTGACCCCAGTGGAGCTGCTGCTAGTGGAGCCACCTTGACTCATTTACATAGAGCTTGAGGATTCCCTCTGGGAATACAGACAGGTAATCCACTGAGTTTTAGGGATAGAAAGATACTTGGCAGACTGAACTGGGCCCAGAAGCAACCAAAATTTAGGGGAGAGAACCCACCTGAGCATCTGAAAAGGAACTAACCACAAAGCAATAGGGATCTAAGTAAAGACTTAGCAGCAAAAGTATACTAACTGTCAATTCTGGGAAAATCCATACCCAATGCCACAAACCCCCATCCTCAGCCATCCTGATGGCAAAATGAAATAAATTCCAAAGCATAAAGTTAGATTATTTTATTTATGCATTTTTTTACACCTCTGATTAATATTGTGCATACTTCAACCAGGCCATACATGGTGTGTGTGTGTGCGCGCGTGTGTGTGTGTGTGTGTGTGTGATGTAATATACTGTATCATTCTATTTTATGTTAAAAACAGAAAATGGAGATATGTTACTGGGATTTAGAATAGCAAATATATATTTGGTCTTCGTCCCTGCCCCTGCCACACAACTCCTAAAACCCTGGGAATTGCTTAGGTGATGAGTGATAAAGGGGTCTTTTGTTACGTTAATGAGGCCACTTTTGGACAGCCCCCAGGTCACCCAACGATGAGGGCTGTTTGCCAGGGAAGCCAACCAAGTGATTAAAAGGTTGGAACTTTCATTCCCCTCCTCCTGAACCTCTGGTCAATGATTTAATCAATCGTACCTATGTCATGAAGCTTTGTTAAAAAACCCAAAAGAGGGGCAGCCCAGGTGTCTCAGCGGTTTAGCACCGCCTTCAACCCAGGGCCTGGTCCTGGAGACCCTGGATAGAGTCCCACGTCAGGCTCCCTGCGTGAGCCTGCTTCTCCCTCTGTCTGTGTCTCTGCCTCTCTGCCTCTTTCTCTCTCTCTCATGAATAAATAAATAAAATCTAAAAAAAAAAAAAAAAAAAGGATAGGGTATAGAAAACCTCCAGGCTGGTGAACACATGGAGGTTTGGGGACAGTGGTGCACCCAAAGAGGCTGTGGAACTCCACGCCCTTTCCCTATACCTGCTCTCTGTGATCCTTTTTATCACAAACCGGTGATGCAGGGAGAAAAGGAGTTTCTTAAGTTCTGAATCAGCAATCAGTCAAATCCAAGCAGGAAGTTGTGGGAACCTCTGATTTAAGCTGATCAGACAATATTTAGGTTAACTCAGAGCAAAGATTGAGTTCCCTGCCAGCCAAATAGAGGGGGCACTGTGATTCAGGTGGGTAAACAAAATGAGAAGATCTCACTTCTCACAAGTTGATAAAGTCAGGGATGTTTGGGTGACAAGAGGATTTTGAGTGGTTACCAGGGAAACAAAGGATGGACCAGAGTAAAGGTTTCTGCAGGTGGGAAAGAGGATGGCACAGTGTAAGACACAGAGGGAACCCAGCCACAGGGTTGTTCCAACAAGCGCCACCATGACGATATGACTGGAGCTCATAATTCTACAGGGTAAAGGAATAAGCATTAAACAAAGTATCTTCTTTTTCAAGCAACTAGCATTTTCTGCACCCTTGGGACACAGTAGAGCATTTATGTTTGAAAAAAGTGACATGCGCATAAGATACAGTCCTACTGGCATGGCCCATTGTCCATGTGACTTCTGTATGGTGTCTTTAATGTAAAACAGAATAATGTAGTTGGTTACATGAACATACAAAGTGTCGCCAGGCCAAAGTGTGCACCATTCTGTTCAGTTGTACAACAGGAGCAACCTAAATTTCTATATACTTGGGAATAAAGCTCATTTTTCTGGTTCCCTTTCTTCCTCATGGGCTGGAAAAGAAGCTCCCTATTTTTTTTTTTCATGTTTACCTCACATGCTTGCCTTCATTAGCCTTCCACAATAAGGTAATCTAAATGAAAATATCAATATATGTATGTCATATTTTTTCTGTACCCATATAATTCAAAACTGATTACATATATACCAAACCACACACACACATATATTGGGGGTTAGACTTTTAAAAATTGGTATACTAAAAAAAAAAAAATTGGTATACTATTATGCACACTTTTTTGCATCTTGATTTTTTTTTCCCGCTAGTTATACCTTATGGAAGCCCCTCCAAGTCAAGGGGATCACTCTAATTTATGATTTGCATTGGTTGTGTGAATACACCAGCACGTAGATGTAGTGATGGTGTACGTGACCATTTTTCTTTTGAGCTGCATTCACTTTGTTTCTAGTTTTGTCCCTTAAACATTGCTATGGTAAACATTTCTGTACGTATCATCTTACAAAGTAATGAATCAAAGTAGTTTCCTGATTGGGTAGGGGAAAGGAATAGGGGGTAGTCCAGATATGGATTCTGATGAATCTCTAAGAATATCACTTAACTTGATTGAATTAAATGGAATCTAAAATAAGCCAGAATTTAGGGTTCCCCATTCCTGTGTCCATCCATTTTCATCGGCTGAGTGATACCATTAGCAAATTGCTCATTCCTTTGTTCCTTTATTTTGCCAGTCTATCCATCTCTCCTCACCCATTCATCCATCCTTCCCTCCACCATCCAAGCATTAGTTGAACATGTATTATGTACCTAACACCACTTTTAGGAACAATAGATGATACAAAAAATATATATATGTGAAGGGGCCTATAATATAGGGCAAGAATATGTAATATATGTGTAGGAAAAACTGTTCAGCAGTAGTGGACTTAGCGTATAACCAAAATATCATCAAGAAAACAAGATAAAAATGAAACAACACAGAAAGACAAAACCAAAACACCCAATATTTAAAATCCAGTGTATTTCCCCTAGAAATAAGAATTTTTGGCTTCTCTCCAAAAACAATGGGAAGGTTTGCTCAAGCTGTGTCCACATGCCAGTGCCACCAAACACAACTTGGCTAAAGCAGGGTGGCGGTTGCCCACTTCAGACAGGAAGCTCACTCCCATTCAGCATGGTCCCCATGGTTCCCTGCTGTCACCCTCCCAGATGAGCTGTCAGTGGCCAATTATCATTGTGCCAGCATGCTTGTTGTTGTTGTTGTTGTTGTTTCTTTTGGTGGAGAAATACACCACCTGCATCTGTGTTGAAACTGGGAATGCCAAAGATGGCCTGAGTGAGCTGAATGTTTCAGGAAAACAGCAGAGATCACACAGAGTGAGATAAAGTGAGGAGTCATCCTGGGTGCTTCCTACACAAACAGAAGCTCACTTGCTTAGAGCTGAGAAGTGCACCTGGGATCTGCAACTTCCAGGCTGTGGCCAGGTGGCAGCCTGTCCCTTCCCCACTTCTGCGACCCCCTGTCACTGCCAGTTACACACAGCATGTCATCAAGTTGCACCAGAGGAGAACGCGTCAAGACTCAGCTCTAAGGAAGGGGGAGGAAGGGGAAGGGAAAAAAAGAACAAAAAGGAAAAGAAAAGAAAAGAAAGGAAAGAAGAAAAGAAAAAAAAAAAAGCAGAGGGAGAGAGCGGGTGCTGCTATTCAGAGAAACTTCTCTGCTCCTGCAAAGGCCGTGTCTTGGAAGGCTCACGGTCTCTGATTTCTATATGGTTTTTGGCACATCGTTTTAATCAAAAGAAGAAAAGGAAACAGTGCAAAGCCTTCGAACCCTAAACACAATGAGCTGGCAACAGAAGATGCTGTTAAGTCATTCCAATAATATGCCAGGCTCAGAATAACAACATCTGTTCCTGCGGGGCAGTTAGCAGAGGATTAAAAACAAGAAAAGAACCCTTAGATTTTAAAGCGAATAGATTTACCTACCCGCTGTCTGACTTGGGGCTTCTATGGGACAGTGTGGTCGTTACCATCAGCGTGGCTGTGCCCAGTTGCAGGCTGCCCGGGGCTGGGCATGGTGGTGGGTGAGTTGGGGAGAAATGCTCATGATTTGCAACCAGTGCACAGAAACATTTTTGTGCATTAAAGAGCGCCATGGGCTTTCCTGGCAGGAAGTCATCGAACCCACTGCTTTATATAGGAGAGGTTCTGAACACGCTTCTGGAATCATTGCATTTGCTCTGGGCATGGATGCAACAGACAGCTCCAAAGGTCCCCCTGTCCTGATACCCCTTCTGTGCTTCTGAGTCCATCGAGAGAGGGCTTCACTTGGGCATTCATCATGCACACCTAATTTCCCCAAACCCTAGGGCACATCTTTTTGCTTCGAGAAATCAAGGCTTGGCTTGCAGAAGTGCCAAATAAGTACAAGATCTTTCAGCGACCAGCTCCTCCACTCTCATAGCTTAATTTTCATTGATTTAAACCCAGGGCATGTCAACTAACTTCTGGGCCAGTATATATTTTGGGTGTCATCTCCCTCCCAAATTGTGTAGTGCATTTTATTCACAGGTGCATGGACACCCCCCCCCAGCCACCTGTGTAACCCCTGCAAATTCTTCAAGAATTCCTCAAAGATCATCTTTCCTAGGATGCTCATCCCACTAAGACTCCCACTCATTCTGTGTCCTTCCATGTCTGGGGTGTTTGCATCTGTTAACATACTTAAGACACTGCAGTGTAGATGGTAAATTCTTGTACCATCTCATTGTGGTAGATGCTCCCTCACATTTAATCGAATGAATGCAATAATTTGTTTGGCCTTTTTTGGGGTTTGTTTTCCTTTCTTGTATTTGTCTCATGGGGCATACAATGAAGAACTAGTCTTTGTCTCCATCCTCAGTGGACAGGGGAGAAAAGTGGGCCCCAAATCATCGTGCTATTGTGAGCACTCAGTTGCCACATGCGGTTGGAAACAAAAGGTTGAAAATAAGCTTGTTTCCCTGGTTGGTCATGAAGCTTTGCCTGTTTCTTTTGCCTGGTTGGTGGTTCCCTTGATTCCCTCTAGTTTCCTATGAAATGGGAGAACTTTTAACTGCCAAGGTCTGCATTTCTTTAGTTCTTTTTTTTTTTTTTTAAAGATTTTATTTATTTATTCATGAGAGACACAGAGAGAGGCAGAGACACAGGCAAAGGGAGAAGCAGGCTCCCTGTGGGGAGCCCAATGCGGGACTCTATCCCAGGACCCCAGGATCACGCCCTGAGCCAGAGGCAGACGCTCAACCACTGAGCCACCCAGGTGCCCCTAGGTTGGTTTCCTTTCCCAGGCTCCTCCATACATTTGCCTCCATACATTACTTTGCCAATTATTTTCTTTCTCAACCAGTTCTTTTGCCCCACATCTTCCTTAACTCTTAGGTCAAAACTTAGCTCATAATGGAACTTTTATGTGCTCTTTGAACAGTAAAGTCTCATTCTGATGGTCACTACCCTATATAAATTTAATAACTTATAAAAGCTTTACTAAGGGTATTACAGATAAGTCACTGACTTTAAAATAGGTAATACTATTTATACAGTGTATTTGTTGAAGAAAACACCAAGATTCTGGGTTGTGTCTAAAAATATTTCTTTTAGGGGCACCTGGGTGGCTCAGTAGGTTAAGCACCTGCCTTCAGATCAGGTCATGATCCTGGGGTCCTGGGATCGAGTCCTGTATCCAGGCTTCCTGCTCAGTGGGGAACTTGCTTCTCCCTCTCCCTCTGCTGTTCCCCGCTGCTTGTGCTCTCTCTCTCTCTCAAATAAATAAATAAAAATCTTTTAAAATTTATTTCTACTATAATTGAACTTGGAAGAAATGAGATTCCCCCTCCCCCCAAGAGGACCTGACAAGTTATTTATTTATTTTTTTACACTGGATGAATTAATTCTAACTCATTTAATGATTCAATGTAACTTTCTATCTCAAACAGGTAAGTGAATAGTATGAACTCAGGGATAAATAGCACAAATGTAACAAGTGAGCACTGCGATTACAGTAGAATTTGGCAGGAAAGCTGTTGGTAAGTGAACTACTGAATTTTATGATGACAAGCCACGGAATAAAGTATAAATATGGCAAGAAAAGAATATTCAAAGGAACTGGCTTAATGTTTAAATTCCCCATAAGTTCAAGGTAAATGCCTTGCAAATACTGTTATATGTGTAATGTGTGTAACAAGATAAAAATGGCTTGGTACATGATATTTTCAAAGCCTTGTGCTAATAGCTCAACTTTTTTGGTCTTCTGGTGTCACAGACTTAGAGACCTTTTAATTTTCATTGGTGCTAAGTGAGATAATTTGTATCCCATGATTTTATGTCTGTATTTTACAATCGCAAAGGGCATAGTACGAGGCTGTTCCCTCGTGGACATATCCCTCTTCCTTCCCACTGACCTCTCCCACTCCAAGCCAGGCTTCCCAAAGCAACATGTCTGGAAGTCAAAATTACAAGCATTGACCATTTCTGTTTTTTTCTCTCTCTCCTTTTTTTTTTTTAGATTTTTAAAAAATTTATTCATGAGACACACACACACAGAGGCAGAGACACAGGCAGAGGGAGAAGCAGGCTCCCTGTAGGGAGCCCGATGTGGACTCGATCCCAGGATACCAGGATCACGACCTGAGCTGAAGGCAGATGCTCAACCACTGAGCCACCCAGGCATCCCTGGTTCTCATTTTTGTAACAGTGCTCCTTCCCTTGGTGGCTGACCACTGCAGGGAGCAGGAGTGTGGGAGAAAGGAAGGTACAGAGGTGAATATCTCAAGATATCCTCTCACTAAGTGCATCCCATGTATGGGATCCTCATACACACACAACCAGGGTGGGGCATTATTTAATATTATCCACAATTCAAAGCTGGGGATGCTGAGGTGCAGAGAAGTCACATATCTGCCAGATATAACAGCGCCAATCAGTGACTTGCATTCCGAATTTCCCCAATACAAATTGCACATTAGCCACACAGCCCTCTGGAGACTGCAGACCACATGTGATCCTCCACTTCTCTCTGACCCTATACCTCTCCAGTCTACCTCCCTGAAGTAGTGAGACAGAGGAGGACACATTGCAGAATGGAAATTTTCACCGGGAGCTAGGATCTGCTGGTATCCAGGCACCTAAATGCCGTAAAATATGGGGAAACATACATATTAAACTTATGAACACTTTACAGTGAGTCACCTGTAAGATCAAGCACCTAGCCAAAGGCTAGTTTATTTCAAGCGGACCCCAGTGACTAGTATCACAGGGGTGCCTTAAGATTCTAGGAGATGAGTTTTCTTTCTGAGACTCTCTCTCTCACTTTTAAAGATTTTATTTATTTATTCATGAGAGAGACAGAGAGAGGCAGAGACACAGGCAGAGGGAGAAGCAGGCTCCCTGCGGGGAACCGATGAGGGACTCGATCCCGGGGTCACGCCCTGAGCCAAAGGCAGACGCTCAACACTGAGCCACCCAGGTGCCCCTTTCTGAGACTTTTTATTTGATGTCCTGCTTGCTTTTCTAATTTCTACTCCATTTCCAGACATTCCCTTTGTCTCTCTCTCTCCTACGTTTCTGAAGAGTGTGGCTGCTCTAGCATCTTTGCCTTTGAGAGCTGACAAACTGGGAATTGTGTTTTCCAAGGGTCTAGTATATTTGATCTTCATCACAAATTCTTCCAGGGCTCTTAATACAATGTTTTAAAATAGCTTTCAGGATTCCTGGGGGTTATTAACTTACAGTGTGACGGTTCATTTACCCTGCAACCCCCATGCCTACATTTTTCCCCTAAAGTTCTATTTTCAAATGTTAAATAACTATGCGATGAGCATCTTTCCTATAGTATCTTATTCCACAGAGAGGCTGTAGACACGTCTGTCTTTTGAGCAAGAAAGGAAGGGATGGGGTGGGGTAATTGAGTTTAAAATGAGAAAATGAGTTCGATGCCTTTTTTGTGTGCGTGTGGTACAAAAATAAATAGCAACATTTACCATTTTCGTCATTTTTAAGGGTACAGTTCAGCGGCGTTAAATTCATTTACATCACCACCTCCTTCTCCAGAGTGGATGGTGTTTCGAATGGCCTGGCCCCTTGAAACAGTCATGCGGCTGAATTAGGGAAAACTGTATTTGTCAGCTCAGAGTGCCACGACGTAACACCACAGCGCGGGCGGATTAAACAGCAGAAGCCCATTTCTCACACTTCTGGAGCCTGAGAAGTACAAGATCAAGGTAGGTTTCATTCTGAGAATTTCATTGGCCTGTAGGCACCTGCCGGCTTGCGGCGTAATCATGTGACCTCTTTGTGGGAAAGAGAGAAGGCTCTCGGCAGTCTTTCTTATAAGGGCACTACTCCCATTGTGCAGGCCTCACCCTCATGACTGCATCTAACCCTAACTACCTCCCCAAAGCCCCATCTCCAAATACCGTCACATTGGGTTCTTCACCTTATTAGGGTTATTTACCTTCTTGGGTAACTCACCTTATGAATTTGCGGGGAGACACAAACACTCATTCCATAACAGTGATCTATCTGATGGCTATAAAGGACTCAGTAGAAAGAGCTGGGATTGGCAGAGTCCTAATGACATTGCTCAAACATTATTAGAGAGCTAGGGAAGGGGCTAAAGATAAACCACAGGGTTTGGGCAGTAGTTGAGGCACCCAGGGAGCCCCTCCATCTACTCTGGTCATCTGGAGACACAAGGGGAAAATGAAGAGCCCAGTGCATTGAGAGTTCTGCTGGTGGACAGAGCCATGGTGACAATGAAGTGACCATGTGCAGGCTATGGTAGCATTTCATCACACAGACGCTGAAAATACATTGACTCAAAGAAGAGCAGAGAATCAACCAAAAACATGTGACTAGAAGTTGAACTGGAATTTTGCAAGCATGAATTTAAGAAGAAACATGGAGGGACACCTGGGCAGCTCAGTGGTTAGCATCTGCCTTTGGCTCAGGGCATGATCCTGGGGTCCTGGGATCAAGTCCCATATCAGGCTCCCCACAGGGAGCCTGCTTCTCCCTCTGCCTATGTCTCCGTGCCTCTCTCTGTGTGTCTCTCATGAATAAGTCAATAAAATCTTAAAAAAAACAAACAAACATGGAACACTTTTTATACTTGTATGTTTGCATTCTCTTTTCCTTATGGTTTTAAAATGTCCTATTATTTAGCATAACAGTATACTCAGAATTAACACTTGTTTGGGCACGTATGCTCAGTCATTCCTATTTATTTATATTTTTGGTAGCAATTTTCATGCATTATTTTATATTTAATACATGTCCATGGCACATAATTTCAAAGGAACAAAAGGATATCTAGCAAAATATGTCTCTTTCCCAGTCCTGATTTCCTTGGCACCCAGAGACAGCTACAATTTCCAGCTTCTTGTGTGTCTCTCTGTGTATGTGTGTATGGAGGGTTTTTGTTCTTGTTTTTACACAAATAGCAATATGCTGTGCATATGCTTCTAACCTTTCCTGTTTCACTTGCTATATCTTTCATATCAATACATACAGAGCTGCCTCACTTTCTAAAATAGCTTTAGAGTATTCCATTGTGTGCATGAACCAGAATTTATTGTATTGGTCTCTTTTATTTATTTATGGTATGCCTTCACCAAGAATTATTTCCTTCCTTAAAAAAAAGAGAAAAGGATTATGTCCTTCCTTGAATACAGGAAGGATTTTGTTTTGTTTCCTGCTTTATCTTCAACAATTAGAATAGGACTGATACATCGTAGGCTTTCAACAAATACTCATTCTATGGAATAAGTCAATCGCATCATTTCGTACCTACTATGCAAGTTGGACCCAGGGGTAATGTAATTTTGTCGTGATTTTGTTGATTATGGCCATATTGCCCTCCATGGAGGTCATGATTTATTTTACCACCACCCGCCGAGGCTGGAGTGTACCTGTTTCCTCACACCTGTGCTGGACCCCATGCCAACATCCATGCCCGCCAACATAGAGCGCGGCCAAAGTTTATTTTTGCCTCTCTGATACAAGGGAAGTAAATGTATCTTGGTTTTCTAATTTTGCATTTTTATTATTCTAAGTAAAGTTACACATGTTTTTTCTGTAGTTTGTGTGTACCGTTTATACAGAAACGGAATGATCCCTTTGTGATAAGCATGAACAAGTTTTTTCCCCAGTATGTCGTATGTCTTTTGAGTTTGTTTATGGTATTTTTCCACTCAGCATTCCTAAGTTTTTTGTTTTTAGAACTTTTCATTTTGATGCTAGTCAAATTTTTCCATCTTTTCTTTAAGCGCTTTCAGGCTTTTGGGAGGGGGGGTGATCATAATTAGGAAAGTCTTTCTCATTCTGGGATTATTTAAAGTTTTTTCTCATGTCCGTTCTAGTTTTTTAATGTTTAAATCTGTGATCATCTAAAATTGATTTTGGTGTTAGTGAAGTAGGGATATGTCTTTTCTTTCTGCGATTGGTTATGATGACCATTTGGTGAAGAGTTCATTTTCTTCTGCCCTGATTTGTTGTGTTATATTTGTCACTTATGAAACTCACGTATGTTTTGGGTTGATTTACCGACTCCCCAATCTTTTCCTTTGATCTGCCTGTGTATTCAAGTATGAGCCCCCCCATAATTGCAATTACCATGGTTTTTTTTTTTTTTTTTCAGTGTGGCCTTCCTGGTTCCCATTCTTTTTTGCTTAAGTGTTCCAGCTGCCATTGCATGTTTATTTTTCTATATGAATTTTGGAACATATTTTCTAGTGTTATTAAAACGCTGCTTTTAACATTTGTTGCATTTATTATAGATTAATTTAGGGACATTTGAAATCTTTGTAACATTGAGCAATCCTATTCAATAACTTTCCATTAATCAATTTTTAAAAAACTTCATCAGTTTCACTTAAAATTTTTCTTTATATAGATCTTAAATATTTCAAGATTTTTATTTTTTTATTTTTGAATAAAATGAACACCCAACATGAGTCCCAACTCAATCCCAAGATCAAGAGTCACACACTCCCTGACTGAGCCAGCAAGGCATTTCTAGATCTTGCATATTTTAAATCACACCATTCTCTAGCTACTTTATTCTTTTCATTACTACTATAAGTGAAATACGTTTTCAATTATGTTTTCTACTTTTTTGTGGCTAATATACAAAAACCCATTATTTATATTAATTTTTATCTAACTGTTTTATTTTTTTATTGTTGGTAATAGTTTTACAAAAACTATTTTAATGCAATAGTAAAACTATTTTTAATGCAAATTAAAACCACAATGACCATCTTACACCTGTCAGCATGGCTAAAGTAAAAAACACAAGAGGGGCACCTGGGTGGCTCAGTGGTTGAGCATCTGCCTTTGGCTCAGGTCATGATCCTGGGGTTCAGGGATCAAGTCCTGCATCGGGCTCCCCGCAGGGAGTCTGCTTATGACTCTGCCTCTCTCTGTGTCTCTCATGAATAAATGAATAAAATCTTTAACCCCCTCACACACACACAGGAAATAACAAGCGTTGGCAAAGATGTGAAAAACAAAACAAAACAAAACAGTGCACTTTTGGTGGGAATGCAAACTGGTACAGCCCCTGTGGAAATGGTATGGAGGTTCCTCAGAAAATTAAAAATAGAATGACCATATGATCTAGTCATTCCACTACTGAGTTTTTACCCAAAGAAAACAAAACCACAAATTTGAAAAGATATATGCATCCCTATTATTGCAGTGTTATTTACAATAGCCAAGATAAGGAAACAGCCCAAGTGTCCATCCATAGATGAATGGATAAAGAACAGGTGGTATACATATATAATGGACGTTATTCAGCCATAAAAAAGAATGAAATCTTGCCATTTGGAATGACGTGGATGGAGCTAGGGAGTGTTATGCTATGTGAAATAAGTCAGTCAGAGAAAAACAAATACCATATGATTTCACTCATATGGGGAATTTAAGAAACAAAACAAATGAGCAAACAAAAACAGAGACAAACAAAAGAACAAAAAACCCAGACTCTTAATTAGAACAAATTGGTGGTTGCCAGAAGGGAGGTGGTAGGGGGAGGGGTGAATAAAGGGGATTAATAGTACATTTATCTTGATGTGAATGGAACAGTGGATAGAATTGTTGAATCACTATAGTGTACACCTCAAACTAACACTACACTGTTAATTATACTTCAATTAAAAAATAGTTTTGAAGTTTATTCTTTTGTGCTTTTTAGGCATGCAATCTCATATCATTTGCAAATAATGATAAAGTTACTTCCTTCTTTTATTTTCTGAATTTTATTTATTTGTGAGAGAGAGAGGCAGAGACACAGGCAGAAGGAGAAGCAGGCTCCCTGTGGGGAGCCCAATGTGGGACTCCATCCCAGGACCCTGCGGTCATGACCTGAGCCAAAGGCAGATGCTCAACCACTGAGCCACTCAGGTGCCCCTACTTCCTTCTTTCCAGGTTTCATGGTGTACTTTTCTATATCTGTATCTATGTCCATACCATATCCATATCTGCCTATTTCTATCCCATTCTAAGAATCTTTGAAGAGGATCACATAATTTTTCATGATGAGCTATTAATAAAATGAAATATATTAATAATTTCCCAATATCAAATTATTCTTTGATTATTTCTGATTATTATTCCTGATATTACTTGACCTTGGGCATCAATTTTTTATTTTCTTTATTTATTTAATTTAAATTCAATTTGCCAACATATACTATAACACCCAGTGCTCATCTCATCATGTACCCTCCTTATTTTGGGCATCAATTTTTAATATCCTATTGTGTCCTAACATTTTATGTAAGATTTTGAGATCAGTGTTCACAAATGAAATTTATCTATCTTTGTGGTATTTATTTCTCAATCGTCCAGTCTCATAAAAATAATTGGAAGCCTTAGTTTTCTTTGTCTTGAACAATTAAAATGGCAAACGGAACTCAACTTTAAAGGATTAACACAATTATATTGTGAAATTATCTTGAGTACTTTATTGTGATAGGAAGGGGGCTATTTATTAACTGTGTCTGTTTCCCACTGTAATTGTTCCATTTTGATTTTTGTGTTTTGTTTTGTTTTCTTTTCTTCACCAGAGTGATCCTTTGAAAGGGCAGAATCAGATCCCATCACTTCCCTCCTTGGGAAGTGGCTCAGTTCCACATCACATGGTTTTAGGTCTTGAAGGTCAAGGTCAAATCTGAATTCACCAAGGTCAAATCTAAATTTGCTTACCTGGCTTACTAGGTGGTTCTGAGTCCTTTCCTGCTTTCCAGATTCACCTCCTGCTGCCCTTGCCATCAACTCATTTCTGCTCCAACATGAGCTTTAGACCCAAGTGTCCTTCTAACGCTTTTCTAGAGTCACATTTGGTAATTTGTATTTTCCTATCCGAACTTCATTTAATTCACCTTTTCAAATATATTTGCATTGTGTCAAGCAAAGGACAATAGTTTCTTCTTCTTTTTATTTTCTCTGCATTTGTGTTTATGAAAATAAACTCAGTGAATTTCTCATCTTTTGTACATTTATGTGGTTTTCTTTTTCCCCCTGCTTAGGATCACTTCCAGTTGTATTTTCCTTTACTTTTTAAGGAATTACCTCCTAAATTTGCCTCTTAGTTTTATCACTTTTTCCTTATTTTTTATAAGATTTTATTTATTTATTTGAGAGAAAAAGTGAAAGCAAGAGCAGGGCTGAGGGGCAGAGGGAAAGGGAGAAGCAGACTCCAGCTGTGTAGGGAGCCTGAGCTGGAACTTGATCCCAGGACCCTGAGATCATGACCTGAGCCAAAAGCAACCACTTATCTGGACTGAGCCACCCAAGTGCCCCCCTTATTTTATTTTTCTACAATATCCCTCCCCTTCTTGCTAATTCCCTCTCTCTGCTTTTCTTAAATTAATTTTGTTATTTTTTCCCTAACTTCTTGAGTTGAATCCTAATATATTTAGTTTCTCTTCTTCCTTCCTTCCTTCCTTCCTTCCTTCCTTCCTTCCTTCCTTCCTTCCTTTCTCTCTCTCTCTCTCTCTCTCTTTTTTCTTTCTTTCTTTCTTTCTTTCTTTCTTTCTTTCTTTCTTTCTTTCTTTCTTTCTTTCTCTTTCTTTTCTTTTTAGAGAGGAAGGGGAGGAAGAGAGGGGCAGAGGGAGTGAAAGAGGTTAAGCAGACTCCACACCCAGTGCAGAGCATGATGTGGGGCTTGATCTCATGACCCTAAGGTCATGATCCCAGCCCAAATCAAGGACCCTGGGATCATGACCTGAGCCGTAGGCAGATGCTTAACAGATTGAGCCACCTAGGCATCCCTTGTTTCTTATTTTTCATCAACATAAGACGATGAAGTTGTGAATTTTGCTCTGAGCACTGCTGAAGGTGTGACCCATGGGTTTTCATAGTGTTTTCATTGCTGTTAACATCTATGATCTGTGCTTCCAGCTTTGATGATGCTCAGACCAGAGAATCAGGTGTTATGACTTATTCTCCAGTGAAAAAGACACTGTTGATGCCTCACATCCCATATTAGTTTTCTGTGTTGCGTGATAAATCATCACAAATGTAAAACAACAGGTACTGTTATCTTTCAGCCTTTGTGGCTCAGGAGTTCAGACCTAGATCACTGTTTGGATCTCACAAAGCCACAGTCACTAAGTCAGCTGGTGGAGGGCTCACCTCACACTTTACATGACTTTTGTTTCTTCAAGGTCAGCTGGAGGGATCTCTCTGACTTCAGCATGGTGCAGTCACTCTTAAGAATTTTTCACTAAGGAGCACCTGGGTGGCCCAGTCAGGTAAGCATCTGCCTTCAGTCATGATCTTGGGGTCCTGGGACTGAGCCCTGCATCCGGCTCCCTGCTCAGCATGGAGTCTGCTTCTCCTTCTCTCCCTACTCATGTTCTTGCTTGCTGGGTGGGCGCTCTCAAATAAATAAAAAAACTAAAAAAAAAAAAAAGAATTTTTCACCTTACTAAGTCCGACCCACCTAAGGTAATTTCCCTCGTGACTAAATCCAAGCAGTCTGGGACTTTAATTATGTCTGCAAAACCCCTTCACCTTTTCTATAAAACGTAACCTAAGCAAACCTCAACATGGGAGTGGCTTCCCATCCCCTTTGCCATATTCTGTTGGTTGGCGTGGTCTCTGGTTCCACCAGCACTCAAGAGTAGGAGGAAGTTATGCAGAGGTATGAGGGGGGTGGTGCTTAGGGTGTACCCAGCACGTAGTAATTTAGCTGGAGGACAGGTGTGCACGTGAGCAGCCTCCCCTCTCGGCTGCCAGCTACAACTTTCCCCTTCTGCCTAAAGGTATTTCTCTAGTGGCTCAGGTCTTGTAGGTCAGTTGGCAATGCCAGATAAAATAGCCTCTGGAGCTCCCTGCACCTGACAAAGGACAGAAGTCAGTGGATAAATCCCCCAGCTTCCTCTTCCCTAGATGGGAAAGTTCTGAGGTACACACTTCATGATTCCTTAGAGGGTCCCCAGGAAAACTCACATCTGCTGTTTCCTTCATTTCCCACGCAGTTTTTCTCTCCCTTTCCCTACTTCCTCCTATTTGTCTTGTTTCCCAAATAAACTATGTGCATCAAAGTCCTTCTTTCAGATTCTGTGAACATTTTGTGTTAAGTTTTCTTTCATTGCACAGAGAGGTCTGAGGACTAAGTACGATTTCAATACATTTTGGAATTTGATGAGGATTTCAATGTGGGCTATTTTAGGATCAGTTTTTGTGAGCATTTCCAAATATCTATTTTCTGTTTCTACATTATGGAATTGGATATTTGGCAATTAGGTCTATCTTAGCTTTTCGTTGTTACTGTTATACTATCCTTAGTAATTACTTTTGTCCATTTAATATGTCCTGAACTAAGGGAGGTAAATTAAAATATTTTACCAGATGTATTTGTTCCTTGTATTCCTAATAGGTTCAGCTTTATGATTTTAATGCTCTCTTATTTGATGCATAGTTATTAATTACTGGAAGAGCTTACTGTGGAAGAGCTTTACTCTTTGTAAATATAAAGTGGCCTCCTTAGTCTTGTTCAGTGTTTTCTTTGTCCTCAATTCAAACTTGCTTGATTTAGAAATTATTTTGTATATATTGCTTAATAGCATTTGCTCATTTTAATTTTTTTTAATAATTCTTAAAGATTTTATTTATTTATTCATGAGAGACACACAGAGAGATGCAGAGACACAGGCAGAGGGAGAAGCAGGCTCCCTTTGGGGAGCCTGATACAGGACTCCATCCCAGGACGCCCTGAGCCGAAGGCAGGTGTTTAACCCCTGAGCCACCCACCCAGGTGCCCCTCATTTTATTTTAAGAATCTTTTTTTAGAGAGAGAGAGAGAGAGAGAGAGATTGTGTGCACCCCAGTGGTGAAGGAGGAGGGGCAGAGGGAGAGGCAGAGACAATCCTAAGCAGTCTCCCACCCAGCATAGAGTCCCACACAGGGCTCTATCCCATGGCTCTGGGGATCATGACCTGAAATCGAGAGCAGGAGGTTTTATTTATCGTATTATATCAATTTTTATTTCTGCTCTTTCTCTTGTTTAATTGGTGAATTCTTTTGTTTAATTGGAGTCGAAATATCCTTCCCTTCAAAAACTACCTTTTTAAATACAAATCTGGATAACTTAGCCCAATCTCTATTATATTTTAATTACACAATATTTACCCCTGAAGGCTATACTGTACATAAGTTATGAAGGAGCAAACATTAACATACATATTCACAAACATGCATACATATGTACCCAATGTGGTTACAGCAGATTTTACAGATTTCTGTTTTTACCTAAATCATTTCACTTATTTTTTTTTTTTAAAGATTTTATTTATTTATTCATGATAGTCACAGAGGAGAGAGAGAGAGGCAGAGACACAGGCAGAGGGAGAAGCAGGCTCCATGCACCGGGAGCCCGACGTGGGATTCGATCCCGGGTCTCCAGGATCGCGCCCTGGGCCAAAGGCAGGCGCCAAACCGCTGCGCCACCCAGGGATCCCTAAATCATTTCACTTAATTTCAAACTTTCCTCTTCAGTTTTATACAAAGAGGATCACAATTCACACAATGAAACTTGTTGCAAGTGAACGATATTTTGAGATACAAAAGACATCTTTACAGGTTTCTGCACAGCCATAACTTAAGGGTGAGACAGGCTAAACAATTTATTTCAGTAACTGACAGATTTGATTCAGGCATGTCCTAAGGCCTCAAAGTGATTGCTGCTCCATGCCAAACCGTGGACAGTACTGCGGAGCGAAAGCACAGGAGCCCCTTATAGCGAGCTCGATATATTCTAGTGGGCTGGTAGCCAAGGAGGTGTAAATGGGGGATGAATGGTGATGGGGGTTTCCAAGGGCACACATTCAGAGAGAGGGAGGGGGAGACAGAGGGAGAGATGGAAGGAGAGAGAGGGAGAGAGAAGAAGGGGAGCAGGGGTGGGATAGGGAGAGGGAGGAAGAGAGGGGAGAGGGAGGGAGGAAGAAGAGGAGGGGGCTGGGAGAGACGGAAGGCGAGAAGGGGAGGGTGAGAGTGAGGAGAGAGACAGAGAAGGAGGGAGGGGGAAAGAAAAGGGGAGGAGGAGAGGAGGAGAGGGGAGAACCGGGAGAGGGAGGGAGGGAACTCCATGGGGTAACTTCTCTTTAAAAACCTTCTCTTGCTTTTTAATCGTGTTTTTGCACGTATTTGGGAGTGTATGTCATCCTTCCCATCACTCAGCTCCATCGCTCTGTTCCTCTGTGGCTTGTTCTTAGAACCTAACTTTACATTGTGTATTTAATTCACGCTTTCTCAGGTGGCACCTGCCTCCTGCGGACAGTCCCCCCACCCCCCGCCCCCAGGCCATGAAACACAGAGAGAGGCAGAGACACTGGCAGAGGGAGGAGCAGTCTCACTGCGGGGAACCGACTGGGGCTCCATCCCGGAACCCCGGGGTCACGCCCTGAGCTGAAGGCAGATGCTCAACTGCTGTGCCACCGAGATGCCCCCATACTTTTTTTTAAAAGTGTTTATTGTAATTCCAGTTCACATGTGGTGTTCTATCACTCTCAGGGGCACGATGTAGTAACTCAACACTTCCATGCATCAGCTGGTGCTCATCTAAACTTCTTACCTGTCACCTGTTCTTATCACCTGCCTTTTTTTTTTCCTTTTTAAAAATTTTTATAAATTAATTTTTTATTGGAGTTCAATTTGCCAACATATAGCATAACACCCAGTGCTCATCCCGTCAAGTGCCCCCCTCAGTGCCCAGCACCCAGTCACCCCCACCTTCCACTACCGCTAGTTCGTTTCCCAGAGTTAGGAGCCTCTCATGTTCTGTCTCCCTTTCTGATATTTCCCACTCATTTTTTCTCCTTTCCCCTTTATTCCCTTTCACTATTTTTTATATTCCCCAAATGAATGAGACCATATAATGTGTATCCTTCTCCGATTGACTTATTTCACTCAGCATAATACCCTCCAGTTCCATCCACGTCGAAGCAAATTTATCACCTGCTTTTATCAGAGGTGGAGCTTCTTGGTCACTGCCCTATCCCGGTATTTGGCATTTATTAAACAAGTGCTTGTTGCTAACTTGTATTTTTTCTTCTCAGCTCTAATTCACATGTATGGCCTTGCCTAGTCCTTTCCTTGATTATAATACCATATTGTGGGGTTTTTTTCTCCCAACTAATTTATTTGTTGCAAGTTGTTTTCCTAGTTTGTTATTCTTAATTTTTGTAATTCTTGCTATATAGAAGTTTAAATATTTTTATAATGCAGTCATATTTATTAATTTCTTCCAAAGTTCATTTTTTTTAACCTTATAGATTTTATTTATTTATTTATTTGAGAAAAAGAGCACAAGCAGGGGCAGGGGTAGAGTGAGAGGGAGAAGCAGACTCCTTGCTGAGCAGGGAACGCAATGTGGGGCTCAATCCCAGGACCCTGCGCTGAAGGCAGCTGCTCAACCGACTGAGCCATCCAGGGCCCCTAAAGTTTCTTCTTTTAATTTTATGCTTAGTTATCCTGCATTTTGAGATCAGATGAATACTCTGATATTTTTTCTAGTTATTTGAAGGTTTCCATATGACTCTACCACTCCCAGAATTTATTTAAGGCCATTCTTTGCCATCAGAACTCTAAATTTTCTACTGTTTTGTTATTTGAAAAATTACTCCTTGGTGATAGCTCTGAGGGGAATGTGGAGTGATCTATCCTCAAAATTCATTTTGTATTTTCCAAAATATCTGTGACTAAATAATTCAATTTCCACACTAATAAAAAGAAAGAACCACAAGGTTAGGATAAAATTGTGTGATAAAGCATATAAAACATCAAACTAGCTTCATCTAGTGAAGTTTTAGAATCTCCTGGTGAAAACCTAAAACACAGGTTATACTGGATGTTAACCCCAAAATGATTTTCAACGTTTGCTGTGAAGAGAGAGAATGAAAATGAACCAGAGTCCAAATTTAACTCAACAACCCTCACAGATGGTTTTAAGCTAATTAAATATTTTTCTTGAAAGCTGAGCTAAAGCTAAGAAGGTAGCTTTTAACAATTCTACTCCTTGACCTTCCTATTATGCCTTTAATCAGCGTTTGGTTTTAGTTATAACATATATAAGGTGGGATTCACATGACTCTTTTTCAAATGAAATGTATTAACCAAAGGGGTGTCATTCCATTTAGTGGTGCCTCTCACTGTCACAAAATTGCCATAGTTTAAAACAGCTCTCAAAATTTCTTGTAAAATTTCATTAAGTGCTGCCAATATTCCTTTTGCTGCCCTCAGTATACTTTGAGGGAGGGTATACTTTCTGGGAACGGCCTAAAGAGATTTGGACTAAAGTTTGGGGAATGTGTTTGCTGGATCCACCTGATTAATAAAAAATGAGACTACAGGGGTGCCTGCAAGGCTCAGTCGGTTTAGCATCCGTCTCTTGATCTCAGCTCAGGTTGTGATCTCAGTGTTGTGAGTGCAAGCCCCACATTGGGCTCCGCACTGGGCATGGAACCTATTTTAGAAAAAATAATGAGACTATATCATTCTATCACTTACAATATTGTGTTTAGCTTCAAGTAATATAAAAATCCCCTTAGGGTAGCTAAAGCAAACGGATTCATTTTTTTCTGACATGTTAAGAAGTTTCAGGCTGCTGGCATGGCTTTCACTTGCTCTGTGACGTCAGGGCTGGCATCGGGCACAGTTCTTTTGGTTGTTCACTCAGTGGGTGCTGCCCCAGGGTCACAAGATGGCTGGGGTACCTTCAGGCATCACTCCTATGTTCCAGGCTGGAATAAAGCAGAAGAATAAGGAGTTATGTCAGAGTGTTCCTTGTTTAACAGGAAAACCAAGAATTGCTCTAGTGTTGCTGGTCAGAACTAGGTCATACTGCCATCTCGTCTGCAAGAATGCTGGGAAAGCAGGGGATAGGCTTGTCACAACTGGATCGGGCCAGTCATGATCTATAGCCTGCATAGGAGCACATTCACTTCCAAAATAGGGGTTCTGATGGTGGGGATAAAATGCGAACGGGGTAGGCCACCAGCTGTGTCTGCCACAAATATGAATGGTGTAGGTTGGCTGTGCAGACAGTTCCAAAAAAGAATCACAAAGTAAACAGTGGGAGGCTCTTTAGGATATTTGAATAATGCATTGATTTGGTGATATATGCTCTGGCACTTTGTTAAAAAACTAATAGTTTTGCCTTTGTTCATGCTTCCTCGCTGTTTATTAGTATTTTGGTCATCTTTCATATTAATTTGCATTGTACCTTAAGATAAAGGATGGTATTTGTTTTTTATGCCACTATGAATTTAGAATGCCATGTATTTTGTGGACACTAAGGACATGCTTATTTAATGATTAAATGACAATCAAATTTCATGTTTATCAAGTCCCTCCAGGACACAACATACTGTGCTTGGGATCTTACACATTTTGTGGACACCCATTCATGTGGCAAGATTGCTAGGGTAATTATCCCAAATTCTAGGATGTACCAGGATGTTCTCAGCAATAGGGTTTGGCTAGACGGGTCTCTGGATCAGTCATGAAACTTTGCTATTGTAGAAACCTCGGAGATACTCAAAGGCTAACTTTACTAGTGTTTTTGACCAAGTAGATTGAATCAAGAGTGCAAAGCATAGTAGTCAGAGCCCTTCAACTTTATAGGAATAAGATAAAGTGATATTCAGTGTTCCTGCCCTTGACATATATTTGCATGATGTTGTGCTTCAGAGTGAGAGCAACCCAGGGAGTGAAGCAGAGAAGTGTATAATTGTATCTATGCTTAAGCCAGAAAAATGAAGTTGGGAGTCAGGTAGCGTGAGCATGAGTGGAAGATGTTCCTGAGTTGGGTTAATAACTGAAAAAACTAGGTGAATAGATAGTAGACTTGGGAGCATAACTTATTTGTGCCAGAGGTCTTCCCTTGGCAACAGTGAGGGATAGGAGAATGAAAGAAGTGGAAGGACCCTGTGCTGTAAACATCCAGATAATAGGTGACCGATTCAGGATTCTTTTCTTTCAAACAATAAACAATCCAGCCTCCTTTAGCAAAAAAAAAGCAAATGCATTGACTCGCATAACTGCTAAGGCTGGGGTTCAGCTCCATGCAGGGGTGCCAACGTTGCCAGCAGAATCAGATTCTCTTCATCTCTAACTTGGTTCTGTTTTTCTGGCAGTATTCATTGTCCTTTCATGGGCACCAGAGAGTTGTCTTCTGCCTTGTTATCACGGGGAGGAAAAGGAAGGGCCATTTCTCCCAAGGACAGTCAGATAGCCTGCTCACTCTCATCTCTGGATCATCTCAGCGCTCCATGACCAGCGGGTCTCAGGGTGAGGTCCTAGGACCACCAGCATCAGCATCACCTGGGCACTTGGAAGGCAGGAAATACTTGGGCCCCACCCCAGACCTACAAAATCAGAAAATCTAGGGATGGGACCCTATGTGTGCTTTCCCAAACCTGGGAATGTCTGGTGCAGATTAAAGTTTGAGGACCGTTGGCTTGGAGAAACTGACTCCTTACTTGAAAAGGAGGCCTCATTTGAGGGAGAATATATTTTCACAGCAATAATGGCAGTTTAGCCAGAGGTCAAGTTAGATGAACTTCTAGAATCTATCAAATGCCAGAAAAAGAGAAGAAAAATAACTGTGAGAGAGATTGCTGTATGCTGTCTGAACATGGCTATTTTGACCCTGAAAAAATGCAAATGCATTTTTGTTCCGTTAGCACATACTCTGCAGTCCAGTAATAATGCATTGTAAACAGACCATATTAAAACAAACAGTTCTCTCTAGATCTTTTTTTTTTCAATATTTTCTCTAAATAGTTATTTGGTAATACACATTTTTTCTGTTTTGTAGAGTCCCTAAATAGCAGAGGTCTCTGTTTGGAGGAGCCAACTCCTGTCTCCTAGTGCCAGAATGTTCGTGGAGTTTTCACTTTACTAAATAAAGAGCTGGAGCTAATGTCAGCCCTGTGGTGGTACTGGGTCCTCGACCCAGGAGGAAAAATAAGGAATTAACAGTTCCTTTCCCCTCCTCAAACCAGAGCTGGTCTTGGACCAAACGGCACCGAAGAGGAGTCACAGTCTCTGGTTTTCTGTGTCTTTCCTTCTGCCCGATGATCTTCATCGATGCATTTTGGATATTTGACCCACACTTTTAAAATCAGGTGATGTTGCATTTCTCCTCACCCCCACACCTTATGAAATCCTCTAACGTAAAAAGATTGCTAGTGTAACACTTACCTGGAAGGGTTAACACTGGACAAAGGGTCAGAAATGAACAATTTTTTTTATGTCGACTGTTATTACTTGAAGTCACAGATTGGTCACTTCAATGATTTGATCTTCAGATTCATCCATACAGTAGCTTCCACAGAGGCCCTGTGGACCTCTTAGCTTTCTTTGTCGTGGAAGAGGGACCACAGGCTCCTTGATGGCCCATGGCTTTTGCTTTCTAAGCCTTGTGGATTTGTGGTCTTGGAGATAGAAGGGACTTTGGCCATTGATCATTTATTTACTGGTGTTGTCTTAGGCAGGCTATGTTTAGATGCTGTGTAACACTTAGGGTCCCAGCATGAAGAGGGAGGCCCTCCCTTGTGCATAGTTTGGAGGGCCCGTGTTACCTACCCCTGCCTCAAAGCGCCTCTCGGGGGGCATGCTCTGCCACTGGAGCTGTCCCAGCTCCTCCACTCCTGCCAGCTGGGAGCAATACTCTGCAAGAGTTAGTTCAGCATGTGGCATGTGGGCTCAGGATGTCTCCTGATCGATAGATACTCAGATCTCCGCCAGATTGCCTGCTGACTGTGCTCTTTGGGCAGGTAACTTAACCTCTCTGGTCTCATTGTAAAATGAGGATCATAATAACACAAGGAGGTGGTGGCGAGCGTAAAAAGAATGAATAGGCGTAAACTGCTTAGCCTCGTGCCTGGTGCGTGCTGAGCACTCACTGTAAGCATGAGCTATTGTCTGTACTTCTGCAGTGGTGCTTCTCTCACTCTGCCTCACATCCTGAGTTAGGAATATGACTCACACTCCCCTACTGGATGGAAAGGGTCATCTCAAGGGCAGGGGCCGTATCTACTCATCCTTTAGGATCATCCTTTAGTAGCTAAACCTCAGTGTATCTTGAGCTTACTAGGAGTTCAAGAAATGTGTTTTGAGTTAAGTTGAAGCCCCCCGGCCCCCACCCAGAGCATATTTGGCAAACTCCAGAAAAACAAGCCTCCCTGCTCCTTTCTTTCACCTAAAAGTGAAGTTCTCCAACTTAATCTGCCAACAGATCCCTGCCAGGATTCTGATTCTCTAGATTCCTTTCGCAGAATCATTCTCACCACCAAAGATGCCTGCTGCTCCCATGACTTCTCCCCCTTCCCCTCCGGTCTGCTTGGGGTCCCACAGCCAAAGCTCGCACCCCATTAAAAAATAAAATGCCAGCCAGTCCCTCATCTAGGTCATCCAATAAGATGTTCCCTCCACCCTGCCCATATAACTATTTAACCTAATGGGGGCATGTCAGGCCCTCCATAAGACAGTGCCAGGATGGACGAAGAGCTTTTGAGTTCTTCGTGTTGTGTAAGCGGCACAGTCACCTTCTTTTGTCTCTTTTAAGACTCTCTAACCCCATCCATGCTTTGGAACTCACTTTCTCCAATAGTAGCCAAAGAACAAGCAGGAGAATGAACAAAGTACGTAACTGCTCCCCGCCCCCACCACCCAAGATCTATCAGATCCTGTGTGGTCCAGATCCCTGGCAGTGCTCTTTCCAGTGGCGTTGGTCAGGGACCTGCCTGCCAGGGCAGGAGAGCAGGAGTACATTAGAGACAGAGCGGTGTACTGTGGAAAGGCATGCAGTGAAAGCTCAGACATCCATCAGGTGACCACTTTCTTTTTTTTTTTTTTTTTTTTAGGTGACCACTTTCATTTGTAAGTGCTCGTTTCCCCTTCCCTACTGTTGGTCTGAGGAACAGCAGAACAGGCCTGAGCGGTGGGAGGTGCATTCTTTTCCTAGGGCTGCCCTCATAAGACCCACCAACCTGGGTGGTTTAAAGCAACAAAAATCCATTCTCTCACGGTTCTGGAGACCAGAAATCCGAAGACGAGATGTCTGCAGAGCCATGCTCTCTCCAAGGCTCCAGTGGAGAATCTGTTCCCTTCTTTGTCTTAGCTTCTGATGTCACTAGCAATCCATGGCATACCTTGGCTTGTAGACACATCCTTTCCTTCTCTGCAACACAACCACATGGTGTTCTCTCCCTGTGTCTTCACATAGTCTTATAAGGACATCAGTCACATCGGATGAGGGGCCTATCATCTTTCAGCATGACAGCATCTTAACTAATAACATCTACAACAACTCTGTTTCCAAATAATGCTGCATTCTGAAATATTGAAGGTTAGGACTTCAACATATCTCTTTTTGGGAAAACATAATTCAACCCATTACATAAGGGGAGATGTTTTGATGTAGCTGCACAATAGGTGTTTTCATATTAGTTCAGATTGGACTTTTAATATCTAAAAATGAGGCTGTTCTGTTAAACCTGGAGGAGTCTGTTGGTCCCACGAATTGGTTATTCGAGGGGGAGGATGTAAGATACGGACCAGGTTTGGAGGTATTGGTGGAGGCAGTATTAACTTCCTGCAGCTACACCAAATCCGGTCCACATCCCAAACTAGACCCATCCCTATTCAAGCTTCTACTTTCAAAGATAAGGAAACTCAGGCCCATAGAAGCATAGAACCTTCCCACAGTTGGATTGAAAGTTCTCTCTGTTAGGTGATCTGTAGACCACTTTGTTCTCACCTTCATACTTGGAGAGAAACCATCTTTCCAGGTTTCCATTTCTGGCAGGAGCTGGCTTTCAGTCAGAGGTCAAGACTGGTACAAAAAGGCAACAACTCATTTGAAACTAAAGTCTCATGGAATTGAGAGGTCCAGCAGTAGAGGGAAGTAGAGTCAGGTGTGCTTGGGTGAAGGGTTCCAGCTCTATCATCAGGAGCCAGCCTTTCTCCAGCTGTTCACTCCAACTGTCCCTGCCCAACCTTACTGGCTTCATTTTAAATCACTGCTACCATTTCCTCCCCAAAGGTGACTGAACCACTGTCCTGACTTCTGCCATCATTGATTGGTTTTGCCCAGCTTTAAGTTTATATGAATATGTGCTGCCTTTGGCAGCACCTATACTAAAATTGGAAAGACGCAGAGAAGATTAGCATGGTCCCCGCACAAGGATGACATGCAAATTCATGAAGTTTATATGAAATCATGACATGTATATTTAATGTCTACTACTTTTGCCTACATTATGTTTGCAGGAGTCATCCATTTTGCTACACATGTTTGCAGTTCATTCGTTTTCCATGCTATTTGTCTACGGTATAAACATATCACAACTCAGTGCATTTGTCTCTTTTGCAATAGATGAACACTTTCTGTTTTTTTAATTTTATTTTTAATTTTATTTATTTAAATTCCAACATTTTATATTTTTTTAAAGATTTATGTATTTTTTTGGGGGGGAGGGATAAAGGGAGAGGGAGAAAAAGATATCTCAAGCAGACTCTCTGCTGAGCAGGGAGCCCAGTGTGGGGCTCAATCTCACCACCCTGAGATTTCTGTTTTTAACTATGACTGCCAGAAAATTTTTTATACATTTTTTTGGGGGCAGGAACATAAACACATGTATCCTAGGAGGAGATTTGCTAGGTAAGAAGATTTGCATGTTTTCAGTGTTAGGAGGTAATGTAGAAGTTCTTATGTCATTGCATGAATTTATGCTCACCCCAACTGTATACGAGACTTCCGTTTGTTTCAGTGTCAGTCTTTCCAGTGTCACTACTGTGGTGGTGCGTGGTGATTCCTTACCATGATGTAATTTGATTTTCCCTGAAGATGAATGAACGGACTTCTGATATATTTATTGGCCATTTAAATACCCTACTTTGTAAAGAAACTGTTTAAAAGTAACTAATTGGTGGGCAGCCCGGGTGGCTCAGCAGTTTAGCGTCACCTTCAGCCCAGGGCGTAATCCTGGAGACCTAGGATCGAGTCTCACGTCGGGCTCCCTGCAAGGAGCCTGCTTCTCCCTCTGCCTGTGTCTCTCCCTCTCTCTCACTCTCTCTCTCTCTGTCTCTCATGCATAAATAAATAAAATCTTTTAAAAAGTAATTAATTGGTTAATTTACAGAGTGGGTGCACAGGGAGAGGCAGAGAACCCCATGCATTCAGCATGGAGTCTCAAGACCCATGAGATCACAACTGAGTCAAAATCAAGAGTCAGACACTTAAGTGACAAAGCCGCCAAGGTGCCCCACCTGTTTAAATCTTTTGGCCATTTTTGGAGGTCACTTATGTTTTTCTTATTGATTTGAAGGTTTTTACAAAAATATGTGTTCTGGACAAATCTTTTATGGGGTATATGCATCCAAATATTTTCTCCCACTCTCCATGTGCCGTTTTACTCTCTTAAAATACCTAACAATGAACAGAAATTCTTAATTTTAATGTAATCCAATTTATGATTATTTTCTTTTGGAATTAAGATTTTTGCATTTGGTTGAAGTAATGTGAAGCACTTATACTCTTACTATTCATATTTAGACCTATGATCCATCTCTAATATATTTTTATGCTTGGTATGCATTTTTTTCTTATTGATATCCTATTGACTCAGCGCCTGTTTAATAAGAAGATTACCCTTTCTCTACTCCTAGGAAGTGATACTTCTATCATAAATCAAGTTTTTTTCTCTCTATGTGCATGATGTATCTGTGTGTATTTCTTTTATTCCATTGTACTATCTGTCCTTATGCCTGTACCATATTCTTGTACTTATTGCAGCTTTACAGCACACATTGACATCTGGTGGTATAAATCCTCCAACCCTGTTCTTTTTCCTCGAGACTGTTTTGGCCTTTAACATTAGAATCACCTTGTTCATGTCACCCACACCTGCTGGTATATTGCATATTGAATCTTTAGCTCAGTCTGGAGAGAATATACTTATTTGTCATGTTAATTTTAAACATTTAAATCCGTGAACATCGTATATCCCTCTATCTTACTACTTAGACTGTCTTTAATTTCTCTCAGTGATATTTTGTACTTTTCTGAGTAGCTTTTTACATTTCTATTTGGTTTATTTGCAGGTGTTTGATTTTTTTTGGTGCTGTTATGATACATACCATTTAATTTTCTAATTTTCACTGCTAGTGAATAGAAATACAATGTGCTTTTGTGTATTGAATTTGTATCTAGTGACCTTGATGATCTAAGTCATCTAAGTTTGTTTACTGGGTTTTTAAAAAAGATTTTACGTATTTATTCATGAGAGACACAGAGAGAGGCAGAGACATAGGCAGTGAGAGAAGCAGGCTCCTTGTGGGGAGCCCGATGTGGGACTTGATCCCAGGACCCTGGGATCACAACCTGAGTGGAAGGCAGACACGTAACCACTGAGCCACACAGCTGTCCATCCCATTGTTTACTGATTTTAATGACATATCTGTAGGTTCTTTTGGATCTCTTACACACACAGACAGCCCTGCTGTCTGTGAATAATATTTCTTTTGTTGTGTTAGCTAGGATCTTTAGTACAATGTTTAAGAGAAATGGCGAGAGAGGACATCATTGCTTTCTTCTTGATATGAAGGGAAAACCTTTAAGCATTTTGTCATTAAGTATTATGTTTGATGTAGTTTCTCTTGTAGATATCTTTCGGCAGACTAAGAAAATTGTGTTCTATTTCCAGTGTACCACATTTTATCATCCTTGGATATTGAGACTTATCACATGATTTTTCTATATCTTTTTATTTTTTCATTTTTTTATTTAAATTCAATTTGCCAAAATATTTTTCTGTTATCTTTTTAGTTGATCAAATGATTTTTTAAAATTCCATTGATTGACTTTGAAATGCTAAACTGACTCATTTAAGAGTCGGAATATGACCAATTTTGCTGTGGTGTACTATTTTTATATTGCTGAATTTGAGTTGCTACCCTTTTGTTTAGAACTGTTGCAACTTTGCTCATGAGAGATCTTGGCCTATGATTTCCTTACTTGTAGTTTCCTTGCCAGGTTTTTTGGTAATAAGATTATACTGGCCTCATAAAATCAGTTGGGAAGTGTTCCCTTTTTTATTCTAGTCTCTAGAAATTTTGTTTAAAATTGTTAATTTCTTCCTTTAAACGTTCGGTGGATTTTGACAATGAAGCTCTCAGGAGACTGGAGTTTTCTTTATGGAGAGGTTTTAAATTATGGATTCAATTTCTTTAATAGATATAGGATTATTTAGATTTTCTGTTTCTTCTTATGCCAGTTTGTAAACTGTTTTTTCTAGGAATGTGCCTTGTCTGAAATTTCAGGTGTATTTACACATAATTGTTCAAAAATATTCACTTACCATTCCTTGATTATTTGTAGGATCTCTAGGACCCCCCTTTTGAGGTCTGGTATTGGAAAATTCATACCTTCTCTACTCTTGATCAATTGTGTTTGCTATATTGCTTCTTTGTCAGTTGTTTTCATCTTTTCAAAGGAACAGCTTTTGACTTTCTTTATTTGATTATGTTTGTTTTCTATTTCATCAGTTTTTTTTAATCCTAGACACATTTTTCTTTCTATCTTTCTTGAGTTTAATATACTTTCTTATCCCTATATACTTTTTTTTTAATTTAATTTTTATTTTTTTAGTAGGCTCCATGCCCAATGAGCAGCTCAGATTCACGACTAGGAGATCAAAAGTTGTGTGCTCTACCAACTGAGTCAGCCAGGCTCCTATCCCTATGTTCTTGAGATGGTGACATAAGTCACTGGTTTTCAGCCCTTTTCTCTTCTGATATATGTCTTCAAAGCTATGGTTCCAAGCAAGGACTACTCTAGCAGTAGCCTATTCTTGACATACTGTTTCCTTATAATCTACTACATGTATTTCCTAATTTCTATTCCTATTTCTTCTTGATTCATTAATTATTTATAACAGTATTGCTTAATTTCCAAGACTTTGAGGTATTTTTCTGTATCTCTATATTGATTTCTAATGTGATTCCACTGAACTGAGAGGACATATACTGCATGGCTTCAGGTTTCTGGAATTCATTGGAACTTCTTTTATGGGCTAGCAGATCACATACAGGTTAACTTTACAATACTCTGTGAGAACTTGGAAAAATACGCATTCTGCAGTTGTTGAATTCAGTGTTTTATAAATGTAAATAAGTCAAGCTTGTTCAAATTTCCTGTATTTTAACTTCTTAAATCTGTTTAATCAGTTACCGAAGGAGGTGTATTTAAATGTCCCATTGATTTGGATTTGTTATTTTTCCTTTGTTTTCTATTTTTCTCCTTTATCAATTATTAATTATATATTATGTATCATAATTATTATATATATTTACTCTTTCTTTATTGTTTACACTTAGTGACAAAAGCATACTTCCTTGATGTATAAGTGTATTAAAAGATAGATTCTTTCACTGCTTTCTTCATAAGATTCCTCCCCCCTCTTATGTTGTTTTCATGTATTGTAATTTACACACATTTAAAATTCCAGAAGGATTTGTTACTGTTGTATCATACAGCAGATATTAATTTAGATTTACCCAGATATATGTATATACATACTCTTTCTGTTGGTCTTCATTCCTACCTGCTTTCTGGGATTAGTTTCCTTTTGTCCTGAAGAACTTCCTTCAGTATTTCTTTTAAAACAGTCCCATTGGTGACAGATGATTGTAATATTCTTCACCTCATCTTTGGTGTTTGGGGGTAAGAATATTTTCACAGGGTAATCTGTTGGGTTGGCAGTTATTTTCCTTCAGCACTTAAAGGATGGTATTTGTTGGGAAAGCCAGTCCTGTGTTCTCACGTTGCCATCCCTGCTGTCGAGCTGTGTCAGGGTAGGCCTGCGGCTTGGCATCCTTCCTTTCCAAGAGATAAAGAGCCCACGCAGCCTGTGCTGGGCTTCTTGCCTTGTGTGGGGCTGTATTTTTCTCCATTTTATTCTCAAGGGGTGCCCCTTCACTCTGCTTAAGGCACATGTATCATATGGCACCTCACCAACTCCAGTGTACATCTCTCCTCCTTAGGGAGGGACAGAGCTCTCTCCACTGTGGCATGAGGGCAGCGTGTGGAAGCAGTGTCCCGTGTCACCTGTCGGAAGAAACCTGCTGGCCATCGGGCACTGATAACTGCTTTTGAATCCGATCTTATCGTCTCTATTCTGTGTCAGCAAAGTGCTGCTCCCTCCAGGGCTTGGCAGCATTGTGTTCCTCAGAGACTCTGATACCAAGTGTTGAGAGGCTTCCCTGGGGTTGGTAATTGGAACACAGTACTTTGTTTCTGTGGGATTGGTGGCTGGTACAAGGTCATCTGTGACACAGCCATCTGTTGTCTTCTGACTTCTTTCTTTTCTGTTCAAAAATCATCTGTAAATCTTATTCATCCTGTTCAGGAAAGATTATCTTTTCTGTCTCTTGTTGGTTTTTAGCAGCTCTGCCAAGACAAGCCAAGGAATAACTTTCTTTGTTGTAATTTACTTGGATATGATAACGTTTCTTGAAATTGTGGCTTGTTGTCTCCAGTTTTCAAAATTTTTCTTTTGTTCACTTTCTAAATAACATTGCAGGTCCATTTTATTTCCTCTTTCTTCCTGGGATTTCAGTTACACGTGACCTTTCTTCATGACCCACACGTCTCATACTCTTCTCTGTACTTTCTGTGGTCTTGTCTTGTGTCAGGATGGGAGCACAGCTGTGTTTTTTCTTCAGCTGTGCTTAGCCTGCTGTTAAACCCACATTGAGTTATTAATTTCAGGAATGACTTTTATAATTCTAGAATTTACATTCGATTGCTTTCGCACGGATTTCAGTTTTCTACTGAAATTCATCAGCTTTCATGTTTTACTGGCCATGTTAATGTTAGTTATTTTAGAAGCCATAGCTGATGATTCTTCTGTGTGATGTGAATCTGTTTCTATTATCCTTTTCCCCTCTTTTTAGTCTTTGAATTCTGTGTCCTCACATATGTGATTTTTTGGACCGTTTGGTAGACATTGCATTTGAAAAATTATATAAGATCTTCACCCTTTCCCCTCAACCAATTAACTGCTTAGCTTTTCGTCTCAATGATGCTTATAAAGTATCAAATATATTGAGTCTTTTTTTTCTCCTTGTGATTTTGGCTCATCCCTTTGGTAGCTCTTGGAATCCTGCTAACAGATTACTTCTCCCTCCTCCTCATCCCCACCAAACCTAGCATTTCTAGTTGTTATTAGTGGCAGATATAAGGTAACTTGTCATAGTCAGGAGAAGGAATCTTTCTAGAAGCTTTCATCCTTGAGTTATCAGACCCCTTTCTGTGGACATTTTAGTCTCTTAGAAACATGAGCCTTGTGTACTTAGTCCCATTTCCTTGTCCTAGAAACTCCTGGAGGTTACATATGGTAGATAAGGGTACACTTATTTCCCTGTCTTGTGCAGTTCATTGGCCATCTTTTAGGGAGTCACAGAAATAATTTTAAAGACACTCCTGCTGGAATCTCCTAACTTGGAGTCTTTAAGGGATGTGGTTTTCAATCTTCCATGACAAGAAAAGAATTATTAATATTTACCAAATTTCTCTGTAGTTTAAAAATTTTATGTTATCTTTGTGGGTCTTGTGGGTTCTGTTAGTGGAGATAAGTGGCCACTTTCACAATACTGCATGAGGTAGGAAATAACAGGCTGACGGAAAAAGATGTGTCACATAGGTTTATGTAGAACTGTGGGAAGAGAGAATGTGTTGCTGAAAGTGACTCTGTCATGTCCTATTTAGGCTCAATTCTGAGTTTGGGTTTCTTTGTGTGAAAATATCAGATTCCACATTCTTTACATGTCTTTGTCCATAAAAATGGATTCTCTTTGTATAGGATCATAATTATTAATTGGTTAGGTTAGAAGTTAAAGACAAGAGCATTTCTGGTGGCAGTGTGTGCATCAGATGGTGTGTTACCACCATTCGTGGTGACGAAAGGGGGCTTGCTGTTTTTGTGTAGATTGAGGATTAGGATTTAGTTCCCCAATTAGGGATTAACTTTAATTAGTTTAAAATTATTAGAGCATTGTTTCCTTAAGTATTTCATAGACTCTACTTTTATGGTTGACATGATTCATGTGTTACATGTCAAGGATATGGAGTGTGGGATGCCAGGGCAGGGAGGGCTTCTGGCTTAGACAGCAGAGTTAAACAGCCAGGTTTATTTACTGGATCACTTCTCAGATAAGTTTGTGTGTTTAAAATATGTATTGTGATTCTCCAAGATATGAAAGGGTGAAATAACACAGCATTTCTGAAATGAATCTGAACTCCATCTACCCTTGACTTTCTTACTACTTCAAAGGAACCTCACACACTTCTTAAAGAATAAAGCGTAGGTTTGGTGATGATGCTGGCAGTGGGAGAGAGGGAGTGTTGAACAAGACTGCCCCAGATGAGATGATAAATTTCTCTTCTTTCCATTCCTTATATTCATTGTCACTGTTGTCATATTAAGAAATGTTTCTTGTTTGTGTAGGGGTCTTTTTTTGGTACTAATTTTAAGCCCTTGGCAGGAAAGTTTCTATAGGAACTAAGCAACCAGCCAAACAGAATGCTCAGATCGCCTCCCTTCCCTTGGAAGTCCAGTATAGGTGATGGAAAGGGGACAGCATTGGCAGTAGTTCCTCCTGGGAAATCCCTTTGCTTGACCCTAGATTCCTCTCTTATCTTTCATTCACCTGACAGTTTGGTTTCCCAGGGGTGACTGGCAAGTGGGGGTAGGATGATCCTGAGATACCCAGAGTCCATACAAACCTTTCCTTGGAGGATGCGTTCCAAGGGCAGATCATACCAAATCATAACCTCATCCCCATTCCTTTACTTGAGAGCAGCCATAAGAGGTTACAGAGAGTCAGGCTGGTGGTGAGGGAGCGAGTGATCAGTTACTTATGGAATCAATAAATCTCTTATGAAATAGTATTTGATTAAGTTTCTTCTTTCTCCTGAGACCACAACATCTATGAGTTATTAAATGTCTATCACTGGCATAGTGTGTGTGTGTGTGTGTGTGTGTGTCTGTGTTGTGTATGTGTGTGTATGTTTACGTGTGTGTGTTGGGAGGCTGGGGGAGGTAAGACCCCATATGTAGTTCCCTTAGGTCCTGCACTGAGTAATATCTCCTTGTGGCTACTGGGAGGGGGAGGAGGTCAGAGGGAATCTTGTATCCAATTTGGCAACAATAGCATAATCACTTAAGATACATGGGAAAAAAGGAGATTTTGGAGCGTGGGGAAGAAAAATCACAGCTAATGACAGACAACAAGTCCCCTTGCACCAAACCACACCCTAGCACTCAAGTCTGCTCTCCCTGTCACTCTGAGCAGAGCTACTCCAGTTAACTCTGGTGGTGATGGTGGGCGTGGGGGCAAGGCTGTTATTTTCCTTGATTCTTCCAAAGAAATTTCATAAATAGTTTGCGTAGTATGTCAGTCTGCATCTGGGAAGCATAACACGTTCTTGGCACCATGGTGCACTATGACGTTTGTCCATTGCCTCTTGGAGAAAAAGAAGGGGGGATACCATCTATTTAGAGTATTGGATATTTTGGTGTCTGTTATTTAGAAAGTTGTGATTGGGAACTCTCTTCAAGCTGAGATTATTTTTGTCCCCAAATAATCAAAGCCAGGTGCCCTTCGGGAGGTTGCAGGGTGGTGGCTGGTATACTTGGGTAGAACCAATTGCTGTTATGCGAATCACATCACCACATTAGTGAACAAGGGGATTTGGATAATGAATATTGTTCCAGAGAGGTTTGGCCTTATGGTTCTGATAATGTAGATGCCAATGCTGGGGATGCAAATACACTTTCTCTGGGACAAACAACATAAAACTGTGGCTTCTTTGATGACGTTTCGGTTGATTTGGGGGAAGGGAGATGACAAATGATAAGGGGTAAGTTATAGTCCGTGGAACCTAGTTTCTAATTTCTTTTTCTCTCCTACCACTGAGTAGTTGTGTGATTTTTTTTTTTGCAAGATTTTAACCCTTTTTATGATACAGTTGCTTTTTTCTTAATCCAAGACTCAGGAAGGAGAGTATCTATTCCAAAAGTTGTAAAGAACTTTTTGAAGAGTAAAAGAGACCCGAAGATCCTGAATTTCTTTTTTCATCTTCCTTTTGCTGCTTACCACTGCTTTTGCACTCAACCTAGTTATCATCATCATGACTATCACCTTGTAAACCATCTTATTGACACTGGTATTAATACTTAGGCCTTCACTCAGTCATTCATCCCACATGTGATTAGCAGTCTCTCTGAGGCAGATCTTTGATCATGATATCACTCTAATTGGACACCATCATCTGAATGATCAGTGTCTTTACAGCCCATGTCTGAAGTCTTTATAGTCAGGATCCAGCCCTCTTTTGAAGCTCTAGCACTCTATGCTACTGTGATGCTGAACGTTCCTTCTTTGCCACACATACTCAGGGATTCCTTGTTTCTGCATATTAGCTGCCAGTATCTCTGTTCTCAGAAGTGCTTTTCCCTCCATCAACCTTTGCAACATAGCTGACATGGCACCTGCTTCACCCAGAGACACTGTCTTTCTCTTCCAGCCACACTTAACCTGTTCCTTCACCATATCACATCACATTTTTTTTCTTACAGTAGAGTCTAAATTCGTACTTTCTCTTCTTCACTGAGTTAGAACTTCCTTGAGGGCAAAGGTTCCCTGGCTGACCTTTTGGATATACTGTATCTAGCCCAGTGCAGTGCTGACTGTGCATTTCCATCTTGACTTTCTCCCTCATTTATTTCCTGGGGAGAATTACATCACTTAATTTTGTATTACTCTAGTAATTTGTAAAGGATGTCCTATGGCTCTGCACTGTTCTTATAAAAAATATTTTGCTGAGGACAATTTTCCTATATATGGAGTGCAGAAATCCAGCAGACCAGCTGCAAGATACATCCTTATGAGCACCTTTGATGTGGAGCAGGAGGACTGTTCTCTTGCTGCTGCCAACATACCCCATCCCAGCCTTCTGGTCTTCACTTGTCTGCTGGGCTTTCTGAAGTGCTATCAGTCATTTCCCTCTGATCAAATACTCATCAGGAGGTGAAACAGGCAGTCTAATCAGTCCAAGTTTGACAGACAGTGAGGAGAAAAGGCCACAGCAAAGCTTACATGATTTGTGTGGAATTGTGTAGCTTGTTGATGGTAATGTCAGGGAAGGGTCTCAACATTTTGTAATTTTTCTTGCATGGATTTCTTCTAGACCAGCCAGTGATTTCCAGACTTTAGTCATTTATTTTTTTTTTTTACTTTGTGTAAATCTTTCTTTCTTTCTTTCTTTCTTTCTTTCTTTCTTTCTTTCTTTCTTTCTTTCTTTCTTTCTTTCTTCTTTTTTCTTTTTCCTATGTCTGTGTGATACTCATGCTTTGGCTTGCCGATGCCTTCATCAAGATACGTGCAACATTCTAGAGAAAAATTTATAGAATTGGGTACAGTTAGTGATGGCTGTCTCCCCTCAGAACAATCAGGATTGCAGAATCGAGCTGACCACTTCTTTGTTGCTTCTCCACCCCTTGATCCCTGGGTGTTATGCAGAGCAGCATGAAGAGAGGGAGGAAGGACCACCAGTCACAGTGCTGGTGGCAGCCCTGGTCACAATATTAAGCAGCATTACATGTCCTGCTCATCATCACAATGTCAAAAACCACAACTTGGTATTTCTGGAGAAATACTCAAGATTTCTCTAGAGTAGTAGAGTATGTGGGAAAGATTACGGTTGTGAGGCATGACAGACTTGCCAGCAAATTGCCAGCTGTTATGATTACTGCATTATCCTTGTTTATTTTCTCGGCTCTAGAGTGATAATAAGGATATCTGCCTTGCACAGTTTCTTAAAAAAAAAAAAAGTCTTTTCACGAGATCCATCATTTTTTTCAACTAAATGCGTGGATTTCAAAGGAAACCGAAATTCACTGCCATAATGGAAGATGAGTGTCACTTGCCATAAATAGAAGGCTGCCCTTAAAAAAGTAGTGGTATGAAACGATGTCATTAGATTCTGAGCCACAGAGTAGCAAAGGCCAGTAAGTAGTCATGAGTAAGCAGAAGCAGAAACTGAGCAGAAATTGGGGAATCAGAGCCATGAGGGAGTGGAAACCAAAGCGAATTGAGAGTATATGATGAGGCAGTTGGTGTATAGCCCCAGGTGTGGTAGGAGGATAATTCCATAGGAAGGGAGCCACCTCGATGACAGGACAGAAAGGATGTATAACAAATCACTAAATCTCTCTGGGTCTAGAAGCCCCTTCCGATGCTCAGATCGTCTTTCACTCTCCCAGAGGTCTGCCGTTAATGAGCTGTCTGGGTTCCTGAGAAATTTTTTATCTCTTTATTTCTATTTTTATACTTAGGCTAATAGACTATTGCTGGAAGCTGTTTGAAAGAGTTGCTATTCTTTGAAAACACATGAACTTGAGGCAGTTGTAAAGATGATGACGATTCTTAGGTTAATTGGTAAAGTTAATGCAATTCCTGTTAAAACAGGAAGGACTTTTCTTTTTTAACCTGACAGTGATTTTTAAAAAATATTTTATTTATGTATTCATGGGAGACACAGAGAGAGGCAGAGACACAAGCAGAGGGAGAAGCAGGCTCCATGCAGGAAGCCCGAAGTGGGACTCCATCCCAGGACTCTGGGATCACACCCCGAGCCAAAGGCAGATGCTCAGCCACTGAGCCACCCAGGCGTCCTGACAAAGTGATTTTGAAGTTTATCAGGGACAAGTGAAAGACCAGATAATTCAGGAGCCAGTGAATGACAGGGCCATACATATATTGCCAAACTTTATTTATTTTTATTTATCTATTTATTTTTATTTAATTTTTTAAAAAGGATTTATTTATTTATTTATTTATTTATTTATTTATTTATTTATTTGAAAGAGAGAGAGAGAGCACAAACAGAGGGGAAGGACACAAGGAGAGGGAGAAGCAGACTCTCCACTGAGCAGGGAGCCCACTGCAGGGCTCCATCCCAGGACCCTGGGATCATGACCTGGGCCGAAGGCAGATACTTAACTGACTAAGCCACCCAGGCACCCCATACATTGCCAAACTTTAAAATGATTTATGAGGATATGATAAAACAAGAGTGGAACTGGTAAAAAGAATGGACAGACCAGAGGAAAAGAATAGTGAAACCAAAATTTAGAATATAGTAAATCTGTAGGAAGAGAGGTCAGGACACTTGTCTAGATGCTTCAGAAAAGACAAAGTACAGTTGACCCTGGAACGACGCAGGTTTGAACTGTGTGCGTCTACTTACACGTGGATTTTGTTTTAGGTAAGTATAGTACTGTAAATGTATTTTCTCTTCCTTTTGACTTTCTTAAACTTATTTTATGGTAAGAATGTAGTATATAATAAGTATAACCTACAGAATATATGTTCGTTGATTGACTTTATGTTGTCAGTCAGGCTTCCAGTCAACAGTAAGCTAGTAGTAGGTAAGGTTTTGAGGAGTCAAAAGTTATACATGGTTTTTTGACCATGTGGTCAAATGTTTGACCATTCTGACCAATGTTCCAATGGTTGTGGTGGCCCTGACCCCATATTGTTCAATGATCAACTATCATCTATACCTCAAACCACATACCAAACCAATTCTACACTGATGAAAGTCTTAATGTAAAATGAAATCACAAAAGATAGAAGTAAAAATGTAAGAGAATCTAATGTAGAGGTTGTGGAACTGCCTTCCTGTCCTTTACGCAGGGCCAGCTTTGGTGGGCATATGATCTAGGCAGTCATATAGGCTCCATACTTGATTTCATGCTCTGCTGCCTCCATCTCGAAATTCTTAGTAATTGTCGCACAGAGGTGCTGCATTTTCATTTTGCAGTGGGTCTTGCAAATTAAGTAGCTGGCCCTGCCTGTTTGCAAAGGTAGAAACTATAAGGCCAAAGAAGAGCTTCTCTAGATCTAAAACATCATACCTAACATTAAAATGTCATAACATAGTTTTGGGAGATGCCTTGGCAATGCCTCTCTCCCCAAAGCCCAGCACCCTCCAGAGAACCACTAGCCGCAAGCTGCCATAAGCCTTTTCTTGGATCGAAGGGTTGGAAAATTGGGCTATGTGATTTGTTGGACACATGTTTACATGGAGGGCCTGCACAGTCCTACAGATTTCATGACTCCAAGACGTTAACTGACTTCCAAGTTTTATATATTTGAATGTTTAAAAAATAAATTTGGCTCAAAGATGAAAGGGCTGGAAATAATTTCCATGTCCTCATTTGTGCGCTTCAGATATTACTACTGACATTTTATAAATATTCTAAACCTTTCTTCACCTTCTATATGTCAAGATAAAAAAGGACATTTTAGATAATAGCTGGGTTGTGGGCGGTGCCTCTCGACTGGGGGCTGACGACCAACTGACGATACTGAGTGATGGGCACTGGGCACTGTAGGCAACAGTGTTTTCCAAAACAACCAGCAAAAGGCTCATCTGAATCTTTGTTCAGCGCTCATACAATTTACTGGTGTCAGGATTTTTTTTTACTTCAAAATCTTCCTGTGCCGCAGCCTCCCTTCCCTACTGCCTCCAGTCCTGTGATTTATACCCCACCATTCAGCACAGACTCCCTCTGCTCCCCATCTCGACTCTGATTCCTTATCCAGCCTAGTATTCCACTCCCCTCCCTCTCAAGGGGCCCTTCTGTTCTCTGCTTTTATCATGACCTGTGGAAGCACATTGGAGATTTTTAACCTTTTTTGGGTAATGGGTAACCTTCTGAAAAATCTCATAAAATTGTGGATCCTCTGTAGGTCTGTATGCAATGTTAGTAGGTTGATATTCTTGAAGCCTACACGTGGGTCACAGCTTGGGAGACCCTGCTAGACATATGCTGTCCTTTTTCCACTTTGTTCCTTCCCTCCGCTAGCCTTAACTGAATTGCTTTTTCTCTGTGACATATACCACTCCCCATACAATCTTCCTTACAGAAACCCTGAATTGAGTGGCGTTCCATTTGAATCCTATTCCCCTATGGGCAAAGAACATACTTGATCGATGTTAATCCTATTAAATTTGTTGAGGTTTGTTTTATGGGTTATCATATGGTCTGTCCTGGAGAATGTTCCATGGGCTCTTGAGAATGTTACATATATCACTACTGATGAGTGGAGTCATCTATAGGTCTCTTTTAGGTCTAGATGTTTTATAGTGTTGAGTTTGTCAATGTCGTTGTTGATCTTTTGTCTAGTTGTTCCATCTGTTATTACAAGGGAGGCTCTGGAGTCTCCAGCTATTATTGTTGAGTTGTGCATTTATCCCCATAATTCTGTCAGTTTTTGCTTCTTGTATTTTGGGGGGTTCAGTTGTGAGGTGCATATGTGCTTCTAATTGTGTCCTCTTGTTGGATTAACCCTCTCATCATTATAAAATATTCTCTTATCTCTGGTAACATTTTTGTTGTTTGTTTTGAAGTCTGTTTTGTTTGATAGTAGGATAGGGACACTGGCTCTCTCAGAGTTCCTATTTTCTAGTGTAACACTTGAATTCCTTTTATGCTTTTTAAACCATATATTGTGAGTTATTTAATGATTGCCCTGGGGCTCACAATATACATCTTACCAGAATTGACTTCAGATTGACACTGAATTTCAATAAGATAGAGAAACTTTACTGCCATACAACTCTATTTTCTCCTCTTTCTTTTTAGTGTTATTGTTCTACCTATTGTGTCCATGTTACCAGCCGAACAGTACATCATTATGATTGTTACTGTATAAAATTCTATCTTTTTAAATAAGAGAGAAAAAAGGGAGAGCAAGAATGTATTTATAGAAGCTAGTTATATTAACTTTATTTACAATTTCTGATTGACTTCATTTTTTTCCCTATAAATTTCTGCTACTTATCCCATTTCATTCTTCTATCCCATTCAATTTGTTCCCTTCTTGGGGCAGAAGAAAACTGTCTTCTTAAATTTGGCTCCTGACATTTAAAAAACAATGCTAAACCAAAGCTCGTCAAAGTTCTGGCCTCTTTGGAAGTCCCTCATCTGTTCAAATGACTCTTCTAGTATCCTTGGTGGTGATGGTCCTCTGAAGTCAGAATCACTTTTCTTAATGAGTTCATGCCCTGGCTTCACCTTCTTCTGTGCTTTCTTGGTAACTTCTAAGAATACATTGGTTATCGTTCCAGGTCTCTGGGCTAGCCATTCCTCAGCTTCTTCGTTTCCCACTTTCTGTGTCCTCTCTGGAAGCCATACTTTCAATTGTACCATTACTCAAAGTGCTTCCCTGATAAAAATGTAAGCACTCAGCATGCCTTTTCTTATCACCACAACCTCTTCCTCTCCCCTCGCCCGCCCTCCCTGTTGAAGCCCACTGAGCCTGCTGTTTCTTCTCATAGTAATGTTTACCATCCTCCCCTAGTCTTACCTGGTCCCCTAAGTCAGACACCCTCTCTGGATTGACATTCTTTCTTACCATGGTTAGCCAAAGTACAATGCTCTTCCTCTGGGTGCACTGAATCTCTTTCCCTTGTTACTGTTATTTTATTCCTTCTTTACTAATCCCTGATCTTTTTTTTTTTTTTAAATTTTTATTTATTTATGATAGTCACAGAGAGAGAGAGAGAGAGGCAGAGACATAGGCCGAGGGAGAAGCAGGCTCCATGCACCGGGAGCCTGATGTGGGATTCGATCCCGGGTCTCCAGGATCGCGCCCTGGGCCAAAGGCAGGCACCAAACCGCTGCGCCACCCAGGGATCCCTACTAATCCCTGATCTTAAGCCTGTACAGCTCACTTTGTCACAGCCTCTATGATGGACATTCATTGGGTTTTGATGCCCCAGCACTCATTCAGTGTACTTTTGTTTGGACAACTCTCAGACCAATGTGCTGTTGCAGTGGAGTTGACTCCATTTTGGCTCTAGAGGTGGACATTACATTCAAACATAATGACACAGAATCTCAGCCCCCTGGCTGCAATGGTTGGTCTAGGGATGGGTACCAATCAACCAGAGACAATGAGATGCAGTGAGAAAGGTGCTGGGCCTGTTGGGAGAGAGTCACAAGCTTTTGGAATGGAGGCCATCAAGACTCTCCTCACGTGGGATCTGCAGAAGGTAGAGCCAAGGGGGAGAAAGATACTGGGTCTTACAGCACTGCATGAGACTCTTGATCAACCCACACCCAAAGCTAGGAGAGTTCCAGGACATTTTTATTATAAGACTCTTAGTGTTCTAGACCCAATTCAGTATGGAAGGGGCTGTTCATCCCCTCCCTCAATGCCAAGTCCTTCTTGGGCACCAGCAGGGTGTCTAAGAATTTAGTTCAATTCAACTAAGTTCTAATACTACCTACCTGGAGACACCTTAAGGTTTTACAAGTTCAGGGTTTAGACCTACAAGATGGCCCCCCACCCATGCCATTCACAAGCCATGGGCTGTTACCTGTGCTTCTGGCTAAGTAATGGGGTTCCCAATGACCTCCTCCTTAGGTGTGATTAATTTGCCAGAATGGCTCATAGAACTCAGGGAAACAATTACGTACATTTACCAGGTTATTAAATGATAGGAATCAATAGCCAGATGAAAAGATACATAGGGTGAAGTCCAGAACAAAGGTGTTTCTGTCTTCCTGGAGCTTGGGGCCTGACTGGCTTGGTGGCACCTAAAGAAGTATTGTGGCTCCTCACATGTGGAAATGCTCCCACAAAAGGACGAAAACTATGTCCTTTTCGGCTTTTATGGAGGCTTTATTACATAGTCCTGATTGACTAAGTCATTGGTCATTAAGTGATTTAACGAGAGGTTGAGGGTGGTTGGTATTCCTGGCAACCAACTCCTACTCATAGGTGGGGTCCAAAAAGTTTCATTAATCACAAGACACCCACTTCACCTTTGAAATGCTTTCAGGAACTATGGATGAAGACCAGATATATCTGAGAAATATATTTTTGTCATGCGAATGACCTGGTATATATTTCTTTTAAATCACAGAAAACAGTAAATTATTATTTTTTTTGTTCTTTTTGTTTTGACTAGTTTGAATTAGATTTCTCACTTTTGCCACCAAAAGAATTGTAACTGATAGATCTCCCTTCTTTATAGCTGGACATTTTAGGATACAATGAAAGCACAATATCTAGATAAATTGAAAGTCTTTAGATTCTCATAGTAACCTCCTCAGATAGCCTTTCTCCCCATCATATGCCAGTGGAGATAACAGGCAAAGGACACAGTCAGACAACTCACAAAAAAACTGATAAAGTACCACTAGCACACAAGAAAAAAATTTAACTTCATTTTTAAAAAAAGATTTTATTTATTTATTCATGAAGAGACACAGAGAGAGAGGCAGAGACACAGGCAGAGGGAGAAGCAGGCCCCAGACAGGAAGGCCAATGTGGGACTCTGTCCCTGTGCCCTGAGATCACATCCTGAGCCAAAGGCAGATGCTTAACTGCTGAGCCAGCCAGGCACCCCAATTTAACTTCATTTTTATTCAAGATGTGCGAATGAAACCATAATATACTCTGTTCTTGCATTTGTAATTGACAAAGTCTTGAGCAAATAACTCGGTGTCATTACCAAAAAACATATTTTCTTAGTAATTCTTAATGGTATTGTATATTTCTAGAACTTTCCTGGGGGCAATTAGGCAATATAAATTTAAAGCCTGAGTATTTTGAATATCCTTTAATCCAGATATTTCAATTATAGAAATCATTAAGGTTGTTATTCACAAAGATAAAACTACATGGCTGTTCTTTGCAGCATTGTATACAAAAGCAAAATATTTAGAACAAAAAATATCCAAATTATAAGAGATTTTGCCTAGTATTTAGGAAGTGATTTTGTATTGGTATTCAAATTGGTTATGAAATGTTATCTTTTAATGGATTAAATAGTTCTCTAGGGCCAAATTTTTAGATAATTTAATTGAACTTTTAAGAAAGATTTTTATTAACGAGTAAGAGAGAGAAAACATGAGCTGGGGAGGGGCAAAGGGAGAGGGAGTAGCACGCTCCCCAAGGAGCAAGGAGCAGGGCTTGAGCCCAGGACCCTGAGATCATGACCTGAGCTGAAGGCAGATGCTTAACCAACTGAACCACCCAGTTGCCCCTAATTGAACTTTTTTTTTTGAAAGCCTATTATATCAGGCTCAAGAGCCACAGAATATAGTTCCTATCCTTGAGAAACTGCCAGTCCACAAAATAACAAGCACTGATGATATATATAAAAATATTAAATGCTGTAAAGCTAAATAATAGGCAGAGAGTAACAGGTGAGGAAGGCGTACAATCACACCAGTAGAATTCAGGAAGTCTTTATGGAGGAAATAACATTTGAATTTAGCTTTGTTGGATGGCAGGACCCTAAGAGACCATAAGGCTAGTGGTCTGTACATGCCTGCCAATATTTCACAGTAAAAACTTAAAAGAGGAGAAAGTGTGATAGGAAGCTCCTAACTGTGGCTGAGGCCACCCTCTGGACTTGGCCGTCCGCCCACTACCCTGGCCTCTAGAGAGCATTGGCTTGAACAACTTGCCTGAGGCCTTAAGTGTGGTTGGCTCTGTGCTGTCATTCCTGGGAGTTCAGCCTTGTGGTCTGGGTGTGTTTTCCATCAGATTTATCTTTGCAAAGAGGCAGGGGCTAGGGAGATAGAATAGAAAACTGGGAAAATTCTCTCTGAATTCCTTCAAATGAAAGCCTGCTGAGATCTCCAGGGAGATTATATGCAAAAATCTTGGCTTTGCCTGGGCCTGTATGAATGCCATGGACTCTCTTGTTCAGTAGACCAGGCTGATCACAGCCACATGGAAGAATTTGTGTCTGTGCATTGCTCCTCTCCTGTTGCTTTGCATTTTGGATTAACAGCCTTGGCTCTGAGATCGTTGGACCATTTAAAATATAAGACCAATCATGGTTTTGCAGTGGCCTGGATAAGGGCTAGTGACTCAGCAAAATTTGGATGAGGAAAACAAAAAGAGATGTGACTCTGCAAGTGCCATTTGGGGAGTGATCAGGAGACCCAGAGGAGGGCACCTAAGTGGTTCAGTCAGTCAAGCATCTGCCTTCGGCTCAGGTCCTGATCCTGGGGTCCTGGGATTGAGCTCCCTGTCATTAGGCTCCCTGCTCAGCAGGGAGTCTGATTCTCCCTCTCCCTCTCCCTCTTCCCCTCCATCCCACTGGTGCTCTTGCTCGCTATCTCTCACTCACTTGCTATCTCTCTCTCACTCTTTCTCAAATGAATAAATTTAAAAAAAATTTTTTTAGATCTTTTCTTTTTAAGATTTTATTTATTTATTCATAAGAGACACAGAGGGAGAGAGAGAGGCAGAGACACAGGCAGAGGGAGAAGAAGGGTCCCTACAGGTTGCCCAACGGGGGACTTGATCCCAGGAGGTCACGCCCTGAGCCAAAGGCAGGTGCTCAACCACTAAGCCACCCAGATGCCCCTTAAAAACCTTTAAAAAGAAAAAGACAAGACCTGGAGGAGTTCACAGGCATCCATGCAGCATGGAACATGTCTATGTTCCTGACCCTAGCAGTTTTAGTGCAATAACATTGCAATTAAAGATTAGATATAGGACACAGTGAGATGTTGGCAGTCCAGTAAATGGCCTTATAAAGTTAAATTTATCTAAGTGAGTAACACACTGTAGTCTAGAATCTGGCCTCAGGATCCTAATTTTGTCAGTATATATTAAATGACCTTTCCTAGGTGCTGATTCACTTTAGTAGAACTTTCTGAGATTGGTAGATAAAACTAGAATGACACCTGTGGATTTCAGGGAGAGACTGCACACCAAGATCATCCTCACTGCAGCTGCTTCTGCCTGATATGCTTCCCCACTCCCCCTCCTGCCCAGAAATCTTGGCACAGTTGGCTCCTTCTCATTGTTTCTGTCTCAGCTTGATGGCTCAAGACACTGTTTCATCTGTAGAGACTACACCAAACCAAGGTATAATGTCTCAAACACAATAAAAGATACTTTTCTTTTGCTCATTTAACAGGCAAAGAAGTCAGTGGAAACACTGGTCTGTGGAGTCATTCAGAGATTCAGGACGACAATGATCCTTCTCATTTCAGACACAGTTTTCAAAGTCTTTGTGAAACTTGTCATCCTTCAGCCAGGAAGAAAGGGAAAAAAGATGAAGGAGCATGTGCAGGGGGGTTTGTATGAGTGAAATCTGAAAGCGGGCACATCACTTGCACCCTCAGTGCATTACTTAGAATTCATGCCTAATTTCACAGAAGGCTTGGAAATGTATCCAAGCTGTGGGCCAAGAAAAAAAAAAAGAACATTGATTGTTAGCAGCTCCTGCCATTACAGTTGTGTTCCAAAGGGCACCATTTTTACCTAGACTGTGTTATAAATGTTGCCTCTGGAGTTGTGTTACATGGTGGCTCTGTTCTCTATTTCTGGCACATACAACAGTGAGCAGTGATAGCAGGTCATAGCAGGTGATTATTGTGATGTGGATCAGAAAGTCTCAAATTGACATGGTTTGCATCTGCTTTCTTTGGACGCAGGATTTCAGGGGAAGCCACATTGTATACAGTGGTTTCTTTGGGTGTGGGCAGTTACTTGAGATGTTAATGAAAGCAAGATAAAATGGTCATAATGTTTTCATCCTTGCAAGAGGTAAATTCTTGTCCCCAAATCTGGGTAGGTTGAGTCCCTGAGTCAGGACACCCTTTTAAGCATAAAAGATTGGGGTAAGGACTGTCAGATGTTCCTACCAGTACCTTTATTTTGTGCTCAGTTTAGCGCTCAGTCAGGTTGTGAGAACTGTGCTTTGGGAGACCAGGTAAAACTCTTGACTCTGCAAAGTATGTGTTTTGATCCAGTGTGTGTTAATTAATTTTTAAATTTTAATGGCAAAAATAAGTTTATTTGGGAATAACAGAATTGCAATTTGGGAACTGAATGTAGGCAAGTCGCTCAGGGTGCAATAATTTATATAGTTGGATTCTTAGTTTGATCCATCAAGAGGGTCTTACCCAACCCAAGTGAGACCCATAGTTAGTGATGATGTCACACTTTATCATTCATAAATGCAAGTGCTCGTAAAATATGCCATTTGATCCTCACAACAGTACTGGAAGATAAGATAGGGCCCCTATCTCAGAGAAATGTGACTTGCCTCAGTTCACACAGGAAACGGACACCACTGAGATCATCTCTCACCTGTATCTTCCACCATCTTCCCTGGCTCCTTAACCACGACATAAAATCAGGCTCTAGTCACCCCTTGTCTTATTGAAACAACAACAACAGACTCACCCCTTCCTCCTGCTCTCTCCTTCAACTTCTAACCAGCTCAAGATTTCTTGCCTTTTCTCGGTGTCTGAACTTCTCTAATAGGATTTCCCTGCTTTATAAAAATGAAAGAGAATATGTATTCAATATATATGATAAAATAAATGTGCATACACATGTGTATATAAATTTAAGAAAAATAATAATAAACAGTCCATTTATTCCATTTAAAAACTATGAGCAGTGTGATACTGTGATTTATAATAAAAGATATATGTATTTGGTCTTGTCCCTGTTTCTGGCACAGAGCTCCTTAAACAATTGGAATTTCTTAATTGTTGAGAGCTATTAAGGTGTCCTTTTTTATTTTAGTTATGTTAGTAAGGTATCTTTTGGAAAGCACCTAAGGAAGGGAGTTGTTGCCAGAGGAACCAACCACATTATTAAAGGATTGGATTTTCAGGTTCCAGACTCCTGACCTCCAGGGAGGGGAAAAGCGTCTGGAGGTCGAATAATTGCTAATGGCCAGTGATCTAACCAATATGTTTATGTAATGAAGACTATGAAAACCTAAAAGAAGGGTTCCAAGAGCTTCTGGGTCCACATGTGGAAGTTTCAAAGAGTGATAGACCCAGACAGCATGGAAGATCCACACCCTTTCCCCCACACCTGCCGTCTATATCTCTTCCATCTGGCTGTTCCTGAATTTTATCCTTTTATACTAAATCGGTAAGCCAGTAAGTAAAATACTTCTCAGAGTTCTGTTAGCCATTCTTGAAAATTCGTCAAACTCAAGGAGAAGGGTTGGGAGAAATAATTGGAACTTCCAATTTATAGCCGGTTGTTTAGAAGCACAGGTGATAACTCAGACTTGTGATTGGCATCTGAAGTGGGGGTTGGGAAACAGTCTTGTAGAACTGAACCAGTAACCTGTGGGATCTATCTCTGGGTGGACAGTGTCAGAGCTGAGTGGAGTTGTAGGGCACCTGGCTGGTGTCAGAGAATTGCCTGGTGATGTGGGGACCCCCTAAACACACATACACAGGAATTAGTGACCAGAATCTATTTTAAACAGGAAAAATAGTACTCTGATCAGTGTAAGAAATGTATGGTCAGTTAGGAAAAAAACAAAATAGGTAGAGAAGCAGCATGGGAAGGAACATCAGTCAGAAAAGAAGAAAGGAGAGAAAAGATTGCATTCACAGTATTATGATAAAGGGGGATAAGCTACAGGTGGAAGAAACTGAAACATATTATGCTGATGTTAAAAACATTTTTAAAAAAATCTAGGTTGTCCAGATTCAAAAATTAGACTCTACCTCTACCAGCTCAAGTTGGGATTGGAGATAACTGGACTAAGGACATTTCTGACATTTTACATGTGGCCAAAGGTCTCAACCAAAATCTCATTTGGACAAGTTCCTTCAAGTATTGTTGAGTAAAAAATGTCCACATGAATGCAGTGATTCCAAAGCTTAAAAACGGATATTCCCAATAATACCAAAATCCCAGTAGGAAAACTTGAAAAACAAGCATATCATTAACCAACACTCTATCCCATCTGTAAATCCTGTTTTTTAAACCAAAATAAATAAGTATGGTGAAAAAGTAATAGACAAAATAAGAAAGAAAGAAGAAAGAAAGAAAGAAAGAAAGAAAGAAAGAAAGAAAGAAAGAAAGAAAGAGGCTTAAATATTGGGAGGAGTCAGAATTGTCATTGTTTTGTAGGTAATTTACAGGAAACCCAAGCCGATAATGGAAAGTTGTTTCATTTATGAAAAGGGTCCAGTAGAGTGGCCAGTTACAAAATAATTGTACAAAAAATGAGTAGCTTTTGTTTAGGTCAGCAATAAACCTTAAATAATCTCATTCTCAATAGCAAAAAAAAAAAAATTCTAGAATTAAATTTAAGGAAGAAATGTCCAGGATACACAAAAAATATGACCACATGTTATTAAGTGACATGAAAGATTTCACTCCTCTGAGAGAGATTATATTTCTGGATGAGAAGATATGATATTGCTGGTCTACCTTAATTGCTATGCTTAATGTAATTCTTGGAAATCTAATATATTTTTAGGGGTTGACAAAATAGCCAAGAATATTTCAAAATAAAAAAGAGTGGCTCAACTTCCAGCGGCGGAGTGCAGCTGCGGCCAGATGCGAATGGGCCTCGGTAGGGTCTGCAGGTTCGAGTCCCAAAACGGGGATGAGCTTCTTTGATCTCTTTCAGGGCTTTTTTTTAGCCTTTCTGGACCTCAGAGCCACAGAGATCCCTTTTTGGAGGGATGACTCCAGATGAAGATGAGGACGATGAAGAAGAGGAGGAAGAAGCAGCCCCGTGAAGCCATGGGAGCTCGAGGTCTGAGGTCCCCAGGTCCCGGAGGAATTTGGCTTTGGCTTCACCTTCACTCCAGGAGGGATGCGTTTCCATGATAACTTTGGCTTTGATGACCTGATTCGTGATTTTAATAATATCTTCAGCGAGATGGAGGCCTGGACCTTGCCTTCCCACCCTTCTGAACTTCCAGGTCCTGGTCCTGAATCAGAGACACCTGGTGATAGACAACCGGAGGGACAGACACTTTGGGACTCAATGGTTAAGTATCCAGATAGTCACCAGCCCAGGATCTTTGGGGGGGTCTTGGAGAGTGATACAAAAGTGAATCCTCCAAACCAGCACCAGACTGGGGCTCCCAGAGACCTTTTGGTCTGTTTGATGATATGTGGCTTGTGACCCCCCGTTCTAGAGCCAGAGAAGACAATGATCTTGATTCGCAGGTTTCCCAGGAAGGCCTCGGCCCAGTTCTGCAGCCCCAGCCCAAATCCTATTTCAAGAGCATCACGGTGACTAAGATCTCTAAGCCAGATGGGACAGTAGAGGAGCGCCGGACTGTTGTGGATAGTGAGGGCTGGACAGAGACCACAGTAACCCATCAAGAAGCAGATGGCAGTCCTAGAGATGATCCAGAATCACCGACACCTCCAGCCCTGGATGATGCCTATTCCATCCTGGATTTATTTCTAAGACATTGGTTCTGGTCCCGGTAGCCTTGTTAACCCTCAGAGGCCTTCAGATTCTTTCCACCCTTCGCTCACTGTCAGTGGGCTTAGCTTCTCCTGCCACCTCAGGGTCTTGGGTGTATGGAACAGTGAGTTGGGGGTATGTCAGTATGTGACTCACCCAAACTGACCAATAAAACCTTTATTTATGCTAAAAAAATAATAAAAAGAACGAACAAAAATGCACTAAGAGAAATGAAAATATATTGCATAAGTACAAGTAAGAGGAAGTAGCAGCAGGTCAGTTAGGATTAGGAGCTTCGTGTGTGATTATCTCATAAAACTTTACAGGTTATCTATAGTGATGGAGCAATTACTAAAAAATAATATGATTACTATTTCATTTCTCAAAACATGGTCAATTTCACATGGCCTTAAAGTTTCAGTATAAAGAATTCTAAGGATTTATCTCAAAGGAGCAATCCAAGATGTGGGCTGAAATTTATCTACATGTATGATCCATGGAGCATTTTTTTTTTAGAACAGAAAAACACCAATTGACTCCAGCATTCAGATGCAGATTAAAAAATTATAGGAAAAAAATCTACGGGATGGAATACTATACAGCCATTTAAAAATGTATTATGTTGTGTGTGTGTGTATGTATTTTTTTTTAAAGATTTTTATTTATTTGAGAGAGAGCACACACAAGGAGAGGGAGAGGGAGAAGCAGAGTCCCCACTGATCAGGGGGCTGGAAGCTGGAAGCAGGGCTTGACCCCAGGACTCCCAGGATCATGACCTGAGCTGAAGGCAGATGCTTAACCCTGACCCACCCAGGGGCCCCTCTTCCCTCCTTTCTTTTGCCCTCAAATGTTAGTTCCTGTCCTCCCTCCCCCAGCTCAGATCCACATTCTTTCAGGTTCGTATGGACAACAGAGAGACTGAGCATCAGTGACTCCTCCAGCATTGTCATTTTGCATTTTTAAGTGGAAAAAATTTCAACATGCAGATGCAGAATCTAAGTTACCTATGGGGATGCACATTAGTTGTGCGCATCCAGAGGAGTGTTAAGCCTTGGTGGAATCAGTGAAGCTATGTAGAGAGTTGGTCTTGATTTTTTTTTTTCTTGTTCAGATTAAAGACGCCTGGCAGGAGATGATTTGAAGGTCAGAATTATACCACCAGATCTTTGTGACTCTTGGACCAGTTCTTCCGACACCTGAACGTTACACACAGATCACATGGGGGGTTTGCTAAAAGGCAGATTCTGAGTCAGGAGGTCTGTGGTGAGGCCGGAGAGTGTGCATTTCTAAAACGCTCCCCCGTGACGCTGGTCCACTTTGCGTAGGGATGGCTTAGACAATTCTGCTCTCTCTTTTTCAGCTTGCTTCTAACTGGTTTTTGTTTTTACCATGATCCCATGAAAAACAATCATCTTTTTGTGTTCATTTCCTTTCTTCTGGGGTCTGACCTGCTTGCTCTGTGTTCCTGGGAATGAGTCCTACCTGGGCTTTGAGTCAAGCGTGGGGTTAATGCCTCCTGCATGCCAAGAGCAAATAGAGAATAAAAAATGCATGGAAAAAAGAATATTTTTTATCCTAGGCAAATACTTCAGTCAGATAAAACAGAAAATATCTTTATGAAACTATTAATAAATCCCCAAGACATCTCAAATTAAACAATGGCAAGAAATGTTATGTTTGTAGAAATACATAAAATTCATTTGAGGTCAGGACGTTTTATGGTGTCAGCCAATAAAGCAGATGGGAGATTCCACTCCTTTGAATGGGCCTGGGATAAAGCTGTCAGTTGGTGGAGCCAGGAGATTGGGAGTCCTGTTCTGGCCCAGGTAACTGAGGGATGGTGCGGCAGTCACCCTCGGCCGGCCATCGGTCCGATCACTAGGACACACCGTGGAGTGGACGACATGCTGTAATGTGAGAGGCCCAGGGAGCAACAAATTACTGCAAGCGGCTCAGAGAGTGGGGCTCTCCAGACCTATGAGCGAGGGGAGTTGCATTGGTTAGGGAAACGCCAGCTGCTGTAAGCAACAGACCCCAAATTGTCCAGTGGTTCAAACACAGTAGACGTTTATCGTCACTCCCATGACCGTTCAGGGTGGTGGTTCCTAGTTGGTGGGAAGCTCCCTTCTACATGGTGGAGGCACCAGGATCATTCCATCTTGGCATTTCAGCATAGCCCACGCTGCAGAGAAAGAGAGCAGAGAGGAGGCATATCTCTTAATGATTATTATTATTATTACTATTATTATTATTATTTGGTCGCAGATGTGGGCACATGAGCAGCCCTCACTTTGTAGCACTGAGAACCCAGCCAGGGGGCCACATTCATTGCAAGAGAGCTTTAGGGAAATAAGGCCAAGCTGGAGGCCAGAGGAAGAGGAGGCTGGTGCCCGGTGAACATCTTTGTCACAACTGATACTTATTTGGGCACAAAGCGGTGATGGCCTGAGCCCCCAACCCAACAACCCAGACTGAAATAGAAAGCCCCAAGTGGAGGCAGCCTTACGTTCCGCTTGGTAAAACTGTAATGTTCAACCAGCTGGATGGCTGGGACGGTGGTGGAGATGTTACCGGAATAATTCTGGGGCAGGTACGTCTTTAGATTTGGTTCTCCCAATCATTTCTTTGCCCCAAGAGATTTTTCCTGCAGTGAATGAGAATCCCCTATTGCATAGTGATGAGGCCTCAGGCACCTAGATATTGGAACTCATTTCCTTAAAAAGGATCCACTACGAAAGTCAGAAGCAGAGGAGTGAAAACCCACTGTGTCTTAGTGTTCTGTGGCATATGGGGTCCCGAGAGAGGTGACAGGGACCTATCAGGAGGGGAAGGGCCCCATGTGGCTGCAGCTCCCGGGCTGGTTGCTGTCGCATGCACCAGCCCCTCCAACCCCATGTGGTGTCAGTAGTAGTGTCTGCCTTGACACGAAAACCTTTGGGAGGCATTTCTGTATGTGTGGGTGCACATACGGTTCTCTTAAAAACCCCACATGTTTCCAGTCTCTTTCCTACACTCCTCCTAGTGCAGGTCCTCACTGCTGTCTAACATCACTTCTCTTATTCTCAGGCTTCACCCTCTCCTTCATTTGGCTGCTGCGTCCTGGACAGTGTTCCTGGCATGGGCTGATTTGAACCTTTAAGGTCATGCTGGCATCAGAAGATTTCACCCTGGTTTTGACTTTATCCTTCAAGCTGCCTGTATATGGTTTGTCTTTTTTCTCTCTTAACCATGGGTTTGTTTTTCCCCATTAGACCGATAAAGGTTAGAGCAGATATTAATTGTCCCTTAATTGCGCTCCCGTGTTCCCTGAGATGGCTGTGCATTTTCTCTGAGGCGCACGAATAGGACACATAACATTTAGAGAGATGTATCTGTATCCTGGAAAAAAAAATGAACCTCACTGACAGTGTTTTTCCAATCAGAAGACAAGAATTTCCAACCAAAACAAAGGGAAAACCTCTGTCTCTCGACAGGTAGATATTAAGTAAAATGAACTCACAGCTGCCAGGTTTTTACATTAAACACTTAGTTTCTGTTTAATGTTTTCTTTATCAAGATGCTCATACTTCATCAGACACACTCAGCTGTAGTCAAGAAGTTCCTCAGAACTGAGCAACGCAGGGCTCGCCTCTCTTCCAGAACCGAAGATGTTTAAACAACATTTAAACAAAACAAAACAAAACAAAAAACTTAACAAGGATTTTTAAACAGAGATTTATAGTGGTTTCATCACGGGCTCATTCCTACAGAACTCTGCCCCGGGTGGCCAGCCCGGGCTGCCAAAGCCTGTGTGGCTTGCTCTCAGGCCTGGGCCCTCTGCAGCCAGCAGCCAGCCTGTCTGAGGACGCCCCGGCACGTGCTGCCCAGAGTCCTCTGTGGTACTAGTGCCCCCATGGAACAGGCCAGAAGAGTATTTGCGGCATTAATACCAGTGTCAAGAGATGCACTCTCCCCAGATACTTGCGGGAAGAAATGGCTCCAGGGAAACCCCAAATTGCAATATCCTAGGTCCTGTCAGCCAAGGATCTTCTGCAAGGAGAGTCAAGTTTGCTAGTTATGAGGCCAAAAGACACTGTATTACGGTCTGACAGAGGCCAAGAGGTACAGGCTCACCACACAGAGTTATTGCTTGACCTCATTTAGGGTGGCTTGAGGCACCAGCATGGACCAACTCTCTCCCCTCCTTTCAGGCTGGACCCCGAGTACTAAGCTCTTTCTGGACCACAAATCTCCCCCCCTTCCAGGTTTCATCTGTCTCTCTGGGGTAGTCTAAATATTGACATAATGCTTCTCTCTCTTGACTGGGCTGCCTTTATCAGGCCTCTCTCTTTCCAGGCCCTTGCTCATAGGCTGGGCAAATTCTGCTCTGCGTCTGCTCCATTTCCTGGTGTTGGCTGGTTGACCTTCGAGTGGTCTAGTCATGCTCCATGTCTTAGCATCCTGCAGTGCTCCCTGTAAGCCACCGCCATTAGCACGCAGCCCTGTTTTCTTTGGGTTGTAATGTTCTCCTTCTTCCTGCTTGCCTCCTTGCCATCCAAAATACATATACATTTAGGAAGAGGGTGTCTACCACAGTCCTCCACAGTCTTCAGCCATCTGATTGTTGCTTTCCTTCCAGGGCGAAGAGAGGACAGAATTTGCTTACTTCTCTGTAAATCCAAAACGAGACAAGATGCATGCACTGTAGTAGATTGGAAGCAGGTTTAACAAAGGACCTGGTTCAGTCTCTTGTCTAGCAATAGACTGTGTGCAAGATTTGCAAGCAGGAGCAAATGCGAGACTGTTCAGGTTTGATTTCTGTCTCTTTGCAGAAGATCTATTAGGTGGTTTATGCATGGCACTGGTACTGAAATGAAGACAAATACTGAGCTCCACAGGAAGGGGATATTTGGAAAAACGTGATATCCACTCTTCCTGCCTTGAAAGAGCTTACATGCTGAGCTGGAAAGATGGGTCGGCATGGCCTCTGGACCAGTGCACAAGGCAGGATGCTGGGGCGGGCAGGCAGGGATGACTTCCTGAGAAGGTTGGACTTCTGCTGGATGGCTGTAGATGGGCAGAGGAGAGAGAGTAGGTGTTTTGGAAGAGGGGAGCCAGGTCTGGGAGATAAAAGCAGAGCACGGGTAGGGCCACGTGACAAAGCTGGTTGGTTGGAGGATGGAGTCAGGTGGGGCTAGGGGCTTGGGGGAGATCCAGGCAGACAGGTGAGAAGGAGCCAGATGAAGGAGGATCCTTGTTAGGAAGAAGAGCTGCTTGTCCGGGTGTCTGGAATTCTTAACAATTTTAGGGGTTCCTTGGCTTCAGGAGGAACAGTTAAGAGGAGAAAAATTCTACATCCTGGCACTTTTTCTCAGTGAGATGTCCACAGGGCATGATTGTCTTGATCAGTGTTTTATCCAGTCCCCCAAGGTGTCCCCATATTGTGTGTGTGTTTCTATGTATATTTTGCTTATATTTTCATTGGTGGTATATATTTTTGAAATTATTTCTCCTAATATCTACTCTTCATGTCAGGAAGTAATGCTTGGATTTAGTTTTATGTATATTTATCCATATTCACTGAAAGGGTATCCCTGAAATCCCTGTTATCTTTTGCTGGGGGAACTCTTGACTTGGTTTTTCAAGGAGGAAAAGTCATAATAAGAATTCATACAAGGACAGTTCATATAAGGAATCTCCCTACCAAAGGATTCCCCTTCTGAACGTGAGGTTCATTCACATGTTAGCTTTGGGAATATTATATTAAGGATGCAGAGTACTGCCCACCCACTCCTGGCCTCAAGACTTTGGGCATGCTTTTTAAGTTCTTTGCACACCTCTGTTTTCACCTGTAAAATGAGAAGATTAAGTTAGTTGGCCATTCTCTTCTCTTCTCTTCTCTTCTCTTCTCTTCTCTTCTCTTCTCTTCTCTTCTCTTCTCTTCTCTCTCTTCTCTTCTTTCTCTCTCTTCTCTTCTTTCTCTTCTCTCTCTTAATTTTAAGTAGGCTTCATACCCAGCATGAGGCTTGAACTCACAACCCAGAGATCAGGAGTCACATGCTCTACCCACTGAATGAACCAGGATTCCCTGTCCATTTTATCTTTTTTAATGCCAAAGCTCTCTGTTCTGTGGTATTTTGTAAAAACTCCAATCAAGTTGCTTTAATCCCCACCATCAAAACAAGTTCCATTTCCATCAGGCTTAGGCAGTGGCAGGGTTTGAATAGGTGTAAAGAACCATGGGAGAAATCTTTCTGAGATGAAACTCTCAGCATGTCATGTAACACCCCACTCCCAGACATTCTGCAGTGGTTTTGTTGCCTTCAACATGATCAGACTTGTCTCAGCCTCACACCTGAGCCTTAATCCATCTGTCTTTCAGAGTCTGGTCAGATCCATCTTCTTTCGACCTGCTTGCCTCCCATCATTCCATCTGACTTCACTGCACCTTACTGTATGCACAGCAGACCCAGCTGAGGCTGTGTGTTTTGTGTGTGAGTGTGTATGTGATTTTCTATATGTTTGTTTCTTGGGTTAATCTCCCCATGTCAACTCCTCCCTTTCCAAATAGCATATGATACATGCTCGAGTGCAGATCTTATGCTGTTTAGTATTCCCTAGAATACTAGGTACCTCTCAGCCCTTCGGTAAATATACATTGATTGATTGATGGAGTTACATAACAATGGGGGCAATAAATGCAGAGAAGGACCAATAGACATTTTAAGTTCCAGAATCATCTGTCTGCTGGGTCAGGACATCTCCACATGTGGGTGATTCTATTTCAGTAAATAGTTTTTTAACAGCCGCATCAGGACAAGGAAATGTTCTGAAAAAGAGAGGGTGCCAAGCCTGGACTCTGAGGACCACCCACTGAGGCTTCGGTGGAATGGGAAGAAGACCCTGGAGAAGGATGAAACAGAACTAGGCATGAAGTCTGGACAGATGGACGGAGGACCACAAGGTGACCCAACCAGGGGCAAGAAAGAAGAGAACAGGCTGCTGTAGGTCTTGGGCAGTGAGAAGTTTACATGGATCAGTTTATACTATTGGATTAATACTGTTTGGCTTGAAAAAATAGTGTAAATAAGATGAATATAAGCCATCTGGTTGGTATATTGGTGCGAAATGAACAATAAGGAATTGGGAGACTTGTCAGAAACAATAAGAAATGTATTTTAGCTTTTTAAGAATTAATACAGCTTTGATATTTAGGATTTGGGGAAATATACCAGACCAGCACTGTAGTGATAATCGCGCAGAAAGCGATGAAGTGCATTTGGACCTGTCTTGCCATCATGACCAATGTTCTCTGAAGTTTCTCAAAGTTGGGAGCAAATGATAATGCCTCAGGGACAGCCAACTGTGATGACTGAGCACATGCCAGCAGTTTTGTGTTGCAACTAATTAAAACTTACAGCAGAATTAATCTGGTGATATCCACATATTTAACAATATGGATAATTGTTATTGTGCTGGAAAGCCTTTACGAATGAATGGTGACCAGATCGCATAAGTGCCTGTTACTTGTGTTTCTCTACACAATTAAGCTGAGCCTTTACAGATTTTTTTTCCTTTGTTAAGGCTCCAATAACCCAGAAACAAAGCCAATGTTAACAATTTTCTGTGACATTGAATTAATCCTACACACACACACACACACACACACCATGAAAGACAAAAATCCTACTTGGATTTTTTGACAATAATTCTCCATTCCTCGAATGGATGTTCCACCCATTCCGGGAAATCCCCACCTGCCCCTTGACCACAGTACTTCCTCTCCCATAAGAGAAGCCTTCTAGCAATTTCTGGAGGTTTCCAGTCCCATCTAGGAGCAAGAGGAAGCCTAAGCTCAGAGACCTGTCTGGCTGTGGAACCACTGAAAGGACACTGAGGAAAATGGAGCTCAAGAAAGAGGCCTGGCCTGGCACAACTGGCAGGTGAGCAGGAGGGTTCCCTGCCTCTGGGAGTCTTGGGGAAGAGTAGAGCGAAAGATAAAACTTTAACTCTTTAAAATGACTTGGTTTTCTTCCATTTTTCCCCCAGTACAATAAATACACAATTCTTGGGAAAAAATTTAAAAATCAGGTTATGTGAAAAGAAGGTTAGAAATATGACATAGGTTTATAGCTCCAGGTGAAAGCTACATATAATTGTCACTTGTCTGTGCCTATGTAAGCACACACAGATCGTTCCCCCAAATGTGAACAGATTGTTTTATACTACTTTTTCTCCAAGATACGTCATGAATGTCTCAACAAGTTATTTCATATACATTCGAGGCATGATTTTAATAATTACATACTCATACTCATTAATTGTATTGTTTGCTTGTTGTGTATCAGAGGACTTACAAGAATTTGCTTTTTAGGAAAGCTAAAATTGGCACCACAATAATATTATGTAAGAAAGGTGAAGCAAAAGTTTTAGAAATTTCCATACATTGCAGGAGGACAAAGGGATTTTTTTTTTTAAAAAATCCAAGAGAATGAACATTTTAAGGACATCTCTTTCTATTTAGAGCTTCTGGCAGTCATGAAGAATTTCCCATATTTTATATTTCTTAGGCCTTTGTAGAGGGATATGGAGTAGGGATACCAGGCATGTGTCCCTCATCTTTTATTTCCTTTTTTACGTTTTTTAAAACAAAATTTATTAATTTATTTGAGAGAGAGTGCACAGGTGAGGGGGGGCAGAAAGCGAAGGGGGGAGAGAATCCTCAAGCAGACTCCCTGCTGGGGGTGGAGCCTAACATGGGGCTGGGTCCATGACCTGAGATTGTGACCTGAGCTGAAATCAAGAGTTAGATGCTCAACTGACTGAGCCACCCAGGAACCCCCCACTTCTTTAAAATCACAAGCTTATTTCTTTGACATGTCGATTTCTGATATCCAGATAATCCTTTGAGGGGAATATATCATACCACCTGATGTTTTCACTTCCCCATGCATACATTCATCCTTCCATTCTATAAAGCAAGTAATTGCCAAATTGCCATATTCTTTGCATACAGTAAGGAATTGCTGAGAAGTCTGTGCCACCAAAGCAGGACTTAACTAGTCTCTCCAAAAGAAGTAGAATGTGGGATCCTTAGCTGATGATTCCATCTACTACAGGGTAAAAGACAGGATTCCAGGGCTAAGAATTCTATATGGATGTGTTGGGAATGGCTTTGGGCTCCTAGGTGGGTGTGTGGTCTCCATACCTAATGTTTGCACAGCACTTCATTGTGTTGAGAGCACACTTGCACTCTCATTTCATCCCTGCTACAAGCCTGTGAGTGGGGTAAGGAGAGGCATTTCAGGCAATCTGAGCTGACTGTTGCAGAAACCATGTTGGAGTGAGCCCCCCCAGAGCCTTGGTTAGGAAAGAGCAGAGAGACCTCAAGCTCAGATCTTTTGATGTTCCGCCTCCATTCTTTGCATTCTAACTAAAAAAATAATTCTTTTTGATACAATTTGCCGGGTGGTGGTGGGGTGTGTGTGTGTCATCAGATGATTGGATTAAGCCAAAAAGCCATATTCTGTCCTTGTAAACCCTCCAGTTCTAGCTCTGCTTTGCAAATAGATCCAGTTACTCTTCCTCACGTGCAGGTGGCAGAGAGGAGGGGCCCTGTTACTCTCCAGTGCGGGACACTGGCCGCTGTCACCTGAGCAATGGACATGGCAAACTCAGCCCCTTATATCTGGGGGCTCTTGAGAGCAGCCCATGAGGGACCCCACGTGTGAAGGGCTCCGATGATTGTGGGAGAGGAAGCCCGTGTCTGCTTACTGAAGAATCAGTAGGGAAAATCCCTGGGGACCGCACCACCCCAGAAGCGTGGGCCACTCTGCTTTTGTCTCCCCTGCTTCAGGGCATAGTGACACCTTGCAAAGCAGTTCTGTGTCTGCGGAATGCTGTGCCACCCGTCCCTTTGACAGACTCTGTGCACTTACTCTCACTTGTCTGGCATCAAGGGATTGAGAGGTTGCAGGGCTGGTACTTTTGCGCGCATCCAGTGTCTGAGTCAACATTTCGAGGAAGTCAAATGTAGCAGTTGGTGGTTATTTATAAGGCACTGATGTAAGTTGCTCCTTACAAATCATTTATTACTAGTTAACTGAAAGCAATGAGCTCATGCCTGAAAAAAAAATGGGGGGATACTTAATGAAATGATGGACCTTTGGGCAGAGCTTCTCCTGGAGCCAGTTTGTTCTGGATGAGGGAGGGAGGGAGGAAAGGAGGAGAGCCTCGCATTCCCTTTCCAACAAATCTACCATAATCTTACAAAATAGGGGGTTTTAGCCACATTTTTCCAGTAAGCTCAGTGACTTCATTTACATGGCAAAGATTTATGAAACCAGCTCACTACCATAGATGTCTATGACATTGAGTCTCTTTGACCTTGCAAGTATTCTCCCTTTGGTTGAGACTGTTTTCTAAGTTTGAACTCTGGATTTTGAAAGAATGGTCCTATTTAAGGAGGAATCGTGTCTAAGAAGTCAGAGGATGATGTGAAGTGAGTTTCATGTGGCCCAAGCTCAAATATTCACAGTCTCTTGCAAGTATCCGAGGCCCACAAATAATTCTGACATGTTTTAAATCAAGACAATAGCCTGTTTCAGTTTCCCTGACCAAACCCTACAACTGAATAACCTGCCTGTAGATTAAAAACAACAACAACAGCAACAATAAAAGACCCTTGGAACACCTGGGTGGCTCCATGGTTGAGCATCTGCCTTTGGCTCAGGCCGTGATCCCGGGGTCCTGGGATCAAGTCCTGCATCGGGCTCCCTGCAGGGAGCCTGCTTCTCCCTGTGCCTGTGTCTCTGCCTCTGTCTCTGTGTCTCTCATGAATAAATAAATAAAATCTTTAAAAATTAAAAAAACAAAACCAACCCAAACTCTGAGAGGTTTACTATAGCATAGTTTTTTTTTTAATTTTTATTTACTTATGATAGTCACAGAGAGAGAGAGAGAGGCAGAGACACAGGCAGAGGGAGAAGCTGGCTCCATGCAGGGAGCCCAACGTGGGACTCGATCCCGGGTCTCCAGGATCACAACCTGGGTCAAAGGCAGGCGCCAAACCGCTGTGCCACCCAGGGATCCCCACTATAGCGTAGTTCTTGAGTGAGGCTTTCCTGAAACACATACCCACTCACACCCATCCCCCTCACCTCCCCCCCCCCCCCCCCCCCCCCGCACAACTCACTCCACTGTTGCCCAGTAAGGAAAAAAAAAGGCAATGCAGTTTTTCATCAAAACAAAATAAAAAAAATGAAAACATGATAAAGAACTTTTAAGTTCAGCTAGGGAATCAAGAACTCTTTACTTTTAAGGAGGGGAGTAGGGGAATCTTTTTTCTTTTCTAAAAAAGAAGTATAATAGGCAGCAGTACATCCACAATCTGGCTCAATATTATGAACAAGAGAGACAAGATCAATCAGGACAATCAGGAGAAGTTTGTGGAAGGGGGTTTGAGGCAGCAAGCAGGCATCCAGGGAAGAGAAGCAGACAAGATACGCTGAAAGTCAGTGAGGTGAAATCAGTGCCTACACCCCGCTTGACCTGTCCTAATGTTTGCTTGGCACAAAGGCTTGCTAAAAATCCACCCCTACAAGCTTCCCAGTTCCCTGATGCTCTCACAGCCCAGCATTTGCTTCTGATCACAGAAGGTGGGACGCTTAAGTGATACACAAGTCACATTCCATACAATTCACTTACACAAAGTATATAATGTAATGGCTTTGAGGATGTTTCCAGAACTGTGTGGTCATCACCACAATCAACTTTAGAACATGTTCATCCCCACAAATTCAGACTTGTTTGATGTGTTAAAAAAAAAACAAAAAAAAAAAAACCACCCCAAAGCAGCCTTTGTGGGCTGGCTCTGGAGTCTTCTACAATGGTCATTCAAATTATTTTTGGAATAGCTTCTTTCACTGATAAAACATTAATAGAAAAATCTAAATTTAAATCAAGAAAATGACCTGTTTCTAAAATGGAAAAAAATGACCACTCCTCTCTACACATCATGGAGAAACACACATGCTCTTTAAGTAACATTTGTTCTATGAAATGTTGCATATCTGTAAAAAATACTCTCCGGGACCTTTCCTGTTGTTCACATTTGCATTTCTACTGGTAACACGTCTTTTTTGTGGTCTGTGGTGGTTTATTCAAACTCCTGGTATTTTTGATTACTTCCCATCTATAATGGGATTATGGCAACCTCCAAATTTCCTTATATTTAATGACATTACTGAGTTCTCATACCAACCATTACATTTTTTTTTTTTAATTTTACCCTAAACCCTACATCGTACTATGGCTCCTCTCTTGGAACTTGAAAAACCTTCACAAAGGATCTTTTTTTGGGGACAGCCTATAAAAACAAGATACTGAGTTTTATTGCAAAGTTGTCTATATTTCAGAATGCCAACTCTCCGGAAAAGCACCCCCTTCCTTTTTTGTAAGATAGGAAGTTTTTTTAAAGCTCCTGAGACATACACACAGTAAATGTTCCAATTTATAACTCATTTACTTACCTGTAGGCAAAAGTTGGTTTTAATGGGGAACAAGGAATCCCCTGCAGATTAGTGCTCTGATCTGGACTGTGGCAAGTTTTCTAGAATTAAAGCTGAGATCAGTCCAGAGGCTGAAAGCTCTTTCTACCTAACTTAAATTGTCCTGAGAATTGTTTATAAAAGCTCCTAGTAGTGGAAAAACCAACAACAACAAAGGGATAGATGGAAAGAGAGCCACATTTTATTTTTCTAAGCCAGTTATATATATATTTGCAAAGGGTTCAGTACTAGAAAAATCTGAGGAAACTATGTGTAATACAGTCCCTAAGAGCCAAGTGACTTTTATTTACCTAAAAAAGAGTCTATTTGAGAATGTAGTTTCCAATATAGTTTCTATTCTTGTGGTCCAACATTTTTTAACGTTCTAAAATTAGCAAGGCAAACCTGATCACTTGATCCCAAGAAGAATTTTATTATCTTCTCAGTGCTCAGAGCAAAAATGGGAGTTGGGGGGTTGAAGTCAAGCGGCAGGTTTAGAAATCTTGCCCCAAGCCAGGTAAAGCCCGTGTGAACCCACAAGTTCTCAGAATGTGAAGGTGGGTGTCCTTAAGACTGTAGGCTCAGCTGCCCCCTCCTTGCCATTTCTGCCTCCAGCCTGAGAATGCAACGTGCACCTGTTGGTCAAGGTCACCTCCTCTTGCCACTGCCCTGGCCCTCATGCTGCCTCTCCTCCTACCCTGCAGGGTCGCTGCTCAGTATAGCGACGCCGAGCTGACATGTCCACCTTTTGTGTCTATTTACTGCCTCCTCTATTAGATAGAACCTCTGTGAGGGAAGGAAAGTCAAAATTGCTATTTCCAATGTCTAGAACTCAGCAAATATTCATTGAGTGTGTATATGTGTGTGTGAGAGAGATACAGAAACCGAGACAGAGACAGGCAGAGAGAGACAAAGAGTGAGACAGAGATAGTGTAAAAGACAGAGACAGAAGAGTGAGACACAGAAACCTTGAGTCAGAGAGAATGTTATATTTTCAGCTAAACAACTGTCCAAGCTTTGTTTTGAAGAACAAATCTTAGGGGCTGGAGTAGATGTGAAAAACACTTGAAAAGTCCTCCAGGTCGTGCAGTTGAGAAAGTCTAGGCAGGAGAGGGTGCAAATGAGGGCACCAGGGAGGGGGGGATTGGGACTGGGGAGACAGGTAGAGTGTGAAATCGGGAGGCCTCGGAGCTGGATCAGCTGCAGGGATGAGTCCGGGAATGAGTACTGTGGCCTTTACCCAGAGCCGAACCCACTCTTCCTCCCCTTACCCCCTGCCTGCCCTTCCCCTCTTCTTCACACTCCTTCAGATGGCAGATCTCAACCTAAACCATGAGTATAGACAATTCACCGCTCTTCTTGCTGCAGGGTTTGCGTTTTGATTCCTTACTCCCCTCAGGGGAATATGCTCAGGACCAGACATCTCACACCCCAACAAAACCCCAGGGGCTCACTGTGCCCACGAGAGAAGAAATGGTTTCAGAACTGCCCCTTCATCCTGCTGCTCTGTGTTCTGTGCTCCTGGCTTTCCCCTCTGGGGAAGACACTCCTCTTTTCCTTGTAAATATCTAAAATCTGACTCCTGGGCCTTTGCTGAGCCTCCCTCTCTGAAACCCGATGCTGGTCACTCTCTGGATCATTCATTCACTCACCATTAAGCATTTGGTTCACCTGAGTAAATGCTTTATGGGGTACCCACCACAAAGGCAGAAAATTTTACTAAGTAGTGTGAGGGTAGTAATCCTTATGCAATGTTTTGCAACTTGTCATATTAAGGAGAGACCTTTTATTTTTCAATTTTTCTCCCTATTATTATAGTGACAAACGTTAATTTTAACAACAGCCTTACCACTGCTGAAAAAAAGTGTGTGGTGCATTTAATTAGATTTCTTCTAATTAAATCATTTTGCATCCTTTAGCTAAATCTTAAAGAAGGGTATTCTTTTAATATTCTAAGGAATTCGTTTTCTGAGTATTCTGTTGGAAGATTTTTTTCTTGCTTTTCATTTTGTTTTGTTTTGCCTTATTCATTATGTTGGCCTTTCATTTCTCTTGATTGCTACAGTTTTTTGGTTTTTCAATTCAGACAATGGACTGAGGCACTGAAGAATTGATGCATTCTTGTGAGTTTTTGGTCCTTATACATTGACTTTTCTTACCCCATACATTTTTACTCCTGGGCCTTGTTAGATGATAAGCTCTCTGAAAACATTTTCAATTCCTTTCAGCCTAATCAGGTTTTCAGGTGTTTTTTTTTGCAGGGGCCAGGGTGGGGGAATCCCCTTAGTAATTTTACTTTTTCTATATTGTTGTAAATTTCATCAGTTTTAGACATTTCATTATTGCTTATACTTGGTATTTATTGCTGTGTTCCATTTCTCGATCCCAGTTTTACTTTTGTCACTCTTATCGCCTTTTTCCTGATTAGTGTTGTCAGAAGTTGGCCTCTTCTATTGTTTCTATTCTCCCAAGATGAAACCTGTTGATTTATTTATTACTTCTCTATTTCTGTTTTTAAATAAATAAATTATAATTTTTATCTGCAGTAATAAAAGCATTTGGGGGCTATTTGCTTTTCTTTGAGGAAAGCTCCCGCTGCTGCACATGTTTTGGTGTGATGAGTTTTTTCCCTTTCTTATCTAACTAGCTAGTAATTTCAGTTTTGATTTCCTATCTCTTTGATCCCAGAGTTATTTAGAAAAGTGTTTTCTCATTTCCAATTCGTGAAGGTGTTTTTCAGACATATTATTTTATTTATACTTCTACTGGATTATGCTCAGAAAAAAATCACCTGAACACCCTCTGCCTCTTTGAAATTGTGAAGCTCTCTTTGTGTGTGTGATTGGTTTCTATGAAAGGTCCATGGGTGTGGGGAAAGTAATACAGACCTTTAGGTATTATTTAATTATTTTGTGTCAGGGACACCTGGGTGGCTCAGTGGTTGAGTGTCTGCCTTGGGCCCAGTGTGTGATCCTGGGGTCCTGGGATCGAGTTCCACATCGGGCTCCATACAGGGAGTCTGCTTCTCCCTCTGCCTGTGTCTCTGCCTCTCTCTCTATGTGTCTCTCATGAATAAATAAATAAAATATTTTAAGAAAACTATAAAAATTATTTTGGGTCAAAAAAACCCTTATTTTTTTGACTCCTGGAACTGATTTTGGAAAAGAAACATGTAAAATTTCCGGGATTTTTTTTTTTTTAAATCAAAGATCCTTTGAATCTCTAATAATTAATATTATGTACTTAGGTGCTGTATTTTTAGGGAACATTCAGGTTTACGATCATTGTTTCTTTATCATAAGTTGCCCTTTCCTTATTACTCAGTGTTCCAACTTACTCTGTTCAGTAAGTCCCTGAACCTGGGACTTAACCCTGGATCCCACCTTGGGACCCACCTTGTCTGGTATTAACATTGGCATTCCTGGTTTTTTTAAATTTGCATTTGCTTGACATCCTTTGTTCATCTCCTTCTTTTCAACATTTCCTTTCCATTTTTAAGAGTGCTCCTTATAAACAATATATATCTGGGTTCTATGTTTTAGCTCAGTGTGACAGTCTCATTCACTGGGATAATCTGTCCTGTTCACATTCAGTTTAACATATGATACTTAGTTTTATTATACTCATCTTTTTGTTCACTGTTCATTTTACTTTGATTCACCTTTGTTTATTTTGACGTTTCAGCTGATTTTATTTACCATTCATTCTTTTTTTTCTCTTATCAATTTAAAAGTTCTGTATTTTTTTCGATCGTGTTAGTGATTTTCATTTTTGACTGTCATAATCAAACATATATTTTTCACTGTATATGGAGATAAGAAATTCCCAGTTTTTTCTATGAAGATGTGCAGTGGACTGAATGTGATCCCCTAAATTTCGTGTGTTGAGATCCTCCTCCAATGTGATGGTAATTGGAGGTGGGGCTTTAGGGAGGTGATTAGGTCATGAGGATGGAGGCTTCATGAATGGGATGGAGTGCCCTTATGAAATGGACCCTAGAGAGAGTTGTGTTGCTTTCCTTTTACCATGTATGGGGATAAAATGAGAAATTGGCCAAGTATCAGTCAGGAAGTAGGTTCTCAACCGATACCAAATATGCTGATGCCTGGTGCTGGTGCCTTGATGTTGGACTCACCAGCTTCCAGAATTGTCAGAAATAAATGTCCTCCAAACCACCCGGTCTGTGTGGTCCTTTGTAACAGCAGCTGAACTGAGACAGAAATTGGGTCTGAGGCATGGGGTGCCACAGGTGTGGAAGTAGCTTTGGAATGGGGTGATTGGTATGGGCTGGAAGAGTTTGAAGGTCATACTAGGAAAAGCCTATCCTGCAACCAATGGACCATTGATGGTAATTCAAGTACCAGCTCAGAAAGAGAAGAGAGCTGGAGGGAGAGTGTTGCTCTTCCTAGAGAATATAAATATAATAATAAATAATATAAATATAAATACCAAACAGAATGTTGGCAGAAATACGGATGATAAAGACCACTTCTGACGAGGTCTCAGACAGAAATGAAGAACATGTGAGTGGATAGTGGAGAAAAGGCAATCCTTTTTGGTAAAGTGGCAGAGAACTTGGCTGACCCATGTTCAAGTTCCGGTGTTTTGTGGAAGGTAGAATCTTTGAGCATGACATTGGATATTTAGCTAAAGAGATTTCTTGTTTTCATTCCTGAAAGCCTTTATAAATTTCTTTTTTTTTTTGAGTTTTTATTTTAATTCCAGTTAGCTAACATACAGTGTTGTATTAGTTTCAGGTGTACAGTACAGTGATTCAACAATTCTATGCATCACCCAGTTCTCCTCAGGACAAGTGCACTCCTTAATCCCCATCCCCTTTTTCTCCCATCCCCCTATCCACCTCCCCTCTGGTAAGCATCTGTGGTTCTCTGTAGAAAGTCAGTTTCTTGGTTTGTTTTTCTCTTTTTTCCCCCTTTGCTCATTTGTTTTGTTTCTTAAATTCCACATATGAGTGAAATCATATGTATTTTGTCTTTCTGTGACTTATTTCATTGAGCATAATACTTTCTAGGTCCATCCATGTTGTTGTACATGGCAAGATTTCATTCTTTCTTATGTCTGAGTAATATTCTACTGTATTTACACGTACCACATCTTCCTTATCCATTCATCTACTGATGGACACTTGGGCTGCTTCCATAATTTGCCTATTGTAAATAATGCTGCTATAAACATAGGGGTGCATGTATGTTTTTGAATTAGTATTTTTGTATTCTTTGAGTAAATACCCAGTAGTGTGATTGCTGGACCATAGAGCAGTTCTGCTTTTAGCATTTTTAGGAATCTCCATTCTGTTTCCACAGTGGCTGACCCATTTGCTTTTCCACCAACAATGCAAGAAGTTTCCTTTACCTCTACATCCTTGCCAACACCCGGTCTTTCTTGTGTTGTTGATTTTAGCCATTCTGACAGGTGTGAGGTGAAATCTCTTTGTGATTTTGATTTGCATTTCCCTGATGATGAGTCGTGTTGAGTATCTTTTCATGTGTCTGTTGGCCACCAGAATGTCTTCTTTGAAAAAAATGTTCAAATCTTATATTTTTTAATTGGATTATTTGCTTTTTGGGTGTTGAAAATTATAAGTTCTTTTTATATTTTGGATACTAACACTTCATTGGATATGTCATTTGCAAATATCTTCTTCTGTTCTGTAGGTAGTCTTTTAGTTTTGTTGATGGTTTCCTTTGCTGTGCAGAGCTTTTTATTTTGATATAGTCCCAGTAGTTTATTTTTGCTTTTATTTCCTTTGCCTCAGGAGACATAGATAGAAAAAAAGTTGCTACAGCTGATGTCAGAGAAATTACTGCTTGTGTTCCCTTCTAGGATTTTTATGGTTTCACGTCTCACATTTAGGTCTTTAATCTATTTTGAATTTATTTTTGTATGTGGTAAGAAAGTGGTCCAATTTCTTTCTCTCTTTCTTTTTAAAAGATTTTTATTTATTTGAGAGAGAGAGAGAGCACAAGTGTGTGAGTAGAGAAGAAGGATCAAGGGGAGAGGGAGAAGCAAACTCCTTGCTAAACAAGGAGCCCAACATGGGGCTCAATCTGAGGACCCCAGGATCATGACCTGAGCCTAAGGCAGATGCTCAGCCAACTGAGCCACCCAGGCACCCTGAAAGTGGTCCAATTTCATTCTTTTGCATGTTGCTGTCTGGTTCTTCCAACACCATTTATTGATGAGACCAGCTGAAGAGATTTCTAACTTCCGTGTTGAAGGTGCATCTTGGCTCCTCCTGACTGTGTGTAGTAAAACACGAGAAAAATAAATGCCTTGAAGACAGAATTGTTAAACAAAACTTTAAGATTTGGGAAATTCTCAGCCTGTCCATATTACAAAAAATGAGAAAGTGTGTTTGGAAGAGAACACTAAGGGTGTAGCAGAATGATCACTTGATAAAGAGATGAGTGTACATGTGACCCATTGACTTAATCATCCACCCCCACCCTGCCCCCCACAAAAGCCAACAATAGAGATGGGATTATACCAGGAGAAACAGGAGCAGCAGGGGCTATAGGAAACAGAAAAAAATGGAAGAGCAAGGAAGACTACTGAATTCTTAGATCCTACAGGACCAAGAACTATTTAGTGTGAATGCGTGCTGTTCTTCAAGGTGAGGGAAGAAGGACCCCAAAGGCAATTCAGAGATCCATGGGCTGCTACTACCACCACAGGCCCAGAGTGCATGGATCCCAGGACAGAGCTGAGTCCACCACCTCAATTTTGAAGGGTGTGGCCAATGCCCTGATGAGCCCTGGGGTGGGGCCACCTGGGGGAGCCCTGGGGACAGAACTCTCACCCTGATGGAGACGACACTAGGATTCAGCCTGGGTGGGGCTGCTGCAGAGAGCTGGGTGGGGGAGCACCCCCAAGCTGTCTGGGTGACCACCCTAGTTGGTCTCAAAAACAGAATACCAAGCCAAAGTTGTTTATTCTTGAGCTTTAAGACCTCAGGGAGCTGATTTGGGACTTGCTGGGTACCTGTCACCTTTCTCTCTTCATATTTCTCCCTTGTGGAATAAGCACGACTGTCCTGTGCTTGTCTCACCATCATATTTTGGAAGCACATAATGTTTTTGGTTTCACAGGCTCCTAGCTTGAAAGCAATTTTGTCTCCAGATGAGTTGTGAGGCACATGCTGATCAACTTCTGTTGGTTTTCCTTTAGTTAATCTGTCTTTCATCAGCCCAGTTTAGAGGGCCAGAGCTGGAGAACTCTGGAGGGTAGTAGGAAAAAAGTGACTTTTCTTCTCGTACTTCAGCCACATCCAGTATCCCTGATGGTCAAAAATAACGTGATCTGTTAGTTTGGTTTCAAATTGTCCAGAACCAGTAGTGTCCTCAGGTGCCTGAGAGAGACAGGAGTAAATTCTCTCTTCATCCCTGCCTCAGAGAAGTTCCACAAATAATTTCCTAAGGAAAATGAGCATTTTCTAATGCTAAGCACACAAGAAAATAACACATCACGAGCAGGAATCAGCAGAAACAGCTGGCAGCATAGACTTGTAATTGTTTAGATACTGGAATTAGCAGGCACAAGTAATAAAACAAATCCTCTCTACTGTGTTCTAAGAAAAAAAAAACAAGATGAGAATTGTTCTCTGGTTATAAGAAAGTCTAAAATCCTGACTGAGAAGTTTCAAGGAAGAACTCAATACAACTTCCAGAAATTAAAAAGTAAAATGATTGAGATTAGACATTACATCAGTGAGTGTACTAGCAGGTTAGATGGGATTGAAGAGTCTGTGAATTGGGTTGTAATTCAGATCTTAGAACCGTGCAGTGTAGTGATAACTATCAAACCAACAGGAGAGAAATGAAGGGGCTGGTGCGGGTGGAGAAGAGGAAGAGAGGAAAGGAAGGAAATAAGAAAAAGGAAAAGTGAAAATAATTCTAATTTCTTCCCCAGAGAAATGCCAGAAAAGTTAGTTTGGGTAGGATACGCTACAGGGAATGTCCAAGATTCACTAAGATGTCCAAAATTCAGTGGCTTAAGCACAGTGTAAGGTTTTTTTGTTTTTGTTGTTGTTGTTGTTTGGCTCAGACAACCACTCTCACTGGCTGTTCCTGGTTAGTGAATAACTCTCCTCCACGTAGTGATCCAGGCTTATGGACGCCTTATGGCTTGGCGTCCTCAAGGATGTCATAATTATCTATATCCAGCTGCCAAAAAGGCAATTCTATGTAGTGGAGTCATACCTTCTTGTTCAAAGCCTTGGCCCAGAAGAGGCATATATCCCTTTGGTTATTGGTAAAAACCAGCCATTGTCAGTAAGAGCTGCAAGGGAAGCTGGAAAAACATAGTCTGTACCTGGCAGGTACTTAGCGCTGTCTGTACCACAGAAGGGGAATACTGGTTTGGTTGATGGCCAGCCATCACTGATTCACCAGGAGGTATAAACAGGCAGGAAATCTGGTCTGAAAAAGTGCCCGTTTATGTGGGAGTAATATAGAACAGGGTAGATCTGATGTCACGGTTCTTTTTTGATAAACATTTTATTGTAGTGTACGTACATTCGGAAAAGCCTACAGATCCTCAGTGTACTGCCTAATGACTTCTCACAAAATAAAAATATCCATCTCAATGCCACCCACCCATATCAAGAGATAGAATATTGCCGGCACCTGAGGAGCCCCCCCACAAGCACTTCCAGTTACCATCCTGAACCTTCTTCTGAAAGATAACCTCTGTCCCGACTTACAAGAGCTCAGTTTAGTTTTGTCTGTTTTTGAGCCCTACATAAACATTCTGCAGTGTGGATTCTTTCCTGTCCAGCTTCTCTTGCTCAGTATTTGCTTGTGAAATTCACCCATAGTTCCATTTCACTCTTTCCATGCCTTCCTTCGTTCATTCATTTTCAGTGCGGTATGAAATTCAGTTGTGTGAATGCTCCATAATTCACTTAACTGCTCTTTGATGGACATTCGAGTTGTTTTTGGATAGAATAATTATTGTAATGAGAAGACCTTTTAAAGCCCAGTACAACCCATGTTCGATATTACTGCTATTATGTCTTAGCTTATACCTTCCATCTCTCTTTCTCCTCTTCCAAACTGACTATAATGACGAAAGGAATTATTATCAGAGTTTTAAGAATATTTACTGAAGAGCTATGCATCCTGTTTTTTATTTTAAAGTATGTTTGATTTTTTCCTTTGTTTTCTTTCTCTCGCTTTTTTTCCTCTTTTTCTTTTCTTTTTTCTTCTTTCTTTCTTCTCTTTCTTCTTTCTTTCTTTCTTTCTTTTCTTCGTTCTTCTTTCTTTCTTCTTTCTTTCTTCTTTTTTCCTTCCTCCCTTCCTTCCTTCCTTCCTTCCTTCCTTCCTTCCTTCCTTCCTTCCTTCCTTCCTTCTACATGTGTTATCATGCAATATTTGTCTTTCTCTGTCTGGTTTATCTCACTCAGCATAGTGCCCTTGAGGTCCACCCATTTTATTGCAAATGGCAGAATTTCCTTCTGTCTCATGGTTGAATAATACTCTATTGTATCAATATACTGCATCTTCTTCATCTGATGAAGGGGACTATAGTGGATAACACTGAAGGCACAAACGAAATTTGCTAGGAGAGGAGAACTTAAGTGTGCTCACCAAAAACAAAAACAAAAAAATCAGGTAAGTATGTGAGGTGATGAATATGTGCATTAACTCAGTGGGGGAGGAATCCTTCCCTTGATGGTATATAACAAATCATCAAGATGTACACTTGAAATATCTTATATTTGTCAGTGATATCTCAGTAAAACGAAAAAAAAATGTGCATAAGTAATCATTTTTTTGACCTAATAAAAGTTTAAAAAATTTAGGGGTGGAGATCAAGCTTCTACACATTTCCTGATATACAATTATTTTTGTACTGCTCTTCAGTACATGCTTCCTTTTATGGTCTGACCATTTTGGAGGGGCAGAAATGGGTCTTACAGGTTTTGGTATCCTTTTCTGCTACTATGTAATAAATTTTGAACAAAAGCATGTAAGAATAAACACAGTGTTTTAGCCATAGGGAGAAGAGAATATGTTGAAACACTGAGAAAATATGGTAGGTCATGTGATAATGTTGGTCTTTGTTTCCTACCTTGTCCTCCTGTCTTTGTTGGGTACAGTTCTTCAGCTCTCCTGCCTCCATGTGAAGTGTTTGGGTGCTTGTGTGTGAGCATGTGTGTCTGTGTGCGTGTGTGTCTGTGCATGAGTGTGTGTGTGTGAGTTGCATGTATGAGTGCACACAAGCCCACTGTTTACATTTAGTCTCTTTCTCATAGATACATACATATATTTATATACTTGGAGGTGATGAAAGGTCTGATTTTCCAGATGTCAGAAACACAGTTGCTTTGACATGGAATCCTGAATGGCAGTGTGAGTTCATGGTGGAATCCATCCCCCGTGCACCCAGAGAGTTCATTTAGGCAGGCACTGTGCGTAACTCAGCACTCCCATGGAGCAGCATTGATTCAAACCGGGAAGCCTTGAAGCAATCCATCATCAGTCATGATGTTGCTTCCTAGCTGGCGAATACTGTGCAGACATCAAACCAGAAGGATTCAGAACTGTTGTTAATACATTTTTCCATGTAAATCCAACTCTTTCCCTGTGATTTTTCCCAGTCAAATTTTAAAACAAAACAAAAACCTTGAAGTATACCAGTGGAACTCCAATGTAGGGGAAAAATCAAATTAAAAAAAAATGTAATGTGGCCAGTTTGTGGTCTTTTATTACCCAAAGATTTATCACATCCACTGTATAATTACATCTCTACATCTGTGGGGCACAAATGTTTTATGTTTCCAACATTTATGGTTTGACATCGGAAACATCTGTGCAGGCCCAGTATGCAACATCTGGAAGACATTTCTGAGCTTTTATGACATGCGGAGTGATCTTTGTTTTGGAATAAGTGTGTGGTTTCCTCCAGTAGCTCTTCCTGCTGGTAATGTCCTTCTAATTGGCATTTCACTGGGGGATTGAAAGAAGCCTGGCTTCCTGACCTCCACTGGGCGTAAGGATATGCTTCAGAGGAATCTTCACATAGTCAAGATTCAGGGGGAGAAGATGCTGAGTCATGGGTTTAACTCCTTTAAACCACGGTTCAGTGATCAAGGGGAGCAGGTTGCAGGAGGAAAGGGAGCTTGCATTGTTGGGCCCAAACTTCTTTAGGTACTTTCTTCAGATGAAGGCACTTATGGCAAAAGTATAAACATCATTGTACTCATTTACCGATGAAGAAACTAAGTTTCAGAGAAATTAATTTGCTCAAGATCACCCAGCAATAAGTCGTAGATCTAAGGTTTAAATTAATGTTTGTCTAGCATTGTGTTAAAAGATGATGTCCTTGTTCTTAAAGAATGGGCAAGATAGGGCATCTCAGTGGCTCAGTGGTTGAGCGTTTGCTGTGGGCTTGGGTCGTAATCCCAGGGTCCTGGGATCAAGTCCTACATCGGCCTCCCTGCAGGGAGCCTGTTTCTCCCTCTCCCCATGTCTCTGCCTCTCTCTCTGTGTCTCTCATGAATAAATAAATAAAATCTTTTTAAAAAAGAATGAGCAAGATAGTTTCCCATGCAACGAATATTTATGGAGAGCTCACTATATGCTAGGAAGAAGCCTAGGTACTGAGGATAGATCAATGAACAAAACAGACAAAATTTACTGTCCTCGTGGAATTTATATTCTATTGCAATGGAGTGACAATAAACAACAAATGCTTAAGTTATTAGATAGGAAGTTGATGAGTGCAATGGGGAAAAGACAGGGCTAAGTATGCGGTTTGGGAATGTTGTGGAAGGATTTATTTTAGTTTGGGTTCTCCCCAGCAAAGCCTGAAACAAGAACTTGGACATGTATAGTTTATTTGGGAGGTAATCCCAGCAAGCAAAATTAGGCAGTGGGGAAAGTGACCAGTGTAGGAAGACAGGCCAGTACAGGACACCTTAAAGAACTCATTACACCAAGTGGGGCTCAGCTATCCCTGGAAATCCTCTGAGGAACTGTGTAGAACACACCCACAACTGTCCTCTGGCAAACTGGGGAACTTGGGGCTCTTATCCTTCATTTGTTAAGGGGTGCTTTGGGGGAATTTTAACTTCTCTAAACTTTCAGGCTGTGCTTGCATAAAAGGAAAGGTCTTCTGTGGCTCTGAAGTAGCAGCACAGTGAGGTAACCAGTATCTGTACTCGGTGTGGGACACAGAAGTGTTTCCAAAGTATGCTGCTTCCACAGTTTGGCTATTGTGAACATTGCTGCTAGAAACATCGGGGTGCAGGTGTCCCGGCGTTGCACTGCATCCCCAACAGTGCAATTGCTGGGTCGTAGGGCAGGGCTATTTTTAACTCTTTGAGGAACCTCCACACAGTTTTCCAGAGTGGCTGCACCAGTTCACATTCCCACCAACAGTGTAAGAGGGTTCCCTTTTCTTCGCATCCTCTCCAACATTTGTGGTTTCCTGCCTTGTTAATTTTCCCCATTCTCACTGGTGTGAGGTGGTATCTCATTGTGGTTTTGATTTGTATTTCCCTGATGGCAAGTGATGCAGAGCATTTTCTCATGTGCGTGTTGGCCATGTCTATGTCTTCCTCTGTGAGATTTCTGTTCATGTCTTTTGCCCATTTCATGATTGGATTGTTTGGAGACAGAACATGAAGACTCCTAACTCTGGGAAACGAACTAGGGGTGGTGCAAGGGGAGGAGGGCGGGTGGTGGTGGTGGTGAATGGGTGACCGGCACTGAGGGGGGCACTTGACGGGATGAGCACTGGGTGTTATTCTGTATGTTGGCAAATTGAACATCAATAAAAAATAAATTTATTATTAAAAAAAAAACAAAGTATGCTGAATGCAAGTGGGCTACAGGCATTGACATGGTGCGCTCTAAGTGTCCACTGCAGGGCTGAAATTTATTTCATTGTAGCCCTCACTAAGTAAGTGAGATTCAAACGAAGACTTGAAAGAGGTTGAGGGTAGGCCCAGGGCTATCTAGATAAAAGAACATTCTAGGCTGAAGTAGCACCAGTTCTGAGGCCCCAGTGGGAAAGCGTGTCTGGCACGGTCAAGGAACATTTAAGAGGCCTACCTGGGTGGCTGAAATGGAGTGGGCATGGGAAAGCAGTAAGAAATGAAGTTGAGGGGAGCATGGGACCAGATCACATAGTCCTTATGGATTATGGGAAGGGGTTTTGGCTTTGCCTTGAGAAAGAAGGGGAATCATCAGAGGTTTGAGCGAAGGCAGGACATAACTTATATTTAGACACATAATTCTGGCTGTTGAGTTGAGAATCAGCTATAACAGGGATGGTGAGGATGGCTGGGACCATGGCATAAATAGTGGAAATAGTGAGAAGTAGACAGATAAAGATATGCTTTGATGGTGGAACCCACAGGACCTTCTGGTAGAATGGATGTGAATATGAGAGTGGGAGATGTGTGCAGGACGCATCAGAAACTAGAATAATAGAGTTGCTGTCAGGTGCCATGGGGATGGCAGTAGAAGGCAGAGATTTGATGAGGAAGATCAGGTGTCCATTTTTTGACATTTATAGTTCAAAGTGAATATTAGACATAAAATAAGAAATGCCAAGTAGGACATTGGACCTACACCTGGAGCTGAGGGGTGAGGCCCTGTTTGGAGATGTAATTGTGGGAATCTTCAGCATACTGCTTTGTTTCAAAGCCATGAAACCAAATGAGGTCACTGGTGGAGGGATGGAGAGGAAGAAGTGAGGCACTCCAGGGCCTGAGCTCTGGGGCCTTCCAGCATTTATAAGTCATGGGAGAAGAGGAGGCCAACAGGACGACAGAGAAAATGTAGCCAGAGAAAAAGGAGGAAAGCCAAGACAAAGTTATCTTTGAGATGAAGTCAGATGAGATCAATTTTGAGAGGGAATTGGAGGAAAGAAATTGGAGACAAGGAATAGAAATGACTTCTTTGAGTCATTGTGCTGCAAAGAAGAATTGACAAGTAGAGTGATAGAATGTGAAGTCAAGAGAGGGCCTTTTCTCTTTCATTGTGAGAAATTATAGCAATTTGTCTGCTGCTGGGAGTGATCCACTAGGGAAGGAAAAGGAGGAGTTGGGAGGAGAGAGCATTGCCGTATGGATAACCTATCTACTGCAGTCAAGAAGTAATGGGTGTAAATCCCCAGGGACACTTCAGCCTCAGATAAGAACAAGTATAGTTCATCATTTTAACAAAAATGATTCTCGTAGATGTGGAGATGTTTGGATGGGACTTTCTGAAAGTTTCATCTAATTGTGTCAATTTTCTGCATGCGCAAGGACCCAGGGTTATGGCGTTGAATGTTGAGAAGATGGGTATAAAATATTTATCTGTGAGTGTGAGGAAGAGCACGGACTAGTGAAATACTGTATGACTGCTAGGAAACAGAAGGAGGAGTCCATTGAGGTTCATGGCCATAAACTTGTTTTAGCAAGGCAAGAGCACAAATCTACCATTAAGGAATGACAGAGAAGAGGGGGTTCGATGCTGCTGGTAGGTTAGGATTCCCTAACTCTGTGCTCCCAGGGCATATTTCTATTCTGTGTCTCCTCAGACTTTATAAGGGAGCAGGAAAAAGGACATTCTCCTACATGAACTCATGGCAATGAGAATTGATAGAACCTTTGGGGTGAGCAATTAGGTAATAACAAAATTTAAAGCTATCTGCATCCCTCCATCCCCTAGAAGCCTAAACCTCTCTGCAGGACTCAGGCACTACTGTCCCCAGCTGCTGGGAGCTGGACACTACTACCTCTGGCTCTCAGCTGAGCTGTTCTTCGGGAATTACCCTCAGGCAAAGAGAGCTACCCTGGTTGGGAGCAACCTACATCAACTGATTGGTTAATGTGGGCTCACCATCATTGCCTCAAGGTGAGGTAATTCTGAAGGCTCATTGTAGGTCCAGAACTCCCCTTGAGATGTGCTGAGGCCTTTGTCATTGCTGCATCCGAACTGAACAACTCCCTTTCTCCAACTCTATTTCCTTCTCTCCTCAGCACCTAATAGTGTTGACTTTGAGGGCATCCCGACAATATGACTACACTCAGATGATACTCAGCCTCTTTCTTAGGGAACTCAACCTAAGAGGATTCTTAGGATTCTTAATCCTCTGATGCAGAAATTCTACAGTTAACACAATTTATCAAGAGGAAATAAATAAGGGTGCAATGATTTTGATGATACATTGTTTATAATAATGTAGAATTGAAATGACATCAACAGGACAGATTGCTTAAATTATGTATATCCATGTGAAAGAGGCATCAGTCTGCTATAGAGGCATATTTAAGGACATGGAAAGATTTTTGCAATATTTTGCTGGTATGCTGACTGTAGTTTGTTTTTGTAAGATAAAGTAGACAATTTTATCTTAATTTGAAAAAGAATGTATTAAGACACCTTTCACCTCCCAGAACAAGTATGTGAAGCTTTGCCACATGCAGATCTAGAGTGAGTCTACATTCTAGCCCTCACCAGCACACGTTTCAAGACTTTATGTGCCTACATTTTCAAAACCTGGAGCACACAGTCTTTTAAGGATGTATGTTTTGTTTCGTCTGTCTCAGAATTGTAGTTTAGATGCTGAAATGTATAAATTTCCAGGATGCTTCAGTAATTTATGGAGATAGCCCACAGAATATTCAAAATCAAGACACTTTTAAAAAACATGGCCTATATAATCACTGTAAATATAGATATTTCCATTTTTGTGTCAGCCAAAGAGACTATTTGAAAAATACCAGTGTAATACTGCAACTTTTGACCAAATCAAGTGGTTCTTAAACTTTGGTCATTCATCTGCCACCTTCATGATTTTTTTAAAAAGATTTATTATTTATTTATTTATTTATTTATTTATTTATTTATCCATCCGTCCATCCATCCGTACATACATCTATCTATCTATTTATTTGGGAGTGAGCAAGAGAGAGAGCACACAAGCAGGGGAGGGGCACAGAGAGCAAGAGAGTGTCTCAAACAGGTGCCCTGCTGAGCACAGGGCCCAACTCAGGGCTCCATCTCATGACCCTGAGATCATGACCTAAGTCAAAATCAAGAGTCAGATGCTTAACTCACTCAGCCACCCAGGTTGCCCCCCCCGTTCATGGTTTTTTACATCTATGCCATCTATATGATTACTTACTTAATCTTTTTTTTTAAGTAGAGTCTGTAGAAATAGAACTTTCTTAACTTGATTCTAAGGGGTGATATTGAAGATAAAATTGATTTAATTTCTAGATACACATTAAAATAAGTACACAACTATCAAAATAGGGAATATTTGTCCATGTGCCTCTGAAAAAAAAGAAATCATCTCCTGCATTTGTACCATGCTTCAGGAACACAGTGCACTAAGCTGTCAGAAGCTGAAAGAACAGACCTTTCTGGGACCTAAGGCTATCCTGCTGAGCTGGAAAGAGAGAAGGAAGGCACTCAGAAGTGTTTGGCCTGGCCTCTTCTTAGTGGTGAGTTCTGCCAAAAATTTATTTGTAGTCAGTCATGCAGAACACAAACATATTATATGTGAATTGGGCCTTTATGAGCTAGTAGGAGAAGGTAATCTCCTCATACAGAAAAGTCTAAATTTTTACAGAGTTTTCTGAAGCTGTTGAGTGCCACCACTGACACAACTTAGGTATTTATTTTGGCTAAGGATGATTTACCAGTGCCTGACTCCAAGTTGGTGGTCCTAAGTGTTCCTTGGATTTAATTGACTTAAACCCTTTAAAAGGTTTCCTTTAGGGATGCCTGGGTGGCTCAGCAGTTGAGCACCTGTCTTTGGCTCAGGGCGTGATCCCATGCTCCTGGGATTGAGTCTCACGTCGGGCTCCTGCATGGAGCCTGCTTCTTCCTCTGCCTCTGTCTCTGCCTTTCTCTTTCTGGGTTTCTCATGAATAAACAAATAAAATCTTAAAAAAATAATAAAATAAAATGTTTCCTTAGTATCTCAGAAATTTCAGAAAGTGAATGATTCTCATTTGAAAATGAAAGGAATTCAGAAGCCATATTGATTGGGACAGGGAACAGGACGTGAAGGCAAAAACCTCTGTGTATGTGACCATGTGTGCTTGCTGGAGCTTTACCATGGGGGGCAGGAAGGAGCTGTTGGGAAGATATTTGATCTTTGTTGAAGAACTTTTGCCTCAGCCCAAAGAATAATTTGTGGTAATTCCCATAGATACCCAAAGTATACCAAAAAATCAAATTCTTGGTCTGATATGCAGGCCCCAATATCTGGGATACCTCTCATGGATTCTCATCCCTGGTCCAAACTCTGTCACTTGGCATCTGTTCAAAAATGCCCATGGTGGAGTGACTTCTTTTCATTTCATTGTCTAAACCAGTTCTGGTTGGCCTTCTTTGTTACTGGAACTTGAAGAATACAAACAAAAGAAGCTAACTTATTGTCATTTCTACAGACTTCATCCTGATCCAGCACCATCCTTCAACACAATAATCATGATAGTTACATGTTTTTTTTTTTATAGTTACATGTACAAATACTTTTATACCTGTTTGGCCATGTTATTCTTCTTACAATGGTTTGGGGAAAGGCAGGGCAAATGTTACTATCTCCAGACTCTGAATAAACTAACATTATGGGAATACCACTATAATCCAAAAGTTGTGCTAGCTATTTTCAAAGATTTTAAGTTGTTTACTAGTGAGGTAGGCCTCACTTACAGAAAAAAAAAAAAAAAAGTGAAGTTCAGAGAAGTTAAATGATTTGTTCTTTGTGAACTGGTTAGTGTGATGTAGACTTAGAATCTGGGGGAGAATCTGCATGTGCATCATCTGGATGCAAGTAGAGTGTTTTCTCTGATGCATTTAATGGATATTCAAACAACCATCTGTACTTTTGAATTAGAAGTGCTTTTGGGGGCTCTCACCTAGACTTCATAAACCTAGTGTAACTAATTATCAAGTTGGAGGGGATTGAATTTTGTCATTCCTAGAAGCTTAGCCAAGAGAAGAATATTCATCAATTTGGATTTAAATCCTGGATGTGCTTATCTGTTTTAATCTTAAGGACTTGAAATTCTCATATGGAGACTGTCTCACAGGGTATGGTGAGGACCAGCAATACTGGACAAAAGGCAAACATCATCATGTTTGGTGAGTTGTGGGTATTCAGTGGCCATAGTGATATAGTAAAAGGCATCCAGATGGTGAAAACATGAGCTTTAGAATCAGACAAAACCAAGGTTCCAATCTCAGAACTGCCAACTGTTAGCTCTGTGCCTGTGAGGAGTGAACCCCTGAAAGGGCATAAAGTGAAGCAGGTTGTCAGTCATTGGTCGCCATCACTGACTGCCAGTGAGGTCTTCTGGCTGCCTGTATACCCTTGTCAGTGAGCACATCTGTAGTAGACCTACTGTGTGCCTCGTGTTTGAGTTTTTATTATAATTTCAATTTGGAAGGGACTGAATCAAACAAGAGGTGTGGCCATAGCATAACCCCTAGCTGAAGAGAAGCACTTCACATTCTGCTCCTCCTCACTGATCAAATACGTTTGGAAGGCCTACAATGTGCAAGTGTAGATGTTGTGGCTGTATAGAGAAAGAGATGAAGCTGCTGCCATCTTAGGGTTTAGCATTTGTTATACATACTCACAATTTTAGGAGGAATTCAGAAGTGAACTATGACTGTGGCAGGGAGCATTTCTTGGGATTTGAGAAAGAAGGACAGGACTATTAAGAGAGATTCCAGCCGTGAAGAAGCGTGTACATGGAAGGCACAGGCAGGCATGTTCATGGCATGGTAGAGAAAACTGGAGTCCAGCTGGAGCGGAGGGAGTAAGATATAAAGTAGGATAATGCACAGGAATGAGGAGGACGTTACAGGTGAACACCTTCAAAGATGGGTCAAGTCAGTTGAAAAATGATCATTGGGTATTTTTGTGTAAGTGTGGTAGAAGAACTTGAGAGGGCTTGGATTCACTAAGGTAATTACTTTATAAGCTGTTAAAATGCTATGCAGATAGAAGAATAATTATTATTATAAATCTGCTCAGTTGACCACTTCCTCCTCCCTTGCTTCAGTGATGTCTTAGTATTTCCTGTTTCTGCCACTTATCTCTCTAAGATTTTGAGTTCCACGCATGGTAGGACATTACTTTGGTGGTCCCCAGTGAACTATGCTCCTGATACTACTGTATCTCCTGACATTGAGTCTGGGCTGCCCTGTGACCTGCTTTATCCAACCGCATATGGCAAAAGTGATGCTGATCTAGTTCTTCACCTTGGTCTTCAGAAGGCTAAGAAGCCTCTGTTTTTGTGTGGGGGAAGCCATTCACCATGTAAGAAGTCCCATTACCCTAGGACTTTCATACTATGAGAAGCCCAAACCAGCCATGCTAAGAGGTTAAGTGGAGGAGAACTGAGGTCCCTAGCCATCAGGTCCAGCTGTTTCATGGCTGGTAGCCAGGATTGACTATTCAGCCATAGGAGTGAGGGGCCACAGGACCATCTTGTCCCACTCAGGCCTCCTCAGCTGATGTCACAGGGAACACAGATGAACTGTATGTTCATTCCTTGGGGTGGTTGAAACAAAGAACCACAAACTAGGTGAAATTTATTCCTTCAGAGTTCTGGAGGTTGGAAGTCTGATATCAGGAGTTGGCAAGACCACACTGTCACTAAGGCACTAGCTAGTGGAAGATCCTTGTTTACCTTTTGCAGCTTCTGAGAGCCTCAAGTATTCCTCAACTTGTGGCAGCCTCATTCCAGGCTCTGCCTCCATCTTTGTATGGCTGTCTTCCTCTGTATGCAAAGTTTTTTCTTTAGATAAACAAAACAAAACAACAAAACAAAACAAAACAGTCATTGGATTAGAGTCCACTATAATGAACTCATTTTAACTTTATTACATCTGCAAAGACCCACTTTCCAAATTAAGTCAAATTCATCAGTGCTAGGGGTTAGGTGTTTAACATATCTTTTAGGGGATTAAACTGTCTACACTGAACCCTGCTCTAATTGCAGAATCATGCACCTAAATAGACTGATTGTAGGTTTTTGCCACTGAGTTTTAGATTACTTTGCTATGCAGCAGTAGATACTGGGACACCAAGGTACAGCCCTTTGATGCCCTCTACTCAGAGGTACTACCATTCCCTGCCATGGATTGCATTTTTTTCTTCCAGTCACTTTTTCTTCTTAAGAGCATTTCTGCCATTGGAAAAGCTAATATATGCAGCCATACTTCTCTGTCATTTTTAATAACACCTAATCTTTCTGTTCCCAAGCAAATTTGCATTAGAAGTCGTGTCAGTTCTTATTTTCCCAAAAGCATTATTCCAGCATGACTTCAAAGTCTTCTTTTCTGGATTCTCAAGTACCAATCTTTTCTCTATTGCCTCACTTTCTCGGATCTCTGATGAATGTTTTATAGCACTCAACCTTCCAGCTGGTCCCTTCTTTCTTTCATGGGTCTACATCACCTCCCCTCATATAAGGATTTGACACTGGGCATTCTCCTCTCTCACAGACCTGACTCAATGTCTTCTCACTGGCATGTGCTGAGGATTGGGCCAGAGTCATCTGGGGTACATCATCAGTACAAAGGATGTGATTTTTATTTTATTTAAAAAAATATTTATATTTTCAACATAGATGGTGGGTATTGATGATAGTAATAAAAGGTATTTGATGGGGGCACCTGGGTGCTTCAGTCAGTTGGGTGTCTGACTCTTGGTTTTGGCTCATTTTATGATCTTGGGGTCCTGGGATTGAGCCCCGTGTTGGGCTCTGTGCTCAGTGAGGAGTCTGCTTGAGAATTCTTTCCCTCTCCCTCTGCCCTTCCCCCTGCTGTGCACTCTCTCTCCCTAAAATAAATAAATAAATCTTAAAGAATATTAATTTAATGTTTTCTAAATGGCAATATTCAAAGGCAGTGTTTTCTTTCATTTTTTATTCACTATCTATAATTAACAGTGTCATGTTAGTTTCAGATGTATAATATAATGATTCAGTAATTCTATACATTTCACAGTGCTAATCATGATAAGTGTACTCTTAGTGCCCTTTATCATACCCATCCCCTCATCCACCTCCCCTCTGGCAACCGTCAGTTTATTCTTTTTGTTTAAGCATCTGGGTTTTTTGGTCTCTTTTTTTTTCTTTGTTCTTTTGTTTCTTAAATACCACATATGGGTAAAATCATATGGTATTTGTCTTTCAGTGTCTGACATATTTCACTTAGCATTATACCCTCTTGATCCATCCATATTGTTGCAAATGGCAAGATTTCATTTTTTATGGCTGAGTAGCATTCCATTGTATATACATAGCACCTCTTCTTTATCCATTCATCTGTGTTATTTCCATGTCTGAGCTTTTGTAAATAATGCTGCAATAAATGTAGGAGTGCATATATCTTTTCAAATTAGTGTTTTGGTTTCCTTTGGGTAAATACCCAGTAGTGGAATTACATTATACATATCATACAGTATTTCTATTTTTAATTTCTTGAGGAAACTTCATACTGTTTTCCACAGTGATTGCACCAAATTTACATTCCCACCAACAGTGCATGAGGGTTCCTTTTTCTCCACATATAGATCGTGGGTATTGATAATAGTAATAAAAGATAATATTAATTGATGGGAGCATTTTTTAATTTTAGCTGTTATGACAGGTATAAAGTGATATCTCATTGTGGTTTTCATTTGCATTTCCATGATGATTAGTAATGTTGAACATCTTTTCATGTGTTTGCTGTCCTTCTGTATGTCTTCTTTGGAAGAATGTCTATCAGGTCCTCTGCCCATTTTTAACTGGGGTATTTGTTTTTTGTATGTGTTGAGTTGTATAAGCTCTTTATATATATATATATATATTTTTTTTTTTTCAGTGTGTGCATCAAGGATTTATTTTTTTTTATTTTTATTTTTTATTTATTTTTTATTGGTGTTCAATTTACTAACATACATACAGCTCTTTATATATTTTAGATATTACCACTTATTGGATATATCGTTTGTAAATGCCTTCTGCCATTTAGTAAGCTGTCTTTTTATTTTGTTTATGGTTTACTTTGCTGTGCAGAAGCTTTTTACTTTGGTGTAGTCTCAATAGTTTAATTTTGCTTTTGTTTCTCTTGCCAGAGGAGACATATCTAGAAAAATGTTTCTATGGCCACTGTCAAAGAAATTCCTACCTATATTTTCTTGTAAGGATTTTCTGGTTTCAGGTCGCACACTTAGGTTAATCCATTTTGAATTTATTTTTGTCTGTGGTGTAAGAAAATGACCCAGTTTCATTCTTTTGCACGTAGCTGTCCAGTTTTCCCAATACCATTTGTTGAAAAGTCTTTTTTCCCATTGTATATTCTTCTTTTGTCCAATATTAATTGACCATATAATCATGGGTTTATTTTTGGGCCCTATATTCTGTTCTGTTGATCTTTGTTTTCTGTTTTTGTGCTTGTACTATACTGTTTGGATTACTACAGCTTTGTAACACATCTTGAAATATGGGATTGTGATATCTCTAGCTTTGTTCTTCATCAAGACTGCTTTGGCTGTTTGGAGTCTTTTGTGGTTCTGTACAAATTTTAGGATTATTTTTTCTAGTTCTGTGAAAAGTGTCATTGGCACTTTGATAAGGATTGCATTAAATCTGTAGATGGCTTTGGGTAGAATGTACATTTTAACAAGATTTGTTCTTCTGATCCATGTGAGCATGTAATATCTTTCCATTTATTTGTGTCATCTTTAGTTTTCTTCATCAGTAATTTATAGTTGTCAGATCTTTCACCCCCTTGGTTAAGTTTATTTCTAGGTATTTTATTATTTTTGGAGCAATTGTAAAAAGGATTGTTTTCTTAATCTCTCTGCTACTACACTACTACATTATTAATGTATAGAGATGCCACAGATTTATGTATATCAATTTTGGATCCAATGACTTTACTGAATTTATCAATTCTGGTAGTTTTTTTGGTAGAGTCTTTAAGGTTTTATATATGTTGTATCATATCATGTGCAAATAGCCAAGATTTTACTTCTTCTTTACCAATTTAGATACCTTTTATTTCTTTCTCTTGTCTGATTGCTATGGCTAGGACTTCCAATATTATGTTAAATAAAAGTGTTAAGAGCAAACATCCTGACCTTAGAAGAAAAGCTTTCAGTTTTTCACCATTGAGTATTATATTAGTTATTGGTTTTTAACATACGCTTTATTATGTCGAGGTATCTTCCCTTTAAACCTGCTTTGCTGAGAATTTTTATCATGAATGGATATCATACTTTGTCAAATGCTTTTGCTGCATTTATTGAGATTATCATATGGTTTTTATTTTATTTATTTTAATCATATGGTTTTTGTTCTTTCTCTTGTTAATTTGATGTATTGCCTTGGTTGGTTTGTGAATATCAAACTACCTTTGGATCCCTGGAATAAATCCCACTTGATCATGGTGAATGACTTTTTAAACATATCGCTTGATTCAATTTGTTGTTATCTTGATGAGGATTTTTTGCATCTATGTTCATCAGCGATATTGGCCTATTGCTTTTTTTTTTTTTTTTTTTTTTTTTTGTAGTGTCTTTATCTGGTTTCTGTATAGGGTAGTGCTGGGCTTATTGAATGAATTTGGAAGTTTTCCTTCATCTTCTGTTTTTTTGCAATAGTTTGAGAAGAAGATGTATTAACTCTTCTTCAAATGTTTTGCAGAATTCATCTATGAAATCATCTGGTCCTGGACTTTTGTTTGTAAGCAGTTTTTTTTTTTTTCCTGATTCCATTTTATTGCTAATAATCTGTTCAAATTTTCTATTTATTCCTGATTCAGTTTTGGAAGGCTATGTGTTTAAATATATGTCCAGGATCATCCTTAACCCATATTACTTTAATTGGAGTGGGGAGATAAGACATGAGAATAAAACTGAGTAGTTGACAAGGATGTAGGGTGAGGAGGAGTGACATGCTAGGGCATAAATGAACCTATGGGATACTTCTAGCTATTTCATCTTCTAGCCCAACTTTCTGTCACTCTTATGCATCCTAAATCTTTGCTTACCTGGTTTCTAGTTTTAAAAATGATCTCCCTCTCCTTTTTGTATTTATCCATATCATCTCCTTTAAGGCTCCAGCCTAGAACTCACTTTTTTCCTTTCCCTTGTATTTTACCCCATTGAATCTGGGATTTCAGCCATCTTTCTCCATGTATTATTAATATCTTCACATCATCTACATGTAGTCATACAGAGATTGACTCTGGATCCTCCACAGGTTTATCTGACTTGATGAGCCAAAGTGCCACTGCTAAAGATGTTAAGAATTGAGAGTGGGAAAGAGGTACAGTATGGTTCCCTTAAGTCTGAGAACCAAAGGAGATCAGAGAAGCAGGAGGTATGGAGCAAGAGTTTGAAAGCAGGCATGTTCAGTGCACATTATTCTAAAGCTTCACATGAATCCAACTTTCCAAAAGGTATTATGTCTTATGAGTTCAGAATGGATAATCCTTTCATGCAAATAAATGACCTTGCAGTACCTGACCAATACTCCAAAGAACAGAGAGAAATTTAAGTTCCAAGAATCTAAGTTCTAAGAAAGGTGCATCTAATTGTGTGTAGCCTCTGAAAAAGTATCTTCTTCTTCAATTATATGTGTATTATCACTTATGCCAGCTATTCTAATTTAGTAATTTAATACCAAGTGACACTGAGATTGCATTTTAAAGAAAACAAATCATTTGTGTATTTATTCATTCACACAGAAAAAATAGTCTGAGCAACTGTTGTATTTGGTGCTAGATGTCTTAGGTTTGGTTCCCTGGAGGACCTGAGTCAAGACTCTGTCTGTGCAAGTCTTTAATTAAGAATATGCTCCCAGGATAAACTGAAAAGGGAGGTGGAGGCAGGGACTCTGGAATTCCCTGAGCCTAGACGTTTCCTCTGTGTTGTGAAGAGGAAGGGAAAGAAACTGACAGTCAGGAGCCTTTTGTTCAGGCTCTAATTCTGGTCCTAACTAGTGGTGGCCTTAGGTTAGTTCCTTCAAAAACTTTCCTCTCCTTCCCTGAAAACTTTTGAAGTAATTAAATAATATAACTTAAAATTTTAACAAATGCCCAGTGAGAGCCTTTTACTGGGAGATGAAGTTGCAGAAGTGGAGGATCCTGTGTTGGGGAGAGTCTCAGCTATAGCAAGCTGGATTCTGAGTCAACACAGCAACCACACCCATTCAGTAAGGGTGGAAACCAACACTAGAGTAAAATTAAAATAGGGTTGCTAGTTATTTTAGGTCTCCACCATGATATTTTACACAATGGAAATGTATACCTTTGGGGCTAATGAAGACAGCTCTCTAGAACAGAAAAAAAAAAAAAAGCCGCTTCTCTGTGATCCATCCATTTAAAGTGTATAATATGATTTGATATATATACACACTGTGAAATGATTCCCACAATGAAGCTAATTACTATAACCATCAACCCAACCCACAGAGTTACCATTTACTTTCTGCTTTTTTTCTGGTGAGAACACCTAAGATCTACCTTCTTAGCAAATTCCAAGTATGCAGTGCAATATTGTTATCTGTAGTTATCATGCTGTACATTAGATCTCCAGAACATATTTGTCTTGCATTAATATAGCTTTATATCTTTTGACCAACATCTCATTCCTCCTCCCCCTCATCCTGTCACTGGTAACCCCCATTCTACTCCTTATGAAGGCATGGCATCTTATTGCTTGACTAGAACCAGGTAATTGACTTGTTCAAAGCACCTACATGTTTGGACCTGCCCCTATAAGAGAAACTCTCAGCTGGGAATTGCAAAAAAAATGGGCTCAAATGCATAATAGTGAGATGTTCTAGGATATATGAAAATTGAATTGTTAGGGGGAAAAATCTGCACATCATTCATCACTCATTTGTTCATTCAACAAATATTTATTAAGCCCCTGCTAGATACCAAGCATTTTTCTAAGCTGTAGGGACCCAGCAGTGAGTAGGACAAGCATAGTCTCTGTCCTCCTAAAACTTATATTCTAGCAGAAGAGAGACAGACATAAGGACAATAAATAAGTAAACATAATAGTATTTCAGGTAGAGATAGTGTAGTGGAGAAAAATAAACCAGGATAGGAAGTGGGGCTACTGTGGTCAAGAAAGGAAAGGTTTTACAGTTAAGATGACATTTGAGAAGAGCTCTGAAGGAGGGTGTGTGTATGTGTGTGTGTGTGTGTGTGTGGTTAGTGTTCAAAGACTAGGCCAGTGTGGCTGCAGGTAAACCAATGAGGAGGAGAGTGGGAGGTCATAATATTGAAGGGCACCAGTTATGGAGGACAATTGTTCTCAAACTTTTCTGTACATTAAAGCTACCTGCAAAGCTTTTTCAAATCCCAATGTTTAGACTGTTCTCCAGATCCTCTGAGGTTGTGACCCAGTGGTCAGTGATTTTTAAAGCCCTCCAGGTGATGCTAATGTGCAGCCAGGGCTGAGAACCAGCCATGAGGAGCCTGTAGGCCATTGTTAGGAGAAGTGATGGTTAAGTGTGTCCGTCAACTTGGTTGAGCCACAATGCCCAGATAGGTTGTCAACCATCATTCTGGTTGTTTTCATAAGGGTGTTTTTGGATGAGGTTTACATTTAAATTGTTGGGCATTGAGTAAAGCAGATTGCCCTTCATAATGTGGGTAGGCCTCATCCAATCAACTGAAGGCCTGAATAGAGCAAAAGATTATTTTGCCAGCAGACAACTTTTGGACTTGCAACACTGGCTCTCCCTGAGTCTCTAACCTGCTGGCTCACCTTGCAGATTTTGACCTTGTCAGCTTCTACAATCATATGAGCCAAACCCTTAAAATAAGTGTCTCTCTATGTACACATCCTATTAGTCTTATTTCTCTGAAGAACCTGAAGGAGTGTGATAAGCAGAGAAGGGATAGGATCTGATTAACCTTTTAAATAAATCTCTGGTTGCTGTACTGAACTTAGACCATAGAGGACCCAAGGGCAGAAGCAGGGAGACCATTTATGAAGACACGTAAAATATGAGTGAGAGTTAATGGTGTCCTGGACCCCAGGAGTAGCAGGAAGGTGATGTGACATTGTAGGATTCTGTATTATCTCTGCAGGTAGGGTGACCCGTATTTGCTGCTGGATCTGGGACAGTTTTGCTGCAGTTTATTTTGGTGATCTCGGACTTCATCCAATCATAGCTTAGGTTAGTCACTTACTTTATTTGATTCAGATCACAGGAGGCCAAGCAGACCAGGGCCGTTAAGTATTAACAGACACATGCAGTAAAGGGAAAGCCCGATCCTTAGAGAATTCTGGCCTCAACCAAACAATTCAAACATCTTCAAACATGTTGGAATAAGCAAGAAACCAAACACGCTTTGACAGATGATTTATTTCCAAACTATATATGTCTTAACTGTAACTGACTCCAGCTGTTTCTCCTCCTCTGCTCTTTTCCTCTCCCATCGCTTTGACAAGGCACTGACAGCTTCAGCACACGTCCAGTGGAGTGTTCACACAGTGGGACAAAACGTTTTGTTATTCACAGGGACTCCGACCTCAGGAGGGCTGAGTGTTGTTCTATAAATCATCATCCAGACAGACATTTGAGTGCCGCTATATTTGGCAGGGACCCTCTACCCAACCCAAGTCTGGTGTGTACCAGGAAGAGCTGAGTCAGGGTGCCAGAGAAGCTCACACTGTCCCTGTCCTCTGTCTCTTCCCCATTGCAGCCCTACCTATCACTTCTTGGGTCTAGGAACCTGCCTTCTGTCTTTGGCCTCAGGGTGTTCATGCAGGGGTTCCCTTTATCTGGTGGCCATTCATCCCACCTGCTTCACTTAGCTCAAGGCTTTTCCATAGAGCCTCTGACCAGGTAGGGCAGACTGTGTGTCCTTCAACTTCTGTTTAAAGCCACCTTCTGTACCGAAGCCTTTCTTGAGCCTCTCCACATGAGGCCACCTACCCGTTATTGGGTCTGTAGGAATCTTGAGAGCCAGCACACCAGTATGTATCCTTATCTGTTCTTATCCTCTAGGCTCCAGAGTTCATGAGTATAGCCGAAGCCTGCCTGGGTCACTTCTGTATGCCCAGCCATCCGCGTAGTACCTTATACCCTTACCATTCCATTGATAATTACTGAAAAGTTGCTGTGTGCCTGGCAGTGTGCTAGGCCCTGAGTATACATTGGTGTTCAGGAAAGATTCACTGGGCTTGGGAACAAGTTGCAGAGTAGGCAGGCACTGAGCTTACCTCCCATGGACACCCAAAACTACACCTACATATGGAACAACTCTCTGAAAGTGACCTGACGACTAGCAGAACAGCTCTTCCACACTAAATATATAAAGTAAAAGCTATACCAAGAGAAGTAGGAAAGGTAGAGACAGTCTAGTCAGAACTCCCACCCCTTGCATGGTAACCCACAAGCAGGTAGGATAACATAAACACAGAGGCCTTCCTTGAAGAGCAAAGGGTTCATGCTCCACACAGAGCACCCCTATCATGGGGACCTGCACCAGGAGGATAAGCTCCCATAATGTGTGTCTTTGAGAACCACCAGGTATTCACTCTGGGAAGGTTGGAAGACTAAGAAACAGATCTTTTTTCTAAAGGTCTCATGGCACAAACTCACTTGATCTGAGACTTAACATAGAAGCAACAATTTGAAAAGTATCTGGGCCATTTTGTGAAGGGCACTTATTGACTAACTTTAGGTCATATGCTATAGGGGTAAGGATCTGTAGGAACTTTCTCCAGGAATGGAGACACTGGTGGGCATCATTTTTTTTTTATACTCCCTACCTATCTGGCCTGACACTGGTGGGTGCCATTTCTGACACTCCATCTACTAGCACCACTCACCCTGCCCTGGTATTGCCCTGTGGACCTGCTCTGCCAAATTTACCTGCACTAGCAGGCTCCTCACCAAAGAAGCTCCTGTCCCACCACAACTGGTGGGCAGCCTTGGCCTGGACTGGTATTCCCTCACAAAGTGGCTGATGCCCCAGGGGCCAGCTCCATCTACCAGTGTGCCTACTGGAGTCACAGTCAGGTCTCAGAGCTGGCCACACTGGGTCCAGCCCCACCAACCATTTCATCTGTAGCAGTGATGTCTAGGTAACACAGCCAGCTGGGCTGGGGAACTGCCCCACCTCCCAGTACTCCTGCAGCAGTTGCAGCCTAGCCACCAGAAGGGCACATACAGCCCACACATGGGACAAGCCTGAAACCCCTGGTTTTAGTGATGGGAGGTGGGGGTGGGGTTATTCTTCTGGATACCACAAGGCACTTTCTGCATAAGGCCAATCCTTTAAGACTGGGAGATGTAGCTGGTCTGTGTAATACATAAAAAGAAACAGGCAAAATGGGGAGAAAGAAGAGTATGTTCCAAATGGAAGAATAAGACAAAACCTCAGAGAAAGAACTAAATGAAATAGCAATAAGCAGGCAGCCTCAGTGGCTCAGCGATTTAGCGTCGCCTTTGTCCAGGGTGTGATCCTGGAGACCCGGGATCAAGTCCTACATCGGGCTCCCTGCATGGAGCCTGCTTCTCCTTCTGCCTGTGTCTCTGCCTCTCTCTCTCTCTCTCTTTCTCTGTGTGTGTGTGTCTCCCATGAATAAATAAATAAAATCTTTAAAAAATAAAAAGAAATAGCAATAAGCAGTCTACCTGATAAAGGAGTTCAAAGTCATGGTCACAAAGAGGCTCACTGAACTCAGGGGGAGAATGGATGTACACAATGAGAACTGCAACAAAGAGATGGAAGATAAAAGAACATATGAATCAGAATTGAAGAATAAAATAACTGAAATGAAAAACAACACTAGTGAGAATTAACAGTATATTAGAGAATACAGAAGAATGGATCAGTAATCTGGAAGATAGAGTAGTGGAAATTACCCAAGCTGAAGAGCAAAAAGAAAGACAAAGGTAGGGACACCTGGGTGGCTCAGTGGTTGAGCATCTGCCTTCAGCCCAGGGCGTGACCCCAGGGTCCTGGGATCGAGTCCCACATCAGGCTCCCCACAGGGAGCCTGCTTCTCCCTCTGCCTGTGTCTCGTCTCTTTCTGTGTGTCTCTCATGAATAAATAGATAAAATCTTAAAAAAAAAAAGATGAATGTAAAAAAAAAAAAGAGGATAGCTTAAGGGGCCTTTGGGACATCAACCATACTAACATTTGCATTCTAGGGGTCCCAGAAGAAGAAGAGAGAGAAAGGGGCAGAATACCTACTTAAGAAATAATAGCTGAAAACTTTTCTTATCTGGGGAAAGGAACAGGCAACCAGGTCCACGAATCACGGAGCCCCAAACAAAATGAACCCAAAGAGATCCACTCCAAGACACATTGTAATTAAAATGTCAAAAGTTAGAGAGAGACTCTTAAAAGCAGCAAGAGAAGACCAACTAGTTACATACAAACAGACTCCAATGAGAGAGCCAGCTGATTTTTCAGTAGAAACTTTGAGGCTAGAAGAGAGCAGCATGATATATGCACAGTGCTGAATTGAGAAAACAAACAGGCAAACTACAACCAAGATGACTCTATCCCACAATGTTATCATTCAGGACTGAAGTTTTGAAAACATTTTGTTAATGGTTTCCTTCACTGTGCAAAAGCTTTTAAGTTTGATATAGTCTATTTTGTTTATTTTGCCTTTTTTTGCCCTTGTCTGAAGAGGCAAATCCCTCCCAAAAAGTATTGCTAAGTTCAGTGTCTAAGAGTTTACTGCCTATGCTAATGTCTTTCATAATTTTCACAATTTTCTTACTTCTACTTAGGGCCTTTTCTACTGAAAGCAATCCCTTTAACATTTCTTTTATGACCAGCTTAGTGGTGACAAACTTTAAGTTTTGTTTGCAAAGCTCTTTATCTCTTCATAAAAACTTGATGTTCCTCAAAAAGTTAAAATAGAACTGCCATACAATCCAGCAGTTTCACTTCTGGGTATTTATTTGAAAAAAACAAAAGCAATTTAAAAAGACATATGCACCTCTATGTTTATTGCAGCATTATCTGCAATAGCCAAGATATGGAAGCAATCCAAGTGCCTATAGATAGATAAATGCATAATAAAAGTTGTGCTGTATATATACAATGGGATATTAGTCAGCCATTAAAAAAAGAACGAAATCTTACCATTTGTGACAACACGGATGGCCCTAGAGGGTATTATGGTAAGTGAATAGAATGGCAAATACCATATGATTTTATTTATATGTGGAATCTAAAAAAAACCCAAAACAAATGAACAAACAAACCAAAACAGAAACAGATTCATAAATACAGAGAACAAACTCGTGGTTGCCAGAGCAGAGAGCTACATGTAGGGGGATGGATGAAATAGGGGAAGGGGATTAAAAGTCACAAACTTCAGTTATAAAAGAAATAAGTCACAAGGATGTAAAGTACAGCATAGGGAATGTAGCCACTAATATTGCAATAATTTTGTATGATGACAGATGGTAATTAGACTTATGGTGATCATTTCACAATGTATATAAATGACAAATCACTGTTTTACACATGAAACTAATATAATACTGTTTAAAAAAAAGATTTGACTGAGTAGTATAATTCAAATGTAAATGTCTCTAAATTCTTGTTTTCCTAAAATCTGGTCCCATTCCCAAATTTTTAGTATCAACAAAAGGCGTCATGGTTATCTCTCTCAGTCTCTAAGCTACTTTCTTCATTTTAGTGTAAAGTACCATCATGTCCTATAAGTCAGTTCTTCTAAATAGTCCTTATATTCACATCTTCTTTGTTCCTGCTGATACTAATTAGTGGTCCTAGTCATGCCTGAATTACTAAAATAGCTATTCTTATTCTTCCTTCTTCCCCAGAGGCAAATATTACTAGGAATTTGGTGCATATCCAGTCCACAATTCTATATTTACCTACACACAACACACTATATGTATGTAATATGTGTATATAAGTGTATATATATGCACATATAAATGTGTATATGTATATATTTGTAGTTTTGTGTGCCTTTAAACAGTATATAATATTCTTTTTTTTTAAGTTTTATTTTATTTTTTAAAGATTTTATTTATTTATTCATAGAGATGCAGAGAGAGAGAGAGAGGCAGAGACACAGGCAGAGGGAGAAGCAGGCTCCATGCAGGGAGCCCGATGTGGGACTCGATCCTGAGACTCCAGGATCATGCCCTGGGCCACAGGCGGTGCTAAACCTCTGCGCCACCAGGGCTGCCCAGTATATAATATTCTGAAGCATTAATTGAATTTTTTATTTTTATCTTTTTAAAATGGAATGAATATTTATTCCTTTTTATAATTTTTAAAAATATTACATTTTTCATGATAAGACTGGGAATTCCTATTTTAAGATTGCAACATAAAGATATTTTTGTATTCTTTTCCTCTTAGCCTTCAAAAAATAAGATTAAGAAGGGAAACAAAATTACTAATTTGGTAGAATTTGGTAAAGCTATGTGACATGTATAATATGTATAACTGCACTAATGAAGGTGGAAAGCAGAACAAAGGACAAATAACTTCAATGGCAAAGAGGATGGTAGGATAAATCTGTTATCTATGGGGTAGGAAGGAAGGGGTTGGGCAGGACAGATTTAAAACCTAGGACTTATTTAAGGTAGAAAAGCTAATAGGAATCCTTTCAATATAGAGTCACATCCTCACAGGGAAGGTTCCTCATAGGGAACCTATGACCAGCTTCACCCCGAGGGACTATAAGGGAAGTCACCTTGCTCTCAGCAGGAGCAATGACTCCCATTGATTTACTATTCAAATTCACATCACTTGGTGGTTCAAAAAACTCAAGTTGTGAATTTTATTTAGTGTTCCTAGACTGGCAGATACCCTGAATGCTTGGCAGAAACAAAAAATGGAAGCAATTATTAACTTCAGAAAAAACAAATAGTTGTACAAGATCTGCTTAATGGTGAACAGTATTTATACAGTTATAATAAGGAAAACACTACATATGGATTTAACAAAAAGTTGAAATATAATTCTATTGGGAGAATGAAAGGGAAAAGAGGGTAAAAGTGACTATAATAGGGAACTAATAGTTAATGTCTGAAGTTAATAGAAGAATTTCTAGTATTTAGAAATTTGAGATTAAGTAGCAATGACAATTAAGGTTGGAACTCTTTGAAGGAGTTGCTTCCTGGGACTTGAAAGGTTAAGTTTTAAAAAAAAAAGCCTTTTAGCACTATTTGACTTTTAAAATTATTGGAATAGAATATTTTGTTTAAAATAAAAAACTCTAAACATAAAGGCAGTGTTAAAGCAAATTATGCAAATAGAAGCCAAGTAAAAACACTGTGATGTCAATACAAAAGTAGAATTCAAGACAAAAATATATCAGACAAATATTTTCTTTATTGAAGCTTATAGCCCACCAGAAAAATATAAAATCATGGATATTTAGGGCCTCCTAAACATGATTAAAATAGATAAATCAAAAACTGTTTCAAGTTGCATAAACAGTTGCCACAAACAGCTACTTTTGAGGCATTAGCATATCTCTTTTAGTCATTGTTCAAATAAAAGCAACAAGGGGGGAAAGGATAAGGAAAGAATTTAAATACTACTAATAAAGTGGATTTAATATGCTACGCTATGCTATAATATGATAACATACTGCTGTTAGAAATTACATGAATCACGCATTCTTATTATGAATCTGTAAAACTAGAAATAAATAACCAAAATGTAATAATAAAATAATCCTGATCATCTGGAGATGTTAATGTACTGTCCTCAGTAGTTCTTGGAAGAAAGGAAACATTAATCCTTCAATTAAACTATATTTAGAAAGCAATGATCATGTGAATAGTACAAATTAAAACTTATGGGAAGTGACTAACAGCATTGTTCAAAAAATTCATAATCATAAATGCCTTCATTCCTAGACAAAGCAAAATGAAGAAAATGATTGCTGACTCAAGAAATTGGACAAAGAAAAATAAAAGAAAATTTTAAAAAATGGAGCAGGGAATATAGGAAAAATAAGATAAATGAAATGTATATAAATAACATAAGAACAGAAATTAATGAATTGGAATTTATAAAAAATAAATAGTAAAAGTTCACCTTGTCTAATAAAAAATAGAGATCACTTAAAAACATAACTTTAGGCATTAGAAAATATGTATAATTGTAGCTAGCAAATAGATAAAATACTGTGGAAATATTTATAAAGCCCAAAGCTAATAAGTTTGCAAACTTTAGGAAAATATAAATTAGAAATATTTACTAATGTAGAAAATCTCAAATAAATATTTAGTCAAGAGAGAAATTGAAAAAAGTCAAGATATTACCAGGAATAAATGTGTTAATTCTAGACAGTTTTTTTTAGATAAAGATTTTATTTATTTATTCATGAGAGACCCAGAGAGAGAGGCAGAGACAGGGAGAGGGAGAAACAGGCTCCATGCAGGGAGCTTGACGCGGAACTCGATCCTAGGTCTCCAGGATAACACCATGGGCTGAAGGCAGCGCTAAAGCGCTGAGCCACCCAGGCTGCCCAATTCTAGACAGTTTTATAGGCAAATTCTTTCCAACTTTCAAGGGACAGATAATCCCCATAATGTAAAAACTGCTCTACATTCTATCACTTTCTAATTGCATATTGGAAAAACACTCAATCTCTCTGAACCTCAGTTTTAACTAATAAAGTAATAATAATAAATATACCTGACTACCAAAATGTAAGGAATCACAAGATACACTTAAAAAAATTCTAGACTTGATAAGAAACTATAGGAATGTGGTGAATTATAAAATCTCAATACCATGATAATCTAAACAATCACATTTGGAAAACGTCACAGGGAAAAGGTCCCATTTACATAAGTAACCCCCCCCCCCAAAAAAAAACCCTGCAACAAGAATAGTACAAGTCACACTAGTTTGCTAAGGGTCAGAAAGAATATTTGAATACAAGAGATACAGATTTAGGATTACAGTAGGGTTGACACGATTTGATTGTGGAAAATATGACATATGTGGTCAGTCTGATGCTGAATTTATAATTTCACTGTGGAATTTATTTTGCATTTTGAATGATTTTTATGAAAGTCCTGGCCAGATTATTTTCCATGACTTTCAACAAAGCAGAGTATCTACTGTCATACAATTCTCTAGCTTACATTTAGTTTTCTACCGAACACTGATGAACAAATAGATTTTCTGTGTTTAATTTGTATTATTAGTGGGTTTGCTTCTATATTCTGAAGAGATCTCTTCTTTTGCCCAAATGGTGACTCATATAAGTGAAATACACAAGGGTTCTCATGATTAAGTCACCAAGGAGGCATGAGGGACCTCCCAAGAGGCCAGAGCAAACAACCATCTCCACCACTGGTCTGGCATTTGGGGCAGCGAGAGGAGAACATGCAATTAGACATAACACATCTCTCTGAAAGCCCAGGGCGAATGTCAATTCCCAGGGATCTGTATTTCCAAAAAAGATCCATGACATAAGTGATTACTGGACTACAGCTGTTTCCCTGGAGTCCCCCATCGCTGCTACTTTATCATCTGGCAAGAGTTGGGAACACTCTTCTACCCCAGAATCTGGTCTAGCAACGGGGTTCAATAGAGATCTGGGGAGTTTAACTACAACTCCCCGCAGGCCAGAACAGTAGCATGCCAATCCACGGGAATGCGAGCACAAAGGATGGGCAGATTCTTCAGAACAGGCTAAAATGAATTTCACACACACATCCACCACTTGTATGTGTCCTAATAGTCCCATCGTGAGCCCTTTCTCACCTTCCAGAGACAATTTTTTCGCATTTGTGTGATACCCACGTTGGTGAATGTAGTGCTGTGTGTTGTTTCCAGAACCTCTGATGATGCTTGCTTCATCACCATCAAAAGACACTGACCGAGTGCCACCTGTGTTCAGGAAATGGGCCTGGGAGCCAAAGGTACAGAAAAAGTCCAAGGTAGTTTCTGTTAACTGAGAGGTTTGCAGTTTTTGTTGTGTAACCTGATTTGAAAACAACATCCAGGTAAAGCAGTATCAGCCAAGGGCTAAGTGATGATGAAGATGTTTGGAGGGTTGAGGATTAATGGGAGTGAGGTGGGGAAGGGATGGATGGAGGGTCCGGGTTTGGTGGCTCGCTTGGACACCTACATCCTAGGGGAATGGGGGTTGGAGTCCTGCTTTATTAGAGGCCAGGAAAATACCCCAAACCTCAACCCCTCCCACACCCTCACCTACCGCAGACATACCCCAAAGCAGAACTCTGCGGGAATATGGCTTCCTCTCTGTGAATTTAAGATGGCCAGGCTCCCATGGCAGATCCTGGGTGGAGAGGCTGGAAGAGGAGTTGAGGGCCCAAGGTGAAGGAGGGCAGCCTTGCCAGAGGGGCCGGGGGCTCTGTGCTGAATCACGTGGTCACAAGAGAAGCAGGAGAAAAGCCACGGGCTGAGGCCTTCACATCTCAGCAAACTCCCCACCAGCATTTCAGAGCCCCCACCTCGGAGCTCTGCTTCATTTCCATTCTCCTTCATCATGAGGGCTGCAGATGGGATAAGACTTCCTGAGAGTGTCTCTTCTCTCTCCAGAGATAGGATCATAAAACATGGGCTTAAGATGACATAATATGGGCTTACAATGACATCAAATGGGCTTACCCTGGGCACCTGACCAGCATAAATTCAGGAGCGTCATTCACCCGCAGAGAGCTCGACTTTGGTCGAGCATGAGGCGGGGTCTGGGGTATTTGCCCAGCCGCTAATAAAGCAGCACACCATTTCCCATTAGGCTTAGGCTGTGGGCACCCACACCTGATGCCAAACGTCAGCACCTCTGTTTGCCCCTCTTCAGCTCTCTCTCACTAGCCCCCATTGACCATCCTCACCACCCAGAATACCTTGCGCATCCATGGTCTACACAATTCACTTGGCCAGCAGCTCATCTTGCTTTACCTTGAAATTATTTTTAAGTCATAATTATCCAATAAATAGGCTGGAGCTAGGACTCTGGCTCTGCCACTTGACAGTTATCCTAAACAAGAAGATGAGGGGGGTTAGTTATCAAATCTCGCCTCAGTTAACACCACTAATCATTAGGCAAATGCAAATCAAAACCACAGTAAGCTATTACCTCAGCCTGTCAGAATGATTATTATCAAAAACACAAGAGATGCAATAGCTAAGATATGCAGACAACTGAGGTGTCCCTTGATGGGGTAAAGAAGTCATGGTATATATGCAATGGAATATTATTCAGCCATTAAAAATGAGGAAATCTTGCCATATACAACAATATGGACAGACCTTGAGGGCATTATACTTATATTATAAGGGAAATAAGACTGAGAAAAACAAATCCTCTAAAGACATATCCTCACTTATATGTGGAATATAAAAGAAAAAATAGGGATCCCTGGGTGGCGCAGCGGTTTAGCGCCTGCCTTTGGCCCAGGGCGCGATCCTGGAGACCTGGGATCGAATCCCACGTCGGGCTCCTGGTGCATGGAGCCTGCTTCTCCCTCTGCCTGTGTCTCTGCCTCTCTCTCTCTCTCTCTCTCTCTCCGTGACTATCATAAATAAATAAAAATTAAAAAAAAAGAAAAAAGAAGTGCATAAGTGCATAGAAAAAGAGATTAGATTTGTGGTTACTGGAGGTGAAGGTGGGGGATAGGGTTGGATGAAAGCAGTCAAAAGGTGCAAACTTGTATTTATAAATATTTTTTTAAAGGGGGAAAAAAAAGCTTCACCCAAGGTGGGAGCGGGTTCATTCCTTGGCAAGGCAAATTTGAGATAGATCTGGATGTTTGTGAAGAAGTTCCAGGATTCACATTGGCCAGGAGGAAACTAGTCTAGGAAGGGAGAATGATGTGAGCATTCTCTTGCTGAAGGGAAATCATGCAGCTCCCTAGGAAGCATCGAGAAGCCAATGCTGTTGGAGGGAGTGAGCTGTGAGTAGGGAAGCTGTGGAAAGGCACACCTTGAGTGTCCAGCTGGGGAGACTCACCAAGCCAACCGTGAATCCTGTTGAATCATATCCTGACCTTCCAGTATCCTCTTTGACTTGCTGCTCAAAGTGTGGCCCGTGGAGCAGTAGTAGCACAGCATCGCCTAGTGAAAAGGCAGTCTCAGGCCCCACCCTAGCCAGCTTGGAACAGGATCTGTATTTTCACAGGATCCCAGGTGACTCGTGCGCATGTTAAACCTTGACAAGCACCGTTCTGTTACGCACATTGTTAAAAGCCCAAGCCTCCCTCAAAGCCTTAAACGGGAACAGATGGGTCTCAAATGTAGCTGACAACTGGGTTTCCAGCCATTGCCTCGAACCCCCTTTCTCCAGCAGCTCCCTGCATTGTCCACAGAGCTGGTGCATCCAAAGCTCTCACACTCCAGAAGGCAGATGCAGGGATTGGCGTGCGGGCTCCTGGGCCTGTCCTCCAGCACTCCCAGGCATTCTGTTGCTGTTTGTCTGTCCTGAGACTAGAACAGGAGAAGCAGGAGGCTAGAAGGACCGCTTATCCTTGTCAAGCCCAGGATTCTAGAAAGATTGGGGGGTTCAAAAATATTAATATTTCCTGTGTAAAAAAAGTTCTGGATTTGTTGTATTGGTCTTTAACTTGCCCCAGCCCTGCTTTAACTAGACATTTATCATAGTTAAAGTATAAATAATACCATTAGCCTTCCAAGCAATGATAAAATTAGCAGTGTAAACAAAGCAAGTAAGTGACCTTAGTCAGACCCCTCGCTGACTCTGACCCAACACCTACTAAGACGATTAGTCAGGGCAAATTTGAACAGGGCAAAGGGGCTCTGGGGAGGAGAGAGTCTCTCCCTGTTTATTTCCTGAGAACCATCCAATGCACAGGACCGGTTCCTAAAACGTCTGCAGATGATTAGGGCTCTGGATGTCTGAGCTTCAGCCCAGCTTTGTGCCAAACTCTGTCACGGTTAGTTTTCTCCAAGAGGAAAGTTCCTTCCAACTTAAAATTTTCTTGCTGTTAGAAGTCCAGCTCCCTGAGAAGGGAGCATTCCCTCACAGAGCTCCTGCAGGCCCCGATGCAGAGTGGGAAACCAGCCACGGTGGCCGCTCTCCTTCTCGGTGAAGGTGGGGTCCTGACAGGGTGAATGAAAAGTGCATCTGTTGGCTTGAGACGGACATACCGGTATAAACCGTCCCCACCCCTTCCAGAAGGCCTTCCAGACCAGCCATGGCCAAAGTGAGCTCTCTTTTCTCTAAACTGCATGTTGGCATTAACTGACTTTGGACCCCCTTGGTTGGGCTCCCTTTTGGGGGTTTGTTTCCTGTCTTGATTGCTAATTTCTTGATGGCAGAGGCCTCGTGTGACACTTCTTTTTGTCTTCCATGTTGAAAAAGCCCAGTAGCTGAGTCACAGGACCTGGTTTATTGTCCTGGTTTAATGAGTGAAGGAGGGAAATGCTTCTTCTTTATTCTTTCTAGCATCTCCCAGAGGACGATCTAATCTAGCTATGTCAAGTTGCAGGTATTAGGGGCCATTTCGATGAGTGGGCCATGTGTTAAAGCGTCCAGTTTGCAGGTGAGAGCATGTGCATATGCATGTGTGTTGCATGTTTGTGTGTGTAGATATTCATGTATATGTGTATATGCACACGTGTGTGCACATCTGTGTAGGTGTGTGCATATAGGTTTATGCGTGCATGCACGTGTTTGTGTATGCATGCACAAATATGCACACAACTGTACGTGTGTGTATGCAGATATGCATACACATGTTTGTGCATACACATGCATTTACATGTGCACACAACTGCATATGTGTGTACATGCGAGTGTGTGCACATGTGTGTCAGTATGCCTGTGTGTGTGAATGTGTGTGTGTGTCCCTGTTACTTTCTTCTCCTAGGCAGCTGGAATAGTAAGCTCAGAGTGGGATAGCCTCTCTCTCTGTATCCTCATCACGCGCACACCTAACAGATTGGGGGTTAGTTGGAAATTAAGCCATGCTAGCACTAGTTATTAGTGGCAAACAGAGCAAATATACACCCAGCCCCGGCTGCCCTGGGGTCTTTCAGGCTCCATCTCCCTCTTCCGCTTCATGTCCGCTGGCTCCAGGATCATGGCTGTTGTAGCAGAGCACTCAGCACTGAGCATGAGAAGTCAGGCTCACCAGCCCATTTGCCATTTCTCCCCAGGCCGGCTCTTCTCACAGTAAAACAGCTGAGGAAGGGTGTCTCTGGCATGGCCCCCCCATCCACTTCCCTCGGTTCACATCTGGATCCCAGCTCCTGTGCCCCAGCTCCGAGCCTTCTAGCAAATCATGCAAACTCTTCAAATTCCAGGTTTCTCCTCTGTCAAATGGAGACCATGGTATTAACGAGCATGCTCACAGGGATTTAAATGAAGCGACATTGGCAACTGCTTAGGATAAATTGTAGGAGCTTCCTCAAAAGGAAATTTCTTACTGTCTTTCCCCTCAGGCTTGGTGTGGTTTCCTGATGAAATGAAGACAGTGAATCTTTATCGGACAGTTGATTGAACAAACAAGATGTGTTTCTTATCTGCAATTAATTGATGATTGAATGCGTCTATCGAGGAGGGGTTTTATACTTTCGTGTTGGGCCCTAATGGAGTATGAATATTCTGGTAGAGTGGGAGGGCATATTCATCTATCGAAAATTGGCTTCAAGGACAAATATATAACATTCTGTCAACTGAGAAGGCCATCTGTTGGAGTTGGTGTCCTGGTAGGGGGCTCCCTTCATTAAACCAGCATGGTTTTATTGCTGTAAACAAATTGATTGATTTTTTTTTTTTCCTGGATGTGGCTACTAAGAGCTTGACTTCTATAAACATATTCTCAGCACAGAAAAAAAAAAAAAAAAGGACAAAGACACTGATGTATCCTTCTCCAAATTAAGCTCTTCCATCTAATCTGTTGAGGCTTCTGTGCCCAAGATTGTAGGAAACCCGGCTCCAACAGGAAGGACAGTCCCCTGATAACAGCCCCGGGGCGTCGTGCTGTGCCCTGTGCAGTGTCACTGCCCTGCGGACGGGCCAGCTTATTCCAGTCTCCACTCACCTGGTTGCCTGCAGTCTGAGGTTGGAGAAATGCATCTTCTTGCTGTGAGCCCTGATGTACACTTGCACACTTAGGAATCAAAGCTGGGTGAAGCCCCCCAGGAGTCCCTGCCAACCTCTTACAGTCCTCTCTTCCTACCCTGGTTTCGTCTTTTCTGTCTACAAGCAAATTTATATCTCTTGTCTGCTAAGACAAAAACAAGTCTAGCAAAACAAAATACTTTTCCTCGTATCCTACCATCTTACTGCTTTTCTTACTCTTTTTTTCATGTTGTACATATACGCAGGGTACTCTGACCATCTCCGATCCTGTTTCTTACCCAACAACTTTCTTCTTTATCCCTTTGGCCCTGACCACCGTGCTCACCTTGCTTCCTAGAAGTACTCCCGGTGACCACTCAGCTGGAAAATCCAATACCTGTTTTGTAGGATCCAACTTCCTTGACCTCTTTGCAGCATGTGATCCTGCCGTATGTTGTTTTCAGTTGTATTAACTCTGTCCTTTTCTCTTTTTGATGCTTTGACGTCTGGGGGCTCTGCTGACCCCAGAGAGACTCCCCTTTCAGGACTCGCCAATTCTTAGAGAGTAAACAACTGGCCCTCAAGTATGCCTTTCCAATGCAAACCCCCAGCCACCCCTTCTATGGGGTGGGCTCCTGCCTTCAAGACCACTCTTCCCTTGTACTAATCACCCAGGACCGGGTACCAGATGACTATGGCCATCTTGTGTGTCCCAGAGCCAGCTGAAATGATTCAGACTCGCCATCCTCAGCCAGATCACTCTGCTTTGCACGTTCCTTCCCGCAGAAACCACAATACCGGCTCTTACTCATGCTTTCCCTCATTCTCTTTGTCTCCTGACTGAGTGTGGCCCTGCGTGCCATACGTCCTGTTTCTAGGGATCTGTGCCTGTAAAAACTTCTTCCTTCGTGAGAGTTATTTCCGTGTCTGTGTCTCACCCTAACTAATTAAAGCAAATCTCAGGCACCCTTAAAACATAATGTTCTCTTTTTGGAAAGTGACCCCTCCTTTGCCTTTGGATAGCTTTCGGCTCTTCTGACTCCTGCTTTGTCTTTTTGCATTGTTCGACTTTGCTTTGCTTATAGAAATTCTGGAATCAGGGTCGTACCTACAAGCTAAGATTTCTGACTGTGCCAGGGGTAGATAGCAAACTGAAAATACTGAAAATGGTTTTGTCTTTGTTTTTCTTTTCTTTTTCTTTCTTTCTTTTTTTTTTTTTTTTTAAGAGTGGAGAGGAGGGAGAGGCTGAGGGAGAGGGAGAGAATCTTCAGCAGGCTCCACACCCAGTGTGGAGCCCAACCCGTAGCTCAGTCTCATGACCCTGAGATCATGACCTGAGCCAAAAATCAAGAGTCAGATGCTTAACTGACTGAGCCACCCAAGCATCTTTTGTCTTTCTTTTTCTTAAAGGGAGTAGGGAGGAAGGGTTTAGGGAAGACGAGGGTTAGGATAAACTTGTACATTGAACATGATTAATCTGTGAGATGAAATAGAGATCATCTTTATTTTATCTCCCACCACCCCTTTAAAATTGCCTTTGCCTTTGGAAGAAACTGGCAGGACCTAAGGCTGGGTGCTTTAGCTCCTATGCCAGTCTGAGTTCAGATATTCAAATGCCCACGTGGTAACCAAGACTCCAGACTTGACTTGGCATTGAATCTTTTCACTCTCCCTACTGGGACTAGCTAACTGCTGCCGAGGAAGGAAATGTAGTCAGCTTTTTCTTTATTTCTGGTTCACCTCAACCATCATCTTACTATGGTCAGCTTATGGAGCTTCCAAGGCTGGGACACAGGGGGGCACCTGTGTGGCTCAGTGGTTGAGCATCTGTCTTTAGCTCAGGTCGTGATCCTGGGATCCTGGGATCAAGTCCTGCATCGGGCTCCCTGGATGGAGCCTGCTTCTCCCTTTGCCTATGTCTCTGCCTCTCTCTCTCTGTGTCTCTCATGAATAAATAAATAAATAAAAGGCTGGGACACAGGAAGAGAAGAAGAGAAAATGAATATTCACATGTCTGATTTGACGGAGACATCACAGGATGATTTTGCTCTCTTTATACCTGACAGGGATGAAAGCTGGCTCTTCCTCCAGAGAGTGCTTTCCTGATCCCTCCAGAGACTCTGCTGCTCCTTGGCTCCCTCTGACTTCAAATCCTGGGCTTCTCTTTTGGTTGATACTCCCCAGTCAGCCCCAAGATTTCTGGTTGTCCACTGCCCACAGAACTTTCCCTTTTGTATTCCATTGCACTTTCAAGCAGTCCTCTCAAATAGGATTTGAGTTGGCCCTAGGACAGCATTCCCATTTAGGACCTACATCTGATTCCCTTCCACTGGAGATGAGCACAGGCACTTAGACTTGCAGGCTGCTTTACCTTTCCATGTCGTTCTTCTATGTTGTGGGAAACACATCTCGATGCTCCAAGTGGCCTTTTTTCAGCCTTTTGCTGGGCCTGGGATTAGAGGAAGGCACTTCCCCCCACCTGTCCCATTGGTGGGCAGTGGGACTCAACTCAGAGGCAGGGGGCTCTTTCCCAAAAGTCTCTTTCCTGCTCTTTGACACAGAGCTTAGAAATGTTCTCCCTTGAACTTGCCTTCACACTCTCCGTTCCTCCAATCCAAACTTTCTCACATCACATAATCTATTTTTAAGAGTGAAAGAAATAGGAGAAGAGTTCTTAAGCGATATCTAAATATACCTATGTTTTTAATGATCTTTCTTTAACATGTGTCACTATATATATATATACTTAAAATCACATACGCAAGGTTGGTAGGTATTACATTTCTCCTGACAAACGTAATGCAAAGCAAAGTCATACTATCCTTTATAACATTTAGTTACCATGCCCGTGCAAAGTCGCTCTGTTTGGACAAGGCCTTGATGGAGGTTAGTGATCCTCAAGCCTAGCAGCACATCAATACGACCCGAGGGACTTATTAAGAATTCATATGTCAGGATCTAGACCAGACCTACTAAATCAGAGTCTCTAGGCCATGCGTGTTTTTATCAAGCCCCACTTAATGATTCTCTTGCACCACTAGGTTCACAGGTCTCTTGGTCAGGAGTACCAGTGCCACCTTGACGGAAGGAGACAGTCTCTGAGGGGCAAATCTTCTAAAACTTAGTCTCTCTTGCAGTTTCTTTGGGCGTACATTCCAGCAAAGTCATATTTTTATTTATTTGTCACTAGGACTTCTCTTTCATTCGTGCCCCCTGCTCTGGAAGAATGAGCCACCCCCAGGTTTATCAGTTAGCTCCTTGTTGAATTTGAATCCGTTGTCATGGAATGTCCCTGTTTAGTGGAGTTGCTAGGAAAGCCTGAGTCATAACCTTCAACCCCACGGTTTTTATGTTCCAGTGCTAAGTCCCTTATTAACCAGTTTATCCACTTGTTCTTCACGAGCCTTGACTACTTGGATCTCTGCTGCCAATTCTCTTGTTTTGTGTCTTGGTAGCCTTGGGGATTTTAAACATTTCACCCCTTTCTCTTTCTCCTTAATCAGAGAATTGAAGTTCTCCATGATTCTCATCTATAACCTCTGGGTATGAAAAATTATACCAAAAGTTCATGACCATTCAAATGTTTTCCTGATCTGCTATTTTGATTTTGTCTTCAACCAATGGTAAAGAGCTCTGTTATAATTCACAGACTCAGCTTTGATGCTGAGGGTTATTTTGAGGGTCTCCTAAGAGGTAGGTGGTAGTGGCTAAAGCAGAGCACAGTTAGAGGTGAGAGTCATGGGTGCTTCGTCTTCATCGCTGGAATCTAAACAATTAAAAAAAAAAAACCCAAGTCTTCTCTCTGCTTCCAATCTTCCCCACTCTTCACCAACTTTTATTTCTCTCTTCATGTAGTTACTAGAGGAACTCTTGTCAATTGTAGATCTCTCCAGCCTAATCCTCCCTTAGCCCACCCCAACTCCTTTATAGCTTCCTATTATTCACAGCTGGAAATCCAGAAGCAGAGCACTCAGTTCCTTGACAAAGTGCATTTCCGGGTTTAACTTCCATTTCTCCCCATTATGCTCCTAAAATTTTCCATTTTGTCATCATCTTCCCAACTCTCCATGCCGTTTTCTCAGAACATGTTTTTCCCCGTGCAGTTCCCTTCCCTGTGGCTGGAACTGAGGATGGGGAAGGGAACTTAATTCGCTGAGCTGCTTCTATATTCCAGACACTCGGATAAATGTGCCATAAATGGTCCACAAGACCACTTCGGATTTTATTCTCAAAGCAATGTAAAACCTTTGAAGGATTCTTTTTTAAAATTTATGATAGTCACAGAGAGAGAGAGAGAGAGAGAGAGAGAGAGACATAGGCAGAGGGAGAAGCAGGCTCCATGCAGCGGGAGCCCAACGTGGGATTCGATCCCAGGTCTCCAGGATCGCGCCCTGGGCCAAAGGTAGGCGCCAAACCGCTGCACCACCCAGGGACCCCCCCTTTGAAGGATTCTTAAAATGGCTTTAAGGAAGTATAATTAACATGCAGTAAGCTGAATGTGTATGAAGTATACGATCTGATAAAGTTTGACATATGTAAACACCCAGGAAATTATCACCACGCTTGAGATACTGAGCATGCTTATCCCCCAGAGTTTTGTATGGGCCTTTATAATCCCCCACTCAGAACCTTCCCTCATTGCAGCCACCAATTTCCTTTCTGTTACTATTGATTAGTTTGCATTCTCTAACATTTTATGTAAATAAGATTAATGACTTACATCTCTACAGTACATACTTCTGTATGTGTGTGTGTGTTCCATAGGTTTTTCATAAATATCTTTTATCAGGTTAAGAAAATTGCCTTCTAGTCTTATTTTACTGAGATTTTTTTTTATCAGGAATGGGTGCTGTGTTTTGTCAAATGTTTCCTCTCCATCTTTTAAAATGATCATTTGTTTTTTATTTTTTGTGTCCATTAATTGATTGCTTTGAAAGCTAAGCCAAAATTACATTCCTGGAATAATCCCTACTTGATTATGATTTATTATCATTTCTATATATTGTTGGATTAAATTTGCTAAGATTTTGTTTAGAAAATTCGTACCTACATAGTTCTCTTGTAACATCTTTTTCTGGATTTAGTATCAGAGTAATGCTGGCCTAGTAGAATGGTTGAGAAGCATTCCCTCTCTTCAGTTTTCTTCAAGAATTTGTTCAGATGGGTATTCTTTGTTCCTGATGCTTGGGAGAATTCACTAGTGAGGTTGCCTGTATGTGAAGTTTCCTTCATGAGAAGATTTTCAACTATAAGTTCAATTTTTAAAAATATACAGTTATTTGGCCAGATTACCTATTTCTTATTTTAAAAAATTATTTATTTATTTATTCATGAGAAACACAGAGAGAAAGGCAGAGACACAGGCAGAGGGAGAAGCAGGCTCCCTGCGGGGAACCTGATAAGGGACTCCATCCTGATATCCGTTCACACCCTGAGCCAAAGTCAGATGCTCAACCACTGAGCCACCCAGACATCCCTGTTACCTGTTTCTTCTTGAGCAGGTGTTGGTCTTATGCCTTTTAAGGAATTTTTCCATTTCTTCTGAGTTTCAAATTTTTTAAAGATTATATTTATTTATTCATGATAGACACACAGAGAGAGAGGGAGGCAGAGACACAGGCAGAGGGAGAAGAAGGCTCCAATGCAGGGAGCCCGAGGTGGGACTGGATCCCAGGTCTCCAGGATCACACCCTGGACCGAAGGCGGCGTTAAACCGCTGAGCCACCCGGGCTGCCCGTGAGTTTCAAATTTATTACATAAAGTTGTTTGTAAGAAATAATGCTTGTCATATCTGTAGAATCTACAGTGATGGCACACCTCTCATTCCTGATGTTGCTAATGTGCACTTCTCTACCTACCCTCCCCCACACCCCATGAGTCAGGCTAGAGGTTTATCAGATGGATTGATCTTCAGCTTTTGATCTCATTTGTATTCTCCATTGTATTTGCTGATTTTCATTCTTATCTTTATTGTTTCTTTATTATTTTGAATTTAACTTTGAGTAGGTTTTTTTTTTTACTTTTGGTTTTTTTGCAGGGGTTTTGTTTGTTTTCAAGGGGGAAGCTACAGAGTATAAGACCCATCTTCAGACATTTTTTTTTATGCTATGGATAAAAGAGAAATTATTTTGTCTTGTGTGACCTCTGAGGAATTATTCTCTCTAACCCTTTCAAGTATTTTTACCCCCTGCCTCATACCTGTGTTTTCTTACGGGTATGCACTGAGCAGCACGTAGGGAGGACTCTCTTCTAATCTCTGGAGCTCCCTCTCTGGAACTCTCTTCTCTCCAGTACTCCCCCATGAGTTCTGGCTTCCTGGGCCTCTTGGACACCTAGTACTGTCTCCTCAATTCAGCAAGACCACTAAACTTTCTGCTTCCCTGTCCCTGTGCCACAGCCTGAAAATTCTCTTTAAACATTAAACAGGGGCAATCATGCAGCTATGCCTTGTTTCTTGTCTCTCAGCTGTCACTCTCCTTCATCGCCTCATGCCTGATGTTTTGAAAATAATTGTTGCACATATTTTGCATCATTCCTTAGTTATTTCATATGGGAGCATAAATCTAGTGCCTGTTATTCTATCTCTGTCAGAAATGGAAGGCCCATCCCTTTGTTTTTGTTTTGTTTTGTTTTGTTTTGTTTGTTTGTTTTTTGGCTTCATTTTGTCCAGTTTTTATTATTTTTTATTTATATATCTTGGGGGGGGGTTGTAAGGTAGCTTTATTTTCAAAATCTTTTTTTTTTTTTGTATATTTTTTTATTGGAGTTCAATTTGCCAACATATAGTATAACACCCAGTGCTCATCCCATCAAATGCTCCCCTCAGTGCCCATCCCTTTGAAGCGTTTTAAGTAAAGGAGCAATATTTTACCAGTTGAGGTTTAAAAAGGTCCTACAGACTACAGCATGGAAACAGATTGGAAGTGGGAGAATGTGTAGACTATTGTAGGAATGCAGACAAGGTATGATAGCTATTGAAGGTAGATTTTTGCAGGGAACACAGAGACAGAGGACACAATCCAGATGCCTTTGGAGATGGAATCCACAGGGCTTGGGTGTGGAATGGGGAAGAAAAGGAAGAGTCAAGGTTGCTTCCCAGCTTTTTCTAGACCAGCTGGGCAGATGGTGAAAGTGGGCAGGTGGCATGGGAGGAGGGCATTGTGGGAAGGCAGAGGTTAAGAGTGACTGTGCATAGACTTGAGATGCCTCTAGTCATTCAGGTGGAGCTGGTCAGATAGGCAGAGAGCCATAAGAATGTGGAGCTTCAGGGAGAGGTCAGGGCTGAAGACAGAGAAATAGTTATCAACATGTAATTGCTCAAAGCTCTGGGACTGAGCTGTGGATAAGTAGAGGAGTGTAGAGGGAAGAAGACTAGCAGAGGAGTGTCGATAGAGGAGAAAAGAGGACCCAGTGCAGAATCCAAAGGGTCTTCGGCACCAAAGGGTCAGGGAAAAGGAAGAGCTTAGATGGAGACCAAGGAGCACCTGTCTTCCTCTAATACTTAGTTCCTTTCTTTAACCATGTATCATTCTATATTATAATTACCTGTCACTCAACTAGCTAGAGAGTGCTTGAGGTCAGGAGCACCGTCTTATTTTGTATCCCTCATGTCTAATGCGGTACCTGGCACACACTGGATCCTTCCATTGAATGAATGAGTGAATGAATGAACGAGGCTAAGAGGTGATTGGTGTCAGGTAAAAAGGACATAGGCTCTTTGTAGTCCAAAGAGCTCCAGAAGACAATTCTGGGAAAAATTAGGTAGGCTCAGGGAAAAAGAAAATGGTCCGGGACCATTCCCGTGAGCCTCTGATCTGCACACTAGAAAAGCAATCTCTGAAGTGACTTCTGCGGATATGGTGAACACGGGCGAGAACTCTCTGTCTGGCTTCCTGCTGCAGAACTTGCAAAGAGACAAAACAATGTGTCGAAGTCGGACTTCCTTGGTGGATGTTTCTATTCTTTTGGTCTTTTGTCTGTTTTCAAGCAGATCAAAGCACGTCTTATGAAATGTTTTGGCCCTGGACTAGAATTTAAGATGCACAAAGATCAAGAGTGGACATTAATTTTAAGAAAATCATTTTGACCCTTTTGGACTAGGGGCCCACCACAGAGGGTCAAAGGAGGCCATATGTACCCTGCCAGCCCCCCAGAAACATAAAGATGTCTTCCCCGAGGAGTAAGGCTAAGGGTTACTGATGGCTCCTCGGCTACCCCCTGCCATGCTGGAGAGCCAAACCTCCCCCTCTTGACTTACGGGACTGGCAAACACAGTGACAGGAGCCTGGCCGAGGAGCCTGGCCGACATCCTGGCCGGGAGTAAAATGCAATCGGAGTGCTGCAGAGAGAGGCAACCTTCAGAGGTTAACCCCGACATTTACGGTTTCGTGATTTCTGCCGAGAGCCCTGGTCCTGGGTCCTACACAGTCAGCAAGTTGAGCAGACCCTGAAAGGTTTAACTGTCCAGTCGAAAGTATAATAAAGTTTATTTTCGTTAAAACGTGAAACGAGTCCGAGTTTGGATTTTTCAGCCTGGTGGCTTTGTGTAAACAGTTTACTTTACATCGTTTTTGGCTCTTTTTCAATAAACCACCATGATAATCCCATTCACAGACAAAACAGATCACAGATTAGCAGACAGTTCGCTGTAAAACAGCACATTACCTGCTCTTTGTGTGAAATGTAAAGATCTGTTTTTAAGAAAGGACTCGTCCATCTCTGCTCTCCTAGTTGAAAACATAGTTTCTTTGGACTTCTATGGAAGAGAAGAAACATTACATTGTTTAGCTCCTTTTTATACCACAAAAATAGATTTTAATTAAGCACATAAAGTGAGCTGGGCTAGGAGCTGTTATTTTCCAGAGAAGGCATGCTGGCTTTATTCAAATTGGAAGAGACCCCGGGAGAATGCCAAAATCACCTATTGCTTACATTTCATTTTAATGTGCTCAAGTTCAATAAAAGTTTATCATCTCCATTAAACCAGTACCTATTGGAACTGATTTAATCTCGTTAGCACAAAGAACCACATGAAAGAGAATCAAGTCCCCAGGACTTGATTGTGCATAGCATGGTTTGCGAGTATAAATTACATAAAAGAAATGAAGTATCTACTGAAGACAAAGTGCCTCTCACCTGCCCTTGTGTGTGTGTGCGCGCACACGTGCGTGTGTGTGCATGTGTGTAGTGCATATGTGGGTATCCATAGATCCACACTCTGTGACGCGCTGGCTGCCTGCCACAGTGCAGCACGCCCGGGAGGCTGCCAAGCTCGGGAGTCCTCAGCTGCTAAGTGTCACAGCACCCCTGTGCTCCCACATGGACCATGAATTGTGTGACATTTGAACAAACAAACGTCATGCATAGGGGTGCTAGTCAAACGTCTACTGGCAACAGCACAATGAGGACATATATCTTGATCCTAGTCCCAGAGACCACAGCACACATGCAGACACACACAGACACACACATCCTTCCTCACAGGGGAAAGAGTCACTCTGCCCTTCACTTTCAGCTGACTCTTTTCCATATACCAGAAAGCCCCCTGAATTTCAAGGCTAGACATGAACAGAGACTGAGAATCCAGGGACGCTCCATCTTTTATTCAACATGCAGCTTGACCGGGGACAAGTTGGTGCGGGTGACTGGCTTCCCCCAGATGTTTGCTCACCTGAGGCACATCTCATGGGCCAGTGGATATAGTAGATGTAGACTGGGTTCTGAGCTCAGTGGAGACAAACAAGGCTCCAGGCAGGAGCTGAAGGACCAAGTTTCTCTGGAAGACTCAGTGAGCATGATGGCACAAATAGAACTTAACGCACCAGGTGAGACGGGCAGGTAAGAGAGCATGTGTTTTCCCCCAGCTTTATCCCATGAATCAGTGGAGGCTATGGGAAGCGCAGCTCATGTTGGCACTGAGTGTTTCATAGCTTTGGGAACAGAGGGTGCCTGTCACCCTCAGCATGAACCTTAGTGTCTTAGCTGCCAGGATAGTGGTGTGGCACAGATTTGAAAGCTACTTGGTAAGGAAGGGAGCCTGGAGTGAAAGAATATATGATGACATTCTTTTGGATTGCCCTGATTCTCCCTCAGGATCTCTTGAAAATATCTGGTTAAGCTTTGAGTGAGGGATTATAGGTCCCTCTTACACAGGATGAGGCATAAGTCATGGAGGACTGAGTGGGTGTGGGTTACAATCCTCTGACTCCATTACTCATTGATTGAAGAGATATTTACAGACTCTCTATTGAGTTCCAGGCATACCAGTAGACCTGTGTTGGTCAGCTTGGGCTGCCATGACACATTTCCATGGTTGGGTGGCTTCAACAACAGAAATTTCTCTCTCACACCCTTAGAAGCTGGGAAGTCCATGATCCAGGAGGCAGTGAGGCAGATTTCATTCTGAGACCTCCTCCTGGCGTGTGAGCAGCTGCCGTCTCACTTCTTATGTGCCTGCAGGGGGTGGGAGAGTGTGCAAGCTTTCTGGTGTCTCTTATGAAGGCACTGATGTCATCAGACTGGGGGCCCATCTCCATGACCTCACCTAACCCAATTTCCCTCCCAAAGAGCCATCTCTGAATTTTTTCATATGAGGGGCTAGGGCTTCATATGTGATGTTCAGAGCACATTCCATCTACAACATGGCTCTGTGGAGGAGGTTATGGTACCTCAAGACCCTTACAAAATAGACCACACAGCACCCTGGGAAGGGGAGTTGGCAACAGCCTACTCTTCTCTCTCACCTGCACTCAGTGAGCACCTGCACTCACGTCCTTGTGTCTGTTGCTTGAACACTCCAAGTTCACCTGCTCTTCCCTCCTCTGGAATCACCTCGCCTGCCTCAAAAACATACTGGCCATCTCAGCCCTCAGTTCATGGTCACCTCTTCACAGAGGCTCCCATCTTCCTGTGAGAAATTCTCTTTAGGGGAACCCTCAGCCATTCTCATACTTAACCTGATAGGTTTTTAGGTAACACTGAAAACTAGTGAGAAGTAGTTTGTGTATTCGTTTCCATGTTGATCATCTTCATACTCCTGACAATGTGGCCTCTATGACAGCAGGGACCTAGTCTTTCAGGACTATTTCTGTGTCCCCAGAAAACTGGGACAGTACCCAGCCATGGCAGGCGTCAACAAAGAAGTGTTGATGAAGCCCGGGTATGACAGAGGCACACAGAGTACACACAAGGGGTGGTAGAGGTGGAGAGACTACCATGCTCTGGGTACCTGAGAGGGGCCTTGTAGGATGGGAAGGATTTTGACAGACATATGAGGTGAGGAAGGAAAGTAATCCATCTCTTTGGCTCTGGAAAGACCACATTCAGGTTTTCAGTTTTTTTGTTTTTTTGTTTTTGTTTTTGTTTTTTAAACACACAAACTCAGAAGGTTCTCTGAAGAGAAGATGGTCTTACTCTAGAATATCTGAACTCTGGCCATCAGGAAGTTCTTCTCGATGACTGACTTCAAAGCCAAACTTCTTCCTTCACCAATTTCAGCTCCCCTTTATCTGCCTTTTAATAGCAACACCACAAACTCTACTCATCATCCATTAATGGCAACACCATAACTCTATTTGTCATCCTTTATATTGGGAAAAAGACCATGCAACTGAAAAACAGCAATACTCCTATTTCTGATGTCCTCTTTTAATTTAAAAAGTGGATAAGGAGATGCCTCAGTGGCTCAGTCAGTTAAGTGTCCAACTCTTGATTTCAGCTCAGGTCATGATCTCAGGGTTGTGGGATCAAGCCCCATGTTGGGCTCTGTGCTAGGCGTGGAGTCAGCTTGAGATTCTCTCTCTCTCTCTCTCTCCCTCTGCCCCTCCCCAACCCCCCTCTCTCTAAAAAAAAAAAAAAAAAAAGAAAGAAAGAAAGAAAGAAAGAAAGAAAGAAGTAATACTGGTGGTTGGGGGCAGAGAGCAGACTTGTGCTCTACATCCATGGATTTAGAGCTCTCTGGCCTTCTGTTAAGCAAACTTTTTAGGTTCTCACTTGAGTGGGAAGTAGTAGGAGAAGCAGAACAAAGGGGCTTTGGGGAGCACCATTGCTCTTGACACTTGTCTCAAAGCTTCATAATCCGAATCCTCAGGGCATAGGCCCTATTCTGAAAGTTTAGCTGTGCATTCATTCATTCAGCACCCATTTAATGGAATCACCCAGGGGCCAGACATTGTGCTTGGTGCTGGTTCATCTGCGAAGGTGAAGGAGGCATGGTCCCACAGCGAGGCAGGTGAAGTAAAATGTGAATCTCATGTGTGGGACTTACATGTATAGAGTGGCACAATGCAGAGGTGTGACAAGACGACTTGGAAGGCCGAAGAGAGTTCTCTGAGTGGCACCCTTCCAGGATGCTCTAGACCACAGGCTCAGTTTTAACCTGGCACATATCAAGGCCGGGGCCAGGGCCTTTCAGAGCTCCTCAGGACTCCGTAGCTGCGCAGGTAGGGCAGGAGGTGTCCTCTCTCCAGCAGACAGCTCAGTGTTTGTTGCTCATCTTTCCCCAGGGCAATGCTCCTGAGGCCCTCTTGGTGGGTAAGCTTTGGCCTACTTCGGTAGTATACAGAAAACATAAATTAAGGTTCAAAAGCAGGGCAGCAGCTAAGAAGAGAGCTGACTTTGAAGCTTAGAGCCTTAGGTTGAAGGGAATTCTCTTGGCTGAGTCACAAAGGGAATAAAATGCCATCATAAGGAGAGTAGCTTTAGATTTTCACTTTATCTTCAAAATAAAAGATTAGGTACACAATTCTGGTTGAGATGGCTAAGCGAGGCCTGTATAATTGAATTTCATGCTCATTATTTCCCTCTGAAGTGGTGTACACAAGCAGTCATTGGAAAGCAGGTTTAACAAATACACAGGCCAGAGCCCTGCTGAACTTTACACCTTTCCAGAATTTTCCAAGTCCTTTCAGCCTTCACGGCTGCTGTGTGCTACTTCTGAGGCAGCACCAAGCTAGCCGGAGAACCAACCCAGTTCAAGAGGAGCTTCTCTTCCACCAGTGGACTTGTCATAGGATCTGAACATTTTATTTTCTGCACGGGATTAGACATGGTCCGGGGGATACTTTATGCTGCATTGGGTAGGCAATTCATCTGCAGCTTTGACCTCTCATAATTGAGCTGTGTCCAAGTCTGAAGGAAGAATATACCACAGTTCTAGGAGTACTATACATGTGTGAGGGCAGAGGAGCCCTCAGGAAATCTCTGGACTTTTTGCTTAATTTTGCTATAGACCTAAAATTTCTCTAAAAAACCAAACAAACAAAAAAATCTTTTTTTTTTAAAGAATACACCAGAGTCTGTTGTTGTGGTAAAAGAATATATGGGGCACTGTTGTGTTGTAGGCCCAGTCTGAGCCCTTGTTTCCTTAGTTACTCAGCTTCTTTTTTAAAAAGAGGCCTACAGGGGATTATTCGATGCAAATGAATGAACTGCCTCTACTAAAAATCCAGGAATTGACTAGGGGAAATTCTCAGTTCCTTGAAAATGGCCATATTATTATGATTTTTTTTTTTTAAGATTTGTTTATTTTAGAGGGAGAGAACATGAGCGGAGGAAGGGGCAGAGGGAGACGGGGAGAGAGAATCTAAAGCAGACTCCCCACTGAGCACAGAGCTCACAGTGAGGCTCGACCTCACAACCCTGAGATCACGACCTGAGCCAAAACCAAAAGTGGGACGCTTAACCAACTGGGCCACCCAGGTACCCCTATTATTATTACTAGTGTCAAGTCAAATTGAAGCTTGATTTTACACTAATAATATTTGTAGATCTCATGGGGCAGTCTCCTTCCAGTTGGAGAGAGGGTGGAGTTTCTTATTTGGGCCCTACTGTGTTCATGATAAGTTTGGGTGCAAGGATTCTTAAGCACATCTTTCTTCCCAAGGCTTTCCAATGCAGCATTCTGGCAAGATGCATCCTTGTAGGTTCTGTTGGAGCAAGGTCAGGGTTGACAGGTCTCAAGTATTCACTTTAAGGTCCTGAGGGTCTTCTCTGAGACAGAGGAAGGGAGCTCCTACCACATGCCAGTCAGCGCTGTGATGCTTCCAGTCCATTATCTGAGAGCCAGAGATCTCGTCATCCTCACCCGTGCTTCTCAAACTTTCTTTGGGGAAAGACCAGGGCTTGTTGGGTTTTGGGAGACTTTAGAAATCTTTCCATTTTCTTTCTACATGTTGTCACAGACCTGTATTTTTGGTCCATACCTTGTTCAGTGAGATGAGTCCAAGGATCATGCACATGGACATTACAGCAAGAGCCATGTTGCTAAAAAATGTTGTTAAACACTCCATTTTTGTACTTACCTTATCAAGAGGTACAGTTACGTGAAGCACACTTTTTTGAGCAGCGAGAGGTACCTGATCATCAGAGAAAGGAAGCAACCCACCTTGGCTCATGCAGCCAGTAAGATCTGCAAGTCCAGTTCAGGTCAGGATAACTCTAGCACCTCTGCTCTACATACAGAAACCATGAAAAAGGCTATGAAAAGTACCCTTGAACAACATGGCTTTGAACTCTGTGTTTCCATCTATACATGGATTGTTTTCAATAAATACAATACAGTACTATAAATAGTTCTCTTCCATACAATTTCCTTAACACTCTTTTCTCTAGCTTCCTTTCTTGTGAGAACACAGTGTAGAGTACACACAACTTACAAAGTATGTATTAATGTGTTTGTGTTGTTGGCAAGTCTTTCCGATCAACAGCAGGCTATTAGTGGTTAAGTTTTAGGAAGGGTCAAAGGTTATACGTGGATTTCCAACTTCCCTGGGGCAGGGATCAGCACTCCTCTCCCTCACAGTGTTCAAGGGTCAGCTCTAATTAGGCCAAAGTTGCTGGATTTCCAATGAATTATCGTGGAAACAAAATGGAAGGAGAAATAACCTCTTACTTCCCTAAATTCTACTCTACTGGTTCAACTAAAATTAATCAGGTGCATTTCCCCCAAACCCTTCCATGGAGGACCAGGAGTTATGGTGGCTGTTCTCACATTTTCTTACCAACCTCTTCCCTGCCACAGCTGCCCCTCACTCACCCCTTCCTGGCAGTGCCTTAGCATGGAGCGTGGAATTCAAGGAGGTGGGGGGAGGAGCAGCATCAGAAGAGTGAAATAAATTATAGTGTCCAAAGAGCCCTCAGGAATCCAAACATAGTAAAATTATTATGTTTAATGTAAAAATTGAACTTAAAATAATTCTGCTCTGTGTTTAATAACAACAGGTATGGCTCAACTAAGCCAAGTCAGCCAGGTCCTCTCGGCCAGGCAGCCTGACTTCTCTTAGCAAAAAGATAAAGCAAAGGAGAGCTCTTGAAGGCTAATAGAATCTATCACCTCCTAAAGAATGCAAACTGTATAAATATTCAGGTTTTAAAATAAAGTCCCCCAAAGCCGGCGTTGCAAACTGAGGTCAGCTTCGTCTGGCAGAGCCTTCTGTGCCATGTGGTGGTGAGTCTTGTGACCAGAACATCGTTGACATATAGACACAGTCTTTGCCTCTAGATTGTATATTGAAACCATGAAAGCAGAACTCCCATAGCTCAAGTTTATAGAAATACGTGACAATGTTTGAAGTAGTTTAGTTGAGACTAAAACAGTCTGACATCACAGCCTTGGGGAAGATGATGGAAATTTCTTAATTTCTATGGAAAATTGAAAAAAAAGCAAATTCTTTTCAGGTGTTCGACTGGCCACCCAAGTGCTGCTCTTGGGCTGCAGTTCTTTTCTGGTTTTGGACAATCACATGGAAATACGGAAACCCTGCTGAAGATGTGAGCCATGTCTTATAATTCCATATATCAGACTGTGAGGGTTACTTTCCATTTGCCCACCCTGCCTCGATTCATTCTCCATACTTCTCTGCTTTGCTTGGTGCCCAGGAAACTGATACCAGTGGATTGTTACCTGGGCTGCCCTCTCCTCTGACATCAGCTGGATTTGGCCAATAGGAGGCAGCAGCAGGAGATTGGAGGGCAGGAGGATTGAGAGGGCAGGTGCTGTTCCCCATAGGAGCTCCTCCTCCTTGCCTCCAGCTCTCTGTAGGCTCTTCCACACAGTTCCTTCCCATTGTCCCTTTTTGGCCAAGGTAAGAGGTCACAGTCTTCCACTCAAACTCCCTATGGATCCATCTGTTTTCTATAGGGACCCTGGGTGATAGGCAGACTTGCCCCTTAGCCTTAAGCTCCTGGCCAAGAGCTTCTGTGTCCCCATTGTAATTCGCATTTCGTAATACTATATTGACTGTGAAGAGGATAAATGAGCTAAGCTCATATTGGTAAGAACAGGAACAGAAAAGGTCATTTCTTTCTATCTTTCAAGCTTTTTTTTTTTTTGCATATTCCTTCCGATCATTTATTGGTGGTAAAAGGAAATAGTGCTTTATTAATTTTTCGTTTTTTCTGTTTCTGGACTGATTTCATCATCATTCCACTCATATTTTCATAGCGAGGTCAAACATTTATAATCTATATTGCATATGGTCAAACTCATGTTGTCTAGGTGTACCCATGGCTGCTTCTGGAGTTCCTGTTGTTTGGGTCATTTGAGAAGCTTCTTTCAGCTTAAAGTTGAGGCTTTCTTGGGACATGCCAGTCTTTCAGGGCTTCTCTGCCTGATTCCTTACAATCCTCATTTCTCTTCTCTGCTCAAGTTTATCTGTAAGTATAATGGGAAGTTTATACATCCTCATGGCAGTGCTTCAAGAGGCTTTGGTTCTATAACTGTGTCTGGGTTCACAGTGGTCTCTGCCTTGGGTTGATGATGTGGTCTGCTCCCTGGGTACCCACGTGTCTGCTCCCTGGGCACCCACTGGGCCACTCACATAGGTCCAATCCCATCTGGCCCCTTAGGGTATTGCTGATATCCTGGTGCTGCCCTTTGGTCATATAGTTTCTGACTTCTATTCTGACCCCTCTGCTGATCTCTTGAAACTTTCAGCCTCTCTGTACCTACCATTGGGACTTATAGGACCTCTAATGCTCTCCACACCAGTATATCAAGTATGGACAACTCAGAGTCGACCTGCAACCCATTTGTGTAGATGCCTACCTTAGCTCATAGGCTCCACATTGATATGGCACCCAGTTAAACCTGAGGCATTTGAAAGAGTGCTTAAAATGGTCCCAGTGTGTGGCCAGAGAAGTGAGGAACAAGCTGCCATGGAATGGGATAACCTTGACCTTTTTTTTAACCTATTGATGTTCTCAAAGGATTTTGAACTCAAGGTAGTAATCGGGCTCATGCCCCTGAATTCTTATTCCTTCTACTCTTCTTCTTCCCTTCATAGCTCTTCCTCCTGTACCCAGATTCATTCTTCACTTCCTCCTGAGTCATTCATGGGCCACTTGTTTGGGGTATTGGGTTTTATCTGCTTGGAAACTACAATAAAACTTGATATTTGAACTCTGCTCTTAATAGGTCAGAGGAACTTTGGCAGTTGGTAATCTCTATTTCTCAACCAAGACTGGCTTTCAAAATTATCACTTCTGTAGGAAGACTTAGAACTGCAGGACTTCTATGTGTTAATTCTCTCCTCCTTTCTTCCTTCCTTCCCTTTCTTCCTTCCTTCCCTCCCTTCCCTCCCTTCCCTTCCTTCCTTCCTTCCTTCATTCCTTCCTTCCTCCCTTTCTTTCCTCCCTCCCTCCTTTCTTCCTTCCTTCCCTCCCTTTCCTCCCTTTCCTTCCTTCCTTCCTTCCTTCCTTCCTTCCTTCCTTCCTTCCTTCCTTCTTTCCTTCCTTCCTCCCTTTCTTTCCTCCCTCCCTCCTTTCTTCCTTCCTTCCCTCCCTTTCCTCCCTTCCCTTCCTTCCCTCTCTTCCTCCCTTCCTCCCTCCTTCCTATCCTTCCCCCCTCTCTCCCTCCCTCCCTTTCTTTCTTTCCCTCAACAAATATTAAGTGCTCACTACATCCACACCATGCCTATTTCATTTGCAGGACAAAATAATGTCCATGGTGGTGTTTTGCAAGTGGCCTTACATACATACTGAGTGTGTTCCATCAAGGAGAATGGGACCAAAATCAAAATTACTGTCAGACATTTTGGTAGGATTTATTTTTCCTCCTAATAGCTAGATCCTGTGCATAATTTTAATTGGAGTCTGTAAATGTTTTCATTATATTATAGACACACAGATTTTATAAACATTTGTTTGAGTCCAAGAAATGAGAGAAGAGACAATCATTGGAATCTTCTGGGCGGGGAGGGGTTGGACAATGTAATTACAGAGTGCAATGATAGTAAATCAGTGTGTCATCTTCCTAGAGAAATGACGGCATGCTGGATATTTTGATGGTGAATCCATAGCATCTGTACCTCCTCCTCTTTCTGTGGTCACTGGTGGAGTTCAGACCCTCAGCTCCCTACTTGCCTGATAACATCAGCCTCACTAATTCTTCCTCTTCCAGCTGCCCATAATTCCCCACCAGTCTGTGCTCTGTTGTGTAACCAGAATCATCTCAGGGAAGAGGGTGGACCTAATTTTAGAATTTAGTTTGGCCCTTGTAATCAGTAAATTTTAAAGTTCCAGCCACATTTTTTAAAGCTAAGGGGGCTGCTATTAAGAGATGGATGACTCAGGAATGGACCATTTCTTATTCCCTGCAAGTTCTCAGGGATACAGTGTGAGAGGGAGTGAGGAAGAGGATGGATAAAAGACATTGCAAAATGGAAAGATTGGATACAGCCTTGAAAACTGAGAAACAGATAGGAAATTACATCTCTCCCACCTTTAGAGTTGACTAGTGCTGGAAATATCAGCCACTACTAAGGGTCAGGCAAGTAAAGGGAGTGAGTGCTGTGAGCTGCTTGCAGATCATACTCACTAGCAGGCCAGGGAGAGCCTGACTCATCCAAAGGGACCACCATTATTCAGCTCCAGCCAATGGAAATCTTACTTCTTTTTTTCCCACATATGCTCAAAATATGGGTCTTTATGTAAAATTTTATAATTTTTGTATGCCAAACTCTATGCTTGGATTTGGCCCTGTCTGGGGCTTCCAGTGTGTGATTTCTGGTTTAGAAGACTGTATCTGAGGGTCCTGGTGATGGTGATGGTGTTGGTGATGGGGCGTGTGTGTGTGTGTGTGTGTGTGTGTGTGTGTGTGTGTGTGTTTTGAGAGAGAGAGAGAGAGAGAGAGAGAGATTAAGCAGTTATCTTCTGGAAGATTAGGAGGGTTAAAGTCTATAAGATAAAAAGCCTGGAGTTCTCCCTCCATCTCAAAATGTTCCTTCTAAGTTCCCTTCAACCCTGCCTATTCCCCTCCCCCACACAGAGACAGACTATTCTGTGGGACATGGATGTGGAATTTCCTGTTCTCACCCCCTCGGAGCACTTTTGAGCTTACGTAACTCAGACTTGGAGAAATGTACCATTGAAGAACAGGCCATGACTTTTGGGGTACCACCAAACCAGGGTGGACATGGGGTGGTATTTCTAGAAGGTCTCACAGTGGGGATTAGAATAAGGAGTTGTTTTTCAGAGAAAGGTTGACCTGAGGGTTGCGTAGCAAGGGGAAGAAGTGGAGCTTCGTGGAGCTCCTCACTTGGGTTATAAGAAAACTCATATTAAACATACATGTGTGTTTCCCCCCCATGTGATGGCTCCAGTCTAATGGAAGAGACCAGTATTTAAACATTAATCCCCTAATTAATGAGGTAAGTGCAGAATGAGGTCCTAAGATTGTGTGTGGACAAAAGAGATTGACCTAGCCTGGAGTGGGGAGGGTAGGCATCAGAGGGAGCCTCTCCAAGAAGTGAACAGGAATCAGGAGGATGGGCGGGTTAGCCCTGGGGCAGAGGAGTGGGAGAGGGAGTGGGAAAATATTACAGATGGAGGGACCACTGTATGCAAAGGATGTGCTGGGAAGAAACGTGGGCATTCCAAGAACTGACAGGAGGTCAGAGTGGGCAATGAGTTGGGAACAAGGTGGAGCATAGTGGAGGATGACCTGGAGAGAGAGCAGGGCTTCACTGGGCAGGGATTTTTATCCCCTGAGCGAATAGAGAAGTTGAGCAAAGGTTTTAAGTAAAGCAGGCATGCAGTCAAAACTGCTATTACAAGGGATCATCCTGATTTCAGTGCAGAAAATAGATAAGAGCAGAAAGCAGAGTGAAAGGAGGGAAACCTTTGGAAGGTCCTTGAGGCTAATATTTTTTTGACTCTTACCGTGTGCCAGGTACTGTTCCACATTCTTTGCTTCATGAACATGTTAAATCCTCACATAGCCCTAGGAGGTAGGCATTATACCCATTTTGCAGGTGAAGACACAGAGGCATAGAGAGACTAGCTTTCCCAAGGTCAACCCTCAGGTGCAGTGCTTGGACCAGGGCAGTGTCAATAGAGATAGTGCCAAGGGATGGAAATGGGGTGTGCAAGCCAGGCATTGCCAGTGGAGATCTCCAGCTTCCTGGCTTTACACTGGAGGGTGGATGGAAGAAACACTCCTTAATATTAAGTAACTGAAGAGGGGCCAGTCACACCACTAGTCAGAGGAAGAAGCAGAATCCAAACTGGGCATTCTAGCTTTGAGGGGTTAGGCTTTGTTCAGTAACAAAAATTCAACTGAGTGATGTAAAAGATTGAATTGGCTTTGTTGAATGAGTCACGAATCGGGCCACATCCCATCTAGCAAAGAGAAAGGAGCTCCATGGAGCAGCACAAAAGGAAATGTTTTTAAAAGCAGATGGGGAGCAGAAGAAAAAGGAAGTTATTACCTTGTTTTAGGCAAACTTGCCCTCGTAAGGGGAACCGAAGGGGTCTATCAGTGAATTTCCTAGTGTTGACCAGGGAATTCTATGTTGACTGGTTAAAGATTGCATTCCCTGGGGAGGCTGGGACTGCAGTTTAGGTTAGGTATTAAGTTTTGGTTTGCTGATACAAGGCCTTTAACATAAGGAACTCCATGTTGGACCTGTGATTTTCTTTTCAGTGGCTCTCGACCAGTGCAATATGATACATCTTTTCCTAAGTATATTGTGGGAAGATGCAAGAGACATAGCATACTCTAAAGCCAAGAGCACAGTTAAAACCCGCACTAGAAATTTTTTTCTCTGGGGCACCTGGGTGGCTTAGTCAGTTAAGCATCTGCTCAGGTCATGATCCTGGAGTCCTGGGATTGAGACCCACATTGGGCTCCTTGCCCAGCAGGGAGTATGCTTGTCTCTCCCCTGTCTCATGGTCTCTCTCTTTCAAGTGAATAAATAAAATCTTTTAAAAAATTTAAAAAAAAATTTCTTTCACCCAGAGTCAGCTTGGACCACCAGCTGCCAGTCACCTTTCCCTGTGTGAAGGTGTAAGACTTTATTACTAATCCACCTTCCAGAGAGGACTAACATGATCCCAATATTATTTGGCCATTAGATGTGTGACTTGGGCACATAGCTTCTTCTTGTGTCTTACTTTTCCTTATCTCTGTCTAATTTCACCTTCTTTGTGGGATTTTTATAAGGATTAAATGAATCTGTCATCGGTCTGTATCTCAGAATAATATCTGATATATAGTAAGTGCTCCGGAAATGCTTGCTACTATTATTTCTGTTATTATTGTTGTCGATAGCATTAACATCAGTTTCTGCTTTGGTTGTGCTGGTTGCTTTAACATACCCTCCCCTTTCCTTGCTCTGTTTTCCAAGAATTATGTTAACTTTTGATTCTTGCACTCCCTTGCCCTGCCCAGCTCTGGATATTAGACCAGGACTCCTCGTTTTGTGGGAATTGTTTGTAAACTTTTGCATGTTGATCATCCCCAGTCTAAATGCCCTGAGGGAGGTCTGACATTGTGGCTGTAGTTCCCATCTAAACTGTCCAGCTATTTCAAGTGCCGTGATTCTCTCTGCACTTACAATCCATGCCAATGGTCATTTCTCCCTGGTTGCAGAAGTAATGCAACTACTTCTATGCAGAAGTAATGCACCTAATGCAACTATGCAACCTCAGTTCAATTTTATCCATTAAGGCCTGGATAAAATGCCTCCTCTTTTGTTCCTTATAATCCTAAATCCATTAGTTGATTGACTCCATAGGTGAAATCAAAGAGTATCCTTTACATGTAAGCACAGGGCCCTGTGGTGGGCAGGATAGAGGATGAAGATGCAAGGTTAAAATCTGGCTGACACAGTTTACACACTGGACAAGTGTGGAGAACGTGAACAAATATTTCAGAATAGAAGAACAGAGATAACACAATCTGCAACATTTGTCTCTTCCTTTTGTCTTTTCGAAGACAAAATGATGATGGGAGTAATAGTTCTCTGACATCTGTTGGGCTCTCTGTGTCAGGAACTTGAGGCTCCAGGCCTGTATTATCTCATTTGACCCTAAAAAGGCTATTATGGGGGCATTTGTTAGAATTCCCACTTAGAGACGCTAAGGGACTTTCCCAAGGTCACACAGCACTGAAATACTTGCAGCCTTAATTTGAATCTCATCTTGGAGGCCAGCAAAGCTTGCTTCATTTACTACTATTCTTTCCCATCAGCAATTCACTGATGGTAACGTTCTTGGTCATCTTCTCTAGTAGCTTCCGCAAAGTGTCCTTGATTTTTCACATACTTCCCTCCCCCGTGGAATGATTTCTTCACCCTTCAGTGACTTAATATATATTCATTACATATTTACTCTGACTTAATTAGTTCCTAAGAATTTCTCTATTTACAGGAAGTGATCTAAATAGGTCGGAGTTCCTTGAGTGGCTTCCTTTAAATGAATTCTAGCAACCACTAGGAAGAGACGGTTGCTTAAGAACAATGTTTACAAACTTTCCTCCACCAATCCAACTGAAGGAACAAAATAGAAGTTTTTGAAAGTAGGCAGAAAGAAAGGGAAGGAGGAAGGAAGGAAGGAAAGAAAGAAAGGAAGGGTACGCTAGTAGTACTCAAAGAGTGAATACAGTCTAACACCCATAATCTTAGAGCATCATCTAGAAACCAGAGGAATGGACCACAGAAGGAATCAACACATTAGTATCAATACCTTATCCACACCAAAAACTATATGGAGAGAAGATGGTAGAAGAAAGATGATTTAAAAAAATCTCACTATTCTGTCCAACACCGTGGGAAGTGACTTAAGGAGAAGGAAGAGGCAATCTAGGTGAAAAAATTAAACCAGTGAACTAACATGAAACAACAAACATAGTGGTCACTTTGGAATGGAGGTTCTCCCCAACCAGCATTGCTTAACTTCCAAGTTAAGAGAGACTGGAAAAAAAAACTCACTCAGAGAAAACTGCTAGAATTTGCTGAGTTGTTTTCACCTAGATGGGAAAAAAGCAGGCACATCCTACAGAGCTAATTATCTCTAACAATAAACTGACATGCATCAGAATTGAAAGATGAAAGAATGAGGAATAAAGCAAATAAAGCAAGTATGCATGGGTGAGACCCACAGTCTCCTCTGTGTTGAAGTGTTCATTAATGGTACCTATCACCACTGGACATACCACCTGGCTGGTAGGGAAGTGGAAGTGGCTTTGGTTTAGAGAAGAGGCAGTGACCTGGGAGAGGATATGTCTACAATGGACTCCAGCAGAAATGAACACATGATGACAATTTCTAAGTTAGGACAAAATTCCCAGACATAAGGGCAAAGACACGGGATATTTCCAAAGCTAGATGGGGGAAATATTAGCACAGGACTTTTTTTTCTTTTTTTTACAACTTTATAATACAAAGTAATGGAGACAAAATTTACCTATTATAAATGTTGATGGCACCAGATAATCCTCCCTCTGCTTCTCTTCTCTCCACCACCAACTAAGGAATGATAAAGGACATTTCCACATTATAGAAAGTCTACACAGAGCTTCCTACCATAAAGATGAATAGCATGAACAGAAGCCACAGTGGCAGCCATGTACAAATACTGTGAGTGTCCCCACCCCTTATACCCACATAAGAAATGCAGCATGCAAAAGGTTGATATAAAAAATCCATTCCTATTCTTAAGCTCGGCTAAATTGTCATTCAGATATAAAAGGCAACAGTCTGGCATGTTCACATAATCAAGGACTCAGAGAATATAATTCACACGAGAGGAGGTTTTTAGATAAAATATAGGATTCCCAGTAAAATGTGAATTTCAGATAAACAATGAATAATATTTTAAGATAAGTGTGTCTCACATATTGCATACTATATGCTTACATGAAAAGAATTATTCATTGTTTATCTAAAATCCATATTCCTCTTGGAGCTTTGTAATTTTGTTGGCTAAGTCTGGCAACCTCAATACAAATAATTTTGAACCATCTATTTTATGAGGAAATTTAGCCACTTAAGTGCTAAGTCGATGGGGAAAAAAAGGAAAACTTGTAAACTTTTGGACTCTGAAAGCACTATATGAACGTCCATTCTATTTTAAAGTATAGATCCAAGGGGGTAAAAAGTCAGAATTATGATTTCAGAAAAAAATATAAATACCATTCACCTTGAATACACTGTCAATATGCATATGTAAATGTGTATGTATATGTAATATGTTAAAAGTCTCAGGTATTCTGACATAAATTTGGAGGAGGAGGAATGAGCTGTGGAGATAACAAGTGAACTAATTTTCTTAACTTGCACAGCAAGCAGCTATTAGATGCTGCTCTATTAAAGTTGATGATTGAAGAGTGAGCCTCAGAGGGGAGTCATAGCTTGTGACTGGCTTGGGCTCCCAGGTCAGGAAAAGTCTAAGCCATTGTCTGAGGGTGCATTTGGATACAGAACATCAAGACCGTTTCAATCTGACTTCACCAATAAATGAGACGTGTTGACTCACACAACTACAGGGTGACACTTTGTGAGCATAGTTGTGACTGGTTGACTCAGGGGCTCAACTATATGCTCAGGGATTGGTATTTTTGCTTCCTTTGCCTTTTATTCCTTGACATCAGCTCTGTGCTGGGTAGGAGACTGCCAGGCATGGCTGCAAAATGTCTGTCAACAACATCTGAGATAATATGCTTTCTCAGCCAAGGATCTAGAGAGAACGTCATTGCCTTCAGGTCTTTCAAAAAAGTGAAGAACTATTTTTGTTTGTTTGTTTTTTTCCTAGAAGCTCTCAGAACCCACCCACCCCCACCCCTTGTATCTCATTGGCATAAATTGGGTCATATGTGCCATTTCTCATGGTGAATGTAAAGTTGGTTGATTTAGGTGTGAGTCACAGGCCCTCCTCCTGGAACTGGAGACAACTCTCCCTATACCTGGGCTGTGCTGGTGAGGAGTGGGTTCATAATGAAATCTAAGGCTATTACCAAGAGAATGGCAAACAGACTTGGAAGAAGCATACACATGTCCAACGTAAGTGCCATAATCAAGATTATCTTGGAAATCTGTACAGAAGGTGCCTCGTTGACAATCTGTTGTCTTCCTGCAAGTTCACCTCAGCAAACTTTCTTACCTGCCTTAAAATATGGCTTTTTCTTTCTTAGGCCCCAGAAACAAACCCTGGTTTGCCTGTTTTTTGGACCCATGTACATAAGGAATGAATATCCAAAAATACTAGCTGCCAATCTAGCATGATGGGGTCAGCAGACTGTGCCCTCCCACGACATGCTCCTGGGGCATATGATCATTGAATAGAAAGTAGGTAGAGTGATCTTCAGTATTTAAATGATTCTTGATCTTTCTCTCTTCGAGGAGCATGTCTAATACGGTAATTTAAGGGAAATACACTGAAACTTATGTTTACTATCTAAAGTTATAACCCCTATAGGAACTAGGGGGAAAAAAAAGAGTATAAACCTTAAAATTTATCCGAAAGAAAGAATCTGTTGTTGTTGTTGTTGTTGTTGTTTTTAGAGAAGAAACAGAGACCAGAAAGCAAAAGATATTAAAAAAAAAAAAAAAAAGCCAATGGTGAGTTAAAAGCAAAATAGAAAGTAAAGTAAGAAAGCTTAAAAACAAAAAAAAAAAAACAAAAAAAAACCAAGAGAATGGTACTTTATAATGTGGTAACTGTCACAAATTCAGTCCATAGGATCGATACACATAAAGCAACCCCTGAATAAAGAGAGGGAACATTAGGCAGAAACACACAGGGTGACATGCAACTTTCCCTCATGCCTTTCAACACATGACATAGCTATAAACAGAAAGGAGTAAGCATATAGTGAATCTAACTAATGTAACAAGGATAATCTAATAAATGTAGAACAAACTCCAGATCCTGATGAAACAGAAAATAGGCATTTTTTCAAAGTGCCATGATGATATAGTAGGACATTTAAAAAAACACAATAAATTCGAATAAGTAGAAATAATACAGACCTCATTCTCTCATCTACATTGTAATAAAGCATAAAATTGCAAAATAGAGTCAAGCAAACAAAAATCCCAAGTACTTAGTGGTAAAAGAGAAAAAAAGAAAAGAAAAAGTCTTAAGATACTTTTGGATCAATGAGAAAATTCAAAGCAAAATTGCAAATTTTCTTAAATAACCATGAAAAACCAGGGAAGAAAATACTATTATGGATAAAGGGGACATTCACAGTCTTAAATACATCATAAAAAGTAAAATGAGAATTTGGCATTCAAATCATGGAGTGGGAAAAAAAAATTGGGTCTAGTAAATAAAACCAGTATGTGATAGGCAGTTAAACAATTAAACAGATAAATCTATACTAATTAAGTTAAAAAGGAGCAAGGACAAATATGCAAATTTAGAAATGAGACAAGTGAAACAAATATAAATGTGTTGTTAATGAAACCTAAGAGGATGCATTTTTAAACTCCAGGCAACGTTTGAAAACCTGATATAAATAATGATTCTCTGCCCCGAGAGAATATAGAAACAACCAAAATTGACCCTGAAAGAGAGAAAATCCAAATAGAACCAATAATCATGGACAAAATTGAAAAAGGTTTTCAAGGTCTATGTTCACAAGAAGGATCAAATCCAGATAGTTTCACAAGGAAATTCTCTGTACCTTTCAATGAGTAGAAAGATCCAATACTGTTATCATTTCAGAGTGTAGAGAACAGGGAAAAAAATAGTTTTCAAATATTTCTCAAAGCCATTGTAACATGGTAAACACACACACACATGCACAATAAATGACAACTCTGGGAACAGTATCAATTACATTCGGGCAGAACTTTTCATAGCATGTTATTAACAAATATAATTTACCAATAATGTCATAGAATCCCCTGTTAACTCCATTTCATTCTGGGAAAATGAGGATGGGATCCATTCTAGAGAATTTATTGCCATTGAATTAGCATTTTAACTGGTCAGAGGGGGAAAGCATATTATCAGAATGATTAATGGCTAAAATATATTTGATAAGAGGACTGTACATTTTTAATGAAGGATCCTTGGTAAGAGAGTAGTAGAGGGATACTTTCTTACTATTTTATATCCACTCCCATCCCCTGTTCAAATCCAGCCAAATGCCTAAAGGAGAAATTATAGAAGAATACCCTTTTTCATGGGGATTAAGGTCAGGAACAGAAATGAAATCTTTCATCTTGCTCCCTTTAGTTTAACATTGCTCCAGAAGCTGAAGGAAAATACAATTAGATACAAAAACAAAATGATGAGGAGACACTTAGCAAAATTGCTCTTTGAATATTGGACACCCAGAAAACCCAAGAGAATCAATCAACATGACACCTCTTAAAAGTAGATAATTTGAATATATCCAAATCAAAGGCATGTGATAGCTGTTGAGGAGATACACGAGTGTTAATAAAAATGATAATAGCACTAATGTTTTTGAAGTGCTTCCTGTGTGCAAAAACTATGAAATTAAATGAGTTAATACATGCAAAGTGCTGAGAACAGTATGTAACTGTTAGCTATCGCTGTTATTAAAACTAAACCTAAAAGGAAATGTGTATGGCCGAGATGAAGAAAACTTTAGAATTCTTACCAAAGGATATAAAAGCTTTTCTTCTTTTATTTAATACAATTCAATGTCCACAGATTCTTGTGACGTTGTCTGAGCATTTAATGAACATGAATAGCAAATCACTGGAAACGCTAGCTCAAGTGGTTTGCCATGACTCAGAGCCCTGGCAGGGAGGAAATGAGGAAGCTTCACATGAGTCAAGAGCTTATGATGACCGCACATTTTCACGACCAAGGAAATGTAATTAAGTGGAAGAACAAAACTTCTGTGGGTATCTGATTGCTTTTTAACCAATTGACAGTTAAGTCAAGAGGAAGCCAAACTTTGGGGACCAGTGTTTCCTATGTTCAGTAGACTTTTAAGACTGCCATTTCTATTTTTCGCTTCTGTGAGATTTCATTGTTGGCTTAACTCTGAAAGACTATTTTGTAATGTATAAAATTCAGTACTACAACCTTGAATTTCTAAATTTCGTCAAGATTGTTCCAAGTCGGAGTGCCTGGGTGACTCGTGGTTGAGCATCTGCCATTGGCTCAGGTCGAGATCCCAGGGTCCTGGGATTGAGTCCTGCATCCGGCTCCCTGCAGAGAGCCTGCTTCTCCCTCTGCCTATGTCTCTGCCTCTCTCTCTGTGTCTCTCATGAATGAATAAATAAAATCTTAAGAAAAAAAAAAAAAGATTGTTCCAAGTCTATTGTAGCATGGTACTTTAAGTCTTTTTTTTTTTTTTGCTTAAAAATTATTTCAGAATTCCCTACTCCTCACCTCCCACTACATTTCAGTATTATGAAATTTGATTAATTACTTAGATTTAATTAATCAGAGACTCAACATTTAATTCTAAAACCCAACAAAAGAATACCATTTTAAAATAATCCCATTTAACATCTATTGAATTTATACATTTTATATAAGATAAAAACAGTAAGACATTAGTTTTTGCTGGAACTGTTACTGAGCCCCTTGGCTACATTCTCTTGGTAACCTGCCATCTTGATTCTGTGTCATCAGTGTCTGTGTGGTGGTGGCCTTGTCATCAAAGTGATGGCTCACCAGGACAAACTTCAAATAATCTGAGTGACTCAAAAGTGTTGAAGTAGTTTAGGTCTAACTCCCAGATCCAGCCTCAAGAAGAGTTTGAGGAAGCAGCAATACACTATAGAGCTATACTTTACCTTCATAAAATTGTGGAAGAAAGCTAAATGCTCAACTTGCCATTATTTTCATTAACATTTGCCCTATGAGATTTCTTTTAAATAATAGGCTATTTTTAAGAACTTTTTAAGTTCAAGGCAAAATTGAGTGGAAAGTACAGAGCCTTCTCACATAATCCCTGGCCACACATATACACAGTCTTCCCCACCACCAACATCTTCTACCCGAGAGGTATCTTTGTTACTATTGATAAACCTACATGGACACATCATTACCACCCAAAGCCTACAGTTTACATTAGGATTCACTCTTGGTATTATACACATTCTGTGGGTTTTAACAAATGTTTAATGCCTTGTAGCTATCATTATAGTACCATACACATAGTTTCACTGCCCTAAAAATCCTTTGTACTCTTGTTGATTCATCCCTCCCATTCCCCTGAACCCTGATGTTTTTACTTTCTCCAGAGTTTTTCCAGTAACCCATACAGTATCGTATAGGATTTTTCTTTCTTTGGATTTATTTATTTATTTATTCATGAGAGACACAGACAGAGAGGCAGAGACACAGGCAGAGGGAGAAGTAGACTCCCTGCAGGGAGCCCGATATGGTACTTGATCCCAGGATCCTGGGATCATGACCTGAGCCAAAGGCAGATGCTCAACCACTGAGCCACCCAGGCATCCCTCGTATAGTATTTTTCTGACTGGCTTTTTCACTTGCTTATACACATTGAGGTTTCTTCTATTGCCTTTTATGATTTGAGAGCTCATTTCTTTTTTCATTTTGAGTAGTATTCCATTGTCTGGATGTACCATAAGTAATTTATCCATTCCCCTACTGAAGAAGATCTTGGTTGCTTCCAAGTTTGGGAAATTATTAATAAAGTTGCTAAAAGCATCTACATGCAGGTTTTTGTGTTGACATAAGTTTTCAGCTCATTTGGGTAAATATCAAGGAATGTGATTGCTGGATCGAATGGTAAGAGTCTATTTAGTTTTGTGAGAAACTGCTGACATGTTTCCAAAGTGACTGTACCATTCTGCATTCCCACCAGCAATGAATGAAACTTCCTGTTTCTTCATGTCTTCGCAGCAGTAGGTGTTGTAAGTGACCCAGATTGTGGTCATTCAAATAGATGTGCCTAATATCTCATTGTTGTTTTACTTTGCAATTTCCTGATTACATAAGATGTTGAGTACCTTTTCATATGCTTATTTTCCATCTATATCTTTTTTTTTTTTGATAAGGTGTTTGTTAAGTTTTTTGACTCACATTTTAATCATGATGTTTATTTTCTTATTGTTGAGTTTTAACAGTTCTTTGTATATTTTGGATAACACTCCTTTTTCAGATATGCCTTTTGCAAATATTTTCTCCCAGTCTATGGTTTGCCTTCTCATTCTCTTACCAATGTCTTTCACAGAGCAGAAATTTTAATTTTAAGGAAATCTAGCTACTTAATTTTTTCTTTTGCAGATTGTACATTGTTGGTGTTGTATCTGAAAAGTCATCGCCGACCCCAAGATCTTCTAGATTTTTGTTCCATGTCATCTTCTAGGAGTTTTATAATTTTCTAATTAGGTATGTATCCATTTTTAATTTTTTTTTTTGTGACAAGTATAAGATCTGCATCTAGTCTCATTTTATTTGCATGACGACATAGTGTTTGTTGAAATTTTGTTGCAAGTTTTGTTCCCTTTTCCTACATGGTTTTTATTGTTCCTATTCATAATGTGATTGTTAACATAATTTTTCCAAGGAGCTACAGAATGTGAGATGAAATCTTAGTGCTTCAACCTATTTATTTATTTATTTATTTATTTATTCATTTATTTATTTACAGATGATAAAATAGAACCTTTGAGGGATAAAGTGACTTGGCTCAAAGTTTATTAATCTTCTATCTTCACTGGGCTCAGGCTGTAGTAAGATCTAAATTTGCCATTCTCTCTGAATATCTCTGATATGGAGCAGAGTGACGGAGGATCAGAAATCAGCAGGGTGGGGAGGCGGAGGAGAAGCAGCCGCAGGGAGTAGGCAAGGAGCTAGAGAATTCACAGAGTTTTATAAACTTTAAATTCCCAACTACTACACTATAATTCTGTCTTGGGAGTCCATTTTAAGGAAGTCATTTTGGTGAGTTGGATGAGGTCCATGGAAGATGTGTCTTGACATCTAATTTGTGTGTTATAGTGAGATGCCATTAAGATTCTCACAGCCTCTTTGGAATGTGGGGAGGGAGGATGTGTTTATTTTATAATTCCACAGTTAATGCTTCTAGTGTCTAGAAGCTTCCACTCATTCATTCACTCATTCACTCAAACACATTTGATGAATGCTTATATCTATTTTGTACAACACACCATGTTAGATGTTTTGCATTTAAAGTTGAATAATTCAAATCTTGAATTAAACCATTAAGGTAAAGAAATCAATTAAGAACGCTTGCTTTTTTAATTAGCTTGTTTTATGTTGATTTAGAAGACCAGTGAACTGAAAAAAAATAACTTTTGCTTAGAAATTCAGTGCCCATGTAGAGTCATCCAGAGAGAACTTTAACATAGCAATACCTCTTCTAGGTATTATCCTAAAGATACACTTGCACATGTCCAAAAAGTTGTATAAACAGGATTATTTTTGCATCATTTTTATAGTGAAAAAAATGTTCAACTGAATATTCAGTAATGGAGTACAGGTTAAATAATGTATGCACAATGGAAAATTATGCATGTGTGAAACAGAACCAGTATATTTTTGTATGCTAGAGAATTATCTCCAAAAGATGTAGATACTATGTATCTATCTGTCCATCACCTCTAAATTCACATTTTTTTAAAAGATTTTATTTATTTATTAATAAGAAACAGAGAGAGAGAGAGAGAGAGAGAGACAGGCAGAGGGAGAAGCAGCTCCACGCAGGGAGCCCAACGTGGGACTCAACCGCGGGTCTCCAGGATCAGGCCCTGGGCCGAAGGCGGCACTAAACCGCTGAGCCACCCAAGCTGCCCTAAATTCACATTTTGAAAAACTTCAAATACACAGAAAGGTTCTAAGAATTTTAAAGTAAATAGATCATATAATTTTCACAAAGACTCACTGTTAATTATAGATCCCCCCAACTGTGGAACTGTTTGAAAATAAATTGTAGACATCATGATATTTGTCCCTAAATACAAAGCCACATCATTACCCACCCAAGAAATTTAGCATTGAAACAACAGTATCCTCTAATATACTGTTATCACAAAATTCTTGTTCATACCTCTTTTTGGGAAGATCGAGGGTTTAGAATTTGGTTGTCATGTCTCTTTAGCTTCTGTGTGTCTAGGTAAGTCCACCTGCTGTTTTATGATAATGTTATTTTTGAAGAATACCAGCCAGTTGTCTTGTAGAAATTTTCATAATCTGGATTTTTCTATGTCCTCATAAGTAGACTCAGGTGAAACATTTTGTCAAGAATACTACAGAGGTGCTCTCAGTGATGCAGAGGTTGCTCATTTAGGTAAGATAATGGCTGCCAGACTTGGCCATTGTAATTCCCTTGTCCATTGTATTTAAGAACACATCTGTTTTGGGTTGAAATGTGTCCCCCCAAAATTCATATGTTGAAGCTCTAACCCCCAATACATCAAGATGTAAGTGCATTTGCCGTAGGGTTGTAAAAAACGTGATTAAGTGAAATGAAGTCATATGGATAGGCTGTACTCCAATTTGACGTATAAGAAGTATCCTTATAAGAAGAGGAGAATAGAACGCAGATAGAGACACCAGGGACAGGCACACATAGAGAGAAGGCTATGTGAAAAGAAGCAAGAAGGTGGCCATCTGCAAGCCAAGGAAAGAAGCTTCGGGAGAAACCAACTCTGCCAGCATCTTGATCTTGGACTTGTAACCTCCAAAGTGAGAAAATAAAAATCTGTTATTCAAGCCTCCCAGTCTGTGATACTGCGTTATGGTGGTCCTAGCAAGCTCATACAACATTGGGGTGTGTTAATTTGGGACCATGTGAATACGCTCACAACATTTCACTCAGTGGAGTCTGATTACTACTTCCTGAGGTCTTATCAAAGCTTATTTATTTGAATTATAAAGTCTTAGATTTACTCCAGCTTTTATACTTGACTGGCTGTAGTCTCTGTTGATTCTGGCCTGAATCAGTTAGTACATTGGAGGTGACAAAAATCATCATTTTCAAAATCCACGAGTCCTAATCTTATTACCTAATGTTCTTCTGAGAGAAGTCTCACCTTCCCTTTTTTTTGACTGTATTATACATAAATCAATTTTTAAAATTCAGTATAGGGGCGCCTGGGTGGCTCAGTGGTTGAGCATCTGCCTTTGGCTCAGGTCATGATCCTGGGGTCCTAGGATCGAGTGGCCTCAGGGAGCCTGCTTCTCCCTCTGCCAATGTCTCTGCTTCTCTCTGTGTGTGTCTCTCATGAATAAATAATTAAAATCTTTAAAAAGAAATTCAGTATATTAGCAGCCATTATCACTACTTTTTGATGCTATAATGACTCCAAATGTGACCATTGGAAGCCCCTTCAAGTTGGCTCCTGTGTCAGCATTTGACACAACATGTCAGCATTTCCTTGCTTTCCAACACAATGATAAAATGTTCCAGCACCATTTTGTACTTTCATTGTCTTTGACCTAGAAAGAACCATTTCCCCAAGATTCCCTGAGTCCTTTCAGTGGGGAATAGAATTCAGAAACCAAGATCTGGGCAATCACACGGTGTGCTCATTGCTTGTAGGGTGGTTACAATTCTAGACCTTTTTCAACGATAAAGCTAGTTCATATTAATACTCCTCTGGCAGCTCCGGTGGCTCAGCGGTTTAGCGCCACCTTCAGCCCAGGGCCTGATCCTAGAGACCCAGGATGGAGTCCCACGTCGGGCTCCCTGCATGGAGCCTGCTTCTCCCTTTGCCTGTGTCTCTGCCTCTCTCTCTCTCTCTCTCTCTCTCTCTCTGTGTTTCTCATAAATTAAAAATAAAAAAAAAATACTCCTCATTTGTCCTTGTCTTCTCAGGCTGCCATAACAAAAAATATCACAGACTGCTGGCTAAATACCACAGACATTTATTTCTCAGAGTTCTGGGGGTTAGAAACCCAAGATCAAGGTATCCGCCAATTCAGTAACATCAAGAGGACCCTCATCCTGGGCTGCAGATGGCTGTCTTCTCACTGTGTCTTTACATGGTGGAGAAGGAGCAAGCTCTGTTCTTTCTTCCTCTTCCTGTAAAGACACTCATCCCATCACAAGGGCCCACCCTCACCACCTCATCTAAATTCAATTAGCTCCTGAAAGCCTAATCTTCAAATACCAACACATTGGGGGTTAGGCTTTTAACACATGAATGTGCGCATGTGTGAGGGGGACAAAAAACATTCTGTCCTTAACATCATTTTAATCCAACAACATTTCTCCTATTTTTACTTCCCTTCTCTCATAAGACAACCCTAGATTCCCAACTATATACATTTATTTTTTACTATTCTACTGTACACTCGAAATAGCATCATAAGAACTACCCTTGTACCATCACCAAACAGCAAACAGCCCAGGTAACATCCAGATTTCTTTACAGTTCTTATCCTTAAAACATGCCCCACCCCTCAAAGGTGTGGGTCCAACAGTTACTGAAATTCCTTCTTTTTTGTTTTTCCCCTTCTCTGTACTTGCATGATAGCAACTTGAGTTCCGGTTATCTCATTGGTCTTTCAAAACTTTGCACTCATCACTGCATTATTACCCACTGAAAGAAAATAAGCATTTTGAAAGGAAATCGTCCATTTTTGTTTCTGCGCACCATTACGCGGATGCTGTGATGCCTTCACGGAGCCACAACTGATAGGATTTCATCTGATCCCAAGAAACACCCAATTAGCGTTACCTTGACTTCTTACCGTGGCCTCAACTGGTGAATCATTCAAGCATGGAGGCCACATTTTCCGAGCCATTTGAATCACTTCCCCAGGATGTTTCCATGAGCCATCAGAGCACATACTTGAGCAGTGTCTAGATGTACTTGTTAAGTTTCTTAGGAATTTTTTTTAATGATTCAATGCATTCTCTCTCCGAGCTGCATATTGTCACTTTCAACATTCAGCAGATGTATTTGGCTTATGTGCAGTTTTTGCTTCTCACAGATGGAGAATTTTTCATTCTTTTGGCTCTGCCTGGTACTAGAGGCATTGTCAGTGAAATGTTCTCTGTGGACTTCAACATCACTGTTGCAGCTTCTTTTCTGATAATAAGTAATAATCCGTGGGGATTATTATTCCCTTTAAGTGCCCTGTGGTGTTGCTGCTCTAATGATAAGCTGATCATTTTTTTATATCTGTGGGCGTGTGTGCACCTGCTTATGTTTCATTACAAGGGCAATTGCTTACTATTCGCCGTTCTAGAATCCAGGAATCCAAGTTATTTAACGAACACAGAGGAATAAAGCCCAGAAACCTCCCCCGGGGGTAGAAGATACTTGCTAGTAGCAGGGTGGTACAGTGATGTAAACAGAAAGAACCTCATATCAAGAATCAGGCCACCTGTACCTGCAAACCATTTTTGATTCTGTTTTTTTACTAATTCACACGTGCCCTCACTCATTTATTCAACAAATATTTATTATCAACTCTGTGCAAGGTCCTCTTTTGCATGACCTTAACCAAGCCACTTAACCTTCCAAGACATGTATTCATTTTTAAAAATAGATTTGCTTTTTTTTTTGGAGCAGATTTAGTTTCACAGCAAAATGGAGTGGAAGGTACAGAGATTTTCCATGGATCTCCTGCCCCCACACATGCACAGCCTCCCACACTGCCAGCTTGCCCACCAGAGTAGTATATCTGTTACAGCTGATGAACCTGTGTTGGCACATCATTATCATCCGAAGTCCACAGTTTACTTTAGGGTTCACTCTGGGTGATGTATGTTCTATGGGATTGGAAACATTTATAATGGAGTGTATTAATGATTATAATATCATACAGAGTAGATTCACTGCCCTAATCATCCTTCTCTCTCCCTGGCAAGAGCTGATCATTTTCCTGTCTCCATAATTTTGCCTTTCCGAGAACGTCATATAGTTGGAAATCACACAACATGAACCTTTTCAGACTGGCTTCTTTCACTTAGTCATATGCCTTGAAGTTTCCTCTGTGTCTTTTTCATGGCTTGATAGCTCATTTCCTTTTAACCCTGAATGCGGAATAATATTCTATTGTCTGGATGGACCACAGTTAGTTTATCCCTTCACCAACGGAAGGACATCAGTTTTGGAAGGTCTGAATAAAGCCTCTGTAAACATCCATGTGCGAGTTTTTGTGTTGACATCAGTTTTTAGCTCATTTGGGTAAGCACCAAGAAAAGTGAATGTGGGATTGTCTGATACGAGTACATTTACTTTTATATGAAACTGCAAACCTGTGTTCCATTTTGCATTCGTACTAGCAGTGAGTGAGAGTTCCTGCTGCTGCATGTCCTTGTCAGCATTTGATGTTGTCAGTGTTTTAAATTTTGGCCATCCTAATAGGTGCAGTGGCATCTCACTGTTGTTTTAATTTGCAGTTTCCTAGCGACTTATGATGTTCAACACCTTTTTATATGCTTATTTTCCATCTGTACAGATCTTCTTTGGCGGGGTGTCTATTAAGGTCTCTAGTGCATTTGTTTTTTTAAGATTTATTTGTTTCAGAGAGAGAGAGAGAGAGAGCACAGGAACGGGAGGGGCAGAGGAAGAGTGAGAATCTCAAGCAGACCCTGTGTTGACCATGGAGCATGACATAGGGCTCAATCTTATGACCTTGAGATCATGATCTGGGCCAAAACCAAGATTCGAATGCTTAATTGACTGTGCCAACGAGCCGCTCTTGGCCCATTTTAGAGATCATGCTATTTATTTTCTTAGTGTTGAGTTTTAACATTTCTTTGCATATTTAGGATAGTAGTAGTTTTCCAGTTATGTCTTTTGCAAATATTTTCTCCTAGTCTGTGGCTTGTCTTCTTGTTCTTTTGACAGTATCTTTTGCAGAGAAGAAATTTTTAATTTTAATGAAGTCCAGTTTGCCAATTCTTTCTTTCATGGACTTATATTCATTTTATACAGTGAGGCTGGTATTACCTGATATGCATATCTTACAGGTGTGTGATTGGTGTGGTATGAAAGTATGGGGTTTTTTTCCCTTCTCTGAGACATGTGATGGTGGTGTGTGTTTGCATCCCCCCAGATTCTAACATGATTACATGCCTTATTTTAGTCATTGGAACTATGATATGTGCTTTTCCTAGTGTAAGATGTAGGGCCAATATGAATGTCTCATTTTCTTTTCTCACAGATATGGGCAATGTTCCATAGAGTGGACACTGCATCATCAGGGGGCCCAGAGTGAGAAAGATATTGGAACAGAGCCCCTAGCCCATCTGCAATGAATACATAGCATGAGTAAGAAACAAATCTCTGCTACTTTAAACCACTGAGAATTTCAGGATTACTTGTTTCCTCAACATCACCTAGCATATCCAGTCTGTTACAAAGTATCAGAAAGTTGTGATAAGTTCATTAAAGCATATTGTAGACTGTGAGATGAGGGAGTGACACTGGGCTCATGCTGGTTATAGACAACAAGGATGGATAGTCCACAGCAGATCCTGTACGGACATGGCCAAAGAGCAGAAGGGAAGAGTGGGTCTGGGCTCATCTGAGGCACTGCCTCTGGATGGTGGTCCTGACAGGTGAGGTCATCTCAGTGTATAGACCATGCTCATCACCAATGGGGGCTTACAGCCTAATTCTTGAGGGCGTGACACAGCATGGAACTCCACAGAGGGCAAGAGGAAGGATTAGTGGAAGTTCTGCTTTCTTTCATCTTTAGAAATGGAATGCTTTTCATCCCAAAGAAGCCCCCTCAGGCCTGATGAGTAGGAACAAAGAGCCATGGCCTGAAACTACATACTGTGCTTCAGATCCCGAGGAGCTCAGCATTTGGTGGGTGTGCTTCTGAGTAACGAGATGGGAAGAGAGAGCATATTTCTTAAGCACGTACTATGTGCCAGGCACCATACCAGGCTTTCTGTTGACACATTAGCTTTGAACCTTAATACCAACATTTGGATCCCTTGGAAGATGCATCTCAAAGCAGTTAAACACTTATCAAAGATCTTGTCCAATAAAAAAAAAAAAAAGAAAAAAAAAAAGATCTTGTCCAGTGAATGATCAAGCAGGATCCAAAGTCAAGTCTGGGCGACTCTAATGCCTTGAGCTTCTTTTGGCTGATCCCATTCCTCCTCCTTCTCCAGGCCTTTTTTTTTTTTATATTCTAAAAAGTGGAGACCAAAATGGAAATTGAGGTCCTCAAGGAGGCCCTCCCATCCAGAGAAAATAATTCTTCCCCATTTAAATAATTAACATACCGTGCTCTGGAGCATTATTTCAATTCTGACCCTCAGGGGTTCGAATTTGCCTCCCTGGAACAGAATGCCGAATGAATGCAGATGACAGCCCTGGAACGTTTCTCCAGATGTTGCAGAGACACTACTGGCAAAATGAAATGTGATAACAAGGATGACGAATTTGTCCATGACCTCACGGTGGTTCTGCTGCTGTGTGCGAAGCTATGTTCTGGGACCTCTGTGGACCACAAGGGCCAATGAACACCCGGTCGGAGGTGAGACCCTATGGTCCTATTTCCCCGGAGGGACTCGGTGTGGTGGTGTTATTCAACACAGAAGGGACCAGACTAAACTGTACTCACTCATAAAGATAATCATACAAACTTCTGCTAGACGTCTCGGACAGTGCGCCAACAAGCATTCTTCAGGGTCAGGTTTGTCCGCAAAGTGTTGCCTGATTTAACAATAATAATAAAATTGACGAGGAGGAGAGAGGCCTGCGGATGCTAAACTCCTTCGTCTGTGAGGCCAGTGAAGTCCTTAAAACAAAATATCAACAACAACACAGCAGACACTTGCGCTTGGAGCCTCTGAGTGGCTTCTGACTTCTTGGTAATTCTGTAAGTGCTCCTAAGTTAAGTTGAGGGCCGAGCAAGAGAGAGAGAGAGAGAGAGAGAGAGAGAGAGAGAAAGAGAGACACACCAACAACCACAAACAGAAACCTTTTGGAAGAGCCTAAAGATCCAGCAATGGCATGTCTCCCATTTTCCATCTTTTATTTAACTCCTTTGAACTCCCACTAATTTCCAGGCAACACTTTGGAATTCCATTTTTAGCGCTGCCTTTTGAATTATTATCCCCCCCCCCCCCCGCTGTGGTGTACAAATCTGTTACAGAGCTGGCCTCCCTTTATCATTAAAATTTTTTTTTTCCTTCACTATTGAATAACGTTCATTGGCAGAATGATTTAAAATTACAGGCCTATTTGAAGAAAGTGATCTGTAGCCCCAGCATTCAGAGACAATCACTATGAAGTGTTGGGTGTATTTTTAGCCAGGATTTTTTCTAAGTGTGAACATACTTTTTTTTCTTTTCTTTTTTCTCTTCTTTCTTTCTTTCTTTCTTTCTTTCTTTCTTTCTTTCTTTCTTTCTCTTTCTTTCTTTCTTTCTTCTTTCTTTCTTCTTTCTTTCTTTCTTTCTTTCTTTCTTTCTTTCTTTCTTCCTTTCTTTCTTTCTTTCTTCTTCTTTTTTTTACATGGTTGAGAGAATGTAGCTCAGAGAGTCTCCTGAGGTGAGTGAGAGGGAGGCAGTTGGGAACACAGCTTTACATCAGATGGGCCCATATTCAAGAGCTGGCTGTCACTTACTGATACGTGGGACTTGGGGCAAAACAGCTGTCAGACTCTGTTTCCTCAGTAACATATTGGAGGCAATATTGGTACGGACGACTTAGAGGTTTCTTGATTGGTAACTGATACAACAGACTGAAAACCCTCTGGGTAAGTGGCTGGCACTTACTGAATACTGAATAAATATTATCTATTATTGTCCTTTTGCTGTTTGCTCTTAATGTCCTATCACAAACACTTTCCCATATTATCAAACAATTTTTTTAATTTTTTAAAAAAGATTTTATTTATTCATGAGAGATACGGAGGGAGAGGCAGACACATAGGCAGAGGGAGAAGCAGGCTTCCTCTGCGGAGCCAGATACAGGACTGGATCCCAGGACCCTGGGATCACACCCTGAGCCCAAGGCTGATGCTCAACCACTGAGGCACCCATGTGCCCCCCGAAAAAATTTTTAGATTTTTAGTAGCTACATGAGATTGCATTTTATAGATATACTAGAATCAAACGATTCTTCTCTTATTGAACGTAAGAATACGTTCAATATGTAATGTATGCAATTTCTCTGAGTTCTGTACATTATGCTGTAATGGGGATCTTATATCGATCACTCCTTGGTGGTACTATTATTTATGTTATTGGGATTGTTTCCTATAAGTGGGATAACAAGGTGGGAGGTGTTTAACCATCTTAAGTGTAATATATATCAAAGAGTTGCACTTGTTTGTGCTCTCATGATGACTGTTATTGAGGCTGCTTCACTGCCAAGTTCAGCCTTGACTATTATTATGCAACTTTATTGATTTTTCTTATTTTAAAATCCAGCCTATATATTTAAATCATCTTTACATTTTATATACTTTGAGTTCTAAAGGAGGTTGTATTTTAAAAAAAAGATTTTGTTTATTTATTCATGAGAGATACACAGAGAGAGGCAGAGACACAGGCAGAGGGAGAAGCAGGCTCCCTGTGGGGATCCCGATGCGGGACTCGATCCCAGGACCCCGGGATTCACAACCTGAGCTGAAGGCAGACGCTCAACCACTGAGCCCCCCAGGTGCCCCTAGAAAGTTGTTTTTAAAATGCTATCATGTTTATTTGGATGGATCTTTCTACATAACTATTGTTGTGCATATCATCCAATCCCTGGTCCTCTGATTTTACAGTTTGGGCAGTTTAATTTTCTCTATCACTCAGAGTACATCTTCATTTTTTTTTAAAGAAGGTTTTATGGATGGTATGATTTCTTCAGCATTCTGTTATTTTCACTCATAAAAGAAAACTGGACTGGTTGTAAAATTCTGGGGTTTAAACCACCAAAAATGATTTGTCTCTGAGATGGCAAATCATCTGGTAGAAGTAGAAAATGTATAAATGAACAGTTGGTTCTTCTTCTCAAAAACTACCAGAATCCACAGGACAGCAGGACAGGGTTCTTCAATAGAACTCTCTGCAGTGGTAGAAATGTTCTATGTCTGTGTGACTGGTGGCTACTGAGCACTTAAAATGTAGCCTGCCTGTGTGGGGCGCCTGGGTGGCTCAGCTGGCTCAGCATCTGCCTTTGGCTCAAGTCATGATCCCGGGGTCCTGGGATCGAGTCCCACATTGGGTCCCCGCAGGGAGCCTGCTTCTCCCTCTGCCCGTGTCTCCGCCTCTCTGTGTCTCTCATGAATAAATAAAATAAATTAAAAAACAAAATGTAGCCAGTGTGACTAAGCAACCAAACCTGAATTTTTTAAAAAGTCATCAGTTTAAATGTAAATGCGTGTGGCTAGTGGCTTCTACCTTGGATAGCACAATTCTAGAAATATAAAATAGAAAGAAAGGAACCTCAGGTTCTCACATTAGTTCTGCTTCCCTGAGTAGGTCATATGGCACTTCAGGATCTATTTCCCCACTGTGAAATGATACAGCGTTCTCAGGACTACATGATAAGTTCATTTTAAAGCTTAGACTAGCTCAGTATTATTCCCTTCATGCTGGGCTGTGATGCATACAATTCCCCTGCTTTTCAGCTAATAGCTTTGGTTTACCGTACCAGCCTACCTAAGATGCCTTTCCTAGACATTTCTTACTCCCGTATCCTTGTAACTACCTGAAATCCTGTTATGTATTTATGTAATCATACATTTATCTGCCCCCCGCCACCACTAGGAGGTCAGCTCCATGGAGACAGGGACTTTGCTTATTGCCATACTCTCATGGTCTATCTAGAAAGGGCTCAATGCATGGTAGTTACTCATGACATCTTTGTTGAGTGAGCAGATGAGTGAAAAGAAATCTATTGATTAAGTTTATTTGGGGGAAGCTTGCGTTCAGGTGGAATGGGATGCAGAGGGAACTGCTTTATCCGATCACACAGAGATTTTAGTTTGCAGTTAATGGCTTAGTTTCAGTTTGAGATTTTATCTTTTTGGGTTGCCTGGCTCAGTGGTTGAGCATCTGCCTTTGGCTCAGGGCATGATCCTGGGGTCCTGAGCTTGAGTCCTGCATTGGGCTCCGATGAAGGGAGCCTGCTTGTCCTTCTGCCTGTGTCTCTATGTCTCTATGTCTCTCAAGAATAAATAAATAAAATCTTTTAAAAAGAGAGAGAGATTTTATCTTTTTGAGATGTATACTGTCAGGTAATCATGCTGTCCTACAGAGGCATTTTCTCCCCAGTTGAATGATCAGTCCCAGAGAACTGCTCTACTTTTATTTTTGGGGGGTGGGTGGATGGGTTTTGATGTTAATGTGATTTTTTTTTCTGCTTTTATTTTCATTGCTTTCCCGACATTTGGCTCAACCCTTAGAGAAGGTCGATGTGTTCATCAGAAGGGATGACCTGGCCTGGGAAGAACTTTCGTTCCCTGGAATCATTCTCAGCTAGATGTGAATCTGTGAAATGGGCAAGTACTACGTGCACCCTAGTACTGATGTGAGGATATTAGTGAGAGGATGTAGGAGAAGCTTCCAGTACAATGCCTATCAATAGGCACTGCCTTCTCCCTATCCCTAAGGTTAAGTCAAGTAAGTAGAGGAGCAGTGCATCAAATTCAGCCTTTCTGTCTCAGAATACTTTGCTCTTTTGATCACACCAGGCTTGGTCCCCAGCCCATCTGCCTGACCGTGACTCGGCATAACTAAGCTGTGGGGAGAGGGAGTGTGGGAGTGAGGCTTGATGACATTGTCCATGGACTATCCCAGGCCAGATCTTTCACATCTTGCCCAGCTTGCACGGGTGTATGTAGGCAAAGCTCTCCTGAACAGGCACCCCGTGGTCAGCCTGACCCAGCACCTTGCCTCATCTAGCTGCACATCTACTCTGCGAGCCTATAAATGCCGAGGAGCCCTTACAATGAAACCCTTCACAATGGAGTGCCTGGATTTTATTGAGAAAAGCCAATTCCCCTCCCATCTGTCATTTGGCACTTAGCACTGTAGTTATTCTAGATGAGTGAACACTTGTGTTATATTTTCCAATAGCAAAACTGGGGTCACCAGGGTGCCTGCTGTTTTAGCCAAATCCAGATGGGGTTTTCCTATAAACAAGTGCACATGGAATATTTATGCCGCCCGTGGCACCTGACGCCTTAATACTTAGGACTTCTATGTAGTAGCCACTCTTCCTATAAGTCACTCTAGCACACAAAGTAAATATTTTAATATAGCCATGTCACTGTTTATTATAGAATGGCTTGGGCCCAGATCTTGCCTAATGCTTGGTTAAAAAGTCAGTTTATACCATCCTTTAAAGTGAATCAAAGAATGCATAAACGCCACTCTTTTGTTACTCAGAACTCTGTTTACTTTACTTCTCTGTAAACCTTGTGAAATGCTTGCTTACAAAAAGCTGACAGATGCCAGATTTGCTCATTAACTGGAGGTGTCTTCCAAGTCAGGAAGGTGAGGTGTGAATGTGGGAGGTGAGATTTCTTCTCTCAGGCCATCTCCCCATACCCTCTGCCCAGGCACACCCCCTGCCCCCCACCGTCTTGCCCCAGGGATCTTGACTGCCAGCCACCAACCAGTGAATGGGGATTGAGAAGCACCAAGTGAAGCACCATGGCTCCTAGATCAAGCCTGGCCTCTGGGTTGGAACAATAAAATCCACTTGGACAGTCTGAGACTGATAAGACTTCCAAACTCAGAGTCTGATTCTGTCTTCTGTGATTTTTTTTAAAGGATTTTATTTTATTTATTCATGAGAGACACAGAGAGAAAGAGAGGAAGAGACACAGGCAGAGGGAGAAGCAGGTTCTATGCAGGGAGCCCAATGCGGGACTCCATCCCAGGACCCCGGGATATGCCCTGAGCCGAAGGCAGATGCTCAACCACTGAGCCACCCAGGATTCCCATCTTCTGTGATAATATTAATTGTATGAAAATCTTGCAATATTTGCCAATTCTTAGCAGCCTTTCATTTCTAAGCCTCACCCTGAAGACTGAGACATCTTTTACAGGCACAGCAACTGAAATGTTGTTACATGCTTTCAGGTGCCTGAGACACTTAATGCTTATGTTCTCGGTGAACTAAAAAGGCGTGTAGTGAATGAATCAGTGCATGATATAAAATCAATTATGATTTTTATATTCAAAGACAGTGTTTAATGAAATAGCATTATGAATCAGGTAACAGAGAGACAATCTATAGCAAGGTTTAAAGGAATAGAAACCTTTAAGAATGACTCCATAGTGTGCTGTCAGTCATTTCCTAGAGAGTCATTTCCTTAACACAGAGTGGGCCCCAAGCACTACTTACAAAAGTTCCCATGAAGCTGCTCTGGGCTAAAAGGAGATTAGCTACATGCTGGTGGTAATTTCCACTGGATTGTTGATTTTTTTCTTTTTTTCAGCACAAGATGCCACTTTTGATTTGGTAAACTCTCTTCGTGAATGCTTATAAAATACATCTCCATGGAAGTTCTACTAACATAGAAATAATCTTTATTGCTTTTTACCATTTTTGGTAGTCAGAATAATGCCCCCCCCCCCAAGATGTCCAGATCCTAATGCCTGGGATCTTTAAATATGTTATATTACACAGCCGAGGGGAATTAAAGTTGCAGATGACATTAAGGTTGCTAATCAGCTGACCTTCAAATAGGGAGATTATCCTCCATCATCTGGTCACAAAGGTCTTTAAGGGGAATGTCTGGGTGGCTCAGTTGGTTGAATGTCTGCCTTTGGCTCAGGTCATGGTCTCAGGGTCCTTGGATTGAGCCTGGTGTCAGGCTCCCAGCTCAACGGGGAGTCTGTTTCTTCCTCTCCCTCTGCCCTTACCCCCTACTTGTGCACGTGTGCACACACTCTCCCTCTCTCTCTCTAATTTAAATAAAATCTTTTTTTTTTTTTAAAAAAAAAAGGTCCTTAAAAGTGGAGGAGAGAGACAGAAGTTAGAGTTCAGGGTGATGTGATGTTAGGAGGATTCAATCCAGTGTTGTTGGCTTTGAAAGTGGAGGAAGGGGGATCCCTGGGTGGCTCAGCAGTTCAGCACCTGCCTTTGGCCCAGGGCACAATCCTGGAGTCCTGGGATCGAGTACCGCGTCGGGCTCCTGGCATGGAGCCTGCTTCTCCCTCTGCCTGTGTCTCTGCCTCTCTCTCTCTCTGTCTATCATGAATAAATAGATAAAATATTAAAAAAAAAAAAGAAAGTGGAGGAGGGGTCCATGAGCCAAGGAATGTGGGTGACTTGTAGAAGCTGGAAAAGTTAAGAAAAGAGATTCTCCCCTGGAGCCTCCAGAAAGGAATGCCCCCTTGCCAACACCTTGATTTTACCTAACTCTGTCCTAGAGACTCATAAAATAATAAGTTTAAGGTAAGTCGCTAAATTTGTGGTAATTTGTTACAGTAGTAATAAAAAAATGAGAGGGGTAGACATGCAAGAAAAAATTTTACAAAATAGAAAAATGTGACAAAATTTAAAAATACCATACTTGACCAGACACGAAGAGACTTATTAACGTACCTCTAGTTCTTGGTTACTTTGCACACATTATTTTGAAGATCATAGAATCACATTGTTACCCCATCTGTTTTTATCACCCAGCATTTCCCCCACACCTTTCAAGGTTATAGAAAACATCTATTTCATTTTATAGCTGTCCCACAGTTTAATCAATCTCATAAATTTTGTTTTTGTGACAAATACATCTGTATGTCTCTGGTGAATTTCTTGGTAAAAATCCCTAGAATTAAAATTACTGAGTTGTGGATGCCTAGGGTGCTTAGTGGTTGAGCATCTGCCTTCTGCTCAGGGTGTGATCCCAGGGTCCTGGGATCGAGTCCTGTGTCAGGCTCCCTGCAGGAGTCTGCTTCTCCCTTTGTGTATGTCTCTGCCTCTTTCTGTGTGTCTCTCATGAATAAATAAATAAAACAAAAAAATAATTACTGAGTCAAAAACGTATAAATATTATTACTTATAAAAAATACATATCTGCATATTGTTATCCAGAAAGATTACATTAGTTTGTCTCATAGGCAACAGGATTGTATCTGTTTTTCTTCACCATTGACAAACACTACACTATCAGTTTTTTAAATTGCCATTTTGAAAAATTATCTAATTGATTTGATCTGTATTTTTTTTTAACGTAAACTCCATGTCCAGCATGGAGCCCAATTTGGGGCTTGAACTCATGACCTTGAGATAAAGACCTGAGCTGAGATTAAGAGTAGGACAGATACTTAACTAACTAAACTACCTAGGTGCCCTTGATCGTATTTTTTTGATGATGGATGAAGCTGAACTTTTTTTTGAAATATTAATTAGCTATTTGTTTTTCTTGTTTTAAGAACTACCTGCTTATGTGTTTTTTGTTTTGAGGTGTTGTATTTTCATATTGATTTGTAAGAACTATTTATATATTAAGGATAGTGACCCATTGTTTATACTAGATAGTGCCAGTAATGACCGAGAAAGAAGCTCGTGGGTAACACACCTACTCCATGTCATCTTGATATTGATAAAAGCCAGAGTGACAATTGAGAACATAGGAAGACTTGAAGATATTGGGAGAATCGTTGCAATGGGACATGTAGATTTTTACTCCTGGTGATGTTTGGACCTCATATAAATGAGACACAGTACTTTGACGTGCCAGCTTCCTTGAGACCTGCAGGCAATGTGATCATAATTAAATCACCTTGGATGCTGATCACCCTGCAGAGAGCCTCAGCTAAAAAGAAGAAGATGTCAGTTGGAGGAATAGATTGATTCTGTCTTCTTGATTTTGTTCTTTTCTTCTCTCTGTTTTATACCAGTCCCTCTTTAGCTTACACATACCATTTTTTTTATCTCTTCTTTTTATATTTTCTATATGTTCATTTCAACCCACTATCTAAAGCCTCAAGGCCCTCACTTGCCCTAGCCCTTTTGTCTCTCCTAAATCCCCTCCCATAGAGTGGCAATAGTATGGCTGCAGAGGTTTGGAGCTCTAGCCATGTGGTTCAATGGCTTCTATTTATGTGTATTTTGTAGTCCATTCCATGAGTTGATTTGCTGCTGGCTGTTTGAGTGTAGGACGGGCTTCTGAGGAAACTCCTATTGCCTGCTGTGCTAAGTTATCCTCAGTGGAGACAACAGGGTTCAAGGTCATAGCTTATCTCCTACCATGGCATGACTGAGCCACCTGTCACCCAGAACCTGAAGATTTAAATGTAAGGAACCAGAGTTAGGAGTCTCTCATGTTCTCCAATTGACTTACTTCATTCAGCATAATACCCTCCAGTTCTATCCACGTCGAAGCAAATGGGGGGTATTCATCATTTCTAATGGCTGAGGAATATTCCATTGTACACATAGACCACATCTTCTTTATCCATTCATCTTTCAATGGACACCGAGGCTCCTTCCACAGTTTGGCTATTGTGGACATGGCTGCTATAAACATTGGGGTGCAGGTGTCCCAGCGTTTCACTGCATTTGTATCTTTGGGGAAAATCCCCAGCAGTGCAATTGCTGGGTCGTAGGGTAGTTCTATTTTTAACTCTTTGAGGAACCTCCACACAGTTTTCCAGAGTGGCTGCACCAGTTCACATTCCCACCAACAATGCAACTCTGGGAAACGAACAAGGGGTAGTGGAAAGGGAGGTGAGTGAGGGGATGGGGAGACTGGGTGATGGGCACTGAGGGGGGGCACATGATGGGATGAGCACTGGGTGTTATGCTATATGTTGGCAAATCGAACTCCAATAAAAAATATAAATAAATAAATAAATAAATAAATAAATAAATAAATAAATAAATGTAAGGAACCAAAGTTAGTCTGTGGAAAGTTCTAAATCTTACAATGTGGAAATATAGATGATAGATAGATAGATAGATATAGGTATTCCAAATTTACCATCATTCTAACAATGATCTTGGAAAGCTAAAAGAAATTTTCAATTGTCATTATTTATTTTAATTTTTAAAGATTTTATTTATTTATTCATGAGAGACACAGAGACAGGCAGAGACACAGGCAGAGGGAGAAGCAGGCTCCCAAGACCCTGGGATCACGCCCTGAGCTGGAGACAGACACTCAACCACTGAGCCACCCAGGCAGCCCTCAATTGTCATTATTTGAAAAGGTGATCAAAGAGTGGACAGACATAAAAGCATGGAATCATGTTAGGAAGTTGACTATTAAAATATTATTAAAATATTTAAAAATAATATTTTAATAAATTATTATTACATATGAAAAATACAATGCAGAATTTTGGAATCTATTATGTTTGCTCTATTCCTCAGTTTTTAAAATTTGTTACTCGTTGTAATTTATTTTCTCATTCGAAGTGAAATCTCATATCTAATATCGCATTCTTTTACCTAAAAAGGATCCAAAAATTATGTGGGTTCTGACCCTGAGATAATCCAGATCTGCCATGTCCGGTGGGTCCCATGCCCGGTGGGTCCCATGCCCAGTTGGTCCCCTGCCCAGTGGGTCTCCTGTCCAGTGGGTCCTCTGTCCAGTGGACCTCTTGTCCAGCTGGTCTGTCTGGTGGCCCCCTGTCTAGTTGATTGAGCTCCTTCCATCTCTGTCAGAAGCCACACTTGGTGGGACCTCAAAAAACCTGTTACCCTTTTCTGAAGTGGGGTCAGTTTCATGAAGCAAAGCTAAGCTACATCATAACATGAGACCTGCACAGCTTTTTCTCAGCCTAGCTCCATCTGTTGTACAGTAAACCCTGTTCTCCCATATCTTGGTGTTAAGTTCTCTATTCGTTTTATTCATCAACACTACTGTGCAGATTTTCCTTGGGTCTTGTTGCAACTTCAGCAAGAAGTTGAGAAATGCTACACAAGAGGGTGTTAGGTCGATAACCTTTGAAAACAGAAGCTTCAGTGAACTTTTAGGTCTCAGTTGGAACATGCCTAGACATCCTCTATAACCATGTCCTGTGTCTGGCACTGACAGTTTCAGAGGAAGGCATCTGTTCTCATTACCCAGATTAGTTTTCTTGCTTGAACTCCGGTATCCTTTTCGTGTATCTGGTGGCTTCCTTTCTTGTCAAACTGATAAAAGAATGGGAGCCCGGAGGGAACATGAGCTTATCCCACATTAGACTTTAAAATGAATTCTTTCAGGGGTGCCTGGGGGGCTCAGTGGTTAAGCATCTGCCTTCAGCTCAGGTCATGATTCCGGGGTCCTGGGATCGAGTCTCACGTTGGGCTCCCCAGAGGGAGCCTGCTTCTCCCTCTGCCTGTGATCTCTGCCCCTCTTTGTATCCCTCATGAATCAATAAGTAAAATCTTTTTTAAAAAATGGATTCTTTCACAGACTATTGTGAATTCTGGTCCCGTAGTTCTGGTCCAGACGGAAGAAGAAAAGAAAGGTTTAAATCTATGACACTGGGGGTTCACGTTTATGTTAGTGTCGCCCTTACAAATAAATGGAGAAATCCAGAAACCTGGGGGGTAAAAATGAAGGTTGCCAAAGCCCAAGGAAGCTTCCCAGGAAACTTAACCCTTTTCCCCAAAATTGCTTTGCTGTGATGGCCCTGGGGGTTAGCAGTTACCTGGAAGGGAGACCCTGATCTCCGCGAGCACCATGGTCTTTCTCGTTGGGAGCCTGACAGTGCGCCGATCCTCTCGCGTGCGTGTGTCTGGCATGTCGACCAGGGTTAAGGGGAAGGAGAGATAAGCAGCATTATGAGCTTCCCATGCAGGGTCACCTCCAGTGCCGAGGAATCGGCGATAGATCCCAGATGTGCCCCTTGGCTGTCCCCCAGCTCCCCTTTGCCTCTGAGTTACGAAACCCCCAGGAGTTCTGCTACGGTCTGGCTTTGCATTTCATAAAAGCAGTGGGAGTTTATACGTCAGATTGGCTTTTCTTTCAATAGAGATTCATCAACCTCCTCATCACCACTCCTCAAAGTTTCCAGGGGCATCCAGAAATTTCCTTCGTTTCCAGGTGCTTGTTTACAGAGTCATCATTGATTCATTCATTCATTTGCTCGACAAGCTTCTATGGAGCACCTACTGTGTGCCAGCCTCGGTTTTACATGCTCAGGATGCAGAGGTGCCTTGGAGGCAGAAAGCAGGTCCTTGTCCTCACAGAGCTTACATGCTGATGGAAGAAAGAGACAGCAAATAGGCACAGGCTGTATTGGTTCATTCTAAGTTTCACATCCAGACATCTCTGAAATTGAGATGAATTTAACCTATTACTAATGTCACATGGACGGTGCTCACGATGCAGCTTTTTACTGCCTACACATGTGCAAACTTGGAAGCTGTTACACTATCATCAGTTCAGTTAAGTTTTTGTTTGCAGATGCTACATAGATTGAATTCAATCACCTTGCAAACATCTTCAAAGAGATTACATTGCGATTTGGCTTTCAAACAAAGTTATTGTGTAGACCCAAAGGCCCAGCAGTAGGGCATACATACATTTGGTCAGTAGAGAAACAAATATTCCTTCTTGGAGGAATGGTTGTGATTCCAACTTTTCTTGTAGAACAACAGTCAGGCTTTATGGGACTTAAGAACATATCCACACAAGGTGCCAAACGACAATAAGAAGTCAAACAAGGCACTCAGTCCTCTAATGTTGATGAAAAATTTCCAAGTAATATGAGGCTATGTAAGATTTTTACATCCTTCATGATTCCCATTAAGACATACACCTTTATTTCACTGGCATTGGGTTTTTGAAATTTTATTTATTGGTGGTATGTAAAATTAACCATGTCGGGATATGTGATGATATTTTAGATCTAGTGAAATTCAGTAATAAGATGTCAGGTAGTGACAGGTGTTCTAAAGAAAATTAAACATCTTTTTTTGGATGGAGCAATAAAGGAATCCTCTCTGAGGTGAGAGTGGATATCAGCAGCAATTTAGGGGGGAAATCGTGGGTGGACCTCAGAAAAAAGGATTCCAGGTAGATGGGGCTACATTACAAGACCGAGGTACGAACACATTCAAAGTGTTTGAGGAACAGCAGAAAGTCCTGGGAATGACATGGAGATAATTCAGAGATGACATTGGGCAAGGAGCAGATCACATGGGGGTTCCAAAGGCCATAATGGAGATTCTGGATCTTATTCTGAGTGTTATGGGAAGCCAGTTGACAATTTTGAGCAAGAGTGACATTATTAGATACATGTTTTAAAAGATGGATTTTGACTGCCATTGAAAATTGACTGCAGGAGGGGCACCTGGGTGGCTCAATCGGTTAAGAATCTGCCTTCAGCTCAGGTCATGATCCCAGGGTCTTGGGATTGAATCCCAAGTCAGGCTCCCTGCTCAGCGGGGAGACTGCTTCTCCTTCTCCCTCTGCTCCTCTTGCTGCTTGTGCTCCCTCTCCTCTCTCTCTCAAACAAATAAAATCTGAAAGAAAGAAAGAAAGAAAGAAAGAAAGAAAGAAAGAAAGAAAGAAAGAAAGAAAGAAATTGAATGCAAGAGGTCAGGGTGGAAGCAGAGTCACAGGTAGAAGAGAATTTAAGGGAATGGGAGGTGAGACCATGCAGATAGATTCTGTATGTGAAACTCAAGAAACAACTTGAGCAGATGTGGATCAGGAGCAGGAGCAGGGCAGTGAGGGTGGGTTTGGGTTTTTTTTCTCAGATTACTTTTTTAAGATGGCAGGCATGAAGATGAACATGCAAGACGACAGCTATGAAGACTCCAGGAGAAAGACACTGGTGGGGTGGGGGGGAGGGCAGGATGGCGACTGCAGCTTGAGTTTCCCCTGCTCCTCGCCACCTCGTGCTCTTTTCAATTAATTGTAATATGTGCAAGAGGTTTGGGAGGCACCTGTGTTCCCCTTGTTCTTGTACCTGAGATTCAACTTCTTTTTTCAGGATACAAGAGCATCATCATAGCTATCTCAAGCAGCTGGCTCTGTCCTGCTCTGCTTCCTTCCCCAAGGCTCTGCACAGTTTACAAGGCAGTGCACTGCATCACCGTGTAGGAGTCTCCACCTTTACCTTCAGCTCTGTATCCTAGCCTTGACAAGCGTTTCATTCACGTGGAAGGTGACTTCTAAAGAAACAGAAGCATATAGTTTAGGGGGTGGAAAAGAGTCACATTTTCATTTGGCTTTTTAGCCTCCTTTTGTATACAACTGTGGTCCCTAGGCTTCTCAGAAATGCCAACCACTTTTCTGTCTCCGAAAGTTCGAATATATTAAAGCTGTCAGGATGATAATTTAAGAACATACGAAGTAGTTTCTTCACAGATTTTTTCTAGGCAAATTGCGGCGTCACTTTTATCTTAAAACGCATCTGCTGAGGTCAACGTTGACTCTCCAAACGTATTGTAGTACCTGTCCGTCTTCTCCCTGTCATCAGCCCCATCGCTTCGCTCCACTTTTTCTCTTCCTTCCTCATTCTTCCCCCTTCATTCTCCCCTCATTCTCTCCGCTTCCTTCTCACTCTTCCCACCTTTTCCTGGAAACTGAGAGCCCCATTTGAAGGGAGTGCATTTATGAAATGTGCAGGGAAAGAAACATAGGTATCTCACCAGGTAATAGAATGTGTATGTGTGTGTGTGTGTCCTACATATAATGTTTCTTTTTTATATTTAATGTTTCTATAAAAGGAACAAATGCATGTATACAGTTACTATTTAATAAAGAATAATATTAAAATTTATATACATTATGCTATTGTGTAATATAAATATGTCATTTATAAATTATGAATGTATTATTATTTAAAATCTCATTCAGGGGAAATGTATATTTATATAATGGGAATACATATACACATTCTCCTATGTTTACATATAGTCTATATGTACTCATGTGTATGTAAATAGAAAAAAATATATAGAGAAGGCGAACATACAGAGATAATATGGATATATATACACATATATATATAATAAGAATATATATATATTCCCATTGTATATAATGAGAATGTCTGTACTTTTTCCTCTGAGTGAGGTTTTTTGCCTTTTATTTTTTTTTCAAGATTTTATTTTTAAGTAATCTCTACACTCTACATGAAGCCTGAACTTGCAACCCTGAGATCAAGAGTCGCATGCTCTTCTGACTGAGCCAGCCAGGCGCCTCTGAGTGAGGTTTTAATAGCAGTTTGATTTAATCGCAATTTTGGTTGCGAACTCAGGGCTCATATTCCTTGCGTGAGTGGTGTAAAGAAAAGTTGGGGTGGTTATCTTAGACACAGTTGACCTGCTTATTTTATAACTTATAAACTGCCTGCTGTTCCCCATTTCCCTTACAATACCTTAATCCACAGCAGAAAGTTTACTGGGAGGACGTGCAGGCCCCGCTTGCCCCTGCCTCAAGCACCATTGTGCTAATGACTCCCTCTAAGCCAAGAGAATGTGCTACTTGGCATAAAACAGATGCCTCCTTCCAGCTCAACCGTGCTCAAGACGTGCTGCCAAACAAGATCATCACGTTCTCTCATCACTATTTCAGACCCAAAGGGAAGTGCGGGGCTCGGCCCTTGTGGGGAACGAGTGCTGACTCCCAGGGACTCGTTCTGGGTTAGAGAACCCTGGGGGAGGCAAGTTCAGAGGCCAGAGTCACCTGCTCCTCCCTTCTGCCCTGTTCCCCAGCCTCCCCTTCACCTCTCCTCCGGGCCTTCAGGGTCTATTCTTTTCCTGAGCCCTTTCCCACCTCTCCACAGACTCCTCTCTACGTGGGAGACCTTGCCAGTCTCTTAACAGAACCCTTCCCTCCCTGCCACACCTCCCCCCTCTCCCCATTTCAGCTTCCCTGTCTCAGGTCCCATCCCTTCATATCAGTGATCTTCCTTAAAAGACACGTGTTCTGTGCTGATGTGACAATAGTTTATATATTCTATGTGTTACCCTCCCGGGTGGGTGTGACAGTTACGTGTTATGCACAGTAGTACATCTTACCTGTGGCTTTCTCTAGAAAACAAATGAAACACTTTTATTTTTATTGCAATTCCCCTGAACAATACAGCATGCTGACCTCTAGATGAATAGTGGTGACGAGCCTGGCCAGGGACCTGGTCAAGCAGGTTTGATGGGCCTTTCCACCACTTACCAGCTGTGGGGTCCTAGGCAGCTTCATTTCTTGATCACTCCACCAAGAATTTTTGAGCATGGCCCTTGAATGAGTCTCTGTTCTAGCCACTGTGGATACGAAGGTTTGCAAAATAAAGTCTCTCCTCTTGTAGATCTTACATTCTGAAGGACAGATGCAATTTAAAAAGCGCATAACGTTTTTAAACTCTCCGTGATGGGGCCCCTGGGTGGCTCAGTCAGTTAAGCATCTTTCTTCAGCTCAGGTCATGATCCTGGGGTCCTGGGATCAGGCCCCGAGTGGGGCTTCCTGCTCAGCAGGGAGTCTGCTTCTCCCTCTCCTTCTGCTCCTCCCTCTGCTTGTGTGCTCTCTCTTTCTTTCTCAAATATATAAATAAATAAAATTTAAAAAAAAGAGACTCTTCATGCTTTTGCCTCTTCGTGCTTTTGCCTCTTCGTGCTTTTGCATGGGTTAAATGTGAATAATAGTATTTCCTGCCTCGTGATGTTGTAGGTACGAAATAAGAGTGCAACGCATCATGTTAGATAAACACGCAATAACATAGGTAAATATAGGGCACCTGGGTCGCTCAGTGGTTGAGCATCTGCCTTCGGCTCAGGGTGTGATCCCAGGGATCCTGGGACTGAGTCCCAGATTGGGCTCCCCGCAGGGAGCTTGCTTCTCCCTCTGTGTATGTCTCTGCCTCTCTCTCTGTGTCTCTCATGAATAAATAAATAAAATCTTAAAAAAAACCACATAGGTGAATATAGTTCTCAGCAACAGCAGTGAATCTTCAGGGGTTTCTGCCTGGGAGAAAGGGCACGTCTCCCTGCAGGGACCTTGGAGCACCTGTGGCTATTGCTTTGCACATCCAGAAAGCTCACTCTTTTCTTCAGCAGCCAATCTCCACCTTTGCTATAGGACCTCGACCAGCATCCCATCCTTCTGGCAACCATGTTTGGCTCAAGAGGTAAGCATGTGACTCAAACAGAACAATCTGACTTCTTTCCCTCAACCTCCACGCAAACTGTGAGTGAGAGAAGCTCTTTCTCTTTGGGAATTAATATTGTAATTCCATGTTAGCCTACATTTAATTCTCTGAATAATCCTTGGGGTAACTGCTCTTGGTACCCCCATTTAAAAATGAAGAAACAGGGTACAGACAGGTTAAGTAAGTGCCCGAGGTCACATGGTTAATAAGTAATGGGACCTGGAACTGACCACGTACTCTGGCTCCAGGATCTATACCTTTGACCAGTATCTCTCCCTTCTCTGGGTGTTGAGAGTCTGGAATTGCAATATCTCATTCTTGGTTCCCTCAGCCTTTCTTCCTTTAATTCTATGAGTCACAACAAAATCCTTCCCAGGTACTCGAGATTATCTGTATCTCTACTTGTATCATCTACATCTTCATCTCTGTCTCTTCTTATCTAACACTTAACTTTTAATTCCTGAAGTTAGTTTGAGTAGGATTCCTGTTACCTACAACTGAAAGAGTCAGCCACCTGAGAGCTATACCCAAACATTCCAAAATATGTGTGTCACTTGGAAGAAACCCCCCAGGACAATTTCACTGTGCCCCTCACCATACACAGGTGCACCAATTTGAGTTACCACCTTAATATAATTTTATTTCTATAAGCAACCTTTTCCTCACAGACTTAAAGGTAAGTGTGGATAATTGAAATTCATCTACAGTTATCTTCTGAGTCTGCTTTGGCTTTGACCTTCATGGTGTCATGACCTTGGACTATTCTGGCTGAGTTCCTCATGTTGAAACTAATCCGGAACTGTAAACCACTGCAGAGTTTTAGTGTATTGATGGTTACTTATCATTAATGTTCGTACAAAACATTGTTTAAAAGTTGTATCAGTATAACATTTTCTGTATGAATTGTTACCTCTGTGATTAATTCATCAGCTTGATCCAGAAGTACAATTGCACCTTTATCTTGAAAATTCACATCTATTCATGAGAATCCCCCGTGAAGCCTCTAGCTGCACATTTACATTGTCCGAGAAACTCAGTCCAAAGGAATAACTTCTGTTTCCAAATGAGAAGCAGAGAGAATATTGGAACATTCTGACCGCTCTGTTCTATAGTTCCTTTTTATCCCACAACTGTACTGGAAACTGATTCTGCATAATTTGATGGGTCATGGTCCCCTTTTGAATGATGGTTTGCTGGCTTATAGCCCTATACAAGTTGAGGTAGTTTTTCCAAGTGCGAGTTCCCAAGGTTATGGCCTCTTTTTATTTATTTTGTATAATCCACGTCATTGCCGATGTCATTGTCTTGATGGCTGGTTCCAATGAAGGCTCCTGCCAGAGCAAAATCAGACATCCTTGGTCATTGATGAGACTTTTGATGTCCTTTACTGCCAAGGGAGCTCAGTTTTCTCAACTTACAGCTATCAGAAGGGAAAACTAAACAATCTGTTGCCCATGTAGAGACACACTTTCTGAGGAAATGTGACGGCTACTATGGGGAATGTGCACATTCACCATATCATTGAAGCTTCATTGGTTAGATTCCACTTACTTGGTATGAAAGTGAGAGGGCTTGGAATAAAAGAGTTGGCTTGAGCCACTCTAAGTGGAATTCCATATCTTTGAAGCTACACAGGCCACAGGGACCTTTCCCCATGCTCTGCAGGTCTGGGATGTATGAGGGTCCTCTCATTGCATGTTCTGTGGATCCCGTACAGAAGGGAGGAGACTTGCCCAGTGCCCAGGGGAGGAACAGTGATGGATCAGGAGCTCTCTTCTGAGAGAGAGCTGTGTATAAACCATCTGGGCAGGACAAGAAAGGGTCTGTATTTCTCAGTCAGCAAGAAGTGATGGAAGATCACCAAGATTCACCAGTTCCTCAGCTGCAGCCTCAGAAGCAGATGTGAACCGATAAACGCCACGTCTCAAAGGAATCTGGAAGGCATTTCTTGCTACAATGACCTTCCAGGTAGAAAAATGGAAGCTCCTCTGTGCTATTTCCAACCTACAGAAGTAAACTGCCACTAAATAACTTTAATATATTTCCTAAAGATGCGAGGTGATGTTATTAACAGGATGAAGAATCTCTGCCAGCAATCCTAGTGATTTGTAAAGGCCTATTCACAAGGCATTTTTCTAAGATGGACAAAATCACTCAAGATTGGGCTTTCTGTACAAAAAAATAAAAAGAAACACTTGGATAAAAATGCAGAGTGAGTTTCTTAGGGTGACTGTAATGCAAAGATTGTATTCAGTACGTTGCATGAGAATACAATATGGGAATCACATTCCCACCAACAGTGCAAGAAGGTTCCCCTTTCTCCACATCCTTTCCAACAGCCACTCTGAAAAACTGTGTGGAGGTTCCTCAAAGAGTTAAAAATAGATCTGCCCTATGACCCAGCAATTGCACTGCTGGGGATTTACCCCAAAGATACAGATGCAGTGAAACGCTGGGACACCTGCACCCCGATGTTTCTAGCAGCAATGTCCACAATAGCCAAACTGTGGAAGGAGCCTCGGTGTCCATCGAAAGATGAATGGATAAAGAAGATGTGGTTTATGTATACAATGGAATATTACTCAGCCATTAGAAACGACAAATACCCACCATTTGCTTCGACGTGGATGGAACTGGAGAGTATTATGCTGAGTGAAGTAAATCAATCGGAGAAGGACAAACATTATATGGTCTCATTCATTTGGAGAATATAAAAAATAGTGAAAGGGAATAAAGGGGAAAGGAGAAAAAATGAGTGGGAAATATCAGAAAGGGAGACAGAACATGAGAGACTCGTAACTCTGAGAAACGAACTGGGGGGTGGAAGGGGAGGTGGGCGGGGGGTGGGGGTGACTGGGTGACAGGCACTGAGGGGGGAACTTGATGAGAAGAGCACTGGGTGTTATTCTATATGTTGGCAAATTGAACACCAATAAAAAATAAATTTATATAAAAAACAAAAAACAATATGGGAATCAGTTGGGGATAGTATCTCTGGCCTCAGATCTGGATATTCCGATGCAGTGTGGGAAAAGGCATTCTATTCCAGCAAATTCAGAAATATATCACAGACACATATTTGCTGTCTGAAAGCCATCTTCAAATACTTGATGAGACTCATTTCATTTAGCAGTATAATGTCTTTTAGAAGAATCAGATCAAACAGAAGGGCAAAATAGTTTGCATTTTTTGGTTTTTAAAAGCATGCTCATTCAGTTGCTTGTTTTAAAAAACTATGAAGTGGGATGCCTGGGTGTCTCAGTGGTTGAGCGTCTGTCTTTGCTTCATGTCGTGATCCCGGGGTCCTGGGATCGAGTCCCGTATTGGGCTCCCCACAAGGAGCCTGCTTCTCTCTCTGTCTGTATCTCTGCCTCTCTCTGTGTCTCTATGAATAAATAAAAATCTTTTTGAAAAATGAAAAAAAAAAAAACAACAACTATGAAGTAACAGCCAAGCTCCACTCACTATGGCAAAGGCTGGGGATTGACATATTAAAAAAACAGTGGTTCTTATCTCTAAACAATTCAAAATCAAATGGAAGAGGTCCATGCAAGTAGAGTGTTATATTAGAAAGTCATATAGCCAAAGAATAAAGAAAGAAGTAAAATCATTGTGGACATACACTGCAAACTGTGAGGCCACGCTAAGGCCATGCAGACACAGTTTGTCAAAATCAATACAATGGAGGAAGCTCTCTATGCAACTGATGCCCATCCCATTTAGTCATAAAGCTGAATACCTAATACATTTTTCCCATTTTTGAATTGTGGATACATACACATATATATGACACATATAACAAATATATGTAACACAAAATTTACTATTTTTAAGTATACAGTTGAGTGATATTAAATACATTCATATCATTGTGCAACCATCACCATCATCCATCTCCAGAACTCTTCATCTTGTCAAACGGCACTTCTGTCCCCCTTAAACAATAACTTCCAATTCTCTCCTCCCTGAGCACCTGGCAACCACCATTCTACTTTCTGTGTATGAATTTGACTAGTGTGAGTACATTATATCAGTGAAATGAGACAGTATTTGTCTTTTTGTGACTGGCTTATTTCACTCAGCATAATGTCCTCAAGATTCATCTGTGTTGTAGCGTGTGTCAGAATTTCTTTCCTTTCGAAGGCTGAATATTCCATTGTACTAATAGACCACATTTTGCTTATCTGTTCATCCATCAACAGACACTGGGGTTGTTTCCACCTTTGGCTATTGTAAATAATGCTGCTGAGAATATGGTGTGGAGCACCTGGGTATCTCAGTTGGTTAAGCATCTGACTCTTGATTTTTGCTCAGGTCACGATCTCAGGGTCATGAGATCAAGCCCCGTGTTTGGCTCCACACTCAGCAGGGAGTCTGCTTGAGATTCTCTCCCTCCACTCCCACTACCTCTCTCTCTCAAAAAAAAAAAAAAATCTTAAAAAAAAAGAACATGGATATACCAGTATAGATCCTGCTTTCGGTTCTTTCACGTGTATTCCTAGAAATAGCATTTGTGGATTATATGATAAATATGTTTTTCTTTTGTTGAACCACTAGAGTGTTTTCCATAGCAGCTGTTCCATCTTACATTTCCATGAACAGAACAGAGCATAAAGGTTCCAACCTAATACATATTTAAATTAAGTTGTTGACAATAAGGACATGAAATTCATGAAAATTCAATTTACAAATATTTACTAAGCGATACTTTGTGTAAGGTTCTGTCTGAAGCATAGCTTGGCATACCAAAAACCAATTCTTAACAGGGAAAAAGTAATGACCAATATGAAAGTCATAGTTAGGAAAACAGATACCATCTGTAGCCCTAAATTCCTAATTTTGTACAAAATGACATATTTCTTAATTTCCAATGTATTTTAGGGAGTATTGATTTCAAGCATTGAGGGGGAAAATGGACAAGATTCATCTCTGGGCTCTCAGGGCAAAGAAAGTCTCTAACATTTAATCATTTATTTCTGTTTATAGTTCACCTGGTTCTAGAGAGGTTTTTGAAAAAAAATGACAAGAATGCACTTATTGAAATGAAAACTAGTAAGTAAAATAGCAAATTGGAATGGTGGAAATAGGAACAGACAAATGCCAAATAGAAACCAACCATGTGTTGTAGTTACACTTAGAATTTCCCTCTTCTTTTCCCTGGTGAAAAAGAAGACACAATTTGTTACCTAGTTGCTATCATCAGATCTCAAAGGAACACTGAAATTCTAAAATTTTGTTGCTCAGAATGTCCTTGGATCAGCAGCATCAGCATCAATGGGAAGCTTGTTAGAAATGAAAAAAAATATCAAGCTGATTTCAGACCTACTGGAATAGAATCTGCATTTTAACAACATCCCAGGTGATTAACATGTACATCTGTAGATGTACATCTAGAATCATCTAGAATTCGAGAAACACTGTCCTAAAAGGCATCCTTCACCTGGGATTTCATACAGAAAATATATTTACAGGATATATTTTTTTTCAACAAATGCAGTAAATCACTGAATATATCATATATTTCTTATAGTGATTTTTGAAATAATAAAGGATATAATAATAAAGCCAAACCTAAGGCAAAGAGTTCTAAAGATACTTAAAAAAAAAAGATTTTATTTATTTATTCATGAGAAAAGCAGAGACAGAGGCAGAAGGAGAAGCAGGCTCCCTCTGGGGAGCCGGATGCAGGACTCGATCCCAGGACCCTGGGATCATGACCTGAGCCAAAGGTAGACCCTCCTCAACCACTGAGCCACCCAGGTGTCCCCTAAGGCAAAGAGTTCTCAGATATGACCCAGCACCATTCATAAAAGAAAAGTTTGGTAAATTCTATCCAAATTCACAACTTTCGCTCAGAGAAAGACTCTGCCAAGAGGATGGATGAGCTACAGTCCAGGAAAAAATATCTGCAAACAATATATCTAAGAAAGAACTTGTATCCCACCTGTATAAAGGACTCTTAAACTCAACAGTAAAACAAACACACAATTGAACTTAAAAAGAGGATGAAGATGTTGTTATGGGTTGAACTGTGTTCACTCAAAATTCAAATGTTGAAATCCTGACCTCTCCCCACCCCCGCACCTCTGATTGTGACTGTATTTGGAAGCTCTTTAAAGAGGTGATTAAGTTAAAATGAGGCCATTATGGTGGATCTGTTTCAGTTTGACTGATGTCCTTATAGGAAGAGGAAATTTGGACATCAGACATGTGTACACACAGAGGGAAGACCGTGCAAGGACGAGAAGACAGCCTTCTCCAAGCCATGGAGGGAGGCCTCAGGAGAAGCCAAACCTGCTGATGCCTTGATCTCAGACATCTAGTTTCCAGAATCCTGTAAAATGATAATAATAATAATAATAATAATAATAATAATTTGTGGTATCTTGTGATACCAACACGAATAGACACTTCACCAAAGATCATGTACAGGTGGCACACAAGGATAGGTGTTCAGCATCACTAGGCATTAGGGAAACACAGATTAAACTCATGACGAATGATCACCGCCCACCTACTTCAACAGCTAAAAGAAAAAGTAGTGATGACACCGAACACAAGCAAGAACGTGGAGAGGCTGCGTCTCTCACACACTGCTGGTGGGAATGCACAATGATACAGCTGCTACGGGAAATAGTTTGACAGTTTCTTATCAGGGTTCACATGCGCTTACCATATCCAACCCAGCAGTCATAATCCTGGACATTCATCCACAGGTGAATTAAAGCTTATGTTCACTCGGGAACTGATGCACGAATGTTCACAGCAGCTTCATTCATAAAATCCCCGAAGTGGGAACAACACCAATACCGATTAGCTAGTGAATGGTTAAATAAACTCCGGTCCATTCATGCAGTGGAATACTACCCAGCAACGAAACGGACTGTTGAAATACATAAGAATTTAAATGTGTCCCAAGGGCATCATGCGTAACAAAAAGGCCAGTCTCAAAAGGTTACATAGCCTGTGATTCCATTTGCATAACATCCTCTAAAGGGCAAAACTATAAAGGTGGAGGACGTGTATGGTTTCTAAGAGACAGGGTGACACAGCATGACACAGTGCCTTTGGGGTGACCCAGCAGTTCCAAGTCCTGATTATGGTAGTGATTGCACAGATGTACAGGGGACAGGGAAACGGAAGGTCTCCATACAAATCTGTTTTTTGCTCCCTTCCCTGCTTCTGTTCTTGCCAGGACCTGCACCCCCCTGTACACATGCCTCAGAATGCAGACAGTGCACGTCCTGGTAAGGGACACAGAGTTAGTGATTTCTTTGGAATACGTAACATCTAAGGAAAGACCTGATGAGAATGATGGGACCAAGTTATCATATGTGAATTCCAGGCCACCGGCTGAGACGTCTTAATGCCAAGACCCTGTGGCTCCCAGAAATAACACCTGGGCTCCCACCTTTGTTCTGACTAGTTCTGGGATTCCTGAGAGGACATGTACACTGGAACAGATTTTCAATAAAACCCCCAAGACCCCAAGCAAAGACGAGCTCTCTCCTTTCCTTTCTGAATTGCCCAGGCACTGTCTGTACCTGCATTTTCTGTCTCTCTCTCTCTATGCCTTCAGTGAACTCTACTTTCACCTCCTGTTGGCCTGTGTTTGGTTTCTGTCCTGTGCACAGCCAGGGACCCTCTTGGCTGGTCCTGTGGGTCCTTCTCTGGGTCCTTGGACCTGGCTTGCTGCATCATACACATGGGAACACATTGCATAGAAATCACACACACACACACACACACACACACACACACACACACGTGAGTGCATGTAAGAATTGGTGATAACAGAATGAGATCTATGATCCTAGCTAACAGTATCATGGCAATGTCAGTTTTCTGGTTTCAGTATATGTCATAGTCCTCCAGGATGTCACCGTTGAGGGAAGCTGGGTGAACTTTCTGTAATAGTTCAGCAATTTCTTATGGTTCTATAATGACTTAATACATTTTAAAAAACAGGGCACCTGGGTGGCTTAGTCGGTTAAGCATCCGACTTGGCTCAGGTGGTGATCTCAGGGCCATGAGATAGGGCCCTGTGTCAGGCTCCATACTTGGCATGGAGTCTGCTTGGAGTTCTCTCTCTCCTTCTCCCTCTGCCCCTGTCCTGGTCTCACTCCCAACCCTCTAAAATAAATAAATAAATATTTAAAACCAAATAAATTTTAAAAAATGTATCGTAAAGGTATCACCAGAGTGATAATAAAACTTGCAACCAGGCTATCATTAAGTCTATAATAATTCAGTTATTCAGTTGTCCCTAAAGGCAGCACCAGCAACAAAGGTTGGCACTAGGAATTCCAGCAGGGGCGTGTGGGAATTTGCAAAAACGTAGCGTGGAATGGAACACAGGATAGGTACGTCATGCCTACTTGACAACAGATCTAAGTGTTGGAAAGTGTATTCAGTATCCAAAAGTAAGCAGTGCTTGCGAGACAAGACTAGGGTGGAGCCAGCTGAGACAGCCTGGCAGTCTTTCCAGCTGCCATTGAATGGCCCTACTCTCTAGGGGATGGCGCTTTCCCTGGGGCCATCTTCAAGGCACTGCACTGCCTAATGAACAGAGAAAGACGGGAGTTAAAAAGGTTCTTTGACATATCTGTGGATTCAACCTTTGGAAAATACCTACCTCTCACAAAAAAAAAAAAAAAAAAAAAAAAAAAAAAAAGGAAAAAAAAGGACAAAAAAACCCCAGACTGATAAGCAGGCTACGTTCAGCTGTGCTATTTGGAAATGGTATAATGGAATAAGGATATATATCACATTGGACATTGACGATTCTAGGGCAGGCATTAACACATTGCCAGTAGGAATGTAATATGGTACAGCGACTCTTGGAAAACAGTTTGGCATTTCCAAAAATCTAACATGCACTTACTCTACAATCCAGCAATGGTACCCTTGGGTGATCCCATGAAAAACAATGGAGAAAAGATACTGTGGAAGGAAAATGAGAATACAACAAAGCAAAGTGCATTTCTAAAACTATTGCACATGTATTCCATTTAAAGCTGTCCCCAATCATATCAGCTAGGCTTAGGCAGTTAAATTGTCTCTATTGAGGTTACATTCTTGTACAGCATGCAATAAATGCTTAGGAAAAAAATTTCATTTTGAAGCAAAGCACTTTTATGCCTTTGTCTATGAGGATTCAGACTCCCCTGGGTGCTCCTTCCTACTGTGCCTACAGCGTGAGAATTGTTTCTGTAGTCACTTCATTATAAGTAAATCTATGATTCTGTGTCAGGGAACTTGAAATTACCTTGCTCTTTTTATAATCCCATGATTAGAGATAAAGCACCGTAATAAATTCACGAATTTGATTTCACAGCATTTTCAGATTTGACAAACAAGGCTGATTAACTCACAGTTTTATTCACATTTCACTGGAAAGCTTGAGAAATTATGAAATATTAACCACATTTTCCACATTTCCCATGTGGGTGGCAACGTGTGGCTTCCTTTCAATAAATATCCCCCTAATACTTAATACACAGAATTTATGTGAAAGTTTCCTTATGCCAATGGTGGGAAGGCCTGGCTCTGGGTTCTCTCCTAAAGCCCTGTTCTGATGGGTGTTTGCCTCGTGTTCTATTGTACAGAGTCCCTGTTTATTGGAAACTGGTCTCTGGACCTACTCACTTGGATGCCACCACTGGCCTGGCAGATTTTACCAGGTGGGAGTGAATGGATTTTCCATAATGTAAGACCTTGTCATAGCATTCCAGTTCAGGAATCTCATTGTTTAGCCAATACCTGAAGTCGGAACCTTTTGGAAGATAAATATTTAATCTTTTGGCTCTCTATCACAAACTATTAAGGCTTCCTCAACAAACTCCACCAGTCTTTTTAAAGTAGATGCAATGTATATTGGTAAAACTGAGTGGATAACAAATAATGAGTGAGCTTTTCACTTCTGTACTTTAAATATCTGAAAAAGACCAGGTCATGTAACTGGGAACTTCAGTGGAGGTTCCAGACTATTCTCTTTGGCTGAGTTTTGGAAATAATGTAGCTCAAGGGGAAATGTTGAGCTAAATCTTAGACTACGTGAATCCTGGTGACAAGCTCCATTTGGTCATATCACCATAGTTACATATAGAATGTTTCTTGCTGTTGGGGTGCCTGGCTTAGTCAGAAGAGCATGCCACTCTTGGTCTTGGAGTCATGAGTTTGAGCCCCATGTTGGTTGTAGAGATTACTTAATTTTTTTAAAAAAACTTTAAAAAAAGAATGTTTCTTGTTGCTCAGTCATCATTAAGGAAGATATCATTTTATTTAAATTATAGTATCTGCTTAACTTCAACCACCTTCAAGTGAAAATGTGTTAATACAGGTCATCTATTTGATGACACATCTAGTTCAAAAAGAGCAATTTAATGTACCTTTTTGCAATTCTATTGAATATACACCTGAATTGGGATTGCTGGGTCATATGATAATTCAGTGTTTAACTTTTTGAGGAACGGCTAAGCTCTTGGCCAGAATGGCTGCACCATTTTATATTCCCCCCAGTGATGCACAAGTGTTCCAATTTCCCCACATCTTACCAATTACTGTAATTATTGCCATCCTTGTATCTGTGACACAGTATCTCATTGAGGTTTTGATTTGAGTTTCTCTTATGACTCATTATGTTGAGCATCTTTTCATGTGCTTCTTGGCCATTTGTATATTTTTGGAGAAATGTCAATTCAAGTCCTTTGCCCATTGGGTTGTTTGTATTTTTGTTGTTGAAATGTAATACTTTATGTATTCTAGATACTGGACCCGTATCAGACACATGATTTGCAAATACTTTCTCCCATTCTATAGGTTATCTTTTCACTTTCTTGGTAATGTCCTTTGAGAAACAAAAGTTTGTAATTTTGGTGAAGTTCAGTTTATCTGTTTCATATTGTAGCTCCTGGTTTTGGTGTCCTATGTATGAATCCATTCCCAAAATCAAGGTTATAAAGATTTATCCTATGTTTTCTTCCAAGAGTTTTGTGGTTTTAGTTCTTATATTAGCTCATGACCCATTTTGAGTTAATTTTTATGTATGATATGAGGTATAGGTCCAACTTCATTCTTTTGCCTGTGGATATATCCACAAGCAGCACCAACTGTTGAAGAGACTCTTTATTTCCTCATCAAATCCCATCCTTGTAGAATATCACTGGCAATAGATGTATAGGTTTATTTCTGGACTTCAGTTCTATTTTATTGGTCCATATGTCTCTCCTTATGCCAGAACTACTGTTTTCATTGCAGTAGCTTTGTAATGAGTTTTGACATTGAGAAGTATCAATACTCCTACTTTCTTATTCTTTTTCAAGATTGATTTGGTGCTTCAAGGCCCGTGGCAACTCCATAGAAATTTGAGGATTAGCTCTTCCATTCTGAGGGGGGAAAAAAAGGTCATTTGCATTTTGCTAGTGACTATATTGAATCTGTAGGTCTCTTTGGGTAGCATCATACTTTTAGCAATAGTAAGTCTTCCAGTCCATGAACATGAGATATCTTACCATTTAATGAGATCTTCTTTGATTTCTTTCAGCAATGTTTAATAGTTTTCCGTCTACAAATTTTTTTTACCACCTTGGTGAAATTTATTCCCAGGTATGTTTCTTTTGGATGTTACATTAAATGAAGTAGATTTTATAATTTCCTTTTGGGATTGTTCATTGCTTCTCTGCAGAAATCCAGCTGATTTTTGTGTGTTGATCATGTACCTTGTAACTTTGCTGAATTTGTTTAGTAGTTAGTTAGTACCTCTAATAGGGTTTTTAAACATGTGAATTCTTTGGGACTTTCTATATATAGGATTGTTCCTCTCTGAATAGAAATAGTTTAATGAATTCCTTTGCAGTGTGGATGCCTTTTATTTCTTTTTCTTGCATAACTTCCCTTTCAGTACAATGAACAGCAGTGATGATAGTTGACACACAAAGGAAAAGCTTTGGGTATTTCACAGTGAGTGTTACATTACCTATGGATTTTTCATGAATGCCTTTATCATGTTGAGGAAGTTTTTTCTTATTTCTAATTCTGAGTGTTTCTATCATGAAGGGTTGTTGAAGCCCAGGGTGAAGGCTTAAGATCTTCTAGAGTCTTTTCTGAGCATGCTTCTTAACGTGTGCATGGCTTTCTACATTCCCCCCAAACATGAGTGCTTTTGATTGTCCTAATTACCCAAGGAAATTCTCTCCCTAGCTCTTCATCCCAGGCCTTTGGGGGTCTATTTTATGTCTCAATTTTTTTTAAGATTTTAAAAAAATATATTCATTCATGAGAGACACAGATAGAGAAGCAGAGACACAGGCAGAGAGAGAAAAAAGCTCCCTGTGAGGAACCCGATTCGGGACTCAGTCCCAGGACCTCTGGATCATGGCCTGAGCTGAAGGCAGACAGACACTCAAACACTGAACCACCCAGGTGCCCCTGTGTCTCAGTTATAGTCATTTGCATCAGGTGCAATCTGCTGGTTGTCCACCTTAAGATATTTATAAGCGATGCCTACCACTTTTCCAGCCTGGATGAACTCCAAATTAGGCAACATAGAAATAAGCACCCAGGGTGTCAGTACTTTGGGTAGCCTTCAGACAGGTTAGAACATACCTATACAATAATTTTTGGAAAAGATTTGTTTCGCTGCTCCCATAACCAGGGACCAGGGTCCCATACTGGCAGCATGGGCTGCTGTCTTCAAGTTGGCTGCTGACATGGGTGGAGTATATGGCAAGAGCTAGTAAAAATAAAATTTCCACCAAACGTCTCTACTATCATAAAGTTAACTTTTTTTTTTATTCTGCATTCACTTGGTCACTGTCAAACTCCGACTATTTTATCGCATTTTACAAAGTTGCTTCTGACAGTTACTGCTTATTTTTCAGTTCTCCTGCAGGGGAATGAGCATTTGCGGCTGACTACACCACCAAGTTGTTGGTAGTGTAGTTTTTAAACAAATTTTTCTTTTTCATGTGTTTTTAAATAAATGGCACTATGCTGATCATCTCATTTTGAAGCATAATTTTATCATTCAAGTTTATCATTACCTGTAAATGTAGTTCATTAGGTTTAAGTACTCTGTGTTAGTCAATTGTATAGATTTCACACAATTTATTTACCTATTTTGTTGATGGACGTATGGTTTTTTGCAGGTTTTTTTTTTTTTTTTTTTTTTTAGTATTACAAACTATGCTCTGGTGGACATCTTTAGACACATGTAAAAGAATTACTGTGGGGAGTAATTTTTAAAGTGGAATTTCTGGGTTTCAGTATATACATAGTTTCAATTTTATGGGATAGTACTTACTGTTCTCAAAGTGGTTATATCCATTTATATTCATACCAGCAATGTGTGGCGGAGCCAATTTCTTCTCATCCTTGCTGACACTTGATATTATTTGACTTCTGAATTTTTATAAATCTGAAGGATGTCAGATGGTCTCTCCTTTTTGTTTTAACTAGCATTGTACAAATAGTGGAGTTGAAGATTTTGTTTTCATTTCTTTAGTGTCCACTCTTCTGTGAATTATCAGATCATATTTCTCATACACATATGATTGGAAATAGAAAAACTACTTCTTTTTTATCTTTATTTTTCAGCATATTTATCTCTTTGTCTTTGAGGGTTTTTTTTTAAGATTCATTTATTTATTTTAGAGAGAGAGAGAGATAGAGCAAGTGTGTGAACAGAGGGAGGGGCAGAGGGGGAGGGAGAGGGAAAGAATCTCTCTCAACACCTGTTGGGCACAGAGCTCAACACCCGGCTTAATCTCACGACCCTGAGACCATGACCTGACCTGAGCTGAAACCAAGAGTCTGACAAACAACTGAGCCATCCAGGTGCCCTAGTATGCTTTTCTTTAAGCAAATATGTAAATTACATTTTATATATCTTATTTATATGTTTTTATATATAGCTCAATTTTCAAATATTTTATTTTTTAAATTTTTTTAAAAAGATTTTATTTACTTATTCATAAGAGACACAGAGACTGGCAGAGAGAGAGAGGCAGAGACAGGAGAACCAGGCTCCATGCAAGGAGCCCGATACGGGACTTGAACCCGGCATCCCAGGATCACACCCTGAGCCGAAGGCCTCAGACGCTCAACCGCTGAGCCACCTAGGCATCCCTCAAATTTTTTAATAGGAGACTTCACAGTCACATTTATTGTGATTATTGATATGCCTGGGTTTCTTTTCAAATTTAATTCTGTTTTATCCTACATTTCTTTTTTTTTTTTCTGCTTTTGAAGGATTGAATGAATTTTCTCTGTTTTTAGTTGCCCTTTAGTTGTTCAGTTTACTTCTTAGTGTGAGCCTTATCAGTATGACATGTTAAAAATTAATATCTTCTAACACTCTAGAGTTGATCGGCACCTGGGTCCTTGAGATTAGTAGAGCGCTGCACTAGAGCATAAACTCCAGAACCAGACACACTGGGTTATGTGTGTCACACACTGACCGTGTGACTTTGAGCATGTTACTCAATATTTCTGTTCCTCAGTTTCCACATATGTAAGATGGAGAAAAATATAAAACCTCTCTTAAAGGTTAATATGAAGAATAAATGAGTCAATACATGTGAAGGGGTAAGAATGATGCCTGGTGCATAGAAAACATTCAGTAAGTTTTAACTGTAGTTAAATTTTCCCCTAAATGGTGCCAAAACAATTTTGTTTTTCATTGTTCCCTACTCTATGCTTTGGTTTTCTTCTAAGAAGCTATTAAATTTAAAGCAATTAACGCATATAAACTTATCAATAAGTTGTATTGGTTTTTTGACTATTTCAGAATTTTATTTTGTTTTGTTTTTTTCTGAATGAACATCTTCCTCTTCTATTTTGTTCTCTTCTTACTAGAATCAACCAGTGATACCTTCTGACTTATGAGTGATATGAGGTTTTATAGACCTAAAAAAGTCTTGAATTTGTCTTCACATTTCATATAATAGTGCAGCTTGCTATACAACTTGAACTTCAAAACTGTTTTCCATCAGAGTGTTAAATATTTTATTCTTGCATTCATAGATTGTTTTTTAAAAAGATTTCATTTATTTATTTGAGAGAGAGAAAGAGGACTAGCAGGGAAGGGGGGGCAGAGGGAGAAGCAGGTTCCCTGTGGAATAGGGAGCCCAGTGTGGGACTCTATCCCAGAACCCCAGGATCATGACCTGAACCAAAGGTGGACGCTTAACCAACTGAGCCACCCAGGTGCCCCTCATTCGTGGATTTTTTTTTTTTAATTTTTATTTATTTATGATAGTCTCACAGAGAGAGAGAAAGGCAGAGAACAGGCAGAGGGAGAAGCAGGCTCCATGCAATGGGAGCCTGATGTGGGATTTGATCCCGGGTCTCCAGGATCACACCCTGCGCCAAAGGCAGGCGCCAAACCGCTGCGCCACCCAGGGATCCCTCATTCGTGGATTTTAATAAGAAGTCTAATCTTGATCTGATTTTCATGCTTTTATAAATAACTTATTTTTCTCAAAAATTCTAAGATCTTTCACTTCATTATACTGAAATTTTACTATTATGTTCAGGTATAAGTCTGTTTTTATTTACTTGCTTGGGACTCCGTAGGAGCTTCAAGCCAGAGCCTTGTATTTTCCTTTAGTTATTGGAATATTTTCTCTCCTTTTTGCTTTTTATTTCACACTGTATTCTCCCTCCCTTCATTTTCTCTTTCCAACAAACACCACTATGTACCAGCCCTTGTTTTGTGTGACTTACATGTATTAACTCCTTTAACTTCCACAGCAACCTTATTGGGTGGACATTATTGTCACCACTTTCTAGATGAGCAGACTGAGGTTTGAGAGATTCAACAGATTGCCCAAGATCCCACATGACTGGGATCCCACCTGGACAGTGAGACTCAGGCTTTAGACCACTCATCTCCATTATTCTCTACATCTGCCTCTTCTTTCCCTTCATTCTTCAATCTCTCTTTCTCTTGTGCTACATTTGGAAGAATTTCTTGGCTTATTCTTCCTGCCCATTTTCAGCTGTGTCCATTTTAAACAAATGAAATGTCTCTTTGCCTCTCACCAATGATATTAGAGATACTCATTTTCAAGTCCTGTTGTGCTTGACTTACTAGCTCTTTCCTCATCCATTTGCTGGATTTGGTGGCGCCTTTTCACCAGAGCTGGTGATTCCTGGCTCTGTGCTTATCTGCATGTTTATGATTTCCTGTTAGCCTCTTTGTGGCTATTGTTGTCTGTTACCCACAGCTAACCTTGCGAGTTTGCCCAGAAGGAAACATTACTGCCAGGTGGGCACATTGCAGCATGTCCTCAGAAACAAGGGTGACGAACTGCAGGGGGGCAGTGAGCCAGTGGCAAGTCTCCCAAGAGAGAGGACTCTATTTCCCCTTAAGTATCACAGGAATACAAGGCTCCTCCCACTGCTTTTTAACCCATGTTACCATATTTTCTTCTTCCATATGGTGAGCAGTTGGTGATGATGGGTAGAACAGCCAAATTACTCATTGCCCTGAAAACTGTAATCCAACCCAACATACCCTTTTGCCCTAGAGCCCCTCCTGCTCCAAGCACTTATCATCCCTAAGATGAGGAGCTGCTCTGTCGCTTGGTAGCTGCCCTCTCCTATTTATATTTGCCTTTGAGTTCCCTCTTCAGTCCCCAATTCATCTTCCAAGGATTTCTGAAAGTTTTTGACCATTAGACTTTTGTCTTTTCCTTTAATGAACTGTTTGTGAATATGATTTCTGTCATTCCTGGGGACTTGGCTATGGTGGAGGAGTAGGTTCAGGAATGGTCTTAATATATCGTTAGAATTCTCTTTAGCGTCTCTCCCTCTCTATCTCCTTCTTTCTCACTTGGCCATATTTCCTGATAACGCCAATAGCATTCTTTGCTTGGTTCTTTCCAGACTGTTTTCATACATCTTCTCCTCAAATCTGTTCAAATATTATCCTTCTCTACTTCTTCATCTGGGTTGGACAATGGTTAAATATTTTTAACAACCCCTTTTGATTTCTTTCTTGATATTACCCCTTCTTGATCAGAACTACAAATGTGGCACAGGCTAACAAATGGTTTGCAAACGTGCTCTCAAAGAGAGGAGACAGAAAAGCACAGACACCGGGATGTTTTACAAATGAGACTGTTTCCTACCCTACTTATCATAATTATCATGACATGGGGATCCCTGGGTGGTGCAGCGGTTTAGTGCCTGCCTTTGGCCCAGGGCTTGATCCTGGAGTCCCAGGATCGAGTCCCAGTTGGGCTCCCTGCAGGAAGCCTGCTTCTCCCTCTGCCTGTGTCTCTGCCTCTCTCTCTCTCTCTCTCTCTGTGTCTCTCATGAATAAATAAATAAAATCTTTTTAAAAAATAATTATTATTACAGGCCTTTCCTGGCTGCAGCAATGAAATTTCTATTGGTTCTTAAAAAGTTTTATATTAAAACTCTTCATACTCCTGTACTCCCCCACCTGAAAGAACTTTGGTGTTTTCGGGCTGTTGTATATCTCACTTCCAACTTAGTTTACAGTGCACTTCATACATCCATATCCTCATATGTTCTTGTGTTTATGTAAATATAAATACAGATACCTGGAAAGAAAATAAGGCCTTTTTTTGAGCAGAGGCCTTGGAAACACAAGCAGAGCACAATCAACCTGGAAGATTTTGATAAGACTAAATGATGTCTGTGCTCATTATCTGCTATCATCTGAAGTTTTAAAGTGGGTTGATACTCATTCATGGTTTCTTTTCATGCTGAAACACAAAACAGTTCTTTATTTGGCACCACTGAATGAACATGAGAGCTTGAGAATTAAGATGTCTGATAAGATATGACCCAAATGCCAAAACATATTACATCACCCTTTGTAAGTACTATTATTCCTGTACCGTAAGAGTGAAGAAAAAACTATCATACAAGTTAGATCTTGTAATTGGTGATATAATAGATTAGTTCTTACCTTCTGGTTTTTAACCAGTCAATAACAGTGGGTTGTGAGGAAAAAGTCAGAAGGCAATCCACATGTAAAATATATCATCTTTCCATCCTTTTGGATGACCACTCATCCTTTTGGTGAAATTAGATTTCCTCAGTTCACTCCAAGGTAATGAAAATTCACTTACCTTCTTTGAGTCTCATTTTTCTTATTTCTAAAAACAGTTACACCACTTTATGAGGATATGAGAATTCTAGATGTTTATGCACCCAAAGACCTTACTTTAAAAAAGATGCAAAACTTGACAAAACTAAAAGAGACAATAGAAAACCCAACAAGTATAGTTTGAGATTTTAATATTCTTGTCTCAGTAATTATTAGAAAAAGAATACACAATAAATATCAAGAAGAATGTAGAAGATTGGAGAAAGTCTGTCAACCAAATAAACTTGACATCTGTGGAACTCTGCCCACAAAATAACAAAATATATATTCTTTTACGTATATGATGGAACGCTTCCCTAGGTAGACCATCTGCTGGGCTATAATGCAAGTACTCGTACATTGAGAAAGATTGAAGCCACTCAGAGTGTACTCTCTGACCACAGTGGAGTTAATTTAGACATCAGTAAAGGAAAGATATCTGAAAAGATCTGGGAATTAAATAAGCATTTCTAAATAGTCCACAGGAAAATCACAAGAGAAATCAGAAAATATTTTGAGTGAACGATATGAATAGCACAATATATTTGTGGGATTCCTTTAAGTTAGTACATGAAGAATTTAAATTGGCTTTAAATAATTGCATTAGAAAAGAAGGAAGATTTAAAACCAGTGATCTAGGCTTTCACCTTGAAGAACCTGAAGAGAAAAATCAAATTAAGCCCCAAACAAATAGAAGGAAGAAAATCATAAACCCAAAAGAACAAAAACAGAAAACAAAAAGAAATGAGAAATTGAGAAAATCAACAAAGACCATGAAGATTAATTAAATTGGTGATCCTTGACAAGACTAATCAAGAGAAAAAGAATACCTCACTGTAAAGTTGTATTTAAGGGTGAAATACTGATGCTTTTCCTTTGATATTGGAGCACAAGGAGGTTATCCACTTCTGTTCAACATTAGTGCAATTATATATGACAAGCATGGAAAGACATAAATATTGGAAAAGAAGATTGTGAAAATCTCTTAATTTTCAGATAGCATAATTGTATGGAGAGAAAATCCAAAGGAATCTGCAAAAAAAAAAAAAAAGAGCAATTAAATAACAAGTTTGCAGGATACATGGTCAGCATATAAAAATCAATTGTCTGTAAACTAACAATGAACAAATAGTAAATGAAATTTAAAAACAAATACCATTCACAATTGCATCAAAAACTTACGTGGTGATAAGTTTAATGAAAAGTATGCAAAATATATATGTATATTTTGCATGCTTTTCATATATATACTGAAAACTACAAAACATCTTTGAAAATATGACCTAATATTTTGGAGATGTTTAGATGTTTGCCATGTTCATGGTTTGGAAAACTTATTATTATTATTATAATGTCAATTATTCCCAACTTGATCTAGGAATCCAGTTACCATCCCAATTAATATCCTAGCAGTTTTTTTTTTTTTTAATTCCAGTGTAGTTAACATACAGTGTTATATTAGTTTCAGGTGCATAGTATAGTCATTCAGCACTTCCATACCTTACTCGGTGTTCATCATGTTAAGTGTATTCTTAATACCCTTCACTTTCATCACCCACCCACCCTCCCGGCCCACCTCTCCTCTGGTCACCATCTGTTCTCTATAGTTTAAAGTCTGCTTTTTGGTTTGTCTCTTTTTCCTTCCTTCTTTCATTTGTTTTATTTCTTAAATTCCACATATGACTGAAATCATGTGGTATTTATCTTTCGCTGACTGACTTATTTCACTTAGCAGTATCCCCTCTAGATCCATCCATGTTGTTGCAAATGGCAAGATTTCATTCTTTTCTATGACCCAAATACTATTCCACTGTATATATACCACATCTTCTTTATCTATTCATCTATTGATGGACAAACTTGGATCACTCCCATAATTTGGCTATTGTAAATAATGCTGCAACAAACATAGGGGTGATATATCTTTTTGACTTTGTGTTTTCATAGTCTTTAGATGAATACCTAGTAGTGGAATTACTAGATCATATGATAATTCTATTTTTAATATTTTTAGGAACCTCTATACTGTTTTCCTGAGAGTTGCACTGTTTGCATTTCCACCAACAGTGCTCAAGGGTTCCTTTCTATTCACATTCTCACCTACACTTGTTGTTTCTTGTGTTTTTTACTTTAGCCATTCTGACAGGTGTGAGGTGATATCTCATTGTAGTTTTTTGTTTTGTTTTGTCTTTATTTTTTTTAATTTAACTTCAATTAATCAACTTACAGCACATCATTAGTTTCAGATACAGTTTTCAACAATTCATCAGTTGTGTATAACACCCAGTGTTCAGTACATCATGTGCCCTTCTTAATGACCAACACCTAGTTATCCCATCCCCCCACACGCACACCTCTGCTTCAGCAACCTTCAGTTTATTTCCTATGATTAAGAGTCTCTCATGGTTTGTCTCCCTTTCTGATTTTTTTCCCCTCTCAGTTTTCCCTTCCTTCCCTTATGGTCTTTTGCACTATTTCTTATATTCCACATATGAGTGAAACCATATGATAATTGCCTTTCTCTGATTGACTTATTTCACTCAGCATAATACCCTTCAGTTCCATCCACATTGATGCAATGGTCAGTATTCATCCTTTCTAATGGCTGAGTAACATTCCATCACATATATATACCACATCTTTTTGATCCATTCATCTGTTGAAGGACATCTCAGTTCCTTCCACAGTTTGGCTACTGTGGACATTGCTGCTATAAACATTGGGGTGCAGGTGCCCCTTCGTTTCACTACCTCTGTATCTTTGGGGTAAATACCCAGTAGTGCAATTGCTGGGTCATAGGGTAGCTCTATATTTTACTTCTTGAGGACCCTCCATACTGTTTTCCAGAGTGGCTGCACAGCTTGCATTCCCACCAACAGTGTAAGAGGTAAGAGGGTTCCCCTTTCTCCACATCCTCGCCAACAGTTGTTTCCTATCTTGTTAATTTTAGCCATTCTCACCATGTAAAGTGGTATCTCATTGTTGTTTTGATTTGTATTTCCCTAATGAAAAGTGATGTGGAGCATTAATTCATGTGTCTGTTGGCCATTTGTATGTCTTTGGAGAAATGTCTGTTCATGTCTTCTGCCCATTTCTTGACTTGGATTATTTGTTTTTTGGCTGTTGAGTAGGATAATTTTTTTTAAGTTTCTTTCTTCCCTCCTTTCTTTCTTTCTTTCTTTCTTTCTTTCTTTCTTTCTTTCTTTCTTTCTTTCTTTCTTTCTTCTTTCTTTCTTTCATCTATTTATTCATGAGAGACACAAAGAGAGAGAGAGAGAGAGGCAGAGACATAGGCAGAGGGAGAAGCAGGCTCTTCGCAGGAGCCCAATCTAGAACTTGATCCCGGATCCCGGGATCAGGATCTGAGCCGAAGGCAGCCGCCCAGGCATCCCAATAAGTTCTTTATAGATCTTGAATACTTGCCCTTTATCTGATACATCGTTTACATATATCTTCTCCCATTCCTAGGTTGCCGTTTTGTTTTGCTGACTGTTTCTTTTGCTGGGCAGAAGCTGTTTATCTTGATGAAGTCCCAATAGTTTATTTTTGCTTTTGTTTCCCTTGCTTTGAGAAACGTGTGGTACACGAAGTTGCTGCAGCCAGGGACAAAATGTTGCTGCCTATGTTCTCTTCTAGGATTTTGATGGATTCCTGTCTCATATTTAGGTCTTTCATCTGTGTTGAGTTTATCTTTGTGTCTGGTGTAAGAGAATGGTCTAGTTTCATTCTTCTGCATGCGGCTGTTCAATTTTCTCAGCACTGTTTATTAAAGAGACTGTCTTTTCTCCATTGTATATTCTTTCCTGCTTTGTCGAAGATTAGTTGACCATAGAGTTGAGGGTCCATTTCTGGGTTCTCTATTCTATTCCATTGACCTAGTTTCTGTTTTCTGTTTTCAGTACCACACTGTCTTGATGATCACAGCTTGTAGCATAGCTTGAAACGAGGCATTGTGATGTCCCCAGCTTTGGTTTTCTTTTTCAACATTATTCTGGCTATTTGGGGTATTTTCTGGTTCCATGCAAATCTTAGGATTATTTGTCCAGCTCTGTGAAAAATGTCAACGGTATTTTGATAGGGATTGCACTGAATGTGTAGATTGCTCTGGGTACAATAAACGTTTTCACAATATTTATTCTTCCAATCCATGAGCATGGAATATTTTTCCATCTCTTTGTCTTCCTCAATTTCTTTCATGAGAGTTCTGTAGTTTTTAGAGTACAAATCCTTTACATCTTTAGCTAGGTTTATTCCTAGGTATTTTAATGGGTTTTAGTGCAATTATAAATAGGGTCAATTCCTTAATTTCTCTTCCTTCAGTCCCATTGTTAGTGTATAGAAAAGTCACTGATTTCTGTGCATTGATTTTGTATCCTGCCACATTGCTGAATTGCTGTAGGAGTTCTAGCAATTTGGGGGTGGAGCCTTTTGGGTTTTCCACATACAGTAAAGAGGGAGTTTGACTTCTTTGCCAGTTTGAATGCCTTTCATTTCTTTTTGTTGTCTTATTTGTGAGGGTAGGACTTCTAGTACTATGTTGAACAACAGTGATGAGAGTGGGCATCCCTATTGTGTTCTTGACCTTAGCAGAAAAGCTCTCAGTTTTTCCCCATTGAGAATGATATTCACTGTTTTGTTTTAAGTTTTTATTTTAATTGCAGTTAGTTAACACAAAGTGTAATATTAGATTCTGGTGTACAATATAGAGATTTAACACTTCCATACATCACCTAGTGCTCATCACAACAAGTATTCTCCTTAATCCTCATCACTTATTTCACCCATTCCCCACCTACCTCCCCTCTGGTGACCATCAGTGTGTTCTCTCTCATTATAGTTTTGATTTGTATTTCCCTGATGATGAGTGATGTTGAGCATCTTTTCTTATGTTGCTGTGGCCAGTGTCATAGAAATTACTGTCTGTGCTCTCTTCTGGGATTTTTGTGGTTACTGGTCTCACATGTAAACTCTTTTTTTCTTTAATAGAAATTTATAAGCTGATTTTATTTTTTTAAAGATTTTTTATTTATTCATTCATGAGAGACACAGAGGGAGAAGCAGACTCCACGCAGGGAGCCCGACGCGGGACTCGATCCCGGGACTCCAGGACCATGCCCTGGCCCGAAGGCAGGCACTAAACTGCTGAGCCATCTAGGGATCCCCCGATAAGCTGATTTTAAAACGCAAAGGACTTTATACAGCCAAAAACAATATTGAAGAAGAATAGTGTTAGAAGACTTATCCTACCTAATGTGAAAACTTAGTATAAAGCTATAGTAGTCAAGGTACAGTGGTATTCACATTGGCATAGAAAATCAATGGATGGAACAAGATTGAGTACAGCATCAGAAACACTTATACAGTCACCTGATTTTTTTCAAAATCATTGAAGTATAATTAACAAACAGAATTTTAAGATCTTTAAACTGTACAATGTGATGGTTTGATATATGTATACACTGTGGAAGGATTCCTCCCATCTAGTTAATCAACATATTCATAACCTCACATACTTACCTTTTTTTTGGTGAGAACACTTAAGTTCTACTCTTTTAGCCAATTTTAATTATACAGTTCAGTGATATCAACTATGTCATCATGTTATACTTTAGATGCTCAGAACTTATTCATAATATAACCATCAGTAGACCCATGGGTAGTTTCTATATCTTGGTTATTGTGAAAAATTATGTAAGAAATAGGAGTGTACAGATATATCTTTGAGATACTGATTTCATTTCCTTTTAATGTATACACAGAAGCAGGATTCTTGGATCATATGGTACATTTTTTTTAAAGATTTATATATTTATTTATTCGTGATAGACAGAGAGAGAGAGAGAGAGAAAGAGAGAGAGAAAGGCAGAGACACAGGAGGAGGGAGAAGCAGGCTCCATGCAGGGAGCCCGACGTGGGACTCGATCCCGAGACTCCAGGATCGCTCCCTGGGCCAAAGGCAGGCGCCAAACCGCTGAGCCACCCAGGGATCCCCCCCCTCATTTTTTTTAATTTTTAAGGGAAACTCCATAATTTATTTTCCATAGTGAATATACCAGTTTACTTTCCCACCAACAGAGTACAAGAATTCTTTTTTCTCCAATCCTGACCAGCATTTGTTATCTCTTAGATTTTTTTTATAATGGCCAACCTAACAAATATAAGATCATATCTCCTTGTGATTTTGATTGCATTTCTCAAATACTTAGTGATAATATGCTTTTTTTGTGTGCCTGTTGGCCATTCATATATCGTCTTTGAAACAGCGTCTATTTAAGTCTTTTGCTAATTTTTTAAAATTGGTTTTTTTGGTTTTTGTTGTTGTTACCAAATTGTATGAGTTTTTTTATATTTTGGATATTAACCTCTTATAGGATATTTGGTTTGCAGGTATCTTCTCCCATTCCATAGGTTGTTGTTCATCTTGTGATGGTTTTGTTTGCTGTGCAAAAACTTTTTAGTTTGAATTATGACAGAGGAGCCAGGAATATACAACAGAGAAAAGATAGTCTATTCAATAAATGGTGTTGGGGGCAGCCTGGGTGGCTCAGCAGTTTAGCGCCACCCTAAGTCCAGGTGATCCTGGAGACCTGGAATCCAGTCCCATGTCGGGCTCCCTGCATGGAGCCTGCTTCTCCCTCTGCCTGTGTCTCTGCCTCTCTCTCCCTCTCTCTTTCTCTCTCTCTCTCTGTCTTTCATGAATAAATAAATAAAATCTTTAAAAAAATAAAAAATAAATAAATGGTGTTGGAGAGCTCTGTGCAAAAGAATGAAACTGGATGCTTATTTGACACCATACACAACAGTCAACTCAAAATGGATTAAAGACTTGGATTTAAGAACTGAAACAAACTCCTAAAGAAAACATAAGGAGAGGGGATCCCTGAGTGGCTCAGCGGTCGGCACCTGCCTTTGGCCCGGGATGCGATCCTGGAGTGCCAGGATCGAGTCCCACGTTGGGCTCCTGGTGTGTAGCCTGCTTCTCCCTCTGCCTGTGTCTCTGCCTCTCTCTCTCTCTCTCTCTCTCTCTCTCTCTGTGTCTATCATGAATAAATAAATAAAAATCTTTAAAAAAAAAGAAAACATAAGGAGTAATCTCTTTGACATAAGTATTGGTGATAATTTTTTGTGTTTGACACCAAATAGCAAGGCAACTAAAACAAAAATAAACAAGTGGTACTACCTTGAACTAAGTCAATTAGTTTTGACAAAGGAACCAAAGCTATTAAATTAGGAAAGAAAAATATTTTCAAAAATTGTACTGGAACAACTGGATATCCATATAGAACAGTGAATTGGTAAGGAGAAAATGCAGCTAATAAATTAGAATATAGAACATTGGTAAATTCAAAAAGTTAATCAAATAACTATGTTTTTTAAGAAAATAAAATATTGTAGAAATGACACATTTATTGGGAAAAAAAACCAAAATATGTATAAGGTAATATTTTATTGGTTCTCTGAAAATTAATGTGAATACCTGGGTTTAACAGATAATTTTCTATAATATATGAATAAACCTAACTCAGAAGACAAAGGAAATTTAATAGACCAATTGTTAGTATTAAAAAACACCAGCCAGACAACATCATAGATGTTGACTATTAAATCTTTAAGGACTGGATAAAATTAATTGTGTCTTTCAAAGCATATGTACGGGAGGGAGTATTTATTAGATAAATGCTTAATAAGGATTTATTTTGAAATCCATAAGTACATTAATTCTAAAACCTGAAAAATATAACTCAAAAAGAGATAAGTAATCATAAATTAATATTAGCATAAAAATCTAAAATTAAACAACATATTAGCCTCTAGTTCCATCCACATCATTGCAAATGGCAAGATTTCACACTTTTTGATGGCTGAGTGGTATTCCATGTATGTGTGTGTGTGTGTGTGTGTGTGTATACCACATCTTCATCTCTTCATCTGTTGATGGACATCTGGGCTCTTTTCAAGTAGAAATTAGATTCGAGCCAATGAATCAGCTGATACTCATTCTTGAACTGAGAGGGCTGAGTATTAGAAACTCAATTAAAGATGTAAATAGCAAGACATCCATTGTTAGGACAAAGAAAAAATTGCCAACAAAGTCTTCAATAAATTTTGACATTCACTCTTGTTAAATCAAGAATAGATGGGTATTTCCTTAAATGCAAAATAAATTGATATCTGAGAACCTTATCAGCATCATGCTGACAGGTAAGAAATTAGAAGCAGAAATGAAGCCAGGAATGAAACAAGGACTTCACTCTCCTCGTTAGTCGTCATCATTCCGGCTGCATTAGGCAGTGCATGGAGATGAAAGGAAGAAATAGAAATAGTACAATTTAGAAAGAAAGGAGGCAAAATTACGTGTTTTTTTATAAAGGGCAATTTTAGCCTTGGAAGCCCAAGAGAATCAACTGAAAAATTACTAAATATCAAAAAAGTTAGAAAATTATGATGATGATGAGTTTTTAAGTTAACATTAAAAAACCAATAGTATTCCCCATAAATAACCATGTGGGAAACAGAATGGAAAAAATATCTATCTAGAAAGAGCAGGAATCCATTTGACATAAATGATCAATACAAAGGAAACTTTCATACTCTACTGAACGCCCTAAAAGTCATCTTAATAAACAAAAATGCATTCTATTCTTAGTAAACCTCAGAATGGGGGCACCTGGGTGGTACAGTCACTTAAACATTTGATTCTTGGTTTTGACTCAGGTCGTGATCTAAGGGTCATGAGACCAAGCCCCATGTTGGAACCCATGCTAGGTGCAGAGTCTGCTTGTCCCTCTCTCCCTCTCTCTGCTCCTCTCCTCCTGTGCTTGCACACATATTTATTAAGTGTAAACTTAGAGGTAGAAATTGATAGCAATTAAACATGGAAGAGGAGGCATTTATTTACATCCAGGGTTTGACATTTCGAAATATCTTGCTCCACACTTATTTAACAGGTGTGGTTGATGAGCATTGTGGAGCATCTAAAACATGTCTGTGGCTGAAGGGAGTGCAAAATGCAAGCATTTTGGTGCAAGCATTTTGGAGCTCTGTTTGACAGTTCCCTATCAAAAGTTAAATATACAGTCACCATATGACCCGGCAATTCCACTCCCAGGCATTTACCCAAGGGAAATGAAAAAGTTCATTAAAAAAAACAACTCGGCCCCAGAGACATTATGCTAAGTGAAAGAAGTCAATCAGAGAAAGACAAATACCATATGATTTCACTCATATGTGGAATTTGAGAAACAAAGGAACAGAGGAAGAAGAGACAGACCGAAAAACAGACTTTCAAATATAAAGAACAAATTGGTGGTTCCCCGGGGAGAGAGTTGGGGAAGGGCAAAACTGATAAAGGGGATTAAGAATACACTTGTCTTGGGTGGGGAGAGGGGGTAACTGGGTGATGGGCATTAAGGAAGGCACATGATGTAATGAGCACTGGGTATTATATGCAACTGATGAATTACTGAACTCTACATCTGAAACTAATGATATACTGTGTGTTAACTAATCGAATTTAAATAAAATAAGTTTTAAAAAAGAATACACTTGTCTTGATGAGTACTGGGAAGGGTATGGAATTTCTGAATCATTATATTATACACCTGAAACTAATACAACATTGTTAAGTATACCTCAATACATAAATAAAGTGCCCTGTAAATTGTGAAAAAACAAAACAACTCGTACACAAATATTATTAATAGCTTTATTCATAATAGCCCCAAACTGGAAACAACCCAAACATCCATCCATAGGTGAAAGAATAAGCAAATTATGCTATATTCCTGCAAAGGAATAGTACTTGCCAATAGAAAGGAACTACTGAGAAGGTTTGTTTTGTTTTGTTTTTTTAAAGAAAGATAAATCTCAAAACACTTACATTCAGTGTAAGAAGCCAGATTCAGAGTTTATACCCTGTGTGAGTCCCTTTACAGGAAACTCTAGAAGAGAGAGAGGGAGAGATACCCCCTCATGACAACAGAGACCAATGGTTGCCTGCAAAGAGATAGAGGGAACTTTCTGAGGGTGATGGAAAAGCTGCATATTGATTATGGTGGTAGTTTCATGGGTATATACACTTGTCAAAACTCATCAAACTATAACACTAAAAATGGATACATTTTATTGTATGTAAACAATACCATCAAAGAATTGACTTAGAAAGAAAAACGTGAAGTAGATAAAAAACAAAACAAAACAAAACCAACCACCATACAAGATTTTCTATTTCAGATGAGGTAATTAGAACAACGCAAAGTCCAGGCCTATTTACTAAGAGAAAAATACTTGAAACCTCCCAAGAAAAGAAGTACAAATTTTGCATGGCCCAATTGGAAATGACCAGAAAATAAAATATATTACATTCGAATGGCCCAAAATTCCAGGAGAAACCAAGAAGCTGAAACCCTATGGGGCATGAATTCATCCATGACCAACTGATTGGCCCTGCTTTTATCCCCAAATTGGAGAATGTTGGTCTCTCTGAGGTCCCATGCATGCACATAGGGGGAGAGAAAGAGAAGCTAATTACAGGAAACAAAGGGACCCAAGACACAAAACCGTCTGATGTGACTGTGTGCAGAGGAAGAGCCTTCGGACCTGATTTATGTCTCCATCTGCTCTGGGCTGGCAAGAGCCTTAGTGAGAGATGTGCTCAGCGGCCCAACTGTGCTTATGATTTGTAAATAAAACAAAGTCAAACAACTGCAATCAAACAGTGTGTGGTGTGTCTTCTGCCCAAATTCAACCCTAGAATCAGTGAAGGCCTGGTGTGTTGGGAAAGCGAATGTCTCTGAGGTCAGCGTAGTATTGTAGTTTAGAAATCAAGGACCCTGATCTTCCCTTTGAAAATGAAACTGCTCAGTGTGCAGAAAAGGACTTAATATAAATAATGTGGCAGCCTCGTGGAGAGGCCTCTCCAATGCTGGTGGTCTCCAAACACTCACTGTCTGGCATTTCATGTTGTGTTTCAAAACCAGAATCATTATAAGCCACATAAATCTGTCACTTCAGTTGAATTTGTACATCACCAAATCCCCGACTAATTTTTCAAAGATTATCCTCTGCGCAAATGAAGTCTAGGCTGTCGGATCCTGTGGGCTTTCCTGGGTTGTCACATTGCCCATGTCCCAGCTTGAATTTTTATTATGTGAATGAAAATTCTCCAGGAATGTTGGACGGACTTCAACATTACTAATACTCCATAGAATATTCAGACAACCAAATTAATTATAATGGACATCGCTGCAGAACTCCTTTCTTGCAAAAACATCTACAGGAAGGCACGTTTGTTCCATATTGGTTGCCACTGTTCTCTTGGTTAATATTTAGGCATAATCTACCTTGTAGTTCCATTTTAGGGGGCATCTTTCCATGCTTCTACCTGGAAACTCAGATCCTCTTTACTTCCCTCAGGTTATATAAGAATCCCCTCAAGTCCATCATTCTCATTTCCCCACTTCCTTTCAGTTATGAGTCCCAGTTCCCTGGATTCCATTAGCGGCTATTTTATTTTTACAATTAATTAAATTATTTAATTTTTAAATTAGGGAATAAAAATGAATTAAATTAATTTTTAAATTCATTAAATTCTAAGGAAGAACTTAATTTTTAAAGGAAAGGGGGAAATTTTCCAGAGCTCCATGTCTATGCTTTTGGATTTTTTCCCATGATCTTCACATCGTTACACATTCTTCTCCTCCAGTCACCTAACTAGAAGTAGAGAAGGTTCTTTAACTCATCTTCAACCCTTCCTTCCTGCCATCTTTTTTACTCACATAGACTTCAGAACCCAGAAAATCTACCCTACGTATGCTCTCTCATGGTAGTGTCTCTCACATGTCTTCATAAATAAGTTAACTGTCTCATTAAGTCCCACATGAAGCTTGCCTTTCCTCCATATCTATTCTCCTTTCTGGCACCATCTCTATGCCTGACCTTGAGACCAGGCACTTCTAGGAAGATGGGCACTGTCTTCTGCCCATCATCTACTGAATGCCACTAGTTCTGTTAGGCACAACTGCAGTAACTAGCTACCGTGCTATGGTGCTACCATGCATAGGCATCTGCTGCCAAGCTCTGCTTTCTGGGGCCCTCACTGCCCAGGGTATGTAAGGAAGTGGATGGAAGGTCTGTCCCTTCCATGTATTATACTCTCTTGGAAGGGACTTGATCTAATACTATTCATGCCTCCTTCTCTTAAAATGTTTTACTGAACTGGCTCATTCCGTTTTCATGTATTGTTCGCTCTTCAACAAAGGACTCACACACGAGACTATTGGCATACTTGGCTTGGCTCAATTGCAGAGGTTCTACTAAATTCAGAATGGCCCTGCTGCTATCATGACTCAAACATTTACAGAAAATCACTCAAAGGAGCCTATTTCCCTGATTTCTTTTCTCCTTAGAATAAACCCTCACTCACAGGGTTTTCCTCAGGCAAATTGACATCTGGTTAACCTGTGATAGAACTCTGACACACATGAACTCTGGGAGTCTGTACAGCTGAGGCTACAAAAAAATGAGACAGTCACTATCCCTCTGATCAATGAAATTTTAAACATAAGTTTTCCACTCAAACATGTTATGAAATTATATTGACACAAAAGTGAGTGATGTTTTATTTTCTGAATGTGTTTAGCCATTTTCACCATTTTTAATAGTTTGAATATTAAAATTTATTCCAGAATGTTAGTCCAGATATTTGATAATTTTATTGGGAGAAATCTTAATATTTTTTTTCCCCTAAGAGTGATGGGAAGTCTTTGAAATAGTTTTAAGGCATGGGGTTGATGATATCAGTTGGATGGAGATGTGAAGTAGACTTCTTGTAAGCAAATGTCTTACTTAGCTTAGCTTCCATAACTGGAATCTTGAAAAACAGATACAAATAATTTCTCTTCTCGTAGTTCTGGAAGCTAGAAATGCAAGATCAGTGTACCAGCATGGTCAGGTTCTGGTAAGAGCTCTCTTCCTTGCTTGCAGATGACCACTTTCTCACTGTGTCCTCACATGGCAGAGAGAGACAGAGAGAGAGATAGTGCTCTCTCTGATTCTCTTCCTTATGACTTCATCTGGGGCCCCAAATACCCCATCCCAAAGGCCCCATCTCCAAATACCATCACACTGAGGATTGGTGCTTCCAAATAGGAACTTGAGGTGAACACAATTCAGTCCATAGCAGTGCATATCCACATACATGCACTTGCACACACATACACCTGGAGTCGTGGTAACCTGAGTAACACAGATTCTTCACTCATGTAGACTCAGGAGAAATTGTTGTTCAGGTCTGAAAATGAACATGATGGTCTGCAATGGTGGCACTAGATTCCCACACAATGAGCAAGTGAAGTTATTTTTCTTTGCCTCAGCTTTCTCATCAGCAGAGTGAGATTAATAAAATGACCTTTGAAGAACTTCAGAAGTTGGAAAGGCAATATGTTGAGGGCCTGGTTGAAAGTCTGATATATTGTAAGATATAAATGGATGTCATATAAAGCTGATGCTCTGCATGTTGCCCAGAAAATGGAGAGTCAGAGAATAAGAATTTATTAGTGTTTTACCCAACATTCTCTGCAAGTCACTAGACATGAGTCATTAGAGATGTACTCTGCATTTATATCTGGGTAGTGTCAATAGCTTCCAATAGCTTCAATTTAAAAAATAGCCAAAAATATTAATGTAGTCATGAGCCAGATATATCAAGAACAAGCTCTATGCCAGACACTGCACTGGGGACTGAGCAAAACACCTGGTCTTAGCCTTCATGGAGCTTCCAGTGTGCTTACGAATCTAGACTCAGTTGCTGCAAGTAAGAGAAGTGCTATGAAAAGGGAAGGATGTGGTGTGTGGCAGCTTGTAATACAGGAGCTAAACTGGTCTTATGGCGGGGGGTAGTCAAGTAAGTCATCTTTGAAGCAGCAACCATGGGGCTGAGACCTGAAGGGGGAACAAGAGCACTGTAGGTACACCTTGGAAACGAGAGGATTCCAGGCAGAAGAAAGTTTGGAAACAAAAGTGTATGGGTCCTCAGAAGAGATAGTAGAAAAACAGTGTGACTAGAAAGGAGAGTGGGAAGGGGAGGATGGTTCAGGATGAGCCTGGGGAGTTGGACACAGAACGGAACACAGAGAGTCTTGTCAACCATATTAATCTTGGATTTTTCTGAAGGCAATCAACGAAGAGCTGCAAGCCTGGGATGTCACACACAGATGCCTGATGCCACATGCAAAAAAATGGTAGTGACAAGAACTAGGATAGGGTAAAAACACCTAGGAGTATCATGAAGAGTGGTGACTGCCTTGGGTCCTGAGTTCTGAAGGGTTGGGACAGGGTCTCCCTTTTTAAACAGATTGCTAGGCAGTGACCCAAAGAGGCAGCTACCAAGAGACACTAATAGGAAGAAGAGAGAGGAGGTTCTGTCCAAATGTCAAGAAGTTTTTAGGACTACAAACAAATAAGATTAACACAAAATCCTGTGACACTTTCATAAGCTGCATGGAATGGGAATATTTCTCTTGGGTAGAGATCTCTATGTTGAAGATAACAGAAAACCCAGTATGCAAACTGGCTTAAAAATAAGTAAATTAATTGGCTTAAGTAACTGGAAGTTCCAGAAATAAGGCGGTTTCCAAAGTTAGCTGAATCTGTGGATTCTGTACATTTCTCTGCATTTCTCCTAGCTGCACCCTTCTCTGTGCTGGCTACATAGATTCCTGGTTTTCCTCCTGGTGGCAAAATGGCTACAGTACTGCACCCAACACTATCCAGAAGAAGAGAGTCTCAATTAAAAGCAGAGAAATTTCCAAGATCTATAAAGAACTTATTAAACTCAACACCAAAGAAACAAACAATCCAATCATGAAATGGGCAAAAGACATGAACAGAAATCTCACAGAGGAAGACATAGACATGGCCAACATGCACATGAGAAAATGCTCTGCATCACTTGCCATCAGGGAAATACAAATCAAAACTACAATGAGATACCACCTCACACCAGTGAGAATGGGGAAAATTAACAAGGCAGGAAACAACAAATGTTGGAGAGGATGCGGAGAAAAGGGAACCCTCTTACACTGTTGGTGGGAATGTGAACTGGTGCAGCCACTCTGGAAAACTGTGTGGAGGTTCCTCAAAGAGTTAAAAATAGACCTGCCCTACGACCCAGCAATTGCACTGTTGGGGATTTACCCCAAAGATACAAATGCAATGAAACGCCGGGACACCTGCACCCCGATGTTTCTAGCAGCAATGGCCACGATAGCCAAACTGTGGAAGGAGCCTCGGTGTCCAACGAAAGATGAATGGATAAAGAAGATGTGGTTTATGTATACAATGGAATATTACTCAGCTATTAGAAATGACAAATACCCACCATTTGCTTCAACGTGGATGGAACTGGAGGGTATTATGCTGAGTGAAGTAAGTCAGTCGGAGAAGGACAAACATTATATGTTCTCATTCATTTGGGGAATATAAATAATAGTGAAAGGGAAAATAAGGGAAGGGAGAAGGAATGTGTGGGAAATATCAGAAAGGGAGACAGAACGTAAAGACTGCTAACTCTGGGAAACGAACTAGGGGTGGTAGAAGGGGAGGAGGGCGGGGGGTGGGAGTGAATGGGTGACGGGCACTGGGTGTTATTCTGTATGTTAGTAAATTGAACACCAATAAAAAAAAAATAAATAAATAAAAGGAGAAAAAAAAAAAAAGCAGAGAAATTTATTTCCAAAAAAATGGGAACAATCTTCTCCTCATATGATTCTAGTTGGTTTCCATTCCCATTTTTGAAACATTCCCTTGTAGTTGGGGGATTTCCATGTACTGGTTGGCTTAGACTTGGGGTCCTGTTCTAATTGTTCTGGCAAGCTTGATGGGACCACGTTTGGACAGTCAGAGATCAGAGATAGAGGAGAGTGAGCATCCCTAGGAACACCTGGGCTGCATGGGGGAAGGATGGGAACATGAGAGAACATAGGCAAATGAAGATCCTGGTAAGAAAGAAAAAGAGAGGAATGGGTTCTGGGTAGAAACCAATAATTGCCTACACCAGGTGTTGGTAAACTTATTCCTAAAGGGACAAATAATAAATACTTTAGGGTTTGTGGGCCATATGATCTCTGTCACACCTGACTCAATTTTTTTATCGTAGCAGGAAAGCAGCCATATATAAATGAATGGGAGTAGCTATGTTTCAGTAAAACTTTATTTTCAAAACTAGGTCAGGTTTGACCCTTGACCCAGAGGTTATTGATGGCTGACCCACACTGTCTTCTATTGATCACTACCTTTTGGTCTTCTCTAGATTATTTCCATCTGAAACTTTCCGTTGGTGTTCATTTTTAGCCTTATTTCATTTATATATGAAAATGCCGGAGTCACTCATGTGTGCAGTGAGTAGAAGAGAGTTAGACTATAGTAAGATAAACAGTGTATTCCCTCCCCTGCCCCCCAGCAACGTCCTGCACCCCAAGGGGTAGGTTCCCTCCCATAGGGATGGCTGCTTTGTCATGCTATGACATTTTCAGATGGTGTTATTTGAAAAGCTTTAAACCTAATCCAAATAAAGAATGTAGACCTCATTTCATATTCATTGCCTTACACACTAACAGAGCCTTAGGAAATTTGCTAAATGTGGAATTGGACATGAGTCATAATTTTTACTAGCAGAGTCATAGCTAAATTAGAAAGACAAGACACGAAGACATTAAGGGGACATTAAAGGTGATAAATAAGATATGTTGCTGAGGCTGGATGTCTGACACTCATATGTTCTTCCTGATTTTTTTTTTCTATTTTCGGATAGAGATTGGGGAATTAAATTCCAAGAGAAGGAGATAGATTTTCTTTCAAGTTGCAAGAAAGTGAAGAAAGGGTAAATGCCTTCCCACTGAGCACACAATGGCTCACTTTCTGGCCCTGTGTTTGACAAGAAGTGATTTCTGACTCACTTGCTTATTTCCTTCAGATCTCAACCGAAAAGTCTTGGAGAAAGTCAGGATGTGCAAAATGGGTGTTCAGGATCAAAACCAGGGAGACAAAATGGTGTTGTTAAAAAAGAAAACTTAGAGCAGAAAACTGTTACATGTTAAATAAGAGTTTCCCATCCAGATCACTCATGAGACCTCATCACAAGCTGGAAGGAATTAGTTAGGTGTGTCACCCCAAACTGAGTATTTGAGTCTGAAAGGTAGCAATAAAGAATGGAGGAATAAATCACACTTGCAAAAATTTGGAAATTATATTTATGTTTTCTCAACCAACTGATAAATTGAGGCTGGAAAAATTACTCTTCTGATATTGCCTTTGATCAGATTAACATGAAGGTGCTGTCAATCCAGATTGCATGGATTGAGTCTCTGCTTATACCTGGAACTCTAAAGGGTGTGTGTTTGTGTGTGTGTGTGTGTGTGTGTGTGTGTGTGTTTTCTTTTAATAAATAATGCAAAGAATTGGAAGTTAGATATGAGTCCCCAAAAAGCTTTCTTTGTGCTTCTATCAAATTCAAATTTTTACAAAACTGTGTCGCAAATAGAAAACAGTGGAAGGCTAGCAAGCTCCTGTGAATACCTGGATTAGGGTAATAATTCACCGTAACACCTGAAATGAAAACCAATAGGATGAAAACACACCACAGTCTGGTATCACTTGACCTAATAATTAAGCAAATGCAGCCAGACTGAGTAAAACCCTACCTCACCTTCAGCTTATGGCAAACCTAAACTTACGAAATACAGCGTTATCTTTACCAAAAAAAGTAAGATGATGCTTTGATTTTCTTAGCCCCTCCCACCATCTGCCTTTGTCTCAAGGACCTATGGCCAACCAAATGTGGAAACAGAACAAGTATCCCTCTGACATCTTTAAGTGTGTTCTAGGGGGTGAGAAAATTATTCTTCCCCATTTCAACCCCACGATTCCATGTCCTTGTAAATATATTTTTTAAAAATCCAGGAGAACAACTGGGCTGCAGAGGGAGGCCTGGGAGTGTCCATCTATTACCAGGGGTACCACCTTTAATTATAAGGTGATCAAAGTGGAGATGAAACCAAGAAGAATATCAAAGACTATGCATTTGAGTTTGTTTGTCTTTTTGCAAGTTTTACATCAGTTCAAAAACACAACAGGAATGGAAAAAGATGCCCCCACTGAAGAACAGAAAAACATGCGTGAACCCACACCCTCCACCAGGACCAGGAATGAAACTGGAGCATTGAAATACTCTCCAAGCTCCAGAACTTGGATGTGGATTTACCACCACCCAGTGTAAAGATGACAGGACCCAGATACGTGCACTCATCTAATCTTCAGATGAGACTTGAATCTGGACAGGTTGTCTCTTGCTCAAAGATGTGGAGAGAACACCTTCTCCAAGAGTTTGACAATGAGATGCATCAAAAAGATACTCTTAAGGCGATACACAAGGATAGCATTCAAACAAGTAAGGGAAAGCAGAGTGAGGATTATCTAATGTAGAATCCATGTGAAAAATTCAGACGACCGTTTAGCTTTTTCAACTTGGTTAATGATGCCATAATCTCTACAGTGCATCATAAAGAGAATATAGGCTGAGATAAAAGGGGACTTGAGTTTGGGCAATGAAATTCAAGAAAGAGAAGAAGATGGGATTGTTTGCAAGATGTGGAAGCTGGAATATAGAAGGTCTGCAAGAAATTAAAGACATAGTAGTAAGATTAAAATTAGCCTCGAAGGCAGTTAAGAGCGAAATAAAACAATGTCATGGTAGCCAAATTTGCAAATTTCTCAGCTTTGATCTTACTTCTACAGCTCTACTTTTTAGCACTCACCTCTATCAGGCTGCTCTTCAGTCACAGGTGTTTCTTTTTTTTTTTAAAGAGATTTTACTTATTTATTCATGAGAGAAACAGAGAGAGAGGCAGAGACACAGGCAGAGGGAGAAACAGGCTCCCTGTAGGGAGTCCGATGTGGGACTCGATCCCGGGACTCCAAGATCACACCCTGGGCCAGAGGCAGGCACTAAACCGCTGAGCCACCCAGGGATCCCCCGTCACAGGTGTTTCTTTCCTCAAATTCACCAACCTCTTTTGCTTCTTTCAATCAAAAATTCCTTCTTACTAGAAAGTACTACTTTTCACTTGTGTGGGTTCAAATCCCACCTCAGGCAATTTATTTGATTGACTTCTTGGGTATTCAGTGTCTTCATCTGTAAATCCAACTAATAAAAAAATCTTCTTCACTCTGTTGTCATGGAAATGAAGTGAGAGAGTAAAATATAAAGAGCTTAACCTAAACCTGGTGCATGGTAAATGTTCAATACGTGGTAGATGTTAATAAGAGCAGTAATGATGAAGTAGAGGTTTATTCTTCTAATGACTGCCTTGCTCACTAAACTAACACTTAGCTTCATGAAAACAAAGAGTTTGCCTTTTTTGTTTGTCCTTATATATTCTGTACCTAAAAGACAGTGTTTTTTAATGATATAAAAGTTATAATGGTATAAAATCTATCACAGAAGAGGCCCCTGGGTGGCTTAGTGGTTGAGCAGACTCTTGCCTTTGGCTCAGGTTATGACCCCAGGGTCCTGGGATTGAGTCCTACATCGGGCTCCCTACAAGGAGCCTGCTTCTCCCTCTGCCTATATCTCTGCCTCTCTCTGTGTGTCTCTCATGAATAAATTTTAAAAAAAAAGCAATAATAGAAGGACTTTTCTTGAGCCTAAGAAAAAATTGTCAATACAGAATAAAGCTCACTCATGTCTCACTCATATTTACACTGAGAAAAAGTCTAGGAAACTCTTGAACTACATATATAAAGAATATTTATCAAACTTCTATATAAGGAAATAATAAGAAAAAACTAACCCAAGAATAAATAGGAATTAGGCTGGTGACAAGCTTCTTTAGTGCAACCCTAAAGGACAAGAGGAGACCTCAAAGCAATTTTGAGAGGAAAATATTGTGATCCAAGAATTTTATACCCTGTATGCCAGTCTTTTATATGTGAAATCAACAAAAACGATCCATCAAATAAAAGTGCCCAGAAAATATTGGACATGTAAGCTGCATGGAAAAAAGTTTCTTTTCTTCTTTTTTGGGAAAAAAGTTTCTTGAAGAAGTATTACAACCAACAGAAAATCAAAATTAAGTGTTTGAAGCTGGAAAAATCATCATAAAAGTATTGGCAATGTGCACTGAAACAAAGTTAAGAGAGATCCAAATAAGTGTAAACCTGTCATAAAATTGTCATGAGTGAAAATTGTTCCCACAAAAAAAAGATAAAATATTTTAATGCAAAGTGGTATGAATAATCTACATCTATAAAATCACATTACTTTAGCAAAGACCACAATGTGAATGGGGAAGATAAAGTGTAAAAATGTGCTAAACATTTTGCTTAGTTGAGAGTGACTGAAAAGACAAAAGTTTCTTAACTCTAATAATTTCCTAACTTTGGCTAAATAAAATATTTGAAAAACGCAGAGAAAAGCAAAAGTAAACCCCCCCCAAAACCAAGCTGGTCTGATTATGAGAAAAAGAGAGTGAAAGAAGATCTCAAGAAGTAGAAACAGAGAAAAAGGAAAGAAAACGTAGACCACGTATTAATACTTATAAGAGTAACTGTAAATGAGATAAACTTGCTTATTCAGAAAGAGGTCCTCAAATTGGTATGTAATAAAACCAAGTCCAGTTATCTTCTGTTGACTAAAGACATACCTAAAGCTAATCCCTATAAAAATGTCTATTAGGCAAATGCAAGCAAAAGGAAAAATGAGTTATAATATTAATAGCAGACTATATAGAAGTTAAGATTGAGAGCCTTACATGAGACCATGAGGCAAAGGTCACCATTTTATATTGTAAAAACCAAAAAATGGTGGGGCACCAATCAACCTTTATGTGCCAAAATCAGTGGCTAAAATATATGTAAAGCTAATATTCTTAAAAATAAAAGGAGGAATGCATTGAAACATACTTATCTCTAAGTATTTAAAGAGTAAGCAACGGTTTAGAAAAAATATTATTAATGAATAAATTTTATCTAAAAGGTACATTTTGAGCTGTATATCCTTCAGTGAGTATGCCCTTTTCCAGGGAACAGGGAACTTTTTTTTAAGTGTTATGGATTCAAGCCACAAATCAAATCTCAAGTTTCAAAACATAGAAATAAAATAAACAGAAAAAAAAAAGGCAATAGCTTTCCCTATTTACCTCCAAGAAGCATTTAGAAAATACGGTGGAAAAAGATCCTAATCACTAAAACAATCCACAAATATAAACTGCCTAGGAATAAACTTCAAAATAAAGTAAGATGAAGAAAGACCATAAAAGTTTACTGAAGAGCTGAGAAGGAGGTTGAAATTCATGGAGAAGTACATTCTGTTTGGGGAATAGTAGGATCTAATAGGCAATTCCAGTTCTCTCCTCAATAACCTACAAATTTAATGCAATTTCCTCCCCCCACCAAAAAATAAGAACATTATTCAGAGGGAACATAAGTTTCTTCTTTGGGAAGAAAATTTGAAAATAGCCAAGAAATTTCTGAAATGAAGAAGTAATTAGAAAGGCACACTGAGAATGAAGAACATCTGAGGAAACCTGAACAGATTTCCTGAGTAGAAATCAGAGCAAAGATAACAGTGGTGTTAGGGAAAGGAATGGGTCTTCAAGAAAGATAGTCTGGGGCAGTCGTTCTCCAAGTGTGGTCCCGGGTCGCTCTCTATACATAGAAATTGTTAATTGTACTGTTCTTATGACACATTGGAGATTAAGAGAGTGAAGATAGTCTAGATGACAGAATGAAGAGGATAGAAGAGCAGACGGAGGGACATCCGGGTGGCTTGTGACTGAGCGTCTGCCTTCAGCTGAAGGTGTGATCCTGAGGTCCTAGTATTAAGTCCCGCATCGGGCTCCCTGCAGAGAGCCTGCTTCTCCCTCTGCCTGTGTTTCTGCCTCTCTGTGTGTGTCTCTTATGAATGAATGAATGAATGAATGAATAAAATCTTTTTAAAAAATAGCAGACTGTAAAGCTACTCATCAAGAACTCGATTTCTGGGTTCCTATCCTGCTCCAACACAGCCAGATGATCTTATTCTAGTCTCTTTATGCTTCATCTCACTGAGTCTCAGATTCCTTAGATTACTTTTCTGTGGGATGCTGGAGTGGAACCTGGTGACAGGTGAAGTCCCTTCCATCCTGAAGTGCTTCTGAATCTAAGATAAAATTGTACATCCATGAAACTCAACTGGATATGTACCAAATAGACAACATTATTCTTCCCCCTTCAATTTAGCTTAGTTTCTATCACAATGCCCCATCTATCCTGCTGACAAAAACAAAAACACAGAATTCAGTCAATTCTCAGAAGACCTATTTCAGGATAAATCACTCAGCTCTGAGATTTCACACCCTTGTCCTCCCTAGATACTATTGAAGTTGAGAACTGTACCTAGAGCACCATGTGGGGGTAGAGTGGAGAAGCATTCAGTCCACCTCCTTCATCTGTCCTAAGCATGGCATCCATTGGGATTCCCTATGCTGTCTTTTCCTCATCAGTGACTATCTCTCCACATGTGTGTCTAATGAGGTTCCTATGATTTCACTCATCCTCCGGCTACACAGTCTATCCCATCCTCTTTCTGCTACAGCCTGTCTTCCTCCTGGTGATAAGACTCCTTTATATCCACCACCTTTTATTCAGTGAATTTCAGTGCCTTCCCATTCTCCTCTGGGTCCGCTGAAAGCTCTGGAAAGCTATTACAGATGCTCTCTGCACTTTGCATCCCACATTGCCATCTGTCCCCACTCTACTTTCTCAGGGAGGTTGGTGATGCCAGAGAGGCTACATTTGACTACTTGGTGCTGTTCAGTTTCTGGTCCACATAAATTTTTATGATGTGGCTTTTTAGCGTGGATGTATTCTTTCCCCCAAGTCTCTTCTGGAAGTTCTAGAAATTAAAAAAAGAAAAGAAAAGAAAAGAAAAGAAAAGAAACGAAACTTCAAAGTTTAAAATTCAATAGACAAAGTTAAATCCTAGACTTGATACAACTGAATACTGAATTAGAATACTAAAGAATCTTCTAGATTACAGTATCATAATCATTTAAAAACAAAGAAAATAGTTTAAAAATTGAAACTTGATTGGAAAACTCTAACATATCTAATAAGAGTTATGTAAGAAATAGGACAACTGAGAAGTAACATTTAAATGAAACGTGTCTATTTGGTCAATGGATGAAAGTGTCCTTTAGGTCGGGTTTGCTGGGAATGTCATTCTACATCCTTATTAACTTTTGACTTGCTTGTTCTATCTCAGTGAGACAAGTGTGTTTATTTTCCCACGGGATTGTGAATTGGCCTATTCCTTGCATTCTTGCCAATGTTTATTTTTTTTGTTTTGGTTATTGTATTAGATGTATAGACATTTAGAATTGTATAATTATGGTAAATTGAGATATTTATCATTATGGATTATGTACCTTTATCTCTAATAGTAGTTTTTTGCCTTAAATGTCTGATATCAATATACCTACATCAGCTTTCTTTTGGTTAATGTGTTGCACGACACATCTTTTCCCATTCTCATACTTTAACTCTTTCCATAGTCCCATCAAATGTGACTTGTTTAACTATCATCTCACTTTAACCTAGTATGACAATCTTTGACTTTCAGTTGAATATTTAGTCCATTTACATTTAATGTGACTACTGGTATATTGGAATTTGAAGCTTCCGTCTTGCTGCTCAATATCACTGATTCCCATGGAATGCAAATCAAAACCAAAAGGAGATACCATTTCATATCTTGAGAATTGCCATCATCAAGAAGACAAAAGATAACAAGTGTTGGATAGGATGTGGAGAAAAGGGAACCTTTGTGTGCTGTTGGGGAAATATAAATTGGATCAGGTACTCTTGAAAACAGTATGGAGGTTCCTTAAAAAATTAAAAATAGAACTACCACATGATCTAGCAGTTCTACTTCCAGGTATATATTCAAGGAAATAAAAATAGGATATTGAAGAGATATATGCGCTCCTCTGTTTATTGGAGCATTATTCATTACAGCCAGGTACCTGTCCTTAACAACTTAAATGCCTATCAGCAGATGAATGGATAAAGAATACATGGTATATATACACACAGTGGAATCAACTGTGAGAAGGAAAGAAATTCTGCCATTTATGACAACATGAATACATTTTTGAAAAGATTTTATTTATTCATTCATGAGAAACACAGAGAGAGGCAGAGACACAGGCAGAGGGAGGAGCAGACTCCTTGCAGGGAGCCCGATGTGGGACTTGATCCCAGGACCCCAGGATCACACCCTGAGCAGAAGGCAGATGCTCAACTACTGAGCCCCCCAGGATTCCCAACATGAATATATTCTGAAGACATTATGCTGACCATAACGTTGAGGGCCCATTTCTGGGTTTTCTTTTCTGTTCCATTGATCTATGTGTCTGTTTTTGTGCCACTACCACACCGTCTTGATGATCACAGCTTTGTAGTACAACTTGAAATCCGAAAACCCCTGGCTCTGGTTCTCTTTTTCAATATTCCCCTGGCTATTCGGGGTCTTTTCTGACTCCACACAAATCTTAAGATTATTTGTTCCAACTCTCTGAAGTCCGTAGTATTTTGATAGGGATTGCATTGAATGTGCAAATTGCCCTGGGTAGCATTGACATTTTCCTTTTTTTTTTTTAAGATTTTATTTATTTAATCATGAAAGACACATAGAGAGGGATACAGAGAGGCACAAGCAGAGGGAGAAGCAGGCTCCATGCAGGGAGCCCGACGTGGGACTCGATCCTGGGTCTCCAGGATCACGTCCTGGGCTGAAGGCGGCGCTAAACCGCTGAGCCACCGGGGCTGCCCAGCATTGACATTTTCACAGTATTAATTCTTCCAATCGATTAGCATGAAATATTTTCCCATCTCTTTGTGTCTTCCTCAATTTCTTTCAGAAGTGCTCTGTAGTTTTTAGGGTATAGATCCTTTACTTCTTTGGGTAGGTTTATTCCTAGGTATCTTATGTTTGGGTGCAATTGTAAATGGGAGTGATTCCTTAATTTCTCTTTCTTCAGTCTCATTGTTAGTGTATGGAAATGCCACTGATTTCTGGGCATTGATTTTGTATCCTGCCACACTGCCGAATTTCTGTATGAGTTCTAGCAATCTTGGGGTGGAGTCTTTTGGGTTTTCTATGTACAGTATCATGTCCTCTGCAAAGAGGGAGAGTTTGACTTCTTCTTTGCCAATTTGAATGCCTTTTATTTCTTTTTGTTGTCTGATTGCTGAGGCTAGAACTTCTAGTACTATGTTGAATAGCAGTGGTGAGAGTGGACATCCCTGTTGTGTTCCTGATCTTATGGGAAAGGCTCTTAGTGTTTCCCCAGTGAGAATGATAATTTGCTGTGGGCTTTTCATAGATGGCTTTTAAGATGCCAAGGAATATTCCCTCTATCCCTACACTCTGAAGAGTTTTGATCAGGAATGGGTTCTGTATTTTGTCAAATGCTTTCTCTGCATCTATTTAGAGGATCACATGGTTCTTGTTTTTTCTCTTGTTGATATGATCTATCACATTGATTGTTTTACGAATGTTGAACCAACCTTGCATCCCAGGGATAAATCCCACTTGGTCATTGTGAATAATTTTCTTAATGTACTATTGGATCCTATTGGACTAATATTCAACAAAGCAGGAAAGACTATCCACTGGAAAAAGGACAATCTCTTCAATAAATGGTGCTGGGAAAATTGGACAGCCACGTGCAGAAGAATAAAACTAGACCATTCTCTTACACCATACACAAAGATAAGCTCAAAATGGATGAAATATGTAAATGCGAGACAAGAATCCATCAAAGTCCTAGAGGAGAACACAGGCAACACCCTTTTTGAAGTTGGCCACAGCAACTTTTTGCAAGATACATCTAAGAAGGCAAGGGAAACAAAAGCAAAAATGAACTATTGGGACTTCATCAAGATAAAAAGTTTCTGCACAGCAAAAGAAACAGTCAACAAAACTAAGACAACCTACAGAATGGGAGAAGATATTTGCAAATGACGTATCAGATAGAGGGCTAGTATCCAAGATCTATAAAGAACTTCTTAAACTCAACAGCAAAGAAACAACAATCCAATCATGAAATGGGCAAAAGACATGAACAGAAATCTCACAGAGGAAGACATAGACATGGCCAACAAGCACATGAGAAAATGCCCCGCATCACGTGCCATCAGGGAAATACAAATCAAAACCACAATGAGATCCTACCTCACACCAGTGAGAATGGGGAAAATTAACAAGACAGGAAACAACAAATGTTGGAGAGGATGTGGAGAAAGAGGAACCCTCTTGCACTGTTGGTGGGAATATGAACTGGTGCAGCCACTCTGGAAAACTGTGTGGATGTTCCTCAAAGAGTTAAAAATAGATCTGCCCTACGACCCAGCAATTGCACTGCTGGGGATTTACCCCAAAGATACAGATGCAATGAAACGCTGGGACACCTGCACCCCGATGTTTATAGCAGCAATGTCCACAATAGCCAAACTGTGGAAGGAGCCTTGGTGTCCATCGAAAGATGAATGGAAATAGTGAAAGGGAATAAAGGGGAAAGGAGAGAAAACGAGTGGGAAAAATCAGAGAGGGTGACAGAACATGAGAGACTCCTAACTCTGGGAAAGGAACAAGGGGTAGTAGAAGGGGAGGTAGGTGAGGGGATGGGTGACTGGGTGACAGGCACTGAGGGGGGCACTTGACGGGATGAGCACTGGGTGTTACACTATATGTTGGCAAATCAAACTCCAATAAAAAATATACAAAAAATAAAACATTATGCTAAATGAGATAAGTCAGAGAGAAAAAAAATACTGTATGATATCACTTATACGTGGAATCTGAAATAGCCAAACTCTTAAAAACAGTAAACCAGTGATTACCAGGGGTTAGGGGGGTAGGGAAGTATGAGAGATGTTATTTAAGGGTACAAACATGCAACTAGTAGATAAAGAAGTTCTGGAGATCTAACACACAGTGTAGTGATTACAGACAACAATATTGTATCAGACTTGCTGAGAGACCAGATCTTAATTATTTACATGACAAGAAAGAAATGTTGATTATGTGATGCTGTAGAGGTGCTAGGCAACACTACAAGGGCAATCATACTGCAGTATAGAAACGAGTCAAATCAACATGTGGTATACCTTAAACTTACATGATGCTACATATCAAATATATTTCTATTAAAAAAATTTTAATTAAGCTACCATGCTGCTACATGTTTTCTATTTGTTCTCTGTTCTATTTTTCTCTCTTCTTGCCTTTTTTCAGATTACTTTTTATTATTCCATTTTAATTCTTCTCTTACCTTAAAGATAAGAGGTAGTGCTTATCTTAGAGACTACTCTACCTATTTGTAATATATCAATATCTAATATTAAAGAGTATTTTCACCTTCTTCCTGGACAAGGGAAAAATCCTAGAACCCTTTAACTACACTTATCATCTGACTTACATACCATTGTAGCTTCTCCCACTATTGGTTCCATTCCATTTTCTTTGTATATTTTAAAACTCACCAAGATGTTGTTATTGACTATAGGGTCGATATTCATATAAATTTACCTACGTATTTATAGACATTTTATCTTTTAAAATTGTTCCATATTATATTAAAATATCTACAGATGCCATTTTATGTTTTTTTATGTGAGTAAATGGGTGAAGAAAAGTATGGCCTTGAATTTTTTTTTTTTTTTTTTTTGGCTTTGAAATCTTTAACAATGTATCAGAATCCCTTTGGACTTGCAGCATAGTCATTATAGGCATTTCCTGAGCAAAAATTCAAAAGTCTCCTCTGACACGTGGTGTGAAAATGGGCCACCAAAGTAGTAATTAGAAGGACTCAGAAAATCAAGCACATAGGGTGGCTTTATCTGGAATTGTTTGATTTTTGTTTTAACATGATCCTACTCTCCACCATTTAATATATCCTAATAAATGTCTAAATTAAAATCATTTTAGTTTAAGATTCTGTGGCATTTCTTTGAAATGCATGGATGCATCTTGAATATGACAAATTCAAAGGGTGGAAGGTGGCCCATCTGTGAGGGCAAGGCAGCATTTCTGACCTTAGGCAAATTGTGTGAGCTGATGTGTCCCAGTAACCTAAGTGGGAGCCCAGGGATGAAGTTCCCTACTAGATAAATGTCAATAAGTGGGGGTACCTGGGATCTACTCTTTCTGTTGGCACTTGGAGAGCTGTGTGAGGGTTCTTGAACTCAATGTGTCCATCAATATGGAGCAGGTTGCTTCTCCACCTCCACTCTGACTTGACATAGATGTTCTCCCCACCTTCTTTGTTCAACCTTAAAATGGGGAAAGATGTTGGGGCATGAAGAATCCAAGTGAGTTTGTAGGACATGATATCTTGTCCAACATGATATTTTCACCACAGAGAATCCTTTGTCTATTCCTAGAGCTATTGGCCATCATGAGGAGCAGACCATGGTACTTTCCAGGAGTTGTTAATTTAATGTGATTTGTTTAAATATCATCTCACTTTCACCTAGTATGGCAATTTTTGTTTTAAAATAGGTTCTGTGGCAGGACGCCTGGGTGGCTCAGTGGTTGAACTTCTGTCTTCAGCTCATGGCATGCTCCCGGCGTCCTGGGATCGAGTCCCACATCAGGGTCCCCACAGGAAGCCCACTTCTCCCTCTGCCTGTGTCTCTGTCTCAGTCTCTGTGTCTCTCATGAATAAATAAAAAATTCTTAAAAAAAAAAAGGAATAGGTTTTGTAGCGGTTTAAGAGTACCTGTGGGTTGACCCACCAAATCCTACAGTCTGACTGCTATCAAAAACTCATTCCTATAGAAAGGAACCTGTCTTTTACACATGATGGCCTATGAACTAACAGAAAAGTCATAAGTGCAAAGACGTGAACTGTCCTGCTACCCTTGTTACCTTTCATCTCTGAATTGCTCAGGGATTGAGCAGAGCTCAGGTAATGTCCAGAAGTGCACTGTTTATTTACTCAAGAAAGTAGACCATTCTTTTTTTTTAATATAAATTTATTTTTTACTGGTTTTCAATTTGCCAACATATAGAATAACACCCAGTGCTCATCCCGTGAAGTGCCCACCTCAGTGCCTGTCACCCAGTCACTCCCACCCCCCGCCCACCTCCCCTTCCACCCCCCCTAGTTCGTTTCCCAGAGTTAGGAGTCTTTCATGTTCTGTCTCCCTTTCTGATATTTCCCACTCATTTTTTCTCCTTTCCCCTTTATTCCCTTTCACTATTATTTATATTCCCCAAATGAATGAGACCATATAATGTTTGTCCTTCTCCAATTCACTTATTTCACTCAGCATAATACCCTCCAGTTCCATCCACATCAAAGCAAATGGTGGGTATTTGTCGTTTCTAATGGCTGAGTAATATTCCATTGTATACATAGACCACATCTTCTTTATCCATTCATCTTTCGATGGACACCAAGGCTCCTTCCACAGTTTGGCTATTGTGGACATTGTTGCTATAAACATCGGGGTGCAGGTGTCCCGGCGTTTCATTGCATCTGTATCTTTGGGGTAGAGCCCCAGCAGTGCAATTGCTGGGTCATAGGGCAGATCTATTTTTATCTCTTTGAGGAACCTCCACACAGTTTTCCAGAGTGGCTGCACCAGTTCACATTCCCACCAACAGTGCAGAAGGGTTACCCTTTCTCCACGTCCTCTCCAACATTTGTGGTTTCCTGCTTTGTTATTTTCCCCCATTCTCACTGGTGTGAGGTGGTATCTCATTGTGGTTTTGATTTGTATTTCCCTGATGGCAAGTGATGCGGAGCATTTTCTCATGTGCTTGTTGGCCATGAAAAGTAGATCATTCTATCACATGCACCCTTGTAGAACTGGGCTGGGTTCTTCCAATAGAAGGGATTTCTCTGATTGTCTATGACCTCTGCTGCTTAGGATTGTCAGAGTTAGCAAATAAGAACACCGGACACCTTTTTTTTGCATGGAACATAATCATTTGAAGAAATTATTTGTTGTTTATCTGAAATTCTAATTTCAGTGGGCTCCCTGTGCTTTTATCAGGTAACCCCACTAGAGCTGATTTTGGTGTTGCATTGCACTACTTTCCATTGCTCACTGTTGTGTGTCATGTTTTGCTTTGCAAGACTGCAGATGCAGACTCTCAGGAATTACTCTAGTTCCTAAAAGCACCTAATTCAGAGCTGAACTTGTAGAATGACTAAACTAACTTAAGTATAGTTTGGTCTGATGTGGACTCCTTTTTATCACTTAGACAACAGGCTTGAAGTTGTTGAGAGTATTAGAGCACGTAGCTCATAGGATCTAAAGATGTCTATAGGTAACTGATTCCGGAAATGATGCTATAAAACAGTGACTGTCCTTTTAAGCCAGTGGGAGGAGCAGCCTGGTTCAGGTCAGTGTAGTTCCACAGAAATGTAATGTGAGCCTCATATGTTACTTAAATTTTTCCATTAGCCACATTTAAAAGTTAAAAAAAATTAAATCCATTTTAATTATGTACTAAAGTAAATAAATAAAAAAATAAAAAGCTCAACTTACCCAAAATATTGTCATTTCAACATGAAGTTAATATAGAAAATTTTTGACAAAATATTTTGTTTCTTTAATACTCAGTCTTCCAAGTCTGGTGTATACGATGTTTACCACATATCTCAATTTGAGGGCTAAATTTCATCAGAAGTATTTTGTTTATGTTTGCTACCATTTTCAGCTGAAAAAGTAGATTCACATACCCGTTATTTCAAGTATATTTAAAAGCTTCCCAAGAAGTGAATTAAGTAATTTTTTTATATTTAAGTTAATTAACCTTATATAAGATAAATTAAATTCCTCATTCCTAACTAGTCTCATTTCAGGTACTCAGTAACCATAGGACAGACCCAGATAGTTTTTGGAGCATCTTCTAAAATCCTCTTAACCCTCCTTGCCAAGGCAAATAGAACAAACCTGCAACTAGTGGTATCTTCCCAGGGCCTGGGATCAGCAGAGCACACTACAATTGCCTGCAATTCCTAATAATTTGCCTTTGCTGCCAGATAGCCCGTGAGTCATTTCCCTTCCCCCTCCGGTGACAAAATCTTTCTTGAAGGCCACCGAATGAACGAACATCATCCGTGGCTGTGCAGGTTGTTTTGGGGGTGATATTTTAATTAGAGAGCCCCCCCTGGCAAACCTTCCAGAAGATGTATTATGTTGTCAGCCATCTAAAACGATCTGAACCAGTCTGAAAATGCAAATGCCAAAGCCTGCGTGCTGCAGTCCAAACAGTTTGTGGACTATGTCTAAATAGTCTGGTGTGCTAACCACAACTGAGGAATTTATTAGAGTGCTAAAGTACTGTAACAGAAATGTTGTCATTCAAAGGCTTGGGGGAGGAGTAGCATATTCCTAAGGCCAGACGCTGGGGCTCTGGCCAGACTGCAGGCAGAGAGAGTGTCAGGATCCCAGGATCAAAAGGTGATTGAGGGGCATCTAACTGAGGAGTACAGTAATGATATTTGTGGTTTCCTTTCCAGCGCTGGAATTCGGTACAATCCTTTGAACAGCCAGCTCTGAGACCCTGCAGGGAGAGGCCCTCCCCCACTTCCTCCCCCCTCACCCCGCACCCTGGGGATTCCTGGAAATGACAAACACTGGGGGTTGGGCCTTTGTCCACATGTCTCTGGGAAACAGACTCATCATTCTTCATGGTCTTCATCCAGTGCAGGACATCCTTACCAGTAGCCAGGATCTCCCAGTGGAATTAAATTCATATCTAAGACACTGGAAGATGCTCAAATAATTAAATAAAAACAAAATGAAAAGAAGTGCTAAATATGGGAAGAAGTACTGCAAGGCAAATGCAATATAAATGTTAGTGTTACTTACCACCCAAATCATTATATGTGCTACTTGGGTTTCTGATCCTTCCTGTGATGGCTTCTGCAAATATTTCTTCTCCTTTAACACTTCCCTGCACTCGATTCGTTTCCCAGGGTCTTCATACAGGTCCTCTCTTCATTTTCTAGCTCTCCATATTATGCATAGAGGAGGAAGGGGAGTTGAGAAAGAAATAAAGTAGCTTAATTCTCTCCTTCAGACCCAGGCCAGACTGGAATCTTGATGAGAAGGGAGAACATGTGTTCCATCATTTAGCCCCATTTTTATTGAACACTTCATATGTTGGAACACAGTGGGCCCCCAAAAGATGGGAGGTGGTTTATCACTTGGTAGAAATGCCAGCTTCACCACCTTGTCTGATTGTAGGCCAATTATTTGCATTTTAAAAAAAGATTTTATTTATTTATTCATGAGAGGCACAGAGAGGCAGAGACATAGGCAGAGGGAGAAGCAGAGGGGGAACCCAATGTGGGACTTAATCCCAGGACCCTGGGGTCATTACCTGAGCCGAAGACAGACGCTCAACCGCTGAGCCATCCAGGCATATCTTATATGCATTTTTTAAGGCTTAGTTTCCTCAAATTCAAAATGGGGGCAGGGTGGGTGGGTAATAATAAGAAATGCATAAAGAAGAAAACATACAGATTAATCAATAAATGGTACCTATTATGGTCATTATTATTAAACATGTTGTAATAATAATTAAATTAAAACATCATCCCTCAATATCCAGTAGATTGTCTTGTTTCATTTAGCCAATTTTTGCTTGCCAAAACAATGTTGCCATGCCTAGACCACAGTCCATAGTCATTTAGATTCAGTAAGACAAGTTCATGGAGTAGCTCATATCCTTGGGGTTTTTAAAGTTACGCTGCCTGAATTTCTTGGCCTAACTCCAGAGCCACTCTTTCCAGGAAAGAGACACCTTTATGTAGATGAGGGAAGAAGGTAGAGTGACCCAGGAAAACCTTTCTTGTTGGAAAATTACCATTCTCGTATCAACTCTGTACAAATCCAGCCACATAAGCCTGACAGTAGAGGAACCTGCTGGAAGTAGATGATTTGGAATTAACTGCTAGGCAGTTTGGAAATTACTTCCAATTTCCTGCCAATCTGATTCCCCAGTCCTTGTGAAATTCAAATATGCTTAATTTTCTTGGAAGTGTTTTTGCTGCATTGAGGCATTTTATCTTATTTTTTTAAAACTGTCTTCTGCTTTCCCTTCAAACTACAAATGCAATGTGTGTTTACTATGATAAACCAGACTTCACAGAGATGCACAATGAAAAGGCTGATTATCATTCTCCAAACCCATTCTCAGCCCTCCCATTGCTGATTCACCTCCAGCCCCAGCCACCTTACCAAATTCCCTTATGACTTCCGAACTCAGTCTTGTGTCTTCAACATATATAATTAGGTCATTTGTGAATAATGATGACTCTGCCTTTTCATTTTCCATATGTACTCTGTCCTCATGGCTCTCCTAACCTAATCCATTAAATAGAAACTCTAAAACCTCCTGTAGCCATTGCTTATTTCTGATTTTCCTTGGAACGGTTTTATACATAATGATTTTATATTATATATATAATGCTGGCCTTAGGTCAATACTCATTATCAACTTGAAGAGCTTTCTATTACTACTTTCCTTAGCAGCTTTATTAGGAATGAGACCTGACAAGAATTATTAACATTGTTGGCTCTGCAAAACCGGCTTTTGGTTTTACTTTTAATGTCATGTGACTTTTTCCATATGTTACTCGTTTTGTCTTTATTAATTTTCCTCTCCAAGTTTCTTTAAGTTATTTTGATTTTCTTTTTTTTTTTGGTAACAGGTTTATTGAGGTATAATTCACAAACTATATAATTCATCCATTTGATGTGTATAATTCACTGGTTTTTAGTATATTCACACTATATTGACGATGTGCAACCTTCGTCATAGTCCGATTTAGAACATCTTCATCCCCTTACAAAGATATCTCACATACAAGCTCCTGGGCAGCTCAGTCAGTCAGTTAAGCACCTGCCTTCAGTTCAAGTTATGATCCCAGAGTCCTGGGATTGAGTCCTGCTTCAGGCTCCCTGCTCAACAGGGAATCTGCTTCTCTCTTTCCCTCTGCCCCTCCCCCTAGCTTGTCTGCTCTGTCTCTCATTCTCTTTCTTAAATAAATAAATAAAATCTTAAAAAAAAGATACCCCGCACACTTTAGTTATAATTTCCAAACCCCCATATCCCACTACTCTTAAAGAATCATCAGTCTACTTCCCATCTCTATGGATTTGCCCATTCTGTACATTTAATACGGATGGAATCCTAATATGTGGTCTTTTGTGAACTGATTTCTTTCACTTTGCAAAACGTTTTCAAGGTCTGTTTATGTTATAGCATGTATCAATACTTAGTTGCTTTATATGGCCAAATGATATCCTGTTGTGTGGTGTTTACAGTTTACCCAGTTGAATTCTATTTTTGTTTTGTTTTTTTAAGATCCTACTGGCTTTCTTCAGCAATTCATGAGCTGGCAGCATCCTATCTAGCAAACAAAAAGGAGCTCTGTAGGACCAAGAAATGAAAGAATTCTGTAGGCAGAAGGTGCCAGAACAAGGAAGTTACTAACAAAGAGTAGATTGCTTCAATTAAAGCCATCTTCTTTTAGGAGACAGCAGGGCTCTATCAGGAGCTGACTTCACTAGTGGGACCATGAAGTTCCAGACTGGCTGATTAGGATTACGTTGCTGGGAGAGGCAGAAACTGCCATTAGGCTAGATATTAAGTCTTGTTTAGTGATGTGGGCTTAGCACAAGTGACTCTACTTGGGGCCTGTTGTCTCTTTGTGAACAACAAATATACAGTATTTATTTATCCATTCATCAGTTAATGAACATTTGGATTGTGGTCCTCTTTTGGCTATTATGATTAAGGCTGCTAATAACTTTCTTGTACAAGTTTTCACGTGGACATATGCTGTCAGTCCTCTGGGGCCAAATCCAAGAAGTAGAATTTGTAGGTCATATATTGAACCATTTGAGAAACTGCCAGACTGTCTTCCAACGTGGCTAAACCATTTTACAATCCCATCCACCACCATTAAGATTGAGATTTCTCCACAGTCTCTCCAACACTTACTGTCGTATAACTTTCTGAAACCAGCTATCTTAATGAAAGTGGAATATATCCCATTGTTTTAGTCTGCATTTCCATGATGACTAATGATCTTTTCATGTGCTTGTTGACTATCTATAAATCTTTTTTTTAAATGTGTATTCCATTCTCTTGTCCATTTAAAATTGGATTATTTGTCTTATTACACATTTGTAAGAATTCTTTATATAGTCTAGATGCAAATTCTTTATCAGATATATAAATTGAGAGTATTCTCTCTCATTCTGTGGGTCATCTTTTCACTTCCTTGATAAAATGGTCTTTGATGAACAGATTTGTTTAATGTTGGTGAGATTTGGTATATCCATGTTTTCTTTTGTTTTTCATGCTTTTGACATTCTAAGAATCTGTTACCAAATCCAAGATCATGAAAACTTACCTCTGTTTTCCTCCAGGAGTTTTATAATTTTAACTCTTACATGTAGGTCTTTGAATCATTTTGAGTTAGTTGTTGTATACAGTGTAAGGGTACAAATTCATTCTTTCACATGTAACATTCAGGTGCCACAGAAGTGTTTCTTGAGGAGACTGTTCTTTTCTCACTCAATGGTCTTGGCAGCCTTGTGGGATATCAGTTGACAGTAGATATATGGGTTTATTTCTGGGCATTCAATTCTGTCTCCTAGTCTATAAGTCTTTTTTTCTTTTTTTAAGATTTCATGTATTTATTCATGAGAGACACACAGAGGTAGGCAGAAGGAGAAACAGGCTCCCTACCAGGAGCCTGCAAGACACGATCCCAGGACCCTGGGATCACGACCTGAGCCAAAAGCAGATGCTCAACCACTGAGCCACCCAAGTGCCCCTATATGTCTTTCCTTATGTCAGCTCCACACTATTTGATGACTGTAGCTTTGTAGTAAATTCGAAGTCCAAATGTATAAGCTCTCTGAGGTTGTTGTTTTTTTTTTTCAAATTTATTTTGACTATTCAGGATTCCTTCCAATTTCAATCCATTGATTTTTCTTTTGATTTTTCCTTACAGTATTATACTAGTTAATTTAATTTCAATTTATAAATAACAGAAACTTGATAAGACTCTGAATTTTTTTAAATAATAAATTTATTTTTTATTGGTGTTCAATTTGCCAACACACAGAATAATACCCAGTGGTCATCCTGTCAAGTGCCCCCCTCAGTGCCCGCCACCCAGTCACCCCAACCCCCCCCGCCCTCCTCCCCTTCCACCACCCCTAGTTCGTTTCCCAGAGTTAGGAGTCTTCATGTTCTGTCTCCCTTTCTGATATTTCCTACCCATTTCTTCTCCCTTCCCCTCTATTCCCTTTCACTATTATTTATATTCCCCAAATGAATGAGACCATATAATGTTTGTCCTTCTCCGATTGACTTATTTCACTCAGTATAATACCCTCCAGTTCCATCCACGTTGAAGCAAATGGTGGGTATTTGTCGTTTCTAATGGCTGAGTAATATTCCATTGTATACATAAACCACAGTGTGGTACTGGCACAAAAACAGACACATAGATCAATGGAACAGAATAGAGAACCCAGAAGTGGACCCTCAACTTTATGGTCAACTAATATTCGATAAAAGAGGAAAGACTATCCACTGGAAGAAAGGCAGTCGCTTCAATAAATGGTGCTGAGAAAATTGGACAGCCACATGCAGAAGAATGAAACTAGACCACTCTCTTTCACCATACACAAAGATAAACTCAAAATGGATGAAAGATCTAAATGTGAGACAAGATTCCATCAAAATCCTAGAGAAGAACACAGGCAACACCCTTTTTGAACTTGGCCACAGTAACTTCTTGCAAGATACATCCACGAAGGCAAAAGAAACAAAAGCAAAAATGAACTATTGGGACTTCATCAAGATAAGAAGCTTTTGCACAGCAAAAGAAACAGTCAACAAAACTAAAAGACAACCTACAGAATGGGAGAAGATATTTGCAAATGACCTCTCAGATAAAGGGCTAGTTTCCAAGATCTATAAAGAACTTCTTAAACTCAACAGCAAAGAAACAAACAATCCAATTATGAAATGGGCAAAAGACATGAACAGAAATCTCACAGAGGAAGACTCTGAATTTTTTTCCAAAAAAAAATTTAGCTATAAATCCTAGGTAGAAATAAAAGTGTTTTATTTTTATTGATTTTGTATGTTGTTGACCTTACTTTTTTCCCTCTAATATGGGCATTATTTAGAATTGCAATTGTTAATATCCATGTTCTTTTTGATGGGTTAATAAAGTCATCTTTTTATACTTATGTAAAGTTTTCTTGTTTTATGGGTTTTGACTTATAAAACTTCACACTTTGGAATATGATAAAGGTTTGTTTGAAATCAAGTACATGATTAAAATGTGTTATGGGCATAAGAAAACCATGCATCATTCTCCATTTGTACATAACAAAATGCTATACTATCAAGCTGGGCGATTATTTTTCAAATCTACTATATCTTTGTTTATTTTTTGTCTACCATCTGTTTTTTAAAAAGTTATATGTACATATATAATTATATGTCATCTTTGGCATCTTGCTTTTTTCACTCAACATGACTTTTTATTGCTAGGATTCATTCATGTTGTGTGCACCTCTAGTTTATGCACCTTCACTGCCAATTAATATTCCTTAACGACAATAATTTATAATATTTTTAATCGTTTGCCTATTGATAGACTTCTGGGTTATGCTCATTTTGTTTGTACTGCTAAGACATTCTTACTCACATCTCCTGAACCATAAGAGCCTCTACTGTACACATAACCATGAGCAGAAATATTAAGTTAATTGCATTTGTGGTCAGAGAATGTAGGCTTTCTTAATCTGAGTCTTTGAAATTTTTTCAAAATTGACTTATGGAGTAGTACATGGTCTGTTTCTGAAAATAAATCATGGGTACTTGTGGAGAATGTACATTTTCTTGTTGTTGGATGCGGAGTTCTCTTTATGTCCATTAGTTCAAACATGCAATTCGTGTTGTTCAAATTTAAAATATTTTATTGATTTGTCAATAATTGTGAGAAATATGTGGCTATTTATGACTTTTATTACTCTATACCTTTCTGTGTTCTTATGTTTTGTTTGTGGCTCTTCCAAGTAGCATGGAGTTTGATGTTTTTTCTTCATTAACCTCCCAATCTCTGTGTTTTAGGTGAGTTTAGTCCACCCATGGTTTTTGTGATTATTGATATATTTCAACTAGTTTCTGTCATATTTCTTTTTAATTCCTACTGTCCCTTATTTTTTACTACATTTTTCTTTATTTTAATTTTTACTGTGAAATGTTCACATACAAAGATTGCACAACACAAAACAAAATCTATAGCTTAGTGATTTAATCTCAAAGTAAACACTTGTAGAATTGGCACAAAAATCAAGGAAAAGGAAAAGAAAAGAAAACTCCAGAAATCTCGGTCATGCTTATCAACCATTGGTTCCTATCTTCTCCATGAAGTCACCACTATTCTTACTTCTAACCATAATATTGATTAGTTTGGCCTATTGTATAACAATATGCTGCATGGCATCTTAAAACAGCACTCATTGGGGGATCTCTGGGTGGCTCAGCAGTTTAGCACCTGCCTTTGGCCCAGGGCGAGATCCTGAAGTCCCGGGATGGAGTCCCGCGTCAGGCTCCCTGCATGGAGCCTGCTTCTCCCTCTGCCTGGGTCTCTGCCTCTCTCTATATATATGTCTATCGTGAATAAATAAATAAAATCTTAAAAAAAAAACCCACTCATTTACTATCTTACCATTCTGTAGGTCAGAAGTCTGGGAGGGCTTGGTAGGACTCTCTACTCAAGGTCTCACATGCTGAAATCCAGGTGTTGAACAGGTTGGACTGTATCCAAAGTTTGGGTGGAAGAATCTGCTTCCAACCTCATTCAGATTGTTGGTAGAGTTCAGCTTTTTGAGGCTGTGGATCTGAGGTCCCCTTTTCCTTAGTGCCTATCAGCTAGTGTCTACTCTCTGTTTCTAAAACTCACCCAAATTCCTTCTCAGATAGTTACCTCCAAGTTCAAAGGCAGCAATAGTACAGGGAGACCTTCTCATGCCTTAATTCCCTCTGACTTCTGCCCTCCTCTTCTGCCATCAGCTGTAGAAATTTCTCTGCTTTTATGGGCTCATATGATTACATGAGACTCATCTGGGCAATCTCCCTTTTAAAAAACCAACTATGCCATGTATAATAGCACAACCAGGGCAGTGATATTCATCACATTCACAGGCTCCAGAAATTGAGACACTAAATCTTGGGGGTTTTTAGAATTCTGCCTTTCGAAGACAAATTCTGATAGAGACATTCTTAATTTTTAAAGAAATAGTTTCCCCAGATGTTCCATTATTTTAAGACTATTTCATGTCCTGTTTATGAAAATGTTTTCTATTACATGGCCATGAATAAATTCTTTTATATTATCTTCTAGAAGCTGAGTTGTTTTGTTTTTCATATTTAGATGTAAAACCATCTGGAATTTATTTGTTGTATCATGTGAGAGAGGGGTCATTTCATTTTTTTCCTTATATATATATCCAATTAACCTAGCACTACTTAGTGAAAAGACCATCTTTTCTCCATTATTCCATGGTCTTATGACCATGCAGATCTGTTTCTGGACTCTGTTATATTTTTCACTGCTCTATTTAGCTATATTTGCAATAATACCACACTTAATTTTTGAAGTTTTATAATAAGCCTTGGTATTTGGTAACACAAGCCTTTTGAATTCATTCTTATCCTTTAAGAGTATCTTGACTATTTAGATCTTGGCATCTCCATGTAAATTCTAGAGTCATTTTTTTTATACTCCACACTTAAATACAGAATCTGTTGGTTTTTTTTTTTTTAATTGGGATTACATAGTGGGAGTTTTACATTTATACAAAATTGAGTCATAAAATCCATAAAGATTGTGTGTCCTTCCACTTATTTAGGTATTCTTAAATTGCTTAACAATTTTTTTTCTGTTAAAATATAGCTATACCAGCTTTCTTCTGTTTAATAGTTTGATAGTTTAATAGTTTAATAATTTTTATCCACCTTTTTAACTTTAATCTTTCTTAAGCATACAGATTGTGTGCATGTGTGTGTGTGTGTGTTTTAATCCAACCAGACAGTCTGTCTTTTAAGGTACATTTAGTCTACTTATGTTTAATGTTATCACTAGTACATTCAGGTTGGGGCCTGTCTTCTTACTATTCTTCCATTACTTACATCACTCAACACATTAATGTCTCAACTTCTTTGACTTGTTTTAATTTGATTTTTTAAACAAATTTTTTAGAGAGTGTGTTCATGCATGTGTGTGAGCAAGGAGGAGGGGCAGTGGGAGAGGGAGTGGGAGAGAGAGAATCTCAAGCAGTCTCCATGTTCAGCGCTGAGCCTCACATTGCTCTCAGTCTCACTACTGTACGATCATGACCTGAGCCAAAATCAAGAGCCAGATGCTTAACCAACTAAGCCATCTACATGCCCCAAGTTTGATTGTTTTGTTACTATTCCATATTTGCTTCTATTAGTGTACTAACTGTATATTCCCTCTGCCCTAGAGATTACAACTACATTCTTGACCTGTTAAAGTCTAAAATAAGTAGCTAATTTTACTCTTTTTATATAATACCCTCTTCTTTTATAATGACTTTAGAACTCTTAACTCCATTAACTACTCAAATTGATTTGCCAACTTTGCCATGTATTTAATTCTGCAAAATTTACATGTCACAAAATATTACTTCTGTTTTACACATTCCATATTAATTCAGTTTTACTCATATATATCCCTTGTTCATTGTTCTTCATTGTCTCCTACATCATTGAGTTTCTGTCTGGAATCATAAACTTATGTTTGAGAGGAATATTTGTTTTTCCTTCACTGTGGGCCTATTGGTGATAATTTTTTTCCACTTTTGGCTTATTTGAGTACATAAATACATAGTCCATCATTAAAAATAGTTTTCATTTATAGAACACTCTAGAAAGGCAGTTATATTCTTTTTCAACTGTGAAATAAAATTCCATTAACTTTTGACTTCTATTATATAGGTTGATAAATCAGTCTGTCTGTGTAATTATTCCTCCTCTAAAGATCATATTTTTCTTTGACTGTTTTCAATATTTTCTCTTGGTTTTATATTTTCTATTTTTTTTATTGGAGTTCAACTTGCCAACATATAGCATATCACCCAGTGCTCATCCCATCAAGTGCCCCCCTCAGTGCCCGTCACCCAGTCACCCGGTTTTATACTTTCAACAGTTTCAGTATGATGTATCTGCAATTGAGTTTCTTTTAAATTTTATCCTTGTGGGGCATAGATGACTTTTTGAACATCTGACTCATCTAATCAATTTGACAAAAATCTCACCCACTCTCTCTTTAAATATTGTTTCTACCTCTTTCCCTATCTTTTCTCCCTTCCACCGCCAACACACTGTTGAAATTTTATTTTACTCTATTCCCTATGATATATTCTGTATTTTCTTTTCTTTTTTTTTTCTTGTTTCATTCTGGCTATTTTTTCCCTAACTTCCTGTTCACTGATTTTAGTTGAATTGAATTTATCATTAAACTCATCTACAAGTTCTTAATTTTGATTACTATATTTTTCATTTCAACAATTTCCATTTATTTTTCTAGTGTTTTTGTTCTCTGATGAAATTCTCAATTTCATATTTTATTTCCTTTGTCAGATTAAGGATAACTGTGTTAAAATCTAATATCCAATTGCTTCATTAGCTTCATCTCTGTATATCTGTCTTGATTGTTCAGTTTGTTGTTGTTTTGGTTTTCCAAACTCCTCCCCATGGACTTCACTGAACCATGGGCTCCCATTTTTATCTTTCTAGTTCCAAAAAGCTACCAAAAATAATGCTAAGACCCTCAGTTTCACATCCACTACTTCTCAATGGTTACACGACTTCTAAATGGAAAATATAGTGACTTCTCAGAAGTAGTCACTTCTTATCCCAGTTATTTTCCTTATAATTATTTCCTGTTCCTTAACTCTGAAAACTTCAAGCAGATTTTCTTTATTTTGTTCATATTTTCTAGTTCTTCTCGGTCTAAAGACTGATGAGAATTGTCTTACTTTTTGTGTGCTATTTGTTCCTACTTTCTTACTTAAAAAAATGATTTGGATTTTTTTTTCTTTAGATTTGTATTCAATTTTCACTCTACTGGTTTATAATTTTACATATTTTAAAATTTTCCTTTACTCATGACCCTTGAAATTTTATTATATACATTTAGCTTAACAGAGTCTAAAATTAAACAATATCATAATCTTCTCCTGAAAACACAAGGAATAAAATAATTTTAATTTGATCATCCCTTCCCAATATGTGTGCTATTTTTTGTTTCATAGTTTCTCTTCTTTATAAAAGTCCTTATAGGGCAGCCCAAGCGGCTCAGTGGTTTAGCACCACCTTCAGCCCGGGGCCTGATCCTGGAGACCAGGGATCAAATCCCACATCAGGCTCCCTGCATGGAGCTTGCTTCTCCCTTTGCCTGTGTCTCTGCCTCTTTCTCTCTCTCTCTCTCTCTCTCTCTCTTTTTCTCTCTGTGTGTGTGTGTGCCTCTCATGAATAAATTCTTTTTAAAAAGTCCTTATATATATTATAAATATTATTTATAATATTTATTCTTGAAACATAAGTACTTGGATTAGTATTTTTTGTCTTATCTGCTTATCATTTCTTGGTGCATTTTGGAATGTATTTCTGCCATCATTTTCCATCTCTTGAAGTAGATTCTCTCTAACTTCCTTGTTGTAAGTTCTGTTATAAATTCCGGTTTTCTCCATATAGATTTTTATATCCACCCTCATTCTTGAAGGTAATTTTTCAACTAATTCTAGGTTCATAGTCTTTGTTTTTTTTGTTTTTCATCCTTTAAAAAATGTCATCCCATTGTCTTCTAGCTTTCATAACTACTGTTGAGAAGGTGGTTGTCAATCTTACTGCCATTTCCTTATGTGCAAGTAAGCTTTCTTTCTGACTTTTATCTGTTTTTGTTGTTGCTGGTTTTGTTTCACCCTGGTCTATATAGAAATTCTCTTCTTTTAGTCTGTCCATTAGTGGGAACTATTTTGTGTTTGCTGGATTTCTGGGTTTATTTTTTTCATCAGTTCTAAAAAAGTCATAGCTATTCTCTCTTAAAACAGTGCCTGTCCCTGACTTTCTAAACATTTCCTTTGTGTATCCAATAAGAAGTATGCTAGTTTTTCTTATTCTGTCATTCATATTCTTGAACATCTATTGCATATTTTCCATTTCTCTGTTTCTCTATGTTGCAACCCATGCAGTTTCTTTAGAAATAATAATTTTCCCCTCATGCTTTCCTGTTTCAGTTATTTCTTATCTGTTATGTAATCCAATTTTGGATTATTTATTTTGGGGCACCTGGGTGGCTTAGTCGGTTAAGCATCTAACTCTTGGTTTCAGCCTAGATCATGATCTTAGGGTCCTGAGATCGAGCCCCATGTCAGGCTCCATGCCAGTGAGGAATCTGCTTGAGATTCTCTCTCTCTCCTCCCTCTCTGTCCCTTTCTTGCTCTCTCTAAAATAAATAAATAAATAAATAAATAAATAAATAAATAAATAAATCCTTTTTAAAAAAGTAAATTATTAAAAAAAAATGAATTATTTACTTTAACTTTTTTTTTCATTTCTAACAATTCCTATTTTGGGTGTTCCTGGCTGGCTCAGTCAGTAGGGCATATGACCCTTGATCTTGGGGTCATGAGCTTGAGCCCCATGTTGGGCATAGAGCTTACTTAAAAAAAGACTTAAAAATTTTTTTTAATTTTAAAATTATTTTCTTTTCTTAATATCTTCTTTTCTATGTGTGGTTTATAATTGTGCACTGTTTAAAAGCATATGTCACTGTTCCCAGTGGTCTCTTGTTGCATCTTTTTCCTTTTCATCATAGCATCTTTAATTTTTTAACACTTCAAGTATTTGTTTTTTATGTATTTATTTGACATTTCCAATATTTGTAGTACTTGAGGATCTAAATCAGTTGTTTCTGCTGAATGTCATGCATTGTTCTTGGCTTGGAGTGTTTTCATGATCATCATCTTGATTGTGAGTTTATTGCTTAATTTTAATTTCTGGAGTTTGAAGGGCCTCAACTGGGGTAGCTCTTATTCAGAAAGTTCGCTTCTACTTCTTCTGGTAGCCAGATTTAAATCATTTTGGTCAGCTTTAGCTCCTCAGAATCTTTGTCCATGAATGGGACTGCCTTGCTGTTGATTAATGATATAGAATACCAATGGCAGTGCTACTTTGAGCAACTGCAAACAAGCAATCAGTCTTCCAGATATTCAATGCTTCTTTAGTCCTAGCTTTCTAGCATTTGGGAACTAATTTAGTCTTTTTTTATGGCTCCCTTACCTATTGTGATATAACCAATACCTGAAAAAATTGTTTCTATTTATGTTATTTTTGTGTGTGTGAAATGTGTGTACTATGTATGTGTGTGTGAGTGAGAGGGGGAGTGTCCCTTGATGCATCTAATCAAGCTAGTGCCCAAGGTTGAATTTTCTACTATATCATTAATCATTACTTTTATTATATCTGATCTATTTTATGCTCCCAGAATTTTTATTATTTACATTTTAGTATGTTGTATCTATCTTTCAAGGTTATCTTTTCAGTTGTGTTTTTTTTGTTGTGTGTGGTTTTTTGGCTTTGGGTTTTGTTTTGTTTTGTATTTTGGTGTTTTTTGCCGGATATATTTTTAAACCTGATCTTCCAGGCCATTAATGCAGCTTCTCAGGAGTAACTATTCATTTGTTATATTGGATTTTAAATTGATAAATTGTTTTAGATACAGATGTTGTATTTTCTACTCTCTTCATCTTGAAAATTCTCACTACAGTGCTATTTTACTACATAGCCTTGGACCATCATACCTTTAACAGTGGATATGCAGAACTTCATCTTCGCATATTGAAACTAAAACCTCTCCTTGAAGACTTAGTAAAGTAACTAGCCTTTGCAAGTAGCCACCTTGGAGAAGCCTAACTGGCAAGAAATTGTGGCTGGGCTCTAGAAACTGCATTCAGCTTCTAAAACCTAAGAGCGGCCTCTAGCCAACAGCCACCAAAAAAGCTGTAGCTCTATCATACAATTACAGGAAATAAAATGTGCCAACATCAGGAGAGAGCCTGAAAGCAGATTCTTCCCTAGTTGAGCCTAGTTGAGAACACAGTCAATCACCTCAATTACAACCTTGTAATCTTGAACAAAGTGTCCAGCTAGAGTGCCCTGATTCCTGCCCCACAAAAACCATGTAATTATTGTATGTTGTTTTAAGCTGCTGAGTTCATGGTAATTTGGTTATGCAGCAATAGAAAACAAATAAATGCACTGGTAAAGGAGATTGATAAGGAAGTGCAAACTGAGAAATTAACTCTGCCTCCACCATATCAGTGTGATATGGCACAAGTAGAGGAATGCTACATACTGGTTTTCCACTTGGGTTAATACATTATTTTATAACCTATCCCTCCTTAAGCATTTGTAAGATTCAAGTGTTTCACTAGGAAATTTTATCGGGGTAAAATGAAAGTGTTTATTCACCAAGGTAAACTGGCTGTGGAATTTGTTGAATTGTACTTGAGTAGAACTTCTACTAGTTTTAATGTGTGTTTACACACATTATCTCCGCTGATACTCATAATCCCGTGAGATGTGTAAGCAAGCATTCTTCTACTGAAAATGAGAGATTATATGGCTTGTCCAAGTATCTTAGTCCATTCAGGCTGCTATAACAAAACACCATAGACTGAGTGACTTATAAACAGCAGTTTTTCACAGTTCTGGGAGCTAGAAGTCTGAGGTCAGGGTGCCAGTGTGCTTGGGTGGGGGCCCGCTTCCAGGTTGCAGACTTCTTATGTGATCCTCATATGACAGAAGGGGCTAGGAAGCTCTCCTGAGCCTTTTTTTTTTTTTAAATAAGAACATTAATTTCATTCATGAGCGCTCCACCTTCAGGATGTAATGACCTACCAAAGGCCAAACCTCCTAATACCATCACACGTGGCATTAGTTCAACATATGAATTTGTGGGGGTTGAGAATGGGTGGGAATGAGGAGGTCAATAGCACCAAATTTACCAGCTAATAAGTGGAAGAGCCAGAGGTGAATGTAAGTTTTCTAAAACCAAGACCGATTTTTCTCCCCTACATGAAAACTACCTCTTGTAGAAAAGACATTACCTGAATCCCATAATAATATTTAATGATGGCAATATATTCCCAGGGATTTTTTTCCCCAAAAGTATAAAATTAGAAACTGGATTTTAGCATTCTCTCTAAGATCATGGAGGTCTTCTGGTATATTTGACTTATGAAAGGAATTGGATGTATTGTATAAGATGAAAACTCTGTCATCATCAAAGAACATTAACAGGAACACTAATGCACGTATCAAATGTTGGATTCATATAAAGACAAAGACCATTTCAAATACAGAAATTACTTGTATTCAGAGGCTGGAAGTCTAGCTGCCTCAATCAAAAACCCTCTGTTGGCTCAGCACAGAGTGATGAAGTTTTGCTTCTCTCTGCAGTAAGAGAATGTTTTCCTTGACACTCTGAAGAAAAGTTCTGTGTAACATAAGGCCTCAGAAGCTTGATATACAAATGTATATGGGGCTCCCTGGGTGGCTCAGCAGTTTAGCGCCTGCCTTCCGCCCAGGACATGGTCCTGGAGTCCCTGGATCGAGTCACACATCAGGCTCCCTGACTGGAGCCTGCTTCTCCCTCTGCCTGTGTCTCTGCCTCTCTCTCTCTCTGTGTGTGTGTGTCCTCATGATAAATAAAATCTATAATATATATATATATATATATATATATATATATATATATATAGCCAAGAAAAATGTTTTGTTACTTGAAAAGTGATTGTCAGATGAAAAGAAAATAGTAAAAAAGACAAGGAAGAAACTCACTTCCAGCCAGTCAAAAGGTTTTCAAGGTGGATGAAGCTTTTCCTTTTAGAGTAAAATCTAGGTTATGTGATAATATAAACATGTAATTTCTAACCCAGAGTACATCTCACACTAGGTTTTTATAATTGCATATTGTGACTACAAATGCATTCTGTGTCTGGCCAGAAGTGCAATGATCTTGACCCATTTTCTAGGTGGAGTGTATGTGGTGATAATAAAACAGATACACAAAACGCATGTATGCACAACAATTTCTTTTTTTTTTAAGATTTTATTTATTTACTTATGAGAGACACACAGAGAGAGAAAGAGGCAGAGGCACAGGCAGAGGGAGAAGCAGGCTCCACACAGGGAGCCTGACATAGGACTCGATTCCCTGGACTGAAGGCAGCGCTAAACCGCTGAGCCACCCGGGCTGCCCACAATAATTTCTTAGTTTGACATTTCCTTCTTATTATTAGAACCTCCCAGCTGGCAGATATATCTCCTGTCTCTTCCATCTTCAACCACCCTCAGTAGTTCCATTAATTACCTTTCTAAAATAATAAAAGTTAATTATGTTACCATCTCCTGCTTGAAAATTTCTGACATCTGTTCACTCCACCCAGGAGAAAAGTAGACACGGAAGCCCATACACAACTGAATTTCCATTCTTCTCTCAGTACCTCATCTGCCACTACTTCACCCCAGCTCTCCCACCTATTTCCTATGTGACTTTGAGATAGTCAATTAATCTGATTTTCAATTTCCTCATGTGTAAAATGAGAGTATAATATTACCTACCTCACAGGGTAATTGTAGGGATTAAATGAGGGGAGGAGAGAGAGAGAGAGAGAGAGATTGAGAGACTATCTCTAGCTATCCAGAAATCAATTTGAGCATAGTACCTGATATATTATAATATACTGATTAAACTGATACATTTAATCAGTTGCAGTAGTGATTAGGAAGGATGATGATGGTGATGATGATGATGATGATGATTATGATGCTATAGTGGTGGTGGTGGTCGTTGTGGGTACTAATGCTTCTCCATTTTATAAATTTCACTGTTCACCGGGTTATGGTGCCTGTTCCAGCCAAATGAGTCTATTCACAAAATCAACGTCTCTACTACATCTTGTTTACTTTTTGTTGCTTGATTCTTACTGCCTTGGTTCAAGTTATTTCTTCTTCCTGAAATGGTACTTTCTCTCAGCCTTAGAAATTCTACTTCTTTTCCAAGACTCATCTCCACCTTTGACATTGCCCCTAGAACTCCATCCTTACTGATCACACCTTTCTCTGAACTCTTGCTTTCACCCTTTCAGTCTTCAACTCTCTCACTTTTGGCTCATGGATACATGGATGTTGGATCACATCTGTTGAGGACAATATAAGAGAAAGGAAAATTTCAGGGAACAGAGAGGGGAGGTGAAGCAGATAGCAAAGTTAAAATGCACTTGTAGCCATGAGAGAGGGGAAGTAGAGAAAAATAAATAGGATTACTGAAACCAAACACACAGCCATACAACCATATGTGTCTGTTACATGTGTCAGCATCAGTAATTTCAGAATCAAATCATTTAAACATTTGCTCATTTATCCACAAAGCTGCAAATGGTTTATCATGTGCTAAAACTATTCAGGATAAAAGTATCCTAATAAATCTAAGTCTGTGTAGCCTAGATGTGGAGCTGGAAGTGGAACATGGCAGGAGAAGGAACTTTTTGAAAGCTACTTACTCAGCTCTGGCATGCTGAGGTGCTTATGTAAAGATTGCCTAAAATTTTTGCTTTGGGCGGGGGGTGCCTGGGTGGTTCAGTTGGTTAAGCATCTGCCTTCAGCTCAGGTCATAATCCCAGGGTCTTGGGTTGGAGCCCTGTGTCAGGCTCTGTGCTCAGTGGGGAGTCTGCTTCTCCTCCTCTTTCTGCCTCTCTCTCCATCTCACTTGTGCTCTCTCTCTCTCTCTCTCTCTCTCTCAGATAAATAAATAAAAAATCTTGATTTTTCTTTTTTTGCTATGGTACAAAAGTAGGATTCAGAATAAGGAGGGGATCATTACCAAATCATAAAACCACAAAGACTGTGGGGCACCTGGCTGGCTCAGTCAGTAGAGGATGTGACTCTTGGTCTTGGGTTGTGAGTTCAAGCCCCACATTGGCTGTAGAGATTACTTTAAAAATAAAATCTTAAATAAAATTTAAAAAAATAAAAAAAATAATCCACAAAGATACTAAACATTTAGATAGAGCTTTATAAATAAAAAATAAAATGCCTCTTAATATGTCTATTAGCTGAAACAAAAGGAGAAAAATAATTCATAAGCTCTTTTTAAAATTGTGTGAGTGGAAGTATTTTTTAAATCTGAAGCAAAGGATGAGTTATGCTCAATTTACAATTCTCATTAACTTAAAATCTGTGAAATGCCATTGATTCTTTTATTTTAAATATTTGCTTCGTTTATCATTATAAAAATATCTATATGAGTTTTCAGAGAACCACTTCAATCCTAAATCCCCCTGAATCATTTTTTTCCACAAGAAAACTCAATTCTTTTACCATAAAGTTTTTGACTATAAGCATTACTCTAAGAAAAATGAGGAAAAATGCATTAGTATTTTAAAATGCAGAAATACAAAGTGAAAATAAATGAACTATCTGACATCAGATGTTGGATTTGTGATATAGCCTATTGGAAACTGGTTTGGCTTTTATTTATTTATTTATTTTTTTATTTTTCCAAGGTCTCCACACAGTTCACTAGTCTAGCTGTCCTGCTTTTGTGCAAAAGAATTTGAACTGAACTTTGAGCAGAATGACTAGATAAAACCCTCACATGCAGCTTAATTCATAAACGTAGAGCTTTTTTATGTATGGTTTTCACTTGTTATTTACTTTTCATTACATTCTAGTGAGTTAATCCTAGAGTTTGGGAAACTGATTTTTCTATGCTGATCTTGCATCTTGCAAACTTGCTAGAGCCTTTTATTAGTTCTGAAATTATGACTTTTTTAGGAAAGTGATCTATATTTAAAACTGCTTGTGTGGGGCAGCCTGGGTGGCTCAGCGGTTTAGCGCAGCCTTCAGCTCAGAGCCTGATCCTGGAGACCCGGGATCCAATCCCATGTCAGGCTCCCTGCATGGAGCCTGCTTCTTCCTCTGCCTGTGTCTCTGCCATTCTCTCTCTCTCTCTCTCTCTCTCTCTCTCGTAAACAAATAAGGTCTTTAAAAATAATAAAAATAAAACTTCTTGTGTCTTTTATCCCACTATTTATCATCCCTATTTCTTTTTCTTTTCATATTGCGTTGGCTAGGGTCATCAATAAAGTGCTGAATAATAGCAACAACTGTAAGCTTTAGGTTTTGGTGTTGCTTTAATTTTGTACCATAAAGAATATGTCAGCTGTGGATTTTGAGGAGATACTCAGAATCTAATTAAGAACATTTTATTTTGCTTTTATTTTTTGAATAGCTTTTTATACAATCACAAATTGGTGTCATTTTATCAAATTCTTTTTAGTAGCTTTTGAGCTAATGAAATTATTTTTCTCCTTTTATCTGCTAATACTCCAAATTATATCTGTAGATTTCTTTGTAAGAACATTCATTTTTGCATCCCTGGAATAAACATTACTTGGACATGCAACATTATTTTTTCAATATTCTGTTGGAATTGATTTGCCATCATTTCTTTCAGAGTTTTACAACTAAGTTCATAAGAGAATTTAGCCCATGTTTTCTTTGTAGTTTTTGTATCTGATTTTAGTCTTGGGATTATATTAGCTTTGTAAAATAGAAAGTTTCACCATTTATTTTGTTCATGAATTGTTTATGTAACACTGTAATTGTCTATTCCTTAAAGATTTATAAAACATACCTATAAGATACCTAAGCCTGATACCTATCTAAAACATAGATTTTCTTTTTTACTCTTTATACATATAATTATTTTCTGCCTGTGATTTTTGGCCTTTTTCAGTTTTTTTTTAACTGTTTCTTGAGACAATTTTGATAATATGTTTTGAAAATTGTCAATTTCTTCTAAGTTTTCAAAACATATTGGTATAAAATTGTAAATAGTATCCTATTATTACTTTCATGTGTCTTTTATCTAAATAGAGTGGTGGAAAAAGTAGTTAAAAGAAGTAAACAGCCTCAAGAAAAGTTTTGGGAATGAAGCTGATGCCTCTGGGGCCTCGTGCCATTTTCCATTGATCCTCACCCGATTCTAGCCATGTTTGCAGTGGTTATTTCTGTATGAGGTCAGGCTCACGTCATGCTTTGTGGTGAGCAAAGAACTTGAATAAAGTACTCTAAGTAGGTACAAGAAGGAAGTAGGACATTAAAGGGGTGAGAAGTGTGACTGGAGGTCTTCCTGATGTGTGGAGGTCCTGGTAGGGTGGGAAAATGATGGAGGTCAGAGTACTAGATGCCATGAGTAGACAAGTGAGAGTGGGATGCAAGAAGTGACAGTAGGGAGGGCCTATAGTTATGGGTGACCCCCAAGTCAGGGTTGTGGACAGCTGTGGTATATGAGCTTATATTGATCATCACCTTTCTAAATGCTTTATTTTCTTTGCCTTTCCTCTCTGTTTTCATTGTCATTGTCTCAGTCCTTTCTTTTGAATTAGTAATCGGTGTTCAAATATTTCAATCTGAGTTATTTCCATTACATTTATGAATTCTGTATTTGTGCAATTTGACACTTAATTTATCCCCTGAGATTCATTTTTCCCTCTTACTCTTTTTTACCATATCATCTTTAACATATCATTGAATTTTTTTCTTTTTACACTCTTAGAGCATTCTTGTAATTTGTGTCCATTTTTTTCCTGATGAGGTGTAAAAAAATGCATGTATTTTCAATCTCTTCTGACAAAGGTATACACCTGGATGACCCTATTTCCTATCAAGATGTATATTTATTTTATGCAGAAAATCCCTTGTGCCCCTTTCCAGTCATTCATCCCCAGAAGCAACCACTTCTCTGGCTTTTCACTCAGTACAATGTCTTCTAGTTTCATACTGATTGCCACATACATCAGTAGTGATATTCCATTGTATGATGCGTTCATTTTCAACTGATGAGGGTGAGATATTTTCAGTCTGGGGCTATTATAAATAAACTTACTCTGAGTAGCCTTGCAGAAGGCTTTTTGTGGACATACATTTTCATTTCTTTCAGTAAATATAGATCTTTCTTCCTCAACTTATGATGGAAGTCAAAACATCAGTAATTCAAACCATCATAAGTCAAGGACATCTGTACCTACCAATGGGATTTCTGGATCACAGATAGAGGTATTTATTTATTTTTATTTTTTTGAGAGAGATTTTTTAAACTTCCAAATAATTTTCTTTTTTTTTTTTCAAAATACTTGTTTATTTTATTTTAGAGGGTGAGGAGGGTCAGAGGGAGAGACTGTCTCAAGGAGACTCACTGCACTGTGCAGTGAGAGACTGTCTCAAGGAGACTCACTGCACTGTGCATGGGGCTAGATCCCAGGACCCTAGGATCACAACTGGAGCCTAATCCAAGAGTCGGACACTTAACTGACTGCACCACCCAGGCATCACAAAAAAAACTTTCAAACAATTTTCAAAGGGATTTTTCAAGTTTACTCTCTCACAAGCAAAGTATAGGATTTCCAGTAATCCCACATCTTCCCCAGTGTTTGGTGTGATCAGTCATTTTCATTTTAGCTGTTCTGGGGGATGTAGCTCAATCTTGTGGTTTCACTTAGTGTTCTTCAAATCCCTGACAGTAACAAGAGAGCTTTTTCATGCACTTTTGTTCATTCTTATATCGTCTTTTGTTCAGTATCTGCTCAAATCATTTGCTTATTTTTATTAGGTTATTTGTGTTTTATTATTGAGTTGTAAAAGTTTTTATATATTGTGGATACAGGCCCTTAATGAAATATGTGTTGGGAATATGTTCTTCCAATCCGTGGCTTCCCCATTAATTTTCTTAATGGTTTCTTTGATGAGTCGAAGTTTTAAATTTTCTATGAAGTCCAATTTATCATTTTTTAATGGTTAGCGTGTTCTGTGTTCTCTCTAAGAAATCTTTTTATCTCTAGGTCGGAAAGATTTTTCCCCCTTTAGGTTTTCATCTAGAAGCTTTATGGTTACAGTTTTTACCTTTAGATCTGTGATCCATCTCAAATTAATTTGTGATACATTGTGAGATGGACATTGAAATTCTTTTTAACCATATAAAAATCCAGTTGTTCCAACATTATTTGTTGATGTGGCTTTCCTTTTCCCCTTGAGTTGCTTTGACATTTTTGTAAAGACTTATTTAACTTTACATAAGTCGATCTGTTCCAGTCCAATGATCTGTTTGTCTATCCGTTTGCTATGACATAGTCTTGATTCTAGTCACTTGAGAGTGAATCTTGAAGTCAGGTAGATTAAGTTCTCCAACACTGTTTTGTTTTTTCTTTTCTATAGTTGTTTTGGGTTACTTGGCATGTCCATATACATTTGAGAAATATCTTCTCAATTACTACAAAAAAAAAAACTACTTGAATTTATAGATCATATATGGGAGAACTTCTGTGTGACAGGATTGAGCCTCCCATGAACACAGCATATCTTTGTAGTTCCCTTCCTTTCCCCTCCCTTACTTCCTTTTTTATATCAGTATGAACTCATGGATATTTATTTTATTTGACATTATAATCTAATGTTAAATTAATTATTTGTTTGCATCAAGTGCTTTCCCGGTGTGTCTTCAACCCCATGTTTCTGTTAATCCTTTTTGGTAGGCCACCATGTCTTGATCAGTGAGTAAAATTCATTTTGAGGATGGTGGGGAGGTACTTGATCTACATGAGTCCCACCAGGTAGACCCCAGTGGAGAGAATCAGGGAAATGGTGCCACAAGGAAAGAGGAGAGAGACAAGGTAAATATGTAAGCGAATTGGCTGCCACAGCAGCTAGAGAATGTCCACCAAGTATCAGTGTGGGCATGTCTTGAGAATGATTCCAGAATTTTAAAATGCCAGTATTTGATCCAACCTGTTCCATGATTGTAGGGACCCAACAAAAACAACTGAGATTGTTGTAACTTTGGCATTGGTAGTCTTAAGAGTGTATCACTATTTTACAAGAGGTTGAAGACATTTTCCAAGGCAATTTTGTCTATCTGGGATTTTTCGTTACTTACTGGATTTATACTTTACAGCTCACTCAAAATACAACTCCGGCATTTGCTGGATAGAGAGGAGAGGAACATTCCATATTCGAGAAAACAGCATTCGCAAATCAAAGGAGAATCAGGATAGTATCTAGACACTGCCCAGGGACTTTGCAAGAGAGTCCCTTCAGTTAAAGACACTTCGGAATACGGTACAGGGCCTGTTTTTCTCATGTTTGAAAATGTTGTCAGAGTCAAGGTTAAAACCAAGAAGCTCCTAGGTTTTCCTGGCATGGTAGCAAGAGCAACCGGCTAGAAGTCGGGAGACCAGCATGCAACTTCTGGCTTTGCAGTTAATTAGGAGGTGACTTTGTCATTCCCTTAAGTTGAGATGAAGAAAAATGGTCTGGCCTACCCCCACTGTGTTACAGGATGATTAAACAAATCCATAAACTTTGAGGCAAAGAAAGCACATGTTAAGTACTTATATGAAGTACAGTTGTTGTCTCCAGTCGTCTGACTGGAGGCAGCTAATCACAGCAGAGAAGGGCATCGGGATACTGCTGGGGGCGGGGGGATGATGCAAATTGTAGGCTGTGATCTTTGCTATTTCTCTCCCACTTACTGGGCTCCTGTTAAAGAATCAGTTAGACTAGGGCAAGGTCTCTTGGGGCATTGACATGCTCTGTTTTTCTGGAACATTCCGTCTGGCTTCTTGCCTGCCCTTTTCTTACTGCTGGGGGAACCCGGCCACAGGGCTTAAATCTTTTTTTTTTTTTTTTTCCTCCTGATCCAGTCATTTCTTGGTGGTTTTGCCCACCCATCTGCCATCTGGCTGTGCGCCTGCTATCTCTGCACTGCCAGCCTGTCCTGCACCTTGCTCTCCTTAGCTGACGTCTGGTTGAGTTCTGCCAACAGGTGGTGCTGGAGAGAGGATGGACTCAGGAAGAGGGGAGCTTCTGGCTGCCCTCCTCAGGGTTGCTCTGGCAGAGCACTTCCAGAATCTTCTTTGCCTCTTCAGGGACCATCAGCAGTGGCTGTGCCCCATCCTCAGAGGTCTGAGCACCTTTTCCTGGGCAACTTGCATCTTTTTCTTCTGTTGCATGGGCTCCAGGGTGGCAGCTGTCTCCCCAGGCGTCTCCCAGCCTGAGTAATCAGCTTCCCTGCTCAATCCCATCTGTCTGAAGTTCCTAGTGTGGCTTGTTTTCCCGACTGGATCCTGACCTATAAAACCAGTTAGAAGTCCCCTCTTCCTCCTAGATCTTACTCCTTTAGCAGATGCCTTGTTCAGAGCGCCCCAGGACTCTGTATGCTTGGGGAAACCTCCTGTGGATTTCATCCTGTTTCATGAAAGACTCGGTGCCCACAATGCAGACCCCATACGTTACCACGGAGTGGGCACGTCTGCTGCTTTCGGGGGCCAGGGTACAAACGAAAGGTGGCTCTTCTGCTCTGAAATAAAGTTTCGGTCTCATTTAATAACAGAACCTCAGTCATTCTCACAAATAGAATCATGTACTATCAAGCACTGTGTTATAAACTGGCACTATTTCCTCCCCCCCCAAAACGTGGCAGCATATAAGAAAATGAATAGGCATAGATTAATACACACATACATGTGCACCTATGTCATTTATAAATTCTTGGCTCTATAGTTTCTTTTGTCACATCACTTGTATATATGTTACATATAAATACACACACTCACAGAACCAACAAAGAAACAAAAGCACATTAAAAACTACAATAACAAAAAATCCAAGTAGATCTATATTTCCAGCCACTCCATTTTTTGGTGTGTTTGAGGAATAGGGCTCAAAGTTATCACCATTTTATTTCATTTTAAAGATTTTACTTATTTATTCATGAGAGACACAGAGAGAGAGGCAGAGACACAAGCAGAGGGAGAAGCAGGCTCCCTGTGGGGAGCCCGATGAGGGACTCAATCCCAGGACCCCAGGATCATATCCTGAGCCGAAGGCAGACACTTAACCACTGAGCCACCCAGGTGCCCCAAACTTATCACCATTTTAAACCTGAGGTTTACACAGCAGGCTCAATAGGCCCCATAGCTTTGCCAAATTTATGTGGCTAGCAAGTGGCCAGGTCAGCCTGCTTGACTCTGACACACTGTTTCCCCACAGCATGGGTGCCTCATTCCCCCATTTCATGGGTCTCTGAGGCATGTAGCACCCTTGAAAGAATGAGACTGCCCCTGACAGCCTGGAACAGAAAGTTCAGCCTCTGGCTTAGTAACTTTAGGACTCTGACTATGAGTCTCCCTCTCTCTTCTTGGACTCTCCCCACCCCTGAAGAAGAAAGTTATTTTCAACCCTCCATCTGTTTTGTGTTTAACGTGCAGAAAGGTTGCACATTTTCAGGGACCTTGTTCATAAGCAGTAGATTGTACAACAGTTTATTACACAAGTGGAGGTTTTTATTGGTGGCCTTTGTTGAGATGCCAAATGGGAGAGAGAACATAACGTGCTTAGCGGTCCCTATCAGGAAAAATAAGAAAGCATTAAATACCAGTCGAATCGTCAAGCATCGAAAAGCTTGGTAATCAAATCCAGAAATCCCTGGAACATGACTGGTGAGAAGGATTTTTCTCATTAATAGTGTTTTTACATCCATAATTGTTTCTCAAGTCACTTATGTCACAGGCAGTATCCCAAAGCCTTATGTGAGATGTGTATCAATAGTGGAGTGTGTGTTTGACCTGAAAGGCCGATCGGTTTCAAAATCTGACCATGGCCAATTCATGGCTTCAAACTGGGACCTTGGGAAGAGCTTTATATATGATTATTTATTTTTATTTTCTTAAGATTTTTTTATTTATTTGAGAGTGAGAGAGAGAGAGCACAAGTAAGGGAGAGGCACAGAGGGAGAGGAAGAAGCAGACTCGCCACTGAGCAGAGAGCCCACTGTGGGGCTCAATCCTAGGACCCCGAGATCATGCATGAGCTGAGCTGAAGCAGACACTTAACCGACTGAGCCACCCAGACACCCCTATGTGTTTATTTTAAATCATATCATAATGTTGGGGGCATCAGCTGTGCAGACAAGTGCAAAGACTTACTAAGCCCCTTTTCCTTATCCTGAGCCATCTGCTTTGTCCTCCTAGGAAGGAAGGAGTCAAAAATCATGTATTTTACTACCATTTTGTCCCCAGGCATAGGATGAGGATAGAAAACTTGCACAAAGCATCCTAGGAAACATTCTAGCAGAACAATATGAATTGTAGCCAGCCAATGCCAATGGCAATGGGTTACTCTTGCTCCATCCATTCTCTGCTCCCCAAAGCTGAGAGCATCAGGGAGTCTGCTGGAAAAAGTCATTGGAGACTCAGAAGTGTGCCAGTCACATAGTGCTTTCAGCCCAAGCTGAACCTCAGAATCCCTATAAATAAAATCTCTCGGGGTGGGCTAGGACAGTGGTATGCTTTTATAACTCTCCTGGTGATTCTAATATATAGTCTGGCCTGAGAACCACAGATGGAATCCAGCCACCTCGTTCTACTGGTAGAGGAAATGGAATCAGAACAGGTGATGGTCCTTTCTTCCAGCAAGGGCTTCTCTCACTGTGACGCTACTTCATATCCCAAATTTTGTAACCCTTCATTTATAAAAGCAACACAGTCAAACCTCTCCTGCTCCTCTCCTTCCCCGCACACAGACAGATGTGCTATAACTTGTTAGAGCAGCAGCAGCTCACGTGTCCCCCTCCAGGACTCTGAAGGAGACGCTGAGACCTCAGAATCAGGACCACGGGAGAAAGTAGTACAAGGACCCACTCATTTCTCCAGATGGTTTATAAAGAAGGGAGTCAGGAAGCTGCCTTTAAACATGAAAGAGGGGCAAACGTTTACTCTAGTATTTGTCTATGATGAGAATCCATGTCTGTATGAGCAAAACAGCCCAGGTTTATGCCTGAGTCCAGCACAAATATTAACGGTCCCCGCATCACTTGCAAAAAACATTCCAAATCGGACATTAAACGTTCTGATCACCTTCCTTTGGATTAGTCCCACCAAAAGTCTTGTCCACGCTTTCTTGGAAAGAGCCACCTTAAGGCCGAGAATCCCAAGCCTTTCCCCCAAACCAGAGGCTACCTTCCAACTGCACCCTTGCTGCAAGTCTGCTAAACAGCATACTCAATCTGATAGCTGATACCCAGGGGCCGTTGGGTGATAGCCTTGGACTTCTCAGCTTAATTACCCCAGCTTTAACGCCACTTAAATCAGAATGTAAGCACTGAAAGAATTTCAGGAATCCGATGATATAAATTGTATTTTTAGAGCCGAGAAAGACTTGAGCGAGTGACACAGTGCAGTGACTAAAGATAGATCTCTTTAGTTTTCCCATGATTTATCACAGGCGAGTTCATGGCAGGTTAAAATAATTGCATGCGCTGATAGCATACATGTTGGCATGGTTTTGTGAGCAGCCATTCATAACATATTTGTCACGAAGCATAACGTCCATGATAGAACTCTGATCCACATGCAATGTTTTTGCGGCCACCACACAGTTGAATTAACTCCTTTGTGGAGGCTGGCTACATTTTCCCGGTGTCCGGCCCCAAAGTAGAGCTCCAGGGGGGAAAAAGGAATGACTAGTCCGCTGGATAAAATGTAAGTATATCCTGACAAAATGCTCACTCTTCCTGGAGGATAAAGAGAAATGTTCTGTACGGGGACGGTTGTAACTCAGTGCATCCGCATGCAGACCCTTCAATTGTTTAATTTCCACTTTCCTTCCTCTACTCTTTGGCTGTGTCCCCTGGGTAAGTACTTTTCCCACTCTGCATTCAAATGCTATATATAATATGGGGGTAATAAAAAATGAATCTGGAGGGTCACTGCAGCAGGTTATAGAAAAATGTGGGTACACATGGACCTGCGTTCAGCTGTGTACAAAATGCAGTCTTCTTTGTTCTTCTATAAATCTACTTAATTACAATTTTGAGCCCTGACTTGGCGTGTTAACCTTGGTCAATTCAGGATGTCCTCATTCAAATGCAAGGGAGGACAGAGGACGGAGGATGGAAGATTTTCCATCTTCGGCTCTATCTGGCTGCTCCATGGTTGCCCCCACTTTGGGGCTGCTGGGCTGTAGGACAGGAGAGAAGTGCTCAGGTTGCCCTCCTGGGGACCCCACAATCGTATCAGCTTTCTGGAGACAACGAGAGTTTCCCAGAGTTTCATCTGATCTCCCAAGTCTTTGGTTTATGCCTGGAGCCTGGGATTTAGAACTCAAAAGCTAAAAATATGACTCCTCTGTTACCTGCATTTTGCTGGTTTTGCTTCCTTGAAGCTCTAAAGACAAACAGACGGGCATGCTGCTTAATGGGGAGAAAACATGGGAATCATGAGGGAAAACATAGACAAATATCTCCCAGTAATTTGCTGCAGTAAAGCACCCAGAGGGATTGGCATACAGCAGGCGGTCAACACAGGAGACTGCTAGCTTTCTGCAAAGTAGTTTAGAGAAGCAATTAAGAATATAGACTTGGGACAACTGGGTGGCTCAGTTGGTTAAGCATCCGACTTTTACTTTTGACTCAGTTCATGATCTCAGGGTAGTGAAAGTAAGCCCTGCATCAGGCTCCACGCTCAGCACAGAGTCTGCTTAAGACTCTCTCTGCTCTGCCTCTTCCCCCTCCCACCTCAAATAAATATATAAATCTTAAAAAAAAAAAAATCAGTCTTGATAGCCAGGCTGCAAAAGTCCAACATCTGGCTGCATGCTTTCCTGACTCTGTGTCCTTGGACAAGTCACCTAACCATTCTGTGCCTCAGTTTCCCTATATCTACAACATGGAGATTATAATAGCACCTCTGTACAAGATCCTATGGATGTAAAGTGCTTGGTGAATTAATTATGCTATTATTATTACCACTACTACAAGGTTCTGTTTCTTTTTTTTTTTTAAGATTTTATTTATTTATTCATGAGAGACACACAGATAGAGAGAGAGGCAGAGACACAGGTAGAGGGAGAAGTAGGCTCCATGCAGGGAGCCTGACGTGGAACTCGATCCCAGGTCTCCAGGATCAGGCCCTGGGCTGAAGGCAGCACTAAACCACTGAGCCACCCAGGCTGCCCAAGGTTCTGTTTCTTAAAGCCATTGGTGACCATGATTTTGTCAATGCCGTTGACACACACAGTAGGTCACGTGCAGAGAAGGTGAGACTACATCTAGCATTTTGCAGGGAAAGGAGCTATACTCCCAGGTGGGAGGCTGGGCCAAATTTCCTGGAAATTCAGCCTTCTAGGTGAGATCTGGATAGAAATGGTCCTCAGGGCTGGGTGCAGAAGGAATCAGCTGACCTCAACCGAGGCGGTTCTGAAGTACTTGGCATGGAGAGGCAGATTCGTGAGGAGCACAAGAGTTGGCACTGGAGGACAGGTCCGTGCTTCTAATCCAGAGGATAAGAAAGAGAGCAAAGGGAAGGATGAGGAATGAAGGTAGAAAAAGCCTGGCTAAGTCAGTGTGAGGAGCATACCTGGTTCACCACTGCTGGCAGCCACTGGAGAACAGAACATGCCCTGGGCCTCTCCTGAGAAGTGAGTCCTGAGTGGGTTTTTGCTAAAGGAAGTGATGGTTCTGTGAGCAGAGACAAGAGGGGGAAACGAGGGAGAGTCAGTGGTCCACCAATCCCCAGGCTACATAAATCTCATCCTCCAGCCCATCAAATAGATGAGCTGGAGAACGAGAATGTGGGGACTTTGACCTTCACACTTGCTCTCTTTCCTACCCCAGAGCCGTTGCTCAATGTCCCTATGAGCCCACGCAAAGTCAGGAAGAAGGAGCCTGCAGGGACAGTGGAAAGAGTGTCCAGTCAGGAGTTGAGAGGCCTGGACTCAAGACTCAATCATATGACCAACTAGCCTGTGGCCTTGGACATGCCCTTCACCTCCATGAAAAGGTGTAGGCACATAAAAGCAGCTTTGTTTGGGAAGAGCAACATAGCATAGTTAAGAATGTGGGTTTTGGAGCCAGAGAGACATCAGCATGAACTGTCTTTGCCGTTAACTAGATGTAAATATAGGGCAATTAACTTATTTAATCTCCCTAAGCTCCACTTTCCTCATGTATAAAAATGAAGATAATAATAGCACACTTCTCATGATTATTTTGAAGATTAAATTCAAGAGTTTATGTGGAGTGTTCGGCCCAGTACTGCTGAAACATTGTAAGTATTTGATCTATGGTCACCAGTATCACTGTGGTGAGTTTTTGCTGGAACCTGGGAACTCTGGAAGGTCAGAGGGAGGTGGAATTCCAGACAGTGGGGCCTGCTTCATCTGCAGCATCTTTGCTTTTCAGTTTTATCTACTTTTTAAAAAATAAATGTTCCATGCTAAAAAATTAGCAGTAATAATATAAATCACTGACTAGACCTAGGGTTGGCATACTCTTTCTCTGTAAGAGGCCAGATAGTATCTTGGGCTTTGTGGGCCACATGTGGTCTCTGTTGTGTGATATTTTAAATTACGGTAGGGTCAGGCTTAGAGCATAGGAGTATTTGTTAGGCTGGGATAACAGCCATGACACAGAGCTCTCACCTGTGGATAAGGAACATCTTAGTGGTTGCACACAATTAAGACTTATTTCTCACATCACAGAAAAATGTGAATGGAGCATGAGAGGGTCTACACAAGTCTTCTAGGGAGCAAGAATCTTTCCACCTAGTGCTTCTCCTTCCATCTGGAGACCTCCACTAGATGGAAGGGAAAGAGATGGGCCCACAGTCAAGAGCTCTTTAAAATGTAAAAAACCAGGGCACCTGGGTGGCTCAGTTGGTTGAGCATCTAACTCTTGATTTTGGCTCAGGACATGATCTCACAGTCCTGAGACAGAGCCCTGCATCAGGCTCTATATGGTGAGCATAGAGTCTGCTTGGGATTCTCTCTCTCCCTCTCCCTCTGCCCTTCCTCCTGTTTATGCTTTCTCTATCTCTCTCCCTCTGCCCCTCCTCCTGTTTATGCTTTCTCTAAATTAATTAGTTAATTAATTAATTAATGTAAAAACCATTCTTCACTCCAGGACTGTACAGCATTAGACCATGGGCTAATTTGGGCCTGTGGGTCATAGTTTGCCCACTCCTGGATCAGACCATGTCTTATCTTCCTTCTGCAGGTGAACCAAACTTCTTTCTCCATCAAAGTAGGCTAGCTACCCACTCTATAAGATTTCACACTGTCTGTCATGTGATCATCTTTTTCATGTTTGTAACAGTTGACAGATTGAGCGGTTTTGTAATATTACACAGAATTCTTTTGTGGGCAGTCTTCATAGAGATGATGTTTCCTAGGTCTGCCTTAACAAAGTACCACAAACTGGGCGGCTTAAGACAATAGAAATGTATTCTCTCCTAGTTCTGGAGGCCAGAAGTCCAAAATCAGAGGGTTGGCAGCCTTGATCCCTTCTGGGGGTTCTGAAGGAGAGTCTGACTCATGCCTTTCACCTAGCTTCTGGTGATGGTCAGCCATCCTTGGCATTCTTTGGCTTGTAGACAGATAACACCGATTTCTGTTTTCACATGACATTTTCCCTGTGTCTCTGTGTCTTCACATGGGCAACTTCTCGTTGGATTAGGTCTCACCCTGACAACCTCATCATAACTTGATCACATCTGCAAAGACCCCATCTCCAAATAAGGCCACATTCACAGATACTAGGAGTTCAGAGTTCAATACATCTTTTTTGCAGAGGACACAGGTCAGCCCATAACAGGTGGTAAACAGCACATGGTTGTCCATTCTTATCCAACAAACGTGAAATATTAGAAGTGATAAGGACTATCAAGGATGCCCCATGTTGTAGCAGAGATGAGTAAGACAGACAAGGTGACCAAGAGCTTTATTTTTACCCTCAGTATAAGTTACAGTATTATTAGAGCTGCTACCTTGAAGAATGCAGAATTTTGCTTTTTAAAGTGGTTTTCACTTTTTTTTTTTTTATGGACACGGAACAATGAACTAGAAAATGTTGCACATTCTGTACCCTCCTTCTATTTTCAACTTATAAACGCTGTATTCAAAATACCGGAACAGTGTGGCTTGTGGTTACTAATGAAATTAAAAATAAAGCAAAAATCCCCACAACATTCATGTCACCCACTGAGGGAAGAGCAGCCCAATACCCTGGACAAGAAATGGACTTTCTTATGAATTTTTCACCCCTTTCTGCAGAGGTCAGGATTTAAAAATCACTACCAGCTGGTTGGAATTTTGTCCTATTTTGAAACCAATGATTTAGGCTAAACCATCACTGGGCCTAAGATTTATCTTCCCCCACTTGGTCTCTGTTATGGAGATTCAATTTGCAAAGTAGAAGAAAGGAGCAAAATATTTCCTGGGTGACTTCACGCCACTTCTACCAGTGGAAAACTATCAATATCCCACAACTGGCCCATGCGAATTGGCCAATGCCAAGCAGGACTTCCATTCCTCTTCCAAAGTATTGTGACACTTTTTGTCTTGCTCCTCTTCACATGGCACTCATTACAGTCAGCCATATTTGCAAGTCATGTCTTCCCATCTGGAAGTGCAAGCTCTTTGAAATCTTGCTCTTGTGACTCAAGGTAGAGAGAGGTCAGTAGAAAGAAGGAATTTGAGGTGCTAGAGAGGAAGGCAAAACTTGGGAGTGAATCCCCCAGGAGCCAAGAAGGATAGGGCAAAGGGCCAAGCTGGAATGGTCTGCCCTCCACAGGAACACCAAGTTGAGGAGAACTTCATTGAAACTTCCCTGGCAGTCAGCTAACTCCTTCTATTTGGAGTATGACAGCAGACCTAGAATTCAAGTAACTGCCTAAAGACAACCCTGTTCTAGCAGCCTAAGCAATTCTAGCAGCCTAAGTAATTCACTTCACTTCTCTCTGCCTTATGCGTCGCATCTGTATGATGGGCTATGTGATAGAATTTGCATCATGACATTGGTGCTGGAATCAAATATGATAATGGATGAACAGTACTCAGCACATTGGTTAGCACAGTGGTCCCCCAACTTCCCACATTTACTACCTGAGAATTTTTATAGAGTACACTCCAGGTTGGAGCCTGGGAATCTGCATATTTATCATGCACAGGATTTTTTTTTTTTATATCTGGAAGTTGGCCTAGAGCAAAGCAGATTTTTTTTAAAGATTTAGTTATTTATTTTTAGAGAGAGAATGAGTACAAGCAGGGGGAGTGGCAGAGGGAAAGAGAGAGAGAGAGATTTTCAGGCAGATTCCTCACTGAGCATGGAGCCCAATGTGGGCTTCCTTGGAGCCCAAGACCTGAGATCATGCAAGCTCTCAAACAAAATTAAGAGTCGGACACTTAACTGAGCCACCCGGGCATCTGCATTCTTATTTCCAAGGAAATTTGGGGAACAAGGCCGTGGCAATACTAATAGCTCAATAAAGAGTTTATTATTTATTCTACTTTCATCATCATTAACATCATCACCATTGTCATCAGGAGAAATTCTTTTTTTACTTTAACAAACACATTTGTCCTTACTAAACCTATATAAAAGCATTAATAAACTTAATCCTTAAGAATGGTTTTAGATTTGGGAATCCTGGGTGGCACAGTTGATTAAGCATCTGACTCTTGATTTCAGCTCAGGTTGTAATCTCAGGGTCATGAATCGAGCCCTGCATCTGACTCTGCACTCAGCAGGGAGTCTCCTTGAGATTCTCTCTCCTTCTCCTGCTCTCCCTGCTCATGCCCTCTCTCTTTCTAAAATAAATAAACAATTTTAAAAAGAAAAAAAAGAGAATGGTTTTGGATTCAAGAGTATATAAATCCTGGATTCTTATTCTAGCTCTATTTGAAAGAACAGTCCAACTTTCCAATATTTAATATCTGTGCCTCAGTTTCTTTATCCATAAAATAGACTGTTACTAGTAAGGGTTGTGGTAATAATTATCTAAATAATGTGTGTAAATCTATGGCTCAAATACTTTTAAAAACAATCATCTAAACTCTGGTTCCCAGCTGGGTCTTACATAGAGGCCATTATATAAACAGATAAAAACAGGACTGTTTTGATCCATGGTCGGATGGGGATCTTCCTCTCTCCCCACCAAACTCCCCTATTGGTCCTCAAATTACTTCCACAGAGCTGTGTGTAATGTTTAAAGCCAAAACAAATTTTTAAAAAAACTCTGTCTTTAAATAAAAGTTAACTGACCTTTAACATTCTGATTTTTAAAATGTGTAAAGTATCTTTTGGAGAATATAAAGATGTCCTACATAGTTTAAAAACAACATGGCTATCAAAAATGGAATCACGTGATGGGAAATACTGCCTGAAGATAATGTCAGGGGAAGCATCCAGCAAGATTTGTAAATTCTGTAGCATAATTAAATCTAGTTGCCTCGATCATGGTCTGATATGGAGATGGTTTCAATGTTTGCAGAACTGGTAGGCTTGTAACGAAGTCCAAACCATTCCCAGCTTGAAGCCCGAGGCCATTATTTCAATTTTACACTTATTTAGGTGGGAAAGGGACTTAACTTAGAATGAGCACTTGGATCTCACTCAATAAATTCAATGGCTATAAATCTAACCCATGATTCATTTCCATCATTCCCTTGGGATGAGAAACAAGAAAGAGTCCACGAGGTGCTAATCACCACATTCTGGCTGGGGAACCCCAAAGAAGGAAAGAATCGTGGGGTCACGGCATTACAGGGACAGTGGGGAAAAAATCTCTTTGTCCAACACTCTCACATACAGACTTGTGCCCCTTTTAACTATTCAAACTACTATTCGTCCATTGTTCATAGACACCCAGAGATGTTCTTAGATGTCTCTGTTTGATGAGACGCCTTAATGTTTCTCAGACTCCTTACAATCAGCAGCATATGATTCAATTATTTTGTTTTCTGTTAATAATTTTCTCATCCCTTCCCAATTCCTGCAACTAACACTGAGGGAGGAGAAGCCAAAGCACAAAATTCATTGTATTTACTTCAGTGTCTAGCACAGGAATTTCTTACTAATGCATGAGTGAGAAGATTCATGAACCAAGTATATCCAATTCATTACAAGCTGTCTTAAATCAAAGTCCTTTAGTTTGAGCATACCTGTCTAATCATTTGACTCTTCCTCATCCTCTTCTCTACATGCTCATTGTTAGATTAATAATAACAATGATAGGGCGCCTAAGTGGCTCATCGCTTAAGCATCTGCCTTCAGCTTGGGCCATGATCCCAGGGTCCTGGGATTGAACCCCACATCAGGCTCCATGCTCAATGGGGAATCTGCTTTTCCCTCTCCCTATCCCCACTCATGTTCTCACTCTCGCTCTCACTCTCTCTCTCAAATAAATAAAATCCTTAATTTGTTTTAAAAAATAACCATAATGGTAGGTTATAATAGATTAAAGATGATAATAGATAAATAATGGATAGATAATAGTAATAGATTGATAATAATAATAATAATAATAATAATAATAATAAAAGATACCTGTGAGGGTATATAAATATGGCACCTTATCTATGAGGCCTTGAAATAGCTAAGTGGCCCAGGTGCATCTCTTAAGGGAAATGTATGTGTAGGTATCATTGTCAAGGAAAAATGAAGTAACTATTTTTAGCTGGGTCTCTAGACCCATATATTAATATAAAGCTCCCAGAAATTGGGCTGGACAATGCAGAAGACTTACCTACCCCCCAGCTATCATTCCCTCACCCTCAAAGCACAGTCCTGGGTCGCAGAACTTATACTATTGTTACATTCTATAGTACCAAAGTGAAATCACCCAGAAATACAGAGAGTAAGTGTCAATTAGTTTGGAGAGAGTAACTCTATAACAGATATCCTAGCGGCTAAACACAATTCAGATTTATTTCTCATGTTGCAGTATGAAATAAGTTTGGGAGGAGGGGAGCTCTACTCCACGTAGTCTCTCTGGGACCTAGTAGGGCTCTTGAGGCCTCCTCTTGATGGAAAGAGAAGAGATACATGGAACTTTTTTTTTTTTTTTTTTGAGAATAGTACAGGTCACTTGGATGCACATCCAGGAACCCAACCACAGGGCAATCCTTAATTATAAGAGAGTCACTTAGCAGCATGCCCAGGAAAGCAAGAGAATGGTGAACACCTAGCCAGTCTCTGTTATAGAGCACCAATACTTGTCCCCAAAACTTAGTTTCTTAACTAGTCTAAGCCACTTACAACAGGCAGTCATGGCAAGTAGGAGTCCCCATGGGAAAATAAAATACCATATGTGGAAGAAGGCAGAGAAAGCAAGTTCATAAAAATCCTGAACTTTTAGTTCCCAATAAAGGTGACCCATCGGTATCCCGGCTTCTGAATTATTCACCTAGTATCCCATTCTAGGAGAGTAACAGTATTGGGAGGTAATAAATATGAGACAAATAAAACTCTGTCTTCAACTAGCAGCCAATGCCCGATTCCCCCTGAAAACCTGTATTCTCATCCTGTGTTCTCCCTATTTCCATCTCCTGCTCAGTACTCAGGCATAGTTCCTAGAAGCCAAAAATCTTGCCTGTGGTGTATTTACTGTCACTAAAAGTATGAGTTTTCAAGGCATGATTTTGGGGTTTGTTATTGTTTGTCCTCAGGGACTATGTCTTCATTTCAGATCATTTCTCACCAGGCAGTAGTGGGCAGTAGTTGATAATTAATGATAGCGAACCTGGATCCTTCCTCCGTGTCTGTTCTAGAAACGCTATTCTAACCACCGAGTGTTATCTAGTTAGTTCTTCAAACAACCTGGGAAGTAGGTCTTAATGTTATTTCCTGCACTTCCCAGCCTCGGAAACTGGAACAGAAAGAGGTAGCTTGTCCATGGTCACATAGCCATAACTGGGGCCAGAAGTCCCACCAAAAAAAAAAAAAAAAGAACAAGATCTTAACCACCATGTTCAACAGCTTTGGTGCCAAAGGCTGAACATCCCCGAAGAGTATTTAAGTGAGAAACAGATAAGCATGATTTTGCACTCAATTATTGTTTTTTCTGTCAAAAATAGAACGTTTAAGTTTATTTAAACAGCAAAGCATAACACGACTGTTACCATGGCATTACATTTTTAAAGATTTAGAGCAAAATATACAAATATAAGTTCCTAGATACAAGTCAGCACCTTTTCCACTAATCTTAACAACAGAAAATCTTAACCCTTTCCTCCTGGACTTCATACTTCTTTAATACACTTTCTCATTGATGGCACTTTTCATCCTTTTGCTCTTTTGACTTTTGCTCTTTTGACTTTGTTACATTGCATGGAAACTTAGAGAGTTAGTTTCTGGAAGTCTCAGAAAAGAATATATCTCCTTTATTTCCATCTTCCCATAGATATTTGACATACATATATATACACACACACACACACACACACACACACACACACACATATATATATATATATATATATATATATATATATATATACACACACATATATATATATATTCTCATTGCTTTTCCATTCCATTCAGAAGAATTTCCTCCACTGGCCAGTTATTTTTACTACATGTCTATATGTCACACAAGATGTAAAGCTTTTGTGTTTTTTTATTTCCTATGATCTATTGCTCTGGGTAGGACATACTGTGTGCTGTTCAACAGCAGTGCCAAGGATAGCAATTATTTTGCTCCAGATCTTCTAAGAAAAACCATTAAGTGTTTTGCCATTAATTATGTTATTGTAGGGCTTTCATCATTTAGATGGTTTTTTATCCGGATAAGAAAGTTCCCTTCGACTCATGGTTTGTAGAAAGTTTATGTCATGAACAGGTGTTAGGCTTTGTCACATGGTTTTCTTGCATCACTTGATATGATCACAAGATATTTGTCCTCTTTTAGCCTGCTCTTTTGGCTGAGTGCATTAATTGATTTTTAAATACTGAACTAGGTTTATGCTCCCAAGAGAAATTCCATAAATGCCTCAGAACAGAAGGAAAAATGAAAATAATGGAGAAATGTCATTATTGCTTTTATTTGCCATCAATCATTCTTCATGTGTGTCACAAATATTTTGATTGCCTTGAAAAAAGGACAAAAAGTTTTGTGAGAGGTAGGAGGGTCTCAGTTTCCATGAGATGGATGGGCCAGGGTATCAGGGCAGGCGGCACTCTCCCCTTCCTTGTGCCCAGGGGAAGAGACAAGAATGGAAGTAAGATAAGAGCTGATGTTCAAGAGAGGAAGGGACCCAGAGCCGGAGGCCTTGCTGGACCTTTCCAATGTGTGGCTGAGCTGTTGCCTGCACTTTCTGAGAATTCCAGATGGTTTGCTCAATTGCTCTCACCATCCTTCCGTGCTCCCTCCATCTCCTTACCCTCAGAGGTATCTCCCTAACCAGTAAATCAAATCCTATCGCTAAACGCCTCTTGCCACTCAATTCCCCATTAGGCAAGTAGGTCCTAAATCATTTGTGGGTGATGATTCAGGTTCTATGTTCATCTCTCAGGTTGTAGGTTTTTATCTTTTCGTTGTCTGCACGGGTTGTGTAAATTTGGGCTTTGCACATTTAATAACCTGTCAGACAAGGCAATCGAATTATTGGAGAATCTTTTTTTTTTCTTTTTTCTTTTTTTTTTTTCCGTCCAAGGCATCACATTGAAATTGAGCCTTCTCTCCACCTCTATGGCTCAGCAAGCACAAGCTTTCCTAACAGGAACTTCCTAGAGCCTCAACACTTTATCCAGGGTCCTACTCCTTCCTCTCCTGCCTACTCAGTGCAAAGAGGGGTTCCTCCTCTCACCTGGGTGTTAGAATCCCAGGTCCCTATAATCTGCATATGGACCTGGGGTTTCTGGTTACTCTAATCACTTCGGTTTAAAATATTTTTGCTTGTTTGTTGGCACCTAGAGATTTCCTTTATTTTCTTGTTTTTTATCAGCTCTCCCATGCATTAAATGTCAAAAAAATAGTGTAGGCAGCATTTCTGTTGCTTCTAGTAAAGGAATGGCCTTCATATCTCTTTGGGCCATGAAGTCACCAGAAGTGCCACTATACCCCTAGAAGCAGCTTCACTGTTTCCCTTTGATACTTTGCTCCTGGTATTTCTATGAGAGTCTGGCTCCCTTCACATGCTTCCCTGGGATTGACACCCTGGCTTACTTAACTTCGTAACCCTGTTGCCTCATCTGGCCCACGCAAGGTGCTCCTGAAGTCACTGCATGAATGACAGCATGTGAGACAGTGTGGGCAGTGTGTGCTAACCTCTAGAAGGGAAACTTTTTTCTTTTTATTTGAGCCTCAGGAATGAAAAGTGTTACTGTGTGTTTAGTAGGAGCCTGGGTCAGATCTGTGAGCTTGGTGTGGAGGTACATACAGCGTACATCTGACCATATTACTAATCCAATGCACCCACTCCTTGAGCTACATAAATAAATAAAAAATAAATAAATAAATAAATAAATAAATAAATAAATAAACAAACAAACCCTCAAAGGACCCTATCATTTAAAAACCTATGTTTGCAACCAAAGTCCACCACGCCTCCTCAGGCTGAGCCTAAAATAACTCTTTTCTCAAAAAGTTGCAGCATCCTGGCACTTAACAATAACACAAAGGAGAACCCTAGCCCAGAGCAGCTGTTTGTTTTTATAGGACTGAGAGCAGCTCTTTTTAAATGAACACAAAGCTCCCATAGGTTCAGGGGTTTTGTTCGGCTGTTTTTCTGAACCCCTCAAAGCTCATCTTATGAAATTTCAGCGAGACCCCCCCATCCACCCCAGTCTCAGCCTGGACACTCACCTCAGCTTGCTGCTTACCAACTCAGACGTTGGACAGACATACAGACAGAGCGGCCTCCTCTCTTGCTGTGTATGCCAGCAGCAGAGGTATTCTGGACTGGATGCCCGTAAACCCTGTGATGGAAACAGCAAATGCCTCTCAAAGGCCACAGTCCCTGCCTGATAGGACCTGGGTCCTGAGCAGCTGAGGTCCATGGGGCCTGCAGACATTTAACCACTCCCTCCCTCCACTGCAAGGAGGAGTGGGCAAGAAAGGGAAGCCAGAGAATCAGGTGCTGAAGCCCCGAGAGGACCTCTGAGTAGACACACCAGGTCACACATGGCTGTAACCCTCACACTCCACCCCTTCCGTCCCAGGGACCCCAAAATGCCACTTACCCACTAGGGCAATCGGCCAAGGCTGTCATGGACAGAGGACCTGACAGGTACAACCAGCGCCTTCTGGTTTCCACCTGGATCAGAGGCATCCGTCCACCTGAGCACCTGAGCCCATCCGCTCTGCTAAACCGGAGACGAGACATGAGGGGCTCCTGTCTGGCACATTCCCAGTACAAAACATAGATGATAAATGTTCCAGGAGTAAGGAAATCACTCCTGCCACCCCAGCGAGTGCCCGGCGTGTCGAATGTTCTAGGCACAAAGTCGAAACGGTTTCGGTGGTATGGCTTCTCCTGCACAATCTCTAGACCTTTCTGAATCCTGAGTTCATTGGACACGTGAGGAACTTCACGCTTCCTGAGCATCTCGGAGGGAGGGGATCATTTCTGCCCATGTGCAAGCTACTGAGGGACCAGTTGCATCTAATGGTGTATGATTCTCCTCCTGTCTGCCCAAGCTCAAGCTGGAGGGCCAAGGCCACTGCAGGAACCAGCCGCCTGGCTCAATGGGAGGCATTCATTCATTCATTCGTTCACTCATTCATTCAGCATTTGTGAATGGAGCACCTGTTCAGGGCCAGGGACTCCGCTGGGCTCTGGAGCAGCTAGTGTGGGTGGGAGGTGCTGCTCCAGAGCCCTGAGCATCTTGTCCATCCCTGCACCCCAGTGGTTAGACGCGCACAGCTGACTCACACATAAAGCATGGCTCTCCGTGTGAGGCTCACAGCAATGCTGTCGGGGTGAAGAACCCTCCTAACAGAAGCAGAAAGGTCTATGGTCATCCACAGGGGCCCCAGAGGAGTTTGCTGAGTGCTCCGGGGTCCCCCTGGGGCTGCTTATCACTTTCTCCGAGGACCGTTACCCAGAGGTGCCGCCTGACACCACTCTAAAAGCAAAACAAAAACTCAAGTGCACAAACTTGTTAAAATACTCAGATACCCACAAATGCAGAAGCAAACGAGACCCCAAATGAGGCAGGTTCTGCGTGCAGCCAGACAAACAGCAGATTAGGTCCCTGTTGAGGCCCCACTGAAGTGTTAGGAGAACAGAGCAAGTCCACAAAGCTTGCAGAGTCTCAGCTTCCTCCTCTGTGAAATGTGTGGAGAAGGAAGGGGATGATTCCTGTCTACCATTGCCACAAAAAAAAAAAAAAAATACAGGATGCCTGGTTCAACTTGAATTTCAAATATGTTTGAATGATTTAGAAAGCATGCCCATGCAGTATCTGTCCACCCCACCCCACCCCCCAATATTTTTATTTGCTATCTTTGGCAACCCCGGTGCTGCAGAAATTGAGGTTATTGGTTACAAAGGGGATGATGCTGGGCGACCTGTGTAATAGGATCTGGGCAGGGCGTGCCTACTTTGCTGCTCCTGGAGGCAGGGGTCGGACCTCCACAGGCCCCACACCCGCCAGTGGGGCAGAGGCTCCGTGAACAGTATGTTGAATTGGGCAGAATGATGCAGTGATACTTAGGTGGCATTTCTAGCAGAGCAGCTGCTGAGGCAGGTGGCTGAGAAGCTTGCAGAGAATCCGCAGGAATTGCAGCGTGCAGGAGGGGCGAGGGCATCTGGGTAGAAGAGAAACTGAGAAATAGCAAAACCTGGCCGGCGCATCGTCAGAGCAGAGGTCTCATAGCCAATTAGTGATTCCGTGACAATGCGGCAGCGTTCCTGCTGCGACATCTGTCCCCAGATTATGAAAATAATTGATGTGCTTTTGAAAAATTGAAAACAATAGAGAAGAGAGTAAACAAGACAGAAAAATATTAAGAACCTTTTCATCTATAACCTCACAGCCCAGAGATAACCACAATTAATGTTTCATTCTAGATTCATAGTATATCTGATATGTATATATATACACACACACTGAATGTATACATTAATATATAAATATATATCATACCTAATGTATACTTAATTATAAAGTATATAGTATACTTAAGTATAATGTATACTTAATTATATAAAGTATACTTAATTATAATATATATGTATTTACTATATATTATACTTAATGTATATATATATATTTAGAAAACAAAGCCCTTATTATACTCCATGTATAATTTTGTGCCTAGCCTTTTCAGATTATTTTATTGCAAGCATTACCTCATGTCCTTAACTATTCTCTGAGTACATAATTCCAGTGTCTGCCTATTATCAACTTTTGGATGGGTCGTAATTTATCACACTGATCCCTAACCATTGGAAATGTAAATTGTGGGACACCTCAGTGGCTCAATGGTTGAGCATCTGCTTTCAGCTCAGGTCGTGAACCTGGGGTCCTGGGATCGAGTCCCACATTGGGCTCCCTCCATGGAGCCTGCTTCTCCCTCTGCCTGTGTCTCTGCCTCTCTCTCTGGGTCTCTCATGAATGAATAAATAAAATCTTAAAAAAAAAAAAAAGGAAATTTAAGTTGTTTTTGGCTCCTTAGCATTATGAGTGAATATATTTTCTATGTTGACGGTATTAACCCTTTACCTATCATAAATATTCTATTATTTCCAACATTGGACATTGCCATGTACTTTTATAGTGGTTTTGATGTCTTTCATATATACCCAAACTAATTTTTTTCATTGTTCTTTGCCTCGAATATTTTTACTTGAGAATTACTTTGGTCTTAGATGTTACTTTCTTTTTGCCGTTACAATTTTTTTTTCTCTCAAGTATTTGATCTATTTGGTATTTATCTTCTTGGTGCTATTTTGCTGTTCGTGATATAACTGATTTTTATAACAGCCAAGTTTTCCAGTAATATTTACTAATGAGTGCATCATTTCTCCAATTATTTGAAGGTTACTTCTATCATATATACTGTGGTTGCTATCTGTTCTCTTCCATTGCTCCATCTTGTGACACCACCACATTGCTTTGATTATTGGAATTTTATAAGCATTTTATCAAGTCTCCACATTGCCCTTTTTAAATAAAGTTGTCCATCCTTTTTCCTGTTATGTTTTCAAGTAATCTCCAGAATCACTTTTTCATGTTACAAATTAGTATCATTGTGAAATTTACTGGATATACTCCAAACTTACCTGTTATGTGGGGAGGAATTACATTTATTTATATATGTATTTATTTATTTATTCATTATTTATTTATTTTTGGGGGGGAATTACATTTAGAAAATAATGTCTCCTTCCAGGAATGAAGTTCCTTTCTCTAATATATCTTGATAAAATTGTGCAGTATTTATTTATTTATTTATTTATTTATTTATTTATTTATTTATTTATTTTTGCAAAGACCCTGAATGTTTCTGTTTCAAGGTATTCCTAGCTATTTTGTATATTTTTTCTTCACTTGATAAATTTCTTCTTTAAAAAGAATGTGCTGTTTGGCTTTTTGAAGGAATCACTGAGGCTTTTGTGGTAGTGGTAGTTGGTGCTTGTTTATTTTGTTTTAGCCAGTGTTCTGTGTAATTTATGAGTTTGAATGGATTTTTAGTGGCATCTCTTGGTTTTCCGAAGAAAAAAATCATCCACCACCTGAAAATGACAAAATGACAACTTTGTCTTATTGCTATTAATTATCCCTCTTTTTTCAGGTTTTTTTTTTTTTTTTTTGCTTTGGATAGAACTTCAAAATATAGTATAACTGTGGTGATGACAGGTGAATACCCAAGCCCGGTGAAAATTCTCTCATTACACAATTGTATGGAATCTTCACTGGGTTAAAATGTGTTCTTTCTTCTAATGTTAAGAACCCCCTTTTTTTGCGGCACCTGAGTGGCTCAGTCAATTAAGTATCTGCCTTCATCTCAGGTCATGATCCGAGGGTCCTGGGATTGAGTCCTGCATCGAGCTCCCTGTTCAGTGGGGAGTCTGCTTCTCTCTCTCCTTCTGCCTGCTGTTCGCCCTGCTTGTGCTCAGTCTCACTCTTTCTCTGTCAAATAAATAAATAATTAAAAAAAAAAAGAATCACCTTTTTTCTTCAGTTTGCTAATAGTGATATTTGATTTTATCTAATACATTTTTTATGATGATGCTTACATGATTTTTGTCCTCCTGGCTGTTCATGGAATAGATTTTCATTTCCTAATATCAACACATTCCTTCATTCTTTGGAAAACAATGCAACTTAGCCATGGAGCATGATTTGTTGACATCATATCATATTCAAATTCCTAATATTTTCTCTCTGGTTGGACAATGGGAAAGCAGTTTTTTTTTTTTCTCTTGTGCTGTGGTTGTTAAGTTTTAAAACCAGGGTTATGATAGCTTTATAAAACTAATTAGGAAGCTTTGGATGTTCTTCTATCCTTTCAAACAGTTTACAGAGTAGAAGAATTATCTGTTCTTCAAAGTTGGAAAAAAATTGTTCATGAAAACATTTGAGCCAGTGCCTTTTTTGGAGGTAAGTCTTTGACAACACTTTCAATTTCTTCTTCCCTAGTTATGTTTTCTATTCAGCCTGTCTGCTTCATCCTGAGTCAATTTTGCTCATTTATATTTTCCCAAAAAATTACCCATTTCATTGAGATTTTCACATTTATTAGCCTAGAGCAGCACATGATATTCTCTTATAATGCTTTTAAACTCTCTCTAACTCTGGGAAACGAACTAGGGGTGGTAGAAGGGGAGGAGGGCGGGGGGTGGGAGTGAATGGGTGACGGGCACTGGGTGTTATTCTGTATGTTAGTAAATTGAACACCAAAAAATAAAAAAATAAAAAAAATAAAATAAAAAAAAATAAAAAATAAAAAAAAATAAACTCTCTCTTAACTACAGCATCATTCCCTTGTAACCAACTTTGTAACCAATTTTGTACATTTGTGTTTTCTTTTATTTGTAATTAGTTTGTTTATATTTTTGATTCAGTTATGATTCTAATAAGATTCAAATATCAGACTTTTTGAAATAAATGTTTTCATTTTCTTCTCTTTCCTAATGAATGTTTGCTTCTTTATTAATTTTTTCCTTTCTGCTTTCCTTAAAGCACATTTTGCTATTCTTTTCACATATCTTAGTTGAGTGCTTAATTATCTTATACTCATCTCTTTTTGATAACAATGCAAATATTTAAGACTCTGCAGTTGCCCTGAGTGTAAATGGGGCAGAATTAGATTTCCCCTTTATAACTACAGACGTTATTTATATAGCATTTTGTCTTAATTTTATGAGTTTGGGTTTGTTTTATTTAAACTGGCATTAGTTGGGGTGCCTGGCTGGCTGAGCCAGTGTAATGTGTGACTCTTGATCTCAGAGTCATGAGTTCAAGCCCCACATCAGGCATAAAGATTACTTAATAAAAAATTTTTAAGATTTTATTTATTTGAGAGAGAGAGAGAATGAGTGATGTGAAGGACAGAGGTAGAAGGAGACTCCCCACAGAGCAAGGAGCCCAATGTAGCGCTCAATGACCAGACTCTAAGATCACAACCAGAGGACTTAGATGCAGATGTTTAACCCACTAAGCCACCCAGGTGCCCCAATAAAAAATGTTTTTAAATAGAAATAAATAAACTGGCATTAGTAGTTTATAGATTTTTGTTGTTTCCTTTATAGTATGTTTAAATCATGCTGTTATAAAATTTCTGCTTTGGGCAATATATATCCTAAGGTTTATTTGTAGGTAAATAAATGGCCAGTTTATATTAACATGTGATGGCATTTTAAAGTAAAGCGAATTCCATTTTTTAAGGGTTCAAATTTGGTATATGTGTATTATTCTCATTAGCTTTTATGCATAAATGCATTATTATCTTAAATATTTATGACTTCTTGCATTTATTAAAGAACAGAATGATTTATTAAAGTATTGTGGTTCTGTTCACTTCTCCCTGTATTTGTAGTTGGTAGTCTTTTATGGAATTTGATATAATATTAATTAGTCTTTATATTTTTATGGTGGACACCTTTTGAGATCTAGTGTGACATAATATTGACCATTGTTTTTTCTGTGTAAATTATTGTGTCTTTCATCTTTACTTCAACAGAAATATTTTCACTCATCTTTCTTTGATTATCTGTTTGTGGGTAAATCTTTATCAATTTTACTTTTAACTTTATGAGTTATTTCAGATGTATTGTCTTTAAAGAAACAAACAAAGAAACAGACTAAGAATACTTACTTTGTACAGGTGTTTTAAGGATTAAATGAGATAATACAATGAAAATGATCCCTGTAGTATTTGACACATAGAAAATGCTTATTAAGTACTAAGAAATAGTAATAGTAAACAGCATGCTTTAAATTTTTTAAACAAAATTATAATTTAAGATTGTACTTAAGACAGTAAAGAGCCTAATTGCTTTTATTGTCAAATGTCTTATTTGGGGCATATTTCTTGACATCTTGTTTCGTACTTTCTAGTTTTTGTATGCCCTTTGCTTTTTCCTTATTTGTTCATTACTTTCTCTCCAGTGAGTCAGGCACTATGATAAGTGCTGGGACGCTGTTGTGAGCACAGGTGCATCTAGCCTGACCTCAGAGGCTTGCATTCTAGCAGGCACACGTGAATCAAATCAACACTCAAATGACATGTACACACTACAACCACAGCAAGTGTTTGGAGGTTTGTTGTAAAAGTATAATCACAACTACCACCTTGGATTCATATAAATGTTGTCAAAGCCCTCTCCATACCTGATGTACAATGAGGACAAGATGGTGGCCTCATAGGTGTACAACAGTAGCATACGATTAAAGGGTAAATGGTTAATTCCTTTATAACCAAAATTTTCTGCATGAAGCGTCCCAGATGGCCCACACTGGAATCTCTCAGACTGGAAGACAAATAAATGTTGTTCTCTGATGTGATTCAATATTTCCAGGAGGAAAATCAACAGGACATTCCATTCCTTAGGTAAAAAATGTAAGGTTCCAGGCTGTACATCAAAGAGGAATAAAACCCCATGGAGTCACTAGGTATTTAATAACATGTGTGTCTTCTTTGTGCTAAGTACTGAGCTAAGCACTCCAAGTGCAATGAAAATAAGGCATGATTCCTACCTCAAGGAACTGCCAGCTGTAGGAGAGGCACGAAGAAGCATGGACAACAGAGGACTCAGGAATTGGACATCATGTTGGGGGCAGTCATAACCCTCTCCAAATATTGGAATGCAGGGAAACTGCAGCATCTTTGTCCCCCCAGTCAGAGCTGTGTAAAGATGGAATGAATTTCCTCAAGAGGAACAATGTTCTCCCGTGGGTTCTGTGAGCTGTTCCTCCAACTTCTTTATCTCATCTCACCTGTCAATTCAAGATGCCCTATATGTATGACTCTTGAATTTTTTTTTTTACGCTAGGAGTTCCCCAAGATGCAGAGAGGTACTGCAAAATATAGTACTTATCCATGTACCTAATATCTAATTTTATTAAATGTTAACATTTTTGCAAATCTACCTTGAAACTCTTTTTTTTTTTAATTTTTTAAAAGATTATATTTTGAGAGAGACAGAGAACAGGAGCAGGAGGAGAGGCAGAGGAAGAAACAGACTCCCCGCTGAGCAGGGAGCCTGACATGGGGCTCGATCCTAGGACCCCTGAGATCATGACCTGAGCTGAAGGCAGACACTTAACTGACTGAGCCCCCCAGATGCCCCTACCTTAAAGAACTCTTTAATTAAGGGGTAAAATTTTAAAGATCCAGTTGAAGCCACCTGTGTCCCCCTATTGATCCCATTTCCCTTTCCTCTGAGCTCAGAACCATCAACTGAAGCTAATGTGGTCTTTGCCATCAACATTCCTATATATTTCCTGAATCATACACCTGATTTTTTTTCCTAAAACTTTTCCCCGAAGCCTCCTACTTGCTCACAACTCTTCAGCAGCTCCCCAGCGGGAACCCCAATGTTCCAATGGCTTCTCAAATCACATTAGTCTTCTGGAATCCCCTTGAGAATTTCCAAATTATATAAAAAGATTCCAGGCTTGTCCTTGGGGACTTTACAATGTTCCAAGGATTCTCGACCTTGGCTCTGTTGTCGCTTGGGGCAGCACAGTTCCTTGCTGTGGGGCTGTCCTGTGTGTTGTAGAACATTTAGTGGCATCCCTGGCCTCTCCCCACTAGATGCCAATGGCACCCACCCCCGCCTCAGCGGTAACAGTCAAAGATGTCTCTGGGTATTGCCATAGTAACCCTGTCTTTTATTTTCTGTAGTTCTGATGCTCTGACATCTGGGGCCTTACTGCCCCTGGAGGGACTGGTCCTCCCAAGGGTTGACCATTCCCTAGAGATAATAAACAACTTGCCCACAAGTGTGCTTTTCAAGTACGAACCAACCAAACCAGAGCCTGCACCCCAACCACCTCCTCTGTGGAGCTCCCACACTCCAGGCTAGCTCCCAACTGCTCTAATCTCTCCAGGGCCAGGTGCCAGACAACTAGGGACAGCCCTGTGCCCCAGAGCCCACTGAAATCATTCAACTAGCCAATCCTAAATTGCTGGCTGGTTTTACCCCATGAAAACCACAACAGAAGCTCAGGTCTCGGGTTCCCTCTATCTAGTAATTCCCCATGTGGCCCTCCGGGTGTGACATGCCCTCTTCCCTTGGGACCTGAGAGTAATAAACTGTCTTTTCTACGGCAGTTGTTGCCTGACCTGTTGGCCTTACCATACCGCATATTTTCTATTAATGCACTTTATTTTCAAGCCATTTGCCAAGTGACTCCTGCTGCAAAACTGTCCCAGATGGAGAATGACTGGGTTAACCTAAAATCCGGATGTCTGTATATATTTTTTAAATTATCTGGGTGAATTGAGATCATCAAGATTGGGGAACCCTAACCTTTAGACTTCATGTACAAAGATTTGAGCCTGGCATTCAAGGCCTCATGCAGTCCGACGCCCTCTGGCTCAAATTCCTTCCTCTCTCCTGCCTAACACTTCTCCTGCTCTGGTCCTCTGGTCCTGCAGCCTGACCCTTGGCTACATGCTGATCCCTCTCACTTCCCAACTTTTGTTCCAAATGCAGACTCGAGCTTTTCTGAGGACCTCTCAGACTTCTAATCTCATATGTATTTTTTAAAATAATAAATGTTTATTTCTTGAAGGAATTAACTCACCACTTGTTAGACACATCGGAAACTGCTGAAACACTGCCCTGGTGCCAAACGCTTGACAACCCCTCATGCAAATATGAGGCAGTGATTGCAAATTGACTCTTGGTAACAAACGTCAAAGGACTTCTCATTGTTTAATTTTCTATGTTTCGGTCGGTGTTTGATTCCTGTCTCTCTGTCTTGAATTAGACTGAAGGCTTACAAGGTCAAAGACAAAGTCTATTTTTGCTTATCCTACTGTCCTCATTACTTCACAAAGTATCTGACAGTAAACATTTGGTGAATAAATGAATAATTGATTACTTAATTAACCAATTAATTACTGTGTTATCTTGTCTTTTCAACTTGATATCAGGCTCCTGCAGATTATTTGTTTCCATGTTTCCTTCCAGCCTCATGAATATAGTTATGTTTAAACAGCACATATTGAAACAATAAATGATAAGTATTATCTGAACTACATTAGCGTTATCAGTTGTGCAGTACAGAGACTGGGCAACAGATGCCAAGTACTCATTTGTTTTATTTTTAAAAATGGGCAGACTCCTTTTGAACAAGAAAAAAAAAAAAAAAACAAACACCAACCAACCAATTGCATTTGAAAAGAAATATGATGTTATTTGTGGCAATTATGTCATTGCTTACCCAGGAAGGACAGATTTCATTAAAACTGAGCACTGGTTCCTAAAACCAAAACCACCTCTGCAACTGATAAATGTCATGGTTCTCAGGAGGCTTCCAGAAATTGGAAAGAATTAGCAGAGAGTGCTTGCTGCCATTTTTATTTCTGTCCCTTATACCCAGATGCCCTGCAGCCTGGAAAGAAACAAATCATGTTTTCCAATGTCAATGTTTTCCCACTTTGGCATCCTAATTTCTCACAGACGAAAAAAAAAAAATCCTTTCTAATGCTAGTTTTTTGTGGGGTTTGTTTTTGTTTTTGTTTTTGTTTTTTTATTTCTGAGTGATAATTCGGTGCATGCTCATGGAATGCTAGCTTGACAGTTCACTGTGAAAATGACCAACCCCAGCCAGACTCCTTGCAGACCTTGTACCACCCAGAGGGGGCCTCTGAGGGTCAAGAGCAGGAGTAGTCAACAGGTTTGTGCCCCAAAACCTTCTCACCGTGCTTTCCACCACCACCGTACTCATGCAATTAAGATCTAATTGGTTCCCCAATTTGGGATTTAGTCTGTATCTAAAGGGCCTGAATACCCAAAATAAAATGCTGAATTATGAAGGTAGCCTACTGATGTGATGGAATGAGTCAGACCTCCTCTCTCAAAGAATAAATAGAAGACACCCTGACGGCTCTTGAGTGTCAAGGGGATTTTTTGACCATAGTTTGTATAATAACTGCCAGCGCCGAGATCCCGAGAAAACTCTCTGTTCTTTCTGTAATGTACAAACCTTCGAACTTCCTTGAGAAAATAAATCTGTACCTCAAAATTTATATTCCAAGGTTGGAAAACAAAAGCACAGTCGCCGTTGCTCAAAGCAGGATGGGCATGTTTGAAATGGGCCAAGGTAATGGCTGTCCTAAGAACCAGGAGCAAAACCGACTTTGCTGCCTCACCGTCTATGCAGGGGAGCTGCTTACTCCAGAGAGCAAGATTCACCTCAGGGCCACGCAGGGTTCCTGGCCCTGTCCTCTCCTGCTTCTTCCTCTGTGGCCCCTCCATCCTCACCTCTGCCCCAAATGGCTCTTCCCCTTCTTGCCTGTGATGCCACCTATCTCCTTACCTTGTGTCCCTGGCTCTCTCCCTTTCTCCCCTTTTATTTTTTTAAGATTTTATTTATTTATTCATGAGAAAGAGGCAGAGACACAGGCAGAGGGAGAAGCAGGCTCCCTGCGGGGAGCCCAACGTGGGACTCGATCCCGGGTCTCCAGGATCACACCCTGGGCTGAAGGCAGTGCTAAACCACTGAGCCACCTGGGCTGCCCTCCCTTCCCCCCCTTTGCCCCGCCCCCTCTTCTCTGAGCCCTGCAGTGAATCCTTTTCTGGCCTTTCCTCCTTCCTTAGAACTCTCTGCACCCCTTTTTATGATGTGAATCTGCCATAGATCCCTATAAATTAGATGCGCTAAGAACAGATGCATAGAGGCACCTCCAAGCCAAAGTCAGAGGAACCCAAGAACCTTGTCTCTGTCACGATACTCAAGCCTTCTTCAATGTTAACAATGGCTGCTTACACACCTAGGAATGGATGTACCATAGTTGGAGAACCATTCTGATAATGGGACTTCTCAGGCTCTAGGAATCCAAGATGCAACCACCCCGTCCACCCTCTGGTCTTTGATGAATTCATATCCATGCTACGATGGGAACTGGTCTCTCCAGAGAATACGGGAGGCAAGCAAGCTGCATCCCTGCAAAGAGATTCTCTAGCAGGGGCACCTGGGTGGCTCCATCAGTTAAGAGTCTGCCTTTGGCTCAGATCATGATCCCAGGGTCCTGGAATCAAGCCTCACGTTGGGCTCCCGGCTCAGCGGGGAGTCTGCTTCCTCTCCCTCTGCCCTTCTCTCCTGCTCATGTTCTCTCTCTCTCTGTCTCAAATAAATAAAATCTTTTTTCAAAAGACAGAGAGAGAAATTTTCTAGTAGTGGAGCAGAAATGGCTGCCCAAACACCTGGTTTGGTTTAAAAAGCAATGCGTTAACTGGAGAAAGAGTGAGCAGAAAGAGCCAGAAGTAGGGTTTCAAGCTCAGGCTTTCAGCCAAGAAGAAGTGAGCCATATCACCCAGTTGTTCCACCAATGAATGGAAGCCCTGTTTTCCCAAGGCTCTCCAGTCCCCAGGGCCCTGTCTGCCTGGCCCCTCGGGACCCTATATCCAGGACCCAGTTTGGTCTTCTCTGCTGCATGACTGCTGGCTAGACAGGCTCGTGGCTGTAGTCCTTTCTCCTGTCCTCGTCTCTTTAGAACTCAAGTCCCAGGAGTGCATAGACGTTTTGAAAAGGACAACACCTTCACTAGCCTTTATCAGTCCTTCCGTGCTGACCAGCCACCAGCTGGAGAGGCAGGGCTTCTGTGTCTAGTTAAGGCAACTGATGCCTAACAGAGAGACAAGTGGGAATTAACTAATCCTGTAAATTAAAAAAAAAAAATCATAGCTCTAAGTCATACCAGACTCTATAAAGGATCATTTCACTTTCTCTTGGCTTACTCCTGTTTTCTTTTGTGTGTTTCTATACCGAAATTTATGGGTCAGAGGCATTCCTCTGTTTTTCCTGGTGGAAAAATGCTACTGAAACCAGAGACCCTTCAACAGAATCTGATAATTATTTTATTATGGAAGAAGGAAAAAAAAAAAAAAGAATGCACAGAGATTCTGGTTTACATATAATTCACAATCGTTAAGGTCCCAGAATGTGGTGCTAGGTAAGATACATATGCCTGTTGTTAGGGATGCATTTTGTGGTATTTCCAAGATAGCTGACATCCAACGATCTGTTTATGAAAATCTCATAAATGAACACATGTATACATGTGTTGTGATGACAGATCACTTAATAAAACAGCTTTGAGGTATAATTGAAATATAATAAACTGTCAATATTTCAAGTGTCCAATTGAGTAAGTTTTGACATGTGTATACAATGTAAAACAACATCATAATGAGGATAATGAACATATCAGCCATCAAGTTTTTACTTGTCTTTTTTTTTTTAAGAGATTTTATTTTTGAGAGCAAGAAAAATGGAGAAGATACAGAGCTTTCTCATACACCATCTATCCCCACATAGGCACAGCCTCCCCCGTGATCAATATTCCCCCAGAGTAGTACATTTGTTACAACGATTGATCTACATTGACACATCATTATCTTCCAAAGATCATGGTTTACCTTAGAGTTTGCTCTTGGTGGTATAGAATTAATGGATTTGGACACATGTCTGATGACATGTATCCATGGTTATAGTATCATACGGAGTAGTTTCACTAAGCTAAAAATCCTCTCTGTGGACGAATAGATGAAGCACAGATCACTTTTAAAAAATTGTTTTATTCTGATTTGGCAAAGTGAGCACCAATATCGTTGGGTAGAATGTAAAAATCGAAAAGAGAAGACCTGGCTCCAAATCTCTTTCCTTCTGAAGTTAATGGTGATTCGTGAGCTCCTCCCATTCTCTCTTGCTCTCTTAATAAAGTTTTTGCTTTCTCCTGTGCAGTTAGAACATACAGGTTTTGTTTTGTTTTCGTTTTGCTAGCAGTGCACTGCATAATGCGGGAGAAATACCGTTATTTTCAAAGTCATCTATTTTACATCTGTAGACTATCATCAACAGAATATTTTTTGGCAGTATGAATTCAACGCATTTTCTTCTTTCAAGGCCTATACAATTCTTTTCCCCTCGGTTTTAGGTTCTTTTATTCCCCACTCTTTGCCTGGATATGTTTTTCTTATCTTCTAGATCTTAAGAAAATATAATGCCTGTCTTGCAACCATCCTGACTTGTGTTTTTCCCTCTAGATTTGTGCTGTCCAATAAGCAGCCACTAGCTGCAAGTGGGTATTTACATTTAAATGAATTAGATTTAAATAAAATGTAAAATTCAGCCCATCAGCACATTACCCACCTTTAAAGTATTCAGAGACCACATATAGCCAGGGGTGACTATTATATAAACAGTTCAGGTAGAGAATACGTCCATCATCACAGATGTTTCCAATGAGGGTACTTAATCTAGATCACCTCTAATTTCTAATTTTATGTTAATCTGCAAAGAATTTTTTAATCAGTCATTTGATGTTTGTCTCCTCTGGGCTGTATGCATTATGTGTACAAGAATTGCAAAATATTGGCCAGCGCTCTGGCCCCAAGTAGGAACTCAATATTTTTTGAATGAAAGAAGGCAGGAGTCAAAAATATGGTGCTGGAGCATGTGAGTGCAGGGCATTTTTTGGGCACTGGGAACAGCCTGAAGTCTCATTCCATGCTAGACTATGGCAGAGGAGCTGGGACTGAGACATATATTGCACAGACCCATTAGTTTGGAGGAAAGCCAGTGGCCTGGATGGCCAGATGAGAGAGCTAGCAATCACCATTAAGTGAAATGAAATGCACTTTAAATCTCTTCCCAAATTTATCACACACACAACAGGTGAAATATGAGGTCATTCTTGGTGGGAAGGGGGGAAAATGATTTTGAAACAGAGACCCACTCTAGAGCTTGGGGAAAAGCACTCATGCCCCCTGTATCATGTCCTGTATTCCTCATCCAATTCTTTAGCAAATGCTTGGCCCAGAAAAAAACTGCCCCCATTTAGAGACACATAATAATCAGAAATAAACATAGAAGGATAAAACCTACCAAACCCAAACAACAGAGAATATACATCAGAAGAATTACTTTGCAAAGCTGAACAACAGTAAAAATAAACATCTATCCACAGAGGCAAAGAACTTTTTAATGGTGTCGGTGCAACACAGAGCTCAAAGAAGAAATACAGGGATGGAACAAGACATGGTAAGACAATAGGAAGAAATAATAGAAGCTGAAAGAGCTCCAGGGAAAAAACAGAAGAGAGGGAAAAATCATTTAAAAACCCCAACCACACTGGAATGAACAAAAATTAAAATAAATATTGTTGAGAGAGAGAGACATGGAGGACAGACCCAGGGGAAAAAATGAGCAAAATATGGGAAAAGGAGCAAAAGCTACAGAGAAAATGAGACAGTGGATAAACATGCATGTCATTGGTGAATCCTCAAGAGGAGACTAAGCAAATGAAGTAGATAAAAAGTATTCAAATATACAAGAGGAGAAACATTTTATAAAACAAGGGTGGGGGTTTGTCTTTCGAAAGAGCCCACTGTGTCCCACAAAAAATTGGCATAGAATAATCAACCATAATATACACATTAAATTTGCTGGTCTTTAACAACTACAGATTATACTCCTGCAACACCTAGCTCTTGGTATCTCCCTGTCACCCTCCCTCATAAAAAAACTAAATAATAAAACACAAATTTTAAGAATTTTGAAAAAATTCAAACTGAGTTCAAAATTGTCTTAAGCAACATATGTCTGCATCCCCTCAGATAAGAAATGAGACCAAATGTTTTTTATACCACGACAGACATGTTCAAATATGCAAAACTAAAATAAACATAGGCTCCGTAAACCCTTCTGGAAAAAAACAAGTATTTGATAAAACCGAGATGAGATTTGCAAGAGATGAATGGGAGAAATGTGATAAAAACACGAGAAAGTGTTCATTAAATCAACCTAAACAAAAACTTGGCAAATTACCCCCGGGGTGGGGGAGCAAAATTTTCAGTAATGTTGAAAAAGTAGAAAGCCTAATAAAATGTTCTACTTGGAGGGTACTCTTTTGTAAGGTGAATTAGCAAAATAAAAACAAAGGTCTAGTTGCAATAGATGGCAGTGGGCACTCCATTCAGTAACAAGTAAAATGTATCTGCTTAACGCTGGAGTAACTGAGTCTTTATTTTTTAAAATTATTTTTTGAGTCTTTAATTTACAAAAGAAGAAATGATAAAGAAAAGCAATGCAAATAATGCAGGGATTATCACTACTGTGAACCAGCAGATTGTGGATGTAGGAAGAGGAGGATTTATTATATAGCCTGTGTCAATTGGAGAGGTTGTCTGCAGGGTGGCCCTCAGTGAAGATGTGGACGCGAGAAGATGCCTCACGGCAGGATGTCTTGTGTATCAGCCTTCCTGTAAGCCACGTGGAAACATCTTGTGGCAAAACTCTGTAAATGACAAAATCAGCTAGAGGTGAGCAGGAGAGAAGCTTAGGAGCCGTCTCTTTGATTTTCTCACCTTTCATGGAATTGATAGCTCCAGCCTGCAGGTGATAAAGAAACAGACTTATGTATGTAGTTAAGTGACCGTATAAACATTCCTCGCTGTCAAATGGGAAATGTACACAACAAAATAAACAGATATTGCAAAGTAAGGGGGAGGAAGGAAGTATTTATAAGGTGACATCTTTTATATATATAAATATATTTATATATATTTTTTATTGAAGTTCAATTTGCCAACATATAGTATAACACCCAGTGCTCATCCCATCAAGTGCCCTCCTCTCAGTGCCCGTCACCCAGACAGTGACCTCTTCTCACCAAGATTTCCCTGCTATCCCCAGAATAAATAGCACCGCTTCTACCCATTACCGGGCTCCTGACTCCCTGTTACTCTGTTGTTTGCCCGACACTTATCACGACCAATTACATGTGCACCTGCTGTTGTTACTGTTACCCTGGTTATTATCTGCTGCTCCTAAGTAGAAATTAGTTCCGTGAGGGCAGGAATCCCATCTTGTTCACTGCTCTAATTTCAGCATCTAAAATTGTACTTGGAATATAGTAAATGCTCAATAAATATTTTTAATGTACAAATTAAAATAGAAAATGTAATTAAAAATAGAATAAAAAAATAGAATCACAGAAATAAACCAAGCATGACAATACACGTGAATGAAATTAAATCATTTATTAGAAGGGGGAAAAAAATCCCAGATTGAGTCAAAAACGTAAACCCAATAAAACATAGTAGTTAAAATATACAGACTCTGGGGTGCCTGGGTGGGTCAGTGGTTGAGCATCTGCCTTTGGCTCAGGGCATAATCCTGGGGTCCTGGGATCGAGTCCTGTATTGGACTCCCCGCAGGGAGCCTGCTTCTCCCTCTGCCTTTCTTTCTGTGTCTCTCATGAGTAAATAAATAAAATCTTAAAAAAAAAAAATACAGGCTCTGAAGTAAAAATGCACATGTGATTTCCAAATCAAGAATCCATCAATTGCCTAGCTTAGGTAAATTAATCCATTCCCTTTTAAAGCCACATTTCCCCCTCAGAGGATTATTTTGAGGCTGTAAGCAGATAATCCATGTAAACTATGACTTTGAAAAGTGCCTGGTACATGGTGCACAGACCAGCCGTCAGCAGGGAACAGTACAAGTGGAGGTGACCTTGGTTTTAACAGAGTGACCACCCAAAACCAAGTGACTCAGAAGGGTAGCCACGGAATGGATTGATGTCCTGAGAGTCTAAAAGCCGGGGCTCATGTGGACTGCAGAGTGAGAGCAGTATTCTCCAAGAACTGGTATGTAAGCTGAGACCCAAAGGATACATAGGAACTAACCAAGTAAAGAGCCAGGCAGTGAGCGGCAGATAGAAACCGGGTTGTGCAAGCGGGTGAGGGAACACGAATAGTGTTCTAGGTGGCGGGGCAGCAGCAGGTGTGAGCAGATCATAAAATAGAGAAACACCAAGTAACACAACCTCGGAGAAAGCTATTATGCATCGCTATTGCAGACACTGGAGTCAACAAACACTGTAAAAGGGACTTTTTATTATTCGTTCATTCGGTTCACTTAACAGATACTTAATCTAAACTTTTATGTGCCAAGTACTATGTCAGGTGCAAGGGACAGGATCTCATTGGGCAGAGCCCTTCACCTCGTGGAGCTTAAGGCAGAGGGGGAGGTTTTGAAAAACTAATCATAAATACTGGTTTTGCTATAAAAAATGTCAGTCTGCTACAGAGCATATGATTCCTAATTTAATTTGGGGTCAAAAAAAAAAAACCTTCCTAGAGAAAGTATATTTTGGGAGATAACTTGAAAGAAAATTAATGGCTCTTTAGGTGTGTGAGGGGGAATGGTCAAGGCATCTGTGAAGGTACTGAAGGAACAAACATGTTGCATTTGAGCATCCAAAAGAAATGGAGTGTGTCTGAAACAGAGAAAACCAGAGAGAGAGAGAGAGAGAGAAAGAGAGAGAGAGGGAGAGAAGCTGGAGAAGTAGACAGGGAACAGTGACCCATGGTAAGGATTTTGTGATTTCCTCAAGTCCATAGGGAATCATCAAAAGGCGATTGACTAATGCATTTTATGTGTTTTAAAAGATTGTTCTGGTTATTGTGTGGAAAATTGTTTGAAGCAGCCAAAAACGAAAGTTGAGGACACCAAGTGTGTTTGTCAGTACAGGCTAAGTTGTCTTATAGTAACAAACAACCCCACATCTCAGTGGCTTAAAAAATAAATATGCTGCGGCCTGCACATCTTTTACGGACTGCCCCAGCATTCTGCTCAACATCGCCCTCACTCAGGAATGCAGACTGACAAAATTTCCACCATGGAGCTTTATTTGCCATGGTAGGGAGAAGGAAACAGGGCAAATCACTCTCCGGCTCTTCCCACAACAGAACACACCATATGATTTCTGCTGACATTTAATTGGCCAGAGCGCATACATACTTCATGCCAAGGGGCCGAGAGGTCCAATCCTACCATTCGCCTAGAGGAAGTAGAATAAGATCGTTGCAAACATCTTACAGACTATCACACCAATGAGAAAGATGCAACAGTATTCTAGGTAGCAAGTGACACATGAACAGTTAAGAGGAGATTTTAAAATTAGAATTACTGGGGCACCTGGATGGCTAGGTTGTTAAGCATAACCACTCTTGATTTTGGCTCAGGTCATGATCTCAGGGTCCTGGGATCAAGCCCCATGTCGTGATCCCTGCTCATCTAAGAGTATGCTTGTCCCTCTCTCTCCCCCACTTTTGTTTTCTCTCTCTCTCTCTTAAATAAATAAATAAAATCGTAAAATAAAATAAAATTAGAATTACTAAAATTTATCAATCAGTTGGTTGTGGGGGTTTGAGGGAGAGGGCTCATTTCCCTGTGAGGGATAGGGCAGCTGGATAGATGTTGGTGAGGTATTCCAAGTTAGTGACCACAGAAGCATATGTTGAATGAGAGGAAACATCCAGAAACGCATTTAACATCTAGCTAACACTTGAAGCCAATGGAACAAAAAGATTTTCAGAGTAGGGTAAGTAACTTATCCTACTTTGGGATTTTCTCAATTTTAGCACTGTTCTGTGTGATAGGAATGTCTTGTGGCCTGGACAGACTAACAGCTGGTTGCCCTAAGAGAAGGTGTAAATATGAGAGACACTTAAGATAGATTCTTGGGGAAGACAACATGTACTGGGTGGCAAGAAGAGAGCTGTCAGATGATAACTAAGAAAAGGAGCCATGAAGATAAAAGGCAAGTCACAGGAGTGTGAGTTCAGAAACAAGGGAAGGAGGTGTTTCAAGGAGAGAATGAGTGGTCAGCAGAGGCAAATAGTGCCACAAAGTCAGGTAGGACACAGGTGGAAAGTGCCCATCACTGTGAGATTGGAAAAGAGCTGAAATCGGAGTCCATGGTGTTGGGACACCTGGTCACTCAGTGGTTGAGCATCTGCCTTTGGCTCAGGTCCTGATCCCAGGGTCCTGGATCGAATCTTGCAACAGGCTCCTTTCTCCCTCTGCCCATGTCTCTGCCTCTCTCTGTGTGTGTCTCATGAATAAATAAATAAAATCTTAAAAAAAAAAAAGTCAATGGTGTTTATGCCTCCAAGCCAAAACCAACAAGGAGTAGAGAGCTCATCCAGACACAGGAGGCGTCTGGACTTGTCCCTGTGTAGTGACCAGATGGAGGAGATAACATGTCATTTTCTCACACAGCACAGAGAGTTGAAATGAGTTTCTTTTACACACCAGAGTTGGGCCTTTTGTAGTTCTTTTTGTTGTTTTGCTTGTTTATTCTTGTTTTCATCTTCACTGTCTTTAATTGTGTGCTTAGATCATTTACATTTAACATAATTTTAACTATTGATATGCTAAGGCTTAAGTCTGCTGTCTCATTTTTATGTTTTCTGTTTATCCATATTTCTTCATTTTTCTGTTTTCTTTTCTCTGCCTCCCTATGAAGTACTTGAACATTTTTTTAGAATTCCATTTAGAATTACCTATGATATTTTTAAATGTATATTTTTATACAGCTTTTATCATGATTTCTTTAGGTGTTACATTAGTTATGCACTACTTACACAGCTTAATGCATCATCCTTTTACCAATTCTAGCAAAGTGTAGAAACTTGACCTCTCTTTACATTTCTTTACTCTCCCTTATTTATAATATAATTGTTTTTTGAATATCCCCTGTACACACAAGGAAACCCACACAAGACAATGTTATAGCTTTTGGCTTCAACTATCAAATATAATTTAGAAAACTTATGAGAAGAAGGAAAATGTATTGTATTTACTTATACTTTTTTCTCCTGTAGTCTTTCTCTCTTTCTGATGTGCTCAGCATCCTTTTATTTTCTGTTTAGATGACTTCCTTGAGCCATTAATTTAGGGTAAATCTGCTGGTGACAAATTCTCTTAGTTCTTCTTTATCTATAATGTCTCAGTTTTCTCTTTATTCCTGAAGAATAGTTTCTCTGGATACAGACAGGTTTTTTTCCTTTTTTTTTTTTTTTCCAATACCTGAGAAATATTGTGCCATGTCTTTTTAACCTCTCTGGCTTCTGATATGAAATCAACTGTCATCCAAATTACTTTTCCCCTATAGCTAATATGTCATTTTCTCTGTCTGCATTTAAGAATTTTTTGTCTTTAGTTTTTATAAGTTTGATGATATGTCTTGCAGTGGATTTCTTGCATCTACACATTTATTCTTTTTTTTTTTTTTTTTTTACCAATTTGGATATTTTTCAGCCATTATTATTTCAAATCCTTTTTCAGCCCCGCCTCCTTTCTCCGTTTCTTCTGAGGTTTACTTACATCTTTTGTTCTAGAACCACATGTCTCTGAGGCTGTATTCTTTTGATATTTGTAAGTTTGTTTTCTCTCTGGTCATTCAGTCAGGATAATTTCTCTCGTTCTGTCTTCAAGTTCTCTGACTCCTTCTTCTCTCTTTCCAGTTTTGCCATTGAGCCCATCTGTTCATTGTTCCTTTTGGGTTATTGTTTATTTTAGTTGAAATTTCCATTTGGTTCTTTCTTATATCTTATATTTATTTTCTGTAGTGTTCTGTCATTTTGATGAAATTTTCTATGTTCTTGATATGATGAGTAAGTCTTTATTGAAACCAGACATTTGGCATATCATGCTATACAATTAAATCCTTCTCTGATACTACTCTGGTGAATGAAGGGGGGGTACCACCTCATTTCTGCCAGACAAGTAAGCTTGGAAGGCCTAGATTCTCTACTAGGCTTCTACTGACATGTGGGGGTTGGAGGGAAAATTTCCTTGTCATCGCTGGGTTGAGGTTGGGGTTGAGGTTCCCATTAAGTGTTCTTTTTCTAAATTGAGGGTGATAAACAAATCACAATAAATGCCACATTTTGTTTTGTTTTGTTTTTAAGAGACGAAGACAGCACACATGCATGAAGAGGGTAGGGGGAGCAGAAGGAGAAGGCAAGAGAATCTTAAGCAGGCTTCCTGCCCAGCATGGAGCCCAATGCAGAGTTTAATCTCACGACCCTGAGATTATGACTTGAGTCAAAATCAAGAGTTGGTGGCTTAACTAACTGAACTACCCAGGTGCTCCCATTACATTTTCTTTATCTCAGCAAAAAGGGGGTAGAATGCCATTACTGCTTCCCATGTGGTCTCTACCGACATCATAGTGGGGAGAGTGATGTCTTGTTACTACTGAGTGAGTATAAGCATTCGGACTCTCCACTAGGCCTCTTCTGACACCATCTGGCAGGGTTATTAGGACATCTCATTATAGACTGGCAATTATAGTCTGGCCTCCCCACTTGGTCTTTGCTGGAGGGTGGCAGGAATACTTTGTCTGTGGTGTTTGGGCTGGAGTAAGCCATTATGGTCTGAAAGTTTCCTATCTTGCAGGATTGTACCTTTCCTGATCCTTGGTTGGAAAGAACAGGCTTTTGTTAGGGTCTTTTCTTGTCTGTGCCTATTGGTGTTTATGGGTACAGGTCTTTTCAGTTCCTAGTCTGAAGTATATGAGGAAAAAAGAGAACCCAGAGGACTCAGCACCACGTTGTTCCTTGGATCAAGGAACCTAGCCAATTCATCTGCTCACCACCTTTGAGAGTCTTCTTATGCTTCTTTTGTATAGAATAGCCAAAATTTTTAGTTGTACTTAGAAGGAAGAATAGAAAAATGTATGTCTACTCGATCTTCCTGGAAGTGGATGTCCACGCTTTAATAATTTAAAAGTGTAAAATGTGAAAGTGTTCAATTTTGTAAAAGGAATGGACAGAAGAGTGAAATAAGAAAAAAAAAAAAACTTTAAAAAATCAGTAAGAATCCTCAACAAATGTTGAGGAATTCCTGGCTAACCTCCGAGAAGGCAGAATTAGATCTCCATATATATAATACTCCAAAATAAATTCTAGATAGATTAATTATATAGTTAGTTTTAAAAATAAAAATATAGAGCAGAATATACATAAGTGCATTGTGTAATCAGGATAGGAATAAATTTGAGACATTCTCTCCACAAATGATAGCTGTCTTTAAAATATGAATAATTCCTATAAATTAAGAGAAATCCAAGTACTATAAGTAAATAGAGAAAGGCCCAAAGAGATAATTTGCATAAAATACAAGTAATGCTAAAAAGTGCTAAATAACTAAGGATCCTAACAATGAAGAATTGGTTCAATAAATATTGGCCTATCCAGAGAATAGAATACCACGGGGCTCTGATAAACCGTGTCATGCAGGGATATTTAATTCCATGGGGAAAAGCTCGTAATTCGTCCTTAAGTACAAAACAAAAGGCAAATTACAAAGCAATTTAGACACCAATGCTATTTTAATAGGTTAAAATGGTCAGAGAAATAGCGTATTAGAAAAAATAGTATCAGTACTGAAAATTAGATATTGGAATTATGATTACTTTGTATTTTTACCGTTGTATTTTCCTATTTTCAAAATACATTTTTAAAAAGCACACTTTGATATTTAAGATCAAACACTAATTGTATATTAGGGGATTTCTGGGTCTTGGGGATGACTTTGACTGCTTGATGTTGTCATCTGAGACAGGCCATTTGTGGGTTTTCATTCTGCCCCTTAGCTTGTTGATTTTCATTTTCATGCTTGTTGCTTCATTGTTACAAGAAGGCTGGTGTGCCTTCAGGCATCACATCAACACTCCACGTGGGTAGAGGGAGGAAGAGAACCCACTTCCTGCATCATCACCTCCATCTCATCAGTACTATTTTCCAGAAAACCCCTTCAACAGACTTGCTTACATCTCACCCGGCCGACCAACAGGAAGCTGAGGAATAAGTAGGCAATTTTCCAGACATCACAGATGATGCATGAAAGAAGGGGCTACGAATAGATGCCAAGTGAGCCCACTGTGATTCTTGCATAGTATTTTTATATAGAAAATTAAAAGCATATTTCGTAGAGTGTAATCAATCGAATGTAGTGACATCCAAAATATGCAAGAAGTATGTTTTGCAAGGCCTTGTAAAAAGCGTTTGTGACATCTGACCATTAAAAGGAGTTAGGGGATGTACTTACAAACTATTCGGGCTCCGATCCCTGCATTGCAGGGGTGAGACATTATAAATTACATGTCTCTACACTGAGAAAAGATGAGAAGGTTGATGTTGGGTGCATGTATCTCTACCATAAACTCTTTTACAGGCACTTCGTTATATGCGGCAGGCAAGAGTGCTTTCAAGCTGTGTTTGCTTACATGAAATCTGAGTCTGAGTCAGCCATCCAGCAACTGCAAAAAAATCATCAAAAAGGAGGATTGGTCATACAACTGAAGGCAGCAAGCTGTCGAACAGAGAGCAAAGGCTGGGCGGGTGTGGGGGTGGTCAGAAGATCTGAAGGTTCCATCACACTCTTCTGCTAAGCAGCTGTGTGCCCTTGGACACATCATTAACATTGACCAACTTGAGTTTCCTAATCTATAAGATCAGGGGTGTGCAGATGAGACCGCTTAAGCACTTGGAGCATGAGATGACTGTATCCTATTATAATTGATATCTTCTGAAAATTAATAACCACAAAGGTAATGAATCACACTGACCCTCTCACTGTGAGCCGACAGGAAGGAACACAGAGAGAACGGGAGGAACAGAGATGTGGGGAGGCTTTGGCTCTGTGTCAACTGCCATCATTCATGATAGATGGTACAATCCACAGGGGAAATGCAGCAGCCATAAACCCTGAGAACCCAAAGATACTCTAGCGACATTATTTTTGTACAATTTTTGTACAATCGGAGAAATGGCCTAGCAACAAGGCTGAGTCCGCACTCCAGCTCATGCCTTGGAGTCCTTGTTGATCTCATTTCACAAACTAGAAAGAATAATACACCTCGAGGGTGAAATGAATCACAATGCTCAGGAAGTGGTCACTGGTAGTTACTGGAAATCTTTCAGCCCAGAGATCAGAGGCTACACAAGGGACCCTATATGGGTACCATCAGATTGTATCAACAACCTCCCTATGGGTTGAGATGTAAGCGATGCCTGTCAGCTCCAGCTCTGATGCACCACCCATAGCTCTGTGACATTCATCAAGCTACTTAACCTCTCTGTGCCTCCGTTTCTCATCCGTAAAATAGGAGACAGTAATTGCATCTGCTCCTTAGAATTGGGTGAAATTGAAAAAGTGTAGGCCAATGCCTGGTCTCAAGATAGTTATTATCAGAGGTAGGTTTTCATTCTTTAAGTGAGTCAGTGAATTTGCAACTAAGCTTAAAAGTTGTGATATATTAGTGCCTCGTGGTGGATTTCTTAGTTTTGGGAATAGATTCTTTATTGCAGAAAAGGCAAAAAGTAGGGAGTTTGCCATAAAACTTGGCAAAACTTTTAAATACACATTCCAAACGATGGGTGCGGCTTTGCAAACAGTTGCTGCCTAAAGTCCAGAGCTGCTCCCTAGGACATGCAGCTCAGGCACCTGTAGTCCTGGGGAGAAGGCATAGAATGAGGGAGGATAAGGTCTGGGGGTCAGACAGGAATAGAGATAGTATGTTTGAGTTTGGCATGGACTATGTCTTTCAGCAGAAACTGACGATGTAACTGGAAGTGGTCATGGAAACAGAACTGGAAGCATTTTCAGCTATCCTCTCCTCCTATTTCTCTGATTGAAAACCTCTCCTGGACTCTTAACAGGTGGTCCACTTGCAATATCTTAATATGGGCTGTTAGAAGAGGCTTTCAAATCCGTGGGGAAAAAAGCTGGGTTGTTCATTAAATGGTATTGAGACAGCTGGCTAACCATTTGGAAAAACAAAGTGAGAACCCTATCTCAAACCAAAATAAACCACAAAGGGGTTAAATATTTAAAGAAACACGGAGACGTGCAAGCCTCCGAAGAAAATACAGGTGAATAGCAGCAGAACTAGATTACGGGAAAAGATTCCAATGATACCTAGAGCCGAAATTATAATAGGAAACGCAATTGGTGATTGCATAAACAATTGTAAATGTCCTTTTATATTAAAACAAATACCATAGACAAAATAAGGAGAGTAGTAACTTAAGAGAAATAGCTCATCAGGCGAAAGAAAGGGTTATTATCCTCAATACAGAGAAAGCTCTTATAAATAAATTAGGAAAAAGATGACCTGTCCCCATTTCTTTCCCCTACCATTATATGGTAATGGCCATAAACAAGACATTAAAAAAAAAGATTTTATTTATTCATGAGAGACACACAGAGAGAGGCAGAGACACAGGCAGAGGGAGAAGCAGGCTCCCTGCGGGGAGCCCGATGTGGGACTTGATCCCAGGACCCCGGGATCACACCCTGGGCCAAAGACAGATGCTCAACCACTGAGCCACTCAGGTGCCCTAAAAGGACATTTTAAAAACAAGAAAGACATATGGCGAATAGAACATAAAGCAAAGCTACTTACACAGTCTTTCATGTAAGCAGCTACTTGTGATCCATCAAGTTGTCAAAGATGAAGAGCAGCCATACTCTGTGTCCATGTCAGAGGAAGCATTGGTCAGACCATAGGCAGTTGCAAGTTGCAAACATACAAAAACTTCTTGGAGAGCTCATGGGCCATGTGGGTAATTTTTTTTTTTTTAATGAAAAGTCTTTGACAGCCTCCAATATTTATCCTTAAAAAATGATCATCACCATGCCTGGAGACTTATACCAAGGGTGTCCATTGAGTGGATGTGGGAATCTCAATGTAGAAAATTAAGGAGACATCTGCCATCTGAGGCTGGTTAATAATTAAGATTGAGTTTCCACAGTGGGATACTGTGGAGTTGTTTCTTCAAAAAGGAATGTTCCTCAAAATTGTGGTACATTTGTCAAAACCAAGAAACCAATACTGATACGTTGTTCTTAACTAAACTCTATAGACTATTCAGGATTTTATCAGTTTCCCATTAATGTCTTGTTTCTGATCCAGGATCCAATCCAGGATAGGTTGCATTTAATGTTCACATCTCCCCAGAATTCTCCTCAGTCATTCCTAGTTTCTTATGACTGTGACACTTCCGAGGAATACTGGCCTGAGGGGCCAGTTGTTCTTCACCACTCACTAATATTTTTCCATGTATGTGTGTTCACATGCTAAACATAGTAAGGTATAGAATTTTAATATAAATATACTATACTCCCATTTTATGATTGTTTTAATGTCAATGTCATTCTGCATCATATTGTAAGGTGCAAACAATGAGGAAAGCTGGGTGAGGGGCATATGGCAAGGCCCCATATGATCTTTGCAGCTTTTATGAAATTCCAAAATTATTCCAAAATATAAAATGTATTAAAAATATCAGGACATTTTAATCATTTTTTAATAGGCTCCACGCCCAGTGTGGAGCCCAACACAGGGCTTGAACTCACGACTCTGAGGTCAAGACCTAAGCCAAGATCAAGCATCAGATTCCCAACTGACTGAGGCACCCATTGCATATGAATGCAATGAAGGATGAGCTGACTTAAAAACAGAATATTATAGGAGTATATTTGTGAACATAGAGTAATAATAGGAAAAAACAAATTAAAATATGGCATGCTCCTATTTTAAATGTTTTAAAAGTCCGTGATTTGTTTGCTTCCTATTTGAATAATAAGAACAAATACATGTTACCTGTAAGAGAAAAGTAATTATGGTTTAAAAACATCCCTGAAGGTGGGCATGGGAAGCTGCAATTCTCAAATCTCCAGTCTTACAAGTTGGAATCAGAGGTTTCCCAGCCATGTGCCTGCTCCTTGATACCTTGAGGCCACAGAACCTTTGTCCCTTTCTTCTAGCAATAAATTCAAGTAAATATTTATTCCTTTACACTTATTATGATCCAGCATATCTTGTCTCTGTTCAGTTCAGACCATTCAAGACAGAAGGATAAAGATGAGAGTCTCCATATAGATAAAAAAGAGGGAGAGAGAGAGAACAGTTTCACGCCATGAAATACTTTCCACAGGGCTGGTTATTTAAAATACAATTTTCAGAGAAAACGACAGCCAGCTGACAAGAAAAAAAATACAAAATCGCTCAACTTCAGCGCTGCCGTTGGAAAACGGAAGACAAAATATAAACAACCATTTTGCCTATATTACGTTCATCCCATAATCACAGCACTTCCATATTTGGAATAAAGAGCTTACCATTTGAATGCACATACAACTGATACTTATTGTAATATTTTGGACATGTGCCCACATACTGCAATCTTTTCGTGGGCTTGTCTTACCCAGAAATGAATTCGCTGGATGCTTTCCAAGCTGGAATTTGGGTTTCTAAGAATGTAAATACCACATTATAATCGACTTCCCAGTAACTTTTAAATTCATGGAGATTAAACAGTAGCAGGCAAAAGTGGCTTCAGAAGCCCTGGAGACAAATCTGCCTACGTCACCTCCTCCACCACCACAACCCCACTCCCAGGGCTCCCACTCTCCTGTCATATTTCAGAATTCATTTTTGTGAGCCTGAGAGATTTGATGGTTTTCCAGAACCTTCCTCACAAACACAGTGCCTTATGCCTGCTGAGAGTTACCGACAAGTCAATTGATAATTATAAAATAGTGCAGAAAGCATTCTCACTGGGAGGAGTGAGAGCTGTGGGGAAGGAGCAGATATTCAAGGCCTTAAAATCATGAAGGGCCTTGAAAGTCATATTAAGGAGGTTGGACTTTATCTCAGTCATCTCAGTGGGTGAATTGTGGTCCTCTCCTCCCAAAATCCGTATGCTGAAGTTCCAATTGCCTGTAACTATATTTGGAGATAAGGTACTTAGAGAAGTAATTAAGTGAAAAAGACACTAGGGAGGGCCCTGATGCAACAGGACTGGTGTCCCTGTGCGAGCAGATGAGGACACACAGCCGGAAGACCACATGAAGACCCCGAGCGAAGATGGCATCTTCTAGCTGAGGAGCGAGTCCCCGAAGAAACCAACCCTGCGGAACCTTGATCTCGGGGCTTCCAGCCCCCCAGAATGGTCAGAGAAAGCCACTCAGTCTGCGGTCCTTTGTTCTGTTACTCAAGCAGACTCACACTACATTGTGTTTTGAGCAGCAGGAGGAGGATGGTAAGATTTCTCTTCCTGGAGCATTGCTCTGGCTGATGGACAGAAGGGATCGGTGATGATCACAGCTGCTGGGGAGACCTGTACATGCCAAGCTCAGCACAGACATGAGGGGCATCTTCTAAATAGGTGCTCATTCAAATAATGTGCACACAGGTTGTTTCATACACGCTTTGCAAAGGCACACCCATAGGGAGCCCTGATGACAGAGCGCAGGTTAAAGGGATTGGAAAGAAGCAAATAGGTTTGAGAGAGATTTAGAAAACAGCCAGTGGTTTCTGAAGATTGGTTGGCTGCTCCTAATGAAGATGGCAAAGGCAAGGATAAGGTTGCCTGTATTGGCTTTGAGCTTGAGGGACTGAGTGGAGGTGTCCAAGCGGAGGCTTTCCATAGGGAATCAGAGATATGAAAACACGAATTTTTAGATGCATCGCAATTTCTAGCCCACTCTTAAACTATAGGCATTGATAAGAATGAAAAGAATAACGTACAAAATAGGGAAGCAGCATAAGAGGAATAAAAATAAGTATTATGTTTGTAATTCCAACCTCTAAATTGTTACGGGAATGTAGCATCAAAATAAGAAAAATGGTGCCACCATTTTCCCTTCCCTTCTTCTGCATACCCATTAGTTCCAGGCTTCCCCTGTCTAATTCCTGGAGTCCTAGGAGTGGCCTGGATATAGAGATACTGCGTGCATGGATTTCATTATTCATCCAGCAAATATTAGTACGCACGCTATGTCATATATTGTGCTAAGCTTCTGTGGGCCACTAAAAGCCATCGTGTTCCCCCCTTTTCAGAACAATCCAGGTGTTTGATCTATTGCAGGCCCCCTAGAATTGTAATTCTATGGGCAGCACGGAAGAGCAAGCCTAAGTTCTTGCCAAATGCATAGCCAAAGTTGCTTCAAGAATACGTGTAGATTTGAAAAGGATAAAAGCAAAGCCACTGCCCCTTCCCCTTTATCATCAACATAATCAAGGGTTGACCAAAGTGTAGCTGAGGGTGGTACTTTGCATTTGGCATTATGTGCATTGAAGTTCAGATAGTCTAGTTATTACACATTCCCCAGATTTTTTTTTATTTCATGAATATGCCGGAATGCTTTTGTTTAGTTAGAAGGGAAGATGGGTTTAGGAATTAGCTTTGCAACAGGACAAGCTGAGACAGAAGAGGCTACATGGAAGCCACAGCTGGCTACCTGGTTTGTGTACACCTGGGAGGAACCCCTTTGGGACCACCTGAAAGTAACGGATGAACGGGAGAGGGGGATTTACTCTTGCTTGAGCTCAAAGTATTATCATTTGGGCACGGATATAAATGTAACCCTCTTACCGGCCCCAGGCTGGTGAGGCCCAGAAACATTTGGGCAACATGAGATAAGTAAACATATATTCAAATCCTTCTGGGAACCTGGAATAAGATTGTCTTGCTTTTTTAAAAAGAATACTTATAACATGAAATAATCATTTATGTTGATATTTGACTTAAATGGCAGTTTATTCAGCTTAGTAACTCCATCAAGAACAAAAAATTCATATGTAGGAGATTATAGGAAAGCAGAAAGCTTTGGTCTCTTGGCAGAAAGGAAGGGAAATAAGGAGCTTTGGCCAAGAAGTCAACAATCCTTAAGCGAGTTGTAAAATCCAGTCTGGAAGCAATGCGGAAATCCATCGTCACCCAACCGTGTCCTCATGAAAGGATGATGACACCGAAAGAGGAATGGGACTCTAATGGGAGAAGACATTTGAAGTGATGTCTCCCAACTCTGGTCAAATTTGATTCTACAGCATCCCAGGGGGCCACCGCATGTCCTTTTATTGTTTCATTCTTGTTCAACACAGTTTCAGCCCAAAGGAGATATCAACTGGGGCTAGCAAAAATTTTTTCCAGTCTGTAGGGAGAAGAAATCCACAAGTAGAAATCAAAATTCCAGGAAACATACTCTACAGAGATGGACATGTCCCCATCCAGCATTCATCTGTCTTTATTTTCTTGTCATGCTCCCACAGAGCCAAGCTGCCCCAAAACAGCCAGAAGATTTGACTGAATGTACAGAGATTGCGCATCCCGTTCCTACAAACCCATTACGAGGAGGGCAAAGCTATTTGTCAAAAGCCTATTAATAGTAGACCGATTCTTCTTTGGCCGCCCTTTGAGCAGTGCTTCTCAACTACAGAGTGCACACAGATAGTCCGGAAGATATTGGTAAAAATACAGATTCTGATTCAGAAGATCTGAGATGGGGTGTGTGATTTTATACTTCCAGGTGACACTGATGCTGTTGGTTCACATCACACTTTTGCAAGTTGAGTTTTCCTATAACATCCTCCGGATGGAGAAAAATTGTGTTGCCTTTTCCACCTAGCACTGCAGGAGAAAACTGTCAGCCACAGATGCATTCGGCATGGGTTCAATTCTAGGCTGCCTGCACACGATGAGTGAGCCTTTACAGATAAGTAGCAACTTAAAAGAAAAGAAAGAGAGAAGAGAGGAGAAGAGGAGAGGAGAGGAGAGGAGAGGAGAGGAGAGGAGAAGAGAAGAGAAGAGAAGAGAAGAGAAGAGAAGAGAAGAGAAGAGAAGAGAAGAGAAGAGAAGAGAAGAGAAGAGAAAGAGAAGAGGAGAGGAGAGGAGAGGAGAGGAGAGGAGAGGAGAGGAGAGGAGAGGAGAGGAGGAGAGGAGAGGAGAGGAGAAAGAAGAGAAGAGAAGAGAAGAGAAGAGAAGAGAAGAGAAGAGAAGAGAAGAGAAGAGAAGAGAAGCAATTTACATGTCACCATTATAAAGCCACTTTGCTATGTCACCATTATAAAGCACCATATTATGCAATGCTGAATTTACTCACAACTCCCCCAGTTACTGGCAAACCATCCATGCTAAACATCTAATTTCAAGTCTGCTTAGTTGAAAAGCATGACATTGCATTGCATTACTTCGTGGAAGAGAGAACCTGCCTGGGATTCAGAAGACTTGAAGTCCTAGCTCTATCATTCACCTGTTGCGTGACTTTGAGTAATGCCTTCCTCGCCTCTGAAGCTCAGGTGTGAAATGAATAGAATTGACTAAATGCCCACAGGGGTCCTTTCAGCTCCAGGGTTCCATCTGCTGCACATCATATTGAAACATCATTTAAGCTGTCGCCAATAATTAGGAAGGTCCCGGGTACGAGGCTCATCATTAGTATAAATGCTCTTGGTCTCATACTCATGACAACAGGACCGAGAGTGTGGTGGTTGGGGCACTGGCTTTGAGGTCACACAGAGATGGACTCCAATCTTTCCTGCTCATGTCACCAGACTTGTGGTATTGCAGAAATGACTGAATTTCTCTGAGCTTCAGTTAGGTCATCTGTAAAACGCCCAATGAGACAGCTTCATTGGAATATTCTAACTAGAGTGAAAATTCTAGTTCTGGTTTGCCCAAGATTGAGGAGTTTTCCAGAAGTGGAACTTTTACTACTAAAACCAGAAGAATTCCAGGCAATAGGGTCATTGGCCATTCTCAACTCCCAAGGGCCAACCATGAGAAGCCTGTAAAGCACATAGAGAAGAGTCAATGAATATTAGATATTAGCCTCCATTACCAATATTATAAAAATCTACAGAATTCAGGGTGAATTTGTGTTCGATAAGAACCATAATCCCGAATTGTCTTTCTGGGTCCTGACATCACCTACTTGGAGGTTATATGGAGGTTATATCACTAAAAAAGAGAGAGGACTTGAAATTAAGTCCAGCCAGGAATGTGAGCAGTTGTCCTTTCTAGAACTGGTGTCATATGCTGAGGCAAGACCAACATCTTTTTCTTCCATCAAACACCCCAGGGCTCATCCTTGTCAGGAAAGTACGGATATGTCCCCTAAGATTAGCATAAGGCTTGTCTCACCATTGTCCTGGGAATTTTGTGCTCATCCTGCTGGAAAGTCTGCCACGAACTAATCTGCATAGACAGTTAGAGAGAACTCAGTAACCAGATTTTCTTCTTACAGCCACTTCTGCTCTACACCCTGTGCTTTTCCCTTTCTTCTCACTCTCAGTGCCACCCTGACCTGTTCCCATGGGCTCCAGGTTCCAATCAGCCAGCCTCCAGGATCATCATTCTGGTTGCAGTTCATCAACTCCTTGTCTTTAATTAGTCCTGGTGGTCTCACTTCTCCATAAGCTTTCCTGTGGTTTCCATGTGAAATCATATTGCTCTATCCAACAGAAGCCTCTTCAGCTTCATCCCAGAGCTTGTGTACCCTGCCCACCCTGGTTTGTTCAGGGCAGTTTCAGCTTCCATTTGCTGTCCCAGGTTAGTAATTAATTAATAGGAAGTAATTGTTCCCCTTGACTCTAAAAAATGTCCTGGCTTGGAAAATAAACTATGTAAACACACGCTGTAGAGTATGATTCAGTGAATGAGTCAACCATGTCACAGGGAGCGAAACATTCATAAAACTCATCAACACTAGTTAGGGTTTGAGGAGGAAATTCACCAAAAGACATACAAGTAGAAAGCTAACATCATGCTGACGAATATGTGCTCCTGGGCCAGACTTCATTGCTTTGGGTGAAAAGATGCTGCAAAGAACAAACTTGTACCTTATGAGTGAGTTGTATTTCTTAAGAAAAGGAAAAAAATAATACAAAGAGACTTATTACCAAGCAAATAGACCATCAACATGAACATCCATGCTTCTGCCTTACTAGAAGCCACTGGAGACAAGGCTCTTATTGTGGAAGGTGGGCAGCATGCTTGGCCTCATGGGAGGATCTAGGGAAATGGGATAAATCAGACCAGAATTAGAATACTGACTTTTTTCAAAGTGTAACCTTGGGTAAATGACTTTATGTGTCTGACCCTTAGTTTCATTTGTTATGAAAGGAGAGAGTTCAATTAGCCATTGGTTTTCTAGCTAGGCTCTGCAGAGGCTAAGGATTTTAGTGGAGTTGCCTTATGGAGTCTTGAGGGAAAAGGGGTAGGTCAAGATTTCCTACCACTGCTCAAATAGAGTTCCACTTTCATCATTTTTCATCAAGTAATGAGCTGTCTTAAGATTTTGATACTTTGGAAGGAAAGATTTTGGTGCTACAATAAAATGTAAGCACTTACAGACCAGACAGTCTCAAAGATCCCTTCCCAACTCTGATAGATGTGGTTCTGATGCCTCGGAAAATGTCAACAGTTAGTGAGCCTACAAATGGAAGTAGACAGGAAAGTCCTCTGATGCCCTCAAGAGAGCCACAGTTATTAAGTACAAACCAAGTCAGCCTTAGGTGTGTACACTGGTTTGTTGGGGAGGCTGATGAAGACAGGTGTGACCAAGGAACGTGTGGTTATAGACAGGTGAAGGTGTGCCCAGGAGATGTCTTCAATGGAGAACTTTCTAGGCCTCTGACAAGTGTTCTGTTCCTAGCAGTGATCTTTCTCCATTACTCATAAAGACCCAGAGATTCTAAACTGGTCCTAGGCTGATTCTAGATTATTAGGGGAAAGCCGGGTGTCTGAAAAGCATTGCCAGTATGTCCAAAATTCTTGATAATAGTAATAATAACAATAATGAAGTCTGTTGTGCCCATCACTTTGGGGATTGAGCAGCACATCTAAATTTAAAGAGAAAAACATCCTTCTTCCTGCAATGAATATCAGAAATCTAAACATTTAGATATGACACCTTATTGAGAACAAAGTAGGGAGAGGTAACATGGTCTCTTTCCTACATGCTGGATGTTCCAGAAGCCAAGAGAAAAAAGTAGGCAGTGGTGAGGGGATGATGGAATCGCTTGCTTTCACTGACCCGGAAGAAAATGCAGATCTTGAACCATAAGGAAAAGATCCACACCATTGAGAGGATTTGTGATCCCACTACCTATATAGCCAGGAGGCCCCTGGGAATCAAACTAGGAATCTGGGAGACTTGTTTCCTTTTCTGTCTGAAAGCACCAGATAAGTTACACTTAAGATCAAAGTTGAATGAAAATCATTTGTGCTCTCTTTTTAATCTTGATCCAAAAAAAGAACAACAACAACAAAAAAAACCAAATGAGATTTCTTCCATTGTATGTACTGTTAGCCTCATATCTGAAACACTTTCAATTTTGGTTTCAGTTTGGAAATCATTTGAATCTCGTTTTTTCCATACTCTGTCATTCCAGAATGACTCACTTGATTGCTGTTCCTTATTTCACCAAACTCCTAATCATGCCACAATACTATTTAAGAGTATCCCTGGGGGACGCCTGGGTGGCTCAATGGTTGAGTGTCTGCCTTTAGGTCAGGGCGTGACCCTGGAGTCCTGGGATCGAGTCCCACATCGGGCTCCCTGCACGGAGGCTGCTTCTCCCTCTGCCTGTGTCTCTGCTTCTCTCTGTGTCTCTTGTGAATAAATAAATAAAATCTTAAAAAAAGAATATCCCTGGAATTCCACCACATGAGGGATAAAGACCAAAGTCTTCATATGATGGATGTTCATGATGGCCACATCAGCCCTTAATTCAGGCTCATGTCTTTATGACCCAGAAGCACCAGATTGCCCAGTAGTTGCCAAGCACATCTTGTTCCTTCCATTCATTTACCTTCTTCACGAAGCTTTCCAAACAGGTAGAAAGAATCACTTTCCTCTGCTCCCAGAATCCTCTGTGCCTGGATGCTCTGTGCCCATTGTTGGCTCAGCATGGATCCCACTGTGCCTCATAAACCATCTGTGTAACTCTCCTGCTACGTAGGCAGTGAGAAGCATGAGGGCAGGCCTTTGCCTATTCACTTTTTATACTTCTGGCACCTAATAAGGAGCCCAGTAGAAAAGTCCTTGATAGATGCTCAAGGAATCTCCATAGGAAAAAAAAATTTAAATGAATGTATTCTCGGTTGCATCTCAAAATCAAGGAACTGCATAGTCCTCGAAATGGTGGGTGCTTCTTTTGTGTGTTTTAAATATATAAGCCTATTTTACCGGTTGTAAAACAAAGGGTACCAGAAATCTTTTAAAGCTAAGTCTTTTCAGTTTAGGATGACTGGTTAAGCATATGTTTTCAATCCCCTTTTCTTTCCAAATGTCCATAGAATTGTCATTCTCCCATAAAGAAAAATTAGCAAAAAGTCTGCATTGGCTCTGAGAAATTGGGAAGGGCAGGATCCACATGCAGACAATTCTGAGAAATTTCTGTTAAATGTAGTGCAGACCAGGAGACATTAGATAGAGCTTGCCCACAATTTAACAAATGCCATGCAGCCCCCACCTGAGCGGTTAATGGAAAACACCCTTGAGATGAGCCCCTGTCAAGTTCCCTGGCTCAAAGCTTCCATGGACCAATCTCTAAGGGAGTGTCTGAATGTTGCTGGAACAAATGGGAAAGTTGAGGCCAGCTGACGGCATTGACACAACCTTTTTTTTTTTTTTTAAGAGTTTATATATTTATTTGAGAGGAAGGGAGAGAGAGCAGGAGCAAGGGAGGGGCAGAGGGAGAAACAAGAGAAACAGACTCCCCACTAAGTGTGGAGCCCGACCCAGGGCGCCGTCCCAGGACTCTGAGCTCATGACCTGGGCTGAAGTCAGACATGCTTAATCGACTGAGCCACCCAGGCATTCCGGCATTGACAAAATCTTTGAAAGGAGATTCAAATAATTCTATGTGAAAAACAAATTATGTGACAGGGAAATGTGCATGCATATTGGATATTTAATGATTGCAAGTAAGGACTGTTAGTTGGTGTGTGTGTGTGTGTGTGTGTGTGTGTGGTTTTTTTTTTTTTTTTTTTTTTTAGATATAATAATGAGACATGGACTTTGGTGATGCTTTTTGAAAGTGTTCCTGTTTTCTATCCATTTGATCCTCATTATTCATGGATTCCAGCTTTGGGAATTTGCCTACTAGCTAAAAGCTATTGGTATCCTCCAAATCATTACTCAAGGGGCTTCCGCAGACATCTGAGGACAGGAGAGTGGTGAAGTTGGAATCACCCAAAAATGCATGGCCCACCGGGATTCAACAAGTGACACTCTGTCTTCTTGTTTCAGCTCTCATTATGTAAATCAATATCCTTTTCACTGCATAGTTCTGTGTGTTTAGCATTTTTGTGCCTTTTGCTGGTGACTTTATTGTTTAAAATGGCCCCCAAGCATGGGACTGAAGTGCTGGCATGGTGTTCCTAAGCTATGATGTGCCTTATGGGAAAAATAAGCATTAGATCGAAGCTCCATCCAGGCATGAATTATGCTGTTATTGGCCATAAGCCCAATGTTAATGAATCGACTATTTATTAAATAAGGTGTCCTTAAACAGACACACACATTTAAAAAGGTGGGGAGGGGGTTATGTATTAATCGATTGACAAAAATCTTGTGACCAGAGGCTCACAGGAACATAACCCTGTATTTGCTCAAAAGCAACAATTCAGGATTTGTTATTTCAATGTTCACAAGACTTTAAGGAGCATAACTACCACAAATAACAAGAATCATCTGTAAACAGGGATGAACTGATATATACACATATATGAACATATGTTCATATATATGTATGTGTGTATTATGTATGTATGTATTTGCTCCAAAATAATCTAGAGGACTGGAAGTGGGAATAGAAATGAAATAAGTTGGCCATGAGTAAATTGTTGGAAATGCATGACAGGTATATGAGTATTCATCATACCATTCTCTCAACTTTTGTATATATTTGAAATTTCCCATAACCCAAAGGTTTTATTTCTTAAAGAGAGAGAGAAAATAGCATAGCAGAAACACAAGTTTGGCTTTTCTTCAGGCATTAAAAATCATGTAGTGTATTATTTAAGGGAAATATAATTATTTAGAAGTAGAATGAATTAAATTTCATGTGAAGTATAAATGATCCAGTGCCACGGAAAGTTAGTATATACAAATCGGCCAATGCAAAAGATAGTGCACGAGTGTGGGCTTTATAAATTGTAAGGTAATACTGAAACTTGCATGTCGTTTTTGGAAGTAAAAAGAGAAAAGCAAGAGACATGTATAACAGACTACCTTTTGCCATTTAGGTGTAATAAGGCTCAGTTTCTAACCTGCACTCCTGTTTATCCCATTAATAAACCTGCTTCAGGCCTCCCAGGAGGCTCTGACCCCCCGTGCCCTGGCTCAGTGTCCGAGAGTTCATAACAGGTCAGGTTCAAGGGCCAATGTGCTGCTCTATCACTGCAGGTTTCCCCAATGCCTCACCTTGCACTCAGGCCCTCCGACATTAATTCAACAGTTAATTCAAGCTAAAGCCTCTGTACCCTTCTTTTTCTCCTTCATCTCCTACAACAGTGTGTTCCAAATATTTTCTGAGTGGTCTCAGTGCTCCAGGGAGATCTCCCCAGAGATCTGGGGCCAGGGTAAGCTAGGAGGCTGCCCCGGCAGCAAAGAGCAATGCCTCTTTCATCTACTCCATAGTATGGGTTTGGCAAACGATCTTGCAAGGGTAAAAAAGAAATATTCTCTTCTCAGGGAAAAAAATTGCACAAGCCACACTTCTGAGACACGTTTTACGAGGAGGGCGCAGGAGGCCTATGCATGTGGCACCTGTTCCTCATGAACCTGACTGACTTCAGGTGAAAGATTCACACTTACTCAGCATGTTTGGTTGGAGAAACGAGGCTCTCTTGCCACCCAGATCAGCACAGGTTCTTCTGAAATGCTTAGCACTGGCCAGGTTTTCTGCTCAGAGCCTTGTGTCATTTAGGTCTTCAGCTTGAGAAGGATTGGGAAAACCCCCAGATTTTTTTGAGTTCTCAGGCTCGTCTTCACTATCATTTCCTGAGAGCCTGTCGTATGCTATTTTATGCCTGTTACTTCGCATTCATTATTTTATTTAACCCTCTCAGTAAACGTACAAAACAGGTGGTAGCTTCCTCGTGTATGAAGTACACTCTTTTATGGGCAAGTGACAAACCCCCAGCTCTGAGCCTCAGAGGCTCACAGAAGCAAGTGTAGGGAAGGCTGGGTGGAGCCTGTTTCTGGAAGGAGCAGAACCCAGGGCCCCAGTGCTGAAAAGACACTTGTCACCTTCTCTCCTCTTGCCTCCTATGTTCACCTTGGCTTGTGCCCCGCAGAAGTGGTCACTTTACATGCTTTCTGCAAAAGCAGGGACCCTGCTTTTTCTCTGCAATAGTCTCAGCCGATAGAACAATGCCTTGCCCATGGAAGGCACTCAAAATTATAACTACAGAATAAATGGATGGGATGAAATCATGGTATGGAATGTTCTAAATCCCTAACTCTCAGCTCATACCAAAGACACTGTGGCATTTCCTGCTGTGCAGTGGATCATGGTGAACACTGAGCAAGTGAATCACCATACAGTAGCCTCTCTCCAGCCACTCTTCAGAATGGTCTCCATTATTTATCATATCTTCTTTTTCACTTTTAGCTGAGTTATTCCAAATATATTTTTACATGGTATGTATGACACAATAGGTAAAACAAGGCCAGAACATTCTCTTTCTATGAAATGTATGGGCAAGTGTGTACCCTTGGCTGTCCTTGACTTTGGGTTACTGTGAGCCCCTGCTATTGTTTTTTTCTTTTGTTTCGTTTTGTTTCTTTAGGAGAAACTCCTCTTAGTTAACAGTCTACCAAATAATCTCATTATGCTTCTATATTTCAGAAGGGAGCATCTTTGCATGGGTTGGGTCCTAAAAAAAGCACTCAACCTCAGATCTCCAAACATAAAATGAAAGATTTGGACAAAACATTCAAGGAATCTTCTGATTCATTCTGAACTTTCTATTGCTTATCACTCCACCCACACTTAGGCTTAGCTACCATCACTATTTGCTTACTACTTGGGTCCAAATCCAGTGTATTTTCCTCCATTGGAGATCCAAGAAGGTATAATAGGTTTTCTAGGTCAGTCTCAAGAAGGCATTCCAATATTAGTACTTAAGAAAATATAACACCCTAGTAAGCCTTCTATAAAAGGAAGCAGATAATAAACAAATGATACAAAATATTGATGTTGTCTGATACAGAATTCATTAAAATTTGTAATGTCAGGTAGTAACAAGGCAAAGGTTTAAAGCAATGCTGTCCAGTAGACGCTTTTCATTCCTAGCAGTCATGATTATAAAGTAAAAAGAGGGGTACTTGGGTGGCCCAGTGGTTGAACGTCTGCCTTCGGCTCAGGTCTTGATCCTGGGGTCCCGGGACCAAGTCCTTCATAGGCCTCCCAGGGAGCCTGCTTTTCCCTCTGCCTGTCTTTCTGCCTCTCTCTCTGTGTCTCTCATGAATAAATAAAATCTTTTTTAAAAAAAGTAAAAATAAAGCAGTGAAATTAATTGTAATAATATATTTTATAAAACCAAATATATCCAAGATATGATCAACATGTAATGAATATAAACGGAGTTTGGGGGTGTTTTTTTTTTTTTCATTTTCTAATTATTTATTCAGGTTAGCCTGAAAATTCAAAATGGCCTTCAGAATACTTCTTAAAGTAATTGTTTCCCCATGTTTTATGTTTACTGTTTTTTTTTTTATTGGAACATAATTGCCATACAGTATGATATTAGTGTCAGGTATAGAATATGGTGATTGGACCTTTATATACATTATATACATTTATATATGTTATATACATTACATTACCAGAGTCTTTGTACATGGTTATTAAAATATAATTGGCCAGGGGCACCTACGTGGTTCAGTCTGTTTAGCCTCCAACTCTCGATTTTGGCTCAAGTCATATTGGAGTCATGAGATTAGCCCAGAGTCGGGCTCCATGCTCACTGGGGAGTCTTCTGGGGATTTTCTCTCTCTTCCTTTCCCTCTGCCCCTCCCCCACACCTCTCTCAAATAAATCGATAAAATCTTTAGAATTTCATCGGTTCTATTCTCAATGCTGTGCATCTCTGTAACTTACTGCTTTTCTTTTTTTTTCTTTTTTTTTTTTTACTTACTGCTTTTCTAACTGAAAATTTATACATCCTCCTCCCCATCACCTATGTCATCCGTACCCCCCCCCCCACCCACGGCCTCCCTTCTGGCCATCATCAGTTTGCTCTCTGTATTTATGAGTGTTTCTGTTTTGTTTTGCTTGTTAATTTGTGGGTTGTTTGTGGAGGCCAAGAAAAATCAAGGCCATTCCACCTCAAGTTTAGCATTAGCACAACTACAGCCATCTTAGGCCCCTGTGAATAAAAGCTGAACTTTATGGGGAAAACTGCAGAATGTCCTCAATGTCCTCGGCAGGTAATCCCATATCAGAAAGACAACAGAACCCACGCCCGTGGTAGAAAGTCCCGTATTAGAATGAGAACAGAGCTCAATGCCCTTGAAAGCCCCATATCAAAATGTAAACAGAACTTGAGAAATTCCTCCATCCCTTCTGAAAATCCCCTAGACCAGCCTATAAAAAAACCCAGCTGTAACCCACTTCGGGGTCCAAGTCCCTGCTCCGCTGTGTCAGGTACACTTGGACCCAAGCTCGAGCTTGCAAATAAACCCTCGTGCGCTTGAATCGGTGTCAGCTCCTTGGTGGTTTCTTGAATTCGCAATCTTGGGCACAACATTGTTGTTTTTGTTTGTTTGTTTGTTTGTTTTGTTTGTTTTAGATTCCACATATTAAGTGAAATCACATGGCATTTGTCTTTATTATATATCTCAAATATGTGAGATTTCTTACATTACTCTTTTTTTCATACTAAACCTTCAAAAGTCATTAAGGGTTGTTTGAAAGTCAAATGTATGTTACACTTAGGGTATACATCAGTTCAGATGCTAAATTTTGAACAGCTAACGTCCAATTTATAGTCCCATCGAGCAGCACAGTTAACTAACAGGAAAATCTGTTATATTCCTTCAATTTTGAAGTTATAAGCAATTAAAAATTGATTGGCACTTGTCCCCTGAGGCCGTGCTGCTACCTCGGGTAGCAAAGAACGAGGAGTTTCAGGGCAGCAGGAGGCTGTTTTAGATACAGAAATCAGGAAGATCTTGTGTGGAGTGACACTTCAGCAGAGACACGAATGGAATGAGAGAGGGAGGCTGCCAAGATGTGAGAGAACAACATTCCAGGAAAACAGAAATACAAACTGCAAGGTCCCGGAAATGGGATCGTAAATATCAAAACTCATGTATCACCTTCAAAGTCTTGACCTTGGGGAGTCTCTCTGCTTGTTCTAAGGATGCCACGTGGTGCAATATCTCTTTCGTGCTTAGAGTGCAAAGCTCCCAAAATATGCATTGCTTCCCGTTTCCATTCATTCATTAGAACAAAACATGAGATTTATCTCGATTATGAGAAAGAAGTCAAAGGCGTTTAAAGCTCTGAGTCTGGTCTCAGGATGGAGCCAGTCGTCTCCCCCCTGCCTCTGTGGTGAGAAGCCACTAAAGAGAAATGACAAGAGCAAAATTTCTGGGTCAGGCCTGGCACCGAGGCACTGCTTGCCCTCACCTCACCTCTGTCCTTGAGGATTCATGGTGGCCATCTGTACGTAGCTAATCTCTGTGTTATTTTCCTCTTGGCAGTTTTCTGGACAGCTGACACCTTTGACAACGATATCAGAAGTAGGTTTCCAAACAGCCCTATCCAGAGCCCACTCAGAGAATCTGAGCAAATGGATTAAAGCCTTCCTTATCTTTGCTCTTTCTTAGGCAAGTTAGACCGAGGTGTGTCAGCAGCTGAATAATCTCCACCAGGGACAAAGAGTCTAGGGGGGAACCAAACAATGAAAAGCTGGAAGATCTCTCAAGTGAGCCCTGAACTCCCTGAGCTTAGAAGAGAAATCAAGGGATAAATTCTTCCCACGCTCACACGTCCATATCCCTCAAGCAGAAAGCAAAATACTGAAATGTGTGTGCAATATTATGGAAGGGAATTAGAAAGATTGAAAGGTTAAAGATAACAAAATACGGATTTTGTTAGGGTGATTAGGTGACAGGCCTTTTCTTTCATGACAGTTGTCTTCAGTAATTAGTATCAGTTAGATGTTGTAACACAATGAAAAGATGCCCAATATCATTAATCCTCAGGAAATTGCCAATTGGAAGCACGATGACACGTCACCTCGCACTTGTTAGAATGGCTAGTACCAAGAAGACAAGAAAGAACACGTGTTGGCAAGGATGTGGAGAAAAAGTGGGAGCTGTTGATGGGAATGCACACTGGTGCAGCCACTGTGGAAGGCAGGATGGAGGGTCCTCAAAAAAATTAAAAACATCAATATCACATGATCCAGCAGTCACTGCTCTGGGCAAATATCCAAAAGGGATGAAATCATTGTCTCCAAGTGATATCTGCACTCTCGTGTTCACTGTAGCATTATTCACAGTAGCCTAGACATGGAAATATCTCACGTGTTCGCTGACAGATGAATGGAGCTTTTTTTTTAGTGCAGTATATATCTACCATGAAATATTATTCAGCCATAGAAATGAAGGAAATCCTGCCATTTGTGACAACCTGGACAGAATTTGAGGGCACTGTGCTAAGTGAAATAAGTCAGACTGAGAAAGACAAATGCTGTACCATTTTACTTACCCGTAGAATCTAAAAAAGCCAAACTCATAGAAACAGAAAGTAAAGTAGTGGATGCTAGGATCTAGCATGGGTGGGGGAGACAAGATGCTGGACAAAAGGTACAAACTTCCAGTTAGAAGAATCAGCTCTGGAGAGCTCGCGTACAGCATGGGGATTACAGTTAACAATTCTATATTATATATTAAGCAGTTGCTAAGAGAGTAGATCTTTTTAATTTTTTAATTTTTTTTTTGAGAGAAAAAACATGAATGGGTGGGATGGGGCAGAGGGAAAGAGAGAGAGAATCTCAAATAGGCTCCATGCTCAGCATAAAGCCCAACGCAGGACTCGATCTCATGACCCTGAGACCCTGAGATCACCACTTGAGCCAATATCAAGAGTCGGATACTTAACCAACTGAGCCCCCCAGCACCCCAAGAGAGTAAATCTTAAGTTCTCAAAAAAAAAAAAAAGCAAAAAAAAGCAACAGTCTTTAATGTGACATCATGAAGATGTTGGCTCAGTCTACAGCAGAAATCATTTTGCAATCTATAAGTGTACCAAATCAATACATAGTACACCTTAAACTTACACATTGTTATATCTCAATAAAGTTGGGGAGGGGGAGTTGCAAAACAAAAAAAGCTTGCAGCTTTTCATTTAGAGTGAGTCCTGTCCAGGTTCTCTGGCTCTGTTGGCTTTGATGAGAATAAGTCCACAGATGGTTTGCTCAGGCTTGACTCCACTTCCTCCCCTAAAATAAAGGCTTGTGACTGTGAGTGCCCCTGTCTCATCCACTAGGTAGCCCCAAAACCTCACATAAAACCTCAGAATATTTGTTGAACACTGAAGGGACCATGTCATGTAGGGGGTCACTGCCCAGACTCTGGAACAAAAGAAATGTAGAGAAAGAAACAGTGTGCCTCAGAGGGGGGAACATGAGATTTTAGAAAATGCGACCCTGAACATGTTTCTGGAGTCAGCTGGAGAAGGAAGTTCCAAGCAGCAGAGAAAGTTGCTTTGAAGTCCATTAGATGGTTCTCAATTTTTATATCTGGGGACACAAGAGACTGGGGGTGCAATAGCACCTGCCCTCAGAGGTTTAAGGCACTCTAATCAGCAGATATGTCCACCTGAGGTTTGGGAGGTAAGACAAATCAGGCACTGGACTCAGCCCTGTGTCCTCATTGACCATCTGGTGCTAAGGGTGAGCACGCGACTCTCATCACCCAGACAAGCACTGTGGTGCTGGAGGAAACTCATACCCTCGCCTCCTCTCTGCCCTCAGGGGAGAATCCAGAGAAAACAGGGAAGCAAATGATTTCTCCTGACTCTCCAGTCCATCCTCTCAATTCCTATAATTACATCTCACTGTTGTCAGGAGGAGTGAGAGCAGACTTCCAGAGCCCCTCCAGGAAATGATTACAGCTGAGTCTAGAGAAGACCATCAGAACCATCAGAGCTACGTATAGAATGGGCTGCCTCCCCAGGCAGGGTCCCTGAATGAGCCTGAGGGACTGCATCAGTGGCATCGTCAAGGGGAGTCTCCACTGGAGGGAGCTTGAAATTGGTGACTCCCTGCCACCCTTCCAATAACAGCACACTGTTGCCAGCATTGCCAGCACCCACGCCCAATGTCAGCTGACCTGGAGCAGGTGCACTCACACCCCATTCCAACCTCTGAGCTGAGTCAGGACCGCAAAGCCAGGTGGCTCTTCTATCCTCTGTGGTAGGGTGCTCAGAAAACTTATCACACAAACTAGGACACTCTTACAAATGAAAGGAGACGGTCATAATGTGGTGCATCAGAGCAGGGAGGGATCTATGGTATTCTAATTAGACTGTGCCATTAACAAAAATCCCAGACTTATAGTGGGGTCCATGATTCTGAAGCATAGTGTTTATTAATGGCCTAAAAGTCTGCCTGGTACTACTAAAGACCAAGAGTCTTCAATGAATTTAACAATAAATATAGCAGGGATCCCTGGGTGGCGCAGCGGTTTGGCGCCTGCCTTTGGCCTAGGGCGCGATCCTGGAGACCCAGGATCGATTCCCACGTCGGGCTCCCGGTGCATGGAGCCTGCTTCTCTCTGCCTGTGTCTCTGCTTCTCTTTCTCTCTCTGTGACTATCATAAATAAATAAAAATTAAAAAAAAAAACAATAAATATAGCAGTGTGTTGTCATATAAAGACTCTTGGGCTGGGAATTCCGGTGATAGAGAATACGGAGGGGAGGTGGTTATGATTCAAGGGGACTCCTCAGGTCTGAAGAGCAGAGATAAAGTACTGAGGAGACGAGAGTGGGAGGAGACATACTTCAAACTGCATTTCCCTAAATACTTTTAAACATCCTTAAAAGAAGACCACGTCTGGGTGGCTCAGCGGTTGAGCATCTGCCTTCAGCTCAAGGCATGATCCTGGGGTCCTGGGATGGAGTCCCACATTGGACTCCCTGCATGGAGCCTGCTTCTCCCTCTGCCTGTGTCTCTGCCTCTCTCTCTGCATCTCTCATGAATAAATAAATAAAATCTTAAAAAAAAAAAAAAAACCTACAAAAAGTCTCAACTGTCCATGTCAAATTATATGATTTTTTTCCTTTTGTTTGCAGTGGCTTGAGGGTGTCTGGAATAGAATGTGGGGGGAGCTAAATCTCCCTGCTGCACCAGGCCCCCCACAGCACCATCCCCAAGTCACACACCACACTGGCACTGCCAGGATTTACACACATCCGAACTTCAGGTCTTCACCCGAAAAGCCAGCACAGATGCCTTTGCCCGTGGGATTCCATCCAGCTCGGCCCACTGAGATTTCACTGGCCTGTTGACCTACAGCAAAACAGTGGACATCATGCCAAGCCCTGCGGACCCACCAGGGTGATTCATTAATAATATTTGTAATCTCTGAAAAATGATGTTGCACCATAGAAGTGTCAGCAAATAACCATGGCTCAGTAACGTGTCAGCATACGTACCTAGGAGTCATTCCTGACCAAACAATTTTATAAGCATCTGCTCTCTTACTTGCTTCCACTGGCTTCCTATTTTTCTCCCCTCTTTAGAGCTCCTAAAGTCAGACTCACACTGGAATAGCTTGCAAATTCCCGTCTTTTCTGATTGGGCCCATCTGAATGGGGCCGTCACAGTGTCTTCTCAAATGGCATTTCCATTAACATTTCTATTTCTGTCCATTTGGGGCACCTAAAGATTTCCCACCAAGATCTACATTGACTATTTTAAGAAAGTGCTTTTAAAAAGCCAACGCGTTGGCTAAGTTTAAATTTGACTTTCTCAGGGGATGTTTAAAAGAAATACACTAGGTTTTGTTGGCTTTTTTTTTTTTTTTTTTTTTTTTTAAAGAACCTTTGTAAGTTCAAAATAACATTCCAAAAGGAGTCACTAGAAAAACATTCAGGGTAAGAGGGAAAAAAAATTTTTTTTTTTTTTTTGCAGACCTCATGTTTTTTTCTACGTTTGCTTTTTGACACAGAAAAGTCAAATAGCCATAAGAGTCAGATAATAATTGAAAGAAAAATGGGTTGTACTTCTCAAGTCCAGAATCTTCACAGAAGAAGGAGGAGTCAAGCCTGTCGAGATCCATTATTCAGTAGGCCAGGTAGAAAGGGAAGATTTTGACAAATGGTAGATCAAAGGCAGGGCTTCGGAGATTCTCTTAGATCTTGGAGGAGCAGCGTCACAGCCATACTTGAACCATGCCAACTGGAACTTTCCATCAGGCTGATGACCTGTGACCTCCTGGTGCCGTAGCCTGGTGAAATGCCCTAAATATGCTTGGACAGCTGCCAATCAGGAAGATAAACCACGGATGACTACTTCGACAAAAACGTAGAGCCAAAGTGGTGATTGTTTCCCTAGGCATGGAGACAGATCTCTGCTGGCAGAGCAACATGAATGGTGTATCAGTGAGAATTGGTTGTGTTGCTAAAACTAAAAACAAAACAAAACAAAACAAAACAAGAACAAAAAAAAAACCCTCTCATAGTGTGGCAGCACCACAGCATCATCAGGGACCCAGATCTTGACTGTTTTCCACTGCCACCTTGAGCATGTGGTTTCCATGTTCCAGATTTACCTCGTGGTCCTATAGAGCTGCCAGCCTGCCATCCATCAGAACTGCATTCCAAGGAGGAGAGAGAGAGGAAGGTGGAGGGGGAAGTGCGGTCCCTCTCTTTCAGGGGATGTCCCAGGAATCCCACACAGCATTTCCATTATACCTCATTGGCCAGAGTGTGGTCACGCGGCAATCCTTAGCCACAGTGCAGAGGCTGAGAATTGCTCTTCTAGCACAGTGCTCAGCCATCTCTTTCACATATAGAGCCTGCAGTGAGCCTTTTCTTCTCTTCCAGAAGCACCAGCTGGCCTCCACTCAGCATGTTACACCACGAAAGACTTGATGAGTGTTTGCTCATCTTTGGACACAAGGAATAATCTGGATGTCTGAAAAGAATGCCATTAATTCATGCCCTACAAAAAAATGGTAAATGTTTAGTCTTGAAAATGCGGGTAAGAGTTTCTCTTATGCTTTGAATGAGCAAAGAAAGCCCATGGTGTAGTCTCATAATCATGTGGTGTCTTAAAGTGACTTAAAAAAAAAAAAGATTTGATTTGATTTTACCTTAATAATCTCCCTACACCCAACATAAGGCTCGAACTGGACAACGTCGAGATTGAAAGTCAGATGCTCCACTGACTGAGCCAGCGGGGCATCCCAAAGTGACCTTTAAAGGAAACTGCAGGTGGCTCAGCAGTTTAGTGCCACCTTTAGCCAAGGGCCTGATCCTGGAGACCCTGGATCGAGTCCCACGGTGGGCTCCCTGCATGGGCCTGCTTCTCCCTCTGCCTGTGTCTCTGCCTCTCTTTCTCTGTATGTCTCTCAGGAATAAATAAATAAAATCTTTAAAAATAAACAAATAAAGGAACCTGTAAAAACCATTAGCTTCCAGAGAATGGCTCCCCAGTGCTTGCAGCATTCATACCCAGAGATCCCAAGATCTAACTCTATTCAGAATAGTTGCAGAGGCATCAGTCTGGTGAGAAGGGCAACATAGGAGGTAAACTCGACTCAAAAGGGTATTTCCGGAGCAAGCATGATGTCCGGGATATGCTCAAAATCTGTTAATTTCTGGCCTAATCCCATTCCTGTGATGAGGCAATTTAGCCACATGAGGCGAGGTGGTCCTGAGTTGGAAGCTTTCTCGATATTTCCACGCAACCGATGTGTACAGAGCGGGTGCCAGCAACGATCGGACTGTATTCAGACATCATTCCATATGGGGCCTGCTTCCCGGGATTCCACGAGATCCCTGGTGAAAATGCTAAGTGGGGTTTTCAGCTTTCAGTTTTTCTTTATGGCCCTGGTGGTGTTTAAAAAAAAAAAAAATTCCAGCTTTCTGGAGGTATAATTGACAAATAAAACTGTAAGATGTTTAAAGTATACAAGGCGATAACGTGATATACGCATAAAGGATGTACCCTGTGGAGTTAAGAAACATGTCCCCTCATTTACTTAGGTAGGATTTATTGGGGAGAATATGTAAGTACTTCTCTCTTAGCAAATTTCAATGATGCAATATCGTGTTATCAATATAGTCACCATGGTATACATTCAGTTCTTATATCATATTCACCTTCTAACTGCAAGTCTATTTCCTTTTACCAACCTCCAGAGATTTCCCCCATCCCCAGTCCTCCTTTATTATTATTATTATTTTTTTTTTTTAACCATTTCTGAGTTCAACTTTTTGGAGGTTTGTTTTGAGATTCCGAGTATCTGACACCCCCTCCAGTAGGCAGATCCTGGATGGAATGAACAGGAAAGTGTGTCCATCCTGGGTTTTCTTCCTCGTCCCCCTCACCCTTATGCCCAGAGGCACAGAATCTAATGTGCATAAGTAGGTTCATGAACCTCTGGAAACCGCACGCCAGGTTATGTGTATTTGTGTATTTGCAGTGAGGGCGCTCATCAGATTCTCTACAAGATCTGTGGTCCTTAGAACTGCTGCCCTGGTATTTTATACTCCAGCAATGCAGACACCACCACCCCACCCCCCGGCCATACACACAAGGTTACCTCATGCCCCCACATCTGCCGGGGCATTCCGGGTAGAGAGAAGCACCGTGAACCTAGCATTCTCCTGCTGGGCCTCAATACTCCAGCACAAAATCTGTCTTCTCTGTAGAACCGACTCCTCCAAGCAGATAGGAGTTTTGCTGCTTGCGCCCTGGTTCATCGTATTGTGTTGTAGCTGTTTGCTTGCCTGTGATAACAAGGCAATAACGTGATAGACGTTCCGAGTATTTCTCACCTAGTATCACAACTGGCATGTTCCAGTGAGTTCCCGGAGGGTGAGTGGGTAGACGGATGGATGGATGGATGGATGGATGGATGGATGGATGGATGGACCCTCTCTTCTCATTGCTGATTTTGCTTTATCCACCGATCCACCTCTGGTCCCTATCAGATTAGTCCTTTCCTCAACTGCCATGCTAATGGCAATGCCTGAAATCGCTGAATGTTTAGGCTTTGAAACAAACAATGTTGATGAACAGAATTTTGCTCCATCCATTTTGGTTTTCTCTGGACAAGTTCTAGAGCCACAGCTGTATTCTCTAAACAGGCCTCGTTCGGTTCCTAAGTAACAGGTCATGTCTTCTTATTGAGCGGGGGGTAGGGTGGGGGGCTGCCTCATGCCTCTGTCCTTTTGCAGAAGGAAAAGAACTTCTGGACTCTGTCTGACCCGAATCTAGCACCATGTCTCGCAAGTTGTTTCTGTCTTGGCAACTTTACACGGCTCTCTATCATCAGGCCCAGCTCTTGACAGTAACTGGATTTTATAACGGTCCATTGGTCGCTTCCTGGGGTTTTGACTAAGTTTTAACTTTGCAGTGCCGAGTGGCATGTCTTAGATGTGCCTAGCTCCAAGCTTATGCCCAGGAGCTGGTGGATTTTCTCTTCCATGCCCATCAGCCACAAAAGACCGAAGCACAGGGAGAGGCAAGAGTTACTGTCTCGCCAGCCCCAAGTCTGCCTGCCTGGAGCAGCGTTTTGGATGAAGCTCATTATTTGTGGAAATGGTGTGTTCCACAGGCAAAAATAACTTTTTAAAAAAAGAACCAATCTGTACCCTCCTGAAGTCATCTCAAAATGGATGCAAGATTTCTCATGAAGAGAAGAACCTGTTTTGTTATGGCTCGAAGGGTCCTCGTGTACTTGGCCACCCCACATGCAGCCTAATCTAGGAGGCTTTAGGGTCCAGAAAAAGTTAATAGAGGCTTAATGACGAGGTAATGAGAACAGAGGTCAAGGGTGGGAAGCAGGTTTTCTATTTGGAGCCACACAGCCATGGGAAAATCTCATTTGCAGACTGTAAACTACCAACAGAAACCATTGAAACAGAAAAATATGGGAGCTGTCCCTCACCTGATCTTGTATTAAGCACGAAGGACACCATGGTTTAAATAATAAATAAAAACATAGAGGGCAGCTCCAAATGAGAATCAACTAAGATAAAGACAAAGAAGGGGGAAAAATAGAGGAGAAGGGAGGGAGACCTGGGTGGCTCAGTGGTTGAGCATCTGCCTTCAGCTCAGGTTGTGATCCTGGGGTCCTGGGATCGAGTCCCACATTGGACTCCCCACAGGGAGCCTGCTTCTCCTTCTGCCTGTGTCTCTGCCTCTCTGTGTCTTTCATGAATGAATAAGCAAAATCTCAAAAAGAGAGAGAGAGAGAGAGAGAGAAGGGAGTAAATCGAGGAGAGAGAACAGCATCTGGAGAAATGACCAGCACTTACTTTGTGCCAGGCACTGTTCAAAATCTAATGTCTCGTGGTTGTTTTGATCGTTCTAACAATCCACAAGGCCTGTGTGGTTATTATGCTCTGTGAAGGAGTGAAGCACAGAGAGGTGAAGTGACGTGCCCAAAATCAACCCAGCTAGCTGGGAGAGGAGCTGGGATGTGAACCCAAGCAGCCAGACTCAGGAGTCCACAGTGATGCAGGTGTGTGGACAGGTGTGATAGAAGGTTCGGGAAGGCTGAGTGCTCCCACCCGGAGCTGCAGACCCACTATTCAACTATTGTTATACCTTCTGGATTCACGAGTTGACACCTGACTCCAAAGGTGATGCTAATTAGGAGGCGGGGCCTTTGGGTGATGAGGTCATGAAGGTGGAGCGGGAGTGCCGCTCCACCTTCTTATAAAGTGTCTTATAAAGGCGGCCCCTTCCGCCATTTCGGGACGCACCAAGAAGACGGTTATCTGTGAACCGGAAAGCAGGCCAGCACCAGGTCCTGAATCTTCCAGCATCTTGATCTTGGGCTTCTGACCTCCGGAACTGTGAGAAATAAATCTCTGTTGTATTTAATCCCCCACCACCCTGCCTAGGTTGAGAGCCCCTGGAGCACCCATTCCAAATCCCACCAGTCCAGCTGCCCACCCTTTGCACACACCATGGACTTTTGATCCACTATTACTGAATGCCCAGTTCAGCCCATCACCTCTCATCCGGGGATGACCCCACCTTAATCTCCTGACCTATGTGACCTTGTGTCCTTCCCTCTAGGGGCCTGGTACCCATCTCCAATGGGCATGTTGGAGAGCTCTCCATTGCCTTAGCCATACCTCCTGCTGACAGCACACCTGGCCCATTGCTTGACCAATTGGTGCCTACCTTCTTGTCTTAAGCTGATGGAGTCCCTGGCAGGATAAGGTGAGACAAACATAACTCAGCACTTAGGGGTTCAACAAAAACAGATGCTGAGAGAAGCAAGAGTTGGTTCTCCATGGGGATGTGCATAGTGGGATTGGATGCTGATGCCGAATGGACTCAGATACTTCTGATCTCATCACTGTTGAAAACAAGAAGTTTCGGCAAAGCCAGTGAACTCTGCAGGGTGTACGTTCTAGCCTCAGTGGTAGGACCTCAGTAGAAGGGAACAGCACGTGATGATTTGTTGACTTGATGTAGAAAAGTTTCCAACACTGAACATCTACCTTGATAAGACCATGCTATATTGGAAAATGTTGTTTTGTAGACCATACCCTCTAAGTAACAACTTCTGTTTCCTAAAAGTTCTTGTATAATCACAAGCTTTGCCTCTAGTTCAGAAGACACAGTTGGGAAAGCCCTGAGTTTGAGTTAAGTTGTGTTGAGCTGCATAGTGAATATAGTAATGTAACTTCCTGGGAGTGTTGGGCACTGGTGGATCTCACCTGAATCTTGCTTAGGCATATGCTCTCAGCCAAACAGAATTACCCACAATTTCATCCTCTGCAGGGCACGTGTATCCACTGCCTGCTACTCAAGGATGGGGGATGAAAAAGCCTGGTCTTATCCCCTGAAGGCAGGACAACTCCAAAGGACCATCCCAGTTCCAGAGCTGGCTGGGGTCCAGGACTAGGACCTGCGTGAGTGGAGGAGGCACTGACTCATCTCAGGTACAACGTGAGGCACCAAAGATCTCAGTGATCACGATGGGTACAATTTTAATGCACATGTTTCTTAAAGCCCCCCCCCCCAAAAAAAATCAATGGTAAATATCAAAATTTCAAATATATACTAACCTCAACCAGGCCAGGATTAGGATAAGGAGATTGAAATAAGTCCTTACAGGTGCAGGGTGAAATTTAAAATTTTGTTCATCATGGATTTTTTTTAATGTCAGCTTAAAATTATTTATTTATATTAAAAAGTTTATTTAATTTGAAGAGCACAAGCATGAGTGGGAGGATGGGTAGAAGGAGAGGGAGGAGCAGACTCCTCACCAACCAGTGAGCCCAATGTGGGACTGGATCCCAGGATCACGACCTGAGCCGAAGGCAGACACTTAACCGACTGAGCCACCCAAGTGCCCCACTTAAAATTATTTAAATGCTGCATTAAAATATTATGCATCTTAGCTGCTGAGTTTTCTGGCACCCCTTAGGTATTACCCCAAGGCAAGGCTTCATGCCCCCTGGTCCCAGCTGGGATCTGCTGGAAGCTTCCACTGCAGTCCCAGGTCACTGTAACTCCCCCTTGCATGGTCCTGCCCACTTTCTGCTCTCCTTTCAGAACTTTTCCTAAGCCATGCCCAGTAAGCCTCCTACATCCACATATAACGACATCCCCAGCAGTTTCCTAGAGAACCTTCACTGAGGACAGGGAGTCAACTTGGTAGGACAGAAAACTAGAGGGTGGGCAAAGCTGAGTTTGAAGCTCAGCCCCACGATTTACTGAAAGTGTGATCCTCAGCAAGGCATGCAGCCTCTGCAGCTGTTTTACCCCAATGCAAAATGAGAACAATAATGCCTCTCATTCCTTTAATCCTGGAGCACTTTGAGGAGTAAATGAGCTAATCCAGGTAAAGAATCCCGTTTCATGTCTGGCAAATAACAGGTGTTTGGGGAAACAGAACTACCCCTCCCAGGAGGAAGTGACAAGCACCGTGACCTGGCACAACAAGGCTGGAAACTTTGAGTGAAGAGATGACACTGTTGCACTGGTTTTGCCAAAGCTGCCTGGGCGCATCATCCTACAGCTAAATCAACACGCTTTATCCTTCTGGCTGCTGATAATCCGACCCAGTGCTTCCTGGTGAGATCCTAACGTGTGGGGTCTTGCTTCTTAGCCATTTCTAAACATCTGTGATTAGGGACAATTAGAGACTAGGCGTGCCTGCCATCCTCCTTTCTGGCTGAGGAGGAAGTCCCCATGCGCCACTATCAGGGGCGAGACAGCATCTGTCAGCTGGTCTCAGGAATCCACGGGCTCATTCAGACCCAGCACCAGTCCTGCTGACTTTATCTCAGTTCCCCAAATGCCTCAGACTGTTTGCTTCTCACTGATAGGGGAATCTGGCGTCTCGTTTTCTCAATGACCAGAATGAGATTCCTAAATAGCAAGAAACTGAGATAGGTGTTATGGAATGTCAGGGAAATTGGGAAAACCAAACAGGATACAGTCCCCTCTCTCAAGGAGCTTCCAACATTCCAGTAGGGGAGAGAGAATAAACATAGACATGAGACAAGCAAAACCCATGACTACAGACTTACGATAGGATGTACCCATGTCCCTGCACGCTGCCTGTCAAAACCCTCCAGGGCACCTGTGACACCTCCACCGTTAAGTGTCCCGCTCTCCTGCACCAGCCCCTCTTCCCCTCCCAGACAAAAGCCATTTCTATTTCCACAGCCTATTGCAATCCTATTACCATAGCATATTAGCATATACAACAGCGTATGTATAAAAGCATATTGACGTGCCTTCCCATTTCTAGGAGCTTTGCTTCAAATTTGGATAACTGCACCTTCTCCCATGTATTTTTTCATTTGTCTCTTCTACAGTATTTGTGCAAAATAGGTGCTCAGTAAATGCTTGCAAAGGAATGGCACTGTTAGAAAAGTCCAGAAGCCCCCATTTCCATGGGGGGGGGTGGGGAATGAAATTTTTTTCTGACACAGCTTTTTTTTTTTTTTTTTTTTTTTTTAAGAGAGGGAAGGGGAAAGTGCAGAGGGAGAATCCTAAGTAGGCTCCATGCTCAGTACAGAGAGGGACACAGGGCTTGATTTCATGACCCTAAGATCATGATCTGAGCTGAAATCAAGAGTCAGATGCTCAACTGACTGAGCCACCCAGCTGCTGTTCTGACATAGCTTTGGAAGGAACACAGCAACATGTTCCTCTGGCATTGGAGCTACAATCTGGAGCCTCAAGGGCCACATTCAGCCTCCCCACATGTTTACTGGGTTGGCAGGATGTTGTGAGGTTTGAACTTTAAATGCCTGTGGCCAGCATATACAGCCCCCAACGGAGACCTATTTGCCATCGGTTCTTGTTCTCTACAGCTAGGACAGATGCCTGGCTTCCAAGGCCATCTGACTTCATCTCCTGCTCTGCAGCGGCCAGTCCATAGCTGCTTCCCTTTCTGGAGTTAGATGACTCTGGCCAAAACACCTGGAAGATTAAGGTAAATTTCCCTCAATTTCTCAGTCATGTCCCTAAATGTAAGGTAAGCACTCCTCTTTCTGAGCCAAAAACAGATCTGGGAAGTCAAAGGAGAGAGCTGTTTTTGAGTGCAGACCATAAAACAATGCTTTTTTTTCTATTAATCCTGACAACCACCTTGAAATGAGTTATTACTTATCCCCATTTTACATAAGAGCACACTGAGGCTCAGAGAGGCTAAATAACTTGCCCAAAGCTACAGAGCTGGGAGGAGGCAGAGCCAGATTGCAGACCTAGATCTGCATGGAGCCCTCACCCCTAATCATATCCCAACTTGGAGCTGCCAGGGAGGGGCAGTGGCGCCGAGCCTCCATTTCCAAGGGCAGAATTTGGGAGGAGGGCGATTCATGTTCTGAGCAGCATGGTGGTTTGCATGCAAGTAATTCCTGTTTATCTGCAGTAAGGCAGGCTGGTCATGTGCAGATAATCCAAAAATAGTTTCTAATTTTTCTTGGGATAAATATAAATTTTTTGGCAACAGACACCCCTTTCAAAGCGTGTTTTGATTAGAGTTACACGAAAAGGCGTTTTTATTCTCTGAGGAGTTGCCAACTCATGGGCAAAAGGGAACTGAGAAGTGTGCCAGCCGACCTTCCTCCTGCCCACCAGTAGGACTGTGTGGACAGTCCACACAGCTGTCAGCGAAAGGACACTGGTGGAGGAAGGACATTTGGGCTCTGGCTGAGTCCCTGCCACTCTTGAACAGGAAACTCAACTCAACCTTTCTCCTTTCACAGACAACATTGCTTAGGAAACTAAGATCTGGTTGTGAAGTGTCTTAGCCAAGGTCGCAAGGCAAGCTCGTACAGAATTGGAACTTGGAATGTGGAGCCCTTAACTTTTCAATACTAACCCGCCTCCCTGATGCTAATGTGGGACTTCCCCAGAGTCAGGAATGGCCAGGAATTGAGATAAAGAGATGCCTGCATATGATTCAAAGTATGGCCCAAAAATATGAGAAGCAGGCAATGACGGCTTTGCAATACTCTCTGTTCTAGGCTTCCTTGAATACCTTATTTCTGAAGAGTAATGAGCAACTTGTAGACAACAGTGAGGTGGTGTGAGTAGTGTGGACAGCGCTGAAACTTGGAGTTAGCCAGACCCTTGAGATTTGGGGAACATGACTTAATCTCTCCTGGCTTTCCCTCAATGGCAAATTTCAATTACCAAGAGAACTCCCAGGAGAACTTGACATATGGAAGTATTCAATTAATGAAGACAAGTGGTCTTGCTGAGGGTGAAGGAACCCTCTTCCTCTGGTCCTAATGGATGCATCTGGCTTCTGTTAAGTGATTTATTGGTTAAATTTAGTGACTTACTGGTGGATCAATTTTCTTTCTTCCAAATATCTGCAACAGATGAAAGAGAATTAATAAACAGTCACACAGAAAGAAATAAGATATATCCTTCCTGCCCCTCAGACTCAAAACCCATGCTCTTCTGTTCCACAGTTAGATGCTGATGGCAGAAGTTGCAACACAGCTGGATGAGGGATGTGGGGAAAGGAGGAAGGAGGAAGTGAAGCAGCCCTAGGCCATCCTTTTGGGAGTTCACCAGCTCCAGTAGACCAAGGTTGACCAAAATCATACAGCACAAACAGGAGAACCATCCTAGCTAGAAGAGCCAAACCAATGGGCACCATATTTCTGCCTCTACGATGGGATCTAAGAGAGGCAGGAGTTTCCCATCAACATAGTATTAACTGTCACTTACTTGATCTTAGCTGATCCTCAGGAATAACCCAGGAACAGTCAGCATGAATTCAGTAATTTCATTCTACAGATAAGCAAATTGAGACTCAAGTTAAATAATTTCTCCAAGAAAATAGGGCAAGTAATGATAGAGCGGCTATTAGAACCTGTTATGGATTGTAAGGGACAATTCACACACCTCATTACTGCTTTAGGACAATCTGTATCTCATTTATCTTGTGACCTCAGTGCTTAGCAGACAATAGGGCTTCTTTGGTAAGCATTTGCTGAAGGAATGAATTTCCTATATATTACGCTACTATGCATGTATTTGAGAATCTACTATTACAAATCCCCATGACTTGTCATCCCAACAGCATGACTTCAGAAAATCTGTGTCCAGAAACAGCCAAGTATAAGCTAGTACAACAGATCTTTAGCCATATTAAAGAGGTTTAGTATAAACGTTGTTTTTTAAAAGATTTTATTTATTCATTCCTTAGAGACATAAGAGAGAGAAAGACAGAGGCAGAGACATAGGCAGAGGGAGAAGCAGGCTCCTTGCAGGGAGCCTGATGCGGGACTCAATCCCAGGACCCCAGAATCATGCCCTGAGCTGAAGGCAGACACTCAACAGCTGAGCCACCCAGGTGTCCCACAAATGTTAACTAATCATAGTTCATCAATCATTTAAGAAGTTATTGTTTGCCCAACTTTGAAATATAATCAAGAGGTCTGAATTATAATTTCTTATAAGAAATGGAAAGCGCATCACCCAACAACATAAATCTGATGAGCTTAGGTGGCCATAAGATGAGAAGCTGGGCATGTGTTTGTGATTAACAATGCCAACTTTGGAATTTCATCTCGGATCCACCATTTTCATAGTCCTCTACAATAGTGTATTTTGGAAAAAGGACGTTCCTTTCAACAAAAGAAAAGGAAGGAAGGAAGGAAGGAAGGAAGGAAGGAAGGAAGGAAGGAAGGAAGGAAGGAAGGAAGGAAGCCATTTGTTTCTTATTTCAAGATAACTCTGTCCATCATCTTTGAATCCATTGCCCCTTGCCTTTGGTTTGCATTCTTGCCTACATGTGATGCTTTCCACAGCTCCATTCAGTCCCTTGCCAGATAGTCCATGCAGACAAAAACTCTAAAGCCAAGTGTAGGAAGACAAGGGGAGGGGAGATGTCAGTAGTTTTGCACTATAAAAGAGCACTGACCTGACCCTTGAGCCTGAAATCTAACACCACCAATTCAGCATGTAAGCTGATAAGTAGGAAGCAGCCACATTCCATGATTCTATGCTATTCTGTTAGGATTTAGAGCTGACATTTTAGTGAGGAAAAGGGCAAGGTGGAATATGAGATGGTATAGCATTACCAGAGGGGATGTCTGAGTTTGCTTGGGCTGTCATAACCAAATACCACAGGGTACGGGACTTAAACAAGAGACATTTATTTTTCTCATAGTCTGGATACGAAGTCTAAGATCAAGGTGGCCACAGGATTGGTTTCATCTGAGGCCCCTCCCCTTGGTTTGCAGGTGGCCGGCTTTCCCGTGTCTTCACTTGGTTTTGTCTTGTGGCATATATGCCACGGGTATCTCTCTGCATGTCCTAATCTCCTCTTCTTATAAAGACTCCAGCCAGTTGGATTAGGGCCCACTACATCAGTCTCATTTAACTTAATCACTTCTTTAAAGGCCCTGTCTCCAAAGGCAATCACATTCTGAAGTACTGAGAGTTAAAGCTTTGACATATGAATCTTGGGAGGATAGAGTTCAGCCCATTATCAGGTGATGTTTACATACACCACAATCAAGCTTCATCTTCATCACCAATTTTTTTAAAGATTTTTATTTATTCATGAGAGACACACACACAGAGAGGCAGAGACACAGGCAGAGAGAGAAGCAGGCTCCCTATGGGGAGCCCAATGTGGGACTCGATCCCAGGACTCTGGGATCACAACCTCAGGCTTTGCAAAAGCTCAACCACAGAGCCACCCAGGTGCCCCAATCACCAAATTTTTCCAGGCATATTTAGACATTGGACCTGGGAAAATGAAAAATGAATACATTTTCTAAGAGCATTGTATGCTAGTAAACATAACAACCATCCTTTGGGCAAAGGGGAAGCCATGATTTGTAGTGTTTGTCAATTTCTGTGGTGTAAATATTCCCAACACCGGATATTTCAAGTTAGCACTGTTATGTCACTGAACACAGGGCTGGGAAGAGATTAAAACAATCAAGATCTCACCAGCCAGTGTGAGTAGGCTCCAACACACTTGTAAAAATGGAAAGTGAAGTGATTGTGTCGTCCTGGCCCGATTCCTTCTTGCCATAGTTGTCTCTGGCTTGAAGTCCATCCCTACTCTCTATAAGCTACTGGTTTTCTAATCTGGAAATTTGAAGATCTATACATGTAAAAATTTCCTGTTTTGCTTCATCTGAACCTGAAATATTTTAGTACTGATACACAAAATCCTCACTAGAACCTATCTCAACTCTCAGTACTGGACAAACCATTTCTAAGAATGACCATGGGGGGAATGCAGTAGATGTATGAAAATGTTTTACCATCTCTGAAAAGGGAACCCATCTGATAAATCAAAGGAGATGCCCCTCCATTTCAGTAACAGTTACTGCAATAATCATAGGCAACCTAATCTCTAAGGATGTATTTTCAGTACTTTTCAGGAGGATTTTACATTTCTGAAGCTGCTCCTGAAAAGAAAGCAATCTGACATTAGAAAATACTTATTAGCCATTTTAAAATGACAGAGACATTTTAAAATGCAGTATATAGCAAATGGATTCTGTATAAAAAATGAATAAATATAATTATAGTACAAGTTCAAAAGATTCCCCAATCTTGGAGGAGGAGAAATGTTCTTCAACATTCAGACTTTAAAATTGTACCAGTATAACCATCCTTGTAAAATAGACCAGAGAAGACGATTTCACAAAAACAAATAAATAAAATCAAGAGACAATGCATGATTGAAGAAGGCAAAATACAAATAAGTGGTGGTGAGTAGTAACAGTAATATATAGACTACGGTTTCATAGTTTTTGTTAGAATGATTCTGAAACTGAATGCAAATATAAGAACAATTCTTGCCAAAATAAAACAAAACAAAACTGTATAATGGAAAAATAAATTAAGCCTGATTATTCAGGATTTAATATTCTTGATTATTTTAGCAAAAACTAGAAGAGGGAGAGTAGTAGAGGTTAATGTATACTCTAATTTGAAGAATGAGTGAGGGGTTCCCAGAGGGAGCACCATTTACCCAAGTTCTTACAGAATGTCTAGGTGATAAAAAGGAGATTACTTTTAACAGAGGGAACATGTAAATGGAAGCCTAGGGTGTAAATAGGGAAATATATGTTTGACTATTTTTTAAATAGATCAGATAGTAATAAAAGGATAGGAATAAGATCTAGAATTTGAAAATCAGGGGCGCCTGGGTAAATCAGTCAATTAAGCATCTGACTTTGGCTCAGGTCATGATCTCAAGGTCCTGGGATTGAGCCCTGTGTTGGGCTCTCTGCTCAGCGGGGAGTCTGCTTCTCCCTCTGCCTCTGCCCCCTCCCCCTTGCTCATCTCTCTCAAATAAATAAATAAACAACCTTTAAAAGAAATGTTTTGAAAACTTGAAAGTCACTATAGGAAAAAATATTAAGGAGAAAATTAACTACTATGGAATCATAGAAAAGCAGAAAACATAAAACAAGGTGAAAGAAGTCATGTTTACAAACAATGTATCACAATAAATATTAATAGGTTAAACCTTCCTCATTAACAAAGACTCTGAAGTTGAATCATACTGAGAATCCAGATTGTATATTTTTATTAGATAAGTACCTAAGACAACATGCCTTGAAAAGGTTAAAATAAAAAGATGCACAAAGGGGTAACTTGCGGAAGAAAACAAAATACAGGGAGGAGCAAGATGGCGGAGGAGTAGGGTCCCCAAATCACCTGTCTCCACCAAACTACCTAGAAAACCTTCAAATTATCCTGAAAATCTATGAATTCGGCCTGAGATTTAAAGAGAGACCAGCTGGAATGCTACAGTGAGAAGAGTTCGCGCTTCTATCAAGGTAGGAGACGGGGAAAAAGGAATAAAGGAACAAAGGCCTCCAAGGGGGAGGGGCCCGCGAGGAGCCGGGCTGAGGCCGGGGCGAGTGTCCCCAGGACAGGAGAGCCCCGTCCCGGAGACGCAGGAGCTGCACCGACCTTCCCGGGCGGAAAGGGGCTCGCAGGGGGTTGGAGCAGGACCAGGAGGGCGAGGAGGCCCTCGGGCTCCCGGGGACAGTAACAGAGCAACTGCGCGCCCAGGAGAGTGCGCCGAGCTCCCTAAGGGCTGCAGCGCGCACGGGGGACCCGGCGGGACCCGGAGCAGCTGAAGGGGCTCGGGCGGCGGCTCCGCGGAGGGGGCTGCGCGGCCCCGGGAGCAGCTCGGAGGGGCTCGGGCAGAGGAAGAGGCTCCGTGCGGAGGGGGCTGCGCGGTTCCAGGAGCAGCTCGGAGGGGCTCGGGCGGCGGCTCCGCGGAGGGGGCTGCGGCCCGGGAGCGCGAATCCAACAGCGCAGGCTCCGGAGCACAGGGCGCCGGGACACAGCCCAGGATCCGGCCTCCCCCGGGACAGGCAGAGGCCAGGAGGGCCCAGGACAGCGAGGACGCTCCTGCCCCAGCTGAGCACATCAGCGGTCCCGCCCCGGAGCCTCCAGCCCTGCAGACGGAGTTCCTGCCGGAGCTGAATCCAGGTTTCCAGAGCTGCCCCGCCACTGGGGCTGTTCCTCCTGCGGCCTCACGGGGTAAACAACCCCCACCGAGCCCTGCACCAGGCAGGGGCACAGCAGCTCCCCCAACTGCTAACACCTGAAAATCAGCACAACAGGCCCCTCCCCCAGAACACCAGCTAGACTGACAACTTCCAGGAGAAGCCAAGGGACTTAAAGAACACAGAATCAGAAGATACTCCCCGGTGGTTCTTTTTTTGTTTGTTTGTTTTTGTTTTTGTTTTTGTTTTGTTTTGCTTTTTGATTTGTTTCCTTCCCCCACCCCCTTTTTTTCTCCTTTCTTTTTCTTTCTCTTTTTCTTCTTTTTTTTTTTTGTTTTTTTTTCTTTTTCTTCCCCTTTTTTTTCTCTTTTCTCTTTCTCTTTTCTTTCCTTCTTTCTCTCCTCTCTTTTACTCTTTTTCCCAATACAACTTGCTTTTGGCCACTCTGCACTGAGCAAAATGACTAGAAGGAAAACCTCACCTCAAAAGAAAGAATCAGAAACAGTCCTCTCTCCCACAGAGTTACAAAATCTGGATTACAATTCAATGTCAGAAAGCCAATTCAGAAGCACTATTATACAGCTACTGGTGGCTCTAGAAAAAAGTATAAAGGACTCAAGAGACTTCATGACTGCAGAATTTAGAGCTAATCAGGCAGAAATTAAAAACCAATTGAATGAGATGCAATCCAAACTAGAAGTCCTAACGACGAGGGTTAACGAGGTGGAAGAACGAGTGAGTGACCTAGAAGACAAGTTGACAGCAAAGAGGGAAACTGAGGAAAAAAGAGACAAACAATTAAAAGACCATGAAGATAGATTAAGGGAAATAAACGACAGCCTGAGGAAGAAAAACCTACGTTTAATTGGGGTTCCCGAGGGCGCCGAAAGGGACAGAGGGCCAGAATATGTATTTGAACAAATTCTAGCTGAAAACTTTCCTAATCTGGGAAGGGAAACAGGCATTCAGATCCAGGAAATAGAGAGATCCCCCCCTAAAATCAATAAAAACCGTTCAACACCTCGACATTTAATTGTGAAGCTTGCAAATTCCAAAGATAAGGAGAAGATCCTTAAAGCAGCAAGAGACAAGAAATCCCTGACTTTTATGGGGAGGAGTATTAGGGTAACAGCAGACCTCTCCACAGAGACCTGGCAGGCCAGAAAGGGCTGGCAGGATATATTCAGGGTCCTAAATGAAAAGAACATGCAACCAAGAATACTTTATCCAGCAAGGCTCTCATTCAAAATGGAAGGAGAGATAAAGAGCTTCCAAGACAGGCAGCAACTAAAAGAATATGTGACCTCCAAACCAGCTCTGCAAGAAATTTTAAGGGGGCCTCTTAAAATTCCCCTTTAAGAAGAAGTTCAGTGGAACAGTCCACAAAAACAAAGACTGAATAGATATCATGATGACACTAAACTCATATCTCTCAATAGTAACTCTGAATGCGAACGGGCTTAATGACCCCATCAAAAGGTGCAGGGTTTCAGACTGGATAAAAAAGCAGGACCCATCTATTTGCTGTCTACAAGAGACTCATTTTAGACAGAAGGACACCTACAGCCTGAAAATAAAAGGTTGGAGAACCATTTACCATTCGAATGGTCCTCAAAAGAAAGCAGGGGTAGCCATCCTTATATCAGATAAACTAAAATTTACCCCAAAGACTGTAGTGAGAGATGAAGAGGGACACTATATCATACTTAAAGGATCTATTCAACAAGAGGACTTAACAATCCTCAATATATATGCTCCGAATGTGGGAGCTGCCAAATATATAAATCAATTATTAACCAAAGTGAAGAAATACTTAGATAATAATACACTTATACTTGGTGACTTCAATCTAGCTCTTTCTATACTCGATAGGTCTTCTAAGCAAAACATCTCCAAAGAAACGAGAGCTTTAAATGATACACTGGACCAGATGGATTTCACAGATATCTACAGAACTTTACATCCAAACTCAACTGAATACACATTCTTCTCAAGCGCACATGGAACTTTCTCCAGAATAGACCACATATTGGGTCACAAATCGGGTCTGAACCGATACCAAAAGATTGGGATTGTCCCCTGCATATTCTCGGACCATAATGCCCTGAAATTAGAACTAAATCACAACAAGAAGTTTGGAAGGACCTCAAACACATGGAGGTTAAGGACCATCCTGCTAAAAGATAAAAGGGTCAACCAGGAAATTAAGGAAGAATTAAAAAGATTCATGGAAACTAATGAGAATGAAGATACAACCGTTCAAAATCTTTGGGATGCAGCAAAAGCAGTCCTAAGGGGGAAATACATCGCAATACAAGCATCCATTCAAAAACTGGAAAGAACTCAAATACAAAAGCTAACCTTACACATAAAGGAGCTAGAGAAAAAACAGCAAATAGATCCTACACCCAAGAGAAGAAGGGAGCTAATAAAGATTCGAGCAGAACTCAACGAAATCGAGACCAGAAAAACTGTGGAACAGATCAACAGAACCAGGAGTTGGTTCTTTGAAAGAATTAATAAGATAGATAAACCATTAGCCAGCCTTATTAAAAAGAAGAGAGAGAAGACTCAAATTAATAAAATCATGAATGAGAAAGGAGAGATCACTACCAACACCAAGGAAATACAAACGATTTTAAAAACCTATTATGAACAGCTATACGCCAATAAATTAGGCAATCTAGAAGAAATGGACGCATTCCTGGAAAGCCACAAACTACCAAAACTGGAACAGGAAGAAATAGAAAACCTGAACAGGCCAATAACCAGGGAGGAAATTGAAGCAGTCATCAAAAACCTCCCAAGACACAAGAGTCCAGGGCCAGATGGCTTCCCAGGGGAATTTTATCAAACGTTTAAAGAAGAAATCATACCTATTCTCCTAAAGCTGTTTGGAAAGATAGAAAGAGATGGAGTACTTCCAAATTCGTTCTATGAAGCCAGCATCACCTTAATTCCAAAGCCAGACAAAGACCCCGCCAAAAAGGAGAATTACAGACCAATATCCCTGATGAACATGGATGCAAAAATTCTCAACAAGATATTGGCCAATAGGATCCAACAGTACATTAAGAAAATTATTCACCATGACCAAGTAGGATTTATCCCTGGGACACAAGGCTGGTTCAACACCCGTAAAACAATCAATGTGATTCATCATATCAGCAAGAGAAAAACCAAGAACCATATGATCCTCTCATTGGATGCAGAGAAAGCATTTGACAAAATACAGCATCCATTCCTGATTAAAACTCTTCAGAGTGTAGGGATAGAGGGAACATTCCTCGACATCTTAAAAGCCATCTATGAAAAGCCCACAGCAAATATCATTCTCAATGGGGAAGCACTGGGAGCCTTTCCCCTAAGATCAGGAACAAGACAGGGATGTCCACTCTCACCACTGCTATTCAACATAGTACTGGAAGTCCTAGCCTCAGCAATCAGACAACAAAAAGACATTAAAGGCATTCAAATTGGCAAAGAAGAAGTCAAACTCTCCCTCTTCGCCGATGACATGATACTCTACATAGAAAACCCAAAAGTCTCCACCCCAAGATTGCTAGAACTCATACAGCAATTCGGTAGCGTGGCAGGATACAAAATCAATGCCCAGAAGTCAGTGGCATTTCTATACACTAACAATGAGACTGAAGAAAGAGAAATTAAGGAGTCAGTCCCATTTACAATTGCACCCAAAAGCATAAGATACCTAGGAATAAACCTAACCAAAGATGTAAAGGATCTATACCCTCAAAACTATAGAACACTTCTGAAAGAAATTGAGGAAGACACAAAGAGATGGAAAAATATTCCATGCTCATGGATTGGCAGAATTAATATTGTGAAAATGTCAATGTTACCCAGGGCAATATACACGTTTAATGCAATCCCTATCAAAATACCATGGACTTTCTTCAGAGAGTTAGAACAAATTATTTTAAGATTTGTGTGGAATCAGAAAAGACCCCGAATAGCCAGGGGAATTTTAAAAAAGAAAACCATATCTGGGGGCATCACAATGCCAGATTTCAGGTTGTACTACAAAGCTGTGGTCATCAAGACAGTGTGGTACTGGCACAAAAACAGACACATAGATCAGTGGAACAGAATAGAGAATCCAGAAGTGGACCCTGAACTTTATGGGCAACTAATATTCGATAAAGGAGGAAAGACTATCCATTGGAAGAAAGACAGTCTCTTCAATAAATGGTGCTGGGAAAATTGGACATCCACATGCAGAAGAATGAAACTAGACCACTCTCTTTCACCATACACAAAGATAAACTCAAAATGGATGAAAGATCTAAATGTGAGACAAGATTCCATCAAAATCCTAGAGAAGAACACAGGCAACACCCTTTTTGAACTCGGCCATAGTAACTTCTTGCAAGATACATCCACGAAGGCAAAAGAAACAAAAGCAAAAATGAACTATTGGGACTTCATCAAGATAAGAAGCTTTTGCACAGCAAAGGATACAGTCAACAAAACTCAAAGACAACCTACAGAATGGGAGAAGATATTTGCAAATGACATATCAGATAAAGGGCTAGTTTCCAAGATCTATAAAGAACTTATTAAACTCAACACCAAAGAAACAAACAATCCAATCATGAAATGGGCAAAAGACATGAACAGAAATCTCACAGAAGAAGACATAGACATGGCCAACATGCACATGAGAAAATGCTCTGCATCACTTGCCATCAGGGAAATACAAATCAAAACCACAATGAGATACCACCTCACACCAGTGAGAATGGGAAAAATTAACAAGGCAGGAAACAACAAATGTTGGAGAGGATGTGGAGAAAAGGGAACCCTCTTACACTGTTGGTGGGAATGTGAACTGGTGCAGCCACTGTGGAAAACTGTGTGGAGGTTCCTCAAACAGTTAAAAATATACCTGCCCTACGACCCAGCAATTGCACTGTTGGGGATTTACCCCAAAGATACAAATGCAATGAAACGCTGGGACACCTGCACCCCGATGTTTCTAGCAGCAATGGCCACGATAGCCAAACTGTGGAAGGAGCCTCGGTGTCCAACGAAAGATGAATGGATAAAGAAGATGTGGTTTATGTATACAATGGAATATTACTCAGCTATTAGAAATGACAAATACCCACCATTTGCTTCAACGTGGATGGAACTGGAGGGTATTATGCTGAGTGAAGTAAGTCAGTCGGAGAAGGACAAACATTATATGTTCTCATTCATTTGGGGAATATAAATAATAGTGAAAGGGAAAATAAGGGAAGGGAGAAGAAATGTGTGGGAAATATCAGAAAGGGAGACAGAACATAAAGACTGCTAACTCTGGGAAACGAACTAGGGGTGGTAGAAGGGGAGGAGGGCGGGGGGTGGGAGTGAATGGGTGACGGGCACTGGGTGTTATTCTCTATGTTAGTAAATTGAACACCAATAAAAAAAAAAAAAAATACAGGGATAGTTATACGAACATTAAAGAATTCAAGGCAAGAAGCATTTAATGACACAAGATTGGGTACCTTTCTGTTGTTCTTTCCTTAGTATAAAATGCAGAAAATTAGAGATAGTAAGAAAGTAATGGAGAATATAATGAGTCCTATATGAATACTAAGTGAGATGTTGCTTGAAAGTACTTAGCACAATGCTGCCTGGCACGTAGAAAGAGTTAAATAAATGATGATAGAGAACATAAGAGACATCATTGACCAGTTCCTTCAAAATTTCTTTCATATCTCTCCTTTGCTCTCCAACCTCATCTCTACAACTGTACTATAGTCTCTCCTTATATTTCTACTGGATTACAGAAATAATCCCCTAACTGGTCTCCCTGTCTCCAATCCCACACATTTCAATCTGTCCTGCACAGATTAATCCTCTTAGAACACTATTTTTAGTATGTCACTCTTTGGCTCAAAAGTTATATACAAGAAGAAATCCAAACTTTCCAGCCTATTATTCAAACTCTCTACAATATTCCATGATCCTACCTTTATTTACAGGCTTATGTTATATATTTTCAATATGAACTCTCCAGGAACATCCACCTTTTCAATAGCCCCCCAAAAATATTTTAATCATTTGTCTCTGTGTCTTTTTTCCTTCAAACTTGAAAGCTCCTTCCACCCATCTCCATGTTGACCCTCTCTGCTGCCAACCCCAGTACCAGTCTTAATGAAAACAGAGTTTAGCCTATTCCACAAAGAAACTTTCCCCTTCCAATGACCAAGGAATTAGGTCCTGTATTCCAACACCTAAATAAATCCTCCCTACTACCATTCTTACCTTATTTCATCAAATTTAAGACTCGTGGTTGTAAGAGAAATCATAATTGTATGTTCAAGAAAGAAAAAAACCCTGTCAATGACAGTATGACATTCCATTAATTTTTAAGAGCCATTACTTCTTTGGTGATAGTGAAAAATGGGAAAATGTGCATCTTAGGTTCAATAAAATATGATGGTTATTTCATTCATCCATCCATCCATTCATTCAATCAGTATTTTCTTATTGCCTACCGTATGCTCAGTATTACACAGATATTATCTACAAATAATACCAACAAGATGCCTACATTCACATTTATATTCTTGCACATGCCTTTTATCACCCCTGCTCCCCAAAAAGTATGGTAACGTCCTCAAAGGTAGAGATCAATGTCTTATACTTTACTTCCCACAGTAGGTAGTACCTTTCCTATTTTGCACATAGTAGGCATTTAGTATTTAGCAAGTGAGGTAACGGCTGAAAAGAAGTTGCACTGAATGCAGTCAGCTCAGTTCTAAATTCAGACATGAGAATATGTGATCTGTTAAGAACTAGTTATAGACCTCTCAGTGTGAATGCCTTTACACTAGTTTACAAAGGAGGGGTGGGGGTACAATTTGAAAAGTGTAGGATGGACTTACTAAGGCTGTTATGTAGATGAGACTGGAGTCTGTCTCAAATACTCTCCGGGCTAAGCAAACGAACACAGAGGATTATTATGCATTATTTGCACTGCTTTATGAAACTACTGACTTGACGATTATTTTGTCTATGTAGCTTTTTTTTTTTTTTTTTTTTTTTTTTTAGAGAGAGAGAGAGAGAAATCGCGTATGTGGATGCCTGAGTTAGGGGGTGAGGGAGGCGAGGGAGGGAGAGGGAGAGAGGGAATCTTAAGCAGGATCCAAGCCCAGTGCAGAGCCCATAACAGGTTGGATCTCACTACTCTGAGATCATGACCTGAGTTGAAACCAGGAGTCAGACACTTAACCAACTGAGCCAACCAGGTGCCCACCCAGTTATTTTGAATAACATATCAGTAGATCCTTGTCATTTGTTGATTCAAGATGTCTGTGTTTTACCTCATATGAGCACCCCTAGAACCCATGATGTCTATCAATTTGCATTTTTCTGGAAACTACATCACCCTGGAGATAGATCTGCAGCCAAAAGCCACCAGGCCAGGAGTGATCACTGCAGACTTCCACCCAGAATTCCAGAATTTCATTGCAGACTTGCCTTCCCCTTTTCAACATTATTCAGAAATCTGAGGATTCCAGAGATCACAGGATATGTCCCTTAAAAATACCCATTGTGGGTTTTGATCAGCTGGGGCCCCTCACTCTGGAAAGTTCCTACTTTTTAGTCACACTCCTTGGAGAACTGAGCGGGGAGAAGGCCACTGAGCTGCCAACAATGCTCATTTGATCAATCTACAAACATATAAAGAGATTTACAATGTGCTGGGCTCAGTGTTAGTGGATCACGTACAAAGAAGGGTACACTCTGAATGAATGCAGCGCTCCCCCAAATGCACACAGTCCACTAGAGGGCTTTTATACTTTTAGCTGTTCAGTCTGACTTTCCTTTTGGATCCTCATCACCACCCAGTGTATTAGCCAGGGTACCTCTTATTAGTTCCATTTTATACTGATGAAAGCACCACCCAGAGAGATTTATACAACTGCCCAAATTCAAGTGGCTAAAAAGGTTTCCTAAATTGCAATTCCCAAATTACAGCCTCTTGACTGCAATTCTAATGCTCTTTGCCAGGATTATACATGTAGAGAGTCAGGGATACCAGAGAGGTGGATGGATTTCCAGATAATTCCATGTAAATCCTGGGGCACCTGGGTGGCTCAGTGGTTGAGCTTCTGCCTTTGGCTCAGGTTGTGATCCCGGAGTCCCGGGATCGAGTTCTGCATCGAGATCCCCGCAGGGAGCCTGCTTCTCTCTCTGCCTGTGTCTCTGCCTCTCTGTGTGTGTCTCTCATGAATAAATAAGTAAAATCTTTTTTAAAAAAATTCCATGTAAGTCCTGATAATATTCCAGAAACATCACCCCTCTCCCCTGCCACCAAACACAAAAATCAATGAATTGTATCAGAGTACCAACTGAACTGAACATCTAAAGGTTCAAATATAAATGCCACACAGAAGCTCTGTACAAACCACATTAGCAATGGAAGACAACAGAGAAATTTCAGATGCCCCCATGTTCCGTTTAACCCTCTGCTCTTGTCCATGCCTTGGTCCTGACCAAGAAGCTCCAGATGGAGCAGATAGTGCCTGGGGCCAGGCTTTGGGGTTGTGTTATGACTTCAAGTTGGTGTCTTGCCAGGTTGGGCCTTCACCACATCCTCCCCCGTGACCCTGGCCCATGTCGGCTGGCCAAATTATTTAAATATTGTACATTACTAGTTAATAGACACAACATATTGAAAGTTTTACAATCAAATATTTATGCTGCTAGAAAACATTTTACATTATCTTTAAACAGCCATGTCATCTATTTATTTTCAATCTCTGATCTTTCTGTTTTGTATCAGAATTAGAGAATTTAGCCTATTTACCCAGAAGTAAATATTATGATGAAAACATTGGGCAGCTCAAAAGTAGACTTTAGTAAAGCGTGGAAGTATTTTTTGTTAGGGTCAATTGCACAACAGCCCCTGCATGGCAATACATTGAGAAATTTCCTTGAGAAGTTTGAAGCATGGAGATTAATATTTCATGGCTAGTCGTTGCTCCTACCTTGCCTTTGGTCCCCCTTTGATGGAGCATCCTGACCCTACTTTCTGGCCATTCATCCCTTTTCTTAGCTGGAAATATAAACCTTCTGGGGCACAGAATGGGCATTTGCAGGTGACTCTGATCAAGAAAATACATTTCATACTTAACCTTGGGTGTAAGCGTTGACACATGGCAGTCTAAAGTCATCTGTTGGGCAATTAAAGGCCACATAGCCTCAGCTTGGCCTATTCTCTTCATGCCAGATGCTCCCTTCAAATCTTCCAAATGTTTCTCTCTCACTCTGTCCTATGTTGCTGCTTTATTAGGCTTCCAAAACTAGTCACCGTGTCTCAGGGGCAACTTATCTCTGCCCTAGAGAGGGTCCAGCCAGTAAATGCCTCTCATCATTGACTCAGAAAGAAAGACCCTCCTTGAATATCAGGTGTTTTGGTTTTTTTAAATCCTTGTCATTTCCAAAGAATACTCTTAAAATTACAGGAAAGGTGCCTGGACATCAAGGGGCCAGAAAGCACCATCTTTCTGATGAGCTTTGCCTCCTTGTGTCTGCCTTGTGATGATTAAGATCTAATTTCTGTCTCTGAGTTTTAGATTAGCTCTTTTGAACTCTCTGTTCCTTGAGCTTCACTTCTTCACCCATCTCTGATTTCTTAAGCTCAGGCTAAACTCCCAATCAGGGTGTTAGTTGTCTCACTCCTCACTTTGGAGGCTGAGTAACCTACAGATCCCTCTCCTGACTTACCAGACTTATGTCAGAATCTATGCCACTTTCTTGAAAGCCTTCTAACCTCCTTGAATGTCAGCTTCCTCCCTAAAGAAAGAGGAAAGTGGGGGCACCTGGGTGGCTCAGTGGTTGAGCATCTGCGTTTGGCTCAGGTCATGATCCCAGGGTCCTGCAATCAAGCCTACTTCTCCCTCTGCCCGTGTCTCTGCCTCTCTCTCTGTATCTCTCATGAATAAATAAAAATAAAATCTTTTAAAAGAAAAGAAAGAAAGAAAGAAAGAAAGAAAGAAAGAAAGAAAGAAAGAAAGAGAAAGAAAGAAAGAAGAAAGAAAGAAAAAGAAAGAAAGAAAGAAAGAAAGAAAGAAAGAAAGAAAGAAAGAAAGAAAGAAAAAGAAAGAGGAAGGTATATAGGTCTTAGGATTGCTATGAGGAATAGGTAAGAATTTATGTGTACATTTATGAATTATGTGTAAAGTACCTCATACTATGTTTGGTCCAGAGCGCATACTCATCGATTAAGTAGTGATATCTGTGATTATTACTATTTGTGCACAAATGGCCCAACTTCCTCAAAGATCTCCCAGGTCTTGATTTCTCCAGTTGCTCTGCCACATGAATATGGTTTTCCCCACATCAGTATCTAACCATCAGCTCTCAGTGCTTCCTAGCTACAAGGTATAGGACATGTCAAAGAATATAGAGAGAGAATAAAGAAAGATTGGGGAAATGCACAGTAGAAAATCCATGCTCTACAAGAAATTACTCATTGCATTAAAAACAGATAAATCCAGCAAATTTAACGTAAAGAGGAGAGGTCCCTTTCTACAGAAAAGACAGGATACAAATAAAACAGGAATTCAAAAAACAAGAAGGACAGCCCTAGGTCACAGAAACCCTGATTCAAGGCCTCATGTTCAAGACCCAGACAAGGTCTATTTCTAGGGATCTCAGCTTCCTCATTCAACAAACACTTAGCAACCATTTACTGACCATCTACCATGTGCAAGGCACAGTTCTAGGCACTGAGGTTCCATTGGGGTGTAAGAGAGACAAGATTTCTGCTCACTTGCCTGTATCCTCCAGAGTGAAAGCTGGGATAGAGGAAGATCGTTCTGACTTCTGTGTAGAGAGTGACTTCAGAGGTGCAAGAATGGATTTTGGGGAGAGTATTTAGGAGGTCATTAACACCATCTAAGTAGGAAATGCATATTGGCGTGGTCTGGCATGGTGGCTGAAGATAAAGCAAAATAAATGGATAGACATTGGAAAAAACATTAAAAAAAAAAAAAAAACAGTTTCCACCATTGGCAAGAGCTAAAGGTGACCCTTCTACAAGTCTAATGGGAAATAAAAATGCACATATATTGTCACTGCTACAAACTCTGGAACTTCAGCACCAACACCAACAAATGTGGCTCTTAATGTGCAAAGTGCATTAAATGCATTAATACCCACTCTATGCTGTTTTTATTTATAAGAAGGAGAGAGAAAATAAGGAATATCCTAAGCCTGGCATGTAGAAAAATGATTTGTCTAGTTGACCCAATAAATAACAAATAGTAAAGTATTCCAGTTTTATTGTTGGCATGATCATAAAGAACGTGCTGTGCTTATTATCTGGTTAAAGGGGTTTCATCCTGTGTGATGTTGAAGTGAGTTATAATCTTTAATAAACAAATGTCAGAAATTTTTAATTCCGCTGTCATGAATGTTTACGGAATTGTTGTATTTTTTTTTCTCTCTCTTTGGTGACACTTTTGTTGGACATCGGAAATGCCTTTCTGTGTTCCCAGAGGTGGTATCATTTCCAACTAAAGATCTGAAGGCCAATCCTAGGAATCCATCTATGTCTCTTCAAGGATCAGGCCACACCAGTGACAAGCAGCTTAAAGGCTGGTGTCATAATACCAACCCTAAACCATTAATTCACTCCTGGAAAGCCCCATAAATAAACCTGAGGGCACTATTAAATTCATATTTGTATGTAAGGTAGAACTAGAATGGAAGGTGGTCAGAGACCAAAGAGAATTGTGGAAAGGTTGTTTGATTATTCTTCACATATTAATATTGCTGAAGGAATTGATCATTTTTGCAAAATTTACACATACAAATCACAACTCCTAGTACTTTAAAAATAAAGAATGAATATGCAAGTGCCTCTGACATGCCTAAGGTCGAATAACAGCCCTACCACTTACCCAGCTGGATGATTTTGTTCAAACTGCTTTACTTCTCTAAGCAAGGCTACCCACCCCTAGGAAGTACAGGAGCTTTGGAGAATTTTTTTTTTAGTAGGGCTCCCATCCAAATAATTCATCTGAGTCACTCAAAATCAGCATGTCAGCATGATTCCTGGCAGCCTAATAACACACAAGTCAGAGGAAGTGATCAGCTCACCAGGCTGTCCTCCTAGAATCAGGGCTGGTCAAGGGAACACAGACCTCTCATTAAGTTCCGGTGCTAGAGCTTATGTGGACATCTGGTCAACCTCACTCCATACACATGGGCTAGAGGGTTAGAGAACACCCAGAGGGGAGAAAGAGAGAGGGAGTGGGCCCAGCTGGTCTGATTTGGGCTCACAGCTCTTAGCCAGGGTAGTACTGCTGGCCATAAGACTTAAAAGATTTCGGGCAGCCCCAGTGGCTTAGAGGTTTAGTGCCCCCTTCAGCCCAGGGCGTGATCCTGGAGTACTGGGATCGAGTTCTGCATCGGGATGGAGACTGCTTCTCCCTCTGCCGTATCTCTGCCTCTCCTTCTCTGTGTGTCTCTCATGAATAAATAAATAAAATCTTTTAAGAAAAGAAAATTTCAAGGGAGGCACTCCAAAGCAAGGGGGTTCCCTAAGATATGGCACCTGGGGTAGGACCCCTTGTCTAAGAATAACAGTCTTTCTGAATCTCAGTTTCCCTGTGTGTAAAATGGGAATAAAACTGGTACTACTTCCCAAGGCTACTGGGTGTATTAAATGAAATAACAAAACCATTCATATCCCTAGAATTTACTTGATGTTAGCTAATGCTGTTGTGTTCTTGTACATACATACATACATTAAATACATACATTTAAATAAGTATTTTGTAGCCCAGATTCAAAAAACTTTTTGATGATAGGTCATGTCTATCAGCATTTAACATATGGCTTTATTTTCTGGCAGGTACAATAGTGTGTTGGCCTACAAAACTGCCAATCAGCAAACCCAAATACAGTAACAACAGCAAAGAAAAAAAGGACACAAAACTTTTTAGACACATTAGTTCTAAGTTCTCAAACTTCTACCAAGTAGGTATTAGTCTTAAGGGTTTTGGTTTTCCTTTTCAAGTAGGGCAAAAACCAGGGGCGCCTGGATGGCTTAGTCAGTTAAGTATCCAACTCCTGGTTTCTGCTCAGGTCATGACCTCAGGGTCCTGGATCGAGCCTCACATTGGGCTCCACACTCAGCAGAGAGTCTGCTTGGGATTCTCTTCCTCTGCTCCTTCTTTCTCTCTCTCTCTCAAATAAATAAATGAATCTTTAAAAAAGAAAACGTAGTACAAAAATAAAACTTAAAACCGAATATCACTGTTTCCATTATTATAATTAACTTAAGCAAGGATCATTCCACATTTGTATTTCTCCTGTGGAATCTTTAGAAAAAACTCAGATGCCAGCCAATGCTCCTCTACCTGCAATACCACCACCTGGCCAGGGGGAGGCACTGATTTCTTGCAAGGACAGTCTGGTTTCATGTTACTGAAAGCTGTTTCAAGAATGCTGACCTTGCCACCCATGTGGAATTGCTCTGACTCTTTCTACCACAGAAAATAATTCTTTCCCAAGGGGTCACTATTCACAGATCCTAATATGTAGCTTTATATATATATATCGCTTTGCCTGCAAATGGGTTGGTTGATGCATAAATCACCACTACCATTATGGTCATCATCATGGCTCTCCTTTTTGGGGGGAGTTTCCCACATGCCCAGCTTTGTCTTAAGAGCTTTATACATATTTATCTGTTGAATCCTCTCCATGACTTTATGACCTAGACATCTTCATCTTGCAGACAAGGAAACTGAGACACAAGGAACAGAGAACTAATTTGCCTGAGGTCACACAGGTAATAAAAGGTAGAGCCTTGAAATTACTCTTGGGCATCTGGCTCTGGAACCCACATCCTTCACCATAAGTAGTCCCTGTGTTACTACTGCCCCTGTACACAAGGGGAAGAATTATACTGCTAACAGTTCCAGGTTTCAATAAACTTCATTCCAAACTCAACCCATCAGCAGACACATAAATTTTATTGAATCTTCCAGGATCCTCCTTTGGTCACTTTTAACACATTTTCTGTCAAGACTGGAAGATACTGGAAAGCCTTGGACACACAGTTACTATTCTTCAGCTTTGCATGATAATGTAACAAAATCCTGGTTTGTGTGTGCCTGGGAGTGTGTGTGAGGTTTTTCATTGTGTGTGTGTGTGTGTGTGTGTGTGTGTGTGTGTGTGTTTTAATGGAATGGGTCAGCACCAAGGTCAGTTCACAATAAAGGATTTTCCAGAAGAAAAACAGGAATTGGCAACATACTGTAAGAAAATACTGCATGAGCCAGGAAGTTGCATTGAGATGTTTAAAGTTTCCCTGACTTGAATACTGACCACCCAGAGGAATTAAAAAAAAAAAAACCACCTGTCAAAGGCAGGGCATGTGGATACCCAGAGAGGGAAACAAGCAGGCTTCTGAGTCAACTGTCAAAGCAGAGGCTGCAAAAGCTCCTACAAAGAGCAGTCCCACAGAAGCGGGGAGCCCCAAGACCTGGTCTTAGCTCCACCTCTACCTGGAGGGACAACCTCTGGTGGCTCAGTGCCCCTCTTTTCTAAGGCAGCTACTCCAGCCATCAAAAAGTATCCTCAGGGGCACTTGGGTGTCTGCCTTCGGCTCAGGGCGTAATCCTGGGCTCCCCTCAGGGAGCCTGCTTCTCCCTCTGCCTGTGTCTCTGCCTCCCTCTCTGTGTCTCTCATGAATAAATAAATAAAATATTTTTTAAGTGTCTTCAATACCTCACAGGATGGCTATGAGGATCACAAAGGGAAATACTCAGAAGGGCTTCGACAAGGTAAAGGTGCATTTGAATTGAAGCTTGGGGAAAATAGTACAATTGTAAAATGGAAAAGTCTTCTGGGAGGGTGGTGAATGAGATGGAACACAGAAGATTTTTAGGGCAGTGAAACTATTTTATAAGGTGGATCCATGTCATTAGCCCTTCATCCAAACCCGTAGAGCATACACCACCAGAAGTGAGCAATAATGGAGACTCTGGAATATGGGTGATTCTGATATATCACCATAGGTCCATCAGTTATAACAGACCATTTGGCTAGGGGAGGCTTGGGCATGCGGTGGCAGATGGTGTATGGGAAATCCCTGTGCCTTCCTTTCAGTTTCGCTGCGCATCCAGAACTGTGCTAAAAAAGATAGTCTTGATTTAGAAAAAAGAAAAAACTTACAAGAAGAGTCATGCTAAGGGTTGTAACCCCCGTCTTAACACCCTGTGCATTTAAGTCTGAGAGATGCCTGGGTCAATTTCTATAAAACTGACACATCCATTCAACGTATGTTCATAAAAAGGAATTTTGCTACAGAAACATCCAGTGGATTCAAATATCCCTTGGCCTTTGGCTGAAATAAATGATTTTTTTAAAAGATTTTATTTATTTGAGAGGGAGAGAGAGATCACAAGCAGGAGGAGCAGCAGAGGGAAAGGGAGAAGCAGGCTCTCCACTGAGCAGGGAGCCTGATGCAGGGATCATGTCCTGGGATCGTGACTGACGTGAAGGCAGGTGCTTTACCAACAGAGCCACCCAGGTGCCCCATGAATGATTTTTTTTTAAGTTTCTTTTTACTGGACACCAGGTTCCTGAGATGAGTGAGGGTGTCGTTGGCTAACACGGCCCCACCCTGAATTTTCTTTCCTGCTATCATTAACTGGTTTTAATCGCACTTGGATTTTGCCCTTTTCAGGCGTTCTTACTTGGAATGGACTGACTTCAATAGTGAGATGTCAGCTTTATTTAGCATGTTCTAACTCCCTGAGTGGGCCCTGTTGTTTTCAGAGGGAGGGAAATACTTCCCACACACGGTGTCCCCCAGAACTCTCCTGCCTCATTCACAGCTCTGGAGACGTGGGATGAAGTAAAGAAGCAGTTTGGAATGCTCTCGAGTGATTGCGGCTCACTGAGTCGTACGGCTGCCTGCAAACCCTCATACTCCCACCCCACACTGGGTAGTGCTTCACTATTCCTTAGCCATAATAGGCGGCCCAGGTTAAGGAGGCCAGGCATGCAGGATTTGTGAGGGCATCTGAAGCAGGTCGGGGATTTATGGGTTTCCATTCTGTTTTCTGGGGAGCGGAGGAGACAGCAGGGATGCTGAGCAAAGTAAGGAGTCAGGAAAACAGAATGTGACCAGTTGCCAAGCAAAAAAAAAAAAAAAAATTGGTTTGGAAAAGCAAACTCCCAGATCAGACCACATGAACCAAAAGCAGTTTCGTCATCTCTGGAAAGCGTGAATGGAGTGAATCAGAACAAAACAGTCCCCACACCCCAGGCATCATCTCACCACCCCCTGTTCCAACTACTCTTTGAGAGCCCTGTTATAAGACACCTTGGTGAATATAAAGAATAATACGATGTAGCCACAGCCTTCAAGAAGTTTAGAAGCTCTTTGTAGAAGAGAAGATAAAGACGAGAAACACCCGTCTATATATAATAATTCAATCAGAAATTAGGCCGAAGGACAGTTTATTACAAGATGAGTCATGCAGGGAACTAGCAACATAAAATCAAAAGGGAAAATAGATAGTGGGTTATGGACATGAATGAAAACAACGTCTCTGTCCCCCAGGGGCCCATAAAGCCCTGGAAGGATTTTTGTGTTAAAAAGTATCGATAATCCTCCCTGACAAATACAATAACAGGAGTGCATAGGAGATAGGAAAGTAGCAAAGCGAGGAGCCGGCCTGAGCTGTCAAGGAAGATTTCCTGAATAAGGTCATCTGAGTTGGGCTGTGAAATATAAGAAGGATGCTTCGACATAGGAGAAAAGAAGGCATTCTCGGGGAAAAAATGAAACATCTTAGGAAAAGAAAAACAGAGAAAAGCCTCTGTGTTCATAACACTATTTATCATTGCTAGTAGACAGACAATAAAATGGGAGGGGCAGGAACTAAGGTAGACTTTGTTGGGGTCGAACAATATGGAGCTTTCTATGGCACCCTCAGGAGTGTGGCAGTTGGGAGCCACGGCAGGATTTAGGTAGGAAGCAAAGTGATCCTGCTTGTGATTCAGAAACATCACTTCGGTGACAAAACTTACTTTGCTTAGCATCATAAATCAGCTCCATACACGTCGTTGCAAATGTTAAGATCTCAATTTTTTTTTTTTTTTTTTTGGTGGCGGAGGAATCTTGCATTGTGTGTATGCACCACATCTTTTTTATCCATTCAACTTGCAATGGACATCAGGGCTCCTTTGGGAAAGTACAGCAGAGAAAGCATTTGGTTCTATGGGTCTAGAGTGTTAGGGAGCAATTTCAGAAAAAAATACAGAGGTGGAAGGAGTTTTGAGAGAAAGGAAAGGATTGACAATGCCTGGCCCTCAAGAGAATCTAGAAGCACAAACACTAATAAGTGCCGTTGGGACAGGGGCCCTGGGTGGCTCAGCAGCTGAGCATCTGCCTTCGGTCCAGGGTTTGATCCCGGGGTCCTGGGATCGAGTCCCGCATTGGACTCCCCACAGCGAGCCTGCTCCTCCCTCTGCCTGTTTCTCTGCCTCTCTCTGTGTGTGTCTTTCATGAATAAATAAATAAAATCTTTTTTAAAAAGGTGCTATTGGACAAAGATTATTCACATCCTGTGCCCTCCACATATAGAGAAAACAAATGGAAGTGGCCCCAAGAATTGGCATCAAGCAAATTCCATGTATCCAACAGTGAAGGACAACCATGGGTGCCACTCTGTGCAACACGCACTTCCAGCTCCCGTATTCTTGAGGGCAAGCGAGTCCCAGCTGTGCAACAGGCCCGTTGGAGGTACCCGGGACCCCAAGGAAACAGTCACTGCACACATTCGAGGCCAACTAGCTGAAGGAATACTCACAGTGTCGGAATGCACATTCTTTATTTCTGGTCTATGCTCCTCCCTGCCCTCTCAACAGTCATAGCAACAAGGAGGCCCAAGAAGAGGCAGCACATGGATGCATGACTTTTTAGCGCAGTGACCCTGCCCTCTAGTGAATGCGGCCCGACCCAGTGGCTTTAACCCAGAATGATCAAATCACATTGCCTTTCCCTGGCCACAAGCTAGGATGGAGACGTGCAAAGAGAGGGGGACAGGGTGGGAAGCATTGCTGGTAGGCAGTGCCCCCAACCCCCCCACACACACACACGCACACACGCACACACACACACGAGCTGTGACACCTACTTGCAACCGAATCCACTTCCTTTACATTTTAAAGAATGTTCAACTGAGGCAACAGTCCTTCTACATTCACTTTGATGAAGGAAAACAGGTCACATTAATAGGGTGGCTCACATGAGTTCCATCTGAGATTTCATCCCACTATAGCCTAATAATGTCATTGGATGGGGAGCTTGGGGCTGCCTTGCCGCTGTGACCTTAGCCTCTAGAGGCCCAGGATCACCGCTGCATTATGACCCCTGCAGTGCTAGAACACAGTCTGTACTTAATAAATACTTCTGGAATTGAAACAAAGCAGTAGGCTGAGGCTGTGGTCCTCACACAGGTAATTCCTCAAACTGGCAGCACAGAGTTTACTTCCTGGGGCCATGGAGTCTTTTAGGGACCAGAGGTATGTGAGCCTCGTTTGGCTTGCACATGTGTTTGATTGGCTCCAGAGACAGATTTGCCATGAAGTTAATGATGCCTCAGCTTCAGGTCTCCCTCCACCCACTTACATGGGCCCTGTGGGTGCTGGGAGTGGCTGGAAATTCTAAAGAGTTCTAGATTGGAAGGGAAGCCAGGATGCAGTTAGGAAGCATTTCCGCGTTGCCATTTCTGGTCAGTTGATCGAAGGATCCGAATCTTCCATGCCTTCCTTAGTTGCCATTCAACTTCTCAACTTTGGCCAAAAGTCACACTTTCGCAAACCATCACATTTCTGATTTTGCACTCATTTTTTTAAAGCCCCACCCCCACCTCATATTGTATAAGGCTCAGGTCCCACATCCTGAATCTGCCCGTGGTTGACTCATACGGTGTTTTAAGAGTTGGTTTTGTTGTTTGTTTGTCTTTGTTTTTTGAAGTTACTAATACTCATTCACATTTTCAGAAACCAATACATGTCACATTTTACCCTGGGTTCTCTGTTTGTTTGATCTGGAGGGTACAGCAATCAGTTTCTGTTTGGGCAGAATCAACCAGAGCTTTAGGTCATAGCTGCCCCATCTGGACAGGGCCTGTGTGTCCGGTCGGCCACAGACACCCCCGCCCCCCACACGCTCTCCTATCCTTGCTCGAATCATGTGAGTTTGCAAACCCGTGTGCATGCTGGATGTCTACCAGGAGGGCACTCGCCAAAATGGCTTGCACAGATCCCTACTTGCACTTTCAATGACTGGATAAAAGAGGAACAAATGCTCATCAGACACGTGGAAGAAAAAAAAGAGAAAACAGATACCAGATGATACTGGGAAAAGGCATTGGGGACAAGGACATGATGAGATCCAAAAAGACAGTGATGCCCTTTGGTGAGCGAGCGGATTGTGCTAAGAAGAGAACTGGAGGTCCTGAGGTCACGTAAGAGAGCTGTTCCTTTGCTCCCTCCCTGCATCACGAGGAGGTCCACACAAGGCAGGTTCAAGCTGACCACCCTGAGCTGTGCAGTGGACTCACGTCTCCAGACACAACCACTCCCACCTGGCTGAAGGCCTGGGACCACAGTTGTGAAGAGCATAAGACTCAGTGAGTTTTACTCTTGTAGAGCCATCTCCCTTCAGCCTGGGAGGGGCCGGTGAAATGGGACAAATGACATGGCCATGGTTAGGTTATGTGATTGGGCAAATGTAAAGGGGTTTTGCAGATACCATGAAGGTTCCTTAATGGTGTGACTTTGAGTTCACCAAAAGGGAGGTGATCCTGGGTGGGTCTGGCCTAATCAGGGAAGTCCTTCTTAAGGGTCTCTTGTGAAAGAGAGATTCTCCTGCTGGCCTTGGCAGAGCAAGCTGTGATGGGTTCTAGAGCTGCAAGGAGCTGGATTCTACTCAGCCAGTGAGCTTGGAAGAGGATGCTTGGCGTTTGACGGGGTCGCGACCCCAGCCAGCTACCCTGACTGCAGCCCTGGGAAATCCTGAGCCAAGGCACACCCAGAATCCCAACCCACAGGAACCATGAGAGAATAAGCACGTGTGTGCTGTTTTAAGCTGCTCCACTTGCGGTGACTTGTTACACACTCATAGATAACTCAGGGTGAAGTAAAGGAAAGCTGTAACAAAAGCTTCCAGGGTTGCCTGGAATCATCAAGAATGATTGGAGGTCAGGGGATGGTAAAGAGAGGGACCTAAAACACACCAAGGAGAATTGTTCTGGGTGCTCCCCGTGTCCTATCTCAGTTAAACTTCCCAGCCCTTCTGGAAGTAAATATGTGCAACACCATGTTACAGAAAGACATTGAAAACTCACTCCAGGTCACAGAGGGAGCTACGAGTCAGATGAAGGCCTCCCTGATGCAGGCAGCTCAACCACCTTACAGCACGGGCTCGGGAGAGAAGTCACAGGGTCGCACAATGTGGGACAAGTGCCACCATGGTGGTTAAGTTGCAGGACAGAGCTTGGTGGCATGCCATCGCAGCTTTGGCCTGCTGCTCTCCTAGCCGCTTCGGAGATCTTTTCCCCTTGGGAACATCCTCTCCAAATTGTCCCTTTTTTTTCCCAAAAGAAAGCTTGCATAGAGACAGGGAAGGATGAGCTTCTATATGAGCATATTTATATCCAGAGATATTCCACACGGGGGGAGGGGGGGTGGCGCATAAGTCTCAGAGGGCAGACGTCAGCAGCTCTGCGCTGTGATGGGAAAATTGACGTTTGGGTTACCAGCATTTCCCAAACTCACTCAAAAAAGAAACCAAGCTCCCCTACACACACACGCACACACACACACACACTCAGACCCGCGGAGGGAAAAACAATGTATTCCTGTCCAACTCCCTAGGTCACACAGACCCTTACTTTCAATGCTGGCTTCAGCTCTTTCCCTCACAACTTTCGCTGAAAAAGAATTCTCTGCCAGGTTGCGTGGACCTCTTCTCGGCCCTGCAGCGCTCAGGATAAAAATCTGTTTTGTTTTGGGGTTTTTGTTTTGTTTTGTTTTGTTTTTAAATGTTGCCCAGAACAGTTTTTTCTCTCTCTCTCTCTCTCTCTCTCTCTACTCAGTTCATCTTGCAATATTCGCCGTGGCACTGGTCCCTTCCCTACGGAGCACCTCTGTGCCATGGGCAGCTCCAAGGCACTGGAATCTTTCCAGGCTCCTGGGGTCCCCACCCCACCCCCTTGGCTTCTGTCCATTGAAGACCAGGAGCCCCAGGGCTCAACTGGGGATAAGAACCTGCTGGCAGAAGGAGGGCTCACTCTATGTCATGCCAAATAACATCTCCCCTCCCCACTGTTCACGTCTCAGTCCCAGGAGTCTGTTACACTCCTCAGCAAAGAGGAATTAAGGTAACAGGTGGAATTAAGGTTGGCAATCAGCTGACCTTGCACCACGGTTTCCCTAAGTGGGCCCAATTTCATCACAAGCATCCTTAAAGTGGGGATCGGAGCTACTCCGACAGGACGAGAGCCTGTCCCCACCACTGCTGGCTCTGAAGATGGGAGAAGGAGACTGCCAACGAAAGAACATGCATGGCCTCTAGAAGTTGGAACGGGGTAGGGAACCGTTCTCCCCTAGAGCCTCCAGAAGGAAACATAGCCCCGACAGCACCTTGATCTTAGCCCACGAGAACCCATTTCAGACTTCTGACCTCCAGAGCGGCAAGGTAATAAATTGGTGTCCTTTTAATCCACTAAAGCTGTCACTTGTTACCGCAGGACTAGGAAAATAACACACTGTGTGTATGGAAGTACCAGTCACCCAGGTGCTCCTGTGTCTCCCCCCATCCTGTAAGCCACCCCCTCTGCCTCCAGGACCCAGTTCTCAATGGGAGCATGAGTGGGATTGCTCTGCTTCCCCCCTCTTTTTTTTTTTTTTTTAAGATTTTATTTACTCATGAGAGACTCGGAGAGGCAGAGACACAGACAGAGGGAGAAGCAGACTCCCTGCAGGGAGCCTGATGTGAGACTCGATCCCAGGACCCCGGGGTCATGCCCTGAGCCAAAGGCAGATGCTCAACCACTGAGCCCCCCAGGCGGCCAGCTCTGCCTCCCTTCTGAGGCAGGAACTGAATGGCCTAACTCAGAAAGCCTTCTGTACACAAATCACTGGTCAGATCCAAAGCGTGAGGGCGAGGCTCAGAGAATTCTGGCAGAGGTCTGAACTCAGGGTGCTGGAATCTGTCCTAGGAGCTATTGTCCTATCGGGTCTTCACCTGTCACCCACTGACCTTTCAAGGGTTGCGTTCTCCTGAGACCTAAGCAGTCATGTATGTGATCCAGGAGACCTGGGGCCCAGGCGCATAGAAGGTTGCAAGTAAATTCAACCCAACATCACATAGGTACACAGTTTGGGTTTTGTTTTTGCTGCTACCACCTACTGAACAAGCTTCTTGAAACTAGAGTCTTCATTTTAACTCCCCAGGAGCCTTCTTTGCTAATTTGGAGCCCCTTCAGAGCAGGCAAAGCTTATAACCGCTGGCACATCCTAGATGTCCAATAATTCAGTTGGGGTTCCGATTACCCCCACCTCACCCCATCCCACCCCCTCCAAGGAGGGATTCATGCGTAGGAAAAGCCTAGAGCCTTTGCAAGCACAGCCCGACCCCGCCCTGACATCCCCTGCTCCCAAGACCCTACGGGATGGTGGGGGGCACAGGGCGTCCGTTCCTTAATGTGTCTTTCCCACCACCCAAGAGGGAGGGCCTCGCGTCGCGGGCTGGATCTGCGCGTCCACAGAGTCGGGTTCATCCCGGAAAGTGCGCATCCCGGGAAAACGCAAGGCTGGCTTCTCAGCGGCTCCGCGGCCCGCTGGCCTCTGCCTGCGCCCCGAGGCCCGGGAACGCGGGGAGAAGTTGGGAGCGCGCCGCGCCCGGAGCCCCGCTCGCTTCCACGCGCCCCGAGGCGCGCGCGCGCCCGTCCTGACCGCCGGGATGGGGGGGCCTCGCACCCACCCCCCGCGCCCCCCACGCTCCCCGCGCGCGCCCGTCCTGCCCGCCGGGATGGGGTGGGGGGCTCTCACCCATCCCGCGCGCCCCCGGCGCCCCCTGCGCCCCCCGCGCTTCCCCCGCGCCCTCCCTTCCTGCCCGCCGGCATAGGGTGGGGGGCCTGGCATCCACCCGCCTCCCTCCCCGCGCACCCCTCGCTCCCCGCGCTCGCGTCCGTCCTGCCCGCCGGGATGCGGGGCTCTCACCCACCCCGCGCGCCCCCCGCGCCCCTCGCGCTCCCCCGCGCGCTCCCGTCCTGCCCGCCGGGATGCGGTGGGGGGCCTCGCACCCACCCCGCGCCCCCCCCCCCGCGCCGCCCACCCGCGGGGACCCCGCTCCCGCCGCTCCCCCGGCGGCCCGGGCCCCGCTCGCCGCCCCTGATTGGCTGAGCTGCTGTCAGTAGTAAAAAAGTATCAGATGGCAAACTTGGGCCCTTCATAAAGGCGCGGTGGCGATCCTCGGCGCTCGCTGGCAGCCTATGACATCAGCCGGGCACGCCTGGGATGCCGCCGCGGCCGGGCGGCCTCGGAGCAGGAGGAGGGTCCCGCCCGCTGGGAGTCAGTTAGCCCCGCGCAGCGAGGGGGGAGCCGCCGGCTCTGCGGGGACGCGGGGTCCCCGGTCCTCCTGCCCCGGGCGCTCCCGGAGAGCTGGATGAGTTCTGGGTCGTTAGCTGCGCTCAGCGGGGCTCCCGGGAGCCCGATCCCGGTGGAAGACAGGGGGCGTCTGGCCAAGGGACCAGCGGCTCGCTGAGCCTCAACATGACACTCCTGGGGTCTCAGCACTCTTTGCTGATTAGGAGCAAATTCAGATCAGGTAGGGCTAAGGCACTTAGCAAATCCTTGCTGACTTTCCTCCTCCGCACCTCGCCACCCTGGACTGCTTTCCAACCAGCGTCTCGGAGCCGGCGCTTGGCTCCTGCCACTTGGTCCTCCCAGAGCACATTTTCGAAAGTGAAGACTTTTATTTGACTTTGGGGTTGGGAGGAGGAGGGGGTGGGGGACTTTGATGTCTTCCGTGGTCGATGCTTTGAGTTGCCGGATGCGATTTGTTGTTGTTGTTTGGTTGATTTGTGAAAAGGCAAATTCTTTTATTTCATCCCCCCACCCGCACCCCATATCTGTGAATAGAAATTTTGGAAGGGTACCTCTGGAAGGGCCAACTTTGAAAATGAACAAATAAGGGATTTCGAGTTTGAGAGCTACATAATATCAGTTGTAACCGCTGAGAAGATGAACCTGATGCTGTGTATTAATAGATACAGGGTCACTTAAAATGTAGCTAATCCAAACAAATGTATTTCCCAAAAAAGTCACTTGGGGGAAGTAAAAATAGCAAATTTGGAGCACACCAAGTATTTAGGATGACATCACTGTAGAAAAAAAAAAAGTCCAGTGCCACAAATATTTTTTCCCAAACCATCTGATATTTATAAATGGAGAATTTCCCCCCAAATTTCTGTGTTAGTGGTGCACAGAGAAACTTCTCAGAGAGGTCGCCGGGTGAAGGTGAGTGGAAGGGACAGCCGGGAAGTGCAGCGGCTCCCCACCAAGGGTTGGTTTAGGCGCCCACAGAAGGTACCAGCGTGTGGGTCTCCCCATTTAGACAGGGAGACACTCGCGGCCTTAAGCTCTTGATCTCAGTAGCACAGTGTGTAATACTGGTTTTATAAAAGTGGTGGCAAACCACTCAATAAATGGCAAAATTTCTACCCAGAAGGTGGATTACATTCCTACCCGAACACTCCCTGTAACAGGTGTTAGCAGGATGCGGGCCTCGTTTAGGATGTTCTCAAAGCTCTTGTAAATGGGACCGCTCGGTGTTACTTTCACCTGAGATTCATGTTTCAAAAATGAGAAGCATGGGTGTGGAGAGTGAGGGTGGTCTGCGACCTCCTTGGGCGCTTCTGGCTTTTAGATGTCCGTGGGGTCCACTGGAGGTTTCCTAAGGCTCTACGCTGTTGCAGGGAGATGACCCTTCTGGAGCTTCTGTGGCTGGTTGGTCATCTCTTAATGAGCTAGAGACTCTGCCGCTTTGTAATTTGGTCAAAACCGCAAGGCAACACTGCCACCTTTCTGAGAAAGAGAGGATACGGATTTGTTTTGCGGAAAGCCACTGCTCATTTCAGTTGCACCCTTGGCAGTTTTCTTGGGTAGGGGAGGGGCTGGTTTGCCTCTAAAAGGATTTGAAGTACTTGATAGTAAAATCGCAAAACCGACTTCTGGAACTAATCAAGGCATCCTGCCTTGGGGGGGAAAGTGCAGAGGAAAAGGAAGACCGTGTTTTCCCTGCTCCTAATTCCTGTCTGTGGGTCAGTGGAGTCCTGGTGTCTCCTAGGTAGACACCCTGGAGCTTCAGAGAAGTCCAGTTGCCAACTTGCTTTCTCTTTTTTCTTTTTCTTTTTTTTTTCCTGAGCTTGGACAGGCTTTTGTGTCACAGGAAGAGTAGCTTCAGGAAAACATGAGATATCCATGCAGATAGGAACATGCTTAACCCTCCACCTTTTGATAATCGGCCAAACTGGGGTCTGGAGGTGGACAAAGTGCTTTGGTCATTGGAGATGCAAGGGGTTGATAATCTGCACAAGCAGAAAAGCGAGCAGCATGTGCGGCTAAGTAATGCAGTGTTGCAGACCTCGATGATTCTTCCTGGATATAATTGCAAGTCTAGCTGCACCACCTCAGACCTTGGCTAGACGGCCTGCTTGCTAGCAAGAGGGCCTGCCTCTTCCCAAGCAAACTCCATTTATTTTGTGGCTAACCGTGGGCAGGGAAGCCTCTTCTGTTTTGATTTGTGTTCCTGGCTTTTTTCTTTTCTTTCGTGAGCTACTCATAATATAAATTCACTAAACTCTCCTGCCAGTGTTTGCTTTGATGATAAACCCTGGTGTTACTTATTTAATTAAAATTATTTCAAAAAATAAATGGGACTAAGCCACAGCAAGGCAAATTATTTCAAAAATAAATGCAAGTAAGTTGTTCTCTGATCTCAGCAAGGCACCCCATACTGTAGGGCCTTTTTAAAAGTGAGCAGATGACCATTTTGATTCTGAAATTGGTGTGTATGGCAGCGACGTCCAACCGGCTTTCTGTAAACCGTGCTCGAGTGACCTTGGTATTAAGGATAAAATCCTGCTACAGGAGCAGCAAAGTGGGAAAATTTACATGTGTTAATATATTTAACGTTATAAACTCCTCTTATTTGAGAGGCTGTTGTGGGGTTACATGGTTGAGTGTGTGAATCCTGAGCCAAGCTCAGGATTGGATTTTTTTTTTTTTTTTTTTTTTTTGCAGGTGCCTCTACTTTCGAGCTGTATAAACTTGACCTTGGATAGATTTCATAATTCCCTCTGCCGTGGTTTACTTCACCCAAATAACGGTGATAGGGTTGTTGTGACGGTTGACTGTGATACCACAAGCAGGGCATTTTAAAAATGCCTGGTACTTGGTAAGCCCTCGAAAAATATTGTTCTGACAGTGTGACCCTAGGGGGGTCACTTCCTCCCTCTGAGTCTTGGTTCCTTAACATCGTGTCAGGTTTGGACTAGGTGATCTCGCAGACCCTTTCATAACATTTTGTGGTTTTATGAAAGCACACAAAGACTGGGAACAAACAAAATTGTGATGGGGCTATGTAGCTGTTGGACATAAATGGTGGTAGACTTTTCATACAAGTGCAATAAGTAATATTCCTTTGAGACTGATCATATTTTTACCTTCTTAAAAAATTCTCGCTTGTTTTGTCAAGATCTCTAACCAGTATCACTGTCAGTGGTTTCCCTCAATACCATAATCCTCGTGGCAACAAAACTCCGACTCTAATATATGGATATAGACACACATGCAAACACACACCATGCACCAAGGATCAAAAGGAGAGGGCGAGGGCCATTCATAGATTTCCCTTCAAAAGAACTGCTTATTTCTTTTGCTTTTTGTCTCCTCTTCTGATTCAAACACTCCACGCAAAGGCAGACTCTGGTATCCACCGTGATCCTGCCTCTTTCCCCTGCACAAATTTAGGGCCATCAGATTTAATAAGTAAAAAAAAAAAAAAAAAAAACACAGGATGCCCAGTTAAATTTGAATTTCAGGTAAACAAGGATTAATTTTTTAACCTATTGCAAAATTAGGGGCATACTGTTACCTGAAATCCAAACCGAACTAGTCCTTCTGTGTTTTTTCCGGCAAACCCTGCCTTCAACCCAAGCCACCTTGACCAGCACTCTCTGCCACCCCCTCCAATATCCCATCAAGCTCTCGAGACTCTGGGTGTCCAAAGGCTCCTCAAAATGCAAAACTTGCATTTTAGGCATGAAAGAGGAGACTTGAAATGAAATGAGAGGTGTCAGGAGTATGAATGCTGCGTCACCTGGGGTAGAGCCAGCATGTAGGTTGAGGAAAAACATGGGAGCATCTCTTCGGGCTTTCTGGGGAGGCAGAGGGCGAGAAGCTCAGCAGACCAGCTGGCTGGTGCTCAGGTGCAGGGGCTCCCAGACTGGGGGCTGCAGCTGAAAGAAGCCAAGGCACATGCAAAGCAGGTGCTAGAGAAGTAGTGGCTGACTCTGTTTGGTTGAATCTGCAATCGTTTCCATCTCTAAGACTTGAGGTGTTGGTTTTTCCCCCAAAATGAATGGCCGAAAAGTTGAAGACTGTTAGCTTCGTGAAACCATTACCACGATATTTTCAGACTGTTGCATTCTCAGGGATCTGGGCATACAGTAGGTGTTCAATATGTATTTCTCAAATGGATAAATGAATAATCCGCACCTGTCATCTTCATAATTAACACGATGTTCTAAGATAATTGTTCATGTGCTCACATGCTGCCTCAGTATTTCACTCAAGGCCACTTTTCCAGATGAAGCCTACTGGAGCACAAATATCTTACCCATTCCTCGATTCCACCTTGCTATTGAAATGACCAGTTGGTTTATTTTTAAAATTTGGGGAAAACTTATCCTATCGGGAACTTTCAGGAATTTCTACTGGTTGAAGCAGAATGAAAGGAAGCTAAGGGCTAATTCTCACTCTGGGTGTCTGTGAAAACTTCTCCTAGCTGAACTAATTCTTTCTTTGCCACTAATTCCTTACTCAGCAGCAGTGGCATCCACCTCCTGTGGCTGCTATAGCAAATTACCACAAAGTTAGCGGCCTGAAGCGATGCACCTTTATTGTCTTGTGGTTATGGAGGTCAGAAGTCTGAGAAGGGTCTCCCTGGGCTAAAATCCTGGTGGTATCAGGCCTGTGTTCCTTTTGCAGACCCTACAAAAGAATCAGTTATCTTGGTTTTTAGATGCTAGAGGCACTGGCATTCCTTGGTTCATGATCCCTTCAAGAGACAACGGTGGAGCATCTTCAAATCTCTAACTTGCACATGTAAGGAATCTTGTGATTCCATTAGGCTCATTTAGGATAACCTCCTTCTTTTAAGGTCAGCTGATTAGCAACCCGAATTATATCCCCAGTGTCATGTGTCTTACTAGTCCGAATGGCCTGCTACAACATATCCTAGACTAGGGGGCCGAGACAACAGGAATTTATTTCCTCACAGTTCTGGAAGCTGGAAGTCCGAGTTGCTCTCCTCCCAGCTTGCAGATGACCACCTCCTCTCTGTGTCCTCACATGGCACAGAGAGGAAAAGAAAGAGGGGAGACATAGGGAGGGTGAACTCTCTGGTTCTCTTGTTCACAAGGGTGCTCATCCCTTTAGGGGAGGCCCACCCTCATGACCTCATATAAACCTAATATTTCCCAAAGGAAATACCATGGCATTGGGGTTTAGGGCTTCAACATATGGATTTGGAAAGGGAGGAGCAGGACACAATTCAGTCTATAAGACCATGGGAGGTAACCTTCTCATAGTTCCCAGAGATGAGGACATGGACATCTTGGGGGGCGGGGGAGTGACCCCACGTTCTAATATGTTATTCCCACCTCCTTAACCCCACAATCCCTCTGTTGTGCAGACTTTGTTCTGCAGAATTTTTCCCTTAATCTGGATTACATGGCCATAATCCTAATGCCCCCCAACCACCACCACCACGATGGTCCACAGAAGACTGATGCTACACGACATTGACGTTTACATGGCAGGACATTTTTAACAGTGAGGCGGAGGATGCTGAAAAGCCACACCAGATCTTTAACCTCAGGATTTCTGGAAGACTTTACTAGTTCTGATGTAGGTTGTGGACTTTTAAAAAGTAGTGATTCTCCAATATGTTTCACCTTTATTCACACAGCATCTCATGGGGCAGGTTTAGCTGGATAAATGTGTTATGGAAAATTCTGCTCTGGACAGAGAAGCTCACAGTTTCCAACTGTGAATGCTTTAATGGGGTGAATTTCTGTATGTAGGTTCCTGGCAGGCCCTTCCCCACCCCAGGTAAGCACTTACTTTGATGGTTCTCCTTCCTGGCTGCTTGCTTAGGTGCCAGCTCACCCTTTCACTCTTTCAATCTGTTTTGTTTTTGTTTTCATATTTTATTTATTTACTCATGAGAGACACAGAGAGAGGGGCAGAGACACCGGCAGAGGGAGAAGCAGGTTCCCTGCAAGGAGCCCGATGCAGGACTCAATCCCAGGACCCGGGGATCACGCCCTGAGCGGAAGGCAGACGCTTAACTGCTGAGCCACCCAGGCGTCCGTGTTGTTAATTGGTATCAGGCATGAGTGCTCCCCACCCCAGGGATAATCTCTGTAGGATTGGAACCCTGTCCTCAAGAAGCTGACCTGGAAAATACTGTATGTGAGTTACATATTCATTCATTCATTCATTCATTCATTCATTCATTCGACAGCTATGTCCAAACAGGTTTCCCTTGCAGTAGATGTTACGAGAAGCTAGGGGGCTGAGTATACAGTTGGGGAGTAAGAAAGAAACCTTCCCCATCCTCACATGGAACCTTAGAGCAGACCTGCTAATGTTCTGTGCATGGTTCCAGCAAAACTGTGCCTTCTGAAGTCCACATGAGAACACAATTAGCTGGACCTTAAAGGGCGAATGCATTTTCATTCCTAAATGGGAATTTAAAATCTTTTTTTCTTTTTTTTTTTTTTTTTCAAAGCAAAAGGAACATTCAGGGTCTGGCTCAGGCCACCTGCTTGAGACCATCATTGTTCCCTCCTGTCTAGGTGTGTGGGGTTTACTCCTGTCCCAGATGCCCTTCCCTTACCATCTTCATTACTGGGGCAAGAGCCCCCTACCACCCACCTGCCTTCTTTTTATCCATAGCTCTTATCAGTGATCAGTTATATTAAACATTTGACTTAGTTACTTGTTTGTTTTTTGTCCTTCACGCAGGCCAGGATTTTTGTTGATTAGTTTGTTTTCCCTGCTTTATTCCCTAGCATGTCAAATCATAATTGGCATAAAAAAGACACCATTAAATATGTGTTGCAAACATATTTTATTCTTTCCCTGAAGACTACTCAGAAGCAATAAAAGTAAACAATCTGTGTGGGTTTTTTAAGAAGATTTTATTTATTTAAGAGAGAAAGGGAGAGCACAATCAGGGGGAAGGGCAGAGGGAGAAGCAGACTCCTCGCTGATGAGCAGGGAGCCCAATCTGGGCCTCAGTCCCAAGACCCCAGTATCATGACCTGAGTCAAAGGCAGATGCTTATCTGACTGAGCCGCCTAGGTGCCCCAATAATCTGGTTTTATGTATTTTTAGGCATAGATGTTGTGTATTAAAACTAGAACAGCAAGGGTAGAAAAGACTATAAATACAAAATTCAGAAAAGTAGTTCCTCTGGAGCAAGGAAACAGTAGTTAAGGAGGTCAGGAGGTAGGATGTAGCCTAGGCTAGGGAAGGAGGTAGGTAAGGAGGTAGGTAAGGGTGTAGCCTAGGCTAGGGAAACCATTGCTGGTGTTTTTAATCAGGTTAGGCAGTGGGTGTCTGCGTGTTTATTAAGCAAATTAATTGAACAGTGTTCACTCAGGGCTCAATGATATGTGGCAATGCAACATGAATCGAGGATTATAATGAGTCCAGTTTCGTGTGCCTGGAGGGCTTTAAAGAAATTAAGTTTTTCAAGACCAGAAAGAGTAGCGTTCATCTTTTCTCTGCTATAGTATGTGTCAGGCACAATCAGGAAGACTTTGTCAGGTTGGATTGAACCAGATTGAATGGATTCTAATCTAGTTGAATCCAGTCGGAGAGTAACAGATGGACAGGCCAGACCTAGAGGTGCTCAGCTTCAGGGTTCGACTTTTATATACTTCAGAAAAGCCAGACATGAATAGAAGATGCTAGAGCACAAAGTGGTCTCTCATCGCCTTTTTTCCATGTTATTAGCAAGAACTCACTGGCCATCTAGCAGATGGTGACCCACTATCATGCATCTCTGCCCAGATCCGGAAGGAGGAGCCAGCAGGTGCATTTCACAGGGGTCTGCCTTCCTGGGCTCACTCATGCTCTCCCATGGGCAGGGCCATGGGCGGAGCCCGTCACATTCCCGCCGATGACCTTGGGAAAGTCAGCCCTGCTCACTTGGCTTTTGTTTCCATCCTGATAAAATGATGCATGCCATTTGTAAGGGAAAGACCTTTGTAGAATCATTGACGGTTTCTTTTTATGGAAAGAGGTCCCCATCCCCATATGGGAAGGGACAGCTTGACGCAGTGGCGTGCGAATTGCACACGAGAGAAACATGGAGTAGTTCAAAGCCTTTGATGGACATAAATAGGACTTAAAAAACAACAAAAGCAATTAGCCAAGTAATAGTTTTACAGCAGTGCTGTTCTAGGACTTAGATTTTCAACTTTATCATTAGGTAGCATTTGTTTTTAATGAGTAATGTGCACTAATTTATATTCTGATGTCACCTAGAATAAGTAGTAAGTCAAACTTACCCAGTTTTAGATTTTATTCCTAGATAAACTGAGGATCTCCAAGTGCTGTTAAAATGTGCCTTTTAGGGGGATGCCTGGGTGGCTCAGCAGTTGAGCACCTGCATTCAGCCCAGGGCATGATCCTGGAGTCCCGGGATCGAGTCCCACGTTGGGCTCCCTGCATGAAGCCTGCTTTTCCCTCTGCCTGTGTCTCTGCCTCTCTCTCGATCTCTCTCTCTCTCTCTCTCTCTCATGAATAAATACATAAAATCCTTTTTAAAAATCTTTTTAAAATGTGCCCTTTATTCCCAGAAATCTAGAATAGATAAGGCAATTCCTGACTGTATTTATTTTAAATTTTATTCATTTACTCATGAGAGACACACAGAGAGAGAGAGGCAGAGACACAGGCAGAGAGAGAAGCAGGATCCCTGCAGGAAGCCCGATGCAGGACTCGATCCCAGGACCCCAGGATCATGACCTGACCTGAAGGCAGATGCTCAACCACTGAGCCACCCAGGTGCCTGGCTTTATTTATCTATTTTACTGGGCCTAGGTCAATGCCCTCTGGAACCACTGAAAACAGAATAATTTCTTTCTTTTCTCCTGTTAGTCAAGGGAAGATAAATTTTTTCATTTCCCCATAGATGCTATTGAAGCATGTAGTTTAATCATGTCAGTCACCCTAATTGACAATTGTTGTATTCAGCCATCTTAGATGAGCCCCCTGAGATTAGTAGTAGAAATAGTAGAAAGTAGCAGTAGAAATACTGATTTGCGCTACTGTGACATTGTAAAATGTATACAATGGCTTCCCTCCTGTGTGGAAACTTAGCCATCACTCCATATGTGTAGCAATAAAGAGGAGATCTACAACCTTTCAGATACTTAGGACATCTTGCCTAGCGCCCCTGGTCTGGTTGCCCAATTGATCTACCATCTAAGTGAGATTTCTGTCCTCAGTCTACATCTCTTTCTTCTCAGCCCCTTAAGTGGTACAAAGTCATCAATTCTTTCTTGAGAAACAAAGTCAAATAGTCCCAGATGCAGAGAAATGACTGGAATATCTCCCATAGCTTTCTGCCCTCCCTGTGTCTGGGAACACTCTTCCTTCTGGAAGTCATTCGGGTTTGTTCTCCTCAGGACTGGCTGGGCTGGTTCCTCTGTCCGAGGTTCCACATGGGACTTTATTGGTACTCAAGCTCCAGAAGGGGCAGGAAGGCTCCAAACCAGGCCAGATCCAGAAAATGTTACTCAACATTAATTGAACGATCATGTCAATACTTTAAAAGTTTTTACTATTTTGGGTTTCCTTCCTGTCCTTGTCCAGATGTGTAAAGATTTTTATAAAGTTACAGGGTGTATACATAGGTTGATAGTGTTTTTGCCCATGAGCCTATTATCCTAAATCATTTTCTGAGCTGCTGTGCTCGTAGCACATTCTTATTTAGAAGACTGTATCAAAGTCTATCAAGTGAGTACATAGTAATCTGCTAAACCTTTTCCTTTTCGGTTGGAAAATGAAGCCTCATTATTTTTATATTACAAACAACATTATAAAAATCTTAATGCACATAGTCTTTTATTCCCCAGGATTGTTTTCTAGGATACTCATTGTTTAGAGTAAATATCCAAGTGTGGGAATAATGGTTATGAATCTCTAAGATCCACTTTGGTAGCTAATATTTCTGGAGCACCCACGATGTACCAAGCTTAACCCTAGTCTAATTGCCATATGCCAGTGAATGCTTGCCCCTGTAATAGAACTGGCTCAGAGTCAGCTTGGCGACTGATGTTCTGGAAGCTTTTCATACCTTTTCAGTCAAGAATAAAAAGGATAAGGAGCCACAGTTACCTGATACCTTTGGAAATGTCTGTGTGACCTGCTCTTTGGGGATCACCTGTTACCAGATAGGACTGATGTTTCATCAGGGAGAAGCACAGAGGGCTAGGGGTTAATGGAGCACTTTTATGATCTCATTTAATCCTTAGGGAATGTTGTCAGACACCTATAGATGGAGAAGTGGAGGCTCAAAGATGTTAAGCAACTGGTTCAGAGTACTGTAACCAATAAGCTGTTGAGGCTACATCTGATCAGGTTGGTGCCAGGATGACCATAGCTATTACGACCTAAAAGCTCCCTCCTTCTACTCCAACCCCCCCCCCCCACTCCAACATATATGTCCACTGGCCAAGTGGATTTAAAATACTTCATTCTGGATGACAACACCAGACATATACCCAATTACCATTCTTATCCTTGATTTCCTAAACAGTGATTTATCAAGAGACCTGTTTCTAGTATGAATTAATCTATAAATTATACACATCATTCTCCTGGAATTTTAGGACTTTCGATGAAAGCTATTTAAATCTCAGTTTGAGAATAAAAGTTCAAGAAATGTTTGAAAACCAATAGTAACAAGAATAGGCTTGCCCTAAGACACTAAATATAGCTTAAAAAAGAAATATCCAGTACCAGAGAGTATGTTGGTTGCCAGGGGCTGGAGGGTGGGAGACATAGGGAGGCTTATAACTTTCAGTTATAAGATGAATAAAGTCTATGGATCTAATGTATAATATGGTGACTGCAGTTGATAACATTGTATGTATAACTGAAATTTGCTAAGAGCCTAGAACTTAAGTGTTGTCACCAAAGAAACAAACAAAGGTAAATATCTGAGATAAAAGCCCTGTTAATTAATTCAGTGGTGGGTTTCCTTCCACAACGTCTAATAGCAAACCATCATGTTGTGCACTCTTATAATTTTATCGATTATACCTCAATAAAATGAAGGAGAAAAAAGCAACGCATACCCATGTAGTAATTAGTATTAGGAGTAAAACATACTACCAGTGGATCACAGTTGTGTGTGTGTGTAACGTATACATGTATGTATGAATTTACTCTCTATTAAATTCCAATAATAACGGTGTCTACTCAAATTAGCAATAAAATATGTGATGAAAGAGTGTTGGGAAAATTGACATCCTTTTGGAAGTAAATTAATTCAACTATTTTATAAAACATCTTAAAAACTCCTTATGTGGGCACCCGGGTGGCTCAGTGGTTGAGCGCCTGCCTTTGGCTCAGATTGTGATCCTGGGGTCCTAGGATCGAGTCCAACATCAGGCTCCCCGCAGGGAGTCTGCTTCTCCCTCTGCCTGTGTCTCTGCGTCTGTGTTTCTCATGAATAAATAAATAAATAATTTTTTAAAAATAAAAATTTCATATGGATTAAAGAGCTAAGAAAATCTATAAAATATTAGAAGAAAGAAGAACAGTTTTATAATCTTGGAGTAAGAACTGTCTTCCCATGCATAATACCGAAGCCAGAGAAGAAATAAAAATTGATGTATTTGGCCACTTAAAAAGTTTAAAAGGCTACATGGGGGGGGGGGGGGGAATCAGCAAAAAGAAATTTAAAAATCAAATAGTAGATTGAAAGAAAACACTTGAAATGTGTATTCAGACAAAGTTATTAAAAGGACTTGTGTAAACAATGGGATTAAAAGCCCACAACCTAAAGAGCAAGATAATTCAAGGGAATTTCAATAAGCCGGGATGAAATGTATTCAACCCACTAACATTCAAGAACATGCAGATTGAAAGACAGCATTTTTTTCAAACATCAGATTTGCAAAAATGTAAAATATTGATAACATCAATATTAGCAAGCATGGAGAAATAGGCATCTAATCTCTTTAGTGAGCACATCTGAAAGGCTTAAGGGATACAGTTGGACAATTTCTATTGCATTTTAAATGAGCTCACCATCAACCAAGATACATTAAGGCATCTTAATTGAAAGAAACACTTGTATGTACAGGGATTTTCAGGGCATTATAATTTATAATGGGACATTATAAACTACAATGCCAAAAAGAGTGGAAAGAACGTAAACATCCATTAGAGAGGGCAAGGTTAATTAAGTTACGCTACACTCACGAAAGACAATAAAATGCAAAGGAAAAGGAGATAAAATTCTGTATGAACTGACATGGAAAGATCTCCAAGACATACACTTAGATTTTTTTTAAAGCACATTATGAAACAACCAGGCAGTATATTTGCAGTTTTGTTTTTTAAAAATTGGTATAAATACATAGAAAAAAATCTTAAGAATAGAAGTTCAAACTGTTCACGGTGATACCCAGGGGTAAGAGGAGGACAAATGTTATCATATATATGTGTATATATAAAAATGGGATAGAGATATATATATATATGATATATATTCTAATGATATACATATATATATCATTAGAATCTTTTAGAACAAGAATGGTATCTATGAAAATTTTAAATGTGACAATGTATAAAGAGAAATTGGCAACATCATGATAGAAGTGGAAAACAACACATTTCTGTAAGCCTAATTGAATAGACAAAAATTCAAATCGGCATTTGTAGGATATGAGCACTGAAGGTAAGTTGACTATATATTTTAAACCTCTGACATGACCTAGAATATTAGAAGACTATTTTAAATTCAGTGCCCACCCCCAACACAACACATGCTGAAATGTCAATAAATTTAAAATATCAAGCTCATTTCTTGACCATAGGCAATTTTGAAAGAAAATACTTTTATTTACTTTTTTAAAAGATTTTATTTATTTATTCATGAGAGACACAGAGAGAGGCAGAGGGAGAAGCAGGCTCCCTGCAGGGAGGCCAATGTGGGACTGGATCCCAGGACCCCGGGGTCACGACTTGAGCCATAGGCAGATGTTCAACCGCTGAGCCACCCAGGCGTCCCTAAAAGAAAATACTTTTAAAAGCTGAAATATTTTAAGCTCCATGAGTTAGGAATCAAAACAGACCACAAACCTACCAAAAGCGTTGAAGCATATGCATAGAAAAAAGCCTAGGAAGTGATTACCTCTGGGTGGTAAGATTGGGAGTAATGATTAATTTTCCCTATATTCTTTCTTATACTCCCATATTCTTTATTTTGATTATTCAGTATCTCCTTGAGCTTCTACAATAATCAGGAATGAGTTTGGTAATAAATCAACTAGCAGTGAGCATTGTTTGTTTATGGAGTAGCAGGGATTACAGAGATCTTATCTGAGGAACTAAATCTGGAAGTGGCTGAGCACCCAGCAGGGGCAAGTTCTTAATAAATTCTCCACCTGTCCTAAAGCATGCTCATGTTGAAACTATAACCTAGGGGTGCCTGGGTGGCTCTATTAAGTGTCTGACTCTTGATTTCAGCTCAGGTCATGATCTCTGGGATGGAGCCTGGTGTTGGGCTCCCTGCTCAGTGGGGAGTCTGCTTCTCCCGCTCCCTCTACTCATGTTCTCTCTCTCACTCTCAAAGAAATAAAATCAAAACAAAAAAAAAAAGTAACCTAAAAATTTTGCTCGTCTGTGAAGACCGAAAACCCCCTGACCCCATCAGAAATTGTAAATGGATGTATTGAGGCATGGGCTCCACGGCCTGGCTGGTGTGGGTTCAAATCCTAGCTCCACTCTTCATGGTTATAGGAAGTTAAGCCTGTACTTTTAAGTTCTCAGATCTCCACTTATCTTTGTTGCCATATCTACAAATAGAGAGGCCTTCCCCCTGGAGATTCTGTGAGGCTTCAGTGAAAAGCCATATAAGAAGTGTTTGACATAGTTCAGGGATGTGCTCACATATTCAATAAATTGTAGCAGTTTTATTCACAGATGGGTATCAATTCTATATTATTGTTAGATTAACATGTATATATTAGATATGGTGTATTAATTTACAATACTTTAAAACCCCTTAAATGGCATTATAAAACATGTTGTTTCTAAATTCGCAACCACCAGCTGCTTGTGAACATCTCTTAAGGTGTGCCACTAGCTTCTCTCATTTCTTTTTTTTATACCCCAAGCTGTGTTTAAGAATGATGACAATAATTATCATTACTATAGAATGTACACTGTATTCTATAAAGTGCTCTGTATACGCGGTGTCACCTATCGTCTCCCTTGCAAGAAAATTCTTATAGAAGGCTTTCTTGTCACATTCACTTCCCAGAGAGGGGTGGCTGGTATCCAGCTTAGGTCCTTCGGTGTTATCTCAAGAGAGCCCGAGGCCTTGTCTGGGACCACAATGTTACCACTGGCTATGAGGATTAGCAAAGGCTCATGGCTGTTTTTCAGGCAGTACTGAGAACCCAAATCCTATGCTCTTAGAATCAAAAATACTGTTCTGTCTAAAAATAAAACCAAGAAGAAAAGCACTCTCCACAGGGAGCAAAATTTGAGGCTCACAGAGCTAGTGGAACAGTCAGCTTTATATACCATATATAGTGTATATTACATTATATATTATAATATATGTATATATTATATATGTATATATATGCATATGTATATGATTTATACATACATTTATATGTATTTATATATGTATTACATATAATATATTAATATACATTATATGTCATAATACATATATTTACATATAATGTAAAATTATATAATATATAATGTATATGTGTATATAATATATGTATTATATATTACATATATATGCAATGTTATGTATGTGGAACACTGTATATATTACTCACATATATGATATATATGCAGTATTATGTATATTCATATATATATGCAGTATTATATACATATAGTATTTTATGGTCCATTAACTACCCCCCAAAAAAAATCCTATTAGTCCATATGCTTTTTTTTCATACCAACTCTGTGAGATCACAAAGCTGGTTGTACAGATGAGGAGACATTAAGACCTTAAGAAATGTGTCCAAGGTCACCCAGTAGATTTAGAACCAGAACTTTCATCTCTGGGCCTCCAGCATCAAGTTCACCATGTGATCCCACAGAGGAATGTGCTGGCAGGGGAAGTACAAACAGTGTTCAGATAGGCAGGTACCTGGTGTGGAAACCAGTGGCTCTTTCAACAAAATGATCCCCCTGTTTAAAGCTTTCTTCACATATAGTAGCCATCTGTACTGGCCTCAGAATGGAAGGGCTGGAGATCAGGAGACGGGAAGATTCAGCATGCCAAATGCTCTATTGGCTGGGAGTCGAGAACAGGATGAGTCTTAGGGTTTGCAGAGGAACCTCTGACTCAGTGGAATGCCAGCCTCTGCAACGGGTTCTGGTCTTAACACATAGATTAGAGCCTGACACCATGGAATGTCCCAGACACAGAAAATGTTCTAAATGTTATGTCTGGTTGCTTCAAAATCTTGTGCCTAATGGCAGGGCTGAGATTACTTTCTAACATTTTTTTAAATGTTAATATATCTACATTTACTATTTTTCCAAACTTGATAGGTACCAGTACAAGTATATTAATGAAAGGCCTAAGGTATATATAACATGTATATACTCATGTAGAGTCATATATATACCTACATATATATCTTAATATGTAGCACTTTATAAACATAATAGCATGCATGTATAAGGAATAGTCTTATACTGTCTATTGCATATGTATGTGTACACTATACATATCATATGAAAGACAGAGATTTTGTATTTGTAGTCTTCTATCTGCTGCAGAAAAATTGAAAGAAAAACCTGAAATGTTCAACCAAAGGAGAATGTTTGAATACACTGAAAATGGGATTGTAGCATGCCCATTAAATATGGTGTTTTCAAAGTATACCTAATGAGGAGGAAAGCTGTCTACAAGGCAAGAAAGAGGTTTCAGTGTCCTACACATCCTGTGATCCCAATTCCTGAGAAACTGTAGAATAGATATTTTAGAAAATAGATATTTTAGAAAATGAATAGATATTTTAGAATATAGATATTTTAGAATATGAATAGGTATTTTAGAATATGGGTAGAACTGTAGAATAGAAATAATATATCTATGCGTATAACATATGAATTGGAAGAAGGAAGGCCAAACATCGACAGGTGTATCACAGCAAGTGTTAAAGACGTGAATGACCATTAATTTTGTGTTCCATCCTGGAACTTTTGTACATTTTCCAAGTTTTCCCTAATGAATATGCCTTTGTTTTATGACCAGAAAGGTCGTTCATGCTCTAAGTATAGTACACCACTGGCATCACTCGGGATCTCAAAAGAACTAAAATAGACCTTCAGAGAATCTAGCAAACGTGGAATGAAATTTTTTCTCTTAATCTGGGAAGCAGTCCTTTACCTCGGCCTCCTAAAACACCCCCTTTGTTCCAGGCTCTACTTCCCCCTGGTTAACCAGTTCTCCTCCAGGAAGCCACTGGACAGCTCCCTTGACCTTGTTCATATCCCTGTGGTAATTTACCACTGCTCATGGAGTCGGGGTTGGATCCTTGCAATTCCCTATACTTTGGGTACAAGGATACCTTCCTTCTGGGTACATAAAGCGGGAATAATAGTATCTTCCTTGTAGGGGTTAGATCAAGGGTTGATCACCTGTTCTAATTCATGCAGGTAGAGAAATAGCAGAGCTCAAACCGGGAACCCCACCCCCACCCCGGGCCTGGGACCTGGTGACCGCTCCGGCCAGTGGGTGGACACCAGGAGCTCCCTCAGCAATCGCTTTCAAGGAAAGCAGGTCAAACCGCAAGCTGCTTCCCCCCGCAGACCGCTCCTGGGCCCGGGAGCGTGCAGGCTGTCTGCTTAATTCACTCATGGCTCTGTGCCACGGAATACATAAACAAGTGGGGAAAGCCTCCGAGAGGAATCTGGATGCCCAAATGGAACAATCTGTCTTCTGAAATTATTGTTTGAAATTGTTTATGTCAATCGCCGCGTTTCTGTTCTGTGCTTCTGGGACCTGTTTGTGATGGGGGGGTGGAGAGTATTCCCTGCCGTTGAGCAGGGACCCTTGAGGGACGACTCTGGGGACGGTGTGGGGAGCTGTTCACCTGTCCTCCTGACACAGGTGGGCTTTGGGGAGACTCCATGTGCCCCCAGGATTACCTGGTGCTCACTGGGTGCTGGATGCTCCTCTAGGCATGGAACACATGCTAATTTTCATCCTCACAACAACCAGTTGGGAGGTGTCACCCCTCCCTACTTCCAAACTCACACATGAAGAGATGCAAGCATCTTGAAGGAAATTTAAGTTTCCATTTCATAAGTTTCCATTTCTTAAGTTTCCTGGTCCAAACAGACCAGGTGGGACTTGAACACTTGCACCCCAGGCTTCGGAGCCCATGTGCTCACTCCTCCCCTGTTCTGCGTCTCATCCACACAGCACTGGCCAGGACTGGCTTCAGCCACCTGACTTCTCACCCATCCTCCCAGAGACCGCGCAGACCGTGATTCTGCCTCTTAGTGACATGGTAAAAACCCAAGGCATTAGGTCCAGGGTCCAGTCCTTGTGGTGTCTTGAGCTGTTGTAACACACACAAAAAGCCTTCAGCTCATGGACCTGGCAGTTTGGTGAGTGAGCGAGAATTCCTTTTGAGGCATGAATTAGTCTTCTTCAAATGTTTTGACAAACTGAGTGTGGTGCTTGGGAAAGAATAGCTTCACGGTGTTTGTGTGAACAGACCTCTTTCTAAAACCACTTTACACCCAGCCATGAGGCTTGATCATTGAAACAACAGTATGGCAAGGCCGAGTTTGGCTCTCTGGGTTTGAATAGCCTCTCGGTTTTTACCCTCCAAATGCCCTGTGCTTGAAACCGGTCTGAATTAATGTCTCTCGGTCTCCTTAAAGGAACCTGGAGTCAGAATATCTCGTAGGATTAAGAAAGAACAGTGTGTGCCTGGTCCCAGACTCTTGCATGCATGCCTGCTTGTCTGTGAGGGCCACTGAGGCCAGTCCAATAGCCCCCTCCCCAGGCTCGCCTTGTCCCCCTGCCCCAGACCACAAACCAGGTCATCATTTATACCTTCTCTTCTCTGGATGCTCCCAGCAGTGAATGGGTAGACTATGGGGCCTTTGTCATTCTTGGTCACTGGGGTCACTTGGCCATGCATCAGGACGCAGGGCAGTGTTTGGCCAGGGAATAGTTATTATTGGTACCTGGAGTCAGAAGGCAAGGAGCAGAGTGTGCTCAGGCATCAGAACTACACACAAAAATAAGTCCTGGCTCTGCGCCTTATTTGGGAAACATGGCCAGGACCCGGACAGGAACAGCATAGGCAACCTGCACATCAGGCCATGTTCTCCCAGCTGTCCATCCACAGTGGATCCACAGTCTCCTCTTGACCCAGGCAGGTCGATTGCCTGCACGTACCCCCAAGGAAGAACATGTCAGACCCGCAAGTGACTCACCTGCGCATGTGAAGGGTAGCTTTGTCCCAGAGTTGGGTAATGCCAGGTGGAAGAAAGAATTTTGTGGGTGGGCCACCCACTGGGCAAAAGGAGAGGTTGTATCTACAATGTGTCCCACAGTATCGACTTCCTGCTTTGGTCGCAATCCAGAACTTCCTGGAGTAGTCTTGCTTGGCCAGCAGTGGCCAACAGTGGCCAACAGCCTCCCAATGTCCTTTGCCTGACAGTGGCCCTAAAAACAAAAATGTCAAAGGCATGGGTCATATATGAAGATCAATCTGGCTAAACTCAAGGGTTAAGTTATGGGCGTAGACTGTTGCCCTTTCTGAGGGAAGGACCTTCAGCTGGCTGCTGCTCTCCTGTGTCCAGGGCTTGTGGTCTTTACCTGGCACTGTACAGAGGGGACACTGCAGCATTATAGCCACCCAAGATGCTTTGAGTAACCTGTGTCACCCAGGTTCCTGGGCATGACCTTGGCATATTTTGGCCACCTTCCAAGCTCTGAGTCTACCTTCCAAGCTCTGAGTCCATACACCTAGGAGTCTGGGCTGGTAAAACATGATTTAAAAACAGATCTCAACATTTTCTTTGGTTGGGCTCATAGCATCCCCACCCCTGGATGCTCTTCCCCAACAGTCATCAGTGGGAAACCTCCTTGTTTGCAAACAATAGAGAATCAGATAATAGTATCTTGAACAAGCTTGAGCAAAAAGAAGCACTTACTAGAAAGATACCTGGGTGTCTCATGAAATTCAGCCACAGGGATATGTTTGATACTTGGAGGAAAAAGAGCTAGAATTGGGGACTGGGGCACCTGCAGGCCACTGACCCTGGCTCCTGCCCATACGGCATCTTGCCCTCTCCATCAGCCACCTGCACCATTTTCTCAGTTCACATGGTTGACAACAGCCACCCCCCAAAAGCTCCTGAGTTTGCTCCCTCTCAGTCCGATATCCAGAATTCCCAGGGACAAGTGCAGTGTGACTGGGTCGATACCTGTTCTTTAAACAAAAGCTGTGATCCGGGGGCGAGGCAGCTCAGTGGGAACATCTTAGCTGCATTAAAAGCCACTTCCATAGCAGATTTCAAAAAGGCATTTCTTTGTAAGAATCCCGTGGAAAGCCATTCAGAAGAGCCATTCAAAAGGGAAGGTATCGCGAGGCTTCGGATTGTTCTCTTATTCCTCACACAGCCCGTAACTTGGCTATCCATATCTCCCTCTCTCAGGAGGCACGCCTAGTCTTCAGGAAATGAGAATGACCGCCACAACCCCAACACACACATGAAACAAATTAAGGGTTTTGTGCTTAACAGTTTCATTTATTTGTTTGTTTAAATTTCTCGGGAGAAAGAACCAGAAAAGCCGCCTCTGATTCCCAGACAACATAGAGCTTCCCTTTCATGGCATGCCCATAGTTGTAACATTTGCTTAGCCTCTTTGTCTTTCTCCTCCCCTAGACTGCAAAGTTTATCTAGGCAGAGCTCGTGACAGCTTTATTTCCAGCTGGATCTTTAGTGTCTGAACAGTGCCTGGACATAGTAGTAGGTGATCGATAAATGTTGAACAAATGAAGTGCATGAATGAATGATGTTAAAGTGTTCACCTGACTGCCAAGTTCCCAGATGCAAGTGTGACCCCAAAGGCTCCCGGTGACTCTACCAATCTGGTCCCAATAATCCTAGTAGCACTAATACCCCGATTCCTTCCTTTCTCTCTCTCCATCTTTCCCTAATTTCATTAACAAGACAGAGTAATTCTTCCTTGTGATTCACTTGTTTCTCAAATCTTCCCTCTCTTCCCCATCCCCCCTACATGGAAGTGGAATTTCTTGCCTTACCCATGGGTCTGGAAGGGTCTTCAAACCAGTCCTGTCTCCCCTCTCTGTGTTAGCATGAAATTAGTCATCCCGAAATCTCAATGTTACCGTGTTGCTCCACTGCTCAAAGCATGCCCATATGCCCATACTGCCTCCTTGAACAGGATGGAATCCAAACACTTGATCACAGCATGTAAGGCCCTCAGTGTGTGAATCCCCACCTCCTCTTCCAGTTTCATCTCCTACCAGTCCATGATAGGATGGAGCAAGCCAGTATTCAAGGGGACACTACATAAATTGTGGAGCTCCATGCAAAATAGCACGGCGCCCTTCACTCAAAAATGGTGAGAATGTCAGCTGGCAACAGCGTTGTGTTGAGCCAAGCACGGGGTCCTGCTGAACCTGGGACTCTGGCTGCACAGGTCATATGCTCCCAGAGCAAGCCCCAGTCAAGACACACCATGTTTATCCCATGTTCAAGTTTGTACATGTGTTCTTCCCTTGGTCAAGAATGCCCTGTGTCAACCATCATCCCCACAGGATTCTCCCTTGCAAATGGAAAGGTCCCCTTCTACCCTTGGTAGCCTCCTGTGAAGATTTATTCTCCAGTCACCTGTGGCTAACGCTTTATTTATCTAACTCAAGTAAGTGTGTGTGTCTTGTCTTCCCCCCGCTAGATTATTCCTATTATTACTTTGTATCCTACCCCTCCCCCCCCCCCGCTTCTACAAATGCTTCAGCAAATAGCAAGGAACTGTTAAATACTTTTTGAGAGACCAAATTGGCAGCTAGATGCATGGATGCATGATCACCAGACTGGCCTGGTGATCCTGAAGATTTCTCTAGCTGTTCTTGTTCCCATTTCCGACCACAAGGGTCACGTGGGGACCCTGTGTTTCTGACTTCTTAGAACCCGTACTGCCTTGTGGTCTTTGTCAGCCCTTCCCTGCACTCTGAACACAATGCTAAGAACTATCACAAGGAATATTGTGATCTCATAGGGGAAACTCTAGGGATTAAGTAAAAATCCCAGAGGTTTGACCTTGGAGACATGCAAAGTCCCTGGTCAAAAATGAAGCCAAGGGTCATGAAATGTTAGCACCCCGAGGAGCCTCTGTGATCATCAGCTCATCTTTCTTGCTTTATGAAGGAAGAGAAACTACGGCTTGAGGGTGAAGTGTCTAGACCAAGGTCACATAGTTATATAGTGGGAAGAATAAGACCTGGTCTCCTGAACTCTTGTGTGACTTACAGGGGACATCACATTGATTTATTGCAGCAGACAAAGCTTTGGATGACCTTCTAATCACTACCCACAGGTATCTTGTATGCACAGCAGAAGTCAAATACAGAGGCAGGTTATTTTTGAAATATAATCCATTTTGCTTTTCTGTAAATTTCTGGACTTTGGCATCTGTCCTCCAATATACAAAATATTTAAAGGATTTGAATTTAGATGCAGAGCATATTATATATACAGGATGTGGAAAAGGTATAGAACGATGAGACAAGAAGCAATCGTAGAGTCTGATGGAATGAAGGCTCCTATGTTACCAAGGGGTGCTGGTTGCCAGGCAGGGTCAAAAAAGATTCTAATAGTCACCAGGAGTCCGTTGTAAGAAGGTGCTGCCAAGCCGCGAGGGCCCACCACCACCTGCTGGTGTAAAAGAAAGCTTTGCTCTGGTGCTGTTGCTAAGGGATCTGGGATTGATCCTCGTCTGGAATCGGGAGCCTTCCTGTGCTGCGAGCCTTCACCATCCTGCAGGGAAGGCTCAAAGGACCAAGATGTTTTGGGGGAACAGGGTTCCCTCCGTGCGTTGGCACCATAACCCACCCCTCACTTCTTCCTCCTAAATAGAATCACTCCTATCTATTCCTAAGCAGCATCTCTTAGGTGATTTGAGACTTTTTTAGATAGAAATCACAAAAAAATAACATTTAATTTAGAAAGGACTTAGGGATGAGCCAATCCAATGATTTTTCAAACTCTGCTCCATGGAGCCATGACATTTTGTGAGGTTCTGCTTTTATCATTTGCCCCTGGGCTATTTTTTTCCTTCCATGTAAGATTCCGTTTTAAAAATGTTTCCAGTGTTTTGTTGTTGTTGTTGTTGTTTTTAAGTTTGAGAGGCCCTAGTCCATCCTTTTCTTCAGGGTAAGGAGGCTGGAACCCAAAGGGGTTCCTTTGTGTTATTACTTTGTAGTAGTGTTGGAAGTAATCCTTAGGTTCACTCAGAATTTGGAACATTATTCTCACCTTCCTGCATAGTCAAGGCAGAGCCATTCCTAGAGGGACTAAAGATCGTGGCACATTGGAAGAAACAGAGGATGATGATTCTGTGAATGATGAATATGTGGTTGGTACAGTAAGTACACATCTTTCATTTATCATGCGCCATTTTGGGGGTAATTTTAGAATTATTTCGCCCCTCCAAAGTACTTGACTTACTAACTATAGAGTAAACGTAAGTTATTTTATGACTTTGGTAAAATTTAAGTACAAATTAATTTATGATTCAGAAAAAGAATCTTGTTAGACTACACATTCTGTTCCTTTACAAAATACGACCGTGCTCAGAGGCTTGCAAAGGGGTTAGAGAGTAGAGTGCACAGAGACCACGGGCCAAGTGAGACCATGGGGAATTGGCTTTAAAAAATGAGGGTTTTGTAGGGAGAAATGAACAGTTAAGTGGAGGGCATGTAGGACAGAAACTCAATCAAATATGAATAATATGATGGTCTTAAGGAGGCAGCATATCTATGGCAAGTAATGGGTAAGGATGATGCTCTTAGCAATGATGGCTTCTTGACATGGACCAAATACAAGGTTAACACACAGGTCCCAGGAACTCCTTTGTGATTCTTTGGATGATACAATTTCTTAGGCCCACGGAGTTTTCTAGATGGAAGGTAATATAAACAAGACGTAACAATTGCCAAAGAGTTGAGAAACACCAAGATATACCTAGTGAAGCACTGGAAAGTCTCCTCTACCCAATGGAGTTGAAAGAACAGCCGTTTTGCACATTGCATGAAAGCAAGAGAGATTTCTGGGTTTCAGTGGACCTGCCAGCTTTGCCAGGGCAGGCCAAACTGAAGCATGGATGGGTGGTAACTCTGTTTATTAGAGGAAGATGCATAGCTCCATCGCTCCGGCCCCTAGTTTCCTGCTTCCAAATTATCTAAACAGTTGAGCAAATAGAATCATTTTGAAATTCTTACAGCATATCTTTCATGTGAAAATTGGTTTTGTTTCTTTGCTTTTTATCCTTTACTTTCCTCTTTCTCCCTTCCTTAGAATCACCTCTGTGTTGAGCCTAGCTAGGGAGACATCCCATGAAAAGGCCAAAAGCATAGCTTTATATACCCAGGGTCCTGCCAGCATAGTTGGCCTCTTACTTCCCACTTGGGGCAGAACCTGGTGTGATGATTTAACACCTCTCTCATTTTCTATTAAATACACATGAATTAATAGTCTTCACTGGAATAGATATTTATACACAAATACTCTCAAAGTAAAAAAAAAAAATTAAACCTGTTTTCTACCATCATTTCTTTTTTACTACCTCTTTCTATACCATTCTTCCATTCTTGTTTTCTCTCCTTTTGTCTGCTTCTCTTTGTCCCGAAAAACCTCAGGGCATTCAGAATTGATTCCTATGCCAATTTCATTGGATTAAACTCCTACCTGTTGCATGTTAAACACTTACATGAATACCTAGCAATAAATAAATAAATAAATAAATAAATAAATAAATAAATAAATACCTAGCTCTACTATCTTATTGTGTTAAGTTGCCTCTGCTGCTGATGTGGGTAGAAACTACTTTCCACTTCTTGGTCCCTTAAAAGTTTGCATTCTGAAGTCTTGTTTTGAAAGATCTAAATTAGGATTGTGTAACTGGGGGATTCAAATTATCCCAAATTAGACTCCTATACCCTATGAAGTGGATATTTAATAAGTCAGATAAACCCAGCTTGCCACCAAACAAAACAAAGTATTGAGGTCAGAAAACAACGAGTAGAAACAGATTCAAGGTTATGCAAGTCTATAGTATGACAATCACAGTATCTAAAATCTCTTTGATTAAGAAATTATGTTAGAAAAACTAGTTAACAGTTTGAAAAAAATAACTAGAGACTTTTCTAATACCGTATACTAAAATGTGATGCATTGCAAAGTCAAATGCAAAACTAAAACCATAAAAATGTTAAGAACATTTAAGCAAATATATAATCTGGATATGGAGATCTTTCTAAGTGTATACCAAAGATAGAATTCTTAAGAGTTTTTTAGAAAGATTGCATATAGAAATGTTAAATGCCAAAATCATCACAAACAAGATTGAATGGCAAACGAAAGCCAGGGGAGGTTTACAACATAGACGACTATATTTAATGTGCTTTAGGGGGTATAAATAACTCTCCCAAATCTATAAGAGAAAAAAAGAAAAAGAAAACATGTGCAAAGAATGTTACCAGGCAATTCACATAAGAAAAGATATGAATAGTCAACAAATCTATGAATGCATGTTCGACTAATTAAGAAATGTAATGGGATACCATTATTACTTATCAAATTACCAAAGCTTCTTTCCTCCTAAATAATAGCATCCATTGTTAATAAATGGTGTTGACCAAGGAGAAGAGGCCATAAAGCAACCGGAAGTGCTTATTTGGGATCTTAGGGATTGCAAGGAACCAAACTCAAAAGTGTACTCCGAATTGTAAGCAGAGAGTAAGCTTATAAAGGCAGAAACCACGAGGTTACATAACTTGTTTTGAAGGAATTATGATTGGTGCTGACAGAGTTAAACTATCTCCTGCATGATTGGCTATTCAGCGACCAGATGCTACATTATCTCTGTTCCAGTCTAAAGTAGAAGGATGTGTTCCGGGACATGGTGGAGGTGCGATTGACAAGTCACAATTGACAGGAGTCAAAAGTCCAGGGTGTTCCAAAAATTGAGACAGAAGATGCACACAAGCCACCTTCTTCAATGTCTTCCTCATCCTGTTCTAAAAGACTCTCTTAGCAGTGCTTGCTGCACTTTGGAGTTTTCTTTCACAAGGGGTAGTGAGATGGGGGCCCTCCAATAGTCCTAGTAAGAATCCAAAGTAGTATATCATTTCTGAAGAAAAGAACAACAAATGGACAATAAAAAGGGAGTAAACAGATATTGAAACATGGCGATATACTATATAGCCATTAAAAAATGAGAGTCTATACATACACACCCACATGAAAAGTAACCCTACTATTTCCAGTGAAAAAGCAAGGTACAAAGGCCCATAAAAACATAGTTTTGCACTTTGTATTTGCATAGTTCTATTTCTCAAACCTACTTTTTCCTCAGAATTTCCAGGCAGGTTTGTTAAAATATATTTCCAATAGATCCCAGAACCGGCTGAACTTTAGGAAAGGGACCAAAGAAGTGGTTGTTGTTGTTTTTTCAGTCCCTAGATGACTCTTAAGATCAGGTAAATTGGGGAAATTGGAATCTAATCTGATCTTTTCTTTTGATTTATATTGACCTTGAGATCCAGAAAGCTTCTGAGACCTGTTTGAAGTAATGACTGTGTAGTAGCAGAATGTGGTCTAGAATCACATGTGTTGGATTTCAGATGAATGATCCCTTTCTAGAACACCAAGCTTATTTAGACTCATGTTCTTAAATTAAACTCCCAGCAACCTATTACTTCAGTCAGACAGGTAAGAAAACATCTCCTCAACTCACTCCATTGTTTCTCATTCAGTAACGATATTTCTTTGTTGATGGCAAGTGGAAAGTTTTCTATTTCCACCGTTCCCTAGCAATATGACATTTTCAAACAGTAGCACAAAACTCTTTAAATAGAAAAGATCCATTTCCACTCTATCGTGACTCAGTAACAGCCACAGGATTCTTCTCAAACTTTCCTAAAAATGTCATCTTTGGGCTGGACTCAAGAGGAACATTTCAGCCAAGGAGACACATTTTCCACTCTGTCAGGAATGAACGAGCATGGGGTTGGAACATGAAGTGTTTTGCAATCCTCAGAAAAGCAATACTTCTCACCAAAACCATGGCAACAACTCTGTGTGATGCCGTCAGAGCACGGGCTCATTCAGGAGCCTCATCCTAATCAGAGACTTAACTGGGCCCATCACCTGTGTTGGTTAGAAGAGCCACCCCACTGCCTATTGGCTCCAGAAAGATAATGGTACCCTACATGACTGTTGCTATGGAGACACTGTAGGCAGTGCTGTTGAGCCGAGGGTCCTTATGTTGAGTTACATAGGTGGCAGGTAGTGTGAGATGTATTCCTCATGTTATGAGTGGTTCCTGCTCCTTCATTTGAAATTCATTAAAACATAAGGTAGAACATGGATCCAGTTGGAATTTGTACCCATGAGTCTGAAACCATCAGTTTGAAATGTGCTTCCCTCATTTCATAACTTCATGGCTTTGGAGGAGTTATTTGTGCCCTCTGAGTCTTACGAGCTACAACATGGGATGATAATTTCTAGTCCCACAGGCTTAGAAGGTGGTTCTGATGAGATGATGTCTATAAAAGCTTCTGTGATGAGTTAATAACTCAGTTTCTTCTGTCCTACTCCTGCCACCCCCACCTCACTCAACAAATGGTGGAATCCTTGTCTCTTCGGTAGATTCTGTAGAAGATTCCTTCAGATTCCTCCTTCCCGATTTGCACTGCCTCTCACTGCAGGGCCTGGAGCCTTGGCCTGGCCAGTGTTTAAGGCAGCATGACTTTTTAAAGTTCTACATTATTATTCCCACTGCAAATGATTCCCTTTTCTCATCCAGAGTCTGTAACGAGAACCAAACAGGTGGGCTTCCTCCTGAAGCTGCCCTTATCAATTTAACACAGAAAGACATTTGACAGCCTTGTCTAGTTTAGGAAGTAGTTAACTCATTACCTCCATCCCGACAATGCTGTGCAATTGGTTATTATGATATTTATTTATTTATTTATTTATTTATTTATTTATTTATTTATGATAGTCACAGAGAGAGAGAGAGAGAGAGAGAGAGAGAGGCAGAGACATAGACAGAGGGAGAAGCAGGCTCCATGCACCGGGAGCCCGATGTGGGATTCGATCCCGGGTCTCCAGGATTGTGCCCTGGGCCAAAGGCAGGCGCCAAACCGCTGCGCCACCCAGGGATCCCCGGTTATTATGATTTATTAGTCATAGGACTATTGCTGTGTATACAGGTGAGAAGGCTAGGACTCATGGACACAGTGTCTTATCTAAGGTCACACAGCATGGTGGAGTCAAAGTTGAGTCTTCTATTTTCCATTCCCAACCCCCTCACTCCATCATGCTGCCTCCCTCTGCATCCAGAAGGGCCTGCCCTCCTGCGCTAGGCATGTGGCAGAGGTGGCTGCCTGGGTGATAAGAAAAATGTCATAATGTCCATCCATTCTGGTATCTCCTGCCTCTTCAACCTGAAACTCTCAAGAGACCCTCGCAGTTGTATCTAGTCCTTTGTCTCTTGGGTGGCACTGCTTCCTCTCCTGGGCCCAGGCAAGTGACGTGGTCTGGTTGCAGCTTCATGGTGTGTAAAGATATTCTAGCTCCCATTCTTGAATCGAGTATCCAGTCCCAGCTGCATAAAGGCAACTATTCCCAGTCCTGACCTATACTTCATCCAGAAGTTTCTATGTATTCCTTAATCGTCATTAAACAGGGGGCTGTTTCTCTGACTGGATGGTGTTCACACTTTATAAAATAATAAAGGAACATATTCTTTTTGGAGGGAGGTAGTCTTTGGTGGGAGGATGTGGTGGGTGGGGGGAGTGGAACTTGCTGCCCTGGTCCTGAAGTTTATTTAGGGGGAAAAGACAGGTTAGGATGGTCACAAAATACTTGTTTCAAAAGGACAATAGAAGATTCTTTGTATTAGATGAAAGTCTATGGAAAGTCTACAATAACTTAAATAGTGTGGTACTGTGGACAAGAATAGCCAGACAGATGAGGAAATCAGACTTGAGAGCTCAGGACCTCTGAGGAAAGAAGCAATTTGAGTGCAAACAAATGACTCCCAATTCTGACAAGGGCCAAAAGAATGCAAAAAATAAAATAAAACAAATGCTTTGGTTGTGAAAGCTACGGAAGATTGACACCCAAATGCCAGAACCGTAAGAGAACATACTGAGGTGACAGAGACTAAGAACATCCCTTCCTTCACCCGTCAAAGATGACCATGTGGCCTCAAAGGAGGTGAAGAGAGAGCACTTTATGAATACCTGTAACTTGTAGGTGGTTCAAAGTAGGCGTTGGGGGTGGGGGGAGGCTTGGGCCAAAAAGCAACCCTCTGCTTAGAGTATTTTTAGCTACGGTGGATCAATGGATGTTTGCCAAGAGCTCTGGGGACACGAAAGGCCCCAGCCAGCTGAAAGCAGGGGGAGGAAGGGAGGGACTGCCCAGGGAAGCACGCAGAGGCAGTTCAGGAAAGAGGCCAGTGCTGGCCAAGGGCAGCTGTGCCCACAGGGAAAGCCTGCTTCACCAAATCGCAAGGTTTCTGCCCAACCCATCAGGACTCCCCCACATGCAGCAGGAAAACAGCCACAAAAATAGAGGTGGTCACTCAGCTCCCACCTCCAGCATCAGAAATCTGCCAGACCCGGACAAAAAGCCACCCAGGGATGAGTTGCAGTCCCAGGATCCTCCTGGCCTTGGCCCTCTGGCTTTCAATTTGACACATTCTGTACCCAAACAGTTGCACCTCTAGGAGTATATCCTAAAACCATATTGAGGGTGTGGCCCTAAATCAACCACAAAGAGTGCCCACTGTAGTAAAAATACTAGAAACAAAGTAAAGAATTAACAGTAGGCATTCAGTTCAATGACCTACAGAATAACCAAAAAATTAAATATGCAGCTGCCAAAATGTCTTTTGAAGGATATGAAATGATCTGGAAATATATCTGTGATGTGTTACTAATAAAAATCAGCTAAGGAAGGAAAAATTTATAATGTGACCCCACATAAATATCTAGGAAAAAGGGACTTCAAGGACAGGAATCAGACATGAATAATAGTTAGCTCTAGTTCAGGAATAAGATTTTTTTTTTTCTGGAAGCTTCTCTCTATTTAGCAATGTGTCTACATTGAGTACATACCAATTATGCTTTCCAGTCTTTTAGCCCTTTGTCTTATGTTCTAAGAGAACCATTCAGTTCATCTCCTTGCTTAGCAATTCATGTTTAAATACATTCGTTCCAATATTCATTCCAATACTCAGCCACTCATTGAGTTTATCTTAATCGTTACTCAATGTTTGCTTTATTTCCATAATTTAATTTTTACTTATAAAACGCTCATAAAATTTACCATCTCAAACATTTTTAAGTGTGCAGTTCAGTGGCGTTAGGCACATTAACATCATCACACAACCATCACCACCATCTGTCTCCAGAACTCTTTTTACCTTGCAACACTAAAACTCCATACCTATTAAACAGTAATTTCCAATGTCTTCCTCCCCCAACCCATCACCTGGAAATCACCATTCTGTTTTCTGCCTTTGTGGATTTGACAACCCTGAGGAACCTCATACCTCATATTTGTCCTTGGGTGACTGGCTTATTTCATTCTGAGTAATGTCCCAAAGTTTCATCCATGCTGTAGCATGTGCCAGAAGTTCCTCCCTGTTGAAGGCTAAGACTCTAGTGTATACAACATGTTGCTTGTCCATTCATTTGTTGATGGACCCTTGGGTTACTTCCATCTTTTGGTTATAATGAATCATGCTGTTATGAACATGAGGGTACAAGTATCTCTTCAGGTTTCTGCTTTTACTTCTTTTGGATATGTACTCAGAAGCAGGATTGCTGGATCATATGGTCATTCTAGCTTTGAGTTTTTGAGGAGCCGCCATATTGTTTTCCATATGGTTGCATCATTTTACATTCCTACCAGCAGCAGACAAGGGTTCCAGGTTCTCTACAGCCTTGTCAACTATTGTTCTTTTCTTTTCTTTTCTTTTCTTTTCTTTTTTCTTTTCTTTTCTTCTTCTTTCTTTCTTCCTTTCTTCTTATTGTAGCTATCCTAATGGGTGTGAGGAGATGATTATTCTATTTTTCTGCCTCTTCCCCAGTTTATTATTAACTAATGAACATTCTCTTGTCTATCTCTGAGAAAAGTATGTTTTCATTTGTTCACACTGTCACCTTGAGTATATGTTCTTTTTTTGTATGTTTAGGGTCTTCCCTTTGTGGTACCAACATTCCTTCCAGGGTAAGTGATTCTAATTGCACCCTCATACTGTGTCTTTTTGGAAACCTGTTAGACTACCTGATGCACAGGTGAGCACAGCCTGGGGGAAAAAGATACATTGCTGACACGTGTGCTTTGATTTGATTTCAGGGACTAGGAGAGAGGCACAGAATGCTCAGTAGCTAGTTTCAGGCAACAAAGGGTTATTGAACCTCTTGGGTATTGCCAACAATCTGGAGTCCACTCCTGTGCCTCCCAGATACCATATTTGCTGCTCATTCCTAGACACTGAGAGCCCCTTCCCATTACCAATGCCTGGTCCAATGTGGAGAGGGATTCAGGACATGGTGGAGACTGATCTTTTCCTTGGGGACCCTATCTAACAGCCCTGTTAGAGGGAGCTTTACACTCACTTGTGCTTCTGGGCAAGGTGGACACTTGGCAAGGCTTTCTATTCCTCACTTGCCTATGTCTTATGATGTACTTTTCCAATCTAATGCCATATTCTGTTTATCTCCCAAAGATCACTTGCAGTTTCGATCCACTGAAGAATCCCCTTTGTCTTTTCAGGGCAAGTATAGATTTTTACAGCTCTCATTTCTGTTATTTATAGGACTCAGGAACCATTTCCTACTTTTGCTGCTCAAAAAGAGGGAAGGACCAAAAGTATAAGTTAGTATAAATTAGCTCGCAGTTCACATCAGCACGTTAGTAAATGACAGAGGTGACATTACCAATCAGTAGACAAAGGGAAATTTTTAAATAAATGGCAGGTATATATAGTTCACAAAGTCTTTGGAATAAATTAAAATTATGGCCTAGCCTCAAACCATACACCAGATTCCACTGGTGGGTATATCATAATCCAAGGCAAGGTGTGTAAACATTTGGTAGATGTTGGACTCAGGTAGAAACAAACTAAACTGGAGGAGAGAGTTTGTGTGGGAATTGTGCTTGTGGAGAAGACCTCAAACCCCAGAATCAGGAGCCACTCGAGGATACTACACAAAGGAATCATCCGAAAATAGAGTTTCAGGGAAATTAGTTTGGTTACACGTGTAAGGTGCACTATAAGGAGAGGGCCTCCTGGAATAGATGTGAGATGATCTAGTCTAGGTCAGAATTGAGGGCACTTAACTTCTGGAGGTCCCAGAGACTTCTTAAAATCTGACAGAAGTCACAGGCCAATCCACAAAAATATGCATGTGCATGTACATTGTATACAGGTTCAGGGAATGAAAAAAAGCTCCTGAAGACCAGCTTCTTCTTTCTTTGGGGAAAGAAATTATTCCAGAAAAGGCAAAATAAAATAGGAAAAAAACCAAAAAGGAATAAAAAAACTATGTGTTCAGGAAAAATTGTGTTGATCTCACCAGCCGGGAAGTAAACACTGAGAATGGTAACTGCCCATCCTATTCAGCAGTTAGGCTGGTAACAAGCATGTCTCTCACAGAGCCAACGATCAGATACTTATTGAAAGGTTGAAGGAATATAACGAATCATGCTTTTGATCTTTTGAACATGAAAATCTGCAAATGCTTAGCTAAAAAGTGATGAGTATGGAATGACTGATGTCAAATAGTGCAATAATTTCTCCACATTACACACCCAACACTAATTATGCCCTTTACCAGCTCCTTTTAATGTTATACTTTCTTGATTTGTCAGATAATTTTTATTCCTATTTTCATTTTATCTTTCCTCTGATCGCATACCTGTCTTTTTTAGGAATTCTGATTAAAAGTTTTCGTGGCCACTTATTTGGAGACAATATCCCAAATCAGCTCTGACCCCTAAGCCTTTCTCCAGCCCTATTTCTCAAATTGCATATCAGAAACATTATAATTTACTGGGACTCCTAAAATTCAGATTGTTTAAAATTAAACTAATCCTTTTTTCCTGAGACTTCTTTGTCAACCTCATTATAACTTGACTCTAGTGCATGCTCTCAAAACCCTGGATTTCAAATTTCTGGATTAGTGGGATTTAAATTTTGGAGGCTTTGGACCTCTTTGGGAATCTGGCAAGTGCTATGGACCTTCTTTCTCTCCAATAATACCCTTTGGCTTGAAATCTCTTTTATCTTATATTGGATAACTAGTCTAGCTTACTTATGCTTCTTGTTTATAGGTATATTTCCCCCCATCTATTTACTTGCAACCAATCTGAATTGTTATATACAAAGTGTGTTTCTTGTAGACAGCACACTATTGCATATTGAATTTTTATTCATTCTGCTCACCTTTGCCTTTCAATTTGAGGGTTTAGACCATTGAAATTTAGTGTAATTATTAATGTTTTTGGATCTCTGCCATTTTCATATTTATCTTCTGTTCATCCACTGTTTTTTGTTTCTATATTCCCTACTTTTTGCATTCTTTTGGATTGTTTGAATATTTTTTTAGCATTTCATTTAATTTATTGGGTTTTTCTTAAGCTATTCTTTGTATTTTTTTTTTAAGTAGTCTCCATGTCCAACACAGGGCTTGAACTCATGACCCTGAGATCAAGAGTCAGGTGCTTAACTGACTGAGCCACCCAGGCTCACCTCCTCTTTGTATTTGCATTAGTTGTTCTTCCTTAATCTTTTGCAGGCTACCTATGGTTAATATTATACCATATACCATAATATGTAAAATGTAGAAATCTTGCAGTCAAAAAGGACCTTCTATGTTATTGTTGTAATCTGTAGTATGTCTACATGCCTTAGGAACATCACGAGACAATATTATAACTTTTCTTTAAACAGTTACATACATTCTGTTAAAACTTAAGAAGAAAAAGAAAAAATTTAATATTTACCAAAAGAGTTATTATTTCTGATACTCTTTAGTTATTCCTCAATATCCAGATTTCTTTCTGCTTTAATTTCAATTCAGCCTGAAGATTTCCTTAAGCATTTCTTGTAGTAAAATTTGCTGGCAACAAATTATCTTACTTTCCCTTTTCACATCTTTATCTTCGTTTCTAGAGGACATTTCCTATTCGGTGTTGACATTTGTTTCGTGTTTTGTGTTTTGCATTTTGTTTTTGTTTTACCATCTGGCTTCCATGCTTTCTGGATAAGAATCAGTGTTTCCCTTTATATAATGTGTTGTTTTTCCCTGGATACTTTTAGGATTTACTCTTTGTCTTTGGTGCAGCCATTCGATTATGATGTACCTAAGTGTGGTTGTCTGTGAATATGTCTGGTTTGGGTTTTATTGACCTTTTGGAATCTGTGAATTCATGTCTTTGATGGAATTTGGGGAGTTTGGGGCTATTGTTTTTCTCTCTGCCCTCTTTCTGGGACTCTAATTAGCTGATTTTAGAGTTTTTGATATTGTGGTACAGGTCCATGAGGCTATTCGTGTGTCCATTTTTTCCCATTAATTTCCTCTCTATTTTGATCTATCTTCAAGTTTACTGATTCATTCCCTCTGATATTTATTCTATTTTTTAAAAGCAAGCTCCATGCCCAGTGTGGAGCCCAACATGGTGCTCAGACTCACAACTGTGAGATCAAGACCTGAACTAACATCAAGAGTCAGACCCTCAACGAACTGAGCTACCCAAGTGCCCTTGATGTTTATTCTTTTATTCAGCTCATTCATGGATTATTACAGATACTCTAACATTAAGTTTTGATTTTTTATGGTTTCTTCTTATGTGTCTATTTTGCTGCTGAGATTTCCTATCACTTATTTCAAGCCTGTTTTCTTTTACTTCATTGAACATAGTTGAAAATAACTACTTTAGGGGCACCTGGATAGCTGAGACTCTTGATTTCAGCTCAAGTCATGATTTCCGGGTTGTGAGATCAAGCCCCAAGTCAGGCTCCGTGCCTAGCATAATAGGATTCTCCCTCTCCCTCTGCCCATCCCTTCTCTCTCTCTCAATCTTGAAGAAGAAGAAAAAGATGAAGAAGAAGAAGAAGAAGAAGAAGAAGAAGAAGAAGAAGAAGAAGAAGAAAGAAGAAAAGAAGAAGAAGAAGAAGAAGAAGAAGAAGAAGAAGAAGAAGAAAGAAGAAGAAGAAGGAGGAGGAGGAGGAGGAGGAGGACTACTTTAAGGCTTTAGTGTGATAATTCCAACATCTAGATCATCTCAAGGCTAGCATCAGTTAATTGTCTTTTCTGTTTAAAATGGATCATATTTTCCTGGTTCTTCCTGGTTCTTTGTGTGTAGAGTAATTTTGGATTGTGTCCTGGACATTCTGCCTTGTGTTACATAAATTTTTAGTTCTTTTGTAATCCTCTGGAGAATGCTGGTTTTGTTTTGCTTTGTTTTGTTTCATTTTGTTTCAGCACACAATTAACCCAGGTAGATTCAAACAGTAGGTCCTTTTTTGCCTATGTGCACAGAGGTTCACATTTCAGTTTAATTTTAAACCTTTGCCCTGCTGCTTTGAGTCTGCCCCATGGAAACATCATTAAGGGATCAACCTGAAACTTGCAAGGGTTCTACACATAGTTAGGGGATCCCTTCCCTCTCTAATTCTCTCCCCTTTGTGATGTCCTCCTCATTAGTGTATGGTCATCAGCCATGGTTGTCCAGGTACCTTTCTCTGATTCCTCTGGCCAGAAAGATGAGCACATTTTCTATTAGAGACTTAGTTGCCTGTGACCTGCCACTTCATGACTGCAGGTCACCCTCAGTTTTCCCCCAAATGGGAAACTCACCCCATACAAGTTACTTCTCCAAGCTTCAACTCCTCTCTGCAATCTACCTGACTTTGTTTCCTGTTCAGAATCCTTGGGTTGTTATTTCTCATATTTTGTTCAGAGTTTACAGATTTTATTTAGTGGGAGTTTTTTTCTGAAGGAGGTCTTAAAAAACAAACTCTCATATCATTTTCTCTTTTTTGGTCTTTATTGTCTAATCCTACCTTAGAGTGAAATGAGGCTATGGCGAAGCACAGTCTAGCAACCAAAAGTCATTAAAAGCAATTCAGCAGCATTGATCTCTCTCAAAGAAGATGGATGGGGATCCATTTCAAAACCATAGCAGAACTTTAAAAAATTATCTTTCCCTGTTACTCTTTCAGTATCGTGACTGCATTTGCTCTGATGCTTTACTCCAAGATACTAAATAAACTTGAAAGTCAGCCCACATACCTTCCTATTTTTGCCCTTCTTCTCTCCATTCTAATTTTCTCTTCCTAAAAACAGTTCTCTTGTTCTCTCTTTTCATTATAAGTTGATTAGACCAATCCCTCTTTTTGCAAACTTCTGCTCTTTCTATCCTTATTCTGAGCAATTTAAATGCCAGGGCCAAGAGGGTAAACTTAGAATCTTACTAAGCGGGTCTCCTGGGTGGCTCAGTCAGTTAAGCATCCAACTCTTGATTTTGGCCCAGGTTATGGTCTCAGGGTTGTGAGATAGAGCCCCACGTAAGGCTCCATGCTCTGTGGGGTATCTGCCTGAGATTCTTTCCTTCTCCCCCTGCCCCTCCCCTAGTTCACATGGGTGCATGTGTGCTCTCTCTCTCTCTCTCAAATAAATAAGTAAATCTTTAGAAGGAGAAGGAGAAGAAGAATCTCCCTGAGAAAATGGAATATCCATAAGGGAGAGGCTAAATGCCCAAAGATAGAATTTTTAGGGGGAAAGTAGAGAGGGAGTAGGAGAAAATCACAAATGCTACACTCATAATTTTAAATATAGTTTTTAGAACTATTTATATGTATATATGTATATGATACATATAATATATTTGTGCTATGGATAGCAACAAAGTTTTATAAAGTTCAAACTTTTCTAAGCAAAGCATGACTGGAGTAGTCCATCTTTGAAATTCCAAAGGAATCCCAAATGCTCAGAATGCTCCTGCTTATTGATGAATTATTTTGTGCCACTCTGCTAAGCAACTTGCATATATTGTTTATCAAACTTCATAGCAACACCTCAAGGTAGGCATTGTTCCCATTTACAGGTGAGGGAATCAGGAATCAGAAAGGTTAAGGTTAAGCAACTCCCATCTTTTGAAGAGGCTAGAGATAAGATTTTAACCCACCCACTCCAAAGTCTATTTATTGCTTTCTTCATTTGCCCTTTTGAAAATGCAGGCAAATTCCCAGCAGAATCGGCTGGTGTTTATCTCCAAAGTGGATGATAGTGAGACAGGGAGCATAGTGCTGTGAGGACAACATTCACTCTAAAAGAGGAGAGGAGTGTTACAGTTACAACTTGTCACAGATTTCCTAAAAATCCCTGCAACCCCCTCAGGGTCTCTTTTCTTTCTCCACATCTGCAACAGAAATACAAATGTACCTCACACAAATGTTCAAGACTGTTCTAAAAATAAAATGAGGAGCTTCTGGGTGACTCCATCCTTTAAGTGTCCAACTCTTGATTTGGGTTCAGGTCATGATCTCGTGGGTCTTGAGATCAAGCCCCATGTCGGGCTCCACGTTGAGTGTGGAGCCTACCTGAGATTTTTTTCTCCTTCTCATTCTGCCCCTCCTCCCCTTGCACAAGCACTCAGTCTCTCTGAATAAATAAATAAGATCTTTTTAAAAATAAGATTAAAATGAGAAGAGCTGGGTGAAAATTCTGATGTAAATGTAAATGACTATAATCACATGCAGCCCAACTTACAAACTAACACTTTCTTTTCGAAGTTTTGCAGTTACGACTTCAACAGAGAAGGACCCAAGAACAGCTGGCTAACCAAGGCATAACACCACGTGAGTAGCCGTATCTCTTGTTCGGGACCATGTGATGTGGGAGATGAAAAGTACCTCAGGGGTCATTGAGCCTAAGCCTGGGGATGGGTCTCCCAAGAGCCTCATAGACTCCATGTCGACAGAAACTCCACATATGAATGCTTTGCCCCAGATGCTACTCAGCTGCAGGGGCTTCCCTTTAATGATAGAGGTGGTAGCTAAAATTCCAATTGGTGGGTTTGTTTTTAGAGTAAACGTAATTCACTGTGGGCACCCCTCACCCTTCTGTTACTTTTAGGATGTTGTCACTGTTCTTTCCAGAAGCATCAATCACGTATGCATCCTCTTACCACCTCGGTTTCAATTCTGTTTGGGGTACTTGAGTCCACAATTAATTTAATGTTGCCAAGTGCTTCCTTCCTGGAACAGAGAAGCAATGGCTTTCTAGTATAAATGGTATAATGTTGAGTTACTGGCCATAATTTGGGTCAAAGAAGAAGGATTGTATCTTTTAGTAGAGAGATTTCAAATTTCCTACCAAGTTAGTAATTAAAGCTAACTCTTGATTGCCTATAGAAACACACAGAAGGGGTGCCCCGAATGAATGAAGTCACAGTTCAAGCTCCTTTAGGTCATATTTTTAAATTTTCTTCCCCAATAAAATGTAAAAGTCAAAATCCATGATTCTTGCAGAAATCCAGATCTGTCCTATTACTTTGGAGTTTAGCATGCACTAAGCAGTTTGGCCTGGATATAATGTCCTGCGGTTAGTAATATTAGAGCCCCATGACCCAAGGTCTAAAATTTTAAGTATATAGTCCATGCTCCAGAGCCAGAACAGGACTGAGAATGTTTCAAAGCCTTTTCCATTATAATTCAAAAATAGCTCTTTGTTAATGGCTAAGCCCTCCATACAGTAAACAGCAGGTGACCTTATAGTAGAGCAACATTTTTAGAGGTTTGCTAATAAGCACAAAAGAAACAGCTCACCCCATAATTTACAAGCTGCTTGCACAATTTGTACAGAGGTGATGAGAAACCATAGGATCACATCTGAATGGCCTGTTTCATCTCAGCCCACTAGTGGAGGTGCTAAAAACACAGGTGAGAAGAAAGGTCTACAGACTTCTGGTCAGATAGGTACATTTTCACTCACAGCTGACCAGACCAGCCTTTTTCAGAATCCTGTTACACATGTGTAGAAGCTGACCTGGTTAAGCATCATCTAGAAGAATTATTCACTAAGTGGAAGTGTGTAGTTCCACCAGGATCCTTCCTGTGGGCCACAATCTGTGCCCATGCCCTCAAATATATGAGGAGCACATCTAGTTGGGTAGTATTAAAATAATCTATTGCCCCACTGATGTTTCTTTTCTTTGATTCTGGAAGGGCACATGGAGTAGAGACCCAGGCCGTCTCAATTCACTCAAGCTGTTCACAGCTGATCTAAAACTCGACTTGTGTGCTTAAGTACGCTAAACTGGGGTCTTGCAGCCAGCATTTGGTTGAAAATAAACTTTTTTTCCCTTTCTTTTCTGAGGCTTATGAGGTTAAATCTCTGAGAATCCATAAGAACACCTAGGGAAGATAGGAATGAACCCTATAAAACACTTGAAAATAACGCCTCTATGTACGTTTTGTCAATTCAATGTCCATTTGTAGAGTGGGGTCCAGTGGGGCTACGACATTTTGTTCTCCAGGATTTCCAGAATCAAATAGCATACCTATTAACGAAGTCCTGCTTGACAGAAATTTTGCATCCTTAGTCCGTCGAACATTAATTACCGGGGGGGAAAAAAAAGTCCTATGAGAGCGAAATGATTTTTTTTTCCTTTCTAATTCAGCAAAATGATAAAGATTAATTAAGTGTCATCCATTTTCCCTAGTCTTCAGCCAGCACCTCTTAGCTAGGCTTCCAGAGGGTATAGATTCTGCTGTGGAAAAATGTCAAAGCCACAGCAGGTGCACACAGCAAGCCCAGCCTGGACAGACCTCGACTACTTAGTTCTTCTCAGAAAGTTAGATCCAGGACAAATCTTTCACCTGCTGAGAGATTGGGGGGGGGGGGGGGAAGAGAGGTGAAGATGATGAGCCTCATCAGCCCAACTAGAGATTAAACATGCCATCTCAATGCAGTGCCGAGCAGCATGTGTTTGCTTGGGTACCGCTAGGGATGTGTGTAAAGGCAACCCATCAGGAGAAGGAAATGAGAACAGGCAGTCTCAGGGGTCCTATCGATTCAGTCAAATTCCAAATTTTGTTATGAGCCAGACTGTATGCAGGATGTGTGCTCGGCCCTGTAGGGACAATGAGCAGGAATGTTCCTTGAGCAGATTCAGGATTTTAGAGGAAGAGGTGGTAGGAAACCCACAGTAGTAAAATTCAAGGTGGAATTTGTTACATAATTATTAATACAATCTCACTTTACCCATAAAGTTTGAAATAACTGCAATCCTCCCCCCACCCCACCAGGTTTTAAAGCCTGTCATAAAATGGCTATTTTGAAAGCTAATCGCCAAGCGAACTATTAATTGTCCCGATATTACTGCATAGCATCACTATTCCTAACAGGTCCACAAAAACACCTGCTATCCTTTGGCAGAATTCCTCGTGGGTTTTACATCAGATTAAACCTCAAAGGCATTGCCACCCCTCTTGTGGCAGAGCTAGAACCTATGTTGGGATTGGTCCCTGTGTAGAGTTCTTCCCTCAAAATTTCCAAAGGAATCGCTTGGACTTTGAAAGCACTTCCTTGAGTTCCTCTCAAGCCTTTTGTGGCCAAAAAATTCAGTTGGAATTTAGGGAAGTCAAAAATATACGTATGTGGAAATGCCAAGGAGAACCCAATGGCTTTAACAAGATGGTGTCAGGTTTTCCACCATCATCTATACCTCACCATGACCAAGAGTGAAGAAAAAGTTCCACTGCATTAGCCATGCAGATCTTACTTCACTTGCACATCAAATTGATCATTGAAGTTTCTCTCCCTACTGACTCCAATGAACCGAGCCATGTGTAATTTCAGTTGACTGATGAAACTAGTCCAAGTGGATTGAATTTAACTCCTTCCTTCTTCTTGGGCATGTATCCTGCAGGTTTTGAAGTTCCTGATGAGTAACAAAAAGGCCACAGCAACCAGGCACAAATTCTCTTTCATAATCCCCCTCAATCACTTCTCTTAAGAATTTACTCATTTCTCACTTTTGTCCATTATGGATCTGGGGTTCTCCCCCACCAGGTGCTTTGAATGAATGTAAAGTCATTGTTCCTTGAATTTAGTCAAGAAGGGCAGAGTGCTGAGGCCAGCAGGGAACCCCTAGAACAACTTTCAATAGTGGGGAGAGGTTCTCAGACCAGGAGCTTGGGGCCTAACCAGATTCTAAGATTGCTTTCACATTTATAATACCGTTGTAGAATTTGTAGAATTCACATTGTCAAAATAGCCATGAAATCTCAGTGAAATACCCTCTCGAAATTAGCTCAGAAATATTACTTTAAGAATGTATTACTTGGACTTGTCTCCAAAAATCCCACCTCTGAATCTCTAAATGAAGATTTCAAGTTGCCTCCTTTGCCACCACCAGCCAGTATTCAAAGGGAGCATATCACTGCCCCTCCCTATTGGGGTCAAGGCCACAAAAGACATCTCCATTCTCTGTTTTCTCATGGCTTGAGGACAGAGCCAGCCTCCCCTGTTGACCTGTGGGGCTTGGATCTGTTCACCATTTCTCATGCGGATTTTCTCCACTACAATTCTTTTCCTCGGGCATCATTCTCCTGGGTGGAAACTAAAACACCACCACTTTATTGCAACCACTTGGAAAGGATGATCAGCTCTATGGAGCAGGTGCAACGAATGATCACAGCAATTCAGTAGTGTTTTGACCAACTGCTGTGAGGAGGACCCTGGGGAACACAGAGTGGTCAGGCATGGGTTCTGTTTCATCTGAAACAGATGGTCTGGAAGGGGCCCCAGATCACCCCTGCTCTGTTGTTCCAAATAGTGACGTTGGAACCCAGGGGAGAGAGGAGGGAACAGGTAGCTTATTGTCCTCAAATACGGAGAACAAGACAACTGCAGTAGACTGGAGCCCCAGAGAGCCTGCGGCGTCTCCACAGAAACTTCCAGAAAGCTGCCTCTGGCCAGAACGTAGTGCCGGGCAGCTTGGGTCCTTGATCTGATCAGAGTAAATGAATTGAAAAATACGATGAGCTGTCTATGAACGGTGCCACCTTATTTGTTTTGCAGACTAATCCCAGCCACAGCAAAGCCTTGGTAAATCCCCGAATTCTCTGTGGTCCCTCTCCTGAATAGCAGCAAGAATGACTGGGCACACTCCTGTTCCCACACCACATGCAGCTTCATGATAGTTTTGAGAAGTCGACTCTGCAAAGTCTTTCCTCCTCTTCTCCATGCACCCATCTGACTTGGCTTCTCCCTCCAGCACCCTAGCACACACACTGTTGGCTGTTTGAGCAGCACACGGCACGAGGGTTTTAATCTGTCTGCCTCCTCCCTTTCTTTTCTTTTCTTAAAAAAGATTTTATTATTAGAGAGAGAGCATAGAGGGAAAGGGAGAGGGCTCCCCGCTGAGCAGGGAGCCTGATGTGGGGCTCGATCCCAGGACCCTGAGATCACTCAAACCAAAGGCAGAGGCTTACCCAACTGAGCCACCCAGGCACCCCCTTCCTTTCTAACATATCAAGTTCCAGGACAGGCAAAGGCACTCTGAATTTCCATGCCGAGCCAATATGGGGGTCTAGAATCCTAAATGTTGTCTTCTCCCTCCTTCTACCTTCTGGTTCCTTCTTCCTTAGAAACTAGTAAGCCAGTGATGACATGCATGCTTTGAACTCTTCTTCCGAGAACTGCCAACGTATCACGTATGTTGCATTAAACTCTCCCAAGTATGCAGCCAGGTCTTAAGTATAACAAAGCTACCTTTTTGGATACCTGGGATTCTTCTTTGGGTGCCAAATAAACAGTTCATTGCCAACCTAAGAAGGAATGTGATTTCCAAAGCGTTCACAGTTACACAGAGCATGTACCTCACCTGCTCAGAAGAGAGCCATTCACAATCTGGTTGGTCTTTAAAAGTGAGGTGAACAGATAGACCAGCATTTTATAGGTGGGAGACTCACATGTGTTTGAGGAGACAAAGAGCCAAGACGGGTGGTTCCCAAATTTTCAGTCACCCAAGATTTCTTTTTAAAGATTTAAAAATATATATATATATATATTTAATTTATGAGTGACACAGAGAGGCAGAGACACAGGCAGAGGGAGAAGCAGGTTACCTGCAGGGATCTCGATGCAGGACTCGATCCCAGGACCAAAGTCAGACACTCAACCATTGAGCCGCCCAGGCGCCTGAAGACGATTTTAATTATACTCCACACTATGTTTGAAATTGTTTTGTCCTCCCCCCACCCACCCAAAGAAGCCCACATTGATGAATTAAGGATCCATATATCTGTTTTTGATTAATTAATTGGCATTGAAAACTGACCAGCCTGTGCTTTTTGGTGAGAACAGCCATCCCCAAGCACTCCGTTAGGATCCTAGGCAGCAACAATGAAAAGTGACCATTCCCTTAGGCTAATCAGCCTTTCTCCAGGCACACATTCCCTTTTTCATTAGTTCTTTGAAATGCTGAAAATCCTAGAAATTCACTTCTCTTATTTGGAACTCCTGGGTTCCTGAGGACCCTAGAGTGGGACCTAGTGGCCTAGTGAACTCCAGAGCAGCGAGTCGCAAACTGGGGCATCAGGATCAGCAAGGACGGCTGTGTTTCCACCACAGATCCCCAGGGCCCACCCCCCAAGGGTCCCGTGGTAGAGCCTGTGAATTGGCATTTCTGACAAGCTAGCATCCCGAAGATGCCAGTCCAGGAGGTTGAGAACCACTGTCCTGGTTGCCGCCCTGGGACACCAGCCCTATGATTCTGCATCACCCTCCTTATCTGTGATGTCGAGGGAACTGGGTTCTGTCCAACAAGCCTTGGAGGGAGCGACCCCGTGAGAGCTGCTGCCAACAACAGGCTCCCTCCACCCTGCACTGAGGAGTCAGCCTGTCCCCTTCACTGATGTCTCAGTGGCCCTAGGGCCTATATTCTTTTTTTCCCTGGGCTCCCATTGGAGACATGAGGTTAGAGTCCAGAGCTGGAGACCGCAGGAGGCCTGTTCTTTCCTGGGGCTCTTTCCTGAGCTTTAGTAAGCAAATGTTTATACACACAGCTGACCCAAATTAGCTGGAGCTGCGGGACCGAAATAGGAATAGGCCGTAGCTAAACTGAGGTGAAAACATGAATTCCCTTGTGAGAAGTGATTAATCTTCCTCCAGGGGGAGCAAGTCAGATGTGTGGCTGACTGAATTTACAACCATGTTTTAATTTGAAATCCCGTTGACTTATTATTTTTTTAAATTAGAAATCCAAATTCCTTTTCAATCTTAAATGTCAGCGTCCCCAAAAACACAAAATTTTGTCATCTGATACTCCCAGGGCTGGTGGCAAGAGGCCCTTTGTGTATTTTCCAAAAAGTCAACTTGGGGGGGTGCATTAATGGCTTTCGCTGGCCCTCAGGGGAGCTGGCTAAAACCCCACATTCTCTGGAGTCATGGAAAAAGCAAATGTCAATCACAGGGCCATGGCAGGATAGTTTTCCGTGGTGTGACCCCAAGCCAATACCCCTTATAACATCCCTAAAGCCCTGAGGAGAACAGCGTGTGGTAAAACACAGTGTGTGGACCTCTTTGGCTTTCTTCCCAAGTCCTTGCCAAATGGACATAGTGTCTCCCACTCTGTCTCTGTGATAGAAGGTTCCAGAACCTTTGTGCTCCTGGCATCAGAGACCTGGACTGCACAAATCATTTCACAAGTTATTAACACCAAGAAGTGATGAATTATGGCTCTCCAAAGCTAAGATACAGGGAATGCATTGTTTCTTAGAACAATTAATAAACTCTGCTAATAGGAATTGAAGAGTCTCAGGGGCAAGAGAACTAGATAAATTCCTCCTAATTCCTAAGCACAATTAAAAAAAAAAAAAAACAATTGAGTTTGGAATCTAAGTGATACATCAGGAGAGATTCATACTGCTCCCTTAGGGCTGCTGCTTAAGGAAAAGGATGTGTTAATTCTTTTTAACCACTTAAGACAGCCACACAAAGATCATTTCCAGAGTATGTAAGTGATTTGGCCAACACCAATATGTAATCCCGAACTAGATGGCCACCAGACTAAGGGATGGAGGGGAAGACCTATTGGGTCAGATTGTACAGATTGACCAGGGCTCCCCTGGACTTCAAGCAGACTTGTAGGATCTGGTTGCCTTGGGATCAGGAGTTGCTTTCAGAGCTCCATCAGTATAGACTGCAGCTGTGATCAAATACAGGAAAACACAAGCCTCCTTACAAGGAATGGCGACCAGATCCAAATCAGAGAAAATGCACAAGCAATGCAGAAGCATGGCACATTTCTCCATATGATTTCCCAGAGCTACTGAGTGGGGACAAGTGTGTGTGTGTGTGTGTGTGTGTGTGTGTGTTTAGGGGGATGTTGTATAGGGGGAACATTGGAAATGGAAGATTTTGCAAAGAACCCCCCATTTTTAAAGACTTTATTTATTTATGGGGACACACAGAGAGATACAGAGACACAGGCAGAGAGAAGCAGGCCCGATGCAGGACTCGATCCCACGACCCCAGGATCACACCCTGAGCGGAAGGCAGATGCTCAACCACAGAGCCACCCAGGCTCCCCAGAAGCCCCTTTTAGGAGTGAAATCAACAAAGAGAGACATGTTGGATTGATGGGAAATGTAATATTCAAGCTACACATTCCATTATTCTTCCTATAAGAAAGGAAGCCCCTTAATGTCTGCTCAGGGTGAGGAGGCAGGTACTCGCCCAGCATACTTGGCACAAGGCAGCCCGCTGGGACCATCCCAGGGGGGCAAGGAGGCTGAGGAGGAAGGAGCGTGCCTTAGAGGATGATAAGGTGGTCGACCAGCTGCCAGGACTACAATGCCATTTGTTGGATGTCTAACAAGCCCTCCTGAAAATCTGTGCTCGAATTTAGAATTTACCATAAAGACGGAACGAGACTCACACATTCACATACACATATACACACACCTCCAAGGGCCCATCTGGTCAGAAACCCAATTTTTAAGCTGGCCAAACCTTGGAAGAATATCTCATTGCCTGCCACTTAAGAGTGGACAACTCCTGGAGTGACACTTGGACCCCAGATCATGTTGGTCATGGGCTTGCCCAGGCTTAGAAAGGCATTCAGTGCAGGTCTGTGCCCTCTGACCGACCTCATCGCTTAGGATGCGAAGTGATTGTAGCTCCTGACTGATGGTTTCAGGGGGGCTCAGGAAAGCTCATAAGAGATGCAGAATGTTGCCCAGCACCGTTCTGCTGCTTTGCTGAGTCAAAGGTTTCCCCACTGGAGAGTAGGAGGAAGAGAGAAGGATGGAGGAGGCCCTAGGTCCTGGCGGTTCAGGCTGCGTGTGCTTTGGCTGACCAATGCCTGTGTCTCCCGGGTGTTGATGTTTTGAACATCACACCGAAAGAAGCAAAGTTGTCAAAGGACCTAGGCCCTGAGCCCAAACTGTGACCCTGGGCAAGTTCAGCCAATTGCTGTGGACTCAGTTTCCCCAGGGCGGGAGCTCATTTCACCATCTCAAGGCCCCTTTCTGGCCCTCGAAGTCTGGTTCTGTCTTCTCACCCCAGCACCCTCAGTTTGCGCCTTCCTGTCCAAGCAGTCACGGACCTCATCCAAAGCTCGAGTCCCTTCCCTGCAGGTGGGACGCATCCCCCATGGTCTGCAGCGTCCTCCCGGATTTCTGCACCCAGGGGCAGAGCAAAGTGGAAGAGGGCGTTAGCCACCCCATCCGCCCCTGTCCCTCACTCTGGGTCAGCATCCGGTCTGCCACGGGTCCCCGTGCCTTCTCAGGATCTCGGAATGCCCTGTCTCCACCACCTCTCCCCCTGTCGCACGTCTGCCTCTGCTTCTCCTCCTGTGCTCACCCTCGATTCCACCTTCCTCTGGACCCTCTGGCTTCAGGGAAGCTGGTGTCCTCCAGGCCTCTCGTCTTCAATTGCTTGTGGCCTAATAAAGGCGCTCACGTCCATCCTGTCTGCGCACCGCTCAGCAAGCGCACCAGCAAATCCCATCTCGCTGCTCGATGCCCTGAGCCTGCCTCTGCTCACCTCCCTGTCTTTTCCTTGCAGCACTGAAAAGTCCAACTGAATTCCATGAGCAAAGAAAACATTTGGATAGTGACAAGGTAATTTTTGTTTTTCAAACTGCCCCCTTTCTTACCTTGGACCCCAGGGTATAGATCTCTGAGTGCTCAGCTTTGGCTAAAGCAGGTGAAATTTCTACCACAAACTTGATACATGCCCCCTTCACCACCACCCCCCGACCCGCCAACCCCACCCACACCATAGGGAATCTTTCTCCTATGAACCAAAAACTTTAGAAAATGCATTTGAACACATTTAGCTTTAAATCTACTTTTTAGCTTTTAAGAAAAACACATCCCCAATCTTTGTGATGTTGGGAAGATCATTGCAAGGGTGCCGCAGAAGTCAGAGAGACTTTGAAAAGCCTTACAGCCCTTTCTTATAATCAGGTTTTTAAAAACCCAATTTAATAGTAAGGTAGGAGTCTGTGAAAGCAGAGCTGATTGGAAGTTACTTAAACCCGCAAAAGGCGGGTTTATTTCTCTCTCTCTCTCTCTGTTTGTTTGTTTAGCATTTTAGGTTAGAGGGGGGATTGGCATATACTCTCTACCTTCTTAGCGGATCTCCACAAACTGACTGACCAATAATATCATAAAAACTATTTAGAGGATAAATAAAAACTCATAAAAACTATGAGAAGGAAATGCAAAGGGGATGCCTTTCTCCTGGGATCTCTCTGCCTATGAGATATGGCCTTGCAACTACTTAGCAGGTGGAGAAAGGAGCAGAGCTCGGTACCTCTTCAAAGTTGCCCCTGTGAGGCTGTGGTCCCTGCTGCCTGGATAATAATTGTCTTTCAAGTGAATGGGAGGGATCTCCAGACCTCTCTCAGGGGTCAAATAGGAGATCCATTATAGTGGGATTAAAAACCCAGACCTGGAAATTGGGGCCCAAGGTCTAGATGTGGCTCTGCTGGAGCCCACATCGTCCCCACAGACAGCTCCACCGTTGAGAGGACAGTGGGATTCGGTCAACAATCTCCCTGTGCCCTTTTTGTTCACAATACTCCTGAATTTACATCTTCATAGGTCCTAAGAGAGAAGGCAGGTGAATATTTGGAAGGGAGAGTACATTGTCGTGTTTTACCAGATGGACTTGGGGTACATTTTGTCTCTAACCATAGTCAGTTTCGTGGCTGTTTTAAGAGTCCGTGAACTAGAACAGACTACAACACAAACAGTGTGGCATCATTGGAGGTTTATTAATATTTTACTAACATGCACCTGCCTGGCCTTTTAGGGTGCAGGGGTTCTTACCTCTTTACTGAATGTTTCCATCCCAAAATTACCAGAGAAGCTTTGGTTAAGTGTTCCTGCATCAAAATGTAGGAGGCCGGGGATAACGCGCAGGTCCTATTTGCCAAAAGAAGGACTGTTTTCCCCTTTGAGAGAAACCGAGGCTCTTTTAAAAAGGTAAAATGAGGCAGGTCAACTGTGTGAGGTCACCAGCGGAATATGTCCTGTGTTTGTGCTTGCAGGCTGAAGACGGTCTGAAGCACAAGGTCAGAAACAGGCCCGACCGCGCCGACGTGGTTAATATGCACATACTCCAAGGTGAGTCTGCACCTAGGCATAAGCCAGAAGAGTGGGCCACATGCCAGAGTTCTTCCCTCTGTGTGTCCTGTTAAAAAGTGTCCCCTGCCATTCCAGAGTGGTCATTTGAGTTGTTCTAGGGCCTTAGAGACAGTCAAATCAGGAAGATATGAGCTGGGCTCCAGTCTCAGCTGTGCTACTTCCTGAACCTCCCTGAGCACGCCTCTCTCCCTGCCATGTATCGGATGCCTCTGAAGTGTGTCCACCCTTTAGCCAGTAATGAACCTCTAGTATGTTAACTGAAGAAAATATTTTATTTTTTATACAAAAAATATATATACGTATATACAAAAGTGTATATACATACATACAAAAAATGTATATACAGCGGTGTTGATTGAGGAGTTATTTTTGATGTTGAAACATTGAAAACAGTGAAATGTTCAACACTAGAGGATTGGCTGAATTAATTATCCATCATCTGGATGATTGAATACCTTGCAGCCACTACAAATGAGACTTTATTTTTGCTTTATTTTATTTTAAGATTTTATTTATTCATTAGAGACACAGAGAGAGGCAGAAACACAGGCAGAGGGAGAAGCAGGCTCCATGCAGGGAGCCCGATGTGGGACTCGATCCCAGGACTCCAAGATCACACCCTGAGCCAAAGGCAGACACTCAACCACTGAACCACCCAGGTGTCTCCAAATGAGACTTTAAAACAAAAAAGATATAATGAGAAAAGGCTTGCAAGATGACGTTGAGTGAAAAAAAAAACAGAAAACAAAGCTATATTCATGGTCTGATTCGGGGATGGACAAACATATACATAAATAGTATTTGTAGTCCAATTCTGTGATTTTAAAAAAAAAAGAAAAGAAAAAAATAAACATAGTCCAGGGGTGCCTCAGCAGCCCAGTTGGAGAGTGCGACTCTTGATCTCAGGTTGTGGGTTCGGGCCCCATGTTGGGTATAGAGATTACTTAAAAACAAATCTTGAAACAAATAAATGCATCAATCAATCAATCAAAAACCTAACCCTAACAATAAATATAAATAGTTAAGAAAGACATTCACCTATTAAAAACAGTTGACTCAAAGTGAGGAGTTTCTTGACTCTTTCATCTTTTGTATACTTTTTTAGCATTTTCCATGCTTAGGATGGACAAATATGTAGTAATACCACAATTAAAAATGCATGAAAGGGGCGCCTGGGTGGCTTAGTCACTTAAGCATCTGACTCTTGATCTCCGCTCAGGTCTTGATCTCAGGGTCATGAGTTCGAGCCCCATGTGGGTTCTACACTAAGCATGGCGCCTACTTAAAAAAAAAAAAAATGCATGAGAAATGTTATTTGTTACATCATCACAGTCTTGTATTGAAATAGGCTGTGAACTGCCACAACCCCCAGTTCAGTTGCATGTCTCTGGTGGTTCCCGTGGGATCCTCTCTTCTCCCCAACAGATATTGGGAATTAGCACCGTAGGACACCACAGATCTGTCAGATACTAAATGACCCCTCTTTGCAAAGGTTCATGGTCTAGTTTTGGAAGCAGCAGTATAAGATGGGAGAACATGGCTCTCTGTACTAGAGGCAGACAAGCAAAAGGGGCACGTTAAGATAGACTTCGTGCTGGGACCTGAAGAATAGGCTGCTGGGCTGGTAGTGGGGAGAAGATAGGAAGCACACGAGGGTGGGGAAACTAAGCAAAGCTACAAAGGTGAACTTGGTAGGACATGAGAGACAGAAAAGGAAGGATCAGGGCCCCTGGAGTGATTGTTTGGGGATGGAATCTCCGTTCATGGTGCAGCCAGAGTGGCATCATGCAGGGGGTTTTGAGGGAGGAGTATTTTTTGAAGATTAATCCTGTGTTGGTGTGCAGGATGAATCCAAAAGATCCCTGAGGCAGGGGACCCAGCAGAAAGCCCTTGGCATGACCTGAGGGGACGTTAGGGAAAGTTCAAGGGAGAACTGAGATTCGAACCTGTTCTTTGGTTCAGAGTACGCATGTTTTGTCTCAATAAGATCTGACCTGTTGCAACCATACGACATCGCTGGACTGCTCCTGTATGGAGATTTCTAGATCAGCCACCAGACACCAGGTCTGGGTTAGTGGGTTGCTAATAATAGAATGACAGGGCTGGGAGGCTGGTGTGTGAATATCTCCCCTTTTAAACCTACAGCGTTGAGCCTGAAGCTACAAAGTTTTACGAAATCCTAACGGCTCTGATTAGAGCAACAACTGGTTGACTAGACTCTCCTCCAATTTCTTACACAGATTCTGGGAGTAATAGAAAGAGGAATACACGGGTGATTCGGGGCTTGTTAGCAACCTTTATCACCCTCCAAATGATGAGAAGCTGCCCTTTGGATGAATTGAATTTTAAATTTCCCCTGTTTAATACGTAATTGTCTCAAAGGGATTTTTTTTTTTTTTCTTTTACAACGGATCTTGACTTTGGCATAATTTAGTGTCACAACGTCACCAAACCTAAACCCCTTAAGAAAGTGATACTGCAAATAATTATAATAATAGATGGATTTGCGGCAGTCCCAGCCCTTGCCAAGCAACCTACAGGCAGGATGTGCATCCAAATGCTGTAGTTTAGGGTCAACAAGCAATGTAGGCCCCATGGACTTCCTGCTCACAGAATTGCCAAAATGCACATTTTTTTTCCCCAGGAATCGGCGCAAAGCACGTTTCTCTAACTCTTCCGTGCGTCTTGATTTGCCTTTATTTGGAAGTGTCTAGTCTTTGCTGCTAATCCATGTGAAATGACCATGATCGCACTGAAAAATCATTAGGGTGCGACACAATGGTTCGCTTACAAAAGCAAAAAACAGCACCGAAGCCAAAAATGATGTCAGAACTCTAGAACCGATTCTTCTTGTTTCGACCTCTTAGCCTCCACTGCAGAGAGGTCCATCCCAACTGCTCAGATGAAGCTGAAAAGAGCCCGACTCGCAGATGATCTTAATGAAAAGATCGCTCTCCGGCCAGGGCCCCTGGAGCTGGTGGAGAAGAATATACTCCCTGTGGATTCTGCTGTGAAGGAGGCCATAAAAGGTAGTTAGAAGCCATGGTAGGCTTCCCTCTGTGCTCTGGGATCTGAGGGCAGCCAAGGCTCTGACAGGCTGAGGGCCCTGGGGGCGGGGCCTCTGGGGGTCCTGGGGGTGGGGCCTCTAACTGCACAGGAGTCCTGATGGTGGGGTGTCGCTGTCCCAGAGTCTCCATCCCCAGAGGTCCTGGGAGTGAGGGCGACACTCTTCATCCTTTCACCTGTTTGTTTGGGGTTGCAGTGAATTTATAGATTAGTTGATGGGTAATTTATATGTTTAAAATATTTTAATTCTTTGGAGACAGGAATAGAGTTTCTCTTTCCACGTATTCAAATGATCTTTCATGCTTTTTTAAAGTCATGTTAATTATGGTTGACATAGGAAATCTATTAATTTTGCACATTGATTTGTAACTTTGAAGAATTTCTTAATAGGGCCAAGAGTTTCTCAATTTATCTTAGACTGCCTGGGTACATAATCGTATCTCCTACAAATAATGAAAATTTGTCTCCCACCTCATTTTTTTTCTGCCTTGGTGCACTGGCTGATACTTGAAAAGCAACATCAAGGTTTTATTAGTATATGATATAATTAGCATCATCTAAAAAATTATAGTATATTCATAGTATAAATTATATAGAATTTTCATGTTTTGTTTACATTACATATTTGTGAATTATATGAATTTTATATAAAGTGTACAATATACTATATTAGATCAACTTAATATATATTTTATTACATATAAGATATCTATATGTTGTTATGTATCATATAAAATTATAGATATGAATTATATAAAGCACATTATGTTATTTCATATTCTATAATGAAAAATGCAATTTAATAATTATAAATATATTACATAGTAGAAAGTCATCATTATTTGTACATTGCCAGTGCTTCAATCAGTATTATATTATTTTATATATGTTATGTTTTGTTTTGTTGATAACAATTTTTTTGTTTCTATCATAAATGGTGATTTCTTTATTCACGTACCTCTGTATATGATGTTAGCTTTTAGGTATGCTAAGGAAGCATTTCTTTTTTTTTTTTTTAATTTTTTTTTTCATTTATTTATGATAGTCACAGAGAGAGAGAGAGAGGCAGAGACACAGGCAGAGGGAGAAGCAGGCTCCATGCACCGGGAGCCTGACGTGGGATTCGATCCTGGATCTCCAGGATCGCGCCCTGGGCCAAAGGCAGGCGCCAAACCGCTGCGCCACCCAAGGATCCCAGGAAGCATTTCTCTATCCTATCCTATTAAGACTAGGGTATAAGACAGATGCTGAATTCTTAAATAATTTCAACATGCACAGAAAGATGATCACATGGCTTTTCTTCTTTGACCTAGGAATATGCATTGCCCTCTTTCCTAATCACCTTGCATTTCTGGAAAAATCCTATGTAGAATGTTTTTTCTAGAAATATCTGATATTTTATTTGAGATTTGCATCTATTTTATTAGGGTAAGAGTTGCTGCTAAACAAACCGCAACATTTCAGCAGTTTAACAATAGAAGTTTATATCTTGTTCATAAACAGTCCAGGGAGGATTTTCCATAATGGCAGATCTTTCAGGCACCCAGGCTCCTTCAGCCTGGCTGTTCCACTGTTCCCTAGAGCAGGACAGCAAACTTGTTCTTAAAGGGCTGGACAGTAAGGAAGCGATTTAAGCTGTCACAACTACTCAGCTCTGCTGCTGCAGTGCAAAGAGTCCTAAGCAATAAGTCAACAAGTTGGCATGGGTGTGTTCCAATAAAACTTTATTTACAAAAGCAGGCCCACGGGCCATAATTTGTCAACCTGTACCCGACAGCCCTCACATCCTCTGTACCTAGCCAGTGAGAGGAAAAAAGGAATGGAAACACCCACTCACCTATTTTAAAGGCCTCTACCTAGAAATAAGCACATCACTTCTGCTCCTATTCCACTGTGAAAATAGTGGGTAGGGCTGGGGAACCTTTTGTTTTCTGGCTGAACAGTGATTTTCTGGCAATGTCTCTCTACCATGAAAGGTGGAACATAAATTTTGATGGATAGCTAGTCTTCTCTGCTACAGTGTTCACAAAAAATAACCGTCTTTGTTGTTGTTTTATGCTTGTCAGGTTTAAAGTGTCAAGATTATACATGCTTCACAAATAAGTTATAATTATCTTTCCATATTTTTCCATGTTTGGAAAATGTTTAAATATGACCCCAATGATCAGCTGTTTGAAAAGATTGCCTATTAAATTTGCAGAGGCTCCGGTACTTCCCTTAGCAGTAGTCCTGTGATAGCTGTCCTTTAGTTTTGTCCATAGTTACTCATGTATTCAAATTTTCTCCTTAAGAAGACTTGTACAACTGCAGAAGGGGGAGAAACAGAAGGGGAAGGGGCAGAGGGAGAGGGAGAGAGAGAATCCTAAGTGGGCTTCATACCCAATGAGGAGCCCAATGAGGGACTCAATCTCATCATCCCAGGACCATGACCTAAGCCGAAATCAAAGAGTCAGATTCTCAGTCGACTGAACCACCCAGGTGCCCTTAAAATTTGCATTTTTCAAAAAATTCTCATTATTCCACTGACTTACAAAGTTATCAGCCTAAAGTTGTATAAAGTCTTGGCTTAGAATTGTTCTAAGCTGCTCTCAACCAGGGGTTCTGTTGTATTTTTCAATGCAGTGTTGTTAAATCGTTTATTTACTCCCTTCTTCCCTCCTTCATCGCACTTGCTAAAAGTCTTTCTATTTAGTCGGTTATTATCACAAGAAAGCAGTTTGTGAATTTGTTTTGTGGGTTTTGGTTTCTGGTCTCTTACTTGGATTCATTTAATTTTGCTTTGCATCAAGGTCATCAAGAAGGAGAACCTCCATGAGGAGAGCTGAGGGTCAAGACTATTCATCAGTTTTGGGTGCAGTAGGGACAGGTGGAGGCAGAGGGAATGTTAAACAACATGCCTCCATTTAGGTGAAGAGTCAGAGAGCATGAGCAGGAGTATGGTCAGCAGAAATGGATAAACATGAGGGCTAGCAAAAAAAAAAAATTATCAATTGAGACAAAGGGAAGGCAAGAGATAACACTTAGGTTTCTCTTTAAGGTAACTGGGTAAATGGCAGCCATTTATCAAGATGGAGCCCATGAGTAGAAGAGCAGATTTGGGGTGAGATGATGGATTCTTGTTTCACCTGTGGAATTTGAGGGGCCCACAGAAAATCCAAGGGCAAGGGACTAAGTAATGTGCTCTATTGAACTAGAATGCAGGAGAATATTGACCTAGAATTACAGATTTGGGAGACTTGAGTATATAAATTAATGGACTAGATAAGGTTGGCTTTTCATGCATCTATTTCTTCACTTTCTATCTATGGAGTATGTTCTATGTCAGACATGATTCTAAATGCTTGAGGTATGTTAGTGAATAGAACATTTCTGCTTCAACAGAGCTTCTAGTGCAGTCGGAAGAGGTGGGTAGTATACAAACAGGTAATGAATAATTATATATCATAATTAAAGGGTATAAATGATGTAAAAGTGAAGGTAGTATAGGGTTGAAGGAATCAAGGGTGCCCGCTAGAGGGTAGTTGGGAGGAATGGAGAATGTATAAAAGGGGAAGAGGTCTAGGAGGCTCCCAGGCAGTGATCTTTAAGACAGAGGTAGGGAGGCTATGAAAATGAAGGGGACAAATGGCCACAGAAAGAGATGGAGCATATGGTTGACCAAACCAAGGAAAATCCAGCACCAGTAATGGAGACTGATCCCAGCATTAGCCTTGTAGCAATAATCTTTCGATGTGCTTAAGAGTTTTGATGGCATCATACGAAATGTCATAAAGACCTAAGAGTTACTCAAAGACCAGCTGTAGATCTAGCACTTGGAGTGGCCCATCTAGTGGTGGTGATCACCCAGCCCCCTCTTCTGCCCATCACTTCTTGTGATCAGATCATCTCCCCATGGTGAAATGGTGACTTGGCAATGGTTCATTGTGGGTTGTTTTCTGGGGTCTGTGTATTTCTCCCAGTCTCCAGTGGTTTTCCAGATGTACTTAGATTCTCCAGCACTGTCTACAGCTGGGTTTCTATGTTTCCACCAAGCTCTGGGTGGAACACTTGGTCATTGTCTTCCTCCCGGTTTTAGTAAAGACCAAGTACTCTCTAACCCCCGACTAATCTAGAACTTCTCCCAACACAGAAAAATATTTTTTAATTTTTAAAAAATTTTTACTTTTTAATTTTGAGTCTAGCAGAGTTAATATACAGTATTATGTTAGTTTCAAGTGTGCAATATAGCGATTTAACAATTTGTACATGACTCAGTGCTCATCATAAGTGTACCCCTAATCTTCTTCATATATTTCACTCATTTCCCACCCACCTCCCCTCTGGTAACCATCAGTTTATTCTCAATAGTAAAAGTCTGTTTCTTGGTTTGTCTCTTTTTTTCCCCTTAATTTATTTATTTCTTAAATTCTACATATGAGTGAAGCCATATGGTATTTATCTTGTTCTGACTTATTTCACTTAGTATTATACCCTCTGGATCCATCCATGTTGTTGCAAGTGGCAAGATTCCATTCTTTCTATGGCTAAGTAATATTCCATTGTTTATACACTACATCTTTATGCATTCATCTATTGATGGACACTTGGATTGCTTCCGAAATTTGCCTATTGTAAATACTACTGCTATGAACATAGGGGTGCATATATCTTCGTGAGTTAATGTTTTCATATTCTTTGGGTAAATACTCAGTAGCGGAATTACTGGATCATATGGTAATTCTGTTTTAAGTTTTTGAGGACCCTCCATACTGTTTTCCACAGTGGCTGCACCAGTTCGCATTCCCACCAATAGCGCATGAGGATTCCCCTTTCTCTGCATCCTTACCAACACCTGTTGTTTCTTGTGTTGTTGATTTTAGCCATTCTGACAGGTGTGAGGTGGTATCTTACTGTGGTTTTGATTTGTATTTCCCTGATGATGAGTAACATTGAGCATCTTTTCATGTGTCTCTTGGCTATCTAGATGTCTTCTTTGGAGAAATGTTTATCATGTCTTCTGCCATTTTTTATTAGATTATTTGGTTGGTTGTTGAGTTATATAAGTTATTTATATATTTTGGATACTAACCTTTATCAGATATGTCATTTGCAAATGTCTCCTCTCATTCAATAGGTTATCTTTTACTTTTGTTGATTGTTTCTTACATTTTATTTTGATAAAATCCCAATAGTTTATTTTTGTCTAGTTATGTCTCAGGAGAGACATAACTAGAAAAATGTTGTAATGGCCAATGTCAGAGAAATTACTGGTTGAGCTCTCTTCTGGGACTTTTGATTTCAGATTTCTCATTTAGGTCCTTTAATCCATTTTGAGTTCATTTTTGTGTATGGTGTTAGAAAGTGGTCCAGTTTCATTCCTTTGCATGTAGCTGTCCAATTGTCCCAATTCCATTTGTTGTAGAGACCATCTGTTTCCCATTGCATATTCTTGCCTCCTTTGTTGAAGATCAATGAACCATATAAGTGTGGGTTTATTTCTGCGATTTCTATTCAGCTCCATTGATCTATGTGTCTATTTTGTATCAGTACCATACTGTATCAGTACCATTTTGATTACCTCATCTTTGTAGTATATCTTGAAATTGGAGATTGTGATACCTCTAGTTTTGTCTTCTTTTTCAAGATTGCTTTGACTTTCTGATTTGACTTCCACAGGAGGAAGCTTAGGCCTCCTCATGGCCACATTTCAGAGGAGTATGCACCTGATTCCCTGTTTCCTCTTCCTAGAAAGTCACTAAAGGGGTCTGAGCACCCACTTCCAACATATGGGGGGAAGGGATTCTCCATACCAACAAGCAATGTGCAGAACACCATCTGGGCATCCTATAATTCAACTCAATTCTGACACTACCTACCTGGTATAGCATCAGATCTCACAGGTAAAGAGTTCAGTCCTGCAAGGTCACCCTCCTCTTCAGACACCAGTCACAAACACTGTCACCTATGCTTCTGATCAACTAACTACAGCTCCGAGTTTCCCACACTGCCCCCCTTGAGTTCAGTTAGTTTGCTAAAGCAGTTCACAGAACTCAGGAAACCCATTTACTTACTGGATTACCAGTTTACTATGAAAGGGTATAGCCCAGTAATAGAAGAGATGCAAAGTCTGAGTCAGGTATAGGGAAAGGGTGAGGGCCTTCCATGCTCTTCAGGTATACCACTCTTCCCAAATCTCCACATGGTCATCAATCCAGAATCTCTCCAAACCCTATCCCTTTGGGCTTTTAATGGAGGTTTCATTACAGTCACAATTGATTAGATCATCGACTACTGGTGACTGAACTCAATCTCCAGCCCCTCTCCTCTCCCTGGGTATCAGGGGTTGGAACTGAAATTTCCAGGCCTTCTGATCACATGGTTGGTTCTCCTAGCCACCAGCCCCCATCCTTAGGTGAGGTCCAGAAACCACCTCATTAACATAACAAATGACACTTTTGTGGCTCTCATCACTTAGAAGATTCCAAGGATTTTTCAGAGCTCTGTGCCAGAAAGGGGGTCGAAGTCCAAGTATACATTTCTTACTATAAATCACCATATCACAAATGCAAACAGCCAGAGTCTCTCAGGACAGAACCCTGAAACAAAACACCAAATATGATGTTACAGGGGAGTGAGGATTTATGAGAACAGAAATTATATACTGGAGTTTAGCATGGCCTCCTTGAGCTGATTAGTGGGTCATTATTACTTAAAGATCCTTCATTTTGAGACCCCTGGGAGCCTACTCCTAGATTGTTAATTCTCTATCTGGCCATCTGAGTCTTTACTTGACAGGAGAAACATCCCTCAGCTTCCAAGGAAGCTGCTTCTTGTCCAGAGGCCTGGCTTCTGCTTAAGTGAAACAGAACCCCTGCTGCCTTTCCTGGTTTTTTTCAAACAGTGGGAGGATGCTGGTTTTCAGTTCTAACAGACGAACTCCTCCTCCTAAAGTGTCCTCACCTTTCCCTTGGTCTGGCCCAGGTGGCCACCTGAATGCCCAAGTCAGCTACTCAGCTACTTTAAAAAAAAAAAAAAAAAAAAGACTTGAAACTGCGACTGTTGTCAAAGATAAATTAGCTCTTTGTGTCACTATAATCCTTTAACATAAGGAGCAGTATTTCTAGTCCACCAGGGCTGGTCTGGAAGACATCCATTTACAGCTGTCACTTCCATTTCTAAAAGATCTGATGCTAGTCTTTGCTCACTCACATCCCCAAGCTGCAGACTTCATAACCAAAGAAAACAATTCCTATTTACTAACAATCCGGTCATTCTTCAGTGTCTGGAAGTCCTGACGCTCTGATCATTTATTTCAAGGCAAATAGACAATAATCATGGCCCTGAGCCAGATGGTAGAGTCGTTTGCTTTGGAAGAAGAAGAAGAAGGAGAAGGAGAAGAAAGAAGGAGAAGGAGAAGGAGAAGGAGAAAGAAGAAGAAGAAGAAGAAGAAGAAGAAGAAGGAGGAGGAGGAGGAGGAGGAGGAGGAGGAGGAGGAGGAGGAGGAGGGGGAAGAATAGGTTTGTTTTGGCAAAACTTTCTCGTGGACAGAATTTATCATTCCATAATGAGAAATAATTTCAGAAATGCACCCGATCCTGAGGAAAGGGGGCAGGGGGGCTTGAGGCATATGTGAAAAATAGTTTTCTGTGCTGGGGGCCTTTGCTGCCCCATGAAGCGGTCACTGGCATCACGAAGTGCCTGTAGCTGGAGACAGGTGCTGCTCCCCTGAGAGAGCTCTGATGGGGCAGCCGGTAGAAGGGAAGCAAGAAACGAGGCTCAAGTATCTTCACACACTTTCTGGTCTCCTTCGTCCCTTGAGAATTAACCTCAAGCTCTGACACAGGTTGAGTCCTGTGAACTGTCGTTCTCCACTCATGTGGTCCTAGCACCAGCATTATGTCTTAGACTTAAGGCAAATTTCTAAACTGCCAGGAATCTGAAGAAAAGGAGTGGTCGCTCCTCTAAACATCCACTGACATCCAATTCCATAATAAAGGCATCTATCTAATCCCTTTCAAGAGCAGCAGGTTCTGCCTTTGTTGGAAGATGCCGTCCATCCTCTACAGACGGTGGCATCTTCCGTGTATTAAAATATCTTTAGGCGAGAGCCACATTTAAACCAGAGTTACTTCCCCAGGGATCACATCCCTTTGGAAATGGATTTTACTTCAGTCTCTTCCAAGAGGGCATTAAGAAGAGATGGTCTGTCTGTGAATTAAAATAGCTCTCCTACGGTCCCACTTCATGGTCTCCTGCCCCTGGGGCGGGTCCTAGCGGAAAGGTACCTAGGGCTCCAGCTATCTCACTTAATCTTGGATTTTTAAATGTTTATGCAAAGAAAGTACAACTGACTCATTCATCTAATTGCTTCCAAGAGGGACAGGGAAAGCTCAGAGCCGCCAGGCCCACATCCCCCAGGGGCCGGTGCCCAGAGCCAGCCCCGTGGGCATAGCGGGGGGGGGGGGGGGGATGATGTCAGGGCTTCCCAAAGCGGGTCCTTGTCACCGCACCACCTGACGTGTGTACAGGGACAATAGCCAGCGCACCCCACTCCAGCAGCATCCAGGGCGCCCCGTGCGGGGGATGGGGGGAGATTGGAGAGGAGGCCCAGGGTCACAGCACAAAGCCCACAGACTTGGTTGTTCCAGAGGCAGGCCGATAAGATGACCTTTGTGCCTTTCCACATGAGCCTGGCTTGAGCCAGGAGGGAGAGGCAGTGACAAGCAGCCTTTCCCGTGACTCACTGGCCCTGGGGGAAGGTCTGTCTGTCTGGCTTTCCTAGGACGACCCCCTCAGGACAAACCATTTTTAAAAAACAAAACAAAACAAAGCAAAAGACTCTGGAATTGTGCTGATCTTTGCAAAACTGACTGCAGGACCCACTGCCTCTTGGGTGGTCTTTTTTTTTTTCTTTTTTTTTTTGAGAAAGGCAGACTTGCCACAAGCAGATACTCCTAACGAAAGCAACGACAATCCTCAGGGCTAGAAATGATTGAGCGCTTGCCCTTCAGGGACTGGGCTGGGCGCTGGGCACGGGTGACGCTGTCTTAATCCTCAAAGCCTGGAGAGGTGATGAGGACTGTTACTTTCATTTTCGGGACGGGGACACTGAGGCTCTGGGTGGTTCAGTAACTTGCCGACAAGAACTAGCGCTGAAGTGGTAAAAGGACCAAGAAGCAAAACCAAAACCGCCCGAGTCCAGACTTGAAGCCCTTACTGGCCGCGCTAAACAAACACATCATCCATCATCCCCAAAAGGAAGCCACTGCCTTTTGCTCCCAGTGCCTCTCTGTTTAGCTTCTCCTGCCGACAGGGGCTGAACTGAGTGTGCAGCCATGTGGGGGCCACTTGGTCACCGAGCCAAGCCACCTGCAGCCCTGAGGCGGTGGCGATGGGCAGCCCTCCTCCCCGACCCAGAGCAGGGTCTCTATGTAACTGTGTGGCCTCAATAGCACGTTCTGACCTGGCACATGGTGCCTTTTAGAGATCAGACAAATAGGAGTCCTATTTGGGGCCTTCGCCCTCACCCCGTTGGCTCCTCCAGGTGTAAACGACCACTCCGAACCTGGCTGCGCGAACGCACATGGCTTCTTCATTGACTTAGACTGACAAACCTCTTTAAATGATTGCTCGTCCCTTGATCCAGTAGACTCCTGGCAGCTGTGTCTCTCCAGGGACTGGCTCCAAAATAGTCCCATCCCCCGGCCAGGGGAAAGCTCTTCCTCCCCTTCCCACAGCCATTCTGCTGTTGGCCACTCCGTTAGCTTCCCTTTTGCTACCCCCCCTCCGGGAATGTCAGGTGCGCCCTGTCTGTCTGTCTGTCTTGTCCACAGCTGGCGGTCATTTCAGGCTCAACCCAGTCTTGCCTCCTCCCGGTATCCTGGCCCATCTCCACACTCGCCAGGCAGTCTAGTCCTTGCCCAATGTCTCCAACTGTGTCCCAGGGAGATGAGCTCTTCCTCGAGTTGTATCTGATTTTCCTTCTGCGTCTCTAACTTCTCCTGAAGGGTGCAGGCTGGCTGGGGACACCATAACCAGAGAGTACTCTATCCAGCTCTGGGGAAAGTGGGCCTGATTCTGACTCCTTTATTCCAGACACTCTACTTTGAGGCTTTTCCCCATCATCTCCTGCCCTGCTCCTAGGTCACCAAATGCCAGGTGTCAATGCAGGAAAGGCATGCTGAATAACTGGTGACAACAGCGAGGCTTCTGGAATCCTTCCAGCCCCTTTTCTGAGATGAGTCCCCCATGCAATTCATCACAACCGCCCTCCCCATAATGTCCCGCCTTCTCCGTCCTCATGATCGCAGTGTCATCACCAGTCCCCTAAACCTCAAAAACTCAAGTACAAGGTGCTGTGGAATATGGAGAGAGCCTTAAAGCACATGTGTAGAAAAAGGAGAGGTGCTTGCTCTACTATGTCCTCTTCCATTACCCAGTGGGTGTTCCCTAAAGGACATGCCGCCAGCTGGTGGCTTCCAGGGAGAGTAATGGATGTTCATTGCCCACCCGTCTGCTGGTGGCCCTGAAGTCACACTGCCGTCTTGGCTCAGTCCCTATGCGACGGGGTGTCGGAGCTTGCATGTCCTCAGACACAAAACAGCAACCAGAAAATGTGCCCCTGCTCTGACTTACTGGACCATTATGAGACCCAACAAAGGTGGATGCTTTTTCTTACTGCTGCTACTACTACATAAACTCCTGATACAAACTTTTTATCGTTTGCTGTCACTCCATTTGAAAGCAAGTGGGATGTTGCAGATGAGAAAAGGAACCATCCTCTCTCTTTTTCTCTGTCTGCCTCTTGTAACATTTCTACTCACATGTTAGACTATTCAGACACCGTTGTGATGTGATGAACTTCCTCTGATGTATGCGCACTTGGGGTGTGATACTCAGCATGGGTGTGGGTGTGGGTGAGATGGTGGGGGGCCCGTGGGGTGCAGGTGTCTCTGCCCTGTAGAGAATCAGATCTTGTGGAAAAGCTCTATACCCAGTTAGACTGAGGGCAGTCGGGAGGGGATATCATAAAGCTTTCAGGTGGACGGTCCTGTCCGGCAGACAAGACTGGGAACCCCAAGGACCTAATGCACTCACATGCAGGACTCTCTGAGGATGGAAGTGGTGTTGGCTCAGGGCATGTGTCGAGCAAATCCAACAAAATGCTGTGATTTCCTGGGTGGGGAAGGCTTGTCATTCCCCACAACCCTCCCACATCTGCCTGGCCCTTAATAACACAGAAGGTAAGCCTTCGAACAGGGACAGTGCCTTCAATTCAACCAACAGAAGTAGGACTTGAAATTTCAATGACAAATAAAGGTTCCCTGTAAGAGAAAGGAAGGGTGTAACCCTGGACTCTTACAATAGAGCACCGAAGGGGGAAGAGCTACCCCAGATTGCAAAGAAATAAGTCAGCAGTTGTCAAATCCCCAGTAAAACCTCTCTCTTAGAAAACAAATGGGTTGCTGACATAAATATCCCAAAAGGCTAGAACTTATTTATTTCCGGTGATAGGTAAACAGGTGTTATTTTACATTAAAAAAAACCAAACAGGTGTTTTTTATTTCAAATTCTTTCTGGTTTAAAAAAAAAAAAAGGACACCTCTGCAAATAGAAGTTGAAAAATAAAAGTTTCCAGTAATACAATGGAGTACTGTGTAGCTATTGCCAAAAAAAAAAAAAAAAAAAAAAAATGTTTTTAATTGAATACTATCTCTGCGTGCTCCCAAGGAAAGGACTCTAAGTAACATTGTAGGGTGAATAAAGCAAGTTTCAGAAGGTGTATTTCACCAGTCCCATCCAAATGAAATACTTTGTGCCTGTGTGTGTGTTTTGTCATATGCACAGAACTAAATCTAGAAGAGGCACCAAAAAACAAAAAAAATTAGAAGAGACACAAAATCGTGAACAGAAAATGGGATGAATGTATAGGTTAGGCCTCTTCACATGATATGAATGTTTCTGGCAAGTAACTCTTACATTTACAGTCAGAAAAGGCATCATGAGGTTGCCTCTAAAGAAATAATTAGACCTAAGGATAGAAAATCCTAGGGATAAATTATAGATTAATATTATAAAGGTTTATAAACAGTCCTCGAAGCGCTGGAGCAGCCATGCTGGTCCCTAAGTCCTTCTAGGTTAGTGGGGTGCCCCGGGAGGAGGAGGGCGGCGGCAGCTGGAATTTCCACCTGCCCTGTCTTTGTCCGGCTCTTTCCTGATTTGACACTTGGATGTCTGAGTGAGGGTCCGTGACAGATGCCAGCAGTGGTGGTGATGACAAGCCCCAAACCATACTCGTTCCATTTCTTGCAGCTCCTTGCTGCTTTTCCAATCTCCACCGTGAAAGCTCCCCCTCTCTTATCTGCACGAAGCAGGAGTCAAAAGTTCTTGTCTGTGTGATTGCAGAATACCGGGCTGGGAAACTTCCTGATAATACCTAAATGCCTTTAGAAGAGCCGAGCCTGGGATCGGGTCAGGAGGGCCTATGTGGCCTGAGCACATTTTATACCGTGCAGCCGGATAATAAGCCAGATACAATTCAGCACTGTAAAAGAAAACCAACAACAACAACAACAACAAAATCCATAAAGGACATGGAAGGATATCATTGTCATGCCACCTATTTGCTAGTCCCTCCCCCCCAAGCTGATGAACTGGTCCCTTCCAAAGGCCATGCAGGCTACCGAGGAAGAATTTTTGCTTTTCCAGCTGTTGAAGGTTTCCAAAATAGACACAGAGATACGAGGAATACAAAGAAAATCCAAGTAATAATAATTTAAAAAAAAAAAGATCACGCTGCAGTTTTTGGAACATATTTATGGCTTTTATAAACAGCTGTGCATTAGTTGAAAGGGGCTTTTTGTGATACTGGTGACATTAGCTAATTCTGACCTTTAGGAATTTAGACTCAGTAGCACTCTGGCTTCGCCCGATTTGCAAAGTTTCCTAAACATTTTGTGCTGTGTGCCCTGCTTTTTATTTGAGTACGATGCAAAGGGCAATTGTCATCTCGGTTCTGTGTCGCGTCATAAAACCTGAGGGAGACGGGCATTCTCCATCTGTGCTCTCCTTTGGCCTAATTCTGTATCCGGTGGCCTCTTTCTTTTCTTCATCTTCCCTGATTTGTTTCAAAAAGATGCAAGTCTCACATAGAAAATGTGCAGGAGGGATGCCTGCGTGGTTCAGTGGTTGAGCATCTGCCTTCTGCTCAGGGCGTGATCCCGGAGTTCCAGGATCGAGTCCCACATCAGGCTACCTGCATGGAGCCTGCTTCTCCCTCTGCCTGTGTCTCTGCCTCTCTCTGTGTGTCTCTCATGAATAAATGAATAAATAAATAATATTAAAAAAAAAGAAAATGTGCAGGAATAGACAAACCTGAAGGTAGACTTTTACAAGCCAAGAGAGACCATTACTAGGTCCTGCATTCTTCCCTGCCAGATGTACCATTTTTATAAAGATGAGTTCCCATTTAGAGTAAATAGAAGAGGCGCCCCGTAAGTTAAAACCTGTCTTCACTTGTACCTGGCACCAGAAACAGATTGAAGGAGATAGATGTGTGCTCCTGATAGGGATAACACGGTGAAGCATTTCCAGAAAGTGCTTTGGTGTGCCCAAGCCACTGATCCAGTTCTTGGATTTTACCCCATCAGGTAACCAGGTGAGTTTCTCCAAATCTGCAGATGCATTTGCCTTTGAAGAGGACAGCAGCAGTGATGGGCTTTCTCCGGACCAGACTCGAAGCGAAGACCCCCAGGGCTCAGCGGGATCCCCTGCAGACGCTAAAGCTTCAGAGACCCCTTTGGCAGGTCCTCTGGGGGCAGTCCAGGTAAACAAATCACACCTCAGTCTGTCGTGTCTTCATGGGCTCAAAAGCACATTGCCACCTTTGCTTAGAGACCCTGGAAATATCTCTTGATGGCACTTCAACCTCGTGTCTCTTCACCCCCTATCCAGTTCAGGGATCAGTGTGTGGTGGCCAAAACCTCCAGAAAGAGAATCCTCAGGACTATACCCTTTGACTTACTCTTTAAGCATCTACTCTTCCAAGTGGGTATCTTTTATCTGCCAAATTTATGGACAAGATAGAAAAGAGACTCCCTGAGACCAGATGACTCACCAATGATCTCCCAGATAGAATGGGCCAGAACAGGACCAATTTCAAAGCCCACAGACTTCCCACTCCCTGAGGAATCTCTACAGGGCCCTGGGGGAGTGCAGAGCAGAGGTGCTGATTGGCTACACAGCAGGGAGCCCCAAGATGGTTCTATCCTTACAGATTTCTCCCTGCCAAACCCCTGCAAGGTCCATATCCAGCCCAACCCAAGAACAGCACTCACCCCTTTCTGGACAAATCCTCAAATTCCTGAAATGTAAGGAACATACATTGCAAATACTGTCAAAAGCACATTGGTAAGAAAAATAATTAGCAATAGCTGCTGCATGCATTAAGTGCTCAGTCCCTCCCAGAAACCGTGCGAGGCACTTTCCAAGCATTTTTCTTTGAGGTGCCACAGTGCCCTCCAGGCAGGCAGCATTTGTGTCCCTTCTGATGGAGGAGGAACCCAGGCTCTGTGAGGCTGAGCAGCTGCATGGTCTCCAGACGCTGCAGGTTCCCCACCCCCTGGAGCTTCCACCTCTAGAAACCACACAGAGGCTTGCTGGGGGCTTCCTTCAGCCTAGCACGAGGGTATTCATGCAGCCCCTAGGCCAAGATGCGTGTGGGCACACGCACACATTCATACACAAGGAAAGAGATGCATCAGTGTGGCAGCAAGACGTGGGCCTTCCACCCACAGACTTTGCAGAGAACCTCCCTTTTAGGAAGAGTTTGGTCCTGCTGGCCTCAGGGGAATTATGTGATGGGTTGAAATTTGGTATTATGTTATATTTGAAACCATGTTTACACTGGAAATTGCCATATGGGTATCAGGGACAGCTTTGCTAATTATCATCCAGAGCCCTGTTCCGGAAACCCCGCTACTTACCTGTCATCGTGCCCTTCTTCACACCACGAGGTGAGCAAAGCTGGGACTGGCAAGGAGAAAATGTAGAATGGGAGGAAAATGAGAGCTCTTGTTAAAGCAGAGCTGAAACATCCAAACGTGTATCGTGCATGGTTTTAGAATCAAAGCGTGTTCACTTCCCCTGTGTGCCGCAGCTGGTCTTCACAGCCGAGCTTCTCTGATAACAGCAAACGAAATTTTGGATCCTTTGTATTTGTGATTCTGATGGCAAGTTCCTTGGCTTCTGATTTAAGAATAGTTTCAGGAGAAGACAAATTCTCGTCTGCTTAACCCAGAAGAAGGGGTGGAAGGGAACGAGCGCAGGATGATGCCAGGCTGAGTGCATCATTTTGTCCCTGCACCTAGCAGCTCCAGTGAGATAAGGACACTGAATCTCAAGAGGAAAGGGCTCTACAGACCTTTACAGATGCCAAGGCTCAGGAAAGGGCTGAGATGCTCCAGGAGGAGACCTTGTCCCTTTTTGTCACAGCATCAGATTGCAGGAGAGGGACAAGATAATTACTTGTTTTTCCACTTCTTTCACATAAGAAACATGTATCTCATAAAGGTTGTTTGTGACACTCCATGCACACCCCTACATATACACACGTGTACACCTACATATATACACACACAAGTAAATGTACATAAACACACCACAGACACATACATATATACACATGTACACATAAATATACATAAACAGACACACACCACATATGCACACATATACACACACATAAATATACATAAATACACATACCACACATACATATACATATGTACACAGACACACACCACATATGTACACATATACACATATGAATATACATAAACACATGCATATACACACAAACATCACACATATACATTCACACATATATCTGGACATACACACATGTACATACCTATACATGTATGCACATACACACATATGTACAGACACATTCACATATGTGCAGACTCACACACATGCACACACATGCAAATGTGTACATGCACATATACACATATGCATACATACAAACATATATATCCAGAAACACACACATACAGGCACTTTCCCTCTATCTGCTAACACCATTTTTATCAGGTCTTTTGATCCTATGTTCCACTAAATTCCTACACCTACTCCTCCCTCTTCCTTTTTTCATCAATCTCATTATCAAGTCCAACAAGTAGACATTGTCACAGGTGGAACCCTCATACAGAGTAACCAGCTGTCTGGGTTGGCCTACAACAGGCCATTTCTATTCCTATCTTCTGGAATAATTATTAATGATGACCCCTTTATCTCTCAAATGTAACCTCAGTTGGTTGACAACTTACATATGTGACTCCTTTCCCTGGGGAGGTAATGTGATATGAACTTGGATGTGAAGTTAAGATTGAAAAAGCAGAGCCATGTATGTGGTAGAGGAGGAGGGCCTCTACTTTGGTTCTGTCATACAGTTTTTCCTCCTGCATCCTAATCTGCTGAAATTTGGCTTTCAGGATCATTCTTCTGGCTCAGAAAATGACAGAAAAGACTCAGCCTCACAGCCCAGCAACCAGTCAGACACAGGGAAGCAGGGGCTCGGTCCTCTTGGCAACCCGATCGCTGTACACACCGCCGTAAAGGTAGGGACGGGCCAGCCTCCCAGTACCTGCCTGCGTGCTTTCTCATAGAGCCAGCTGGGAGCAGAGCTCTCTGAGTTAGGTGTGGCAACATGAGGAGAGTCACATGGATCCATGTGTAGGCTCAATCCACCGGGAGCATTGCAAGTCAGGAGGGGATTAAGGTGCCATCCGTGTGTGCGGATCAAGTCTGTTATCTGTGTAGGCACAGCAGGGATCTTCCCCATGGAGGAGAAACCCATGTGCTTGCATTTCTTTGCAATCACAACTCAGCCAGCATGTTCCTGACTTAAAAGACTTCATAAGGTCAGCCTAGAGACAGGCACAGCTGATGGTAATACCAACAAACAGGTAGAGAGGAGTTGGGTTTTATGCAGAGGAAGCAGATCGAGGCCTTGCATAATATAAAACCTCAAACATTCAAGCCTGTCTCCCTTTGGAGATAAAGGGACGGGTTGCCTTCCCAGTTGAGTACAAGCATTATAGCAGATTCTTGGTTAACTTTTCTCTGCATTATACTTAATAGTTCACAGAGGGCTCTCTCCTCTTACCAATTAACTGCCTCTTACTAATAATCATTTGGTCTTCTTCATAATATTTTATCCCAAATGACTTGTTTTGTTTTGTTTTGTTTGGCGGGGGAGGAGCAGAGGGACAGGGAGAGAGAGAATCTTAACCAGGCTCCACACTCAGCATGGAGCCCAAAGAGGGGCTCAATCTCACAACCCTGAGGTCTTGACCTGAGCCAAAATCAAGGGTAGGACACTTAACAACTGAGCCACCCAGGTTCCCCTATCCCAAATAACTTTTCATCAGTTTGGGAGCAAGTTATCTCAGCTCTAGGGTCAACCACTTAATGAAAGCTGAGATATCTCTTATAAAACATCTTTCAAAAGATCGTAAGTTAATGAGGCAGCGCCAGTGGCCCAGCAGCTTAGCACCATCTTCAGCCTGGGGTGTGATCCTGGAGACCTGGGATCGAGTCCCACGTTGGACTCCCTGCATGGAGCCTGCTTCTCCCTCTGCCTGTGTCTCTGCCTCTCTCTCTCTCTCTCTGTGTGTCTGTCATGAATGAATGAATGAATGAATGAATGAATGAATGAATGAAACAAAAGATCATAAGTTAAGCATCAGTATTAAAGCAACAGCCCCAGAGTCCCTTCCACTGCATGCATATACACAAAAGCAGTTCTAAGTGGATGGCAGAAATTTCAGTCTCCCTGTAAATCTCCCTAAACCTCATTTAAAATTCACTCCCTAAGTAGCTTAAACCTTGCTTTACAATTTACTCAGCTCAACAGCTTTGGAATTACATGACTGTTGATGAACTTTGTTCACTGCAGGTGGAGGAAGGAGATGGCTCATATTATTTCTATTGTATACCAAGAGAAATTTTATTTTGTTAATATTTCTACCAATGTGTTTAAATTTTGCTTAAGTCAAATTAGCACTGCCTTCAGCCTCACTGCACTAAGGAAATGTGATAGTTGCTCAGAGGAAGGGAAGGTCAATTTCAATGAAGAGCAGGGTTGACACACAGCTGATCCAGAAGGACTGGTTGTTTGTGGAAGAGCCAGCATCCCTGTTGATCGGTCAATGTCTATGAATTCTCAGTTGTTTGATATTCATCATCTCTATGCTAAGAGGATATGATAGGGCTTCTCAAAGAAGGGAGCAACCTAGCTTGGGGAAAACATCTTTGCACTATTGGTTTTGTAAGGTACATATGAGGCCACTGAGAGAATGCACAAGAATAAATACCCTGAAAACTATAAAATCCTACGAAGGGAAAATTGTTCTCAGTGAAGGCTCCTAGAAGATAAATTATCATATCTGAATAAAACATGATTCCTGGGGCATCTGGGAGGCTCAGTCGGTTGAGCATCTGCCTTTGACTCAGGCATGATCCTGGGGTCCTGGGATTGAGCCACGCGTCCATTGGGCTCCTTGCTCAGTGGAGAGCCTACTTCTTCTTCTCCCTTTACCATTCCCCCTCACTTGTGTTCTCTCTCTCTCTCAAAATAAAGAAAAAAAATTTAAATATGACTCCTGCACTAATGAGCCTATAGTCTAATTAAGTATCACAGCTACCACTAACCCACACAGTGCTGTGACCAGGTAAGAAAAATGTGCGACAAAGGACCTGAATAGACATTTTGCCAAAGAAATTGCCAATGAGCACATGAAAAGGCATTCCGTGTCATTAGCCCTCAGAGAAATTAAACTCAAAAATCACAACAAAATATCACTTCACACCTACTAGAATGGCTATAATGGAAAAATCACAAGTATTGGTGTGGAGATTGGAGCTCAGAGCTCTCACACATGGTACATCTGCTACAGACACCAGGTTGGTGGTTCCTCAAAATATTAAACACAGAATTACCATATGACCCAGAAATTCCTCCCCTGAGGTATATGCCACCAAAGAATTGAAAATACTTGCTGATCAATGTCTATGAATTCTCAGTTGTTTGATATTCATCATCTCTAAATTAAGAGGATACTACAGGGCTTCTCAAAGACGGAAGCAATCTAGCTCGAGGGAAACATCTCTGCCCGATTGACTTTGTAAGGTACATATGAGGTGTTCTAACAAGATCTTGGACATGAATATTCATGACAGTACTATTCACAATAGTCAAAAGTTGGAACTAACTCAGATGTCTATCAGCTGAGGGATGGGCAAGCATGTGGTATATCCACACAATGGAATATGATTCAGTTATAAAGAGGAATGAAGGCCTGACACAGAAATGAGCCTTGAAGGAAGCCAGACACAAAAGGCCACATAGTGTATGACTCCATTTGTATGAAATATCCTGAATAGGTAAGTCCATGGAGATGAAGAGCAGATGAGTATTTTCTTGGAATCACAAGATGGAGAAGGGGAAGGGACTACTTCATGGGTATGGGGTTTCCTTTTGGGTTGGTGAAAATATTCTGGAACTACATAGTGATAACGCTTGCACAACATTGTGAATTGTATACTTTAAAATAGTTACCAGGGAACCCTGGGTGGCGCAGCAGTTTAGCGCCTGCCTTTGGCCCAGGGCGCAATCCTGGAGACCCGGGATCGAATCCCACATCGGGCTCCCGGTGCATGGAGCCTGCTTTTCCCTCTGCCTGTGTCTCTGCCTCTCCCTCTCTCTCTCTCTCTCTCTCTCTCTCTCTCTCTCTGACTATCATAAATAAATAAAAAATTTAAAAAATTAAAAAAAAATAAAATAAAATAAAATAGTTACCAGGGTGATTTTTCTGTTATTTGTGTTTTACCACAATAAGAAAGAGGGTCCCCTTTCTGAAGGGGATGGGCACCACCTTCATCAAGGCCAGTAGCGTAGGAAGCAGAACAGGGGCTGGACTTCAGTCTCCCCGACCCCCTGAGCGGGGTATGCAGTGGTGTGACCATTGTCAGACAGCCTCAAAATGCCATATGAGACCTGCAGATGAGAGGCCTCTTGCTGTGAGTGGAGAAAGGCTTCCCAGGGGATCTGGAGTGTGAGCTGGACTCAGAGGATGAGCCCAAGTTGGGTAACAGGTGCAGAAGGAGTTGCAGACAGCAGGAAATTACAAAGAAAAGAGGTTGGAGGGGTAAGCTGTTGGGTGGGGGTGGGGGAGTCATGCAGGTGGGTGAACTGTCTTGTTTGGCAGAGGGGGTTTGGATTTTGTCTTGCAGGGCAGGACAGGCAAACTGATTGTAGGCTGCTGGGGTGGTGCATTGCAGGGCAGGCCCACGGTGTGAGCAGGTTTGAATAGAATGTCTTCTTGCAAAACAATCATGGACCCACAGACCGCGCCGTGCCCTCTTGCATTATACTAACCTGCTTTACACATTCACGCCTGGGTCTTAAACCACTGGATGTTGTATCCACCTCTGCTTTAGAGAGCCGAATGTGTTCCCCTCCCATGGGCCATGCAGTTCTAGGCAGAAATAGAAACAAAAGCAAAAAAACAAACTTACAACCTTGTATCCCCTGGTTTCAAAATGAGTCTGAAGGGTGTTATTCTGTATGTTAGTAAATTGAACACCAATAAAAAAATAAAATAAAAAAAAAAAAAAAAAAAAAAAAAAAAAAAAAAAAAAAACAAAATGAGTCTGAAACTTTACAGTCCTGTGGAATCAGAATTCCACAGGTTCAATAGCCTTTGCCTTCCACTCTCCAGAGAAAACAGTCCAATTTGAGTAACTTCTGGAATGCTCAGAGTCCCTGCACCAAGGCAACATGGAGGCAAAGTTCCCCAACCCCAACTGACCTGCTAAATCCGGGCCTGCAGCTCCCCCAGATGAGGAGGCAAGTCCTAGGATGAGGCAGGAACAGAAGCTGAGGTGGAGCAAAGCAGGGCCAGGCTGATGGCAGGAGCCCTGCAGAAATGCTCTTATGAGTGCAGAAGACTGATTAATTAACTCAAACACAAATCGATGAAGGAACAAGGAGAAATCCAGCCACCAAGCACACAGGGAATTCTTGTGTTCATCATTTATTACTTTCTGAGAAGAAGCCTCCTTGAGAAAACACAAAAGAGGCTCCAGTGGTGGGATGTGCAGAGGCAGAGAAATGGAAGTTGTATGCTTGGATGGGTCACTTTCAGATGTGTTTTGTGGTTAAAATGGGGAAGCTGCCCAGTGGGACCCTGCCAGCCAGCTATTCAGGGGCCCCCTCTTCTGGACACTGCTGGTACCACACGTCCCCCCTTGCAGGGTTGCCGCAAATCCTCAACACACTTGTCATGACATCCATGTTCTTCATTTCAGGCTTCTCTAATTAAAGTCAGGGCTTGAAAATTAATTTTTTTCAACTGATGACAGTACGTACTACTGTTTCCTAAAATATGGAGGCCTTTTGATTTCAGGAGCAGGTCATAGGTATAACCACAGTGTCCTGTGAGATCTGTCTGGTATCTTTCAGCATCGTTGTATTGGTCACTGAGATAAAAAGTAAGAATATTTTCCTCAATTTTCAGATGAGATGTAGCAAAGTATTTGTACCGTGTTCAGAAATTTGTCTTAACTTCCTGGCCTATAGCTTTGACTTTTTTCAATGTGTCCAAGTCACGCTCTGCAATGGGAAGCTTCTAGAAGGACCTCAGTGGGTGGCTGACCCTTCTCATAGTGAGTCAAATATCATTATCTCAGAGGGTGTCAGTTCCTGGGGTTATACCAGTATTGGCGGTATTGGTGGGAGGGGGGGCTATCTTACTTTTCCACTCAAAGCAGCAAAAAGCCACATTAAAGACAAGCTTAATTTCATCCAAGATGATGTCATTAATAAGTCATTGTTCTAAGTGCATCACCAAAGGTGATTTCATGTATCCATAGGAAGGAACTTTCTTATGACTCCATATCAAGACCAAGTCCTTTATCAGGCCATCTGTTGGTTTTAGCTTAGGAAAGAATTCTAGGCGAAATGCAGGCTTACATCTTACTCTGCACTGGGAAGGAAATGCTCCTGGAGCCACTTCTAAGATTCATGAACCCCCTTTCTAGGGTGAGGCACTTGCAATAGATCTGTTCAACAGATACCTCAGTGCCCCAGGACCTCTTTGTGCATTGTGCCTTTGCTGAATTGTATTTCTGGGATTCAAGAAAGCTCATTAAACAGAACCTCCTCGTGATGTAGCCATGACATCCATCCATGCCTACCCACCCCTAAAGCACCTGCTGTTTCTTCATCCCCTTTGCAGTCCAAATCTTTGAGCGACAGTAAGAACCGCCACAAAAAGCCCAAGGACCCCAAGCCCAAGGTGAAGAAGCTCAAATATCACCAGTACATCCCCCCGGACCAGAAGGCAGAGAAGTCCCCTCCGCCCATGGACTCGGCCTATGCCCGGCTGCTCCAGCAGCAGCAGCTCTTCCTGCAGCTCCAGATCCTCAGCCAGCAGCAACAGCAGCACCGGCTCAGCTACCCCGGGATTCACCAAGCTCAGCTCAAGTAAGTCGGGAGAGCCCAGGGCAGCGGTAGTGGTGAGCAGAGACCAGTTGGGGAGGCCTCCTCTGTGTCTGAGGCTCAGGGGGCCAGCGCCTGGGTGCCCAGTGAGTCCCCGATTGCACCACATCCTCATCTGATAGGTTTCAAATGGGACTGGATTTAGAAACCATGCCCACCTTTCCAGGAACAGAAAGCCCAGGGTTGGGGGGTAGCAAATAAATCGATGTCCTCGTAAGAGGTATCTTTGGGAAAAGAGAAAGGATTAGCACTCTCAGATTGAATTGTAGAAGCAGAAAAGAAAACCCATCTAAGAATGATTCCATTTCTTGGATCTGCTCAGCCCCTATGCTTTAGGAAGCAACAAAGCTGGGTGACTGGGTACCAGCCCCGAAAATTGACTCCGGGACCCAGGCATGTGACCTCACTGTGGGTCACCTTTTAACTAGGTATCCGCTTCAACTCTAAAGTTGGGATGTGGGTTCTGCTACCTGTCCCCGTTCAGCCTCAGGTCGGGTTGGCAATGATGCTGAGTGCAGAGTGTAGACGGGCTTAACCAGGCGAGCTCGTGTGCCCACAGGACAGCGCATCTGCTCAGCCATAGCTGGCCATGCCCTCTCCCCTATGCCAAAGGCTCTATGGCTCCCCTCTGTCCTCCCAGGTCTCAGCTGGAGTGTCACTTGTCACTTACCACTGAGCACGCACCGTTGTTTTCTTCACCCTGCCTCTTCTGCTGATTTATTTCTTGCCTGATCCCTGCAGGCCATTAGCTTGTGACCTGATCTAAACACAAGCTACCCATGAAGGGTTCTGGCCACCCAAATCTAATGTGTGGGGGGTAGGGGCCTTTCCCCACAGCACCAAGCAATTCTCTGGTGCTGGGTGCCCTACATAGAAGTTGTAACCTGGGCTTTCGGTTGAGCCCAGCTATAGAGTAGAGGTTCCCACGATTTCCACCTTGGGTTTGATTAATTTGCTAGAGTGGCTCGCAGAAATCAGAGAAACACTTTGCTTACTAGATCACTGGTTTATTATAAAAGGATATAACTCAGAAACAGCCAGATGGAAGAGATGCACAGGGCAAGGTAAGGGGGGAAAGTGAGGAGCTTCCACGCCCCTTCCAAGCAGGTCACTCCCCTCGTTCTCCACGTGTTCACCCACCTGGAAGCTCACTGAACGCCATTCTTTTAGGTGCTGTGGAGGCTGCATTACAGGCAAGAGTGATTAAATCATTGGCCATTGAGGAATGACTCAGCCTCCAGCCCGGTTCCCCAGAGGTCAGAGGGTGGGGCTGACAATCCCAATCTCAAACCACAGGGTTGGTTCTCAGGCAATCAGCCCCCATCCTTAGGTGACCTAGGGGCTTTCACAAAGTCGCCTCACTGACATAACAGGTGACACCTCGGTGGCTCTCATCACTGAAGGAGATTCTAAGGATTTTAGGAGTTCTGTGCCAACAAGAGGGACAAGGACCCAATATGTAGTTCCTCGTAGATCACAGTACTACACCCCCATATATATATATGGCTCATATTTTAAGTGCCTCCTTTTTGTTTGTTTTTCAGGGAGCCGAATGAACAGATGGTCAGAAATCCAAACTCTGCTTCAACACCACTGAGCAATACCCCTTTGTCTCCTGTCAAAAACAACTTTTCTGGACAAACTGGTGTCTCTTCTCTCAAACCAGGCCCACTGCCATCAAACCTAGATGACCTGAAGGTATAGGATTTGGTGTGATTCTCTTCCCTTTCCTTCCTTCCTCCCTTCCTTCCTTCCTTCTTTCTTTCCTTCCTTCCTTCCTTCCTTCCTTCCTTCCTTCCTTCCTTCCTTCCTTCCTTCCTTCCTTCCCATCTTTCAACAAATACATCAGTAGTTTTTTTTAAGGTTTTACTTTTAAGTAATCTCTACACCCAACATGGGGCTCGAACTCACAATTGCATGATCAAAAGTTGCATGCTCCACTGACTAAACCAGCCAGGTGCCCCAACAAATACGTAAGTAGATTTTTAACATTTTTAGCCCCCGCCCCTTCCCATACAGCAGAAGACCCTGGGCTTCTAGCTCAGCTCTTTCACTGGTTGTGCCACCTTGGGTTAGTTTCTTAATTTTTCTGCATCTTAGATTGCTTATTTGCATACGTGATATTTTGTGAGAACCCAGTGGAATGGCATATACATGGTAGAGCTTAGCATAGAGGGTGCTATAAGATTGATGTGGACTTCCAGAATGCTCTAAACCAGCAGTCAGTTCCGTGATGAACTTTTTACCAATCTCTGGTGAAAAACAAGAACCACGTAAAGGGCTTTTCATAAATCTAAGTGTGTTCAGCATACCTGACTGCACTTCATTTAAAGTATTTATTTCCTCCCGATGTTTTGAATCTAAAGAAAGATCCTGTAGAAACAATGATAATCGTGGGTGGAAGTTGAATGTTTCTGGTAGAGTTAAGTTTTTTCTTCGTATTAAGTAGGGCTATCATTAAATAAGGATGTTAGTCTTGTGTAACAAGATGAAATGTTGGTAACCCTGTGACCGCTGCATAATTTGAAACAACATACTGTCCTGTGAAATCCCCAAGTCTGAGAACTTCGGCCTTGACATGTGACAACAATGTGTCGAGTGCTACCTGCGTCTGGGAGCAGTTAGGATGAATCACGGACTTCAGGGACTTCCGTTCATTGAAATGACCCTGGGCTTTGAGCTGAGCCTCACACATTCCAGAGCGGGGCTCATGATTGGCATGTTCATCCATCCGCTATTTACAAAAGAACTGAAGGAGGCAGTGGCGGTGCCTTTGACTTCTCTAATGTGTGAGCACACCTGCTCCCCTGAATGCCTCCCCATTGTCTTTGACTCCAACTGTTTATCTGGTTTCCACCCACCTATTACTCTCCTCCCCAAAGGACCTTATCATTTGTCCCTGAAAAGCCAAATTCCTACAGATCCCCATGGTCTTCACCGTGCCAGGCTTTCTCAAGCCTTTATTGGTCACTCTCTATTCCCATTCCCCGTCTTTGGTCATTGTCTGCCTTGGGGGAATGGTGAGATTGGGATTATTTCAAATGAAAGAAGATTAATTCTATGGCTGCCAATGGCCAACTGCAGTCAATAAAATGTATCTTGGGTTATGATATCAAAAGCTCCTCTGTTCCTTCCACTTGGAATAAAAATGCTTAGGTTTTCATTGAGCTCGTTCCAATTTAGCATCCACAGACCTGAAGAGGATCTCATAGGCCTGTGATAATGCCCTCCAGAGCAAGTCACCCACCTTCACTCCCCAGGTCATAAATCCATGGAGGTATTAAATTAGGTCCTCTCATCTAGAAAACAATATGCTAAATGGAGTAAGCCAGACACAACAGGACAACTATCATATGAGTCTACTTCTATAAGATACCTAGAGAAATTCAAAGAGACAAAAAGTAGAATGGTGACTGCCAGGGTTGGGGAGAGGAGGAAAGAGGAGTGGGTGTGTAATGGGTACACAGTTTCTGCTTGTAATGTGGGAAATGTTCTGGGGATAGATAATAGTGATGTTTGCACAACAGTGTGAGTGTAGTAATTCCACTGAACTGCATACTTAGAAGTGCTAATAGTGTATTTGATGCCCGTACATCTTTAACCACAATAAAAAAGATTTTTTAGATGCTCCTGGGTGGCTCAGTTGATTAAGCATCTGACTCTTGATTTTAGCTCAGGTCTTGATCTCAGGATTGTGAGAAATCTTTTTCAAAAAGTTTTTGTTTTTTTTAAGATTTTGAAAAAATCAGCCTACCTTAGGATGGGAGCCCAGTTCATGTCCATCTGAAGCTTCCTTTACCCCAGACAACATAGTCCCACCCATAGTCATGGGTGATGTGCCATCTGGCAGAGCCACCAAAGATGATTTCCTTGATGGCACATGCTCAGAACAATTGGCTGGCTAGAGTTAGAATTAGCATAGGTTCTGGGAAATGATGATAGCAGCAACTGACATTTTTTTAGTGTAAACTATCAGTTGACCATGCTGTATAGATTTGCTTCCATTTTCACCCTGCAGAATAGGTTTTAAATATGAACATAAAAATCAGGACCTCAAAGAGGCTAAATGAATAAGGTCTAACTCATTATCAAATGAGTAAGGCATAAACCATATCAAATATTTTTGATACTTACTTTTATCATGAATGCTATAAAATGATTTTCTATATAGAACAAAGATACTGTTTTTTTAAAGATTTTTTAATTGTTTTTAAAGGTTTTATTGTTTTTAAAGATTTATTTGAGAGAGAGAGAGAGCAAGCATGTGTGGAGGGAGGAGCAGAGGGAGACGGAAATTCCCGGCTGAGCACAGAGCCCGATGCGGGGCTTGATCCCAGGACCCTGAGATCACAACCTGAGCCAAAGTCAGACACTTCACCAACTGAGCCGCCCAGGTACCCCTAGGAGAAAAATATTGTTAATAAATCTAACATCAACCCTAATGGCACAGGTAAGAGAAGTGAGGGAAATATGTTAGTTCTATGAGGACACAGGTTAACATGTAAAAGAGATTCTTTTATCTCTACATTTTCTCCTCAGACCTGTAGAAGCCATCTCACCTTGATCTGATCATTTGACAACTTTGTCTTGTTTCCAGAACCCACAAGTCAATCCAGGATGCTAACATCTGAAAATAGACTTAGATCTCATCCTGTAGAAGCCTAAGAACCTTTAAATTATGAATAAGTTTGGTAAATTCATAGGATTTAGTTTTAGTTTCTCTGGTAACACTGATTTGTGTATTTTAAGAAATTAAAGTAGGAAGTCTGGAGTTATATTTGGGAGACATATGACATTTATCATATCAACTTAACATCCCTACATGTGTTGCATGTTGTAAAGTTTTAGTGATCAGTTGTGAGTTTACCATTTATACTGTAGGCACAAGTTTCACTGAGGTCATATGGTAACTGTATAAATGTCTTGCTTACCCCTACCCCCACCCCCGCCCCGCCAGAAAGAGGTTATGCAAATTAACCAGGTTATAGATGACAAAGCTGGGGTTTAAACTTAAGTGAGTGATTTTGTTTTGTTTTGTTTTAATTTAATTTAATTTAATTATTTTATTTAATTTTAAATTCCAGTAGAGTTAACTAATACAGGGTTGTATTAGTTTCAGGTACACAATATAGCGATTTGACAATTCTGTACAACACCCAAAGCTCATCACAACAAGTGTGTTCCTTGATCCTCATCACGTATTTCACCCATCCTGCCACCAACTTCCCCTCTGGTGACCATTAGTTCTCTATAATTAAGAGCGTGTTCTTGATTTCTTTCTCTCTCTCTCTTTTTTCCTTTGCTCTGTTTCTTAAATTTCACATATGAGCGAAATCACATGGTATTTTGTCTTTCTCTGACTGACCTATTTCACTTAGCATTATACTCTCTCACTCCATCCATGTTATAGCAAATGGCAAGATTTTTTATTTTTTATGACTGAGTAATATTCCACAGTATACATATACCACATCTTCTGTATCCATTCATCTATCAATGGACACTGGACTTCTTCCATAATTTGGCTATTTTAAATAATGTTGCTCTAAATATAGAGATCCAAGTATGCCTTTAAATTCCTGTTTTTGTTTTTGTTTTTGTTTTTTTTTAGTAAATATCCGGTCGTATGATTACTGGATTGGAGACAAGTTCCATTTTTAATTGAGTGATCTCAAAGGTTTTCTTTTGTCACTCAAGATGAGGATGGAAAAGGGGATGGACAGATGGAGAAACCTTAATTGGACTTGGCCACTGGGTGAATGAGGAGAGGTATCACTCAGGATTGGGATACCAGGGGCAGGAAACAGGAGGATAGAATGGGGAAGTGATCTGAAGGGGTATTGGCATTCAGTTTGGGGAAATTGAGTCATAAGTACCATCAGGACAACCAAGAGGGAAAGTCTATCCAGTTTCCAAGCAGTTAGAAACATACCAACCTAGGTCAGCTCAACTGTGTTGTCAGGCTAGGCACAGAAATTTTGGAATCGTCTGGAAAGTAGGGTGGTTCGTTGAAGCCACAAGACTGAAAGAGATGGAAGGAGAGCAATTGGAAAGAGTGGAAAGGGTGGAAGGAGAGAAGGGGAATAAAGGAAGCAAGTGATATAACCACCTCCTTCCTTGGAAAAGGAAGAAATAGGAGGAATTAATGAAGGTGACCCTTACAACAGGCAATCGGAAAGATAAGGTATCAAAGGTGGTTGTTCTCCCCAGATGCTTATGTTTTACTTAAAAAGAGTAAAAGGGGAAAAGCACTGAGAAAAAGAGTTTGATTTCTCATTAAAAGTTATACGTGGGGGGCACCTGGGTGAAGCAGTTAAGCGTCTGACTCTTTTTTTTTTTTAAGATTTTATTTATTTATTCATGAAAGACACACAAAGAGAGGCAGAGACACAGGCAGAGGGAGTAGCAGGCTCCCTGTGGGGAGCCCAATGTGGAACTCAATCCCGGGACCCCAGAGTCATGCCCTGAGCTGAAGGCAGGCGCTCAACCACTGAGCCACCCAGGTGTCCCTAGAATCCAACTCTTGGTTTTGGCTCAGGGTCATGATCTTGGGATCATGAGATGGAGCCTCCGCACTCAGCAGGGAGCCTGCTTAAGATTCTCCCTCTCCCTCTGCCCCGACCCCAACTCTTGCTCACTCTCTCTCAAATAAATAAATAAATAAATCTTTTTTTTTTTTTTTTATGTATACGTGGTAACATCATAGTATATGTACTTTTTTACTAATGTAGTATGTGGTTGGTTTTTTTTTTTTTTTTTTTTTTCATGTATCTAAGAAACTGGAGAGCCAGAGAGCATGATAGCATGAGGGAGAAACAAGAAAATAATGGGAAATGTAAAAACTGGGAAAAATATGATGGATATTAAGAAATAATTGTTCATGTGGGTTTTTAGTTATGATAATGGCCTTTGATCCATGCTTTTTTAATGCACTTATTTTTTAAGGAAAGATATCAAAATATTTACAGATCAAATTGTGTGATGTACTTCAAAATAATTCAGGAAATGGAGTGGAAGTGGTTTGAGGTCTAAATGAATCAAGGCTGGGCATGGATGGATTGTTGTTGAAGCTGGTTGATGGGTACATGGGTTTGTTATACTTTTTTATCAACTTTTATATATGTTCGACATTTTCCATAATATGCAGTTGAAAGAGTGATTGGCAATTAAAAAACATCAGTGAGTGTACACAAACCTTTGTCCCAAGCAAGCCCACACAGCATAATACTCTGAAATGTAAGGTAAACTAAATTCAACAATTATTCAGGTTATTTTGGAATATGAGCTTCATTATTTAATGATGTAGTTTAAAATATTCAGTGTCAGAACATATTCTAAAAATAAACATAGAACTCATTAATTTTAAGTAATTCAAAGTTAAAACAATAATGAGTTGCCATTCTTCACTTTTTCAACCCAGCAAATCTGAGAGAAAATGACAAAACAATACCAGAAAGACGAAGGGGGTGATGGTATGCTTACACCTGCGGCAGAGTGAGTTGTTATAATCCTTTTAAAATAACCTCTAAGTGATTATAAAGTAATTATTTACTATTGAAACATGATAGTATAGGGAGAAATAAAGAGTATTTTAAAAGATAATTGACCCACAGATAGCATTGCAGAATATATTTCCTTGTAAACTTAATTTTTTAATTTTTTTAAAGATTTTATATATTTATTCATGAGAGACACACAGAGAGAGGCAGAGACACAGGCAGAGGGAGAAGCAGGCTCTGTGCAGGGAGCCCGACGAGGGACTCGGTCCCAGGACCGGGGATCACGCCCTGAGCCCAAAGGCAGACGCTCAATCGCTGAGCCACCCAGCGATTTTGTCCCCCCAAAATACTAAAATTCTTGCCAAAGAGTTACATATTGTAAAAATTTCTGTCCTGAATGTTTGTGCCAATCTACCGCCAGAAACAGTGCTGAGGCAACATTTTTCAAGCATGAATGTACACACTAAACCACCTGGGGCTCCGGGTAAAATATAGGTTCTGATTCAGTAGATGTGGGGAGGAGGCCTGAGTGTCTGCATTTCTAACACGTCTTCAGATGCCGTCAGAGCTGGTGGTCTAAGGACCACACTGGAATAACAAGGTATTAAGAAACTTTTTTAAAAAACAAATTTTTATTTGCTCATTTTTGCTGCTGTTTCAATAATGCAAAGTGTAATTAATTCCTTTGTCAATCTGATGAGTGCAGAAATATGTCTATACTTATTTATTTGGATTACTACTGCTGGTACATGTACATTATTGGCCGTTTTAAAAAAAATGTATCTTTCATCTGTGACCACGCCCATTTCCCATTTGTGTTGATTTATTTCAGGGGTTTGTTAGGCACACTTGGTACATCGAGCTTACTAACACTTTATTATTTGTCCTGCAATTATTTTTGTCTGAGGCTGCTATCAGCATTTGCATTTTCCTTTGGTGTTTTTGACTTATAGGGGTTTTTGATTTTTGTCGTCAGTATTTTTAGGATCACCTTCTTTGCTTTTAGGCTCAAAAGAACTTTCCCTGCAGAATATCAGAAGAATATTTCCCTATATGCTCTTCTAGGTGTTTTATGGAATTACTGACTCTTAGATATTTAATGTTTCCTGTTTTAATTACAAAAGTAATATGTGAAATGTTTAGGATGCAGAGATAGAGAGAAGCATTGTTAACACTTTAGCCTATGTTTATCCACATATTTTCATCTGCAAGCATAGGTTTAAATACCTATATACATACACACAAATTTATATAATTCTTAGAAAAATAGAATCAACCATTCAAACTACTTTTCACTTAAAAATATACCATAAACAGTTATTCATTATGGTATGTCAACAAATAAATAAATATATAAATGTATTTAGCATCAGTTTTAATGGATTTAAGTATTCCATCATTCATAGACGGTATGATTAATTTAGTTCCCATACTTTTAGATATCTGTAGCTTATCATTGATGAAAATTATAAAAAATGCAGGGATGAAATTATTCCATGTAAATCAACATAATCATGGCAAACGCTTATACCACACTAACCATTTGTGAGACTCTATTCCGAGCACTTTACAATTGTTAAGCCATTTTAATCCTCACAAAAACATATAAGGTCAATATGATTGTCTCTGTTTTGCAGAAGGGAAATGGACACACAGTGATCACTGAGCTAGTAAGAGGCAAGGTCAGGATTTGAACCGATGGTCTTATCCTGGCATGCTCTCTCTCAGTATGTGACTATTATCTAACCAGTTATTAAAATATGGATGTAAGCTGAGTGTCATACTATCTGTTGGCAAATTGAATTTAAATTTTTAAAAAGGGAAAAAATTAGGACATAAGTGGGGTGTCTGGATGACTTAGTTGGTTGAACCTCCAACTCTTGATTTCAGCTCAGGTCATGATCTCGGGTGGTGGGATCAAGCCCTGCATCAGGCTCTCTCGCTCAAGATAAATAAATAAATCCTTAAAAAACAAAAACAGGGCCTCCTGGGTGGCTCCGTGGTTGAGCATCTCCCTTTGGCTCAGGTCATGATCCCAGAGTCCCGGGACCGAGTCCTGCAAGGCTCCCTGCAGGGAGCCTGCTTCTCCCTCTGCCTGTATCTCTGCCTCTCTCTCTTTCTCTCTCTCTCTCTGTCCCTCGTGAATAAATAAGTAAAATCTTAAAAAAGAAAAAAAAAAAAACAAGATATAGGTGTTAATGGAGAACCATAGTTCTCAAAAACTGATCCTAGGACCAGTGGCATCAGGATCCCTTGGGAACCCATTAAAAATGTACACTCTCAGTCTCCACCCCAGCCCCACTGAAGCAGAAATTCAGGGCTGGGCTGGGTTGTCTGTGCTATATTTTGGGGGCTTGAGGTTCCCTCACCTGTTCAAGTTGGAGAACTCAGGACAGAAAGAACCTGCCAGGGAAAGGGGTGACCTAGGAGCAGAAGACCTGGAGTCTCAGCCTGACCTGCTGATGGCTAAACCCAAGCAGAGATCAGTCTTCCCAGCCGTAAGATGGGGCGAGGACCAGGATGGGGGTGGGAAAGTAGTAGAGTAGGTGACCTCTGTGGTTCACGTGGGCTATACATTTCTAGGATTCTGGGATCGTGGGGGAAAAAAAAAAAAAAAGCACGGTGCAAAACCTATTGCTATCAAGGGCAGGGCAGGGATGGGGGTCACCAAGTAATAGGAAAGCGGATGTTGTAAAAGCCCACTGTGATGTTTTAAAGCTGATGTAATACTTTTTGTGTTTTTAAAGACAGTCCTTAAAAACGGTGCACTCACCACTCCCGGTTTCTGCAGGTCTCTGAGTTAAGACAGCAGCTTCGAATCCGGGGGCTGCCGGTGTCCGGCACCAAGACGGCCCTCATGGACCGGCTGCGGCCTTTCCAGGACTGTTCTGGGAACCCCGTGGCCAACTTCGGTGACATAACCACGGTCACTTTCCCCGTGACGCCCAGCAGCTCGCTGCCCGGCTACCAGTCCTCCCCGACCACCAGCGCCTTATCCAACGGCTTCTACCACTTTGGCAGCACCAGCTCCAGCCCCCCGATCTCGCCCGCCTCGTCCGACCTGTCGGGGGCCGGGTCCCTGCCCGACACCTTCAACGACGCGTCCCCGTCCCTCTGCCTGCACCCGTCCCCGGTCCACGCGTGCACCGAGGAAAGCCTCCTGAGCAGCCTGAACGGGGGCCCCCTCGCCCCCGAGCTGGACGGGCTGGACTCGGAGAAGGACAAGATGCTCGTGGAGAAGCAGAAGGTGATCAACGAGCTCACCTGGAAGCTGCAGCAGGAGCAGCGCCACGTGGAGGAGCTGAGGTTGCAGCTGCAGAAGCAGAAAAGGAGCCACTGCCCCGAGAAGCCGCCACCGCCGCCCTTCCTGGCCGTCCCCATCAAGCAGGAGGACGCCGTCTCCAGCTGTCCCTTCGCGCCCCAGCAGAGATCTGGGAAGAGACAAGGCCACGGCTCAGAGGGCCAAGCGCAGGCCTGCGAAGCGGCTGGGCGCCGGCCCCTGGGGCCTGCTCCCTGCGCCGAGGCCTCCTCGGGGCCCAGCGACGCGCTGCCTTCCACGTTTCTCAGCCCCCAGTGCTCCCCTCAGCACTCGCCCCTGGGGGCTGTCAAAAGCCCGCAGCACATCAGTTTGCCCCCATCACCCAACAACCATTACTTCCTGCCCTCCTCTTCAGGCGCCCAAGGAGAAGGGCACAGGATCTCCTCACCTGTCAGCGGCCAGGTGTGTACTGCACAGGTAGGAACTCCTGCCCATGCCCCCCATGCACCCCTGCTTTCTGGATGTGGGGCGTGGCTTGCTGAGGCCTCCAGAGCCCACACTGGAAGTTTTAACGGAAAGGGTTTACCAGAAGCCCAAAAGCAACTTCCCGTCTTGGTGGTAGACCAGACTCCCCTCTCTGAGGTTGAGGTTGGCAAGACTGTCTTGTAAAGGGCTCATGATGACTATTGTGCCTTCGTGGGCCGTGTGGGCCTGTGTCACAACCACTCAGCAGGACTCTTGTGTCATGAACAGAGATGTGCACAACTTGTAAAGGAATGCAAATGGCTGTGCTCCAGTAAAACTTCATTTATCCAAACAGGTGGTGGGCCGGATTGCCAACCCCCCTTTTCAGGACTCGTTGGTATAAAGCCTTACCACAGGCCAAACCAGTTCCTCAAGAGAGCCAAAGGGGAAGTTACCAGCCCCTCCTGTTCTCTCCATCTATTGGTCTGCACAGTGCAGAGAGTTACTGAGCACCTCCTGTGTGCCAGGCCCTGCTCTCGTCTCTGGGGATGAGTGCTGTACTAGCCAAACAGAAATCCCTATTCTCATGGGAAGACAGACAGCAAATAAAATAAACAGGTGAAATATATGATGTATTAGGAGATGATAGATCTTATGGAGAGAAAGCAGAGAGGGCTGGTGGCAGGACATTTTCAGATTTGCAACTTTAAATCAAAAACTTTAAATCCAGGGCCATTTGAGGAGGTAAGGGAGAGAGCCTGGTGAATATTTGGGGTAAAGGAAGAATCCTAAGCACAGGGGCCCCAGGGTGGGGGTTGTGTGTGGAATATTCAGAGATCAGAAGGAAGGTCCGGGCAGCCCAGGTGGCTCAGCGGTTTAGCACTGCCTTTGGCCCAGGGCGTGATCCTGGAGACCCGGGATCGAGTCCTGCATTGGGCTCCCTGCATGGAGCCTGCTTCTCCCTCTGCCTGTGTCTCTGCCTCTCTCTCTCTCTCTCTCTCTGTCTCTGTCTCATGAATAAATACATAAAATCTTGAAGAAGAAGAAGAAGAAGAAGAAGAAGAAGAAGAAGAAGAAGAAGAAGAAAAGAAGAAGAAGGAAGGCCTATGTGGCTGGAGCAGAATGGGAGGCAGTTGTAGAGACGGCTTACGGGAGTAACTAGTTCAAAGACTCAACCAAGGCGATCATGAGACACTTTCCTTATCCACGTAGCTCAGGAGTCATTAGGAAAGTCTACTTAAGCCTCTCTGAGAAAGAAAATGACATCATCAGGGACGCCTGGGTGACTCAGCGGTTGAGCATCTACCTTCAGCTCAGGTCGTGATCCTGGGGTCCTGGGATCGTGTCCCGTGTTGGGCTCCCCGCAGGGAGCCTGCTTCTCCCTCTGCCTGTGTCTCTCTCTGTGTGTCTCTCATGAATAAATAAATCTTTTTAAAAAAGTGATATCATCAGAAATTCTGAAATCTACATTATGGGAAAGGAAATAGGAACATACCCCCCATCACTGGATCCTGCCACATGACCAGTGTTAAGAGGTATGCCTCTGAGTGATCCCGTTAATTGTCACAGCTTTCTGAGCTCCAATTCCTTATTCTTTATTTGCCACTGAGGAAGATGAGGCTCAAGGAGGTTAAACCAGGTGTCCAGGATCACAGGGACCCAGGGTTAGCTGATTCTAAAGGACATGCCTTTCACACACTGGATGTTATGGACTCTGGTAATATGGGGTGTGGCCATAGATAATGGGAATATGCTTTTATGCACTGGCCAGAGGAACACATTCAAGCAAACTATGTCCACTCCTGAGTGGGCACTCTGGGAGGGGTGGGGACCTCGCCTGGATTAGCATCACTGTTGACAACGTTTACGGAGAGCACAGTGTCCTAGGCAACAAAGGTAAAAATAGTTCTGGAAACACAGCTCCGGACCCTAAGACCATTCTAACGCTATGGATGCTCTCAAGAAGAACTAACATTTGTGCAGTGATTCATAGTTTACAAAGCACTCTCTGAGAACATGGACAAGTTACATGGTAAAAAGATAAAGAGCAATACAGAAGAACATGCCTGATGTGTGCTTCTGGCATCAAACGCTGCATGAAGTGTTGGGGAGGGTGGGGGAAGTGGATTGGTCATGAAGGACTAGAAAGGTCCAGGAGGGTTTTGATTTTTTTTTTTTTTTTTTTTTTGGTTTTTTGGTTTTTGTTTGTTCAGGAAGGTTTTGCAAAAGGGTTGGACTCAATGAGAAGGGTAGAGCTAAAAAATAAAAAAAGAAAGAAAGAAAAAAGAAAGGAAGAGTAGGGAAAAGAGCTTTTTTTTTAAACTTTATTTATTTATCCATGAGAGACACACAGAGAGAGGCAGAGACACAGGCAGAGGGAGAAGCAGGCTCCATGCAGGGAGCCCGATGTGGGACTCGATCCCAGGACCCCAGGATCATACCCTAAGTTGAAAAAAGACACTCAAGCACTGAGCCACCCAGGTGTCCTGGTAAAAGAGCATTCTGTGTGGGGAAAGACAGGGAAGTATGATGTGCAAGGCATGCTGAGGGAAGTTTGGGGAGGAATTAGTAGAACATAAGCTTTTGAAGGGAGTGGGACCTGACCTGAAGCATGTTGAACAGTGGTTACAGGGGGAGACCCAATGCTGTGGCTGACTAGAGCCATGGAAGGTTTTTGAGCAATAGGTGGGTGTGTATAAAGCCAGATTTGAGACTTTGATAATGAGATTTAGGGAGATTTGCAAAGATAAGACCCAGGGTAGGGACAGGATTCTCAGCAAAAGCCCTCAAATATGCAGCTGGAGGCCACTTCATTGGTTGTTTCTTCCTTTCAGAACTCAGGGGCACATGAGAGCCATCCTGCAAGCTTCTCTCCCCAGCCTTCCAGCCTCCACCCGCCTTTCTCTGGAGCCCAGGCAGACAGCAGTCATGGTGCTGGGGGCAGCTCTCGTCCCAAAAGCCCAGGTGTCCAGCCAAAGGTAGGCACCTGGGAAAAGATGTAAATGTTGCCTCTCCCCTCTTCTGCGGCTTTGTCCTCCAAATGAGGAGGTTCAAAAGCAGAAACAAGTACATGTTAGATAAAAAACAAATCTACTTGAACAGGCTGACATGGATGTACAGATAGGGTGTTCCACGGAGCCATCTCCCGGGGTTGTCCTAGAAATCACGAGCACTAAAATTAGCGTGGTTTGTTTGTGAAAGAACACGGCAAACCAACCAGTTTCTGTGGTGTTGAAGATTGGGATAGCGGCACATGGGAAAATAATGCCTGAGAAAGCAGAAGGTATGTGGATCTGTGGAAAGGTCTAGAACAGTGCAGAGAGTTTGAGTCACAGTGCTGTGTCTCAGTGGGGAAAAAGACAAGGTGATACATACCAGCAGGTGAAAATTAGGGATGGGAGAGAACCAGGGTATGGGAGTTCCACAGACTAATGCGGAGGTGATAAGAAGAAGACAAGCAAGATGGCCATGATGCAGAAGCGCTACCTGCCACAAGGCGTCCTTTGGGAACAGAGACCCTGAGATGCCCCAGGCACACCGTAGAACACTCATAATACACAAGGCTGGTTCCTAAAGAGATACCCCAGCAATGCCTCCCCCTCTCTGCAGATGCATGCACCCCGTTAGGAATGAAATGCCCTAGGCAGTAAAGTACTCTGGGAATTCCTGGGGTTATGGGCTTCTTCGCGTTGAACTGGACTCTTACTTTATATCCTTTTCTCCCAGGCAAAGAGGGTTCATCCTAGAGGGAGAAATGAATCTGCCATCCTAACGTGCCCTCAGATATGGACTATGATCCACCTATGATATGCCCATGATGTGAACTACTGTCAATATATCAGGGCTGTTTTCTAACCCCTAACTCTTTTGTTTTCCCCTCATATCAATTTTTCCAAAAATCGAGCCTGGAGTTTATAAAAACAGAAGCCGTGCCATTTCCAACACATGAGTTGACTCTCTCTCTGCCTTGTACCCCCACAGATGGCTGGTTTACACTCTTCTTCCGATAAGACAGGGCCAAAGTTTTCAATTCCATCCCCAACTTTTTCCAAGTCAACTTCAGCAGTTCCAGAGATAACCCAGCCTCCATCCTATGAAGATGCCGTAAAGCAGGTAACTTTGCAAGATGTGTCCTCTGTCGAGAAGCAGGTGGCCTAAATAGACATTGTTTTTCATCATTGAGCTTCATGCAGTTTGTAGATGGTGACATTGAGTGAGTCAGGAATCCCTCGATGAAAATGGGCAAAGGGCCTGGAAGGCTAATTGCAGGAAGATGTTGCGGGTGCACAGTGCACAGAAGGTGTGCAAGGCAGGCCGAGAAGAGGTTCCGCTGGGCATCCAGGCCCCTGGACTCGGCGTCAGCTGTACCAGCTGCCACTGTCAATAAGGTTGGACAAGTCCTCAACTTCTGTGATATAAAATAGGGTCCCTATCTACTTTGTAAGGATTCTAGAGAGTGTAGCACTTTTACCCCATTGTCCAGGCAGGAAGTAGGTACTCAGGTAGAGGGGAGCAGTTGTGTCAGTGTGATACTTTTGTTAGGTTCGTTCTTAGTTTCAGAATTCTGTGATCCTGGCAAAGTATTGATGACCGTCATCATCATGACTCTACTGTCATTTATGTTGGGAAATTTTCCAAATAAAAGGTAAAAAAAAAAAAAAAAAAAAAGGAAAGCAGTTAATGATCTTCTGTTTCAAATGGTCTGGGCTTGGAAAAAAAAAATCAGATGGCCCTTTGTATGCGCCTGACCTCGCAAGGAAGGATTACGTCAGCTGCTGCATGCTGGTGTCCCACAGATCAAATTCAGCTTGCAGTTAGGTTTCACTTGGCTTAAAGAGTATTTTTAAATGTCAGGAGATTTTAGGCGAAAAGTAGGCTTTCTCATTTCTGAAAAAAATGAGAGGATCTAGCAACAGCAGAGCCACATTTCTATGGGAGGACAAAGTATCCACTGCCTCCTTGAACCACAGCACTGGTTGTGCATTCTATCCCTCTATCCTGTTCTATATTTGGCTCATTTCCATTACCTGCCAGACCCTGTAGACATCTAATGCCTTCTGGACTGGCAGGTGACTCGTTCTCTGAGCAGCGCTCCCGTGGTATCGATTATTGTTGCCTTTGTGTACCGGGAGTGGGCTCTCAGGGGCAAGAGATCGGTATGTGCCCCTCTTCTCCCCATTTTCTGCCTCTGGTATCTGTGAAGCATCCACAGATCCTTTATGGTTTCAAAAGAAAAGGAAAAGATCAAGCAAAGTGGACTTCCATAAATAAGACTCTACCATACAACTCAGATGAGCCAGAGGGAAGGAGCATATACCTTACAAGTGTCTACAGGTTCCATAGGCCCTTGCAGTGAGGAACCAGGAAAGCATGAGTCACAGCCCCCCAACAGGAGGCAGATCTGTCACTTCAAAGTGAGAAAGACGTCTATACTCTCTGTGTATTAAGAAGCCCTGCTCCTGGGATAGAAGCCTCTCAGCCGAACTCACTCTGAAGGACTCTTGTGGGGAGCACTCTGCGTCCTTCTCCCCTTCTCTTGCTATAGGTTGTTTCAGGAGCTTTCCTGTCTGAAATGAACACTGAGCTTTATTCGTGTGATCAGCCAATTATCGTCATGTTCACAGCAGCATCATTCACAAACGGGGAGAAGCAACCCAAGTGGCCATCGATGGATGAATGATTAACCAAAATGGGGTGAATACATAGATTTAAGGGGTGCCTGGTGGCTCCGTCGGTTAAGCGTCTGCCTTTGGCTCAGGTCATGATCTCAAGGTCCTGGGATGGAGCCCCGAATTGGGGGGACCCTGCTCAGTGGGGAATCTGCTTCTCCCTCTCCCTCTGCCTGCGGCTTCCTCTACTTGTGCTTTATCTGTGTGTGTGTGTCAAATAAATAAATAAATTCTTTAAAAAAAAATACAGAATTAATACTAGTCAGTCTGTCAGTCTTTTTTTTTTTTTTTTTTTTGAGATTTTATTTATTTATCCATGAGAGACACAGAGAGAGAGAGGCAGAGACACAGGCAGAGGGAGAAGCAGGATCCCTGCGGAGAGCCCGATGTGGGACTCGATCCCAGGACCCCAGGGTCACACCCTGAGCCAAAGGTAGATGCTTAACCACTGAGCCACCACTCAACAACTGAGCCACTGAGGTGTCCCAATGCTAGTCAGTCTTAACAAGAAAAGAGATTCTAACACATGTCTCAACATGGAGGAAGCTGGAGGATATTATACTGAGTGAAGCAAACCAGTAATCAAAGGAAATACACTGTATGAATCCACTTCTAGGAGGTATCAGATTTGTCAGATTCGTGGGAACAGGAAGCAGAATGGTAGTTGTCGGGGGTTGGCGGGAGGAGGATGGGGAGTTCATGTTTGATGGGGACAGAGTTCCAGCTTGGGAAGATGATAAAGTTCTGGAAGACAGATGATGGGGATGGTCACAGGATAATGTGAATGTCTGGATGCTTAAAAATGATTGTGATGATAAATGTTAATGCTGTGTGTATTTTACCACAATTAAGAAGAAAACCCTCCTTAACCAAACCTAGTTCGAAATTCTGTAGCCCTGCTTCAAGATCTCCCACGGAAGAGGTAGGCCACCTTCTCACTTCTCTGTTCTCCTCTGCTTACTTTGCAACAGCAAATGACTCGGAGTCAGCAGATGGATGAGCTCCTCGATGTCCTCATTGAAAGTGGAGGTAAGACTGCCTATGTGTTGCCCCCTGGGATCCTTTGCACCTGCATGTGCTCTGGGGGCACATAAACCCTTGGGACCAAGGTCAGGTGTGCACTGGAGGTCAGAGCCAAAAGCCATGAACAGGTACGGTGTCACTTCACATGAGCTCGCCGTCCAGGCACAGCGGCTGACTCCCTCAGCGACTTTTGTCCCTCTGTCCTAGGAGCTTGCTCACCAATCATTGTGCCAGTTTGCATTCCCAACCCAATCACTATTTCCCTGAGCGCTTCCTCTTGTTCTTCCCATTTCTCTCTGCCTTTCCAATCCCAATCTCCCTAACCTGTTAAGAAGAAGAAGAGAGCAGACAAAGCAAGTTTTGTGCTACCTACCCAAAATGAAATTCAATTAGTAATCTCCTGCTGGATGGTCCATTCATGCTCAGATGTCATTCCAGGCTTGAAAGAAAGAAAGAAAGAAAGAAAGAAAGAAAGAAAGAAAGAAAGAAAGAAAGATCAGCATGTTCATTTTGCCTCCTTTTTGGTCATTCCTTTATTTTTAAAAGAATTACATGGCATATGCCCAGAATTTGAAACCACACAGATGCATTAAAATCATATAAGGAGAACATGTAGATAGGAAAAACCAAACAAACACACCGCAGGGCCAAGCCTTTCGATAAGAACTTTAAGGTTTGGGGAAGGAGTGGCCAGACATGGTACTAGGTTCAGGGCCGCACCAGACCAAGTCCCCACCTTTGTGGAGCTTGCAGTCTGGGAAGGCAGATGGACAACAGGCAAGTGAACAGGTAATTCCTACATCGTAACAAGAGGAAGAAGAAAAAGATGGGCATGGGTGTGTGTATCTTTGTAAGTTTTTGTAGCAGACAGAGGAGAGGGTGATGTCAGACACCCTATATTTTTAATAAAATCTATGGCCAGATCAGCAAAGGTAAGGGTGCAGGAGGAGAGCATGGGAAATTGGAGGACCGAAGAACCATTCAAGGACAGTTATAAATCCCTCATGAATGAATTCTCTGGGGAAGCACAGTAGAGTTCTAGGCTGTATTAAGTGCCACTGATAGGATTGTGATCATGAATCTAAAGTGAGACCAGTCAGCTCCATTGTGTCATTTTTCTCTTGCAACCAAGATTCATCCAGGTGTGGCTTTTTTTTTTTTTTAAAGATTTTATTTATTTGAGCAAGCATGAGCGCGGTGGAGAGGTGGAGAAGAAGAGGCAGACTCCCCATGGAGTGGGGAGCCCCATGCAGGGCTTGATTCCAGGACCCGGAGATCATGACCTGAGCTGAAGGCAGACGCTTAACCGACTGAGCCACCCGGGTGCCCCTAGGTGTGGGGTTTTGCCACAGGAATATGATGCAAGGAGAAAAGAGCAAAGGGATTGAGAATATTTATAAGATGGAGCTATGATGGTGGAGCAGAGCATTCTGGCTAGGCAGGAAAAGAAGCGAGAGCCAAGGGGGTTGCTGGATGGAGAAAGTACTAGAGTCTAGACTGCAGTGACCCCAAGTGGCTGAGAAACTGTCATCACAGGGTGCTTAATAAATGAACTAGAGGAATGGGAGGGGATGGGTGGAGAGGGGAGATTTTGCTTGAGATTGAGCTTCCAGGGGATGCAGTATTTGGGGCTCTAGGGTGTCCAACAGAGTGGGAATGGAGGGAGCACTGGAGTGGAGGCGGTAGGGTGTCAAGGCACTGGGAGGCCACTGGACACTCAGCCCCTTCCCAGGATGCCGAAGTCACAGAGAAGGACAAGAGCTGAAGTGGGAAGGGCAGTGAACTGGGGAATGGGGTTTTCAGTGCCTGTGGGAGGGGGACCCGGAGATGACCAGCGGGGATGGCGGCGCAACCCTCAAAACCACCGAAACCACCGAGGAGCTGGCAGGAGGATGCCGAGGGTGACAATCAGAAGGTGGCAGTGGTGTGGCGCCTGATGACTCACCTCTGGCTCCCCCACTGAGACTGTAAGGAGGATGCAGTGTCCTTGGGGACAGCCAGGTGTCAGTGAAGGAGCAGGTCAAGGGACCTTCTTGGAGAGGTGGCTGATGAGAGCGGAACTGCCACATAGAAAGTGTTTGGGGAGGGACGGGAGAGAAGAACTGGGCACAGAAGGAGCACTTTCGAGGATGAGACTGGGTGAAGAAGCAGTGACCAGAAAGGCCATCTCTCATGTCTAAATGTGACTCCTTTGTTCCAAAGATCCATCCTATGTAGGGACGCCTGGGTGGCTCAGTGGTTAAGCGTCTGCCTTTGGCTCAGGGTGTGATCCTGGGGTCCTGGGATCAAGTCTCACATTGGGCTCCCTGCACGGACCCTGCTTCTCCCTCTGCCTGTGTCTCTGCCTCTCTCTCTGGGTCTCTCATGAATAAATACATACAATCTTAAAATACACACACACACACACACACACACACACACCCAAGATCCATCCTATGTAGCCTGTTCCACTTGAAGCCATTTAACAGTTCCCGTTGTGTTTTGCCACCAGAAATGCCAGCCGACGCTAGAGAGGATCATTCGTGTCTTCAGAAAGTCCCCAAGATAGCCGGGTCCTCCCGGAGCCCCACTGCTGCCCTCGCCAAGCCCTCGTCCTCGGGGGCCCAGCTCTCCTTCGACCCCTACGGCGCCGACAGCGACGAGCACCTTGAAGTCTTATTAAATTCCCAGAGCCCCTTAGGAAAGGTGAGCGATGTCGCCCTTCTCAAAATTGGGAGCGAGGAGCCTCCTTTCGATGGGATCGTGGATGGATTGTCCGGGAAGGCTGCAGAGGAGCTGTTCAGCGCACACGAGATCTTGCCGGGCCCCCTGTCCCCAATGCAGACTCAGTTCTCGCCCTCGTCTGTGGACAGCAGCGGGCTGCAGCTCAGCTTTACCGAATCCCCGTGGGAGACCATGGAGTGGCTGGACCTCACTCCGCCCAGCTCCACCCCGAGCTTTAGCTCCCTCGGCACGGGCGGCCCCAGCATCTTTAACATTGATTTCCTGGATGTCACGGATCTCAACCTGAATTCCCCCATGGACCTGCACTTACAGCAATGGTAGGGCGCCCGAGGCCGGGGCGCTGAGGAAGACCGCTGGGAGTCCCGCGGGGGACAGCACACAACCAAAGACACTCATACCATCCAAAAGCAGGAGGAGGAGAGGAAGAGGACAAGGGAATTGCAAAGAAACCGTGGAGACTTCTGTGACCATCAGCGAGAACAAATAGGAGTCTTTATATATATAATGTAATATTCACCAACAGTCAGTGACTGCTAATGATTTCAGCAATGCATTCCAGAATGTGCTTTCTCAGATCAAGAATGCCCCCACCCCCACCCCACCCCCAAAAAGAAATTCTTTCACTGCCTTTTCAAACACCAATATTCTCGTGGCCCATAATTTTTCGCGGGCATGGTTCGGGCAAGATCTCACATGGTAAGCCTCTCTCGTGAATTTATGAGACATACTATGGAAAGATGTCTAGGGGTTATAGCATGACCATCACTGTTTCTGGAAGATATACTCGTGGTGGAGGCTGCTTCCTATCACTTCCCTCCTTGTCTCTCAAAACAGAAGTCAGGCTCAACTTCAGTTAGGTTTTTGAGGTAAAGTAGAGAGACAGAACCAGTCCGTTCCCAGGGAAAGGAAGTCAACTCAGTGTCCCCTGGCCGCAAAGCTGCCCCCTTGGGGTGGTTCCAGGCCTTAACCCAGGACTCTGTGTGATCCCAGATAACAACTAACCTATATCTGGTCCAAAGAACCCTACCCAGAATTTCCCTTCTTTGCCAGCCAGTAGCTAGATCACTTCCAACTGTCTCTGTGGTGATAAGTACCATGAAACAGTCAAGAACCAAAACTCCAACAAAACTCAAAGCCTCCTGCCATTGAAGGTTCCCCAACACAACCCCCTTTAGTTTCAAAGACTGAAAGTGACCCCATAAGCAGAAGAGAAGACTATCTCTAGCTTCAGGAAGCCATACCAGGAATCGTTCAGACAGGCCTAAAAATCACTGTTTCATGTGTCATGAGAATAAGTACCATTGATTAGTACAACAGGATAACTATTTAGGGAGATCCAACTTTTTTGGGGGGGGGAGGGGGTTGGTGGTCTACTTCAGTTTATCTTTCTCCCACTTTTCTTTCAAGATACCAATCTCTTCTTGCTCTTCTTTTGAAACTCTTTCTGCCCCAATATCAAGAGGGACTCCTCAGATCTAACAAGCTGCCATACCCCTAATAAAGCCATATTTTAAAAGGCTAAAACACCAGGTTCTCCCAGAGAACTCATTCTCCGTATGCATCATTTGCTGGAAAAAAAAAAAAGAAAGAAAGAAAGAAAGAAAGAAAGAAAAAGGCCGAAAGAATGTCCTTGGGGGAAAAAAACTGGTGACGTGGCCCATCATTCTCAAAGCTCATTCTGCTCCCATTTTGATTCATAGCAATCATTGATTTGGGTGGTTTTGGGGAAATTGGAAACCATTACATTGTAAAGATAGATCTGAATTATACTTACAAGGAGAGAGTGTTTCAGGTCTGAGTCAGTAAAAGAAAACACGGTTGCGCATGGAACACGAAGGAAAGAAGGAAGACGATGGTCTTGTGTGCATTCCTCATTACCTCGTGCTTTTGCTGGGAGTTGAAAAACTCAAATGGCAGGACGGTCTCTCTCAAGCTCACTGTGGCTCCAACTCACCGTCTCATAGTGTTGCATGCTGTAGAAAGTAGCTATTGCTGGTTGGTTGGTTTGTTGTTGTTGTTGGTTTTTTTTAATTTAAATCACTAAGGCACTGTTTTCTTCTTTTGTAAAAAAAATAATAATAATATTCACTGTGCACTTATGGAGAAGATAACCAAAAATGTTGTGATTTTAGAAGTTCTCTTTTTGATAAACCAAAGATTCAGAAGTCATTCCGTTGTTAGCTTGTAAACATGTGTGAACACAGAGTGTTTTGGGGGGGGACTGCTGCTCTGAAAGCTGCCCAGTCTTTTGTGGGGGCAGGTATGCGTGTGTGTATAGAGATATACATATGCATATGTATGTGTGTATATATGTGTGCATATATATGTGCATATGTGTAGGTCTGCACACGTGTGTATATTTGTACGTGTCTTGAAATGCAGTGTTATGGAGAGTTCTATACCAAAAGCCCTCAAGCCCCAATTTGCTGTGAAATGATACTCGGCCTTTCTCACTATGAGTTCCTGATTCATCAACAGACTGCATGTTGCCTCTCTGTGTATGACTAACGACTCTAGCCTGATGACTCACAGCCACTTGCTTCCCATGAACACGCTCATCTTGACAAGGGATATGGATGTGGAATGACTGAACAGCTTCACCATGAGTTGCTGGGAATGGTAAATACAGTCTCTCGTAGAAAAGCATCAAAGAGACACGAAACCCGGTTTTACACTCCTTGACCTGCGTTGTGCTTTCAGACATTCACATGGTACATTTTTCATTTTGCCTTTATGTCATTCATCAGAACCAAAAATCAAGAGGGAAGAATTACCAGTCTTTTCCATGGAGGTGAGGCTACGGGGAAGAAAATCTTATTAACGCTTTCCTCACATTTGTCCCTCTGATGTTGAAGCTTTACTTGGATCTTGATGAAGCTTGCTGGTCAGTACATTTTTCATGTGCCACATTGTGCAATTTTTATGCTCTTCCCCCCGCCCCTCACCTTGCTGCCTTCGGAAAACAAACTTGTAGTGTCCCTACCTGAGGTATTTCTAGCAGAAGGACTAGACTTGGTAGGGAGGATGCTGTACTTTAAGACTGTGCATTTTCATTAAGACCTTTGTAGGAATTACCAGCACCGACACACACACATCACAGCCAACAAAGGATATTGCTACTGCCATCTGACACACTTAGCACAGAGCGGACCCCTGGATTCTTGGTCTCAGCCCCCACCCACCCACAGGCTCCACGTATGATATTCACTCTGTCTCTCCATAGATCAGATGGGAGATTTACTGTATCAAACCAGGGATACCTGGGAGAAAATTGAAGAAGTTGGCTGCACCCAGTGGACCAGCTAGACCATGCTAATTCATCTGTCTCCTATTGGGCGTTTTTATTTTAAGTACTTTTAAACTCTTAAGTGCATCCTCTTTTCTGGAGATCATTTGGGCATGACTGGGAGATGCACAGAGACTTCTGAAGATGGCCACGTTCGAGTTTCTTAATGCTCTCAGAGCCTGGAGATAACCACACATTGTTTTCTCTAGGCTCCTAGTGCACATGCGTGTGTGCATGCACACACACACACACACACACACACACCGTGGTGAAGCAGACCTACACAGAGTTTGTACCAATCCCAATGTGGCTGCAGCCCCATGGGTTCAAACTTACCCAACAGAGTCAGAAAATGCCTTTGTGTAAATGCTCTCATTAAGCTGGTGCTCATTAGCAGTAGCCCTGCTTCTAACAATATTATTAAGACAACACTCATTCTGTTATGAGGAGAGGGAGAGAAGGAGGAAGGAAGGAAGCGAAGGATGGAAGAAGGGAAGGAAGGAGGGGAGAAAGGAAAGAAGGAAGGGATGGAGAGAGGGAGGGAAGGAGGAAAGAAAGAGAGGGAAGCCAAGAGACTTTCCACCTGAATAGTCAAGGGTCTGTGCACTGGTGGCTTTCACGATTAAAAGACATTTATTTCTAATCTGGAAAAACACTCAAAAAACTTATCCCAAGCATTCAAGACAGTCCTTTTCAAAATATATTTAAACTCCATTAGCTCTTCCAGAAACAAATGCTGGCCCACTGAAAGCTCCGGCATCCAGTTTCCTCATCCAATGGACAACTAACCTGATGTCTGACCTGTGCCAGGCACACCAGACATCCACTACTAACCTGACAAAATACACATGGTTCAAATTCAGTGATGGGGGAGCTGTGCTTCCTACAAGCAAGAACACTGGGAATCTCCCAGTCCTCAAACCAGAAACCTTTAGCTCTAATTAAAACAAAACAAAACAAAACAAAAGGGTGTGTGTGTGTGTGTGTGTGTGTGTGTGTGAAATCCTTCATTTTTCCAGAAGTGAGAGTAGAAGGCCCTTTTTCTGCCACAAGTTATCACCCACAGTAACTTTTTTTTTTTTTTTTTTTTTGCTTGTCTCTGGGGTCAAACAGCAGCATAGCACTTGGGAGTTCTCTCCATTTCCCCCACCACTTAAACCATCTGTGAGAGCTTTAGGGTTTGTTCTCATTGCCAGATACAGAAACACCTTGAAAATCAGGGAAAGATGAAGGAAGCTTTTATTATTATTATTATTATTATTATTATTATTATTATTATTATTATTATTGCTCCCAGCCCCTGTCTTTGCCTTTTATAACTAGGTCTCTATGCAAAAGGGACATTTGGGGGGGAAAGAGTTCCCACATGAGCCATTAGGAGGAAAGCACTTGCTGCCCTGCCCCCCACCCAGGCCTTCATTTGCCACTGGGGAAGCCCACAAGGGCTGGCACCCAGTTTGCTGTCAGGGATGAGAGAACTCAAAGTGAAAAGAGTCTGGGGTCTTTGTTTTCCTATAAATCCAGTCTAAACCAGCAGGGTGTTTCAGCTGCTGAAATTCTAGTTCTTTCTTAGATGGTTCTGGAACAAGATGGTCCTATGGTTCCAAGAGCTGCTCCGGTTGTGTTAAGGAGCTGGCTTTGATTCTAGAATCCACATTTTCAGAGGACCCCTGGCTAGGCTGAGACTAGGCACTAGAAGATGATTTCAAGATAGGGAGAGATCTGGGAGGAATTTCGCTCTCCTCTGTTTACCAGGGAAATTGGAATAAGATCACTAGAGCTGATAACATACAAGTAAGCTTCCTTCTGATTCTAGGATTTGGTGATTTCCCCCCAATGGATTAGGACCAACAAACTCCTGAACATCTCTTGAGCTTCTTTCATCACCTCCCATCATGGACACTGATCACATGAGTTTCCTTTATAAATGGTTTAACATCTCCAGAGTGTTTACGGAAGAGGAAAGTATAATGATGGGGATCCTGGATGTTATTCTAGCGTTTTCCAAAGGAAGGGAACCCACACTGCCTCCTAGAGTTCCCCTCCAGTGGTCCTGCAGTGAGGAAAAAGGGTGCTTGAAACTCTCCCTTGGAGAAACCCAAAGAGGTGCTTTGCAAAGAAAAGAAAAAAAAAAAAAAAGCCAGCATTTATTCTCTGTGGGGACCTCTGTATTGTGCTCACATTGGTCTCCTTTACCGAACTATACAATACCAGAAAGAAATGTGGATTGCCAGGAAAAGAAGCAACGGCTAAGATATCAAAGTTGGCATGTGTTCTTTTAAAAAATATATAAATATATTTTTAAATAAAATGTTTATTTTGAAAAAAGACATGAGATTTTTTTTTCTCCCCCTGACTGTATGATACACCAGGCACTATGCCACACCCTTCACGGGTCCTATATCGTGTGTGTGTGCAATGGCACCATGAAACTACTATTATTTCCATTTTACCTATGAAGAAACTGAGGCTCTGAGTGGCTCAGCCAATTGTTTAAGGTTCTATACTTGAAATATAGAGCCAGCAGCCAAATGTTTTTCTCTCCAAAACCCCTGATCTCAAACAGTACACGTCTCACTTGTATTTACTACTGACACTAATACGATGAAGACTTTCGTGGAAAGGAGGAGACTCTCCTGTCACAAACATGCTGTAAAAATACATGAGCACACACAACTTAGCCAACTCGATGTTTTCATCAGTGTAGCAAATGCATAATGAATGGGGCATCAAAGATACACATAGACCACCCCCCTCCCCAAGTAAGGCTCAGTTTTTATTTGATTTACCTTCCTCAATTTATTCCTGTTTTTTTTTTTTTTCCCATCAGTGAATATGTAAACTGTGTGCAGGAACTGATATATTGTGAAAAGAGCCCTGGAATGGGGATACTAAGCCCTAATTTAGAGTATTTGATCTTGCTTCATGCCATGCTTTGATCATGCTTCCCTGCTCCGCTCTTACTTTTTTTTCTGCTCTTACTTTCTGGTGGGTTCTCCCCATGTAGAAGCAAGAAGGACACACAGATTGTCAGAAGTCCTAGATGTCCATCCTTCAGATTAGCAATTCTAGTAAAAAGATTCTCTCTTTCCTAAGAGTCACAGCAGAAATCTCACAGCTCTCTCTCAGTGGGCCCATCCTGGAATCCATCTCTGTGGCCCTGAGAATGAGGTACACATTCACTCACAGGGTCTGGATCTCCCACTCATCCCTGAGCTGTAGGGTGGGATCATTTGAATCTCATGGGCTGGCAGTAGAGAAAGTGAGATTTTTCTAAGGGAAAATTGAGTTGCTATTAGCAAAAGGAGGAACAGGTGCTGAAGAGGCACAAACTGTAGATTTCCAACACACAATCCCTACCTTCAAGAATTTTGTTATCTGGCGGAGGTGATAAAGAATGACAACATAGTTTGGTAAGTGCTTACATGGGAGTAAGTGCATACTACTCCCATATAGAATGTGTTATAGGCATTTCGTAAAATCTTAGGTAGACAGGATGGTCGAGGACTCTCCAGAGGAGACCACTAATGACATAGCAAAAGCATTACATGCATTCCAGGCAGAGGGAACAGGCTATACAAAGGCTTGAAAATAAATGAGAATTTACCATATTCAGGGGCTATAAGAAGTTCAGATTGGCTAGCTATTGAAGCAAGAAGGTGGGGAAGGCAGGTTTCAGGGTGGAGATGTGGGAGGAGCTCTATTCGTTTGCTGGGACTGCAAAACAAAATGCCACAAATTGAGTGGCAAAAATTTATCATCTCAAACTAGAAGTCCAAAGTCAAAGTGTTGGCAGGGTTGGTTTCTTCTGAGAGCTGCAAAGGAAGGATTCATTATATGCCTCCCACCTTGGCTTACAGATGGCTGTCTTTGTGTTCACATCGCATTCTCCCTGAATCTTCACGTTGTTTTCCTTTCTGTTATACTGCGTCTCTGTAAGCAAATTTCCCCTTTTTATAAGGACATTGGTCATGTTGGATTAGGCCCCACCCTAAAGACCTCATTTTTAACTTGATCACCTCTGTAAAGACCCTCTCTTCAGATAAGGTCACATTCTGAGGTAGCAGGGATTAGGACTTCAACATATGAGTTTGGAGAGGGGATTGGTGTAATTCAATAGGGGCCAAACCATGAAGGGCCTGATAACAAATGTTGAAGAACATGAACTTACAAGCTTTAAAAGTATGAACTTTAGGGAAGTCTGGTTGCCTCAGTCTGTGAAGTGGTTGCCTTTGCCTCAGGTCATGAAGTCCTGGGATCGAGTCTGCTTCTCTCTCTCCCTCTGTCCCTCCCCCTCCCCCCACTCATACTCTCTCTCTCAAATAAATCAATGAAAATATTTAAAATAAATAAATGAATGAATGAATTTTAAACCCATAGGGCCTCAATGAATAGTTTTAAGCAAGGAATTGCTATAATAATCCTTACACACTTTAGAAAGAGAATTCTACAGCATGGAAATGAATTGGAATGGTAGGATAAGGGAAAGGCAGCCCAGTCATCGTGTGAATTAAGTCTGATAAATCATTGGTGCCCTGAGAACTTAAAGTGAAATGATGAGTAACCCAATATATTGGATTTAGAATAATGATGGGGTGAGGGTGGGGTATGAGTGAAAGTGGCAACTTAAGAATCTGTTGTGATAAACTAGCCAACAGGTAGATAGTAACTCTACTCAGAAAATGGTAGTGAGAATAGAGACATGAAGGTTGTTTGAAACTTGTTAATGAAATGGAAGTATGGGATGGATCATCAGATGTGGATAGTGAAGAGGATTTGGAATGGGAGGGATAGTTGGATGTTGGATGTTGAGTGTATATTAATTCCATTCACATAGACAAAAGGCCAGCGCGAGGAATAGCTACTTGATAGGAAAAATTGTGCATTTGATTTCTGAGTTTCTAGTGTCTGGGGCACATGCGCATGTCAAAAGTCTTCACTAGAGAGGTCTGGACCTCAGAGTGCCATTCCATTGAAATTTAGATATGGGAGTAGCCCATATTCAGGAGATAGTGGAAGTCATGGGAATGGCTCTGACCTACACAATGTGTGCAGTGAGAAGAAAAAAGCAGTGCCAAGGAAGCCCAATGTGTAAGATATTGGCAAAGGAAAGAGGAAAGAGAGTTGCTATAAAACCAGGAGAAAAACCAGGAGCTGACAATACCCCAGACACTGAGGTGGGAGAAAATTTCAAGGAAGAAGGAATCTTTAATCATATCGAATGCTGCCATGTTCTGTAGATAAGGGTAGAAGGCTGTTGCATGATAAAGTGATAAGGAGGTGATTGTTAATCAAGTTGAGAGCATCTTGGGGGCTGTGGTGAAGAGAGGTGGCATAGACTGAAGAATTAAATAGAGGTAAGGAAGTAGACACAAGGAATCCAGGCATGCCTTTCAAGAAGTATGGTGATGTGGGGAAGAAGATGGCCATAGCAGAGTCAAAACCAGTCAAAGGACTGATTTTTTAAAAAGATTTTATTTAGTTATTTGAGAGAAAGCAAGAGAGTACAGGCAGGAAGAATGGCAGAGGGAGAGGGGGAGGGAGACTCCCCACTGAGTGGAGAGCCCAACAGAGGGCTCGATCCTAGGACCCTGAGATCATGACCTGAGCCAAAGGCAGCTATCTAACCAACTAAGCCACCCAGGCATCCCTAAAGGACTGATTTTCAAGAGGAGAGATTTTGAGCTAACTTAAAAGCTATTATGAAATATGTAGTATACCCAAGAGAGAAGGTGGTAGAGAATGGTATTGAGGTTGAGTTGCCTTTTGAAGAGGGGAGAAATGTCTATCGTGGCAGGAAAGAAAAAAGAGGGTGGGTGGAGATGTGGGTGTGTTGACAGGTGTGGTGGTAAGACACCAAGGGAGTTGTCATATGGTGGCTTCTATTTCATACTTAAAACAAGAGGAAGAGACAGCGTGCATTGATTGGGGAGAAGAAAAGTGGAGTACAAGTTTTAATAAAAATGGAGGAAGCTGATGTAAGAGCAGCAGAAAGAGCAAGAAGTGATCAGGATATCTAGAAGGATGGGTAGGGCACAATTGGAAAACTTAGCCAGAGGCCAGAGATCCTTCTCTGCACAATGGTGGGACTTTCCATTAACAACATCGGCAGCCCAGCAGCAGAAGCAGAGAAGGCAGAGAGGTGCCTTGAGCCAAGTTAAGGATGCTGCAGGAATAGACGTGGAAGAAAGAAAACAGAACTGAGTAATTGAGGGTATGATTAAAACAGAGGTAAAATGGTGAGCTGTATGGTTGACAGATTAGAGGCAGAAAGAGGTGGGTCAGAAACTACAAGTGGACCCAGGCAATTGATGTTGACTAATACAATATTGCTTCAATACTGCATTAGTCATGATTTTCCAGAGAAAGAGAACTGATAGGATACGTGCAGATAGAGATAGATAGAGATAGAGATAGAGGAATAAAGGGGCTGTAAGGGAAGTGGGGGGAACTGAGTGAGTGGAGAAAAATTAGAGAGGAAGACAAACCATAAGAGATTCCTAACTCTGGGAAACAAAGGGTTGCAGAAGGGAAGGTGGGTGATGGGATGGGGTAACTGGGTGATGGGCATTAAGGGGGGGGTACATGAGGTGATGAGCACCGGGTATTACTATATGTTGGCAAACTGAATTTAAATAAAAAAAATATTTTTAAAAGATCTTTAGATATGTGTATCTCCATAAAAATACAGATAAAACTATAAAGACACATCTATAAATATTCTATATAGAAACCTATATAGATATTCATACACAAATGTATGGCATCTATCTAGATTTATTTTGGGAATCACACAATTTTTAAGGTTGAGATATACCATGATTTGCTGTCTGGAAAGCCAATAATGTAATTCAGACTAGGTCTGAAAGCCTGAGAACCCGGGTAGCCAGTGGTATAAATCCCAGAGTCCAAGGCTCGAGAAGATGGATGTCCCAGCTCAAGAAGAGAGAGAGAATATGTCCTTCCTTTCCTCCCGTTTTTGTTCTGTTTGTGCCCTCAACAAATTGGATGACACCCAACCATATTGGTGAATATGGCTCTCCTTTACTCAGTCTACTGATTCAAAGGCAATCTTTTCCAGACACGCTCTCATAGACACACCCAGAAATAATGTTTCACCAGCTATGTGGGCATCCCTTCATCCAGCCAAACTGGCACATTAGAGTAACCATCCCAAATACTACTACTAATAATAAAATCACATTGTTGTCGTCATCACCAGCATCATAAATGAATATCCACATTTATCATTAAGGGGAGATGAATAATCATCTTCCGTTCTGGCTGAAAGTGGAAATCTTGATTCCCCACATGCATAGATTATAGGGCTTCATCATTCTAAAGCCCATATCACCTCCAAAAGTCAAGAAATGCCCTTGATGCAATAACGGAAAGAAGCACCTACCGTTCCTGAATTTGTTGTAAAATGGAATACAAACCTATATTCTATGAGACCGGAGGATCCTATATCAACTAAGATGGGTTGTTTTGAGATGGGCCTATGCACTTCCCAGCCTCCAGGTCAAGGAACTGGAGCCACAGCTGCTGAGAGGGAAGTCTAGGGACTTTCCACTTAATACTGCTATCAGCCTGAGGGACTCTTCAGAAAGTGTGGTCTCACTTTCTTGCTATCATGCTCAGCCAAGGGCCCTCCAGGCCACAGCCGGCTTGGTCTTCACCAGGGTGGAGAACTGGTGTTCTTTGAGTAACAAGACCCTCTAGGTTGGCATGCTGAAATCCCGCATTCTTGTGATTCTTCCAAGCCCAGGGCAGGATTTGAATCCTCTGTGTTTCTGTTCCATGTCAAATTGCTGAGAGCTCATGCAGACAGGGTCCCATGGGGGTGACCATGGAATTTATCATCTAGATCAGAACACTTCTGTTCAGGACAAGTGCTCTATCCAAATGAAGGCCAAGACAACAGGCATATCGAAGATTGTCCCCGGCAAATCAAGACTATGGTCACCTTAAACCTAGCCACCTGAAAGACCTAGAACCCCCATTCACTTTCACTTATCCCCAATTGTTCACCTGACAGGATGCAGGGACCAGGCTGCCAGTCTCACATCTTTCTAGCATAACTTTTTCCCCCTGCAGAGGTACCTACTATCCTGACTTCTATTACCATCAATTTGTTTTTGCCTGTTTTTGAAAGTGGAATCAAATAAAAAGTACTCTTCTGAAGCTGCCTTTTTCTGCTCAGCCTTTTGGGTGAGGTTCATGCCTGTTTTTGCACACTGTTGGGTGAATGTATCCTTTTTCCTTGTCATAGTCATAAAGTATTCCACTGTATGAATGTATGAATGTATCACCTTTTATTATTTTTTAAATTTATTTATGATAGTCACATACACACACACACACACACACACAGAAAGAGAGAGAGAGAGGCAGAGACACAGGCAGAGGGAGAAGCAGGCTCCATGCACCGGGAGCCCGACATGGGATTCGATCCCGGGTCTCCAGGATCGCGCCCTGGGCCAAAGGCAGGCGCTAAACCGCTGCGCCACCCAGGGATCCCCCACCTTTTATTTATCTGCTTTACTGGTTCTTTCTGTTTTGCTGTTTAATATATTAGTTTTTAAAGATTTTATTTATCTACTAGAGAGCATGAGCAGGTGGGAGGGGCAAAGGGAGAGGGAGACCTGGGATTATGACCTGAGCCCAAAGACAGGTGTTTAACGGACTGAGCCATCCAGGCATCCTTTTTGTTTTGTTTTTTAAAGTTTATTTATTTAAGTAATCACTGTACCCAAAGTGGGGCTCGACCTCACCACCCTAAGATCAAGAGCCACACACTGCTGAGCCAGCCAGGTGCCCCATCTGCTCTATTGGTGATGGACATTTTAATTGTTTCTAATTTTTGACTATTAGAAATTTTGCTGATACAGATATTCTAGAGCATGCCTTTTGTTGCCAATATGTACCCATTTCTGTAGAGCATGTGAAGTTATTGGGATATGGGGGGTGTGCATACTGCTAAGTCTTAATGGATAATGCAAAATGGTTTCGGAAGTGCTTGTACTAATTTTCCTCTGCCCAAAATATATGAATTCCAATTGCTCTGCATCCTCAACCATATGTCATTCTACAAGTATTTTTCAATCATAGCTATTCATGTTGTGGTGTTTCATTGTAATATTAGTTGGCATATGCTGGATGACTAATGACACCGAGCAACTTTTCATATATTCTTTAGCCATTTGGGATTTGTCTTTGCAGTAAAGCGGCTGTTCAAGTCTTCTCCATTTTTTCTTTTAGGTTTTCTGCCTTTTTCCTATTGGACTGTAAGATCCTTTATAAATTCTGGAGTTGAGTCCTTTGACTGTTTTGTATGTTACAAATAACTTCTCGCACTCCGAGGATGATTTTTAAATTTTCATTCTCCTAATGGTATCATCTGATAAACCAAAGTCCTTATTTGTGAAATAGTCCCACTTACCAATATTTCCTTTAAGGTGCGAGTTTTTAGGGTAATATTCAAGAATCATTGTCTCCTTCGAGGTCATGTAGAAAACGTTCTGTCTTGCTCTTTATTTTGATTTTTTTTTTTTTTACTTCTTTTGGAAAGAATGATTTTTTTAGTAATACAGTTTAGAGAATGAGTGGCCAATAAACCTTTCCAGTCATTACAGGTTTAAAAATAACTTTCTTTTGCCTGTATTTGTGAATGTTGGACCAGATACAGACTTTTTGAGTTGCACTTGAGCCACAATCTATTTCTGTTGGAGCTCTGGAAATGTGGCTCCAAATTTTATTGCTATTGAGTGTTGCAGGTACCAAGAGAATCAGCTTCTCTTTTCTTCAGGACGAACTTCTCTTCTCTGAGTAGTACCTATATACATTTGTATCTTTCTTTTTTGTTGCTGGTTTTGTTTTTAAAAATTGACATGTAATGGACATATGACCTTATGTTAGTTTCAGGTGTGCAACATAATGAGTTGCTATACCTATATATTGGAAAATGATCACCACAGTAAGTCTGATTATACTCATTCCATGTGTAGTTATAATTTTTTTCTTGTGATGAGAACTTTTAAGATTTACTCTAGCAACTTTCAAATATACAACACAGGATGTATCTTTGAAATTCAGAAGTTTTACAAAGATAGGTGTATTCTTCCCTTCCCTCCTCGTAGTAATATATTTTGGAACTGGTGAATTATTTTAATTTTGACTTGAGCCTTTCTTCAGCTCTGCAATTTTTTTTTTACCTTTTTATGCTTATTTATTTCTTCATCATCTGCTCTGGAAATTCTATTACATATTTTTTGAATGTTCTGAAAAAGATTCCATGTCTCTTTTCCTTTTCCCCTTCATTTTATTAAATTACCTACTTTTTCCTCTGGATTTTGGGAACATTCTTCCAGCCCATCATCTAATGCATCCATTCCATATTGGGCAGTACCATGTCTGCTATTTCCTGCCTCTACTGCATTTTATGAATTTGGGAATCATGTGTTTCTGGATCCAAGTACTCTTTCTTGTTTAATATGATTCTTTTTTCATGGCAGCCAGCTCTTGTTATATCAAAGCAACGTTTTCTCAGTTTTCATCAAGCATGTAAATTAGACTTTAAAACTATATTTCCCCTACTTCCCACTTAACTTTTTCACTGGGGGATATTTCTCTGAATTCTCAGATTAACCTCTCTGTTTCAAAGAGGTAATAGTAGCCCACACGGTAAAAGCACAGGCATTTGAACTAGACAAACCTGGGTTTGAATCACAGTTGTGATACTTGAATTCACCTAAATCTTCTTGAGTTTTGACTTGATGGGTATCATAAAACCCTCATTCCAGATTTCTTTCAAGGATTAAATGAGATCATATATGTTGAGCAACATGGGTTTGAACTGTGCAGATCCACTTGTACGTGACTATTTTTCAGTAAATATGTTGGAAAAGTTTTTGGGGATTTATGATAATTTGAAAAAAGTCGCAAAACAGTGTAGCCTTGAAATATCAAAAAGAAAGAAAAAAGTTAGGTATTATTGTGAGAATATGGTGTATACTATATATAACATACAAAATATGTCCTAATCAACTATGTTATCGGTAAGGCTTCTGGTCAACAGCAGGTTATTAGAAGTTAAGTTTGGGGAGAGTCAAAAGTTACACCTGCATTTTTGATTGCGTAGGTGGTTGGTGCTCATCCCTTAAGTTGTTCAAAGGGTAAGTGTACTTAGACTAGTACTTAGGGGTATGGTTTATTTCCACCATCCTCATCTTTACTATAATATTCAACTACTGAGTCTTTGTTTCTCTTTGTTCCTTCTCACATAGAGGCGTCTGCTTAGTCCAGATTTTGGTGGCTGGGTTGGTGGGGGAGGTGGTCTATCAGAGATGGGGTAGGCCTTCATTTAATTTCCCACCATAGAATAGTAAATTCAGCTTGTACTGTGCTCCTTAAAGATCACCCATACCATTCTCTGCCAAGACTGTGAGTGGAAATTTTCTCTAATTTCTATGAGTGACAAATAATTTCTCTATTATCTGTGATGAGTTATTTCAAAATGACACTGGAGGGAGAAAGGAGTCGAAAGCTATTGGCTTTAGTTAACATTTTGGTCCCGAATGTTGAATTTAAAATTTAGTCTAAGTAAAGAGAATTAACACATGAAAGGTATTGGTGAAAATACAGTTGAATATTTATATCGTTTGGGAATAAGGCAGGCTTGCTAAGCATCAAACCAAAGGCCTAATACATAAAGGAAGAGATTGATGGATTTGATCACATTAAAAATATGAAATTTCTGGAAGACAAAAAACAACATCAGAAACCTTAAAAAAAGGAGAGGCCAAACTGGAGAAAGCCTTTACCATAAGACACAACAGTAATCATATCATTAATGTAACTCATAAGCCTTAAAAAATCAATAAGAAAATATGGAACCCCATCACAGGAAAATGAGCTGAGGACATGAATAAGTCAGAAGTTAACTGAAGAAGAAACACCAAATAGCCATGAAACATGTGGGCAAAATGTTTTAATGTGATTTTTTTTTAAATGGAAATTAAAACAGCACTATCATGCTATGTCTCATGTACTCATCTGGCAAGATTATTAAAAGTGTAATAGTGGGGATCCCTGGGTGGCGCAGCGGTTTAGCGCCTGCCTTTGGCCCAGGGCGCGATCCTGGAGATCTGAGATCAAATCCCACGTCGGGCTCCCGGTGCATGGAGCCTGCTTCTCCCTCTGCCTGTGTCTCTGCCTCTCTCTCTCTCACTGTGTGCCTATCATAAATAAAAAATTAAAAAACAAAGTGTAATAGTGTAGGTCAGGGTGTGGGGAAAATCGAAAATTTATGCACAAGAAGTGGGCCTGCAAAATGTTTACATTTTTTATCTAGAGGAATAATTTGGCAATACAATAAGAAGCTTGAAAAACACAGGACAGAAAATACTAATGCTTCAATTTTGATCTTAAGGAAATGAGTATGTGTGCAGTTTTATCCACCAATGTGTTAATCAGAGAGATATTTAGAATAACAGAAGACAGGAAAGAACATATTGACCTAACAAGTGTGATTCCATTTTTGAAATATATTTATAAATTCATAATGTTAGCTTGGTTAGCGACAATATGCATGGTTTTCTCTTTTTTTATGGTTTTCATTTTTGAATTTATCTGAATCATTTATTCTTCAATAAATACCATTAAAACGCACTTATACACACATATAGTGTTTGATTTTATTCATTAACACTTTATTAGTGAATTAGTTTTATTCACAATTTTTATTTTGTTAGTGATGCTGGTATGTTGTTTTTGTGTTTGGTTCATTAGGCTTGGTAACAGGGTTAAGCCAATTTCACAAAATGAATTGGGTTGCTTTCATTCTATTTCTGTGTTCTGGAACACTTTAAATAGCAGAGGAATTAATCTGTCCCTTGAATCTTTTAAACAGCTCCCCATAAAACTATCTGGGCCTGATTACTTTGGGGAGTGTTATTCTGTGACGATGTTTCCAATTTCTTCAGCTTTCCTGGTCTACTCATTCTTGCCACTCACTTTTGAAACACCTGTAGTGATTTCTATTTCTCTAGTGAAAACAGAGCTTGTATTAAAACCTGTCAACATAAAAAGGAAAATTCTCTCGTAATTTTAGTATTTTTTTATTTTCTGCACCTGTGACTAAATCTTTTTTCTCGTTCCTAAGGTCACGGGTCTGTTTTGCTTCTCTTTCTCTTTCTTTAGATCTATTCATTCACTTTATCCATCTCTTCAAATAACCTCTTCTAAAGTGAATGTATCAATTATTTCCTTAATTTCAGGGGGGCACTGGACAAAGCCTGCTCCACAAGTATTCGTTAGGGAGCTGACATGAGAGACAGCACACACCTGAGCAAAGTTCTTACATTGGTGGAAAGAGTGAAGAAGAGGAAAAGGTACAAAGCCTCTTTAATGCATAGAGTGGAGGTGGCACATGTCACTTCCACCCCCATGCCATTGGCCAAATCAGTCATAGTCAAAGTCTGACGTTACGAGGTAGGGAAATACGCTCTGGCCGTGATAAGGTTCTGATAAAGCTACAGATCCAAGAAGAGCTGAAAAATTGGAGCTGATACTGCCCAAAGATCAGAACATCGATCACCATGTTTCAAAGAATCTTTAGACTAGCAGATACATTAAATGGTCTAAATTTTATACCCATAGGTATAAAGATGATTGGGATTTGACAAGGATAAACAATATCTTTTATTTATAGTGTAGCATTGATGTTATTTTTTTTTTTAAAGATTTTGTTTGTTTGTTTAACAGAGAGAGAAAGAGAACACAAGCAGGCAGGAGGAGAGGGAGAAGCAGGCTCCCCGCTGAGCAGAGAGCCAGATGTGGGGCTCCATCCCAGGACCCCAGAATCTGACCTGAGCTGAAGGCAGATGCTTAACCAACTGAGCCCCCCAGGGGCCCCTGAATGTTATTTTGGGTGTAGTAAAGGCTGGAAGGCTTAGGCATACTGAGGTCACAAGCAATTTATTGAACAAAGAGTTTGGTCAATTCATCGATTCCCCCAAATTTATGCCTTAGAGGTTCTGTACTATCACCTCCCAAGCAGTAGGTGAGGAGAGTAGCCTGGAGAGATCAAATAAATTAACTGGCCGTGATTATAATGAGCTCGTCACTTGCTATTACTTTTCTCTGTTCTGCTGGATCCTGTGTTCTGAATTCTGCTCTACAGAGCAAAGCTGTCCAAAGGAATCCGACATAAAAAGCCTATATTTGGTTGGGGAAAGCATGTCACATGGCCAAACTTAAGGCCAATATGGAGCTGGAAGTGGAATCCTTCCATAGATCAAAGTTGAGTATATAATAAAATCTTATTCTTTTTCCTTCTCCTCCCCTCTCTTCTTCTCTCCTCCTTCCTCCTTCCCCTCTTCTATCTTCCTTCTCCACACCTCCCCTCCTTTTCCTTCAAATGCATTCAGTTTGAAGTCTCTTCTTATTTAATTTCAGGTAATGCATGGCTTCTTTATTCCACATTGTGGCCCAGGCCATTTCTGCCCTCTTGTCATCTTCTATTCCAGCAGCAAAAACACCCAGCTCCTTCAAGTGATTTTGTAGATCCTCACGGTATACAAACCCTTGCACATGGCATGGTGCAGGGAACTCTGGAGCCACCAAGGGACTGTGGTTTAGGCACTTTGGTCCCTCCATGGAGTCTTCTTTACTACCCCTGTGCCTTAGAAGGCACAGGATGTCTGTGAGCTTTGCCACTGCTAGCCTTCACAGAAGAACTGGTACACGGATCCTGTGCTACAGTTCTGTGGTCGAGCTGCCTCCAACCTGCACACCTCTACCCAACTGGAGATTTATTTGACCATGGGAAGGAGCCAGGAGCAAGTGATCTTCCCTGGAGACAGGATCTGTAGTAGTCAGCTCAGACTTGATTATGCTGCTGTAACTAACAATCCCCAAACCTCTGACTTACAACAACAAAGGTATTATTTTTCACCGCAGCTGGATGGCTATGACTCTGATCCATGGCAGCCCTTAACTGGGTCATTGCTAGCCATAAGGCAGAGTAAGAAAAGGAAGGAGTTGGGGGGAATTACAAATGACTCCTAAACATCTGTTCAGAAGTAGCACAAATCACTCTGTGCATATTCTATGTCCAAAGAGAATCGCATGCTCAATCTTGACCTCATTGGGAAGGTGAAGTATAATCCTTATCATAGGTATAGGTAGTGAAATTTTAAACAATAATCAAATCTGTACACGCATCATGTACTTTTCCTCTCCCTCTCTCCCCTTCCATTCTGCTATCATCATCTGCAAAACCTCATAGCCTGGGAGTTCTTTGTCTAGAAAAGGCAGGATAGTGTATTTTTCAAACTCAACCATTTTTGGTATAAACTGTTAAAGTTCCAAAGCCTGTATCCTTGAAACCCAAAACGCTTTTCTTTAAAGAGCCTATTCTCACAGATGTCTCTGAAGCCTGCCTTGAAAGATGGGATCAGTAGACCTGACACTCTTTTCTCTTTTTTTCTGCACTGTCATCCCGTCCCTGGGAAGGAAGCAGAAAAATATGAGCTGCTTCCTGAACAGAGGAAAAAAGCTTAGAGGAGAACAGGAAATATATAAGGAAGTCATCCATTAATAACATACACTCTAGCAGGGTTGGCTGTGTGTGTGGATAAGTAGGTCCCTTTTAGAACTGAAATGTCAGGGCATCAGGGTGGCTCAGGGATTGAGCGTCTGCCTTTGGCTCAGGGTGTGATCCTGGGGTCCTGGGATCAAGTCTCGCATCGGGTTCCCCGCAGGGAGCCTGCTTCTCCCTCTACCTATGTCTCTGAAAAAGAAAAAAAAAAAAGAAAAAGAACTGAAATGTCTCCAGACTGAAGACAGAGACTGGCATGATTTTGGAATTGTCTACCAGAGTTCTCTAGTTCTAGTGCTGTCCAATACAATGTTCTGAGAGGATAGGAATGTTCTATATCCGCACTGTCCAATACAGTCTGTGTAGCTATTAGGCACTTATGACGTGGCTAGGATGACGGAGAAACTAAACTTTTAATTTCATTTAATTTTAATTAATTTTAGTTTCAATAGCCACATGCAGTTGTGGCTACTGTAGTGTATAGTGCAGCTCTAGATGTTAGCAGAGACAGTGTTGCTACAAGTCATACAGCAACTTCTGATATCTTTCTTTCATTTATACATTTAAAAACCCTGCTGTGCCTTGGTTTTTAAAAATATCTCAAAGTGGAAATAATTTCAGTTTGTCTAAAGATTATATTGACATTATAAGCATAGCACAGTTGGTTAAGAGAAAACCATGCCTTCACTTATTAATTGGCTGGAGCTGCCTGACCTAATAAGCAGAGGCTAAATTCACAATTAATTAAAGATTTCATGTTCATTCAGCCAAGACTTGCCTCAAACCATCTTTTGTTCAGCTGGCCAGCAAGATACTTAGAACCATATTTAGGACATCTTGCAACTGTAATCAACATATGCAAAATATACCATTTCAAAAAAAGTTCTTTCATTTATCAGATTAGTAATTCTGTCGCAGGAATGGCATTTTGCTCTATTATGCTAACCATAATCATATTTGTAGTAAACGGATATGACAATGTACTGCATAGGAATAAATGCATGTTATTTAATTAGTGGTGATTTAGCCAATAGTTCTCTAACTTTGCTGCCTACTGGGCAGTATCATTTCTCTATTAGAGGTGGGAAACTCAGGCTCGGAGAGATTATGTAATTTTTTCCCAAAGGTTATATAATTGGTATTTGGAATTCTAATATACGAACTCCTATCTGATCCAAAGCCCCTACCACCCCACCATGCTGTTCCTGACAGGGGGTGATGAAACCTAAGTGCAATCACCTATCTCTTCCAAAGGACAGAGGCTGCGCAAGGAAAGTCAGGGCCCCTTTGCAAGGAGCCAACTGATGCCAATGGGAAACTGCTGTGTAGAACGCTCCAGGCCTGCCGCAGCTGATGCCCCTCGATCCCCTGGAGGTGGAAAGGAAATGGGAACAGCTATGAGACTGGAATCTAATTAATACACGAAAGTTGTCCCAGTCAACCTGGTTCCGTAGACACGATGCCACTGTTATTATGTACACCCTTCTTCTATTTTGTCTTCTGGTTACCTCCTGGGTTTGGCAAAAATTAAGGGTGAAACTTCTGGGATGCACGCCATGCGCGGTCAAGCCCGGGGCCCCAAGCTTGACTGGTCCCCTCAACAACGAGCAGGTGGCCTCGTGCAATTTTTTGAGCCACGTATCCAGCAGGCATACATTCCCTTCCTGTGGATTCAAAGCAGCAGCGTGCCTCACATTCACTTAAAATACAATGAAAGACAGATGCTCGCTTTTCCTTCCTCGCTGCCGTAGTCCTGCTTTCACTTTGCTATTTCGAAGGCAGCGAAACCTTTCCCTCCCCGGAGTGCTACAGCGCAAAGCCCCTCTCTCTCCGGCCGCCACCCTCCCGCCCCCGCCCCCGCCCCCGCCCCCACCCCCGGGCGACGCCGCCGTCCGCGCAAACTTTGCACGCGGAAAGGTGGGCAGCGGGGGCGCGGGACTACGAGTCCCAGAATGCACGGCGCCCGCCGCACAGGCGCAGCGGGGACCACCCCGGCCCGCCGGCCAGGAGCCTGCGGAGACTCCCGGGTCCCCGCGCCGGAGAGGGGCTGGGGGCGGGCGGCCGGGCGGACCTGGCCGGCGCCGAGGGCGGCCGCGGGCGTCGGCATGCAGGCGCGGCGGCGCGCGTGAGGAGGATGCGGCAGCGGGCGCCGCGGCGGGCGGAGGAGTAGGCGGCGGTGCCCTGGGAGCGAGCCGCGCGCGCGGGCCAGACGGCTCCCGGAGGCTCCCCGAGGCTCCGCAGTGCCGCCGCCGTCGCCGTCGCCCGGGAGGCTCCGCGCGGGAGCCATGTAACCCGCGGCGGGCTCCGGGCTGCTCCGTCCTCGCCCAGCTCCCGGGCCAGCGCGGCAGCGGGGCCACGATGAAGAAGCAGTTCAATCGCATGCGCCAGCTGGCCAACCAGACGGTGGGCAGGTAGGTGCCCCGGGGCGCGCAGGTGATGGAGCCCGCCCCTCCGGGGCCGCTCGCGGGCGCGCCCCCTCCTCTCCGAACTTCCCCGCCCCGGGAGCCCTTCTCCGGCTGCCAAGCGCAAAGTGTGACGCATCCTCCACCTGCGTCCCCGGCCGCCCCTCCGCCCCGTCCTCCCTGCCTTTCCCCGGGACTGCCCCTTGCCCCCCTACCCGCCCCCCACCCCGCGGCCGCCCGGCTTGCTGGAAACAGGTGTTTGCTCCGATTGTGCTAGAGGCTCCCGACCCGCAGCCGCTCTCCGACGATTCCCTCCCCTGCGCCGAGTTCAGGCTGCTGGGGGGTCCGGGGTGGGGTGCGGTGGGGTGGGGAGGGGGGGCAGGGAAGTGTTGGGCCTGGCCGGCTCGGCGGAGCGGAGCCTGCCCCTCCCGCCGTGCTTGCTCTCCGGGGACTGTGACTGTACGAGATGCCGGACCCCTGTCTTGGCCGGGTTTCTGAAGGCCGTAGGTGTCGGAGAGGGGATCGGAAGGGGTGAGGGGGAGAGGGGGCAGGGAAGGTGCTGCTGGAATGGCGCTGCTGTCGGCTTTGGTCCTGAGACTGATTTCAGTAGAGGGAGGGAGGCTGCAGAGAGGGAGGTCCAACTCCTCTGGAAGATGAGATAAGCAGAGGATCACAGCCAGGTAGGGGAGGGGAACAGAGAGGCCCTCTGGCCAGGAAGAGCCGGGCCCTAGGAGGCTGCGGGACCCAGCCTGCTGTCATCGCCGCCGTGAAAATGGGCTGCATCTGGGCTGGTGTCTCCGGGAGCCGCGCTCTGCAGGGTGCCAACATCTATTAACGTTACATAAGGATTCTGGTGGGTCTCTTCCAAGGCTAGGCATGCCGTGAACTCAGGGTTGTTGTTAGGTAGAGGGGATTTTTCGCGAAACTTCTGCTCCTGGGGAGGGATTTCCCTTGCTGCTGGGGTTGAGCAATTCAGGTGTGCGGTGCTAAAGCAAAGTGGAAAGCAGAGAGCCCAGCCTCGGGTGCAGTTCAAGTGCGAGCTCCACACATGGAGGGCTCTCCGCTAGGTTTACGCGGAAACCAAATACCTTTCTTGGGTGGCAAGTGGAGCCCGAACTGGCCTCTGGTCGAGTGGGGGTGGGGACATCCCTGGGAGACAGGGGACACTGAGGTCCCAGGTAAGCATACTGCCCTAATTACAGTGGGCATCTGAGGGCAGGGGATGCGGTGGCTTCTTACGCTTCCAGGGGACTCCAGATGGTTTCCAAGTAACAATATCTAAAATTGACTTGGATTCATTTCCCTTTCCCAAACACATGTGCTTTAACATGAGGGAGAATTTATGAATAGCAGAGTCAGATTAGCCCAGATTTCTGGCATGGTGTCGCCACGGATATAGCCTCACGTGGGCTGCTTTTTGATATGTTGGACACTGAAAAATAGTGTTTTCCTGTATTGGTCGTTTAGCAGATAGATGACCATCAACCTGACCTGTCTTTAAGATCTTGATTTCTGCACCACTCTCTGGGCTGGCATCAGGCATCACAGCAGACCAACTAAGCGATCAGGGCCATACACTTGGATTGCTCCTCTCGCTTGGTTTTGGGGTTCAGTTCAGTGCCCGAATGGAAATGTGAGGAAGGTGTTCAGGCTTTCTCTCTGGCGCCCCTGAAACCAACCAACTCTTTCTCTTTCCAGGACTTGTTTCAAGGTGGGAAGATTTATGAGCCTTAGGCATAAAGCCTTTTTTTTTTTTTTTTTTTTAAACCCTCATCCACAGAGGGAATGACAAAGAGGGGAAATCGGGTTTCAGAATATGTGTGCTTATTTGTGTTTGTGTGTTAAGATTTTATTATTTGAGAGAGAGATGAGAGACAGCATGAGTAGGGGCAGAGGGAGAGGGAGAAGCAGACTCTCCAAGCGGGGATCCATCTTCAGGCGGGGCTTGATCCCAGGACCCAGGATCATGACCTGAGCTGAAGGTAGACACTTAACCGACTGAGTCACCCAGGTGCCGTAAGTGCACTTATTTGAAAGCGCATTCTTGGAAGTCCAAGCAACTTGTTAGCAAGAGGTACTTTCCACTTGTTTGTTGGGACTCTGGTGATGAGTGCTGTCTTTGTCAGGTGGCATTTGTTGTGTCATGTGCCAGGGAAAGTGGGGGCCCCTCCCTGGGGGCCCCTGCTTGCGTCTCACTGACATGTATCCATTTTGATGATCTTTAGTAGGAACTTTTTTTTTTTTTAAGATTTTTATAGGGGATAGGCAGAGACACAGGCAGAAGAGAAGCAGGTGGAGGAGAAGCAGGTGGAGGAGAAGCAGGCTCCATGCAGGGAGCCCGATGTGGGACTCGATCCCGAGACTCCAGGATCATGCCCTGAGCCTAAGGCAGATGCTTAACCGCTGAGCCACCCAGGCATCCCATAGTGGGAACTTTTTAAAGCAAAAGTCAGTTCATGTTACTTTGTTGCCTAAGGGTTTCCATTGGCATATTCTTGCACTTAGCATCCCAGATCTTTCCGGTGGCCTATCGGATGTTACCCACTTGACTCCTCTTTCTCTCTCCGTACTCATTCTATTTCACCTGCTCTTCATTCACTGTGATGTGGCCTCAGTGGCCTTCCTGGACCCATATGCACCAAGCTTATTTCCATCTGGGGGCTTTATTCTTGCTGTTTTCCTTTTTGGGCTGTGCACTGCCCATATTCTTCTTCCTCATCATTCAGGTTTTAGCTCAGAGGCCTTCGAGAGGCTGCCTTGCCCCAGTTGCCTTCTAGCCCCTCGTCCTGGTCATGTTTGTCACTGCGCCCCTCGCTCTGGAATAGTCATGGCTCTTGTCTTGTCTGCCTCCAGTAGAATGTATTAATCGCCACTGTACGATGTTTGAAGCCCAATGCCTTATAGACATCTGATGCTTAGTTCATGCTTATTGAAGAGATTTTTTAAAAGGTTTTATTCATGAGAGACACAGAGAGAGAGAGGCAGAGACACAGGCAGAGGGAGAAGCAGGCTCCCTGTAGGGAACCTGGTGTGGGACTCGATCCCAGGATCACGCCCTGAGCCAAATGCAGATACTCAACCACTGAGCCACCCAGGTGCCCCTTATTGAAGAGATTAAAACCATTCACTGTAGGGCCCACACTGGTAAATCAAAGGGGTAGTATTTACTTACTGAGACTGCAGTGAGTCAGGGTCCTAATGTCCTTTTAAATTTCTTGAATCCGTGGAAACATTTGGATTGAACGTTTGGGATTGGTAGACCATTTTATGGAGTTGCTTTGGTAAGCCACTGCATCCTTGTCCTTGGGTGTCTGGTAAGTGATGACTTTCTTTCCCGTCTTTGAGGGGTGACAAGCAATGGGCACGAGGATCGCTCCTCCCCACGGTTCTTTACCCACCCGCCTTCCATAAGTTGTTAGGTCCTGGAAGTCTTCTGAATCTAGAACCGCTAGGGACTGGCTCCAGTCACTTTAACAACGTAGCTGTTGCCGTGCTTTAGTGTCCTCTCCAGAGTCACTAACCTTTTCCCTCCAAGGGCTTGCATCTGAGTAGAGAAGGGCATCCACTGCTGGGAAGAGAGGTTATAAAACCCATTGCCCGTAACTGGGAAGAGCTTCTTCTTCTGGATGTGCTTCTCCAATCCCTGCACAGGTTCCTTCTGCTTTGAATTTTCCACTTTCAGTGTCTTCATTTCACTCCATCCCCTGGGAAGCATGCCAACCCCCCCACCCCCAATGTGCCTTATTCTGCGCTGCACCCTAGGAAATGCTGAACCAAGAGTAGCTGCAGTAGGCATCCTTGGACAAATTATAACCAATCCTAGGTTACGTGTGCTGTGGCATGCATTCATATGTTCACCCGTTTCTTTATTCATTCAGTAAATATTTATTGAATGCCTGCCATGTGCCAGGCACTGCTGGGCTTCAGAAGACATCACAGCCATCACAACGCAGAGTAAAACAAAAATCCCTCTTCTCCTGGAATCTGTATTCTAAAGATGTGCTGTAGTTGCACCATATTACAATTTGTATCTTACTTGTTTTGCCCTCTAGACTTAAAGTTCACTGATGGTAGGGACAGCTAACTGCCCTAATGCCTGGCATAGAGTAGGTTCTGTGAAATTCTTTGACAACTGAATGAGCAAGTGAGCAGAAGGTCCAAGTGTTGTGGATCATAGAAATCGGGCAAAGCAGGTCCTGACATGATGCCCCTTTCAGTGTCGTGATGGAATGGATTTCCAGAGAAGTCGGCACAGCTGCCCTGCTGGGCTTTGGAAAGACAGGACAAGATTTAATGGGGGGGGGGGGATTAGTTCACACATGATTTATATGCCATTTTGTACCTTCCAGAATGTCTGGGGTGAGAAGCATCCTGCAAGGCATTGAGTGTTTTTCTTCGAAGTAGCATTGGTTTGTGTTGAGTGGAATAAAGCCCTGAATGGAATTTTAGAGACCTGCTACATGGAAGAGACAAGAAGCAAGACTGATACCTTGATCTGGCGAGGAAGCTATTTTTCCCCCCACCAAGTCTGCACAATGAGGGTCCCACTGGCCTCCACGTTAGAGGACCATTATGAGGTTGAAGGGAGGCTGGCTTACATCAAATGCCAAGCAAATGGTTGATGAAGTTTACAGTCCCTCTCTTCCTCTTGCTCACTCAATCCTCCTGATCTCCGAAAGGCTTCTTAGATTGTGACAGCCATTGTCCAGTGGTGGCTATGAATGGGCCCTGTGCCCCTGTGTGACAACGGGTCCTGTTCACGGTGTCTGAGAGTAGGCAAGGAGCAATGGAAGCTCCGGAGGGCAGCATGCAAATTCAAGAGCAGGGCATTTGGGTTGGATTAGTTGGTTTTGGAGGCTCTGAGCTGGGTGCAGAAGATAGAGTTTTGTCTAGAGCCCCACTTTCCATTCCTAGACTGCTAAGCATGCAGCCCCGAGTGAGCTTGGTTTCTGGTGCATGGCTTGGCTGAGCATCTTTGCTGCTGTGCAGCTCTCAGGACGCAACTGCAGCAGCCAGTGGTGTGGAGTTGGAGGCTGAAGGTGCAGAGCCTCGAGGTCAAAGCAGCCAAGCCAGTGAGGATCCGTTCCTTGAAGGTTTCTCTGAGACACGGCTTTGCCCATCAGCCCACCTCCTAAGAGCCGTGACCCAATCAATAAGGACATCAGGAAAAAGTCAGAACCAGTTCTAAATTAGTCCTCAGACTGCTTCATTCCCCACCTATTATGTATGCCTTGTGAATTGGACCTGTCAGCCCAACACAGGCCATGTCACGTCTTCCTTTCAGCCCAAGCAGGGCTGGGCAGACCCAGACTCATCCCCCAGGGAGCACTGTGCACATTCACTCGGTTTCAGAGCGAAGTTTTCCATTAGAGTTTTATGAAAGCTAATGTCTTGCCACCTGCTCTGGGTGCGTATCTGTGAGATAACAGAATGTACTCACCAATTGATGAGCAGGCTAGCAAATCTGGAAAGAATATTCTTTGCCTGTGTCTTCTGAGCTCCTTACTATGCAGATCTGCCGGCTCTCAGCTGTCTGCTGGGCTGCTCTCAGCAGTCCGCGTGAGGCTGACTGCCTGGACGTCCTGCAGAAAATCTGTTATCCCAGACCTGCAAGTCATTGTGAGACCCATTCGCTTCACCAGCAATTAACGACATCCCCTCTCACTTTAGCCTCTTTCAAAGAAATGTCTCTATTCATTAATGTTTTTCGTAATAGGTTATAAGGACTACTTTTTTTTTTTTTAATCTCCACAGAAAGTGAATCAGTAGCCGTGTGAGTCAAACAGTCATTTATGATTGTCCCATTTCGAGGGGATTAGTAGGCATCCCTCTTATTAATAATGATGAAAAATTGATTTCAAATGCTGTGTTGATAATGACAGCAAGTCCTAAAATTGTCCTTCAGCTCTGCATCGAGTCAGGTGTAGGCCAGAGAGAAGGTTGCTGGGAGAGGCAGACAAGCCAGGGGCTCTCCCATTGGGCGCTGGGCATCTGAGTATGCTTGGCACCTGGGACCCCACTGCCTCTGAGAAGTGTGTGGCCATCTAGCAATTTAAAACTATCCTTTCTGTCCGGGAAGCAGATGTTTTTGCTTTCATTTTCCAACTTTAGAGTTTATTTTTAGAGTGAATGTTTATTTTCCCACAGAATTCAATTTACTTTTTTTAACTTTCTTTTTGGTTACATAAATGATATTTGTTTATGATAGGGAAGTTATAAACTTATAGATGGGCAAGAAGGAAGAACATGACCAGTAATCTCACTACCTGGGGAGCACATTTAATAGTATAGATATCATTTTCTAAGTTTTTAATAGGTATATATTCTTAAAAAAGAGAGACCATATTCTATATAATCTTCTGCAATCTGCTTTTCCCCCTCTGTGTACTACATCTTGAATTTCACCTCTGTCAACAACTGTATAACAACAACTGTGTACCTATAGTATAATTTTTCAAGGGTATATAGTATTCCATTTCAATCAACCAGTTTCCTTTTGCTAATCACGTAGCAAATACTTTTTGTTGGTTTGCTTTCCCAGCATGAAGCCTTAGAAGTAGAATTTCAGAGCCAAAGAGCCTGTGAGTTTTTAAGACCGTGTGAGTGAATATTTTATACACACAAACATACACACGTATTATATTTACATCCTCTGCAGAATTACCAAATTCTTCCCCTGAACCCTCTTAGGAAGTGATATCACAACTTTGTTAATGCACAAATGAAACACCTCCCTGTGCTTCTCTTTCATTTTCCAATGAGGTAGAACATTTTCTATGTTGACTGGACATTTCTTACCTTTTTCTGAATTGCCTGCATATTTCTTGCCCATTTTTCTAAAGTCATGTCATAACTGTTTGCCTATTGATTTTAGGTAATTTTTAATATATTAAACATATATGTATTTTATCATATGCCACCCATTTCCCTGTACTTTTTTTTGCCTATATGTCTTGTTTTATGTCTTTTAAAATTTGTGATCTTGAATCTATCAATTTATGGTTTGTGCTTAAATATTATGCTTAGAAATGTTTTTCCCAGACTGAAATTACATAAATATTCATGTGCTTTCATTACCATTTATACATTTAATTTTGCCATTTGATTTTAAATTCATCAGTCATTAATTTTGATGTATGGCATGACTAGGGTGTCACATTTAGCTTTTCTTTAAAAACAAAAAAGTAGTAGAGGTACCTTGGTGGTTCAGTTGATTGAGCGTCCAACTCTTGATTTGGCTCAGGTCATGATCTCAGGGTTGTGAGATTGAGCCCCGTATTGGGCTCTATGCTCAGCAGGGAGTCTGCTTGGGATTCTCTCTCTCCTTCTGTCCCTCCTCCTCCCCCCCAAATGAATAAATAAAAATTTTTAAAAAACCCAAGTAGTTACTCTACTATCAAATTTTTTTTTTCTACCATCAAATTGAATAATGGAGTTCAATCCCACTGTATTGAAATATCATCATGTACTAAAAGATTCATCTACTTGGATTTGTTTCTAGGATTTTTTTTTTTAAGATTTTATTTGTTTACTTGATGAGAGACAGAGAGCATAAGCAGAGAGAGTTTCAGGGAGAAGGGGAAGCAGGCTCCTTGAGGAGCAGGGACCCCAGATGGGGGGGATCGATCCCAGGACCCAGGGATCATGATCTGAGCTGAAGGCAGACACTTAACTGGTTGACTGACCCACCCAGGTGCCCTTGTTTCTAGGATTTCAAATTTATTCTCTTTACCTGTCAGTTGGCAGGAATGTGAGCTAGGCCCACCTGCCCAGGTGAGCAGCAGTGGGTTGATGTCCCATGGTTTGGGTGGGTGGAACAGTGGAGTTGGTCTAGTCCCAAATCTCAGCTTCATCCAGGGCAACTCCATGACTTGGCAATTAGAACTCAGCAGCTTTGCCTGAGGATCTTGTTGTGCCTTCACCACAGCTAATCTACAAATTATTCCCTTATAAATTAGAATTGCTTGTGTTTCCTTGGTTTTGCTTATGTGTTTATTTTTTCCTCAGCATTTTAAAAAGTGAGTGTATTAAGATGGAGAAGATTGACAATTTTATGCTAGTGAGTATGCTGAGAATTCTTCCCATGTGGGAATAGGGTATACTTATTCAAGTTTGTTTATGATCCTGTAAGATAGTGTTTGTCTGGTTAAGTCGTACACAATTTTGCTTTTGTTTTTAGGTAATTTGTCATTGTCACTACTCTTGCCTTAGTGATTGGAAACTATTTATTTATTTATTTATTTATTTATTTATTTATTTATTTTTTACTTTTTATTAGTGGAATAAGTAAGTGGTAAGAAAGTTACTGATTTTTGTGTAATTGTCTTCACAACCACTGTCATAAACAATCTCATTACTTTTAAATACTTTGTACAAAGTAATTGAAGCTGTTGACTTTTCCAGGTAGACCTTCATATTTTCTGCAGATAATAATTTTACTTCTTCCTTGCCAGTATTTATACTTACTTTCTTGTCTAATTGCATTGTCTAGGACTTCTAGAATAGTGTTAAGATATTGGGGCAATAGGTAGGCTTCCATGTTTTCTTACTACTCTCCATGGAAATGCATGATAATTGGCTTGAGAAATTTTGTTACCTATTATATAATTTTATTATTTTACTTTGGTTTTTCTTTGGTGCCAGAGTTAAATTTGATGTAATTATATTCTCATGGTCTTTAAAGTTCATCATATCTTTTCTCTTTAACTAATATATTCACTGAGTAATTTATACTATAAATATTTATTGAGCACTTACTATATTTTGCATGTTGTTTTCATTGGAGATACACTAGTGATAAAGTTCCTACCCATAAAACTTATGTTTTATGACTTTGACCTCCTACAGATTTCTAATATTGAACTCTCCTTGCCTTCCTGCAATGAATCTTATGACTATGATTTGTTAATTTTTAAAAATACACATAGATTTAATTTGTGGTTGTTTTATTTAGGATTTTGGCATTCAGTATTCATAAATGAGAGCATCTGAATTTTTTTCTTTTACTAACCTGCCAAATTTTGATAACCTTGTAAAATGAATTGCCCACTTCCTTTTGTTTCTGTGCAGTGAGTTAAGGAATTAACATGTTCATTGAAGGTTGGAAACAACTTTTCCAGGGCATTTTTTGGACATAGTTCTTTGACAGTTTTCCCAATTTATTCATTGGACTACTTACATTTTCTGTCTTTTCCTGAGTCATTTTTAGTAACATAGTTTGTAGGAAGGCATTCATTTCATTATTATTTTAAAATTTAATAGAATCTTCTTTGAGTATAGAGTTGTAGCTCCTAATTTGCATTTCTTTCTCTTTCTTCTTTCTTTTGCCCTCCACACTTGTGCCTATGAGACAGTCATTGTTTCTCTCCACCATGGATGTTTGCAGTTGTTGATTCTTATCATTCATTGTAGGAAACCGTGAGATCCTTCAGAGGAACATTTTTAGGCTAACAAACTTACTGTTGTCCACTATTTTTCATGCCAAGATTATTTTTTTTTTAAAGATTTTATTTATTTCACTTCATGAGAGACAAAGAGGGAGAGGTAGAGAGGCCAAGGGGGAAGCAGGCTCCCTGCAGAGAGCGTGATGCAGGACTCAATCCCAGGACTCTGGGATCACAACCTGAGCTGAAGGCAAATGCTGAGCCACTAAGCCACCCAGGCACACCGATTAGTGTTTTTTTTTTTTTTTTTTTTTTTTTTTAGTGCTTCCTACAGTGTGGAGAATAATGAGAACAGAAATTCTCTCTCATCTTGCTGTACTGGAATGTCACATGACCTGCTTTATGAGATTATTGCCAGGGTTAAATAAGATAATAAATATAATATCCTTAGCATAGTCCCTGAGAAATAATAAGCCCTCAATAAGTGGTAGGTATTCTCACTATTCCTTGCTGTGCTGAAAGTCTCTTTGACATGAAGCATTCATTTTGATCTTATTTCTAGGCCTAAATACCTGAAAATTACAGCTTGAAATTCATACCCATTTATCTTATTTTCCCAAACCAAGTCCAGTTTTTCTGGGTTTAGTCACAAACTTGAAATAATCTGGAGGTATAGATAATACTCATGGCCCCATTCATTTGATACTCACTAATAGTTATTGTATTACTTGGGGTGGTCTAGGTTATGCCCCCATGACAGAAGCCCTCCATGTCATAGCAGTGTATGTCCCCGCTGGCAGCGACTGCAAGTAGTCTCCCCAGCACCCAGGCTGCCATAGCTCTGTTCCACACCTGCCTGTCTGATGACAGAGGCAGTAAATGAAGATGTGGTCAGTCTTGCATTGGCTCCTGGTGTTTTCTTCTGGAAGTGACATGTCATTGGCCAAAGTAGATCACCTGGCCATACCTCACTTGAAACAGGGGCAGGCAAAGACAATCACATGGACCCGGAAAGAATAGAACCACAAAAGCCACAGTTATGTCACCTGTAGCCAAGAATTGGGCTGGGTACTTCATAGGCATTATTTTTATGGACTCATTGCAACATCTGTATGAATTGGGTGCTATTTATAGCCTTATTTTATAGGTAGGGAGTGGAGGCTAGAAGTGGCAGACCAAGAAAGGGGCAGAGCCAGATTCCAGCAGGGTCCTAAGTAGGTCATACACAGGCAGAAGCTTCCTCTGGTCTGCTTTCCCTAACAGTGGATCTTGATAGCCTCGGGGTCCCTCCAGTTACTTCAGTTTAGGTGGTTTTGCAAATGCTAATTAACTGCTCTTGTCTTGAATAAAAATAAAAATGTCACATTCATTTAAGGTAATGGGTATCTTGTATGTAGCCTTAACCACAAAGAGCATGCAGTGAAATTTCTGCCAATAGAAAATTCTTCACTTTGTGTGTTCACTGCAGTTTCAGAGAAAGGGTAAGAGAAGTGCCCTTTGAAAGTATCATTATTATTATTATTATTTTAGCTCTGTGCTCTCAGTGGAAAGAAAGCACTGTGGGTAAATGCCAAAGCCCTTACAGCCTCCCGCATGACATAGTAAAGCAAAGAGACCTTAAAAAATAAGGAATATGTGAAGCAGACAGGGCTGTTAGCTCTGTCTCCTGGTGCATGTTGCTCTGATGGCAGACATACGTGTATACTCACTCGTTGTCCTAAGTGCTCTTTACTGAGTGTGCCCTGTGACAGATACTCATGGGGTGCTTTATAGATGGTGGTGCTTAATCCTCACACACTCACTGAGTAGGTTGTGAAATTTCTTTACTTCCTGCCCCAGCCTCAAAGCATGTGCATTGTTGCTGCTGTCTACCCCATTGCAAGTTGGCATTTGCTCCCAGACCCCCCCAGCTCAAGTGGCGATGTTCTTTAGCACTGTGCTCTAATGACTGTAGTAGGGGAGAAAGAAAAATTTAAACATCTTGTATTAGTGGAATGATTAACTGTGGCACATCTGTACACTTGTAACAATCTCAGTGTTTTCCTAACACTTAAAAAGTTTAAGGGCTTGAGAGAAATGTTTGAGAGAAAAAAACAGGATACAGAAGTGCATACAGAGTTGAGATTGCACAGTGTTAAAAAAAAATTGCATAGAAAAGACTGGAAGGAAATCTGGAAAGACTGGAAGGCTTTGCATGCAGTATTTATCTCTGGGCAGGCTTATGAGTGGTTTGATTTCTTGCTGCTTGTACGTTTAAAAAAAATTTCCAGATTCTTTAAACATGTATTTTATATGCTTATTAAAAAAAAAATTCCTACTGGGACTCAAAAGGGGGCAAAAGTAAAATGTAGCTGGAATTTCTTTTTAAGTTCAGGGCCCTGAAAGGTCTAAGTAAATATGCTTGAAGATTGGGGAGCCTGGGTGGCTCAGGGATTGAGTGTTTGCCTTTGGCTCAGGTCATGACCCTGGGTCCTGGGATCGAGTCCCTCATCGAGCTCCCCATAGGGAGTCTGCTTCTCCCTCTGCCTCTGTCTCTGCCTCTGTCTCTGTGTCTCTCCTGAATAAATAAAATCTTGAAAAAAATATGCTTGAAGTTCTCTTGAGCCTTGGTTTTTCAAACATGGGAAACTTCTTATCTTTATGCTCTGGAAAGGATGTCAGATCTCATTTTATAGAATAAAACAGTCTGCCATTAGGAGTGATATGCTTATAGCCTTTTAGGGTTGCTAATTCTAAAGACCCATAACATTTTGAAACTTTGCCTGCTTGACACGGGGCTGAGGACCAGTGGCTCCCCATGACAGGTCAGGGTTCTTCGGTTGCAGCCACAGAAATGGACTGTGGTTAATTTCATTTCTTTCTTTTTTTTTTTTTTTTTGAGATTTTATTTATTTATTCATGAAAGACAGACGCAGAGACACAGGCAGAGGGAGAAGCGGGCTCCCTTCAGGGAGCCCGATGCAGGACTCCATCCCGGACCTTGGATCACGACGTGAGCCAAAGGTGACGCTCAACCACTGAGCCACCCAGGTGCCCCTGGACTGTGGCTAATCCAACCAGAAGAGAAGATTGGAAAGGATGGGGGTGGTTCACAGAATTGAAATGACCAAGTGGCGTTCCTGGAGCAGGACAACAGGACAGGCTCTTCAGAGGTCACCTTCAGAAAGGTTGCTTCCCCATTGTTATTTGTCATTGGATCACTCAGGTGATCTCAGTCACAGAAGTGAGTTCCCTTGGTTTAGTTTGGAGCGTGTGACCTGACCTTGCCCTCCAGGCAATGGTAGGGTAGGCAGCTCTCTGGATTGCCTGTCCCCAAAGACAGCAGTGGGGGCAGAGGCTGTCCCCAAAAGGAAAATCTAAGGCTTTTTCTCAAAGGACCAGAAAGAGGGAGTGGCTGTCTAGCACACCAAGATGTTGACCATCCTCTAGTCAATGACTCGAAGACCCTAACTTCATCGGTTTGCCAGAGATGTCCAAACTTAGCTGTAATCTAGAGAATGTGGCTCCTGGTATTCAGAGAAGTCATTTCCCACCCTTACATATCTGGTCAGTTACTATGAATCTGTCTCTAGATTATATTTACCCATGTCTTCTTTTTCATTTCTGAGTCTTAATTATAGTCTCCACCCTTGACTATTGCAGTGCCCTTCATTTGTGTTCTTGCCTTGAATCTCTCCTCTCTGACTTCCTGCAACTCTGGCCAGGCTATATTTTTGAATCCATGGACAGACAAATGCCATTTTCCTTCTTCATCAGGTTTTGCTCTGTGGGGGTGGGGACAGGGGAAATGCTAGGACTGTGGGAAGTGTGACACACTGTTGATCCATCTTAGAACTGTACAATCCGCATTTGTGTTTAAGGCTCTGAGAAGATCCACAGAAAAGAAAACTCTTCATCATTTGTGTCACTTAGAATGCTTTGAATTAAAGTAGCAGGTGTCATTTCAGAGCAGTTTAAAATATAAGGTAACTTTATTTCAAACGACAGGGCTTCCAGAGGTAGGGAGAGTCCAGCTGCCTTGTGGCTGGGGCACCTGGTGTCTTCTGTTCTTTTTTCCCTTGCTTTGCCTTTATCTTTGTAGTGGCCTTGGCTTTTTTTTCCTGCTCAGAATACAGCTGTTAGTGGCAGCTGACGTCATGAGCTTCCATGCTTATAAACCCAACAGGAGGCAAGAGAGATGCTGATGTTAGAATGTTTGTATCCACCTCGTGAAGGTGGAGCCTTGTGAATGGGATTAGTGCCCTGATGCAAGTGGCTCTGGAAAGCTCCTTTGTCCCTTCCACCATGAGAACACAAAGGTACTGTGAAGATCCAAAAAACAACTCCTCACCAGATCAGCTGGCATCTGGATCTTGGGCTTCCAGCCTCCAGAAATGTGAGAAATAAATTCCTGTTGTTTATAAGCCATCTGGTCCACCATGTTCTGTTAGATCAGCTCAAAGGGATCGAGACAAGAAGAGTTATCCACAAGGTTCTAGTCATGGGATAAGATAAGAGTCCTTTCCTCCAAGCTAAGCCAATTCATTGTCATGTTTGCCATTGGCCATTAACACAGGTGGGAGGGAAGGGATGCTGCTGGGCCTCCAGCCTGGGTCTTTGAACTAGTCCCTGGCAGGGAAGGTAGGATTATGAGGACTGGCTTGGAGCCATTATGAACCTTCTTAGAGTTGGGGTGGGGAGGGGAACTTCTTTTAAGTCAGTAAACCTTCCTGGGGATGGAACTGATATCTGGACAAAAATCTCACTCTGGGGGCACCTGGGTGGCTCAGTGTTTGAGCGTCTACCTTCAACTCAGATCGTGATCCTGGGTCCTGGGATCCAGTCCCGCATTGGGCTCCCCGCAGGGAACCTGCTTCTCCCTCTCCCTGTGTCTCTGCCTCTCTTTCTGTGTCTCTCATGAATAAATAAACAAAATCTTTAAAAAAAAAAAATCAGATTCTGTTCAGAAGGGAGGAGCGAAGCATTCTGGGTCCACCGTAGCTTACTCCACCCAACATTTTGAGCATGAAAACTGTTTTGCGTGGAACATCCAGTCCTTAAACTGGAATTTGTAGAATGTTACGGGGAATCTTAGTCAATAAAGTTTGAATCTTATCTAGGCACCATCTTCCTTCACCTTTGGTCAAGTGTTGCCTGTCCTTTCTGTTTATCAGAACTGTTTTCTTGTGTTCCACAGCACTGCTTCATATTGTTTTATAAAACTTGGTGTATTGGGGGTGCCTGAGTGGCTCAGTCAGTGAAGTGTCTGCCTTTGGCATGGGTCATGATTCCAGGGTCCTGGGATCAAGTCCTGTGTTGGGCTCCCTGATCAATGGGAGCCTGCTTCTCCCTCTCTCTCTGTGTGCTCATGCACACTCTCTCGCTTTCTCAAATAAATAAAAACAAAACAAAACTTGGTACATTGTATTCTAGTTACAGTTTGGCATAAGTCCTTGTATTGTAATCTTGTAGTCAGGTAGCCTGTAGATGCCCAGCACAGTGCCCGGAATATGGAAGGGACTTAAGAATTGCCTGTCAGGGGATCCCTGGGTGGCTCAGCGGTTTGGCGCCTGCCTTTGGCCCAGGACGCGATCCTGGGATCCTGGAGTCCCGGGATCGATCCCGCGTCGGGCTTCCGGCATGGAGCCTGTTTCTCCCTTCTCCTGTGTCTCTGCCTCTCTCTCTGTCTATCATAAATAAATAAATCTTAAAAAAAAAAAAAAAAGAATCGCCTGTCAAATCCATGCTCATAGCTCGGCTTAGATGACAGCCCGTCTTGCCTCTTCCCACTGTTGGTTCTTCTTCTGTGCTTCCATGGCACTGTGCTTATCCTCTTTTATCCTTTTTTCACCCTGCTTTGACTTCTAGTTGTTGTTGATTTCATTTTCCTCGCTGGACTGGGAGCTGTATTTACAGGGGCCAGGGCTTACTCTTCTGTGTCCTGTGTTGTCCACCATACTTCGCAAATAGCAGGAGCTGGTCCTCATCAGGGTGATGGAAATGAGGCTGTGTGTGCTAATCAAACAGGTGTCAGAATGGATTTTTTTTTTTTTATCACCACAAAATTGATGTTTCCCATGCTCATTGTTTAGCTGTGGGCTTGTAATCATGCCTTGATGGTTTGATGGTCTCCTAAGATTGAATCATGTTAGCAAAAATAGGACTGGGCTTTAGGATTAGTCCCTGGTGTAAATCGCCTTCAATTCGAAAGTATGATTCTCTAGCCATAGATATGAGCAGCAAAGACCAATGGTTTTATACCTGTGCCCAATACCTGCATAGTGACATATACTAGGAGGAATGTGTAAGGTGTGACAACCTAGTGAGTAAAGAAGGCATTCATCAGGGCACCTGGGTGGCTCAGTCGATTAAATGTCTGTCTTTGGCTCAGGTCATGATCCCAGGGTCCTGGGATTGAGCCCCATGTCAGGCTTCCTGCTCAGTGGGGAGTCTGCTGCTTCCTTTCCTTCTGCCCCTGCTCCTTTTCTCTTTCTTTTTCTCTTTCTCACATCAATCAACCAATAAATAAAATCTTAAAAGAAAAAGTGGCATTCATGAAACAGGAATCCTGTTGACCATCTACTGTCACCGGTTGGGTCCTTGGGAAGCAGATACTGAAAATAACATGCGGAATGTTTATTAGGAAGTGCTATTAGCATCAGCACTTATGAAAGAGACGAAAGGAATGGGCAGAGGGAGAAGGTAAGCAGTTATATGGACCCAACAAAGGCCTCAGCTGGTTCCATGTGGGGTGCTGGAGCTTGGGTGTCTCTTCAGAGTTGTCCTGAGTTGGGGAGAAGAGACAGAGCTCTTCTGTTTCTGCATTGATTGGTCATTGGAGTTGGGCTTTCCCTTGAAAGCAGTGTAAAGGGGTAGACAGCCAAGGGTGGTCATCTGGCTGCTTCCCTTGCCACTGGAGAACTGGTTCTTCAGTCCTGAAGGGGAGCCTGGTGTCCGTTGTACCAACCATGTGCCAGATCTTGTACTAGAAGCATGAGCTTGAGAAGGAGAGCAAGTAAAGCCATTACAAGAAGGAGCAGTGGCTTGGACCAGAGGTGAGCTGTTGGCAGTACCAGGAGACTATAACTAGGTTTGGCTGGAGTGGGGTTTGGGAGGAAGTCCTGCATGCTTACATCTGAAGGGAGAGGTGCTGTTAGGAAAAGGAAAGTAGAAATGATGTGTACGAATGCCAAGGGATGTATGGGGTGGCTCCTTCAAGGAAGAGGTGAAGTGAGCGCTCTCTCTCTGTTTAGCATGTCAGTGGGAAAAGGAATGAGGCTTAATGACTGTCTTTCCCAAACAAGGATACTTTTGAGAGTCCTTACAGAATTGGTAGAGCTGGGGCAGCAGGTACAAATCTGAGCAAACTTTATGGTTACCCTACTTCTAAGACATGATTCGGTAGATTTGGATTTTATCCAAGGGCCAATGGTAAATTGCTAAGTGATCATGTGACCTTTCCCCATGGTCTTTGGGATTATGAGCTTGGGTCCTGATGTCAGATTCCCATAGGTTTATATCATGCCTCCATCACATATGAGTTGCAAAACTGTAGACCAGTCACTTAGGTTTGGGAAGCCTCAGTTGTCTTATTTGCGAAGTTGGGATTTTAATCATTCCTGGCTTATGATATTGTTTGAGATGAACTAATACAATAAAGTCCTTAAAATAGTTCCTGGGAAGGAGCGAATCCTCAAAGGTGTGAGACACTGCTGTTGTTACTTTGAACAGAGGAGTTAGCAAGGTCAGATTTGGGTTTTGGAATGCGATGCAGAGTGGAGAATCAAACGAGGGGGCAAGCCTGGTGCACAGACTCTATTCAGGAGATGATACTGTTGATTAGGAGACTAGCTGGTAGTCCCCGTGAGGTGATGGGTATCTGGAGCAGATCTGTAGCCATGAGGAGGCCAGATCTGCAGAGGTTCCAGAGATATCGAAGACTTTGAGTCAGGGGACCTTAGTAGGACTTGGAGGGAGTGGCAGGAGATAAGCAGCTGCTGAACTTTGGGTTTGGGCAATGTGGATGTGGATGCCAGTCATTGAGAAGGATGGGATGAGGGGCTGGAGCTTGGGAGAGAGGTCTGGGAGGTGATGGAGCTGGGAATGTGATGTCAGTGGGTAGGCAGAACTGAAGCTTGGGAATGGGGGGAGTGCTGAGAAGAGCCCAGGGCTGAAGAATTAAGGGTGGTGGTGGTTGTGGAGGAAATACTAGATGGTCCATTGGTAGCTCCCATTTTAAGGTAGAGTGTTACCCAGAGGGAAAGACTTTTTCCACCTGCTGTGTTAGTTTCCTATAGTTTCAGTAACAGCACAAACCAAGTGGCTTAAAACAACTCAAAAGGATCTTCTCACTGTTCTAGAGGCCAGAAGGCCAAAATCAAGGTGGGGGCAGGGCTGCTCTCTCTGAAGACTCTCCAGGAGAACCTGTTCTTTTCTGTGATGTAATAAAGACTATCTCTTCTTTGTCCTTAGATCTTTGTGTCCTGGCACAAAGATTCAAAAATCCTTGGAATTTCTAGAGTGATAGTTGTGCTTTCTTATGCTAATGACGTGACTCTGTGGCAGGGCCCCTACAGAGCTTTGGGATGGGAACTAGTCCCCAGAAACACCAACCACATGATTAAAGGGTTGGAACTTTGGGCCAGCCCAGCCTCTGGGGGAGACAAGGGGAGCCAAAGTTCAGTGCTGGCGGCCAGCGACTTCCTCCATCATGCCTACGTCATGAGACCCTATATATACAAGCTCTGGGCGTTGAAGCTTAGTAGAGCTTCCTAGTTGGGCAACACACTGAGGTGCTGGAAGGGCTCCTGGATTCTACGAGGAGAGGTCATGGAAGCTTGACATATCTCCTCAGCCCACCCTTGACCTTGCCCTTGCCCTGTGCATCAAATCTTTCATTTGGTTGTTTCTGAGCTGTAACCTTTATCCATGTACATCAAATTATACTCCTAAATATAGTGCTTTTGAATTCTGTGAGTCGTTCTCATGAGTTATGGGACCTGACAGGGTTATGGGAAGCCCTGAATTTGCAGCCATCTGGGCAGGATCATGGATGGTTTGAGGCCACCCAAAACTTGTGGCTGGCATCTGAGGTTGGGAAGTACTTTGTCCTTAACTCATGGGGTCTGGGCTAACCCTGGGTAGTTAAGTGTCAGGATGGAAATAACAGGAGGACATCTAGTTGGTATCAGAGAATTGACTCAGGACTTTCTCTTAGCTTCTGGTGTTGCCAACAATCTTTGGTGTTCTTGGGCTTATAGTCACGTCCCTCCCGTCTTTGCCTCTATCACCACATGTCCTTCTCACTGCATGTCTTGTCTTTACTTGTAAGGACTCCAGTCATAGGGGATTAAGGTCCACCTACTCTAGTACAAACTCATTGGAACTATATCTGCAACAGCCCTATTTCCAGCTAAGGTCACATTTCTGGAGTTACTGTGGTTAGGACTTCATCATATCTTCTGAGGGAAGAAGGGGACAGACACAATTCAACCCATAACATCCATGAAGCACACATTTCTCTTACAAGCACTATTTTTTTTTTCCTGTCTGCTTTTTGCCAAGCACAGTGGTGTGGGAGTCCTGAGGCCAATAGAGATAAGTCAGCCAGATAATCTTGCCCTCAAGGGGCTTACTATATTCTGGTAGGGAAAGTAAGACAGGAACACATTGCAAATACTCGAGGCTGGTTGTTAGGAATACCTGAAGATTGTATAAATGTTAGAATGATTGGGATGATGGGACAGTCACTATGGCTTTAGTCATAAATCAGAATTCAAGGTGATGTAAGCTGGACCCTGCAAGAAAGCATGAGATTCTGACAGATGGAGCTGAGGATTGTTGTCCTGCCTGTATGGCTATTTCACAATAGAAATGAATTTGAAGGTTGTAAAGTGCGCAGCAGCAAAGAGGACACGCAAATCTAAGATATTAATCTGGATGCACATATAGAGTGTATTCTTCACAACATTATTAACTCATTAACTAGATTGAGAGACTTGCACAGATGGAACACTGTGAATTAAATCTAAAATGCACCAATATGCAACCATCTCCATGATACGCCGACAAGGGCAAAGAACGAGGTACAGAACACTGCGGGTGGTATTCAACTTAATTTTTTAGTGTATGGTAGATGAATAAGCTCCCAAATATAACCAGATACCATACTCATAAATACTACAACATCTCTAGAAGAATATTAAAAATTTCCCAGCAGTCCTCTTGGGAACAGAGAGGGAGACTGCATTTCTCCCTGCACGTGTGAGCCAGTCTCAACTCTTTCTCAACTTAAGTTACTATTCTAATTGACATTGCTTTTACATTTTAAAATACCTCATTTCTTTTTAACAAAAGCCACAGACTTTGACAAGAGTCACAGCCATGACTGTGTTCTAGAACATTCCCAGTGTATCTGGAGAATCGGTTTTCTCAATCCACTCATCACACAGTGGAGAGTTTCATGCAAACAGACCTGGGCCCTTGGCTCACTGGATGATTAGGCTTCCTTGTTTCTCGCTGTTGACCAATGCTGCGGTCACATCTGTTTCTGTGCTGCAGTGCACCTTTCTGCTCACTCTGTGTCTTGTGATGTGGATTTGCTTTGCATGCTATAAGCCATCACTATGGAGACCATCACTCATAGTTTAACGTGCACAAAAGCATGGTCACAGGAAGGTGGGCCCTCCTCCACCAGGACCCTCCTGTGGGCAAGTTTGTTCCAAAATGCCACAGAAAAGCTGGCGTTTCTCCTGGCACAGGTAAGCTGAGGTTGTCAGTGTGGGATGGGACTTGCTCATTTATGTCACTCCTCCCCATGGCTCACTAGTCTCTAGACCTCAGCTCTGTGGTGTCAGGTTCTGGGATTTCTCCACAATATTCAGAAGAGCAGTTACTTTCTTCTCTATCAGAGTGATTGATTGCATTTTGCCTTTTTTTTTTTTTTTTTAAATAGGCTCCATGCCCACAATGTGTCCCAGCATGGGGCTTGAACTCATGACCCTGACATCAAAATCTGAGAACAAGTCAGACACTCAACCGATTGAGTCATATAAAAATATGATAGATAAAAGGTATATAAAATGTCTAAAAATCATATAAAAAGGTTTTTTTAATAACATTTCTGTACCTTGAACAGATACAGAGGTTGGAGTAAAAGACAAGCTCATATATAAGTATGAATATGTGCATAGACATGTGCATATTAATCATTTTCATCTGGTACACTCCTCCAGCTAGTTACCCCTCCTGTTTTCTGTAGTCCTTTATTATGTCCCACTCTTTCCTTATTTTGACTTTTGATTTCTTCTTTCTCTTTACCTTTTTTTTTTTTTAAAGACCTCCTTTACTTTCTAAAATCTTAAAGTGGTAGACATTCTAACTCATGGTTAACCAATAGGGTCAAATTGTTGTCAGAAAGCCATTCAATTTCCTTCCCCATCCCACATACCCCTACTGCATGGGAAAATCTGGTTCTGTTTCCAGCAAAACCCCTCCCCCTACGGAGATACTTACTCCGTATCTCCCGGTTTTACAGAAAAGCGAGGATAAAGGACTCTGCTGTGGGTCGTTCTTTAATTTTTAAGATTGTTGTCTTGCCTGTATTTTTTTATATATCTTTTTTTTTTAAGGTTTCATTTATTTATTCATGAGAGAGACAGAGAGGCAGAGACACAGGCTGAGGGAGAAGCCGGCTCCCTGCGGGGAGCCTGATGCGGTATTCCATCCCAGGACCCCGGGATCATGACTTGAGCCAAAGGCAGATGCTTAACCACTGAGCCACCCAGGTGCCCCTGTCCTGCCTGTCTTGATTGTCTCTAGTCTCCTTGGATTCTGTGGAATATAATAGAGGAGGGAGGAGAATCAGTGGTCCTTTTGTGGTTATCCCCGAGGCATTTAGAATATGCCTGTTGTATTTCCTTGCAAACATACCCCATACCTATTCTGTGAGAGAAATAAGCAGTTTCCTCTTCTATTCAGAAAATGTTTATTGTGTCCAATATTGAGAAGAATAAGGAAATAGTCCTGGTGGGGTAGAATTGGCTAGAAGGGTGAACAAGAGAATGTAGTATGCAACCAAGAGGTGCTGAGTAAATGGTCAGAAAGACTTCGAGTAGGAGAGTGGAAAGATTACAAGGATAATGATAAATGTGTAAACTCAGTGCATTTTGAGCCCTCACGACTCCCATTTTATAGGAGCACAAATCAGGCGAGAGAAGGTAAGAGATTTCCCCAAGTTTGGCACACTAGAACCCAATTCATCCAGGCACTGCCCAGTCCCAAACTGGCCATGGGCCAGATACAAATAACATAGCAAATGCTCTGAAACTCTCTTTCCTTTCATTTTGTTGCTTGAGAAGCTTCGTGGAGGTGGAACTTGAAAGGAAACCTTTGAGAGTAGTTCAGAGTTAAATAGGCAGGGGAGCAGACAGTCCGTAGGAAAGGGACCAAGCATAGCAGATGGGAGTAGATGTTGTTTGCACAGTGAGTGGGAATGGAGGGCTTTGTAGAAGGGAGTGTGTCTGATGGAGCTTGGTGGAAAGTCAGGTGCTGGGGGAGACTGATGTTAAGGAGCCGTGGAAGTGAAGCCCAGGGGCTGAGAATGTGGTCCTTATGCCATGAGGAGTTACTGCAGCCTTCAAAATGGAGGAGTGAACTTAATAGGTATGTTTGGGAAGAGCATGTTAGCTGCTGTGTATGGGTAGATTAAAAAGAGGCAGCCTAAAATGAAGGAGCCAACAAAGAGAATGGAACGCAAATCTGGTTGAGTCTCTGGATTTTTAGGCCTATTTGGGCAGCTAGGTAATAGTTTTCTTTGTCACCGTATCTCTTTTATTTATCCCAAAGCTGTGCATTTGAGCAAGGACTACAACCTTCTCCAATTGATAAGGTATAAAAGTAACCCTATAGCCCTTTGCTAAAACTGCTGTGTAAGCATTTAGGCTAAAAGAGGAGCAAGTTGTAACTTGAGTAGAATGTGATGAAAAATTGTATTAGGGTAGCAATGGCACATATCTATCCCTGTCACTCTCAGGAGACTAAATAAGTCATAATAAGTTCCTGAATATGATAAGCAAGGAAAATTTGAAAGAAGCTCTAAAGTATAATTATTATCAGATATGATTGTCTATGCAGAAAACCCCCAAATCCTGAAAGTAAATAATAATAAGACTATATCAGGATCACCCCATTCAAAAGAAAGGAGTAAATATATTAATATTAGATGTAGTAGACTTCAGATCAAGGAAAATTTCAGGGATACAAAAAGTACATAATGATAAAAAGTTCAATTCATCAAATAAGACCTAATAAACCTAAATGTGTATGCATCCTGAGAATAGAGGTTCAAAATACATGTAGCAAGAAGTGAGAGTTGAAAAGAGAAGTAGACAAATCCACAATTCTATGTGGGGACTCCAACACTCTTTCAGTTGTTGATAGAATTAGTAGACAGGAAATTAACAAGAATATAGAAGAACCAAATAACAACTATAAAGGAACTGGAACTGATTGATATATGTAGAACACTCCACCCAATAAGTGTTAAAAACCCCTCCCACCTGTCCTTACTCCATATCTCCCAGTTTTACAGAAGAGTGAGGATAAAGGACTCTGCTGTAGGTTCTTTAATTTTTAAGATTGTTATCCTGCCTGTATTTTTTTATATATCTTTTTTTAAGGTTTCATTTATTTATTCATGAGAGAGACAGAGAAATGTATAGTCTTTTTTTTTTTTTTTTAATTTTAAGGTAGGCTCCATGCCCAGCATGGAGCCCAATGTAAGGCTTAAACTTAACCACTCTGAGATTAAGACCTGAGCTGAGATCAAGAGTCAGTTGGTTAACCAACTGAGCCACCCAGGTGCTCCAAGAATGCATATTCTTTTCAAGTGCCCCTGAAACACTCACCAAAGTTGACCATATGTGGGTCATAAAGTAAATCTTAGATTAAAAGATTTGAAATCAGGGATCCCTGGGTGGCGCAGCGGTTTGGCGCCTGCCTTTGGCCCAGGGCATGATCCTGGAGACCCGGGATCGAATCCCACGTCGGGCTCCCGGTGCATGGAGCCTGCTTCTCCCTCTGCCTGTGTCTCTGCCTCTCTCTCTCTGTGACTATCATGAATAAATAAATAAAATCTTTAAAAAAAAAAAAAAAAAAAAAAAAAAAAAAAAAATAAAAGATTTGAAATCATACAAAATATGTTCTTTCATCATAATTGAGTTCAACTAGAAACCAGTAACAGATAACTAGAAAATCCTGATTTTAAACGATATACTTCTAAACAATCTGTAAGCCAAAGAGGAGATTTCATGGGAAATTTAAAAATATTTTGAATGAATATGAAAATACAACAGATCAGAATTTTGGGGATGTAGCTAAACTTAGAGGGACATTAATAGCCTTACATGGTTACATTAGAAAAGAACAGTCACTTTCCAGCAATGATGACCTCCCCCATGAGAACATGGACCTCTTGTATCTGATCCTGGAGGAGAAGAGGAAGCACAAGAAATGCTTAGTGGAGAAAGAGCCCCAACTCCTACTTCATGGAAGTAAAGTGCCTGGGATGTTACAAAGTCACCACCATCTTTAGCCACACACAAATGGTGATTTGTGTTGGCTGCTCCACTGTCCTTTACCAGCCCCTAGGAGGAAAAGCATGGCTTACAGAAGGCTACTCCTTCAGATGAAAGTAGAAGTAACAGTGCCATGAATCAACATGAATGGGAAACTATCCCAATAAACAGATTTTGGATACAAAAAAGGAAAAAAAAAAAAGTCTCTAATCAGTAATCTAAGCTTTTACCTTAAGAAAACAGAAAAAGAAGTACAAAATAAAACCAAATTAAACAGAAAGAAGTAATAGATGATTGGTAATCAATGAAATAGCAAAACAGTAGAAAGGATAAATGAAACTAAAAGATGATGTTCTGAAAAGATCAATACAGTTGATCTAACAAAACTGACTAGGGAAAAAAAGAAGACAGAGATGACCACTATCACAGATAAAAGAAGATATCACTACAGACTCGACAAGTCAAAGGATTAAACAATCCTACAGACAACTCTGCACATAATTTGGACAACTTAAACTGTACTTGTTCTTTGAAAGCCACCAAAATTCACCAAAGAGACAGATAACTGGAATAGTCTTACATGTATAAAGAAATTGAATTCTTTCCAAAAACAAAACTGCAGGTCCAGATGGTTTCACTGGTGAATTCTACAAAACATTTAAAGAAATAACATCAGTTCTACACAATTTTGTTCAGAAAATAGAAGAGAACACTTGCCACCTAGTTCGTGAAGGATTCAGCATTACCCTGATAACAAAAACAGACATAGACATTACAAGAAAACTACAGACCACAGCCCTCATGAATGTAGATGCAAAAATCCTCAAAATATCAGTAAATCAAATGTAGAAATATCTAAAAAGAATTATATCCAAAAAGAATAATACACTGTGACCAAGTGGGGTTTATGTCAGGAATATATGATAGATCCAACATTCACAAATCAATGTAACTGGGATCCCTGGGTAGCTCAGCGGTTTAGGGCTTGCCTTCGGCCCAGGGTGTGATCCTGGAGTCCTGGGATCAAATCCCATATCAGGGTCCCTGCATGGAGCCTGCTTCTCCCACTGCCCCCCACCCCAGTGTCTCTCATGAATAAATAAATAAAATCTTTAAAAATAAAAATCAACGTAGCCTTCCACATTGAGTGGCTGAAGAAGAAAAAACAAATACTCATATCAACTGGTAAGACAAAAGCATATGACCAAAAAAAAAAAAATGACAAAATTTAAAATCTATTAATGATTAAGTATTCTTCTTACACTAGAAATATTGGAACTTGAATCTGATATACATAAATCACATATGTATATGTGTATATATGATGTATGTGTATATATGTGTGTGTGTATATATATATGTATACACATACATATCTTACAATTAATATATTTAATTGTGAAAGGCTGCATGCTTTTCCTTTAAGGTTGGAACTATTTCAGGATGTTCTCTTTCACTTCAGTCTCCTACTGGTGAGCCTAGTCAATGTGATAAGAAAAATAAATAAGGTAAAAATAGATTGGAAATGAATAAATAAAACTGCCCCATTTGTAGATGACATAATTACCTATGGATAAAATACTGAGGAATCTATGAAAAAGCTTCTAGAACTTGTAAGTAAACTTATCAAAGTCTCAATTTGCAAAATGAACGTACAAAAGTCGGTTGTATTTTTATATACTTGCAGTGAACAACTGGAAGTGAAATTTAGAAAACAAACAAAATAATAAAATGTGTGCAGGATATGTATAACTACAAAACAATGATGACATTAAAGATCTAAGTAAATGGGGGTGGGGACAGATTGTATTTGAGATGGTAAGACTCAATCTAGTTATGATGTCAGTTCTTCCTGTATCGATCTATAAGTTTAATACAATTTCAATAAAAATTTCACCAACATATTTTTGTAGATACAGAAAATCTAAATGTAAAATTTTCATGGAAAGGCAAAGGAGCTATTGAAAATAATTTTGAAAAAGAAGAATATCATTGGAGGGATCATACTACCAACTTTAATAATTACTATAAAGCTACTATAATCATCATCTGAGGTATTGATGAATACATACACTTAGATTAATTGAATAAAATAGAGAATCTAGAAAAAGACTCACAAATTTGGTAAATTGTGGGCAAAGATGCAGAGGTAGTTTGATGGAGAAATAATTGTCTTTTTAGCAAATTGTGTTGGAACAGTTGGACTTTACATAAATTATGCAGTGTGTCCTCTTTTGTGTCTGGTTTCTCTCAATGTATTTTTGAGATTCATCCGTGTTGTATGTATCTTCCTCTTTAGTATTCCCGTTGCTGAAATATAACCATAATTTGTTTATTATTCACCTACTGGTGGACATTTGGATTGTTCCCAGTTTGGGGTTTTTCTGAAAAAATACTCTCTGAACATTCTTATACACGTCTTTTTGTGAACATAAGCTTTTGTTTCTTTGGATACATACCCACAAGTATAAATGTTGGTCAATTTTATAAAAAACTGTCAAACACTTTTCCAAAGTGTTTGTATCCCTTTTCTCCACTAGTTATATCTGAATTCAGTTGCTCTACTACCTATGTCAATACTTGGTATTGCCAGTCCTTTGGATTTTTGTCACTGGGTGGGCAGTGGTATGTCATTCTGGGTTTGATTTGCATTTCCTTAACAAAAAATGTCAAAATTTTTTCATGAGCTATTGGGCATTCATATACCTTCTTTTGTGAAATGCCTGCATAATCTTTTGCCCATACTTAAATTGTATTCCTTGTCTCTTTGTTATTGATTTGTAGGTGTTCTTTATATATTTTGGATAGAAATCTTTTGTGGGTTGTATTAGTAACATTTTGCCAGTTGTTTGCTTTTCCTACTTCCTTAATGTTTTTTGGTGAATGGAAGTTCTTGATTTTAAGAAAATACTTGTTACCATTTTTTTTTCTTGTATGATTAGTAGTTTTTGTATCGTGTTGAAGAAATTATTGCCTATCCCATAGAAGAAAATATTCTTCGGTATTTTCTCATGGCTAATTATTGTACCTTTCATAGTTAGGTCTATAATCTACATTAAACAAGTACCCAAGAGTATTATAACATAAAGGGTCAATTTTCTCTTCTTTTCGGATGACTGCCCAATTTCTCTAGCACCATTTATTGAACAGCCTATCCTTTCCCCATTGTATTACACTAATCTCTCTGCCCCAGGTCAAGGGCAGTATATGCAGGTCTGTTTCTGGACTGTGTTTCTGTGGTATTTTATCCATCTTTTACATGTTTTAAATAATTCTTTTGTAACTACTCAGTATTTCATAATACATTTAAGAAACTTTTACTAAGAAAAAGAAAAGAAAGTTACTAGTTATGGGAGGTGGAGACTTTCCTTAAGACTTACTTTCACATTATGACCCGGGGAATGGATTATTCAATTATTGTTGATCCTATACTGTGTGCCTGGCACTATCATGAAAACACAAAAATGAGTAAGGTGGCAAAACTATAAAACTACTAGAAGATAACAGAAAACCTAGATGGCCTTAGGTGTGGCATGGCTATTTTATTTTTATTTAAAAAATATTTCATTTACTTATGTACATATTTATTTATGAGAGAGCAAGCACAAATGCATGTGAATGGGGGGAGGAGCAGAGGGAGAGGGAGAAAGAGACTCTTAAGCAGATTCTGTGCTGAGCACAGAGCCTGATGCCAGGCTCGATCTCACAACCCTGAGATCATGACCTGGGCTGAAATTGAGTCAGATGCTTAACCAACAGCCACCCAGGCACCCTGTGACTACGTAGGTATAAAACTGAAGACATGATCCATGAAAGAAATAATTGATAATATGGACTTCATGAAAATTAAAGTTTTCTGTGCAGAAATTCTTTTGGTAGTGTGAAATATCTGTATAATCTTTTGTGCATACCTAAATTAGATTCTGTGTCTCCTCATTATTGATTTATAAGTGTTCTTTATATGTTTTGGATAGAAGTCCTTTGTTTACATTATTAAGAATGAATTCTGCCAGTTGTTTGCTTTTTCCACCTTCTTAAAGCCTTTTGATGAACAGAAGCATTTAATTTTGACAAAATGCCAGTTACCATTTTTATTATCTTGACAATGTCAAGAGAACAAGAAGATGAGCTGCAGGCTGGGAGAAAATATTTACAAAAGACACATTCGATAAAGGACTGTTATCCAAAATATACAGAAAGAACTTGTGAAATTCAAGAATAAAGAAAACAAACCACCCAGCTAAATAATGGGACCAAAGATCTTAACATATACTTCACCAAAGTAGATATATAGATGGCAAATAAGCATATGAAGATTCTTCTCATCGCAGGTCATTAGGGAAATGTAAATTAAACAACAAGTGAGATACCACTACATACCTGTTAGAATAGCCAAAAAGTGAAAGAAGCCAGTCTGGAAAGGCTACAGATTATGATTGCAACTATATGGTGTTCTGGAAAAGGCAAGACTATGGAGGCAGTAAAAAGATCAGTGGTTGCTAGGAATTTGGAGGAGGAGGAGGGATGAATACACAGAGCCCAGAGGATTTTTAGGACAGTAAAAGAATGCAGTGTGTTACTGTAATGATGGATACATGTCATTGAGTTGGGCCTTTGTCCAAACTCAGAATATACGGTACCAAGAATGAATCTTAACGTGGACTGTGGGGACTTTGAATGCTAATGATGTGTCATTGTAGGTTCATCAACTGCAACAAACGTACCACTCTTTATTCATAACAACATATGCTACACTACACAGACAGATTTTGCTTTCTGTCTTCTTTCATCCACGCCATCTCTTGACTCAGAAATCTGCCTTGGTGAAATCTACAACTTGGTGTAGATTCTGTAACATAGAGCACTGCTCTGTCTGGCAATTGCTCTTGACAATGGATAATCACCAACAGGTTGTTTCTTGGGAGGGCAATGATCATCTTTGTGATGAAATGAATCTTCACAGTCCCAGGTTCCCTTAATACTTTTAATCAACTTGACCATCAGATGCTCTTGAAGTACTTCCTGTGATTTGGTTGCCTGACCCTGAGGAGGTAAGTCCTGGAAGGCATGTTGGTACCACTGAGTTCTTTACCACTCAACTCAAATGGGCCCCCATTGGTGCCTGTGAACCCTGCCATTTGCCAGATCCGTTCATTCTCTCATTCTAAAAACAGTGGCATTTCTTTCTTTTTTCTATTTCCTCAAACTTCCACCTCCCAGTACTTTCTCTCATGGCTACCCTCATCTACTTTCTAGAGGGAATTGAAGCTCTATTAGATGGATGGGATAATCTAATTTTCCACTCTGAAGTCAAAGACCACCTAAATTTCTAAGCATTTCTCTTTTCCTAATGGAGGAGGAATCCTTCTTTCTTTTGTCTTCTTGTCCTTCCATCTCTGTCTGGGTCATATCTTTTCCTGAACCTTTTCATGCTAGCAAGTATCCCTTCCCTTTCCTGTATATTCAACTCTTCTTTCAAGTAGTTGATTCTGTTATATTTGAATGTGTTCGGTCCCTTCCATATCAATAACAAATCTCCCTTGACACTCTCCAACCCCCTTACCTCTCCTTTCCAGATTTTTTGGAAAGACTTGTTTGTATTCAATGTCTCCATTACTTTGCATCACATTCACTCTGTATCCCACCTTATCTGGCTTCTGGCCTTATTCCTTACATACTGGACCATTCTGGCTGAACTCCATAAGATAACAAAAAAGGCAGCATATTCCATACTGCTAAATTTCACGGACATCTTTGAGTCTTCATTATTTTTTCAGCAGCATTTGGTATTGTTGATCACTCTTTCTCAAAAGGCTTTTTTATCCCCCTTGGCTTCAGTGATACCATATTCTGCTGGGGCTCTTCCTGTTTTTCTGGCCATTCCTTATCTGTCTCCATTGCAGGAAATAATGGATTTCCTCATGGATCGTTCTATAATCTCTCCCTATGCAATTTCCTTCATGCCCTTGGCTTCAGTGATCATTCTGTGCAGATGACTCACACTTCTCCTAGTCCTCTTTGCGCTGCAAATAGTAGATCCACAGGACTTTCTGTACCATGGAAAAGAATTTGACTTTTGAGAAAAAAAGTAGTAGGACCTAACTGTCTTTTTAAAAAGATCACTCTTTTTTTTTTTTTTTTTTTTTTTGCTGTGTGCAGAATAAACAATAGGCAGTTGTTGAAGCAGGGAAACCTCTAACAAGGTTCATATCCAGAAAAGAAGTCATGGAGACATCTCCAGTGGAAGATATTTCATTATCTTCTACCTGGGTTTTCCAGGGTCTGCCATCACCATCTGTTGAGTTGGACTGGTCTGATACCTTGACCCCACCTGTCTTAGTAGTTGGGGCTACTATTAAAATGCCATTGACTGAGTGGTGTATAAACCACAGAAATTTGTTTCTTACAGTTCTAGAGGCTGTAAGTCCAGGATCGAGGTACCAGCATGGTTAGGTTCTGGTGAGAACCCTCTTCCTGGTTCATAGACGGCACCATCTTGCTATGTCCACATCTGCTGGAAGGGGTTACGGATCTCTTTGGAGCCCCTTTTTAAAAGAGGATTAATCTCATTCATGAAGGCTCTACCTTCATGACCAAAGCACCTTCCAGAGGCTCCACCTCCTAACACTAATCCTCTTTGAGAGTTAAGATTTCAACATAAGAATTTTGCAGGGACATAGACATTCAAACCATTGTACTACCTCTTCCTTCCAATTCACCATCATGCACTCTAGTCTCCTTCCACTGTTTCTTAGACAGTAGCTTTAATAGTCTTCAAAATGCAGATCTGGTGTCATCCCCAGGCTAACTTTTTTTTTTAAGTGCTTTTTAAAACTACATTCTTCCTTATGTCCATAAGATTCTTTACAGTCTGGTTTTGATGTACCTCTGAAACGTCCTTTCCTACCTCCCTCCTTTTGCTTCTGTACTACTCTACCTTCTGCTTGCACTGCTTTCTGCCACCCTGATGGCTATTGCCAATGTATCTGCTATTGTTCTAGAATCTTGGCTAAAGTATCATTTTTTTAAAGGTTTTATTTATTTATTCATGAGAGACACACAGAGAGAGAGAGAGAGAGGCAGAGACACAGGCCGAGGGAGAAGCAGGCTCCATGCAGGGAGCCCGATGTGGGACTTGATCCCGGGACCCCAGGATCACGCCCTGGGCCGAAGGCAGGCGCTAAAACACTGAGCCACCCAGGGATCCCCTAAAGTATCATTTTTGGTGAAGATTGCCCTTAGCACTTGACCCCAGTTTAGGTCAGATTCTCCTATTATCTGTTCTTATAGAACCAGATTTCTTTCTTTTTGTGGACTAGATAAGATATCTTAGTTCTCAAATACATACTCATTTATAGAGTAATTTGATTACTATCTTTTTATCATATGAAGGATTGTTTTCATCAGAGTTCTCCAAAGAAACAACCAATAGGGTGTATGTATATAGACAAGACAGCAAATTATTTTAGAAGTTGGCACATGTGATTGTGGGATCTGGAAAGTCTGAAGTCTGTAGGGTAGGCTGGTAGCCTGGAGACCTAGGGAATAATTGATATTGCAGCCTTGAGTCTGGAGGCAGAATTCATTCTTCCTCAATGGACTTCAGTCTTTTCTCTAAGGGACCTTCAACTGATTGGAGGAGGCCCACCCACATTATGGAGGGTAGTGTCAGCAGAATGTTTGTGTTCTCTCAGAATTCATGCGTTGAAGCCTATTCCCCAGTGTGATGGTATTTGGAGTTGGAACCATTGGGAAGTGATTGGATTTGAGGGTGGAGCCATCATGAATGGGATTATTGCTCTTATAAAAGAGACCCCAGAAAGATTCCTCACCTCTCTAGCACTTAAGGACACAGTGAAAAGACAGCGGTTTTGAACCAGGAAGTGGGCCCTCACCACACATGGAATCTGCTGACACCTTGATCTTGGACTTCTAGTCTCCAGAACTGTGAGAAATAAATTTCTCTTGTTTATAGGGCCACCTCGTCTATGGTATTCTGTTATAGCAGCCCATGTGGACCAAGACAGATGGTAATCTGCTTCACTTAAAGTCTACTGATTTAAATGTTATTCACATCTAAAAAATACCTTCACAGCAACAGCTTGACTGATGTTTGACTCAAAACTGAATACCATAGCCTAGCCAATTGACACATAAAATTAACCATTATAGGGACTATGTCTGTCTTAGCTCAACATTGTATGATCAATAGAAGGCTCTCAGTAAATACTAATTGTATGGATTTGAGAATGTTGGAGTTTTAGATTTTCTACCTACAGCCAACACTGGTGACTTGAATGCACAGGTTTTCAGAGTCATTCTTTGGGTTCATCCTAAAATATATATTTTTTAAGATTTTATTTATTTGTTCGTGAGAGACACACACAGAGAGAGAGAGGCACAGACACAGGCAGAGGGAGAAGCAGGTTCCATGCAGGGAGCCTGACGTGGGACTTGATCCCAGGTCTTCAGGATCACGCCCCGGGCTGAAGGCAGCGCTAAACCGCTGAGCCACCCGGGCTGCCCAATTCTAAAATATTTTGTTGCTAAACACTTTTTGACACAAGAAATATATCTGATTTTTGACAAATTTGCTTCCTTATAATTCATTTAACCCTTTTTTTTAAAAAGATTTATTTGAGAGAGAGCAAGTGAGTATGTGCAGGGGGAGGGGAGATGCAGAGGGAGAGAATCCTCAAGCAGACTCCCTGCTGAGCATGACATGAAGCTTGATCCAACACAACCCATGAGATCGTGGCTTGAGCCCAAATCAAGAGTTGGATGCTTAACCCACTGAGTCTCCCAGGTACCCTTCTTAGCTTGTTTATTTACAGACTCTCTTAAGGAGTCTCCTAAAGAAGCTTTATCAGCCATTTGACTTTATCATTGGATTTGCTTTTCTCCGATCTTCCTCTTTATGTCTTTTTCCTGTTTTCTTGGGTGTAGTAGCCAGAGCCAACTTTGTCCCCATGTAACTGGACCATGACTTTATTTGAGGAAATAATTGCATTTTTATTTCCCAATGCTCTTCAATTTTATTGGCCATTTTGGCTACAGAAGTACATTATGCTGCATTTTCTGTTTCTAAAACCAAACTTACTCTGGCCTCATCTCCAGAGTTTTCTATTTCTGTCGTTGGTGCCAGACACTGAGACAAGAATGCTTGGAGTCATCCTTGACTTTTCCACCCCCACTGTTCGCATTGAATTACAAGATTCTCTTGGTTCTTTCTTGAAAATTTGGTCCCTCAAAATTGATCCTTTTATTCCATTTCTTCCAACAAGCCCTCATAGGTGTGCACATAACAACAAATTTATTATTAGTTGTTACTACCACTCTACTCTCCCAGCTTCAGTCTGCTGTAGCCAGCAATGGCAGGTGAACCTTTCTAAGTATTAGCTTGAGTACAGTTTCTTCTCCCCAACTCCCAACACTCAGTCATTACTTTGGAACTAGTTTGGTGGTCCTCCTTACAGATGATATATATTCAAACCTTATTTGCTTTATTGGACCTTTAGTGCAGAGGATTAAGTTAAACTAACTTTTCAGATCATGGCATATATCATTATTTAATTCCCTTCTGGCTCTTTCTCCATAGAGTTTGAATTATTGTAAAAACTAAAAAGTCTCTATGTCCTTATAAGCTGTGTATTGTCATTTTGGATATTCTGGGTATTTACATGAAATATCTATCTATCTATCTATCTATCTATCTATCTATCTCACCACTTTTCAGATCTAACCATGTGAACATGCTCTGCAGTGCTTCTCATTGCTGTTTTTCTTTTATTTGCATTTTTCTCTGTATTTGAGTTTAATACTTCTCTCTGTAGAGATCTAATATATTGGTTAATTTAATATTCTACAGAGTATGAAACTAAAACTCTCTACAGAGAGTTTAATACTTCTCTCTGTAGAGCTCTAATATATTGGTTAATTTCTGTATATTTCATGGTTTATATCATTCTTGTGATTGACATAATATTAGGGTATATTTTATAGTTGGATTTTGCTGCTGTAGAGTAATGAGATTGATGCTATGTAGGTCATGCTATGTCAGCAACCTTAATGTAGTCTCTTATTCATTCTCGTAGTTGGCTGTGTCTGAACTTTACTTAATATTACATTGAACTGTATGATATTACTGATATTTGACCACTTCTGCCTACAACATTACAAAAACTAATTTCAAAGAGTTCAGTCTAAAAATGATAATATTTTTATTTTTAAATTAAAAAATGATTGTATTATTTGTAAATAATAGTAATTTTTTCCTTTTGTTTTATACCTTATAGTTCTTGCTCTAGATGTTTTAGAGGTTTTAGACCATATCAAATAGCATTGTTAATCAGTACTGTAGAGCTTTTCTGTTATCTATATTTGTACTAGGTTTTTGGTTCATGGGTACTTTATCAAGTTTAAGAAGTTCCTTTTCCTAGTTTGCAGTGAAATATTTTCATTTAAAAAAAATCTCGGGATCCCCGGGTGGCGCAGCGGTTTGGCGCCTGCCTTTGGCCCGGGGCGTGATCCTGGAGACCCTGGATCGACTCCCATGTCGGGCTCTCCGTGCATGGAGCCTGCTTCTCCCTCTGCCTGTGTCTCTGCCTCTCTCTCTCTCTCTCTGTGTGACTATCATAAATAAATAAAAATTAAAAAAAAAAAACAAAAACAAAAACAAAGTGAGAACTTCATTTAAAAAATAAATAAATAAAAATAAAAATAAAAAAAATCTCAAATAGATGTTGAATTATATCATATGGTCTATCTGTATCCATAGAGATAGTCATATCCTTTTTCTCCTTTATTATATATAAATGTAGTCCATGAAATTGATAGATGATTTTTATGTTGCATCATCCTGGCATTACTGGGATAATGATACATTTTCAAAATATGCAGTTGGATTTGTTCATATTTTATTTTGGGCTTTTAGATCACATTCATAAGGAAACTGGTTGATAGCTCTATATTTTCTTAAAATCCTTTTGTGGCATAGAAATCAAGTTTGCAAAGTGTAGTCTCACCAAGTGAGTCTGGCATCTTTCATATCTATTTTCTGGAACAATATGTATAAGATAAGGATTAATTGTTCCTTCAAGGGAGGAGCTCACCTAAAAACTATTGGGTCTTGGAATCTGTCAGCCTTAAAAATAATGCCAGCAAAATGAGTTTATTTGGTGATAGCAGAGGAATTACAATTGGAGACATGCAGAGACTATGGAGAATCATCCCGAAGTGTAGAGAACAAAGGAGAGGAGACTTCTTTTACAGAGGAAAGAAGGTTAGGGGAGAGACTGTTGGAATAAAAGTCCATTGGAGGAGAAGGGGAATTGGGGGCTCTGGCGATTGTCTCATTGGCTGGGTGGCAGTGGTTCTCATTGGCTTGGTCCTGTTTATTCTCATGGCTCAATTATTGCTGGGCGAGGAAGAACTTTCCTTTCACCTTCATGGTGGTAAGGTAAGCTTCTTCCAGTGTAGGAAACACTTCCTCCTGCTGGGGTCTGCAAAGGGTAGCAAGTGGTGTAGTGAGAGTTCTCCCTTCAGGGCTTCTTGATCCACTTTAAATGAGGTTTTCTTTATTCATTTTCACAGGTCCAAACCACCTGTCTAAACTATGTTCTAATAAAGGTGGCACATCATTCCTGTATCTGTCTCAGAATGCATCTTTTGCTCTTCTTGACCTAGTGACTCCCTTTTCCTTTATTTATCTCACCCTCATCCTCCAAGGACCAGAGTACTTCCCAAATCACTCTTTGAACATCACCACCCTTCTAGCAGCCCTCCTATTTTTGGCTTCCTATAGCATTTATTGTCTGTTTCACTCTTTAATCCTTAGCATGACCTACACTGTATATTTATGTAGGTGTAGGTGTATTTAAGTGTTTGGGAGCCCTCCATGGGCCACTCCTCACAAACCTAGATTTTAAGCCTCAAACATAATGCCTGGAGTTTATTATAAGCTCTCATTGTTGGTGATCATTTGATTATATCACTCATCTTTGGTCACACTGGCCTTTTCATTGTTATAATCACACCAAATGTATTCTCACCTTACTTAAGGCTTTTGCACTGTTATTTTTTTCTCTCCATGGAATATTCTTCATCGTATCTGTAGACATTTTCTTATCTTTGGTAAATCTTTATTCAAATGTTACTTTCTTTGTATAGCTTATCTTGACCATCCTGTTTAAAATTGCAGTTTCTATCTCAGCATTCACAATCCTCCCTACATATCCTACTTTATTTTCCCCTGTGACACTTACCACCTACTCACTGTACATATATATTATTTTTTCTGCCCCCCACCCCTGTAATGTAAGATCCTCAGAGACAGAAATTTTAGTCTTTTGTTCATTGATGTATCTTGGTGTCTAAGAGAATAACATACGGGTACCTGGGTGGCTCAGTTGGTTAAGCATCTGCCTTCCGCTCAGATCATGATCTTGGGGTCATGGAATTGTGCCCCTCATGGGACTCCCCGCTTAGCAGGGAATCTGCTTCTCCCTCTCCCTCTGCCCCTGCTCCTTTTCTCTTAAATAAAAATCTTTAGAAAAAAATTAGTAACATAGTTGGGACTCTCAATATCAGAATAAATAAACCGGCTTTCAAGAACTTGCCCTGCAATTTAGGCTTCTTACCACTGTGTGGAAGCAAAGAGATACTGCCTATAGAAACCCTGGGGGCTTGGGATTGCAAGGAGAGTGAAGTCTTTTCTTAAATATGTAATCAAATGCTTTTCTTCTTTGGCTAAAAGAGCTGTAAGTCTTTTTTGCTCTGATTGGCAAGTCTCTTAGGCTGAGGAACTTATTTCTTGTCTTTAGATGTTTTGCTGATAAGATTCTCCTGTATGCTGTCTGGTGCTATTGATAAGAGGGCTGCTGCGTGTTCATCCCTGGTTCTCTGAAAGTCTGGGCTCAGCCTCTCAACTGTGTCCCTTTTAGATACATTGGGGGAGAGTGGTGGTAGTGGTGAGCTCTGGCGATTTGGAGTGAAAGCCTCAGATTTTTAAAGGTGGTAGAGGGTGGTAATTCATCTGTATGAATTGTAGTGGGAGAGGACTGATTTCTCAGACTATAAAATCTTCACTTTTCAGATTGCTTGCAATCTAATGCCTCATGCACCGTGTCATCATCATGTATTCCCCACCCCTGTGTTGTCTTCTTTTATGCGGTTACCATGAGGCATTAGGAAGATGTGATCAGATTGGCTTCTAGGTCTAGTCTAGCCACTCATTGCTTTGTCACACCTTGCACAAGTCATTGTACCTCTGGAGGTTTAAGACTTCCCTCTGTAAAATGTGAGAGTCAGATTAGGTGCCCTGTAAATTATTTTCCTTCAGCTAAGCAAACAAAAATCTAGGAGATATGTTAATTTTTTTTGTTTTGTTTTGATAGGGAGCTATTCCAGACAGCTCTCATCTGGTGTTTTGCTTAATTTACACACAGTGATTAATTTACGCACAAGCTTTATCCTGTATCCCTCGGCAACACTTAGCAACTACCCACTTTCAGAAAGTGGTTTGGTTAGGTGATTTTAAAGGGATATTATCCCATATATCAGAGCAGAGAGGTGCAGATCAAGCTGATTTTGTTTGGAGACACATCTTCTAACTTTGCAGTTGTTTCTTGAAATGTGTTACAGTCCCCTGGCTGCTGCTGCTGCTTTTTCTTTTTTTGTTCACCTGCCCTATTTCAGTGAACCCTCCTAGAGGTTTATTCCTGTTAGATTTCTTATGAATTATTTATTGTTTACTATATTCCAGATGCGATCCTACATTCATGCTTTCTCTCACTTCCTTTCATTCTTTAGCCCCTCTTGTGAATTGGGGGGTAGTGTCTCCTTTTACAGATTTGGGATAACATCTCGAAGTTTTACGGCTCCTCAGTGACCTAGCCCAGCAGCCCAAGCCTCACTCCCTGCTTGCCTCTTGTTATTCTGTCTTCCATTATTTCCAAGTGATTTTTTTAAATTTCCAAATTATTTACTTTTACCAAAGTGAAGTAGTATGGATGGATTTTAATCAGTGATCTGAAAAACTAAATGTATTTTCCCTCCTCCCAGATAATCGTGTATAAGATCAAGATTCAGTGTGACGTGGAGGAAGGAGAACATTCCAAAGTAACCCTTGTGGCTTTAGGATCTAGTCTTTTGACAAGTTTGATTTAGAGAGGACCTATCAAGCCAGGGGAAAACATTTTCACCTAGTGTGTAAATAAATGACCAAATGGTGTTAATCTGTATGAATTGTAGTTGAAAACTTAAAGCCCATAAGCCCTTAAGAATAAGAAAGGCATATGTTTGCATGTAGGATCTTTCTGGTGGTGTTCAAGGGGAAGATGAAAAAATAACCAGTTTCTGAGCTTCATGAGGAAGAGTAGAAAAGCTAGGCCAATTCGTTGGGAATGATGACATATGTTGGTGAATAAAAAAGGAGACAAGTAGGGCAGCCTGGGTGGCTCATCAGTTTAGCGCCGCCACCAGCCCAGGGCCTGATCCTGGAGACCTAGGATTGAGTCCCATGTCCGGCTCCCTGTGTGGAGCCTGCTTCTCCCTCTGCCTGTGTCTCTGCCTCTCTCTCTCTCTCTCTCTCTCTCTCTCTGTGTGTGTGTCTCTCATGAATAAATAAAAATAAAATCTTCAAAAAGAAAAAAAGGAGACAAGTAGACTTCTCTATTACTCTTTGCTACTCTATCCTGAAAAGACTGATCTTCTGACTTAAAGGGGTAAAATGAGCTCTGGCGATTTGGAGTGAAAGCCTCAGATTTTTAAAGAGAAACTTACCTCATTTTAACCATTGTCAACTAGCCTGGTCCAGTTGCCAAAAAATGGCTGGGAAATTTTTCTTTAAATAATTTTTAAAAATTTGAATTGTAAAACCTGTAATTGACCATCTTAATTTTTTTTTTTTTTTTTAAGTAGGCTTCACACCCAATGTGGGGCTTGAACTCATGATCCTGAGATCAAGAGTCGAATGCTGTACTGACTGAGCCAGCCATGGGCCCCCATTTAACCATTTTTAAGTCTATTGTTAAGGAATATTGAGTATCCTGACATTTTTCTGCAAGAGATCTGTAGAATATTTTCATCCTTTAGAACTGGAACTCTTCCCATTAAACAACTTTTCATTTCCCGCTCCTGCCCACCCTTGGTAACCACCATTTACTTACTGTCTGCATAGCTCTGAGTAACAACATTTGTCTTACTGTGTTGGGCCTAGCGTTTCACTTAGTATAATGCCCTCAAAGTACATCCATGTTGGAGCATGTGACAGGATTTCCTTTTTTTTTTTTAAAGGCTTATTGTTTATTTTGTGTATCTGTTCATCTGTTGGTGGACATTTGGGTTGCTTTCACCTCTTGGCTGTTATGCACAATGCTGCTGTGAACATGGGTGTGCAGAAGTCTCTTTGAGATCCTGGTTTTAAATTCTTTTGGATAGATACCCAGAAGCGAGAATGACTGGCAGTTTTTTTTTTTTTTTTTCCAGCCATAGAGCAAATGTTTATTGTGCCCCAGGTGCTGGTCTAGATGCTGGGGTATAAAGAACTGGTAGTTAAGGACAGAAATGCTCGAAGAAGCAGATTTGAACAAAGTCATGCTAGCTTTTTTTTTTTTTTTTCCTTCTAAAGAAAAGAGGGTAGATTTTTTTAAATGTGTAGTTGGTTGACAAGCCTAACTCAAATCCCAAGCAAGACACTCAGATGAATGAAAGAAAGAGTGGACTTGTACAAATTTAGCAAAGGAAACTGTGGTCATTAGGAGCTAGCCTGTGAAGAGTAAACGTAAGTTAGGGGTTGCTAATCTCTTTTTTAAAAAAATCAGGCCACTAGGCCTATAGACATGAGCACATGGTAGAGCTGATGAATGTAGATGGTTTTGACAGGAGCTGACCGTGACTCTGTTGACAGTATGAGATGCATGTGATGATGGTCTCATTAGAATGGGTGGTAACTGGAAAAATACCTTATTTTATGTGGAGGACTTCTCTGGAAGGTGAGGGGTAGGGTGGTTCAGGGTATGGTGCTATTATGGCCCTGCCTTGTTTATGGATGGTTTGAGTAAATAATCAGGTTTATAATCTCATTTGAAGATGATTAATGTGTTCCACTCAGAACTCATCCTTTGTCTCTTCCAGAATCCTCATCCTAATCACAGATTTTCCCATTTCTCCGTCACCTTACGGCTGCCTGCTTTTTGGCACATTGTTCCTGTCTTTCCATCTCTGCTTGATAGTTCTTTTTTTATTGTTCATTCCCTCATCATAATAAACACTTTGAGTACCATTTTATAAAAAAAATAAACATTGTATTAGAAAATTTTTATAAGAAAACCATCCTTTTGCACATCTTATTTAAGAATAATGCCTAGAATTGTCTCAAGACCTGGTGAGGTATGTTTCCCTAGACAATATTAAGTTAGAGGAAAAAGTAGGAAACACATTTATGTTGGTGTGGGTATGTTCATAGTCGTCTTCAAAATTCTATGTGTTAGGTATCAAAAGTCTGAAAGAAAATACCTCCAGAAGTTAAGAGAAAGTGTGACTCTTTCAGATGTTGGTTTTTTCCTTTGACTATTTCCTGTGTTTTCCAAGTGTCAACTTTTTTTTTTTTTTGCATAGATTCATCTTTAACTATCATGTGCTTCCTGCACCAGAGATCAGTGGTCTTCAACTTTAGAAAGTACCCTAGCTGTCTCTATTTTCCAGTGAATTAGCTGGATGGAAATGACAGGTGTTGGCAAAGTTGTGGATAACGGGGAACGCTTGTACATTATTGGTGGGAATGCAAGCTGCTCCAGCCACTCGGGAAAACGGTATGGAGGTTCCTCAAAAAGTTGAAAACAGAGCTACCTTATGACCCAGCAATTACACTACTAGGGATTTACCCCAAAGATACAAATGTAGTAATCCAAAGGGGCACCTGCATCCCAGTGTTTATAGCAGGAATATCCACAATAGCCAAACTGTGGAAAAAGCAGCCATGTTCATCGACAGAAGAATGGATAAAGAAGATGTGAGATATATATATATATGTGTGTGTGTGTGTGTATTATATATATATTATATATATATAATATATATAATGGAATATTACTCAAAAATTAAAATCTTGCCATTTGCAACAATAGCCAAACTGTGGAAAGAGCCGCCATGTTCATCGACAGAAGAATGGATAAAGAAGATGTGAGATATATATATATATGTATGTGTGTGTATGTGTATTATATATATATTATATATAATATATATAAATGGGATATTACTCAAAAATTAAAATCTTGCCATTTGCAACAATGTGGATGAAACTAGAGGGTATTATGCTGAGTGAAAGAAGTCAATCAGAGAAAGATAATTATCATGATCTGACTCGTGGAATTTAAGAAACAAAACAAGATCATAGGGGAAAAGGGAAAAATAAGACAGACAAAATCAGAAAAATAAAAGTGAATGAGTCCTTTTATGGGCACATGGGTGTAGGAATTGGAAGTAGATTAGTCTCATGAATAAGATTCCTTCTGAGTTGGAGGTTTAGATGTGGAAGGATTTGGGAAACTTAGCCCCCCAACCCTTCCCATTTTGTTCCAGCTCCAACTTTTATTTTTTTAAAGATTATTTATTTATGAGAGACATAGGCAGAGGGAGAAGTAGGCTCCCCACAGGAGCCTGATGCAAGACTCAATCCTGCACCCTGGGATCACACCCTGAGTCGAAGGCAGATTACTCAACCACTGAGCCACCCAGGTGTCCCCAGCTCCAACTTTTAAAACTAGTTTTACATAGTTTTAAAACTATGTACCAGGCTCCTTATTATGTTTCCTCCACCAAGCTTTCTTTAATCATGTTCTATGAAAATTCTACTAGTGAAGTGACAGCTGCAGAAAGGCCACTACTTGGCTGTCTATGCAGCAGTTACAAGCTAGCTCATTAGATAAAGATTGGCCATTTGTTACCATCTGGCCCAGAGCACCTTATTCCTTCCCAGGGGCTTACATTTATGAAGGTGATAATCTTCCCATCTCAGAATTGAGGACTGTTGGCATGCTGTTTTATGTCACGTGCTCCTCAAGTGGCTCCTGGCCCTCTCAAGTGGTGTTTCTTTAAGCCGGACTGGTTTTCTCCTCAGTTACCTTCTGGGTCTTTCTCTCCCACATCCTGTGAGCTTTATTAGTAGCAGTGGAATCCAGTTTGCTTAACAAAATGAGGTACAGTGGTTTAGTCCATTACACATCTTTGTTTGCCATGCCTGACCGTACTGGGAATTACTTGTAGAATTCTTGGATGGGTTATATTCTGCTTCTGAGTCTTTCAAACCAGGTGAACAGAAGAAACCTGCAAAGATTGAGTAGAGGTATTTCACCAATGTCCTTAGGCTTAAAATAGCTTTTGGTTGCTGTTGTTGTTAAAGAATTTAGAATTTAGTACTTTATATTGAAAGGATTTTATTATTTGCTTTCTTTGTGGCTCCTCTTCTGTTTCCAGATTAGACCTCATCTCCACATAGGTCCTGTTCATTTCCAAACACAGTTAAGATGTTAACCCAGAAATGAAATAGGTCAAGCCCTCACATGTATAGGTAAATAATATGATCATTTTCTTTATCCTGTGACCCAGATCAGAACTCACCTACAAAGGGCAAGACCTAACCACCATTTACACTTGCATATTTATTGTCTTGCAAAAATTTTATTTTATTTAAATTTTTTTCCCCAAACAATTGCAGAAATTTGAGATCTGCCCTACTCCAGCTCTTCATTGTACTTTAGCAAAACATGTTCACTGTTTTTTATGGAAACACCAGCATGAATTTTCCTATCTTGTCATTTGTTGCAGGTATAGTAATGAAAATGTGGTATTTTTTTAAATAGATTTTATTTATTTATTCATGAGAGACACAGAGAGAGAGAGAGAGAGGCAGAGACACAGGCAGAGGGAGAAGCAGGCTCCGTGTAGGGAGCCTGACGTGGGAATTGACCCCGGGACTCCAGGATAACGCCCTGGGCCGAAGGCAGGCACTAAACCGCTGAGCCACCAAGGGATCCCTGAAAATGTGGTATCTTAATCACTCTTTCATAATTTAGATTTTCGGTATCAAGATTGTGTGTGTGTGTGTTCAGAAAATTTAATAATATATTTTATTCTATATCCCAATATGATCTGCTCTATTTTAATGACCTGTTGCTTTGTGTAACACAAGTGTTGGTGCCCCTCACTGTTTCAGTCTAGAAGTGTGCATGCGGTGAGGCTGTGTAAGCAGTTTATTGTGCCCCAAAGGCTCCAGGGTTATGTTCTTAGCTTTGTCATATGGGCCTTCCCATGTCTTGGTTCTACCCTCATCTTCAATGTAAAAGGAGTGGCAAATTCGTTGCATGACCAATGACCCACAGGCCTCTTGAAGGGCCTCTTGATGTTGGCCTAGGGAGCCAAGGTCAGAGAAGGCACTTCCATTTGTCATTACCAGAATTCTGGAAGTCCCTCCCTCCCTCCCCCCCCTCCTCTCCCCACTGCCCCAGCAGAATTCTTCACCCTGTGCAAGGCTATTCTATAATAACCTGAAAAGAGATTACTTGGGGGAAAGGGTGTCGTTTCCACTTTGCATAAAGGCATATCCTGAGCTACTGCTGTCTTGCTTGTACGTAGGAAAGCACAACTTGGTGCAAACATATTACCAAGAAATTGACCTCGAGAGTAAGGGTCCAGAACTAGGCAATGGGGTTGCCAGTGACTTTTAGATTCTTCTTCAAAATGTGGTCTTTGCAGCAACACACTTGGGTTCTTCTCATGTCTCCTACCCAGCTCATGTGATCCTGGGCATACTGCTTAACCTCTCTGAGCTGCAGCTTTTCATTTTTAAGATGAAGACCAGTGAGGCAGATTCACTTTTTTAAAGGCGTGAAACTTATGTGATTTGGAGGGGGTTGGGAAGCTTCTTGAAAAACATGAGGTTTAAAAATTCGTTCTTCTGCCAAATTTCCAAATGCAGCTACATGAACATGTTGGAGAAAGAGCATCCCAGGTAAAGGGAATAGTTCGAACAAACCAAGGAAGTTTGAAACCACTTAACGACTTCAGAGGGATAGAAATAATTTTGCAAGGACCTTGGGGTGAGGAGATACAGAGGGTGGTGTGGTGCAGCCATGGTGCTCAGTTTTGATGGAACATGAAAAGGATATGGGGAGCTGCTGGTACCAGTGCCCAAATCTCACCCCTCAGTGTCTGATGTCCTTGATAGGAGGTGCAGCCTGTCTTCTGGAGTTCTTAAAGTTTCCCCAGGTGATTTGAATATGCTGCCAAGGTTGAGAGACCATGGATTGGTTCTGTGTTCATTGGTACTCCAATATCCAGAGTTTCTATTCAGTAGATCTAGACGGAGAGAACCCCAAAATTGCATTCCTGACATGTTCTGGTGCTGCTGATGCAGGAGGGCTGGCACCACATTTGGAGAACCACTGGCCTAGCTGATGTGGGTCACACATGATACCAACCAAACCCCAAATGTCCATCCCTAAGAACAAAGACACGGCAAGGCCTTAGAACAAGTTTAGAAAAATAAGTGTTACAAATGTAACAGTGGGTAGGAATTAATGTATATGAAACCCTTAGTGTGTGACAGCACAGGGTGATGTGGTGTGTGGATTTAGCACCCTGAGGAGCATACACCATGCTACAGGCCACCCAGGCATCTGATCACTGCATCACCCCTAGATGCAGAAAGGCAGAATTTCTTCCAACTTCAAGACTTTGCCAAAGCAGTGATTCTATGTGGAGGTGGGATGAGGGGGTAGGGGGGGATTTGCTATGTATCCCATTCATACAGCTCTCCTCTCTGACCTCAGCCCTGTTTTCAGCAAATGCCCATTGTGAGAGGTTTGTTTGAAGAAATGCTGTGTGTCGCAGAAAACATCTGAATGTCTCTCTGCCCAGTCATGGCTGTTGGGTACAGGATGGTATGTTGGGACTTGGCTGGCCTTGACATTTCCTGCTTTTCCTAACTCTGACCCTTCTTCCTGTCTTCTGGTGGCTTGCCTTCTACTCCTTGCTGCCTTTATTGAGCTCCCTTGGCTTCTCCAGCATGTTTCTCATTTACACTCACACTACTGTCACATTCACAACTTGTATGACACCACCTGGGTGTCCTACAACTCAGCTGCATTCTGACACTGTTTGCCTGAAGAGTGCATCAGATCCCATAGGTGAGGGGCTCAGCCCCACAAGACTGCCTCCTGTCCCTCTCAACCCCACCCCCATACTTCAGATACCAGTCACAAGTCCAGGTTGTCCCGTGTGCTTCAGACGAGCTATAGATTGGAAATTCCCATGACCCCCTCCTCAGGCTCCATCACTTTGCTAGAGCAGCCCACAGAACTCAGAGAAACATTTTACCTACTAGATTACCAGTTTATTATATAAGGGAAATAGCTCAGGAACAGCCAGGTGGGAGAGATGCAGAGGGGAGGATATGTGGGAAAGGGCTCAGAGCTTCTGTGCTGAGTATACCACTTCCTCAAATTTCCATGTTTTTGTTTTCATCAACCATGAAGGTCTCCAAACCCCATCCTTTTGGATTTTTATGGAGGCTTTATTACATAGGCATGGCTCATTAAATCATTGGCCATTGGCTCTCCCCAGAGGTCCAGCCCAACACTGAAAGTTCCAATCCTCTAATCACATAGTTGGTTCCCCTGGCAACCAGCCTCCTTTTTTTAGATGGGGTCCTCAAGCCACCTGATTAATATGACGAAAGACACCTTCCTCTGTATCATCACTGAGGAGGAGACTAGGAAGGGTTTTAGAAGGAAGACTAAATATGTATTTCGTATTATAATTGCAGTATCATAGTTTCCCACCATTTTTCTTTTCGGACTTGGGGCATCTGCCATAGCTCTTGTTTTCTGTTGAGATTTGCTCTCTGTTCATTCATGTAGAACATTTTTTTCTTTTATATTTTGGGCATGGCTAGAAGAGTTCCTTAGAATTCTTATCTGCTTATTCTAGCATTGAGTTAATCTCTTGGTCAATCTCAGTTATTTAACTTTTCTTTTGAGTTACATCCTGTTTCTTCTGTTAGTAATTTTGATTATTATCCTGGATATAGTGAATGCCATATTCCAGCAACTGTGGATGCTATTAATATTGCCTCATTGATTGTCAGTTATTTTTTAGGCATTTGTGAATGAATTCAAACTCAAAACTCTATCTTCCCTCAGTGGGTAGTAGTTGAAATTTCTACTGAGAGTGTTTAGTCTTAGTGGGTGGGGCTCTTTGGAGTCTACTGTAGGCCTGACATAGTTCAGGAGTCAGCCAGAAATTTGGATAGTTTATATACAGAAGTGGGGATACCCTGCTGTGATTCTATCATTTCCCTCCTTTCTTTTCAGCTCCTGGGGTGCTTTGAACTCTGTTCTGTGGTTCTTCAGGACAGGAACACTGACAATTTCTGTCAAGTTTTAGCTGCCTCTTCATGGTGTGGATTGTGGCCTGTCTTTAGGCAAAAAGCTATAAAATGAGAAACTCATCTGGTTCCATTTCCTTCTTTCAAGTATTGAATTTTCTGTTTCTGCTTGCTTTTACTCCTTCTCCAGTGCCTGCAGGTCATCTTTTGATTGATTGTTTTGTCAAAAGCTTATAGTTATCCGTGGGAAGGTGGGTCTACCAGAAGCAGAATTGACATATACTTTCATAAGATTTGCCAAGAATCGAATAAAACGAAGTTGGTGGCCACCTTTTCATAGAGCTGAGCTCAGATTCAGTTCATTCCGACTTTTCTCTGTCCTCAGAATTGAGAGATTTTGTTCAATTCTGAATCTTGGAGGGCTTTGAAGATTACCACCTTAAAAAAAATAAAGTACTCCTTGACACCCTCTTTTCCTGATTATCCTATTAACCCAAGTGTTCTTTTCTTCACAGCATTTATCACTTTATGACATTCTTTTGGGCATTTGTTTGCTTTTTTTATAATCTGCCTTTCCTTGCTAGAACAGAAACCTGTGAAAACACGGACATTGTCTTGTTCTTTACTTTATGCTCTGTAACACTAAACAAAGTAAGCTTTCATTAATTTTTTTTTCAGTTTATTGAGATACAGTTGATTCAATAAGTGTTTATTAAGTTGGTTAATGCTTCATGGAACCGTCCTGCTGAGTCACAGGATATTTATCTATCCCTGGAAAAGGCTGGAATTAAGTATCCCTCCATTTGTGACATTTTAATTCCTAATGTAACTATTAAGAGCTGCAGTTACAGATACTTAGGCTCCCTACTCCCAGCAGCACACATACAACTTAACTCAGTAGTTCATGGAAACTCTTTCAATGCAGCAAATATCAATGGAATCCTTATTCTGTAAAAGTAATTGAGCTAGTCCTTATTATATCCCTATATATTGGGGGGAAAAATCCAAGGTTTAGGAGGTCATCAAAAACAAATCAAAGACAAGGTTCCTGGTTTAAAAAATCTATTTATAAAAATATATTTAAAAATAGATTAGTGAAAACTTTTGAACTTACTTTTTTCACTCTGTTTTTAAGAATATGATCTAGGAAGAAGAGTGTTTTCTTTTTTCTTTTTTTTTTTTTTTTAGAAGAGTGTTTTCTAGGGAAAATGTTTAGCTGGTAAATAGATCAATCTCAGGAGAATGCAGACTTAGATCTACTTACCTAGAAATTAATTAACTTTGCTTTGCTTAATTACCTTTTTAAATTGGGAAACAAACACACAAACATGGTAACTCTTCACAGTAGTGCAAATTAAAAATGTAGCATTTCCCTAACTCTGTAACTCCCAGGTCTCCCTTCTTGGAGGCAAGCACCCTTAACAGTACCTAGGATACTCCATTTGCTCTACATATGTGTGTGTGTGTGTGTGTGTGTGTGTGTACACGTGTGTACCCTCCTTTTTGAAAAATATGTGGATACATGCTGTACAGCTTTATGCATACTAACATGTATTAGCCCATATAGAAGTGTTGTGCTTCTTTGATTGTGTAGTATTTTATTATACAGATATATAACAATGCATTTATTCATTTCCCTACAGAAGAATACTTTTGACACAAAATGATTTGAGACTAGAAAAACATCTGTCAAAGAAATAGTAATGAAAATTATTTTTGCAGTGTTTCTGGTTACCTTGACAACCTGAGACATCTTCAGATCCATGGCATCTCTCATAATGCCACTTTTGGAGTCGAATATATGAGTAAAAGAGACAAAATTGGAATTAATGAAAAGACTAGATCATAGAGTACTTACAGTGATTTCAACTGGGGAACACTTTTATTACTTGTTTCCTTTGTTCCTTTAACAAGGCAATTGAAATTCCTTTTGACTGCATGTCAGTCATAATGTTGACTTGTGCTACAAAGTAGTTTTAAATGATCACTCATTCAGGGGAAAACCTTTATGGTGTTGGAGTGGAGTTGAGTTTCTCATGGCATTTTTAGGTTGTTTCAGGTTAACCCACCAGGCAACCTGTGCTGACAAAGTTGTTGAAGTGGTACACTATTAACGGTGCCTCTGCCCTTTCTGATTTTGTTTTTTAAAATCTGTCTTTAGCTTGGCATTAATGCAGCACAGTTTGACCTAATTTGATATATAAGTTTCTTAATCTCTTTATCTGTTTATCTTTATATAATGTAATAATTAGGGATAACATTACAAACTGATTTGCTACCAAGTCTGTTTGGACATGCTAAAAAAAAATGCTAATGGATCACAAGTGATTGGTAGATGGAAGGAAGATGTCTGTCCAAAGCGTAAGTGGCATTATTTCAAAGATGGTTTCCCCAGCATGTTAATATTTTCCTATACCAAGTAACTGGAGCTGAACATACCTAGGTTAGGAAGAATAAGCTACTAGTCATGATGCCCATTCTTTTCTTTTGGTTGAGCTGAACCAAGTAAACTGTCTTTTTGGAAGGGCTTGGGTGGGAGTACTGTAGAGGAGAGCATGTCCTCCTTGATCTTTGTGCATTTCACTGTTTTCTCCATAACTTAGTGAGCTAAGTCATCACCTACCCCTTCCTTCAAGCTCCCTCACCTTGGTTTTTTTTTTTGTTGTTGTTATTATTTCTTAAGATTTTATTTATCTTAGAGAGCATGAAGGAGAGTGGGGAGGAGGAGAGGGAGAGGGAGAGAGAATTTCAAGCAGAATCCCTGCCAAGCATAGGGCCCAGCATGGGGCTTGATCTCATGACCATGAGATTATGACCTGCGCCAAAATCAGGAGTTGGACAGTTAACTAACTGAGCTACCCAATGCGCCTCATCTCTCTCTCTCTTTTTAAAGATTTTATTTATTAATGAGAGACAGAGAGAGGCAGATACATAGGCAGAGGGAGAAGCAGGCTCTATGCAGAGAGCCTGATGTGGGACTCCATCTTGGGACTCTGGGATTGCACCCTGAGCTGAAGGCAGACAGTCAACTCCTGAGCCACCCAGGCATCTTTTTTTTTTTTTTTTAAGGTAAAGACCTAATTGGGCTATATTTTTGAAAAAGAATAGTTTGGGTTTAGTAATACTTTGCAATCCTGCTAGTGTCTTTTTTCAGGTTGCTGTTGTTGCTTGTGTTAATGCTCTGGTTACAGCATAAGCTGGCCCAACCCTGTTTTACCCAGAACCATATTTTTCTTTTTAGTGTGCTATGTTGTATATGGACTGGTTTTCAGGAGAATACATATCACAGATAGCAGGAGTATCTGTGTCCTATAGCTATGGATAACGTTGAAGGGATGAAACAACCATATAGGTATCTCTTAAAATGTGATCTCGAATAAAGACAATTTTCAGTCTGTTTCTTGTCATCTGCTACTTACAAGAATAGGGTGAAATGGGATATGTGGAATATAAGAATAGAATGGAAAATGTGAAAACTCTTTTCATGTTCTTTTGTGACGTGTAGCCTAGATACCTTTCTGTTGAACATGATATTATTAATAACTATGAATCAAAGGGTAGAAGTGCCACTCTTCAATTTGCCATCTCTCCTGGACTTCCTTTCCTGCCATATTTGGTGTAGATTTCCAGCCTTTGAAGTGATTTATTATTTCTGCATAGAAACACTGTGTGCTGCTTCGATCACGTTGTCAGTATCAGCCCACTCATTTCTCACTTTTTATTAAATTTGTTGATTGGGTATGAAACATGAGTATCCTTCAAGTATTCCTGGTAATACATTTTTCCTATAATTGATGCCAAAGCTAGCACTTTTTTTCCCCATCCTGTCAGAAAATAGTTCTGGACACTGGTTTCCAAGTTCTGTGTAAATGTTCATTAATCTGTGCTGGGGCATTCCTTTGCCTCTGAAATCCCTGATTTACTTCACCATCTCTAGCAGATTCTTTCTAAGATCCTTGAGGGCAGAAACCATTTCTTTTAGTCAGTATCATATGTTCTTAAAAGGAACACAAGACACATGTTTGTTTATTAAATTAAATGTCGACTAGATCTTAGCATATGGATTCTAGCCCATAAAAGAATATTTGGAATTTAGGTGCAGAGATCGTTAAAAATGCATCTTTTATGTAAGTCTGAGAATGAATCCTTTCAAGGGTCCACATGTCAGAGATCTTTCCTGAGATTTGTGTGTGTGTGTGTGTGTGTGCCTGTTTGTGTGTACACTTCTCATATTCTGTGTAATGTACTTTTCAGAGTCTGTTTGAAAGCATTTGGGTGAGGGATGCTTGGGTGGCTTAGTGGTTGAGTGTCTGCCTTCGGTTCAGGGCATGGTCCCGGGGTCCTGGAATCATGTTCCACATCGGGCTCCCCACAGGGAACCCTGCGTCTCCCTCTGCCTATGTCTCTGCCTCTTTGTGTCTCTCATGAGTAAATAAATAAAATCTTTAAAAAGGAAGAAAAAAAGAAAGAAAGAAAGCATTTGGGTGAACAGGGCTATATAATCCAGTGTTGAATCTGCCCCTGTGCCCTTCATTCTCTCTGTTCTTGCTCATCGCTGCCTTTACAGCCTGACCCCATACCAGTCTGTGAGTCTGTGCATGAGGCTTGCAGTGCTTGACACTCTCTATACATGTTTGTGACCTTGGCTTGGATTATTAGCCTGAATCTGATGTTCTGTTTCTGGTTTGAATTGTGGTTGCTGCCTGGAACCTGATCTCTTCTGACGTTAGTCAAGTAACCTAGTCTTTCTGATTTTTGTTCTTTTTTATTGTTAGGCTCTAGTGTTCTCACCTTGGATGTGTCTGACCCCAGTTAATCCTGCTTTTGCTAATCAGTAAGCATTGCCCAAATGTAGACTCTAAAAGGTTCTGACGATAAAGCTCAACAGTATGTGCTAGTTATTGGCTTTCTCAAATATTAATCCCTGCCGGGTCCAGAAATAGTATGATGCTTATTATAAAAGAGATATAGCATTTTTTCACTTATAATTTTGCTTGCCTTTTTTCAGGCAGTATTTGATGGTGCATGACTGAGCATGATATAGCTGTCCAGGAAGTGTTGGTTTGAGTGATTGATTTGGTGATGATTCAGTTTGTCTGTCATTGAAATGTTCATTTTATCCAAGACTGAAAAAAAATTGCCCATAAAAGAGCATTCAGATTTTCCTTATGCTTCAGTTCAAGGCACCAGATTCACTTTTGCCTGCTAGGATAAAAGTTGGTAAGCATTGCCAAAGTTGAATGTCACTGACATATAAAGACTTGTCGAGGGATAAATCAAATATAAATATAAAAGGATCAAATTTTAGAGTCGAGAATTCAGAAGCATGTTCCAAACAGCTCCATTTTACAGCTGAAGACATGAAGTCCAAGGTAGATGAAGTAAATTGTCCAAGACCCAACCCAGAGCTGATTGATAAAGAGCCTGGACTGAGTCAGGCTTTCATAGTGACACAATTGTGTGTAGCTAGTTGCTTTTCACTGTGTATGTTACATATTAATGGAATCTAAAGGGACATGGATTAGAGCAAAATTTTTTTAGAAATTATGGTTGCCTTACTCTGTTTCACTGACCTCTAAAGGATCTTTTGCCTTCTTGTATGTAGTAGGGTCAGGCTGTCTTTGTCTGAACCTGTGCATCCATTGACAAGGATCAGGAGAACATTAGGGGCCTTTTGTGCTCTGAAGTTCACCCCTCTGCTGGCTTGCATGTTACCAATGGGAAGAAGTAGAGAAAGAGAGCTCAAGAGCTCCATATTGTCTCACCCTCCTTCCCCAGCATACCCAGCCTTACTGCCACTTAGTGTCTGCCTAGGGACATCAGCACTGAACTTCATCTAACGGGGTCACTACAGAGTTCCAGGACTCCAAAGAGCTGGCTCTACTGTGTCCCTAGGGCCTAGGTCAGTTCCTGGTACATAGCAGGTGCTCAGTAAGTATTTAATAAATGAATGTTTGGCTCAAAGTAGAAGCATCTTGTAACCACTGAGAATCATGCATGTAACTGACAGCCTGGAACCTAGGTGAAAATCAGAAGGTCTGGATTTTGTTTTCTACCTAGTCCTTAAACAATTGTAATATTTTGATTTGTAATAAAAAATCTATATTTGGCTTTTATCCCCATTTTTGGCATAGAGCTCCTAAAATCCTTGGAATTTGTCAAGTGATGAGCAGTAAAGGTGTCTTGATATTCATAACAAGCCCCTTTCAGTTACACCTGACTCTATGTTAATGAGGTGACATTTAGAAAGTGCTAGAAGGTGGGAGCTGGTTGCCAGGGGAACCAGTTGTGCGATTGGACAATCTCACTCCCTTGACCTCTGGGAAGGGGAGGGGTTGGAGGTTGAATCAGTCACCAATAGCCAGTGATTTAATCAGCCATGCTTCTGTATTGAAACCTCCATAAAAACCCAAAAGGATTGGGTTCACAGAGCTTCTGGAGGGACTGAGAAGATACCACTCAGACTGTGGAAGCTCTGAGTTCCCCCCCCCCCCCGACCTTGCCCTATGCATCTCTTCTGTGGGGCTATTCCTCAGTTATATCCTTTAAACCAGTAATCTAGGGGATCCCTGGGTGGCTCAGCGGTTTAGCGTCTGCCTTTCGCCCGGGGTGTGATCTTGGAGTCCAGGGATCAAATCCCACGTTGGGCTCCCTGCATGGAGCCTGCTTCTCCCTCTGCCTGTGTGTCTGCCTCTCTCTCTGTGTCTCTCAAAAAATAAAAAATGAACCAGTAATCTAGTAAGTAAAATGTTTGAGTTCTGTGAGCCCCTCTAACAAATTAATGGAACCTGAGAAGGGAGTCATGGGAACCTTAGATCTATAGCATGTTGATTGGAAGCACAAGTAACAATATAGACTTGCACTTGGCGTCTGAAGTTCAGGGCAGGGCTGCAGTCTTATAAGATTGAGCCCTTAATCTGTGGGATCTGATACTCTCTCTCCAGGTAGGGCCAGAATTGAGGTGAATTCTGAAACCCTCAGCTGGTGTTGGGGAGAAGTACTTTTTGCTATGGGAAAAACCATACATTGGAATTGAAATCAGAATTATATCAATGTATCAATTTGAGTCATTTCTGCTCTGCTTATGAGTGAATTTGAGAAGGTTAGATGAGATGACTTGCTGGGTCCTTCTCCACTGTCTTGCTCAAGAATCTACATAATGTGACTCTGAATAGCTTTATCAGCACCACGAGTAGCCAAGCCTGAATTCCTCAGGTCCTGCCTGGCAGGGCTCTTCTTTGCACATGGGCAAGGCTGGAGCTTCACTCTTATCTCTCTCTGGGTCTTTCCTGCTCAGTTGGCCCAAGCTCCAGCCATTGGAATTAGCTTGGGTTGCCTATAACAGAAAAATCCTAGGTGGTAGAGCTTTCAACAAAATGGAGGCTTTGACAAAGGCAGGAGCTTGTTTTTCATGTTCAGAGAAGTCCGGCTGGTAGGAAGGCTGCACCTGCTCTTGAGAACCTAAAATTTCACTACAGACTTCTCCTCACTGTTCCCCCACCCACACGGTCATCCTCACAATTCTAAGTAGAAGAGAATGACTAAATAGATGAAGTCTGTTGGAGAAAACTTCTAGAAATCAAGTTGTATATGCATTTGTCTGCATCTCCTTGGCCTAATGTAAGGACCATGACCACACCTAAGTCTGAGGGAGGTTGAGGTCTATGATCTTTTAGCGTGGTGACAGTGTGCCCTGCTACAAATCAGTGGTTCTAGAAATGAGCTTGTCCTATCCCATTTCCTATGCTATCCTTTATGTGCTTCTAGCGATTTCTAGCGTGTAGAAATGAGTTGGGTCCCCTCCCCCTTTCCCCTGTTCTTTGGAGTAGTTTGAGTAGGTAAGATTGAAATTACCTGTTTCTTGACTGGATGTTCAGCTTGCCTGCAAGACTATCTGAAGCTTCTGCAATGTTTTGTTTTGTGTTACAGAGTGGTGATCATATAGGGGGATGAATTTTCAATTATGATTAAATTTATTTCACTGTTGAGTCTTTGCTTTTGAAGATTTTCTTTTGTTTGAGTCATTTATCCGTTTCTAGAAATTTGTTTTAAAAACTCTTTTTTCATTCATAATACTTGTCATTTGTGCCCTTGCTCAGTTTTTCATAGTTTTTTCAGGGACTTGTTGATTTCATGTTTTTTCTAAGAGCCCATGCTAGCTTTGGTGAATTCTTATTGCTTATATTCTCTTTTTTTATTTTATGTTTATATAAATATAAGTAATACATTTATATGTGTTTATATATCCATTCATTAGTAATACATTTATATTTATTTCTATTTTCTGTTCTGCTTGATTTCATCCTGCTGTTTTTGTTTTGTTTTTGAGAGAGAAATAGGTAGGATTGAATGGTCAGGTAGTTTGTTTTGTTCTGTTTTTTAAAGGAAAGAGAGCCTTTGTTGCCATGGATTAAGCACTAGAGGGCCTAACTAAAATGAATAATGAATTGCCTGGGGCCTGGCTCCTGTCACTTATACAAGGGGGCAGGAAGGGATAAAATATAGACTGGAGGAGACGAAGCAGAATGAGCATTGAGAAAGTAGAGGTGAGCCATCTGTGAGAACAGTTTGGAGGAAACAGGACAGAAGTCCAAATGTTGAGGAGGGCTGGGAGGAACCTGGAGCTGAAGGCAGCAGGGCAAAAGAAGGACTTCACATCAGGAATTGTTTTACGTTCCACCTTCAAACCCTAGCGTCATGTGTTAATTACCCAAATCCACTGGATGTAGACTCCTCCCTGGTGAGCAAAGAGTTTCCTCTGTGTCCTCTGTTAGCAAGGCAGCTTCATCGCAGGGCTGCAGGCCTATCTCCTGTGTTCGGCACCTTTGCTCGCTCCAGATTTCCGGATTCCTGAGATCAACATTCTGCTGCCTGCCTGCGTGCCTCCCTCCTCTCCTGGTGGCTTTGACCTCTGTCTGCCTGGCTTCTCATCCACCTCATCTCCCATTTTCCTTTGTGTTCTGACCCCACTCATGCCATCCCCCAGCCCTGACCTCTTTTACCACTGCTGATGCCCTCTGATCTGTACTAATCGTGCCTCAGTCTCCCCAGGCCATGCAATCCTTTGCTGCTCTTTAGGCTGCCCGTAGTCTGGCGTACCAAGGGGTGGGGCAGAGAGGAGGCAACCCCCTTCCCTGTCCTCTGGGTACAGCAAGGGCAAGAGGCTAGATTTAGAAGCAAATGCAGTGTGCCATGGTGCTGGTGGGCAGGCAGGCAGGAGCCTTTACCAGATGGCCTCAGTCCAGAGGGAGAGTGGAAGGGGAGGAAGGAGGCAGAGGTTTTAAACAGCTTGTGCAGTGTCAGCAGGCAAGGAGACAGCACTGCTAGCTGCTCCTGGACAGGGATCTGGGGTAAAGTCAGCATATGTTTACAGAGGTCTGACCTGCAGCGTCCTCTTCCCCCACTGTGTGTGGCATCCCCGAATGGGAATTTAGGGAGCTAATGGCTGGGAGACTGGCAAGGAGCTAATGATCTAGAAGTACGGGAGATAGGCTTCGGCAGAGGGATTTGAAGGTAATGGAACCCCCACCCCCCAGGATTATGCACAGAAGAATGTTCAGTAAGCCTTGCATCTCAGGCTCCTGAGTCGTCTTTGCCTTGTCCAGGGGAAGCCCTGTCTGCATGCCCCAAGTAGGGCTTCCCAGCCTTTCATTTTCTGGCCATGTTAGTCTCCAGCAAAATGACCTTTGTGAAAACTGTCATTGGCAGGCCACGTGCCCTGAATCTGTCATTCAGATGCTAAGCAGTGTTTTACCAAGCCATGACCGCCATCTTGCTTTGTTGACCACAGGTTAAACGATGACTGGGCATCATCACATGTTGTCATTGCTGCTGTCCCAGCCTGAGAGCATGCTCAGTTATGTACAAAGCCTGGGAGGGAGCAAGGAGGCTAGACATTTCTAGAGGAGCAGGAGTGATGGTGGGGAAGATAGGAGTTCGGAAGTAGAGTGGTGTTGGAAGGAAACTCTGACTAAACAAATAAACCAACCCCAGAAGTGAACATAGTGTCCAAATGATTAACATAGTAGCTTTAAGGCCTCCACAGCCCTAATAGGACTACTTCCTGATAATCTCATTTCCCTCACCTTTGGGGTAAGTGACAGTGGTTCGTTCCTAGGGGACCAGTTTCAAGAAGGCTTATGGTACCTTCTTCAGGTATTGCAAGCTAAAGCTTGCACCTCCCTTCTGGTCCTTTGGGGATCCTCAGCTTTGACCTTTTACTTTGCCCAAAGACCACAGCCTCCTCATCCTTGCTTGAGAGAGCAGCCATTCTTCCTATGTTTGACTTCCTGTGGTAACAGGTGCACTAAATACTGGATGATCCATCAGAGCTCTTCGGTTCTTAACTCTTACAAGATGCATAAATGTACACAAGAATCTGTTCTTACCCAGAGATTGTTCTTTCTGTAACATCTACCCTCTAGAAGAACACAGCTGAGAACCCAGAAGTTAAGTGGGAAAGGCGTCTGATTGAAATCATTATTACAAACCAAGAATGATGCCTTTATGCTGCCATTTGGAATTTATTAACTCCTATGAAAACTTATTTTTTTCTGGTGATTTATCTGTAGTGTTCATTGTGCAAAAATTAAAAACCCCAGGAGTCTAAAGGAAGCATGTCACTTGGTTCAATTACCAAGTTGTATCCCCTTGTAATAATTTTGGCATATTTGTTCTAATTGATTTTCTCTGTATCTATGTGTGTAGTTGTCTTTAAAACCAAGTTAGGGTAATATCATATATAGATAATGTAACCTCTTCTCCACTTGACAGTATTATGACATATGCACAAAAGTGAAGGGACAAGCTGTTATGAGCATGTCATTTATAATATGAAACACTGGAAGCAATTTAAATAATAATACATAGAAAAAGAACAGGAAGGGCAGGTTTCAGGGGTTCCTCCAGGGCAGAGGTCCAGACTATGGTAGATGGGGAGAAAGATCTTTCGTGTTTCACCCTGTGCTTTATAAATGCCATGGCAACCTTTGCAAAGAGGAATCAGTCCTTTATTATGTATATTGTGAATGTTTTCTTTGAGCCTGTCATTTGTCATTTATTGTCATGTCTTTTTTTCCTATAGTAGTTCTAAGAAATTTGTATCATGTAACCTTCTCACAGTAGGATCTCTGAATTTGGAATCGTGCCAGGGAAGGCCTTTCTTACTTTGAATATACGTTGTTTTCTTTTTTTTTTCTTGATAAAATATTTGGATGGCTTATTAAAATTTGTCCACAGTTGGGGGTCTTTGTGTCTACAGAAGCCGGATAGAGGGGCCCATTGATGCTGAAGACTGCAGAGATACTTGTGTGATGAATTATCTAGTGTAGTCTGGGCACTAAATGGAAGAGGCAGCTATAGCAAAGAACCATAAATAAATATAAGGAAGTGTGGCTATAAGACTTTGAAATGCGTGGGGTAGGTGTGTGGGTAAGAAAGCCCTACTTTTGTGAATGCTCTGGGCAAAGCTCTAGATTGCAAAATGCAAAACAAAGCAAGACCAAAAAAGCCCCCAAATTACCTTCAGGAAAGGGGAGTTCGTTTAAGTTCCCAGCATCAGGCACACTCAGTGATGCTGACCCCTAGGGATTTGATAGATGTTATGGCAGCAAGAGATAAGCTGCCATTGGGAGCCAAGAGGCTACATCACCATGTTATCCTGCCTTTCTCTGCCCTCCCCATTTCTGTTGCTGCAAGTTTCTCTACAGATGGGCCATTGGAGCCACGGGCCTGATGGGTCCAGCCCCAGCTAACTGTCCTCTCCTGTTTAAAATCCCAAGAAACGGATCCCTGGGTGGCACAGCGGTTTGACGCCTGCCTTTGACCCAGGGCGCGATCCTGGAGACCCGGGATCGAATCCCACGTCGGGCTCCCGGTGCATGGAGCCTGCTTCTCCCTCTGCCTGTGTCTCTGCCTCTCTCTCTCTGTGTCTATCATGAATAAATAAATAAAATCTTTAAAAAAAAAAATCCCAAGAAAATTGACTTAGTCCTGATATCTTCACCATCACCGCCCCCATCAATTCTGGCTGCAGGCATGAGGTTGTCACATTGTCTGTGGGGTGGCTGCTTCCCAAGATTTTAGGACAGATGAGACCAGAAGACTGTTTAGCATGGCAGATAAAGGTCCTTCCTCTCTGCTTCCCTATAGGTCTCCTGAGAGCTATGATTTTCTGCCTTTTTTTTTTTTTTTTTTCAAAAGCAGCCAGGCTATATATAGAAACATACCAAAAGCTAGCCCTAAGCAATTGTGAAGTAGGTGAGGTTTATTTTTTGCATTTCCACCCTCACTGTCTTCCACAGTAGAAGTTTCTTTGGAAGCCACTTCGGGGATTGCCAGGATTTCTAAACTTCTTAAAAAGCTGTGATGATGCAGAGGTTCTTCTGCCTGTGAGCTTTGAGCTCAGAGTAGGGTTATCATCTGCTTCTCTAAATTTTGTGACCTTGGGCGAGTTATGTAAACTCACTAAACCTCAATTTCCCCATCAATAAAATGATGTTATTAATAATCCTGACCTCAGGGGTTTTGTGAAAGTTAAATGAAGGTCAAGTCTTAGCACACCGCAGGGTATTTATGAGGGCTTAATAAGGGTTTCATTTGGTGGTTTTTAATGAGTAAGGACGCTGCCCATGATTATCCATTCCCTGTGCATTTTCTGTGTATCCCTGTGCTTTCCCCAGATTTTGACATTTGCTTCCTGTAATTGTATTCTGAATATAACATATCATTAGAAGCAGAATAATGAATATACCTTTTTCAAGAAAAATCTCCTTTCCCCACCTCTTGGCAGATTTTCTATATAAAAAAGAAAAGTTACCTTGCTTTTCTGAACCTCAATGCCATGCTGCTAATTAGCAGCAAAGCCATTTCTGAATCTGAGAACGGACCTCTTTTTCCCAAGCCCCTAATAATCCACTTCCTGCCACTTCCCATGGAAGCTTGTTCTTACAAGGACCTGGTTAAATCCTTCCTGCCAAGCCCTGAGTGGCTGACAGTGTCTAAGAGGATAACATCTTAAGCCACCAAAGGATTGACTATTTCATTGTGGTATTTTAGGCATTGGTCCCCAGCATTTTGCAGAGGCCAGGAATGAACTACCTTGAAATACCAAAAGTCACCTCACATGGGACTCAGGAGCTTAATTAAATGAAAATCCAGCCCCCATCCTAAAAGGAAAGTTTATCCTTATTCTGGTTCCTGCGTTGGCGAGACCCTAAATAGACCACTTGGGTTCATTGACTGCTGAGTTAGAGAAAGATTTGGAAAATGTACAATTCAGGACAGATTAGATATTTATTATTAGAATTTCAGCTTAGAGAGTTGGAAAGTAATATTTTGTCAGAAAGCCAGATATATGCCATGGAATGAATGGCCCCAGCTCCTGGTGTTCCTTCTAGCCGCTGGAGTCTCCCAGCCATCTGTGATTCAGCCAAAGTGTGGCCAATGCTCAATCCACAGTTCCTTGTGAACACTGGGGACCAGGAGGTGTGGGAATTGGCCAAAGGCCAGATAAGAAACAGTAGGTTGTCCCCTCTCCTCTTACACAGATGGTACCATGCTGTGTCTCCAGTTCATGTGTTCAATCCTAACCCCCCAGTGTGATGGGATTTGGAGGTGGAGCCTTTGGGAGGTGATTAGTACATAAGGGTAATGCCCTCATGAGTGGGATTAGTACCCTTAAGTAAAAGAGATCCCACAGAGCTCCCACGCACCCCCCCCCCCCAAGATGGCAGCCTGTGAACCAGAAAGCAGGTCCTCACCAAACACTAAATCTGCTGGCACTTTGATCTTGGACTTGCCAGCGTCCAGAATTGTGAGAAATGAATTTCTGTAATTGATAAACTGCCCAGGCTCTGGTATTTGGTTATGATGGCCCAAATGGACTTAGATAGATGGGGGGATGGAGACCTGCCATTGAGGGTCTGCTCTCCGAGTGGTTTCTCTATTAGTAAGGGTGGATTTATATTCCTGTGGAGGACAAAAAAAAAAAAAAAAAGACTTTCTCATGTAGCTGTGCTGGTGAGGATATTCTATAATGATAGAATAGTTTGGAGCTAGCCGCCTTTTCTAGGAAATGACTTGTGCCCCGTGTTTTTCTATAACAGGATGCCCTATCTGCTAAACTTTACTTGCATTGGTTGTTCATGTTACGTACTTGTTTATATCCTGCCCTACACCAAAAGGGACTTGCACATTTATTCAGCAAATATCATCAGATGTTGCCAAAGACAGTGTCCAGTTTCAGATGGATCTGCTCTTGGGACTGGGGTTACTGATAAGCACGACGCACCCAGCCACTGCTAGTAGGTTGGGGTTTTCTGCCACTTACCCTGTCTGTCCTTGTATTGCTGTTATTATGTGTGCGTGGGACCCTGCAGGTTCTCCCTTCTATGTATTTTTGAGACGACAGCACTTACTCCGGCTTGGAAGGAGGAACGGGAGTAAGTCTTATGCCAAGTCTGTAGTAAGCCTTTGGCTATGTATTAGCCCACAGTGTGTGGGCACAGGAATCTTCTGAATGGAAACTTCCAACCAAGTCTGCTATTCTAAAAACACCCGTGTCAACCGTATAGAGGAAATGTATGTACAGCTGCCATGTCTCATTGCCTTCCTTTACCTTTCCTGCCCTCCTCTTTTAGTTGTGATGGGACTCCTGAATCCCCCATGCCCAAGCAGAGTCTTCCACTCAGCAATTCTTTAGGTGTCCAGGAGGGAAGACTAGGAGAGCCAATGGAGTTCCTGGCCAGGTGTGTGATGATGTTAGCTGGGACCCTACAGGTGTGCGAGGGCTCTGGTGTCAGATCAGACTAAAACAGTCCTCCCAGGGCCCCGATCCTGGCCTGTTGGGTTTTACTTTGGAAGAAGCAAAGAGGGGGGCATTGGGAGGAACTAAAAAAAGAACACCAAAGACAGGGACTCCTAGAGGTTGAGTCATAGTGTGTCCCCATTCAGAAGAAGTTCTAACCCTAGTACCTGAGCATGTGACCTTACCTAGAAATAGTGTCTTTGCACGTGCTCAAGCTGAAATGAGGCCATTTGGGAGAGCCCTAATCCAGTGAGCCTTGTGTATGTGTCCTCATACAGGTGGGAAATGTGGACACAGAATCACACACGGGATGTGTGGAGGGAAAATAGTGCGCAGACATGGGGAGAATGCCATCTACCAGCCATGGAACACTTGAGGTGACCAGAAGCTAAGAGAGAGTCTCATTCACAGTCCTCAGAAGGAACCAACCCTGCCAACAGCTCAACTTCAGATTTATAGCCTCCAGAACCAGGAATCCATACCTTGCTGTTCTGGAGGCAACCCCATTTGTGATACTTTGTTGGGAAAGTCCCAGGAAAATGATGCAGGATCTTGTCCTAAGTCCCAGTAAGAGGATCTGCCTCTTCTACTGGCATGAACCTGTTGCCTCCTCAGGTTGGGTCAGACCTAGAGGACTGTCTTCCCATCCTCACTTAAAACTTCCAGATTGCTCTCCTGCCCACATTTTGGGTTAGCACCCAGGACCAAAACACTGTCTCTCGACTCCTATTATTCTTTCTTAATGCTTTCCGAGAGTTCCACTTGTTCTTGTGAGTTCTATCTGGTGCTGCCATAGCTTGTTTTGAGCAGGTGGAGTAAAACATGCAGATATGAACATGCTTGTCAAGCAGGAAGAAGTTATTTTGTTAGATTCAGAGCTCCCTAGGGACAGGAGTCCTAGCACACCATTCAGGGCCACACAGGGAAGCACCAAGGCAAGGTGAGCAAAGAGAAAGAGGGGAACTGTGGGCAGGAGCCTTTATTTCAGTTTAAGAGGGGAAAAATGGGCAAGAAAGGTAAGCAAGCAGTACAAATGTGACTGGATAGTTTGGGTAATGTTGGTGGGGTCTGGGTTATGGGGGTGGTCTTGCTCCTGGGGCGATCAGGGCTGAAGTATAGTGTCCCTGACTGCAGAAGTCAGAAGTCTAATAAAAAGAGGAGGAGGGTAGTATGGACTCCAAATTGGTTGATCTGCCTGTTAAAGACATGCTGGTAGGTGACTGGTTTGTTATTTCTAGGAATTAGTTAACCCAGGGAATGGTGGTTATGGTCTGCAAGACCCCAAATGTCAGAGCATCAAGAATACAGAAAAAAAGAGAATGTAGTTAACATAATGCATTATCCAGTGATACAGTTTTTTTTTTTAATGGCTCTTTCCACCCCCTCCAATTTACACTTTAAAGAATCCCTGATAAGTTAACAAGCCTCCTGACAAATGTATTCTCTCTAGCATTTGCAAGATATACTCGGTCTCTTGTCAAAAGACTGTCCAAAAACTCCAGCCTTGTTATTTAACACCAGACATTTACGGATCCTGTTGTTTAATTTATGTTTCTTCTTTCTTTGAAAGCTATGACAGGAAAGCAAAGTTGAAATGCCACCAGGAGGCTCAGTTTTCTTTGTAGAACTTCCAGCATTCAGAGATACATTCAGGATTTCCTCTGTCTGTCCCATGTCTTCTTATAGACTGATTACCACCACCACCACCCCCTTTTTCCCCTCCTGTTTATTTTCTGTCTCTGTCCTTTTGGTGCTAAGCCGTGATTTTCTTCAGGACACCCTCCTTCCCTGCTCTGGGTCCATGTGTTATCAGTGGGGTTGGTCTCACCCTCATATTTAAGGTGAGATGTGATTCCAGTTCAGCTGAAATCCTTGGTTCAGGCAGAGCAGGGGAACCAGATTGGACCAGTCCATAGGCATATTAGTTTATTAGTTTCCTGTTGTTATCATAACAAATGATGACAAATGTGGTGACTTTAAAACAGCACAAATTTATCATCTTACAGTTCTGGAGGTCAGAGGTCTGACACAGGTGTGTGTGGTGTGTTTAAAGATTTATTCATTTATTTAATACATAGAGGAGTAGCGGGGAGAGGCAGAGAGAGACTCAGGCAGACTCCATGCTGAGTGCTGAACCCAATGTGGGTCTTGATTTCATGGCCCTGACATGACCCTGAAACCAAGAGTCGGATGCTCAACTGACTGTGCTACCTAGGCACCCCTAATATAGGTCTTACTGGGCTAAAATCAAGGTGTAGCCAGGGCAGTTACTGTTCCTCTCTGGAGGCTCTGGGGTAGGGGAGGAGTTAGTTTCCTGGACTGTTCAGGCTTCTGGAGTGCACCTGTGTTCCGTGGCAAGTGGCTTCTTCCTCCACCTCCAAGCCAGCAATAGTGGATCTTCTCACATTGCATCTCTGACCCTCCTGTAGTCCCATCTTCTGCTGATCTGCTCTTGTGCCTCCTTCTCCACTTTTAGGGACCTTTGATTTACTTTAAAGCCGCGTGGATAATCCAGGATAATTTCCCCATTGCAAGATCCTTCATAACATCTGTGAAGTTCTAGAAGTTTGCCATGTAAGAGACTATGTTCACAGGTTCTGGGGATTAGGCTATGGACATTTTTAGGGGGTTAGGAATCCGCCTACCACAGTGGCTGAGATTCAGTTCTGCGACATTTGCTGGGTCTGTTGGGAAGACAAACTTTTTCTATTGGCGTTTGGGAGAAGATAGGCTTTAAACCTGAGCCCCTGTCAGCTGTCTTGAAACCGGGTGGGGAGAGGCTGCTAAAGAATGGAGCACATGCTGAACAGAGCAGACCTGAATGGTAAGAGGAGCCAAGCCATGTCCTCATGGTGTCCTTAAGGCCACTGAAGCCCATTGAGAATTTTTAGTCATTGATTTGGGATGTTATTATGTATCTCCTCTTGTGAGATGAGGAGCAAAGATCACAAAAATGGACCATGAGCGAGTCCCTCTTCTATTGCTCTTCTGAACATGAGGTACAGCTATAGATTGGGAACATCTGGATTGATACCCTATGAGCAGAGTTTCATGGTTAGCATGTTGTTTCAGGAGTGAGAATTCTGTTTCTTCCTATCCCCTGGATCCTAATCTCTCACTTGCCTATTAACATCTCAGGTTCTCATTAATTCCTGCACCTGTGAAATGGTGAGGTCAGGTGGACAAGTACGTTCTTGGTATCTATGTTATGAATGTTCATTACATTTCTCTAGAATGGCTGAGCTGGCAGGATTCTTTGAAAGGTCATTGAGCCCAAGTACCTCACTTTTAAATGATGAGAGACCTGAGAGCCGGAAAAGTTGAGAAGCTTCACTGGGGGAATGAACAGCTTTGAAACAGCCCTGAGAAAACAAGGACTTCTGATCGCTAATCCCATTATACCACATTTCTATAATTCCTTGACCTAGTTAAATGAATTCCCCTAAATTTGTAAAATCTAATGTCATTCACTGAGATAATTCCAGATATTTGAGTCTCAACCTGAGAACTGACATAACATTTAGCATGTCTTCTTTTGCTAAGTATATTTTTATAAAATAAAGTTATTGTATTATCCTAGTTTCCTCCCATTTTATCTCTCACTGACAGTCATTGTAGTGCTAAAGGAATGGAGGTTCTAGAGTCTTTGTAAAGCCATCCTTAAGACCAAACAGAGATCTGGAGACAATGCCAAATCCTCAAGAACTACAAAAATTCTGCATCAAAGTCTAAATTCTAGAGGGTTCTGGGGAGGAGTTGGTCTGAGTATCTGTCCTTGATTTTTTTTTTTTTTTAAGATTTTATTTATTTATTTGAGAGAGAGAGCATAATCAGGGGGAGAGGTAGAAGCAGACTCCCCACTGAGCAGGGAGCCCAATGTGGGGCTCGATCCCAGGACCCCAGGACCATGGCCTGAGCTGAAGGCAGACACTTAATCGCCTGAGCCCCCCATGCATCCCCATGTCCTTAGTTTCTTGTCTGGAAAAGCTTGGTTAACAAAATGGTAGGTATTCTGGTTATCTAATGTGGTTTAACAGACCACTCCCAAACTAGTTGTTTAAAATAACAATGCCAGGTTAGGCTACAGGTATTGAGTTAGGACAATGTCTGTGACTTTGGGACAAAATGGTTGTGATGAGAAATTCTGTATCAAATGCAATCACCACTTATTCACAAGGTTAGCACGTTGAAGTCTTAGAGCTTATACTCATGTGTTATGTGTTTATTACTCATGTTACATTACTTATCATGGGCATGGGAGCCTCAGAGTTTACTATCCATGTCATTTAGCTGGGGAAAACGTCAACAAAATAGCCAATCTGATGGAGATCTCCAAAAACCAGAGGATAAGAGTGCAGACAAGTGGTGAGCAGTGGATCTTGTGATGAATTTATAGTTGAGCCTAAACAGATGAGATCATTTCTTACCAGGAATCTATAGTGTATGTTAAATCATGATTCTTGGAACAAAACAGACAAACTGTAAAGGGAAAACATAACAGTATCCTGAAGTCAGGTCTCAACCAAACTCAGGAATGAGGGAGTGGGATTTGGGAGTAGGAGAAGGTGATTGGAAAAATAAACATTTTCTAGATTATTCCTTTCATGGATCATGGGAGCAGTGAGGAAGTGAAATATCTTCTGATATGTTAATAGAGACACATGGATTCAATTATGATTTTAGGGATAGGAAGTTCCCTTATGAATTGAATTGGGGTTCTCCTCTCCTTCCCTGGGTAGTTATCCTGTGTCAGGGAGAAAGCTTGCAGATCTACTCATTGTCTACCTTGATATGTTTGACCCAAGACAAACTTAGGTTTGGATTACTTTGCCTGGAAAAGTTTTCTCCGTGAACTCTCACCTTGAGAGCGTCATCCGTACCCTTGCTCTGCCCTCCACAGCGTCAGCCTAGATCCTGGTCTGCCTAATTTCATGTTTGACTGCACATCTACCCAGGAGCCTTCCCAGTGTGGCTTGGAGATTGAGTCACACTTGAGAAGAATGTGGGATTATAGGACGTGGGAGATCTAGAATGTGCACCTCTCACGACTAGGAAAGAAGACCAGGCAACAGTTAGAAGAAGGAACAACAGAGCAGTTGCTGGAAGGGGTTCTAAGGGATGAGAAAGGACATTACAAGCATGGACACCAATGTTTTACCTAATGGGGGGTGTCCTTCTCCCTATTCATGGAGGTAGTCAGGTAATAGCACCCTTTTTAGCAAAATAATATTTCATTGCTCTCTCATAGCAATGAAATGAGCGTTTCTCATAGCGTTTCTGTCTGGCAGAAACGCCAAGGGCAGGAGGCTAGTGAAGAGTAAGTCCACATTTGTGGCTGTAGCGTGTTGTCTCCAAACCTGGGTAAAACCTGCATGTCACACAAGAACTGTGTACGAGGTATTTTCAGTGTCACAGACTTGGATGCTGGAGACCTATACTTGCAAGCCACTTTCCGTTGGACTGGATTATGGGTTTATTTTTAAAACTGTGCCCAGAACCATAGACCAGAAAAAGACCTTGGCAAGACATTGAGTCTGTCCTTAACCTCAGGGAGAATCACACGTAAACTCCACCCCAGAGGACCTCTCTGCAATGGCAGGTATCAAGAAAAATGCTCTAAAGGAATCCATTTGTCCTCAGGAAGCCCTTCTCCTATTTACACATCGGTCACCAGACCAGAATAGCACTGTGGTCTCTAACAAACAGAGGGGTAAAGCGATTAGTGTATGCCACACTTTTTACGCTCTTCTGTATCTCCAAGATCACGTTATGATCTACCTTTAAAACCACAAAGGTCCCCAAATTCTTGGAATTGACAATGACAAAGAGAGGTTTCAGGTGGAAGATGCATAGACTGCTGGGGTTGTCAGAACAAAGCAGCACAGATGGGGAGCTTCAAAATTAGACATTCCTTTCCTCATGAATCTGGAGACTAGAAGTCTAAGATACAGGTGTGGGCAGGACCGATTTCCTCTGAGGCCTCACTCCATGGTTTGCAGATGGCCACCTTCTCCCTTTATCTTCACGGGGTCTTTCCTCTTTCTGTGCCTTTGTCCTAAACTCTTCTTAGGAGGACCCTAGTCATGTTGGATTAGGGCCACTAATGATGTTGAGTGAATCACCTCATCCCCAAATATTGCCACATTCTGGAGGTACTGGGGTGTAGACTTCAATATATGAATTTGGCGGGTGGGGGGCACATTTTAGCCCATTAGAAATTCAGAGATCAGATAGAATCAAGACCACATCCCAAAACCACTTTGGAAATCATGAGGGAACCCATTCTGTGCAACACTGGTCCATCATGTATGATGAATTGTGAGAGATCAATAAAAAAAAAGTTTAAATAATACATTTAGGGGTGTCTGGGTGGTTTAGTCAGTTAAGTGTCTGCCTTCAGCTCAGCTCATGATCCTGGGGTTCCTGAGATCGAGCCCCATGTCTGGCTCCCTGCTTAGTGGGGAGTCTGCATCTCTCTCTCCCTTTACCCCTCCCCCTGCTCATGTTCCCCATGTTTGTTCACTCTCTCTCAAATAAATCTTAAGAGCAAATAAAATAACACATCTAGTGCACTCAGGCGAGCCTCTGACTCTTGGTTTCAACTCAGGTCACGATCTCAGGTTGTAAGATCAACCCGGTGTCGGGCTCCTCACTCCGTATGGAGTCTGCTTGAGATTCTCTCTCTCCCCCTCTGCTCATCCTGCTCATGCTTTCTCTCTATAAAATAAATATTTTAAAAAAACTCACATTTATGTGCATAAAAATAGAAGTATTTATAAATACTTGATATTGTTAACATTATCAAATAATATAAGATAAATATTATATATTGTGTACATATTCTTACCCTAATGGAGCATGAAATTATTTGTGGGATATAAGAAATTAATATTTAAAATCTTACTATAATGAATGTTAAGGCATTCAAGGTTTAAAAGTCTTGTTTTTTTTTAGAAGAGAGTAGTAATCTTGGGACTCAGAAATGCCCTTGGGAAGGACTGATATTCTTGGAAGGACTGAAAGGAAGTAATGAAGAATTGGTAGGGCTTGGATTCAAGATTAAAAAATAATGCCTGGATATTTTGGGAGCAGAAAAAAAATTCCTTTTTTTGGGACTAGGGAAAATATAATTTGGAGAAAATGTAAAATATATGCAGTACTTCTAAAACTCCTCTTACAAATGTATTCATTTGGGGGAGGTGCCTGGGTGGCTCAGTCAATTAGGCATCTGCCTTTGGCTCAGGTCATGATCTCAGGGTCCTGGGATTGAGCCCCATGTTGGGCTCCCTGCTCAGTGGGGAGTCTGCTTCTCCCTTTGTCTCTGGCCTCCCCCCCATCTTACCTGTGCTCTCTCAAATAAATAAAATCTTACAAATAAAACAAATGTATTTATTTGGTTAACCTTAGCAATATTAAGACATTTTTATAACATAATTTGTTCATAAATTTATCATATGTGGCATATAATCCAGTTTACATTATTTTGTAATACATTTATGTTAATTTTAAAAGGCTTTTTCTTTCTTTCTTTCTTTTTTCCTTTTTTTGGACAAGTTTAGCTTACCACAAAGCTAAAGAGGCATAGAATTTCCCGTACCCTTACCCCCACACATGCATAGTCTCACCCATTCTCTTTTTTTTTTCCTAAAGATTTTATTTATTAGACACACACACACACAGAAAGAGAGAGAGAGAGAGAGAGAGAGAGAGAGAGGCAATAACACAGGCAGGGAGAAGCAGGCTCCACGCAGGGAGCCTGATGCGGAACTCGATCCCGGGACTCCAGGATCACGCCCTGGGCTGAAGGCGGCGCTAAACTGCTAAGCCACCGGGGCTGCCCATAGTCTAACCGATTCTCAACATGACTTACCAGAATGGCACTTTTTTTTTTTTTTTTTAAACCAGGATGAACCTACGTCAAAATCACCCCAAATCCACAGTTTACCTTAGAGCTCACTCTTGGTGTTGTACATTCCATGGTTTGGGACAAATATGTAATGATACATATTCATCAATATAATATCATGTAACATTATAATGTCCTGTATTTTCACTGCCTTAGATATTACAGATTTTTTTATTGTGGTAAATTATATGCAGCATGAAATTTACCATCTTAACCTTTTTTTTTTTTTTAAAGATTTTTAATTTATTCATGAAAGACAAAGAGAGAGAGGCAGAGATATAGGCAAAGGGAGAAGCAGGCTCCATTCAGGGAGCCCGATGTGGGACTCGATCCTGGGACCTCAGGAACACTCCCTGAGCCAAAGGCAGACACTCAACCCCTGAGCCACCCAGGTGTCCACATCTTAACCATTTTTAAATATGTAACTCAGCAGCATTAAGTTCCTACACATTGGTAAGGTACCCTCACCACCATCCATCCACCCCTTTATCTTGCAAACACTGAAACTGTCCCCATGAAACAGTAACGTACCCCCTCTCTCTACCCCTGGCAACTACCTTTGGGATACTTAGAATACTTACTGTGTGCATTGTAGAGGAATTAGAAGATTTAATAAGAAAAAACAGAGAAATAAGTAGTAACATTTTGATACATACCTTAACAAGTATTTTTTCCCCTTGTCTATCCATACATGTAACTTTTTACTGTGCATTTTGGCTTATAGCCCACTCTCTCCCTTAGTATATTTTCAATAACTTTACATGACAATATATGCTTCATTTTTAAAATTCACATGGAAGTCTATTTAAACATTCCCCTTTAGATTTTGGGGGAAATCTTTGGATTTCCCCCCCAATATGTCCATATAGCAAAGAGCTGGGGACTGAAGATTACGTAGAAATGTAGACCTCCATAAATGGCCCTCTCATGACCTTTTCTTATAGTTAATCCTCTGTCTATACCTTTAGTTGTTTCTCCAGGATGAGTTCCTCCATTTTGGTTACTTAGAGGAAGGTTTTCTACATTTTTAGGCTTTTAATACATGTTGCCAAATTGCCCATTTAATGACTCCAGCAGCTGTGGATGTGCCTGCCTGGTTTCTATCTCCAGTAATCCTGCGTATTGTTCCTTAAAAAACAAATAATAATAGATGGATGTGGTTTTAAAAAATCAAGTTGTAGAGAAGGACTTGGAATGAAAAGGTATCAGCCCTCCCACCCTGATGCCATTCCCAGCCCTGCTCTCTGGAGGCAATTGTGTTTAATGGTTTCTCTTTTAAGTACCTCTGGTGGTTTGCCTCCCACATCCCTAAACAAAGGCTTATATTGCTAGTTCTTGCTCATACCCACATATCCACACATTACACACCATGGACTTCCTGTTGGGGAGAGGAGGCTTTGATTCTAGCACCCACATTCCCCTCCGTACCCAATTTTTAAGTCAACGTAATGCCATTTTATTATTATGTTCAAGCCTCTCTGCCGTAGATGGTCCAGTTTCTCTCTCTCTTTTAAAAAAATATTTTATTTATTCATGAGAGATGCACAGAGAGAGGCAGAGACACAGGCAGAGGGAGAAGCAGGCTCCCTGCGGGGATACCGATGCGGGACTTGATCCCAGGACCCGGGGATCAGGCCCTGAGCCGAAGGCAGATACTCAACCACTGAGCCACCCAGGCGCCTCGGTCCAGTTTCTCTTGACTGGTGTGTGTGAGGAGTGTTAATTCACCTCTCCCTCTTCAATCTTGGCTTCTCTCACCTGTTTTCTTTTCCTCTTCTTCTTTCTTTCCTTTTACCCCCCCCCCTTAAAAAATATTTAAGAGAGGGAGAGAAAGAACAGGGGAGAGGAAGGGCAGAGGGAGAGAGGGAGACAAGTAGGCTCCCTGCTGAGTGCAGAACCTGACAACGCAGGGCTTGACCAAGGATGCTGAAATTGTGATCAGAGCCAATGTCAAGAGTCAAATGCTTTGGGATGCCTGGGTGGCTCAGTGGTTGAGCATCTGACTTCGGCTCAGGGCGTGATCCTGGGGTCCTGAGATTGAGTCCTGCATTGGGTTCCCCGCAGGGAGCCTGCTTCTCCTTCTGCCTATGTCTCTGCCTGTCTCTCTCTGTGTCTCTAATGAATAAATAAAATCTTAAAAAAAAAAAAGTTGGATGCTTCAACCAACTGAACCACCCAGGCACCCCTCTTTCCTTTCTTTTCTTTACCTTCATCCCTTCTTCTTTTTCTCTTTTATATTTCTTTTCTTGTGGGATCATCATCATTATATCTCCCATGCTTCGTCCTGAGGTTGATTCTAAAAGTGCAAAAGTCAATCAAGTGCTTCTTCTACTACGGCTATTTAAATGTTGTTGATTGCAGAGCCCAGGACTATGTCAATTACATTTCTTGCTCTGAAGATCTGTTCACATAGAGGAGAATAGTTCCACGTCTACGTGGACTTTCTTTTCTTACAGGCTACCAAATTCTTCAGTTATGAATCACTTTACTTCGATTCATATTCAAGTCCTATCTTTTATGGGCATTTTCCCCCTGGAATTGTATGAATTACGCTTTTTTCCTTTTTTCCTAGTGGGAGAATCCTGTGCTTTCATACCTTCCAACTTACTCATTCCATGTATTATTTTGTTTGTGCTCTTCACCTTAGAGGTTACTGAAATCTGATGTGAATTTGCTGCTTTCTTAGTCTCTTGCAGGGCTGGAATCCTGGGCTTCGTCCTGCTTAGTGCTCTCATTTCTTACTGGGTTCAAGTTTTACCCTGATTTTTCTGGAGTGTGTCCTCGAAGAGATTTCTCAGAAAAGGAGAGGATCTTTTCTTTTCTCTTCTTTTTACAAATCATCTTGTTTTGCTTCTCTACTTGACTGACAAGTTACCATAGTACAATTTTTTTAGATTCAAATAGGTTCTCACTGAGAACTTTGGAACTGTTCTGTTTTATTCTAGCATCAGTTCTTATCATTTCTACTTCTGATCTGATTGCTGTAGCTTTGGTGGCCTCCTCCTCTCTTCCAGCCTTTTGGGATCTCTTCTTCATTTCCAGTCTGTGCCCGACAGCTCAGATCCTTGCACTTTGAGGACTTGCGTGCCTCTTCAGTTCTAGGAAAATTTCTGTCTGTCTCAGAATAATTTCCCATTCTTGGGTGTGCCTGACTGGCTTGGTCACTGGAGCATGTGACTCTTGATCTTGGGATTGTGGATTCAAGACCCATGCTGATTATAGAGATTACTTAAAAATATAATTTAAAAAAAAATCCCCCCCCCCTTTTTTTTCTATCTTTTTCCCCTGAGGACTTGTATTATAATTTACTTTAACAAGTTTTTCCTGTCTTCTAAGTGTTCTTTTTCATAGCATCCTATTTTTGGTTTATAGGTATCTTTTTCTTCCTGAAAGTCTCATAAGAAACTAGTTTAGTAATATGTATGTATTTGTGTGTGTGTGTATACACACATATATATTTAATTAATTTATTTATATTCATATTTATTATTTATTTAGATTCTTACTGTAAGCGTTCTCTGTGCCTCAAAAGAGTGCAGCTATCGTGTTGCTTTGAAAATAGAGATTTGTCCCAACTTTAGAATGACTTTGCCACTTGTTGTTCCTCACTTCTCTCTTGGCCCTGAATTCTCAAAAGTAAATTTTCCTCTCTTTAACCAAATACTCTATTTTTATAGTCTTTTGTTGCACTAAGGGAGTGCTTGTGGTGGCTGCTCCACCGTTTTGGACCTTCTGCTGTGTCTCTGCCCAGCAGATCGTATCCAGCCCTCAGTGCCTACCAATGCTACCCCCTCAATGTTCTCAGTGAGGATGGCATTGGATAGAGTTTATTACTCTGAGGAATAAATCCGTGTGTACATGGTGGTTGGGTCAGTGGTTGACATCACTGAGTCAGATCCATCATCTCTTCATTTCTCTCTCTCTTTTTAAAAAGATTTTATTTAGAGAGAGAGCATGAGCAGGGGGAGGAGCAGAGAGACAAGCAGACTCCCTGCTGAACAGGGAGCCCCATGCAGGGCTCAATCCCAGGACTCTGAGATCATGACCTGAGCTGAAGGCAGACAGCTAACCAACTGAGCCACCCAGGCACCCTTCTTCATTTCTCTTTGCCACTCCTTCATGGTTACAGGATGGCTGCCACCACTCTTGCCATCATATCTGCATTCAAAACAGGAAGAAGTGATAATACTGGACAGCTGTGTCCTGTTCGTTTTTAGTAGGAAAGCAGAGCTTTTCCCAATGACCCTGTAGCACACTTCTGCTTTTGTTTCATGGTCTGGGACCATATCCAATGAGTACTCCTAATTTCAGGGGGCACTGGAACAGTATTGGCCTTCTACCTTCTATAATGGGAGGCAGCAAAGAAGACAGTGGTGCATAGAGGCTTTGGGTGAACCAGGTCGCACAGTCTACCATAATAAGCAAGACAGGGCAAGACTGAGCAAACACCGTTGTGCCCACTTGTATCAAGGTTCATTTTAATAGGCATGTGCAGAATGTGGGCATCCCCCACCATTTGAAAGTTCTCATTGTTCCACTTTGCTTTCACAAGAGACCTACGTTAGTACCTGTTTTGCTAACTGAAAGAAATCCAAAGAGTATTTTTGCATTTATGGGAGAAGGTGAAAAAAGAAAATAGCATTCAGCGTTGGTTTTGCAGCAAGCCATTAGAGAGGCAGTGCACGCCCCAAGCAGCGTGTGACCCTGCCACCTCCTTCCTAGAAACTACACTTAGCAAGCACTTTGGCATCAAGCTATTATAGCCTTGAACCCCATCCATGGGCATCTGTGCTTCCTCTTGATTGTTTTGTGCATCTGTTGGCAAGATGTGTCCTAAGGTATCAGAAAAATTTAAGAGAAGTTGTTTTCGGTCTGGGAATGCCTCAAACATCTCTCTGTATAAATTCATGCTTCTTCCCTTTACCTCATTTCATCTTCAGGAATGCTGTCGTTTTGGATAACAAGGAAAGCCTGCACTCACTTTGTTTCAGTACTGTGTTAGTACAGGGGGTACTGAGTCTCAGTAGGCCTTGTTCAGTGAAAGTTAGGTGTGCCTGGAGCGTAGGGTCTATCAGGCAGGCCAGATGGAATGAACAGTGGGAGGATGGCTGGGAGTAGAAGGATGGGGATAGAGGACTTTGAAGAGCTAAATCTGTTGACTCAGAATGGGATTTTCCAGACCAGGGATTTTAGATTTTATTCCGTACAACAGTATTTCTTAGCGTGCTTCAGACTCAGAATGGAGGGCTACTTACAATGCAGATGGCTGGACCTCACTCCCAGAGAATTCCTGACTCTGTAGGTCTGAGCTGGTGTTGGAGAATTTCGTTTCTAAGAAATTTCGAAGTGATGCTGATGCTGTAAGTCTAGGGACTACCCTTTGCCTGTTGTACTGAGGCAGTGATAATGCACAGTAACCTCATTTTCTCATTAAAAACAAAACAAAAGGGATCCCTGGGTGGCGCAGCGGTTTGGCGCCTGCCTTTGGCCCAGGGCGCGATCCTGGAGACCCCGGATCGAATCCCACGTCAGGCTCCTGGTGCATGGAGCCTGCTTCTCCCTCTGCCTATGTCTCTGCCTCTCTCTCTCTCTCTATGTGACTATCATAAATAAATAAAATTAAAAAAAAAATTAAAAAAAAAAAAAAAAAAAAACAATGAGTATAGGGGGACCTGGGTGCTCAGTCAGTTAAGTATGTGCCTTTGGCTCAGGTCATAATCCCGGGTCCTGGGACTGAGCTCTGCATGGGGCTCCCTGCTCAGTGGAGAATCTGCTTCTGCCTCTCCCACTCCCAAGTCTTTCTCTCTCTCTCTCTCTCTCTCTCTCTCTCTCAAACAAACAAACAAACAAACAAATAAATCTTTTTAAAAATTAAAAAACATTTTTTTAAATGGGTAGAATAATACCTTCTAGGTTTTTAAAGGAATGAGTGACTGAATTATATTTTCTGGATCGTTGGTGCTCTTTGGCATCTGCAACCTCGCTGACCCAGCAGACACTGCCCTTCCCAGGGCCAGCTAATTTCTAGAGATAGCAAACAACTGGCCTGCAAGCACATCTTTGGTACACAGACCCACCAATCCTAAATCCGTACCTGCACCCACCTTGCATCAGGCTTCTGCAGTCTGGACTCTGTCCCCTGCCTTAAGTCACCCAGGGCCAGGTCCTGGACATCTAGAGACCTTCGTGATAGCCCAGAGCCCACCAGAATTACTCAAATGATCCAGTCCTAAACCTGCTCAGTGGCTTGCGACCCCCATTCCTTCCTGGGAAAGCCACAGTAGAGGCTGATACCCACATTTTGCCTTTACCCTCCTTGCCCCCCCTGTCTGGTCCTGTTGCTTCCTCTGCATGATGTCTCAGGACAGTGTGAATGATGAATGGGAGGGTGAAGATGGTGGAGATGCAGACCTCAACTGGGAGGATCTGATGGCAGTTCATGGCTGAGCCTTACTGGGCTAGCCTGGGACCATCCAAACAGAAAGAGAGCCCACAGGGGCTGCAAAAATATTAGTGATATGAAAATAAGGGGATTTGGCAACTTTTTGGGTGTTGCAAGTTGATGACCTCATATCTGAAATGGTTTGTAAGGAGACTCTCTCTGCTGGAAAAGCAGCCTCGCTGCCTTGCTCAGTGACTTCTGTAATGGCAGCTGGCAAGTCCTGATTGATTTAGCTCTTGGTCCCACCAAAGGTCCTTCTGTGATGAGGCCATAACTCCTAGGTAGCATATCAGGGGAGATTTCCAGAATCAAGATGTAGCGTAGTGAATATTTCCTTCTGCTTCACATTATTCCTAGAGTATATTTGGCACTTGGTGTCATAAGAGATATATTTGCTTATTTTTATACAGCCGGGGAATGATAGACTAGCTCACATTAAAACATTTTATTTACTGTAGGACTTCTTGGAACCTCTAACATTTTAATGAGACTCCATTAATGGAGAACACAGTATCCAGTGTTTAATTAGTTGTCCATAGGACCTTTTTCTTCTGTGTCTTTTTTTCACGGAACACATTTTGGGAAATGCCACCATGACTGAACATGCTCATGTGTAATGCTACTGACAATCAAGATTTTTGTAGGTGGTGTTGATTGTTCTCCTGAAGCTCATAAGTAGAACAATGCACAATTTTTAGACCAGCTTGCTAGAGTTCTGTTTTGCTTTAGTCTGTTGATGTGAAAAATAAAAAAGACATGACTTGTACCCAGATGTACCCAGTGCTTGTCATCTCATGGGATGATGACTCATCCCCTGAAAATGGTAGGTAGTGTTCATTGTCTTGATAATGGATGATGCTCTGTCTTTCATTTACAAAGATGAGGCCAAAAATACTAGGCTTCCTAAAAATAGCGTCACCTGTTAGCCCACTTCTATTCCTTGAAGATAACCGTCCATTGGTCAGTCTCATGCTCTGTTGAAATGCCTCAAGAGTGATGGAAGGAATTCGTCTCAGAGGAGTGGAAAATGGGTTGACTTCCTTGTTCCTCCCAACTCAATATCGTTGAGTCTTTCCCTCAATAAAAGGTGTTCTTGAACTTTCTTAAATCCTTTGGCTCTTCAAATAAGTTTATGACCCCAAATTTTTAAGAACAAGCTTGAGCAGAATTTGTCTCCAGTACAAGAGACTTTCCTTCAGAGAACCAGAACTTGTAGTTTTCTTATCAGGGGGTAGCTACAATGTTTTTATTGGTTATTTTGGTTTGCATCTAGTTAATGTGTTTGTAATTGCTGTAGCTAACAACTGTCTGGATCCTATAACTCAACTCTTTTTTTTTTTTAAGCAAAAAGTAAAAACTTTAAAGATGTTTACATATATAAAATTTGTATGTGTTAAAAATTATATATAAAATTAATAACATGATATGTTTATATTATATATACATTATGTGTATATATAAGGTATATGTGAGGTATATGTGTGTATGTTTTTTTTTTTAACCAAAATATAGAGAATCCAATGGGTGTAATTTTTTGGTTGGTTTTTGTGGGATTGTGGTAATCATTTATAAAAGTTTATGCTAGATACTTAACGGTTGACTTTTGTTATTTTGTTATATTATCTATTGTTTAATACACAGATTACCTATATGCCATGAACCTACTATACAAATTTAGAATCAAACTCACTACCAATTATGTGGAAGCCACCTGTATATCCCTCCAATCCAATCTATCTTTTTTCAGAGATAACCACTATTTGAAATTTTGCAATTGTAATTTTGCTTTCTTTTCATTTTGCTACATCTGTTTTATCCCTTAACAGTATGTTGTTTAGCTTTGAATTTTATGGAAGTGGTATAATTTAAGTAGTCTTTCTGTTATTTTTTCACCTATTCGACACTGCTTTCAAGAATCACCATTGGGCTCCTCGCTCAGCAGGGAGTATACTTCTCCCTCTCTCCCTTTTTCTCTCTCAAATAAAATCTTAAAAAAATGTTTATATATATTATATATGATTTCTCTTTCTCTACTTTCTATCCCTTTGCTCATTTGTTTTGTTTCTTAAATTCTCCTTATGACTGAAATCGCATGGTATTTGACTGACTTGTTTTACTTAGCTTTATACCCAGTAGCTCCATCCATGTCATTACAAATGGTGAGATTTCATTCTTTTTTTGACTAATATTCTATTGTGTATATATACTACATCTTCTTTATCCATTCATCAGTTGATGGACACTTGGGCTGCTTCCATGTCATGGCTATTGCGAGTAATGCTGCTATAAACATGAGGTACATGTATCCCTTTGAATTAGTATTCTTGTATTTGGGTAAATACCCAATCCTGTGATTACTGGATCATGACATAATTCTATTTTTAACATTCTGAGGAACCTCCACACTGTTTCTACAGTGGCTGCACCAGTTTGCATTCCCACCAACAGTGCACAAGGGTTCCTTTTTCTCCACATCCTCACAACACCTGTTGTTTCTTGTATTGTTGATTTTAGCCATTCTAGCAGGTGTGAGGTGATATCTCATTATAGTTTTGATTTGCATTTCCCTGATAATAAGTGATGATGAGCATCTTTTCATGTGTCTTTTGGCCCTCTGTATGTCTTTGGAGAAATGTCTGTTCATGTGTTCTGCCAATTTTTGAATTGGATTATTTGTTTTTTGGATGTTGAGTTTTATAAATTCCTCCTATATTTTGGATGCTAACCCTTTATCATTTGCAAATATCTTCTCCCATTCCATAGGTTGCCTTTTAGTTTTATTATTTTCCTTTACTTGGCAGAGGTTTTTATTTTGATGAAGTCCCAATAGTTTATTGTTGCTTTTGTTTCCCTTACCTCAGGAGATGTATCTTGAAAGAAGGTATGTCAAGTTACTACCTGTCTTCTCTTCTAGGATTTTTGTCGTTTCAGGTCTCACACTCATTGAGGTCTTTAATCCATTTTGAGTTCATGTTTGTGTATGGTATTGGAAAGTGGTTGAGTATTCCTTCTTTTGCATATAGCTGTCCAGTTTCCCCAACCGGATTTGTTCAAGACACTTTTTCCTGTTGGGTATTCCTTCCTGCTTTGTCAAAAATTAATTGACCATGTAATTGTGGGTTTATTTCTGGATTCTTTTCTGTTCCATTGATCCATGTATTTGTATTTGTGCCAGTAGCATACTGTTTTGAGGACTACAGCTTTGAAATATAACTTGAAGTCTGGAATTGTGATGCCTCCAGCTTTCCTTTTCTTTTTCAGGATTGCTTTGGCTATTCGGGGTCTGTTGTGGTTCCATACAAATTTTAGGATTGTTCTAGTTCTGTGAAAAATGCTATTGGTATTTTGATAGGATTAAATGTGTAGATTGTTTTGCATACTATAGACATGTGAACAGCATTTGTTCTTCCAATCCATGAGCTTCACGAGCTTGGAATGGTTTTCCATTTCTTTGTTATCTTCAATTTCTTTCATCATTGTTTTATAGTTTTCAGAGTAACAGGTCTTTGACCTCTTTGTTAGGTTTATTCCTCAGTATCTTATTATTTCTGGTACATCTTTATTCTCTTTTTGAAGGACTTTTTTCCCCTATTTTTTTTCTTTATTTTACAAAAAACTTCACAAAAACAAAAAACCTGGTAGGAATGTTTTGTAAATGTCTCCTGGTACATATGCGGGGGTTTCTCTAGGATAGTGTTTTTTGAATACAGGTTCCAACCCATTAGAGATAATGGAATCAATTTAGTGAGTGTAATAGAAGTGTTAGAGTACATCAGACATAATAAGAGTAAATATTCTGCGTCCGTGCTGTTAAAAGATGTTTTGTTTGGATACTGAGTTTCAGTGTCAGATGTACAAGATAATGACACATTGTTATCCACAGTGCTTTTTAACAATTTATACTTGTGGTAGTGCTTTGTAGAGATTTCCCTTACTCCCTATCTTCATTGTTTGGAATTGTCAGACATACATTTTTGTCAGGTTGGTAGAGAATGGTATCTCTGTGCAGGTTTAATTTGTATATTCCTGGTTACTAATGAGGTTGGCCACTTTTTAATATTTTTGTTAATGATTAGAAGTTTCTCATTTAAGAAATGCTGGTCTTCAGATTATTTTTCTATTGAGTTATTCCTTTTTTTCTTTTTTCATTGACTTTTGGAAGTTTCTGATACAACATGGATGTTAATCCTTTGGCAGTTAAACATTTTTTTTTTACATATGTCTTCCTCCATTTCCTGATTCTTTATATTTTTTTTCAACTATTGTAACAGAAGTTAATTTTTATGTAAATATATTTATTATTCCTTTCTTTTATAGTTAATCTTTTGTTTCTCCAAAGTCTCATTCCATGGTCAGAAATATAAGACGTTATATATGTATTTTCCCAGTTTAGTGTCTTATGATTTAAATTTAAGTCTTTAATTCATTGGAGATTGGTTTTTATGCATGGTTTTGGGTAAAACTCTCTTTTCCTTTTTCTTTCTTTTCTTTTCTTTTCTTTTCTTTCTTCTTTCTTTTCTTTCTTTCTTTCTTTCTTTTCTTTCTTTTCTTTCTTTCTTTCTTTCTTTCTTTCTTTCTTTCTTTCTTTCTTTCTTTCTTTCTTTCTTTCTTTCTTTCTTTCTTTCTTTCTTTCTTTCTTTCTTTCTTTCTTTCTTTCTTTCTTTCTTTCTTTCTTTCTTTCTTTCTTTCTTTCTTTCTTTTCTCCCTTCCCTTCCCTTCCCTTCCCTTCCCTTCCCTCCCCTTTTCTCTCCCCTTTTCCCTCCCCTCCCCTTCCCCTTCCCTCCCCTTCCCCTTCCCTCCCCTTCCCTTCCCTCCCCTTCCCTTCCCTTTTTTTGATATGCAGTTGACCCAGCACTACATACTGAATCACACCCCTTTTCCGCAATCCTTGGATAATATCTCTGTCATTTTTTTGTGTGTTTAGGTATATTTCTGGACACTCTCTTCAGTTCTCATGTTCAGTGTGAACACTGATAGAGTACTGTCTTAATTGCTCTGACTTTATTAAATAGTTTCAGTATCTGGTAGTGAAACTCCTCTAGCCTATTCTTTCTAAGGATGATTTTTTTTTCTTATGTCTTTGCAATTTCATATAAGTTTTAGATTCAGCTCATTAAATTAGTTTTTAAAAGTCCTTATTTGGATTTTTTATTGAAGTTGCACTGATATAAAGAGAACTTTTATCTTTATAAAGTTAATTCTTTCTATCCATAACTACAGTACATCTCTCAATTTGTCTTTGTAAATGTCTTTTACTAATTTTTTCCTCTGTAAGATATTGCCCATCTTTTATCAAATTTATTCTACCTTTTTTCTGTGTTAAATGATTTTTAAAATTAGATTTTCTAAGTATTTCCTGGTTATATTGATTTTGTTATATTGCTTTTATATCCAGCTATCATTCTAAGCTTTCATTATTTTTAATAACTTCTATAGATTATGTCAGTTTGTGTTCTTTCTCTTCAGTTTTTAAGTCTTACTGAGCTGACTGGAAAGTGATAGTAGGCATTGTTGTCTTATTCTTGACCTTAAAGGGAATGTTTTTAACATGTTCTCATTAAGAATAATGTTTTATAGATATGTTTAAAAAAACAAAGGTAAGGATTTTTTTATGAATAGGCATTGTGCTTTAGTAAATATTTTGTCTGTGTTGTTTGAGATAGTATGGTTTATCCTTGAAGTCAATGTGATTATACTTGCAGATATATAAAGTTAAACTACTCTTGGGAGCTCAGTTGGTGGAGCATGTGATTCTTGGTCTCAGGGATTTGAGTTCGAGTTCCACTTTGGGTGCAGAGATTAGTTAAAATCTTTTTGGGAAGCCTGGGTGGCTCAGTGGTTGAGCATCTGTCTTCAGCTCACAGCATGATCCTAGAGTCCTGGGACTGAGTTCTGCATCAGGCTCTCTGCCTGGAGCCTGCTTCTCTCTCTGTGTGTCTCTCACGAATAAATAAATAAAGTCTTTAAAAAAACTCTTTAAAAAAACCTACTCTGTGTTCTAGCAATTAATCTAATTTATTCATAATGTGCTAATTTATTATTTTTTTAAGAATATTTGTTATGATTGCTAATGTAGGACCAATCTGTAATTTTCTTTGTGCATTCTTGTCTAGTTTTGGTCACAAGTTATACTTATCTCTTAGAATGAGCTGTGTGTGTTGCTTTTTTATTCTTTTGAAGAGTTTGTACAAGTTTAGAAAGAAACATTTGTTGAAAATTTTCCTATTAAATATCTTGGTCTTCTTTTTTTCCTTGTGGAAAGTTATTTAATTACTGTTTTACTGTGTGTGTGTGTGTGTGTGTGTGTGTGTGTGTTTTAAAGGTTTATAGGAGTATTTGGCCTTCCTATTTATTCTTGAGTCAGTTTGGGCTTGCTTTATTTTTCTAGCTATTTGGCCATTTTGTGTGTTTTCAAAATAAAGCTGTTCATAACTTTCACTTATCTTTTTAACCTCTGCAGTATCACTCATTATATTCCACTTTTATTTCCTATTATTGTTCTTCTATTCCTTTTCTCATTTTTTTTTTGTCTTTTTCTGGATAAATCCTATAAATATTTACTATTTTGTTAGCCTTTTCAAAGAATTAGCTTTTGACTATTGTGATTCTATTATGTTTTTTTCTATTTTACTAATGTCTTCTCTTTGTTATTTTCTTCCTTTTCATTTCTTTAATTTTATTGTATTTATATTTCTCAATATTTTCAGCCTCTCCTAAAATAAGCATTTGAGTTTTTGTATTTTTTTGAAAGTATCACTTTGCTGGCAAGTTTGAGATTTTGAATGTTTTTCAATTCTAAATATTTTAAATTTCTAAGCATTTCTTTTTAATCTATTTAGAATTGTTTTAAGGTTTCCAAATCTTGTATGTGTGCTGTTTTGAATTTTAACTTTTTAGTTAATTATTTCAACCTAAATAGCATTGGGGTAAGAGAACATTGTATGGTGTTTACCAAGATGTGCTTTTTAGACTAATAAAGTGGTTAAGTTTTGGAAATGAATACTTAATGTGCACTTAATGAGAAGAATTTATATTCTGAAATGATTAGATTCAAGGTTCCATTTATATCTGTCAAATCTGTGAACTTATGTTTCCTCTATATCTTTACTAACTTCTTTTTTGTGTTTACCTCTCATTAATTAAAAGAGGAATGATGACACTTTATTATGATATATTTTTGTAGGGCTTCCTTCAAGTTTTATCTGTTTTGATTTATATATTTTGTGATTCTAATCAGGTACATTCAAGTTCAGATTCTTACAGGCTCTTTATGAGGTAGACTTTTTCATTGTATTGGGATCCCCTCTCCCTTTATAATATCTTCTTTTGGTTTTTGGTTTTGGGTAGTTTTTTGGTTTGTTTTTTGCTTTGAAGTCTATTTGGCCAACAGTAATATTAATTGGAAATAGCCTGGTATGTTTGTTTGTGTGTTTGTTTTTTTAATCTTCCCAATTCTTTGTGTTTCACTTTTTGGAATTAGCATAGAGCTAGAATTTGGAATTAAACAGAATTTGGAATAGAGCTAAAATTTTTTATTATTTTATTATTATTTCTAAACTGAACATCTTTAGCTTTTAACTGACATATTTTATCCATTTTTATTAATAATATATTTGAACTGGTGGCTGCCATTTTACTTCATGCTACTTTTTCTTTTTTTTTTTTTTTCCTATACTGCTTCATCTGCTACTGTCTATTCCCCTTGTTTTGATTCATCTAGTTTTTACTGTGGATTGTTATGCTGTTTTGGTATTTTCCCCTCTATTAGTGTGGAAGATACATACTTGATTTCTGCTCTTTTAGTGCTGCCCTTCAAATGTTTATCATGTAATTTTTATTTTATTATTATTATTTTTAAAGATTTTATTTATTCATGAGAGACACAGAGAGAGAGGCAGAGACACAGGCAGAGGGAGAAGCAGGCTCCCTGCAGGGAGCCCGATGTAGGACTTGATCCTGGGACTCCAGGATCACGCCCTGGGCGGAAGGCAGTGCTAAGCCGCTGAGCCACCCGGGCTGCCCTATCATGTAATTTTTAGCCTAACAAAATCTAAATGATCACTTTACCACCTCTAACAATCAATACTAGGAGCTTAGAATACTTGACTCCAGTCAGACTTCCTTCTTGACTTGACTAGTGTCTGTTATCTGTTATTTTAGAAATATACTTTAAGGGGTACTTGAGTGGCTCAGGTAGTTGTCTGCCTTCAGCTCAGGTCATGATCTCAGGGTCCTGGGATCCAGCCCTGTGTCCAACTCCCTTTTCAAGGAGGAGTCTGCTTCTCCTTCTCCCTTGCCGCCCCTCACCCCATTCTTGCTGTCTCTATCTCAAATAAGTAAAATCTTTGAAAATTATTTTTTCTTTTTACTTTAAAAACTTACACAAAGTAAGCCTCATGTTTTCAGTACAGTTCTTGGAGTTTTAACACATACAATTTTGTTTAAACCACCACCCACAAACAGGATATGGAGCAGTCCATTACCTTAAATTCCCTTTGGAGGCAAACCCTCCTCCACCCCATTTGGTGTCACTCAGTACTGTTTTCCATCTCTATCATTTCACCTTTCCAGCTAAAGGTGAAATGGAGTCATTCAGTATGGGTATAACCTTCTGAGAGTGCTGTTTTCACTGAGCATGTTTCTGAGATCTGTCCATTTGTGGCATGCATCAGTATTCCCATCCTGTTTATATTGTTGAGTAGTATTCTGTTATTAATCCATTCAGTTGTTGACGGTTTGGGTTGCTTCCAACTTCTTGTTATTGCAAATAAAGCTGCTGTGAACATTCATGAGATGTTGTATTAGTGTGTGTATGAATGTAAATTTTATTTTCTCTGAGGTAGCATTGCTAGGTTGTGTGGCAAGTGCATGTTCAAATTCATAAGAAACTACCAAGCTGTTTTCCATAGGGGTTTTATCATTTTGTGTCGAGAGGTTTTTCTTATGCTTATTTGCCATCCATGTATCTTCCTTGATAAAGTTTCTGTTCCAATTTTTGCCTGTTTTTTAATAGGATTTTTTTTCTTATTGTTGAGTTTGAAAGTTCTTTATATATTCTGGCTGTAATTCTTTTCATGTATCTGGTCTGCAAATATTTTCTCTTTCTGTGGGTTGTCTTTCCATTTTTTAACACTGCCTTTCATAGAACAAAAGCTGTTAGTTTTGATGAAATTTAATGCACCAATTCTTTTTCTTTCATGGATCATGCTTTTGATATCATATCTGAGAACTCATTGCTTAACCCAAGGTCAAACTAATGTCTTTAAACATTTGGTAGAATTCTTTTGTGAAGCCTTTTGGATCTGAAGGTTTTTTTGGGGGAACTTAATAATACAAGTTCAGTTTCCTACTAGCTATAAGGCTATTCAAGTCATCTATTCCTTTTGGGTATATTATGATAGTTTGTGTTTTTTGAAGAATTAGCCCATGTCATATAAGTTGTCAAATTTATGTGTGTAAGGTTGTTTGAAGACATTTTGAAATTTATAGGGTTCTGTAGTGATATGTCCTGTTTCACTCCAATTATTGGTAATTTGTCTTCTCTTTCTCTTCAGTCATGCTATAGTGTTTTTCAGTTTTACTTATTTTTTTCAAAGAACCAACTCTATCATTGATTTTTTTCTCTTTTAGCATCTTTTGTTTTAAATTAATTCATTTCTGCCCTTATGATATCCTTCTTTCACCTTATTTTGGATATGTTTTGGTTAACTTTTTATAGGTGTTCCAGTAAAAACTGAGATTTTAATTTGAGAATGTTTCTTTTCCTAAATGTATGGATTTGGTGCTGTCAGTTTCCCTCTTAGCACTGCTCTGGCTGTATCCAACATTTTGATACATTGTATTTTCATTTTTATTCAGTCTAGTACTTTTTATTTATTTTTTTTGAGACTTTCTCTTTGACCCATGGATTATTTAGAAGTATTTTTTAAAAGATTTTATTTGTTTATTCATGAGAGACATAGAGAGGCAGAGACATAGGCAGTGAGAGAAGCAGGCTCTCTGTAGGGAGCCTGCTGTGGGACTTGATTCCAGGATCCTGAGATTACAATCTGAGCCAAAAGCAGATGCTCAACCGATGAGCCACCCAGGTGCCCTGAAGTGTTTTTATTTTGTGTCCAAGTATTTGGATTTTACAAGTATTTCTGTCTTATCTTTCTGTTACTGATTTCTATTTTGAATCTACTGTGGTCAGAGAGTACATCACATATTATTTCAGTTATTTCAAATGAATCGAGGTTTGTCTTATGGCCCTACATGTTGTCTGTCTTGGTATATGTTCTTTGAGCGCTGGAAAAGAACGTGTATTCTGATGTTAAATGGAGTCTCCTATAAATGTCATTCAATTGTATTGATTAATGGAGTTATTGTGCTCTTATTCTCCCTAATTTTTTTTTATCTAATTGGTCTGTCAATTGTTGAGAAAGGAGATATTGAAGTCTCCAGTTGTAAATGTGAATTTGTCTTTGTCTCCTTTTAATTTTAGAAGTTCTTCACATTTTGCAGTTTTGTTGTTTAGTTTATTTACATTTAGGATTGCTGTGTCTTCATGGTAGATTGACTTTTTATCATCACATTAGGTTACTTTCTGTCTCTGGTCATTTTCTCTATATTGAAATCTACTTAATATGTTAATATAGCCATTCCTGCTTGTTTTTGACTAATGTTCACATAGTATATTTTTCTACAATTTTACTTTCAGTCTACTTATATAATTATATTTGAAGTGAGATTCTTTTAGACAACATATATTTTTCAAAGATTTTATTAATTTACCTGAGAGAAAGAAAGAGAGAAAAAGCATGATTGGGGAAAAGGTCAGAGGGAGAGGGAGAAGCAGACTCCCCACTGAGCAGGGAGCTCGACATGAGGCTCGATCCCAGGACCCCGAGATCATGACGTGAGACCAAGGCAGATGCTTAACTGACTGAGCCACTGAGGTGCTCCTAGACAATGTATTTTTAATCCACTCTGCCAATCTCTGTCTTTTAATTGGTGTATTTAGGCCTTTTATATTTAATATAAGTCCAGCTATCTTAAGACTTGTGTACCATTTCATTTTTTGTTTTATTTTGTTTTTCATTGTTTTGTTTTCCTTTTCTTTCTTTCTCCTGAGTTAAATTTTGACTTCTCTAAAGCTTTTTTGAGTGTATCTCCTTGTGTATCTGTTTTAGTGGTGGATCAAGGTGTATTACATATACAAAGTTTATCACAGTCTTCTGGTACCATTATTTTACTAGTTTGAGTGAAATCTAGAAACTTTACTTCCCTTTATGTCCCTTTACCCTCTCCCAATTATAATATAATTGTATTAAATATTTCCTCTGTATACATTTAGAGCCACATACCCAATGTTATGAATTTTGCTTCAACCATCAACTTAGAAGACTCCAGAGGAGAAAAAAAACTATTTACTATTTTTCATGATAGTGTTTTCTTTTCTTCCTGATACTTCAAGGTTATTTCTTTTACCATTTCTTTTTTTATTGTTTTTTGTCTAGAAATTTTAGCTATTCTTTAAGGCAGGCCTGCTTATGGCACATTTTGTTAGTCTTCCTTTATCTGAGAATATCTTGACTTTTTTCATTCCTGAAGGATATTTTCACTGAATGTAGGATTGTAGGTTAGCAGTTCTTTTCCTTCAGTACTTGAGAAATGGTGTGCCACTTCCTGCTGTCCTCTGTAATTTCCCATCAGAAATCTGTAATTCAAATTGTTTCCTCTCTGTTTGTAAGGTATCATTTTTGTCTCTCTGCAGTCAAATCTTTGTCTTTAGTTTCAGAAATTTGACTATGAATCTTGGTGAGGACCTCTTTGTGTTTATCCCGTTTGGGTTTGCCCAGCTTTTTGAGTATTACATCTTTTGCCAAATTTGGTAACTTTTTAGCCATTATTTCTTTGACTATTTTTCAGCCCTACCTTCTTATCCTGTTTCTGGGATTCTGATGCCATAAATACTTAATCCTCTGTTATAATTCCACAGGTCTCTTGTTCTTGTTTGTTTGTTTGGTCTACTTTTGCTCTGTTGTGTAGACTGGGAAATTTTTCTTGTGTTTTCTTCCAGTTCACCAATTTTTCCTCTGCTTCCTCCATTCTAGAGTTGAACCTGTCCACTGGGATTTTTAAATTTATCGTTGCATTTTTCAACTCTAAAATGTTCATTTTGTTCTTTTTAAAATCATCTTCTGTTCTGAGACTGGGTTTTTTTGTTTGTTGTTTCAAGCATGTTCATAAATGCTCATCCAAGCATTTTCACAGCAAATACTTTTAAAGTCTTTGTCAGATAATTCAAACATCTCTGTTATTCTGCTGTGGGGATTTATTGATTATCTTCATTCAACTTGAGATCTTTCTGATTCTTGATATGATAAGCAATTTTTTCCTGAAATTTGAGTATTGTTTTATATTATGAAATTCTAGGGTTTTTTTTTTTTATAAATTTTATTTATTTATTCATAGAGACAGAGAGGCAGAGACACAGGCAGAGGGAGAAGCAGGCATCATACAGAGAGCCTGACGTGGGACTCGATCCAGGGTCGCCAGGATCACGCCCTAGGCTGCGGGCGGCGCTAAACCGCTGCACCACAGGGGCTGCCCGAAATTCTAGGTTTTATTGAAACTTTCTCTTTTAGCTGATTTTTTTCCCCCTATCATTCCAGCAGGGGAAGGGAGAATTCTACTTTGTTTCTGCCAGCTGGAAATAGAAGTCCAGGTTTTGCCACTTGGCCTTCACTGGCTCCCAGTCCCCCTAGAGGGTGGTGCTGCTCATTACTGCTGGGTGGGAGTGGGAATTTTGGCTCCCTGTTAGGCCTTCATTGATACCTCCCCAGCTGAGAGGGGTGAGAGTGATTCATTATAGGTCCCCACGTGACTTGCATTGATGCCATGGCAGAGAATGGTTTTGTTATTACTGGATGTTGACAAAAGTCCTGACTCTCTCTTCTGCCTCCTGCTACATCACTTCCTGAGGGAGTGTGAGGGATAGATGTGTGGACCATTCATGTGGTTTCCAGTGTTATGGCCCAGCAGTGATAAATGTCCCACCTCCAAATGCCTATGATGCTACACTAGCCAGGCAGATGGGGGTGGGGGGGGGGGAGTGGGATTTGGTGCCTTGTTATACAGCCTGGTAAGTATGGAAGGCTAGGCTCCTTTCCCAGTGTTTGCTCATATGGATGGAGTAGGACAACAGTTGTGTTTTTTGTTTTTTTGTTACTTTCTGTAGCATTTGGCTAGAGTGAGCAATTACTGTCTATGAACATTTTCTATCTTGCCAGGTTGCTTCTTTCCTGATTCTTTGGCTACAGAGATCTGGTTTTTGTTGGGCTTGTTTTGTCTATTCTCACTGCTGTTTTGATTCATAACTTCTAAAGCTCCATGTGTGGAATAACATGAAGCAAAACTCCCCACCACACCATGCCATTCATCGGGCCTGGTGGTAGCTAGCCAGTCTGTCTTCTGTCCACCTTGAGTTTTCTTTTTTGTTTTATATGGAAGGTTCCAGGGTTTTGTTTTCACTTAGTGAGGGAAATAGGTGAAATGTATTCACTCTGTCCTCCCAGAAGCACAGGTCCTCATACTAGTGTTTGAATGTATCATTTGTTCTTCAACATTTTGTACATATGTCAGTCTTTGATGATTCTGGTCATCGAAGTCCTTCAGGCTCTCTATAAGTTGTTTCTTCTTCTCTGTATCTTTATTTTTATATTTTTTACTTATTTATTTTTTAAAGATTTTATTCATGAAAGACAAGAGAAAGAAGCAGAGACACAGGCAGAGGGAGAAGCAGGGTCCCTGTGGGGAACCGGGTGTGGGAGTTGATCCCAGGACCCCAGGATTATGACCTGAGCCAAAGGCAGATGCTCAACCACTGAGCCACCCAGGCACCCCTTCTCTGTATCTTTAGTTTTGATAATTTGTTTTCATGGGAATTTGTAGTTTGTATGTATGAGCATGAGAAGGAGAGAGAGAGAGACTCTCAGAGACACAGAGAACACAGGTATGCGAGAGAAATCATTAACTGAACCCTATCTCTGAGATTCTCCAGACAATAAATTGAGAATGCTTTGCCCCAAAGAAGATCCTCATTCTCCCCTGATGTGACACAGGGGTTGGGGCAATTTCAGCCAGCGTCCAAGTTCTACCCTTTGAATGTGTTAATCTCAGAATCCAGCCCCCCACTCTCTGGTGGGGACACATCTCAATGGTGACATTTGCGTTGGTCACCAGGACTCAGTGTTTTCCCCCTTGTTTTGCTGTTTATTGATCCCTGCTCAGATTTCTGTTACTTTCACTTGCTTGTTTAGCAGAGGCCATGGGGTTCAGGTTGGGGAACATGCTTCATCCTGTTACTTAAAGAATATCTGGAAAGAAAGAAATATTTGCTGTCCTTCATCTAGGTTCAAGTGTATAGCAGAAGGCTTTTTGGAAGATCTTGTTTGCCAGAGGTTATTAAGGTTCCCAGTAAATCCCAGTATTGTCTGTATTTTCTTTTAATATAAATCTCTGCTACTGATGTCTGTTTTTCTAGTTTTGCCATGGATAGAGAAAGTGGGGAATAAGTATGAAACTGTGTTCCAATTTTTTTTTTTTTTTTCTGATACGTTTCTCTCTTTTTCTCTTTAGGGCAGAAAAGACTGAAGTTCTGAGTGAAGACCTGCTTCAGGTAAGGTCTTCACCGGCCACTCGTGTATGGAAACCAAATATGTCTTCCCATTAAAACTGAGCCCAATGCTGTTCCCAATGCTGTTCAGGCTGCTCAAACTGTTCCTTGTGCAGTCTCTGTAGACATAACTTTTTCTCCTTTATGGTTTTTAAATACTGATTTAGGGAAGAGTATTTGGGAGACATGGCAGTCATTTGACTGCAGGGTTAAAACAGAGAGCCCCTCAGTCAGCGACCGCTCCTCCTCCTATTCTCCAGCATTGCGTGTTGTCTCCCCCAGCAGTGCTTGCCTCTGTAGAGCGTGGGTCAGACAGTTTTCCCACAGTCATCCAGACGATGGCCCCACCTCTGCTGACCTTGCCCTCACCTGCTTATGCCACCCACTGCTCTGTCTGCAGGTGGAGAAGCGCCTGGAGCTGGTGAAGCAAGTTTCCCATAGCACGCACAAGAAGCTCACTGCATGTCTCCAGGGCCAGCAAGGGGCCGAGGCCGACAAGCGTTCTGTAAGTGCCTTTCTACCCAATGCCCGCTGGCAGCTTCAAACTTGCCTACGGAGGACAGGGGACCCACTCCTGGGGCTGTGTTTGGTGTAACTGTGTCTCAGCCATTTCTGTGTCTGAGAATTTACAAGTGGTGTGTTTCCATGGTGTGGCAGCCCCTTCCTCCCTCGTCCTGCCCTCTAATGCTGCCTGAAACATCCCCCATCCTGAGCAGGCTGGACATGGTCCCTCTCTTTGTTCTCCTTGGACTCCACTGTTAGGGAAGCTTCAACCTTTGTCTTCTCTGCTCCAGCTCATTCATAAATTCCATGTACCTCCATAGTACCTTAAGATCTCATGGAAAAAATGATACTATGGTTTTGGAGGTTACAGGTGACCTGTAAAGACCCTTGGAAAATTATTTTCCCTGTAACAAAACAGTTAAAGGGAGCCTGCTGAAGGAAGGTTATCCTAACGTCTTCTATGTAACCTACATTAGTAATAACAGGTGTTGCTTATTGTGATTCTGTTGAATGGTTCTGGCTGGAAACAATCATTGCTGGCTCACTTCCCTCCTGACCTCCTCCTTTGCCCCCAGCTCCACCAAAGATTAAAATATAGTCTTAGATGTTCCTTTGGCTTTATTACAAGGGATCTGCCATTCAGGATGTTTTAATCCTCCTTGAGTTTACAGTCAACATGTTTGGTGTCTGATTGTCTCTGACCTGGAGTTACTGTTGACTTCTGCTTCCCAGTGGTCTCTCTGAGCCTGACACCCCCAGCTCCTGTGGCCTTATTTCTAGTGACAGGCACGTGATGTGTCCTGACACTTCATCCCCGTCTTACGCTGCACTACAAGAACCCGCTTTGCCTGCCCTGTCAATCATCCTGTCTTCTTCCCAGCCCTGGTCTCTTCTTTATTAATATTCCCAGCAGGAATCTCTTTCGTATGGTAGAAATAAAACATTCACAGGTTTGGAAAATATCTATGGAGGTAATTCTGTGTGTATCAGGAATTTCAGCCAGGGGAGCCTGAATAGTCTAAAGGGAGAGTCATGAAACCCATTAATTAAACAAACACCTAAGGTGGGACTCCAGGAGATAGACATTTGGGTAGGGGCCTGCTGCCAGGCCTGCCTGTGACCCACTTCCTTTCATTTGTTCTAAGAAGTACTGTTTTTAAAATGACTGGTCTACAATACAGAATATTTTAGTATCAGCAGTATCAACTGAGTGTTACCACTAGAGGGTTGAAACTGGCCTTCGGTGTTGGTAGGTTGATTACTACTAGCATCGTTTTTTCTGGGATGAGGTAAAATCACCTAGATTTGTTGGGTTTTAATTGAATTGAGGGTCTTGTAAGCTATATCAGTTAGGAGGCACATGTTCTAAAATATAGTATATTAATAGAAAACTTAAGATATGGTGAGGCCAACAGATAAGATGATCACTGACATAAATTTGATGGAGGGCAGAGCAGACTGTGTGTAGGACCACATGGAGAAGCATCAGGATTACTCAGGATAGAAGGAGGAAAATGTGGGCAAGAGACTCAATTGTGCTTTCGCTTGGGAGGAGTGGGTGAGGTAGTGTAGAGAGGTTTAGGATTGGCTTGCTTTGAGCAACCTCAGTAGGTCCTGGGACACAGGACCATCTCTAGTTGTCTGGTACCTGGCCCTGAAGTGGTTAGGGCAGGTGGACGGTGGCCCAGAGAATGAGAGCTCCCATAAAAGAGGTAGTTGAGGTGTAGGCTGTGGATTGGTTGGTTTGCATTTGAAAGGCACCCACATGGGTGAGTTGTTGACTGTCTCTAAGAATTGGCTAACCCTGGCAGAGGCGATCCCTTCCTGGGTCAGCAAGACACCAGATGTCAAAGCCTCAGAATACCAAGACATCGTGAACGCACGGAGTAATTGTGACTTCAGCAAAAAGGGCACTTAGTATATCACTTGAAATTCTGAAGTAGCGGGTCCCAAGGTGTATTCATCAGCTTTGGGTCGGCAGTTCTGCAGTGTTCTGGCTCCTCCCAGTAGTTGTAATGTGGCTGCTGCAGCTCCGGGCATCACGTCTTCACATAACTGCATCAGAGGCAGAAAGCATGAGTGTGGCAAGAGGATGAACTATCTTTGCCTGCTTTTTTGTTGTTGTTGCTTTTATCAGGGAGAAAAGAAGTCTTTCACAGAAACATTTCTCTTATGTCTCCCTAACTACAAGGAAGGCTGAGGAGGTGAATATGTGTCGAAGAGAAAAGGGTTTGCCATGGTTGGCTGTGGTGCACCTGCTGGGACACATGTGATCAGGCTTCTGTTGACAGGGAGACCACAGGGGCAGTGGTCAGGCCCTGAGGGTTGTAGCCACACTCCTCCATTGATCATAGTGCAAACTGGACACCCATCTGGTTGACCTGCAGGAAGTCTGTGCTGGATGTAGGTGTTCAAGTATGTAAAGGTCAGTGATTTCACTGCACAGACTTCAGTGTTGGGGTCAATGATTTCTCGGGCCAATCAGTCTTTTGGTGTCCTCATAGAACTGAATATATGATCCGGCTAAAAAGAAAGTCAGAGAGCTCTTTTAAATATTTAACAGCCATAGACCGGCAGGAGGAAGTTTCTAAGGCCATAACTCAAATACATTTTTCCATTTTTTCTAAAGTAACACATCAAGGGATTTAATAGGAGACATGACACTTACTAATTGCCTCAATCCTAAAATATGTACTCAGTTCTTAGAGATTATTAGGTATGGAGATGTGTCAAGATCCAAGGAACAGGCGAAAAGAAAAAAAGATTAAAAATGAGAAACTTAAAAAAAAATAGAATGAGAAAAGTGGGAGTGAGATAAGTAAGGAACAAAGACTAAAAGGAGTGGTTGGGTGTTTAGAGAGGATTGAGGGGTGAATATGGAGAGTAAGCTGATGGTGGCCAGAGGGCAGAGCATGTGGGGATGGGTGAAATGCTGGGGAAAGGGAGTAGGGAGGTCCAGGCTTCCAGTTACAGATTGAATAAGTCTCGAGGATGAGAGGCACAGCACAGGGACTATAGTTGGTGTATTGTAATGACATTGTATGGTGACAGATAGGAGCTACCCTCATGGCAAGCCTAGCGTTCATGCACAGGGTTGTCAAACCACTGTGTTGTACACCTGAAACTAATGTGACATCGAGTGTCATCTGTACTTCAGTAAAAAGAGCGAGCAAGAGAGGGTGAAGAGATGGTCATTCTCCAAGGGAGTGAGGTCAACTGAAGTGACCAAGTGGAGTCCTAGGGTCTCAGAATGGGAAGAGACATTTAAGAGCTAGTGTTCGGCATTTTATTGGAGTGCAGGGCAGGTTGTTGCTATTTGTCACTTTTTTAAAAAATTATTTATGTAGTTTTAAAGATTTTATTTATTTGAGAGAGCAAGAGAGCACAAGCAGGGGGAGGGGCAAAGGGCAAGGGAGAAGCAGGCTTCACGCTGAGCAGGGAACCTAGTGTGGGACTTGAGCTCATGACCTGAGCCGAAGGCAGATGCTTAACTTACTGAGCCACCCAGGTGCCCCTTGTCACTTCTTTTTAAACAAGCTCATTAGCAGTTTAGTGCAGTTTCCAACACCAAAGCTTTTATCCTATGCCTCTAAAAGTTTGGCTCTGAAAGCTGGGGCTGACTGTCACATGGGAGCCGACAGAGACTCTAAGTTTTGTTGCCACTACCTGAGTGACCAGAGCAGGATCATTTGGTGAGCACTGAGTTAAACTGGATTCCTTACGTGGGATGGAGAATAGAAAGGATATGAACTAGGTTTCCATTTTGCTTCCTGTAGTCCAGGCTAATCACTGGTTAATTCATCGGTTTTAAGACTGTCCATATAAGGAAAATGTTTGGTGTTTCACCATCCTTGGCGTTTCTTGTTGGGGAGTCACATGCAGCAAATACACTGTTAGCGGGAGTCCTCCTCCACCTCCTTGATAAATGCTTGGAAAGTGTCATATCCGCCATGTGAGCCCATGTACCTGCCAAGTGCTCCACAAACCCAGAAGGATCCCCATCCTCTGGAAGCTCACAGTTGTCCGTACAGGGAAGCAGCCGGTCCATGGAGTCATTAGTTCCTCAGATAAGGTTTCAGGACTCAGAAGAAGCACTCACTGGGAATTAAACAATAGAAGGTTTCTGTGAGGAAGTGGCCTCTAAGGACAGCAGGAAGTAATGGCACCAGAAGGGGTGAACAGGTGCTTCTGGGACATGGGGTGACATGGGCAGAATTTTCAGAGACAGGAGGGAGTCAGGGGCATCTTTGAGAAACCCGAAGGTGGCCAGTGACTGGAATATGGACAGTGATGAGGAGGGCTGAAGATGGAGATGGACGGCGTGGGGACCCCATCACACCTTAAAGGGCATGGGAAAGATTTGGACTTCATTCCTAAGAGCCATGGGAGCCAGTGTTTTAATCATGAGGGGCATGATCTGATTTATTGGCAATTGTGTGAAAAATGGATAAGTGGGGGCAGAGGCTGTGGTGGAAATTAGAGACAAATATGGAAGCGATCTAGGTGAGAGGCAAGATGTTCTGGGATCAGGGAAGATGGAGAGAAATCGTCAGAAGCGGCAGATACATGATGTAGAGCCTCTTGGACTTGAGTGGATGTGGGGGTTTTAGGAGTGGAGAGGGCTTTCAGGGTCTCTGGGTTGCACGAATCTTGACTCTATAAGATTTGATGAGATCACCTAAGGAGACAAATGGCCCTTGAATCAAGAACCCCAGGACCTACAGCATTTTATTTTATTTTTTATTTATCTATTTTTTTTAAGAATTTCATTTATTTATTCATGAGAGACATACAGAGAGAGGCAGAGGGAGAAGTAGGCTTCATGCAGGGAGCCGAATGTGGAACTCGATCTGGGGACCACTGGATCACACCCTGAGCCAAAGGCAGAGTCAACCACTGAGCCACCCAGGCGTCCCGACCTGCAACATTTAAGCGGGAGGAAGATCTAGCAAAGAAGATGGAACAGTCATGATCGTACCAGAAATCCACTTCCTTCTTACTTCTGACTCCCAGACATCACCCTGTATTTGTTTTATTCCACACCCAGACTTTGAGAATGTCCCAAATGAGAATGTCTTACTCCAATTTCCATTGGCTTCAGTATTTCACCCTAGTCTATACAAGCATCATCTCTGGCCCAAACAGGGCCATTCCTGGCAGGTCTTCTACTCTACCATGACCGTGTCCCTTTCATAATCCATTCTCTACACCAGAGATCAGATGTTGCCACCATCCTGCTTAAATCCCACCAAAGGATTCCCATTGTAGAGTAAAATTTCAGCCCCTTACTCTGACCCTCAGACCCTAACAATGTGCCTTCACCTTCATCTCTGAGCTCAGCTCTTGCTCCCACCCCCTGTCATCACTGTCTCCAAGCACTGACCTCACGGAACATGGACATGCCTGCAACTTTTTCACTTCCAATAACCAGCTTCCTTTTCTCCAGATGGCTTCCTTTTCCATGTAATGTGTCTGTTCCATTCCTCCCCCCAATTACATCACTCCCTTTTATTTTTTCAGAGTGTGTATCATGAACTGAAATCATTGTGACCTTTTCCTCGTCACTGCTGAGTGAGTTCCATGGGAGCAGGGATCTTGTCTCTCCATCAAGGCTGTATTTTTAATGCCTAGAACAGGGCCTGCCACAGGGTAGGCAGTGCTAAAAATACATTTGTGTCATGAATGGATGGCCCATGAGTATTTTAGGCACAGAACCTGCCTAATGTGTCAGCAAGCCACTTTGAATCTTTCCTGTTCTCTACAGAAGCAATTTAGCATGATGATTCCACATTTAAGCTCTGGAAGGCTGACTGCCTAAGATTGAAGCCCAGCTGCCCTGCTTCCTGATAATACCTGACCTTGGGCAAGTCTGCTAGTCCTGTAGGCCCTTGTGTCTTCATTTGGGAAACAGTAATAACAGTAATGAATTCCTACCCAGTGAGGTTGTTTGAGAGTTGGGTGAGGTAGTCCATGTAAACGCCTAGCACATTGCTTAACGTAAGTAAATATTAAAGAAGTAGAACCTGTTATGGCTCCACCATTCAGCTGAGATGACCATTGGGAACTACTGAGCCTTGAGCAGCACGTCTGGGCTGTGTCTTCTGGGGAGTGAATCACAAGAGAGCTACTTGCCTGGGTTCAGAATTAGAAGAGAGTAGATAGCAGTTTTCAGAATGAGAAGGTATGGGAGCTGTGTGCGCCTGTTGGGGAAACAGAGTGGATATTAGGATCAGACTTTTTGTCTCTGAGTCATCCTACAAACTGTGTTACTTGTGCCCGAGATATTTTAGAGAGAACAGTCAATCTCAGAAAAGTCAGATTGACAACTTCCAAACCCTGGAACATTCTGTCTTCCCCAACCTTAATTCAGTACTCTAGAATCAGGGGAAAGATTATTTTTAATACCTTCTCTTTGATCTGAAAAATCGCTGGCCTGATTGAAGCTTGCTAAGTTAGGTCTTTTTACCCAGGCATTACTATCTCCCCAAACATCGGGTGGCTCTCAGCCTAGATCCTTGTTCATGGAGGGAGACCAATTTCAGCTCCTTTTGTAGATCTTTGGGCAGTTTAATCCTTCTTTACATCCTTCACATGAAGAGACTCAATATCTTTTTCCATGAAGGTGGGGAGAAAGCAGATAACACCTCGGGTATAGGCAGTCATGTGCCTGCCATCTACTGAGCCTTCAATTTTTCTTTAGTCTCAGAGAAATCTCTTTAGAAATAGAAGTAATTTGTAGTCTGTTGAGGATTACAGTTCATTAACTTCTATCTTTTTTTTTCCTAACGATTTTATTTATTCATGAGAGGCAGAGGCAGAGACACAGGCAGAGGGAGAAGCAGGCTCCCTGCGGGGAGCCCAATGTGGACTCGATCCCAGGATGCTGGGATCATGACCTGAGTTAAAGGCTCAATCACTGAGCCACCCAGGTGCCCCCTCTTCTGCCATCTTTGATTACAGACTGTCACTATTCCCTTTCTGACATGAAGGTATACTACTTTGGATTCATTTCTTCCTTCCTCTGTTTGCCAACTTCCTTCTCATTCTTTGATTTCAAAAGCATCTATACAAATAAAAACAAATCATTAATTTCCACCAAGGTTTTGTCCAATTAACCCCCTTCACTCCTGTCCTTGGAATCCCAGCACACAAATGCACCCCCAGCCTCTGTCCCAGAGGGGATTCTTCCTCTTGAGAGCCACCTGTGCTACGAGCACAGGCCCGGGGTTGTGACAGTTCCACCATCAGTTGAGGACTTATTCAAATAAATTTTGTCATCTTTGTTCTGTGACCTATGTAGCCATTAAAAAAAAAGAAGAATGGAACAGCTCTGTCATGATGGGAAATGATAAAAGCAGTATCTCTAAACAAAAAGGAAAGAAAGGCACAGAGTGGTGCTATGCTAACATTTGTGGGGAGAAAAGTAGCCACTAAAAACAGATGTACACATATGTATAATTGGATCCACTTAGAGTATTTATGGAAGGATACACAAAAGATAGTCACCCTCATGGTGTCTGGTCTAGGTATCCAAGAGACAAGTCAAGAGTGGGAGGAACACTTGTTGCTGTAAACTTTCTAGTAACTTTTGAGTTTTGGGCCATATGCATGTATTTCCTGGTCAAAAATTAATCCATTAGAGTGTTGTCTCCCAAACTGGCCTTTGTACACAGGGCAAGGAGAGACCGCCAGAAGAGACAGACCACTCCAGGTTTGGTAGGTGGCAGGTTTAAGAAGCAAAGGAGCTTATATATGAGGTTCATCTTGGGTGGTCACAAGATTGGTAGGTCATCACACCCACTCGCCAAGTCTTAGAAGTTTATAAAGAGACCTCAACTGGGCAGCCTGGGTGGCTCAGCAGTTTAGCACTGCCTTCAGCCCAGAGCATGATCCTGGAGACCCAGGATTGAGTCCCACATCGGGTTCCCTGCATGGAGCCTGCTTCTCCTTCTGCCTGTGTCTCTGCCTCTCTCTCTCTCTCTCTCTCTCTCTGTATCTCATGAATAAATAAATAAAATCTTTAAAAAAAAAAACTGGGGGGTCCTTAACTGGGTTTGGTCACATATACTGTCCAGGTGGTCTCACCAGCACCTTACTCTCCGAGGGCTGGTGTCCATAGGGCAGCTTCTAGCTTTGGCAAGGCAAGTAGAATGAATGTTCTAAGGACAAGGTAAGAGGGCAAGGAACCAATGATTGCCTAAGTCCAGCTCACTTAAAGATCACATGCTCTCAGGGTGTCCTCTAACAGGTAGCTAACTAGCTAGGACACAGAACAAGTGAGAGAAAGGATATTCTCCGTGTTCAAATCATAAGACTTACAAGAGCATTGAAACAGGAGAACTCATTTTGTGATACTTTGCCACTGAATGTTACCCTCTTTGCCACCTGAAAGCATCTCAGAGTCATTAGTGAGAGTGTTAAGTGACTAGATGAGTGGAAGATAATGAGTGGAAAATAATAAAGTCCTGCACTTCGGGCTGCTTTTTCTAGTGTGAAGTTTACAGAACAGACATTTGGCTGTCCCCACCATCCTTCTCCAACACTGGCTAGCCTTGCAGTCCTCAGCAGCTGTTTTTGTTCTCTTGATCTTGACCCTCAGGCCTTAGCCACCCACAGGCACAGTTTCCCTGCTCCACCTATTAACAGGACTACTTGAGCTCATCTTTGACCATATTTAGAAAAACTCGAGTCATCAACCAGTAGATATATTTACCCAAAAGATGTCAACTTAGGCTATTGGAAGTCCCCTTTAGTCTGTTCTAGGTATGGTCCTTCCAATTCTGTTTCCTTGTCAAATTTTAAAGAAGGATTCTGAACAGCTGAGGCCCTGCCCTAAAGGCAGGAGTCGCAGGACTTGGGATGCCCAGCACAAACCAAAATGATCTCTTTGTGTGAGCTGACCCATACCGTGATGGTATCATGTTCTATCTGACATTTAAGGCAGTGAATCTTCACTAGTTCATTATTGGGATATTTTAGAAGTTTCCATATTGAAGACCTTTCTCTTTAAACCAGGTCTCTCAACCTCAGCACTCTTGATGTTTTGGACTGGTAATTATTTCAGAGGACTGTCCTGTGCATAACAGAATGTTTAGCTGTGTCCCTGGCCTCTCTCCATTAGATACCAGTCATGTTCCCCATGTTGTGACAAGTTAAAAATACCTCCATACATTGCCAAAGTTCCCAAGAGGGCAGAATCACTCCTGATTAAGAACTCATACCTTAAGGCATGGTTCCTCTGCAAGCATATATCATTAATACCTGCCAAACTCTTTTCTTTTTTAACCACATTAGATACTTTAAAAAAAAAATGTGCTTTAAAAAGCTTTTTAACTTTTTAAAAAAGACAACGTGGGAGTACCCACTCTCATCACATACTGTTTACTACTGCACCTTGAAGTCTCCAGAAATGTGGACAGGGTGGCTTATGTAGGACAACTAGAACGTGACGTTTAAATTTGGATGCATTAGTACTGAGTTGCATGGTGTAGTTTTTACCAAGAAGACTGTCCCACTTTATTTGAAGTGATGAGTAATGAGTTGATCCCTTGAGGGAAAGGCATCTGACTTCACTGGAGGAGACATGGCTAAGCGCAGGGAGGGGAAAACATGTTAGACCCAGTGAAGGGCCTTATCCCCACAGGTGTCTCAGGCTCTCTTTCCCTGGAACCACATGAGCTTCCTGGAACCTCCAAATCACTCTTGGGGGCCAACCTCCCTCCCACGTCTTCCCTGGAGATACCTTAGAGCATGCAGATCTCTGGGAGGTATTCAAAGCCGATTCCTAATTTGAAGTGGAAGATTGACTTTTGGAAATTAAAGCATTATTCAAATCTTGATTAACATGAGCTTGAAATCTTGTCTTTTTTTTTTTCCCCCTTGCCCCTAAAAACTTGATTTCCCCTTTAATCCTGTTGACAGGCCATTTAGTCGTGTCTTTCTCAGACTGAGTTATTTTCATCTGATCGTGCTCATCCTAAGCCCTCCAGCGATCACCAGATGCCCAGAGGATGAGACCCTAGTGCCTGCCTCTGGCAGACAAGGCCTTCTACCATCTGGCCTCTGCCTTAGGCTCCACTCATTCCCTGTCAGTCACTGTGCTCCAGCTGCGTTGACCTCCTTGAGGACCTTAGGCCAGCCACGATAGTTCTGCTTCAGGGCCTTTGCACATGCAGTTCCCTCTACCTGGATTATTCTTTCTCAAATCTTTTTGAGCCATGGCTGACTCTTTCTCCTACTTGGGTTGCATCCTAAATGTTACCCCTCTAGAAGTCTCTCACTGGGGCCCCACACCTTGCTGCAGCCTACTCCCCATTGTCCTGCTTTCTGTTGTCCATACCACTTCCAATTGAAACGATCCCCATTATAATTTGCTTGTTTATTATTTGTTTCTCTGCACGTAGACTATATGCCCCATGAGAGTAGCAGAAGATCTTTGTGTGGTAACACAGGAGGCTCTGGGCTATGTGTAGTCCAGTGGAAAAGCTCTGTGTATGGTATTGTAGTTAGGCTCAGTAGGGAGAAGGCTTGTCAGTACTTAGTAAGGAGGGAATGGGCCCTGCTACATGTAGACTGTGGATTTGCCTATTTTGGTTATTTCCTATAAATAGAATCATATAGTACATGCCCTGTGTGCCTGGCTTCTTTCACTTAACATGGTATTTTCAAGGTTCATCCATGTCGTAGTTTGTGTGAGCACTCCCTTACTTTTTATGGCCAAATAATATTCCACTGTATGCATATGCCTCTTGTTATCGATCCATTTCCGTCAGTTGATGGAAACTTGAGCTGTTTGCACGTTTTGGCTGTTGTGATGGACACTTGAGCTCTTTGCACCTTTTGGCTGCCGTTCATGTGCATGCACATGTTTTTGTTTGGCCATCTGTTTTCAATTATTTTGAGTGGGATTGAGTGGACTTGCTGAGCCATATGGTAATTTTGTTTAATTTATTGAAATACTGCCAAACTGTAGCACACAGCACTGCCCTATTTTAAACATTTCCACCATCACCACATGAAGATCCTGGTTTCTCCACGTGCCCACCAATAGTCCGTGCACTCGGCAATACTTATTTTCTGATTATTATTATTCCTGTTGCCATCCTAGTGGGTGTGAGGTGGTATCTCACTGTGGCTTGATTTCCAAATCATAACTAATGAGGTTAAGTGTCTTTTCCCGTGCTTGTCAGCCATTTTATATCTTCCTTTAGAGCATGCCTTTTTTTTTTAATGCTTACTTTGCATTGTTATTGTATGTGAACACTATCTCTTCTCTCTCGATGATAAGCTGGATTGTTTATAAAAATAAGGCTAAGGCATTTCTCCCGAAAGATTGACTTTTGGAAAGTAAAGCATTGTTCAATTCTTTGTTAACGTAATTTTGAAATCTTGTCTTTTTTTATTTTTTCCTTGCTACTGTCCCACTTTATTTTATTTTTAAGTAGGTTCCATGCCCTGCATGGGGCTTGAACTTACCACCCCGAGATCCAGACCTGAGCTGAGATTAAGAGTCAGATGCTTAATCAACTGAGCCGCCCAGATGCCCCATTCCACTTTATTTTAAAATGCAGCCTGTAAACCTTATTTCCCAAATTGGCACATATAATTTGGTTTTGGATTTTCTGAATTTTGACCTCTCTTGAGTCTAATCTGTCCTTGTATGCTATGAATGTTTAGGTTTTGAACATACTTTAAGGTCAGTCTATGTCTTAGCTAATACAGTATCTAGGCAGATACTTGATTTTTTTGCTGTTTTAGGGTAGCAGGTGGCTGTCGAAATAGTTTTCATGACAATGTTGTTTTGTTTTTTTCCTTTTCAGAAAAAGTTGCCTTTGACAACACTGGCTCAGTGTTTGATGGAGGGGTCAGCTATCCTGGGAGATGACACACTTCTTGGGTAGGTGACACCGTGCGTGGGTTTGCGCCAAATCTAGGTAAGCCCCCATCCCTGAGAAGGGGGCCAGAACTTCTCAGGGATGCACCAAGGACATTTGAAGTCTGGCTGGGGCTTGGGTGGGAAGAAGAAAAGGTTTGCTGGTGAGAAAAATCAAAATCCCCAGGTGCCAAAGTCCTACTGGCTGTGTAGGGAGGCAACTCCCCCCAGCGGGGGGGGGGGGGGGAATTAGCATAATAAACACAATAAACTGTTCAAGGACAAATGAAATCCCCAGGGCTCCAGCAGAAGCAAATGAGAAACCTCTCCTGTCAGATGTCAAAAATTATAGGATTCCCAGAACAACCCTGGCCCAGCGTTAGCTCACAATAAAAACAAACTAAAAATAGAATCGTCGTGAGGGAGGATCAGCAGGCAGGATCAGCAGGAGAAGCAGTACCCTAGGAACTAAAAATGATATCATAATATGAAAGAAAATAGGAAATAATAGATATCAATATGTATGAAATAGCTATGCTTAAATGAAATTTAAAAATTAAGTAAGAGCGGTGCTGGCTTTAGCAGGACATATGCTAAAATTGGAATAGTAGGCATTAGCCTGGCCCCTGAACGTGGGTGACAGGCCAGTGTGTGAAACACTCCATATATATATATTTTTTAAAGATTTTATTCATTTGTTCATGAGAGACACAGAGAGGGAACCAGAGACACAGGCAGAGGGAGAAGCAGGCTCTCTGCAGGGAGCCTGATGCAAGACTCGATCCCAGGACCTTGGGATCACGCCCTCACCGAGCATGCTCAACCACCGAGCCACCCAGGTGCCCCAACACTCCATATTTTTAAGGGAAAAAAATTCGTGTTGTAACTATATATGGTGACATATGTTAACTAGGCATATATCGTGGTGCTCACTTCATAATATATATGAATTTGAATTATTACGTTGTACACTTGAAACTACTACAATGTCATATGTCAATTACAGACCTGAATTTAAGAGTAAAAACAAAATAATCCTTGACAAAAGAATCAAATGATAGGGAAAAAAATAAACAATGAAATCAAAGAAAAACCAAATAGAACTTTTTTTTTTTTAAAGATTTTATTTATTTATTCATGACAGACACGGTGAGAGAGAGGGGCAGAGACACAGGCAGAGGCAGAAGCAGGCTCCATGCAGGGAGCCCGATGTGGGACTCGATCTCGAGTCCCCAGGATCACGCCCCAGGCTGAAGGCGGCACTAAACCACTGAGCCACCAGGGCTGCCCCAAATAGAACTTTTTAAAATTCAAGTCATACTTACTATAATTTAAAGCCATAAGACAAGCAATTGGTGAGAATGTGGAGAAAAAGGATACTCGTGGACCATTGGTGGGAATGCAAGCAGGTGCAGCCTCTGTGGAAAACAGTACAGAGGTTCCTCAAAAAGTTAAAAATAGAATTACCATATGATCCAGCAATTGCATTACTGGGTATTTACCACCCCCCCCAAAAAAAATGAAAACACTAATTCAAAAGCATATATGCACTCCTGCATATATGCTTGAAAAATTATTTATTATAGCAAAAGTTATGGAAACAGCCTCAGTGTCCATTTACTGATAAATGAATGGATAAAGAAGATAAGGGGTACATGTGTCTGTCTGTGTATATATGAGTTTTTATATATAATGGAATAGTACTCAGCCATAAAAAGAATGAGATCTTGCCACTTGGGACAGTAAATGGACTCACAGGGTATTATGCTAAGTGAAACAAATCAGAGAAAGACAAATACCATATGATTTCACTTATATGTGGATTCTGAAAAAAAAAATGAACAAAAAAAGCAGAAACAGATCTGTGAATACAGAGAACAAACTAATGGTGGCCAGAGGGGTGGAGAGGAAGGGGCAGGGGGCATCCAGGCTTTCAGTTAGGAAAAAAGTCATGGCGATGGAAGATGCAGCATAGGAAATTAAAGACAGACAGACAGGCACACACACACACACTTCAGATAAATTGAAATTGTGCATAAAGAATTTGTGAGCTTGCAAACAGACATGATGTTGCCACCTAGGATGAGCAGAGTGACATGTAAGAGACAGGGAGGTAGCATCCTGAGACAGAGAAGCATGGATGATAGAATGTAAATCATTCCCGGGGGTTGTTCCTAAAGAAGGGAATGAGGAAAAGGAGAAGTTACAGTCGAGACTTGAAAAAAAAATGAACGTTTAGATTGAAGAAGCACAAAAAGTGCTGATTGAGGTGAGCAAAAAGAAATCTATGCCTGGACACACAATAATAGGACTACAGATTGATTATTTAAAAAAAAAAACAGAGAAATTTAAAATCAAGCAGAGGAAAAGATTACATATAAAAGAGCAATTTGGGGGACTGCTGGATGGTGCAGTGAGTTGAGCATCTGGCTCATGACTTCTGGTCAGGTTGTGATCTCGGGGTCATGAGATCGAGCCCCACATTGGGCTCTCTGCTTAGGACTCTCCCTCTCTGTCCCTCTTGCTCCCACTCTCAGGTTTATTTTAATTTTTTTTATGGTTTATTTCAGGGGGGAGCAGAGGGGGGCAGTAGGTCCATCTCATGACCCCCAGATCACGACCTGAGCCCAAACCAAGAGTCAGACACTCAACTCACTGCACCATCCAGGCATCCCAGTAAATCTTACTCTTTTATTTTTTTTAAAGAGCAGTTCAATTGAGAGCAGACCATTCATCAACCAAAATCAATGGCAGGCAGTAGTGGAGCAATCTCTTTAAGTATTGAGTGAAAATATATGAAACCTAGATTCTACGATGAACTAAGCCGTGATTTAAGAATAAAGGAAACATAAAGATATTGCAGGCAAAGAGGTAAAGTTACTACTTGCATATTCTCACTGAAAGAACTTTAGTTAAGGTGTGTGAAACAGGTTATGTCCAGAAGGAAGGAATGAAATGCAAGTAGCCAGGGAGCATAAAAAAGTTAAGTGAACACGGTGTTGGGTGTGAAAATTCTCTTTGTCCCTACCCATCTGAGGTTCTTTGAGTGGGGCCCTGCAAATTAAATTGACAAAACAGATCAACAGAGGAAAGCACACACATTTTATTAACAGGTGCAGTGCATACACAAGATGGAACTTGGTGATGAGTAACTCAGAGGCTGTTTGGAGTTTGGGCTTATGTACCACTTTGTACAAAAGAGCAATAATTTTGAGGGAAGTGACAAGGCAAACGAGAAGAAATGCGAGTTCCTAGGGTGGCAGATTGTGGGAAGGTAGATATATGGGGGAGCAAATGGAAGTGAAGGCTCATTCGTCAAGTTTATTAGGTAGGTTCCTGTGATGCCCTCTGGTGGAGGAGGCTCTAGGGTTGTCTGGTGATTGACTTCTGTCCTTCCTGGTAGAGAGGGCACGAGGACCAGCTTTACAGCCTGGGTCCTGCGTTTAGGGTGAGGGGAGTATCTGCTTCCTGTATCTGCTTCTTCTCGATTGCCTTCAGCTCAAAATAATCCTTATGCCAAAGTGGCTCTTTGGGGATGGCATAGTCTGCTACCCATTGATGTAAAGAAATATAAATAAGCATTGAATTAAAACATGAATTTGGAAAGACTTTAAAGCAAAGCAAAACAAATACTGGGAAATAATAGTGTTGGGAAGGGGATCGGTGTTTCAGGTTCTTTGCTTTTGGAAAGAAAGATAAAGGTGTGTTTTTGTGTAAAAGTGTGGGTTGAAGAGAAGCAAGAGCAACCACAGAAGGGATAGAATGCAGCACTTCGAAACTAGTAAAAGGATGAAAAGAGAAATAAATAACATAGGAAAAAAAAAAAAAACCCTTGGGACTGAAAGAGCAAAAAGCAAGCAAAGAGAAAACAAAATGAAGGTGTAAGGTAGGAACAATTACTGCTCTATGTCTGCAGTTGTAAAGGATGGAGCAAACTTGACTGCTCATAATATAATCACGGGCAGAGAAACATGCTCGCTGGTTGTGGGACTCACCTAAAACATAGTGACACACAGGAAGGCTAAAGGTGAAGGGATGAAGGACACCCAGGTAAAGATGACAGACTGAGCACAAGCATCTAATTTTGTTCCCTTCTGGGCACCTGGGTGGCTCAGTCTGTTGAGCATCTGCCTTCATTCAGATCACAATCTCCGAATCATGGAATCAAGCCCCACAACGGGCTCCCTGCTCATGGGGAGTCTGCTTCTCCCTCTTCCTCTCCTCCTGCTTGTACTCTTTCTCTGTTTCTATCTCAAATAAATAAAAATCTTAAAAAAAATAATTTTGTTCCCTTCCAAAATCCACTATGATAAAGGGAATGTTTTTCCCTTGAAAGACGTAAACCCAGAAAGGCATGAAAACAGGAGAGAAAGCAGAATTTTGTGAGCTGTGAAGCTTATGATAGGTAACTGACATAGCTGGTCTCAGAAAGTGGGACTCTGGAGCCAGAAGTAGGATATGCAGACAGCCAACATCATTTACATCCTGGAAATGCTTGCAGGCCAAGGTTGGTGGCATCAGGGATCTCTAGAAGAGCGAGTGGGTCTTTGGGGACTGTGAGGTGATCGAAGTTATGAATGTGTGTCACAAGCTAGTCCAGAACCACTTGGATAGCTCAAATCCAGCTCTGTTTTGTTTTAAAGATTTTATTTATTTATTTATTTATTTATTTATTTATTTATTTATTTATTTATTTATTTATTTATTTGACAGAGAAAAAGGGAGAGGGAGAGAGAGAAGCAGGCTCTCCACTGATCAGGGATCCCAATGTGGGGCTTGATCTCAGGACCCTGAGATTGTGATGTGAGCTGAAGGCAGACATTTAAGCCACTGCATCACCCAGGCACCCCTCAAACCCAGCTCTTATTCCCAGTTCTGGGAGACCCTCATGCCCTCAACCCCAACCCAGCATAAAAGTCTGGAGCTTTTTTTCTCTGGAGAGCATAAAGCAAAGCGTCCCCAGACTCTGGACACTGTGTAAGGGTATCATGCATTAACGTGACTAATGCCTACTGGATGCTGAGACTCTTCATCTCTCCCCTCCACTCTTGCGCCCCATAGGAAAGTAAGACCCACCTTCTCTGGCTAATGTGATCAGTGTAGAATTAAATATCCTGCTTAGCTATCAATCAATGTGTGGGTAGAGGGGAATGTCATGACATGCAGAGTGTCAAAAATTGGCATCATGCAGGCAGCTAAAGCAAGATGTGCTTCACAGTGGAGTGACCAAGAAAGAGGTAGACACAGGATATAGGAAATAAGATCTACCCAGTATAGGACAGAGGAAGAGAAAATCCCAGGAAATGGGGAAGGAAGTGTACAGGAAGATGACTGTGCCAAGGGATCAAAGGAAAAGTCGTTCAGATCGACACGCATCCAGGAGAGAAGAATTCAGGATGGAATTCATTCACAGCAAATGTGGTTCAGTATCCTTAATACAAAATAGTGGCAGAGGATTTGGGGTGCAGTCAGGTCTATAGATAATTAAACAAGCTAACCAAAGCAAGGCAGTTATTAACCAGAGAGGACAAATGTGTGGGAAAGATAGGTGATCACAATATCTGACCAGCCTAACTCTGAATAGCACATGGGGTCAAAATGTAGTGCAAATACTAAAGATATAAATAAATGCAGGGAGGGCAGGTGTAAAGATAGGTAAATTCTTATTTCCTTAGTTGGTAGTCAATAGCTAATGCTAAAAATTAAAAAAAAAAAGGCAGAGATTAACAAGTAGCATCAGGAGCATGGAGGTAAGTAATAGATGAATCAGATAAAAGACACCATTTCAAAAGAACAAAGATAAGCCCACAACCTGGAAGTTGACATTTGTAGAAAATTGGAAAAAGAATTTGAATCCCGTCTCCATGTACACACATATTTTTAAGTACATGTAAAGAACTCCCAACAAGTAAATTCAAATAGAGAGATCCTGGTTCAAAAAGAGTCAAAAAAATGTGACCAAGCACATCATGGAGGAGGGATCGTGAAATGGCCTGAAACACGAAAAGACATTCAGTCTCACCAGTAGCCAAGACATGCAAATTAAATCCAGGATGAGGTAATATTTTGCATCCGCCAGTGTGGCAGAAATTAAATACCTTACCAGTAGTGAGGTTGGCAAGAGCATGGAGCATTAGAAACTCTAGTCTGTGCTGCTGAGAGCAAAGCTGGGTTTTGCTTTGGAGAACAAGTATGTAGTAAGGTTCAGGGGATGCATATCTCATCTCCTTTGCACAGAAAAATTCTCACATGCAGACAGACCGTACACACATGGACCACGGCCCTGGACGTAAGGGCCTTGGTGATGAGAAGAAGGCTTAATAAATGGTGGAATGGACTTCCCTACACCAAAATGGTTTAACCTTGTGTGTATTGAGATGCATAAGCCCCAAAGATAATGATGCATGGAAAAAGCCAGCAGTAGGATAGATTCAGTGAAAATCCACTGATGTGAACGTTGAGTATCGGTATTACCTGTTGGATGTGAACACTTATATAGATTGTAAAAGTGTACACACAAGAATAGGAAAGGCTTTGGAATTACAGTGACAGTTACTTTTTATTGATTTGTAAAAACCTTTTACATGAGTTTCGGTTAGCCTGGTACCATGCAAAAGGAGGGCTGCTTGTATACCCATGTACCCACTTGGGGGTTTAACGTCTTTGAAATGATGCATCCTCTCGTCTCAGAATATGGCAGAGCTTTCTACACATTCAGGTCTTCTGTTATTTGCTTATTACAAATACACTTTCGTAATGGTTTTTCCACTCCAGTTTTCCACTGGATAATTGTTCATTCTATACAAGGTAAGTTGCCATGGCCCAGGAGGAGGAGTTATCTTTTTTTCTGTGAGAGCCTCCTGATTGAGTTTTTGGGATGAGTTGAGAGATGTTTGTGTGTCTATTATTGCTAATTTTCTAGCACTCAGGAAGCAATCGAAGCATTGGGTCTTACGGGCTTGTAGATTCAGCAAGTAGGAGTCTGTTCTCCCCACACCTCTCATAATCCCTTACACATTCCCTTCCCGGTAGGTCCTTCACATCATTTAAAAAATGTTTAATTTCGGAAATCAGAATGAACGAAACAAGTTGGGTAATGGGATGCCACGGCAATGGGCCAGTTTAGGAACACTGTCTCCTGAAAACTTCCCCAGCCGGGGGCTGTGGATGCCGGTGACCTCTTGCTCTGAGGGGTTTTCAGCGTGGCTTTTCCCCTCCTGTTGCAGGAAGATGCTGAAGCTCTGCGGAGAGACAGAGGACAAGCTGGCCCAGGAGCTGATCCACTTTGAGTTGCAGGTGGAGAGAGACGTGATTGAACCCCTGTTTTTGCTGGCCGAGGTAAGCCGCAGGGATGAGACAACCCTGGCCTGTGACACTGCTTCTCATTAGGAATCATTACTGCCCATGTGCATGGTTGGGATCCCCCGATGGGCAGCCCCCCTCACTGCTTGCCAGCTCCTTCTGTCACCCACACTCTTTTCTGTTGGCACTTGGCAAGGGGGGCGGTTCGATGCAAAGCTGCTGTGCCTCCTTCTCCCCCAGGGTCTGCATGCTATACCACCCCTGCCCTGCCCCTGTTTCTGGTCATCCGTGAAATGAACAGTAGCCTCTCCTCAGAAGGGCCTCTCTGTAGGGCCTCTTGCAGCTTATGTGTACATGGATCCTTTCTCTTTATTTTAATTCAATTTTATTATTTTTTACTGTATTATTTTTTATTTAAAAAAATTTTTTATGTTGAATCCAGTGTAACACATTATGTTTCATGTGTATAATATAGTCATTCAGCAGCCCCATACATTACTCAGTGCTCAACACGACACAACAAGCGTACTCTTAATCCCCCCTCACTTTTGATTCTTAAAGGATACCGAATAAAACTATGTTATTACAAATTCACCTTGATGTCGATGTGACGATCTGGCTAGCTTCAACCGAGTGAAATTTTGTCAAGTTAAGAATGGAAATGGTTTGGGGATTTTATTTACCTTGAACCCTGGACCTCCTGCCAGTTGCCTTGAATCGATCATGTAAGACCTCTCCAGTGCTGTCCCATAGAACAGCCTGCAGTGATGAAGATGCTCAGCATCCGCACAGTTTGCTAGCCACTAGCTACCTGTGGTTGTTAAGCTCTAGAAATGTGGTTAGTGTGACTGAGGAACCCAATTTTAAGTTTTATTTAATGTTTTTTATTCGAATTTAAAATGGGGTAGCCACAGGGAGCTAGAGGCTATCATATTGGACAGCATGGCCCTAGACCATGTCTGGATTCCTTCCTAGACTGCCCCCAGCACTTCTACATCCCCTGGTGCAATTTCTATGATAAGATGTATGGGCAAATAATTAACCAAGGTGCCTAAAGGTGTTCAAGGAGAAAATTCTATTTATGATGGTTTGGCAGCGATCAGCTCTAGACTTCTCAGATGCCGTCCTGGCCATTGCCCAGCCAAGAGCATGCATGAGAGCCCCTTTGCTCTTCCTAAAGGTGGTCTGGGGCCCCAGGCAAAGCCTGACGCAAACCCAAGGGATGTGTTTGACTTGGGTGCTGAGACTTGCTGGTTACCAACCAGATGTCTGGGTGACCCTCCAAGCTTTGCTTCTGGGCTCTCCAATGACTGGAGGAGCCACTTCTTCTCTTCCTTGTCAGAAATTGTTACCCTCTACAACATTATTCACCCCCACTCAGAAGATCTTCCTCATGCTTTTTCCTTCTATATAAAAGCCGTGCCCTGAGATGATTTTGGTTTTAGCATACAGCCAGTGTTCCCTTTTAAGTTCTCACTTCCTGCCCTGCTTGGGCTGAGCCTGGACACAAAAATCCCACACTGGGATGTTCAGGGAAGTCATTTTTAGAAATAAAAATATAAAAAGAGCATCCACATACAGCCACTGTGGAAGAACTTGTCATAACTGAGCAGAGCCATGGAAATGTTTATTTGGTATTTATTTTGGAAAAAAAAGTCTTACTTTATTTCGATAAAAATACATCCTGATTGCATTCCCCATTGGGTCTCAGGTCTCCTGAGACTAGGCCCCATCATCCCGCTGCTGTATGTTTTGAATTAGGTCTGTGTGTCAGTCCTTTCTGCTTTTCTCCCCACTTGTGGCCCTGGTGTTGTGGGCAGAGCTGCGATGGGGCTTGTATTTGCTGGCTGAGGTGGGAGCAAGAATGAGGCCAGGCATTAGGGAGCAGAGGAGTGCAGAGCCCCAAACAGGGTCTGGCTGATGGGAGGCCTGGCAGGCATCCAGCGAAGAAAGAGCAGAGGTTAGTTCAGGCCAAAGACTTGAGGGTTTCCTCTGGAAATAAGGACTCGGAAGCCTCCAGCATACTTGTTGGATGGCTGTCAGTAGTCCTTAAGAATTTATCTGGATTTGACTCTGTCCTGTAACCACAGGTGGAAATCCCAAACATTCAGAAGCAGAGGAAACATTTAGCCAAGTTGGTGCTGGACATGGATTCTTCACGAACAAGGTACAGAAAGGTTTCTTTGCTTTCCTCTTGCCTTCTTGGAAGGAATAGTGATCGTATTTGGTGGGGGGGGGGGGGGGGGGGGGATGCAGGTCGTGGGGAGGGGCATTTGTTGAGTGTGTTTTTATTCACTAAGTTTCTCTTAATACCCCCAAAGTACCAGGCACTGGAGGTAAGAGTCGTGAGCCAGAGGTGGGGGAGGGGGGGCGGTCCCTGTTCTCAAGGGGACTACATGTAGCCCAGTGCGGGAGATGGGAGACCCTAGGCCAAGTGAACCCGTGGCGATTTCAGGCAGCCGTAAGTCCTGTAAAGAAGGTAGCATGGTGCAGTTTTGGAAGACATTCATGGAGAAAGGGAAGCAACAATATTAGGTAGGTTAAAACAGAGAAGGCTTCTTAGAGATGACACATGATCTGAGACCTAAATGACGAGGAGGCAGCCATGCAGAGTTCAAGTGCAGAACTCTCCATGATAGCAGGAACAGCACATGCAAAGGCCCATGGCATGTGTGTGTGTGGGGGGGGCGGGGGTGGGATCAGGCTGCTATATTCAGGGTCCAGCACCAAGGCAGCATGGCTAGGGTAGGAACCAACAGGGGACATGGTAGGAGCTGAGATCAAAGAGACATGGTGGGTGGGGTGTTGGGTCTATAAGAAGGGGGCAATTTTCTGATTCTGGGGTCTGCCCACCTTTACCTGAAGCCAGTGATGTATCTCTCCCCTTTCTGTAGCCGCTCTCTGAGCCTGAGACCTTTATGAGGGAAGCAGCATTCTAGCTATGCTGCTCTCTTTGTGAAGCCTCCAGAAAGTACCTGTTACAGCAAGGGGGTCGCCAGAGGCACTGAGATGCCATTGACTCTGACCGCCACATGTCCTCATGGTGCATATATAACTTTCTAAATTCTGCAGCGGGGTGTGCAAAGTGAAGGAATGCAGGTTCCTGAATAAGAATATGGAAGGAACATTTTGGTTTTACCACAGGCTCTTTGCACATCGATCTTAATCCTCTCCTTACTGCTTTTTAATTTTCCTGAGGATAAGTAATAAAGTCAGAGTATAGGGATGTATTGGGGCTGAGAGATATAAGGTAGAGTCCTGAACTGGGAGTCAGAAGGAAAGGTGGTGAGATCCAGGTCACCTGTTTCCTAGACCTGTGAGCTTTGTCAAGTCAACCTCTGAGAGTCTCAGTTCAGTCACCTGCACACAAGTAGTAGCGCCATTGGTGGGTGGACGTGAGGAGGTTTTCTTGAGTGTCAGTTGAGGTCACATTCGTCACAGTACTTCCCAAGCGCTTTACAAAAAGAAGCTGCTGCCTTAACTAGTTGGGCCTTAACTAACTGGAATTCTGCATCTGGACTGATATGAAGTATAGGGCACTTCCCCCAAGACCGGGAATAGAACAGGTTAGGTCAACAGAAAAACAAAGATTTCTTTAGTTAATTTTGTGGAACTTCGATCTGCCCTAGTACTTTTGGACATCTGAACCCACACCTCTTACAAAAAGTTGATTCGCTTCCTCAAAATGAATCCATTTAAAGAATCTTAGAGCCCTATTCTAAGGTGAAAAGCACTACCCTTTGCTGTAAATGCCAGGTACACATCAAAGTGAACAGGATGGATTTTACATCCTGTTGCCTATGGAAGGAGGGCTGTGATCCCGAAGCTCATCTCCTTCTGTGAAGGAGGAAGAGGAGGAGGGAACGTGTCAGAGTTCTGACTCAGGACTGAAGCTCTCTCCTTAGCACCTGTGGAGGAAGACAGAGCAGGTTTCATGGGGCGTGGGGATTTGGTATCGCTGACTGTGGCACCCTCGGACCACGTCTGGTTGCCTTCCATGATGTCAGCATTCAAGGCCCACATCTGCGGAGTCACATGAAGAGTAAAGACCTGCTGATTGTCCCACTGTTAGGATGGTGGTGGTCACCTTGCTCTTGGGTTTGTAGAGTGATTTCCTTCACCATGGGGACCTGGTTCTTATCTCTGAGATCGCTCTGCCTCTGTAAGGGAAACCTGAATTTCCAGCAACAGAGCTTCTGGTCAGAAGGCCAGATGCTAGCATCAGGGCTTGTTGTTGCCACCTCTATGTACCTATTTTTGTTCAGTCTCCTCCCCCCCCCTTTTTTTTTTAAAGATTTTATTTATTTGTTCATGAGAGACACAGAGAGGCAGAGACATAGGCAGAGGGAGAAGCACGCTCCCTGTGGAGAGCCCCATGTGGGACTCAATCCCAGGACCCCGAGATCACGACTTGAGCTGAAGGCAGAACCTCAACCACTGAGCCACACAGGTGCCCCTGTTCAGTCTCCTTATGAGAGGGAAAGTAGGCAGGAGTCATGATCCATCTAGTCATGTGGTGCATTTTTAATGGTGACACTAAGTGGCGTATGGATTCCAAACCATAGAGAAGCATCATTCCAAACGTGTCTTCCATGATTTTAATGAATTCTTCTGCGTTCTCAGCTTATCATCTCTTGTATGTTGGGATTTGGCAAGGAAATCTCTGCCCAGATTTTGATGCTCCTAAACTTCAGCTGAGACCCTTGACAACCTTTGTCTTTTCAGAAGCCATCCCACCCCAATTTCCTGCCTTTCCCCTAACCCTTCCCCCTCCAGCTAACATGAGGACTGTATCTCGAGATACAGCAGAGACTGTAAGACCAACTGCTGTGCTATTGAATAGCAAGGATCATCAGCTGCTCTTTTGGAACAGTTGAGCTCTCCCTACCCAGCACCGCCACCCCACTTCCCATTGTGGTCAGTCAGCACACGTTAGTGTGTGTTCTTTGTGGGATCACCAAATGTTTCCTTCGTCCTTTTTTGCCCTCCACGAGTCACCCTCTCCAGAACTAAATGGCGTATCCCAGGTGGAGACATGCTTTTGATCATTATGACTGGATCTTTGAATTCTACTACAACTTGGGTGGATGCTGTCAAATCAGATCATTAATCCAATATTTAATTAGGTCTGAATCCAAGGTGTAATATTTGCTTCTATTTGAGTAAATCTGGCTTGCCTGCTTGAAAAGCCAATTATACCAGCCTTAATATCCTCAGACAAGACCAAAGCTTAAAAGCTGAGAAATAATAGATAAGGAGGCTGAAGGAAAACTCAAGCTTTATGCTGAATTAAAGATTGTGAATTGAATTGAATTGAACTGAATGATACACAAAAGTCTTTTATTTTTAAATTTTTTTATTTAAATTCAATTTGCCAACATACAGTATAACACCCAGTGCTCATGCCATCAAGTGCCCTCCTTAGTGCCCATCACCCACCCCCACCCCCTCACCTTCCCCCCTTCCATAATCCTTTGTTTCCCAGAGTTAGGAGTCTCTTATGGTTTGTCTTCCTCTCTAATTTTTCCTCCACTCAGTTTCCCTCCTTTCTGTTATAGCACAAATGTCTTTTCTGTGATAGGTTTGGTTTGGGAGTGGTTACAGAAGGAGCCCCCTTCCTTCCCAAAGTCTGTCTCTCTTTTTTTCTGAGCATATATCTCAAGATCAACCCTTCTGGGTCCAGGATACTTCACGTTTCTGCTGAATAGCTGTGAACTAAATTTCGCCCTTCCTCCCCAAATTGACAGGTGGAAGCCCTCACCCCTAATGTGACTATATTTGGAGGTAGGGCCTTTAGGAAGTAATCAAGGTTAAGTCAGGTCATAAGGGTAGGGCCTTGATCCAATTGGATTGGTGGCCTTAGAATAAGAGGAAGAGAGTGATTTCTTTCTCTTTGCATAGTCGCTTGGAGGAAAGACCATGTGAGGACAAGTGAGGAGGCAGCAAGAGAGCCTCCACCAGACCCAAACCCTGCCAGAACCTCAATCTGGGGCTTCCAGCCTCCAGAACTGTGAGAAAACGAATTTCTATTGCTTAAAGCCACCCAGTCTATGGTATATTGTGATGGCAGCCTGAGCAGATTAAGACACCTGCTTTCTTTGGAAGCAGGTGAACTGATTTAATAAAATGGGAGCACTTGGGGATGGATACTGGGCAGCTCGTGGAATTAAAGAAGTAGCTTATTAGGAGTGAATTCTGGAAATGTGGCAGATTTAAGTACCTCTGGGATGGACAGCAGAATCTTGTTGGGTCACAAGCCGTTCTCCACCTCCTGCCTCTCTGCATACAGACATCTTAGATCCAGTGTCTTCATGGTCCCTTGGGCTCATAGCTCCCCAGCACAACGCCTATTCCTTATGTTCTGATTCTGAAAGTACAGAGGAGAGGGTCCGTGTACCTTGATTTTGCTTCCATGCCACTTCCATGGCCTGTACGTTGGTCAAGGTGATGAAGGATGAGCATGGGCTTGGTTTGCATCAGGGACCCTCACCTGATCTGCTCATAGGTGAGGATTATGCAAAACTGTCAGCTTCCCAGGGCGCCTGGGTGGCTCAGTCGGTGAAGTGTCTGACTCTTGCTTTCAGCTCAGGTCCTGATCTTTCATGGGTCATGAGATCAAGCCCCCGCATCAGGCTCTGCACTCAGCAGGAGTCTGCTTAGATATTCCCTCCCTCTGGCCCTTACTCTGCTCTCTCTGTCTCTCTCTGTCAAATAAATAAATCTTAAACAATGATGACGATGACAACAACAACAAAAACCCAACCGAGCAGCTCCCTTTTGCCCACACATCAGAGTATGAGTAGGGCAAGGCCTCACAGATCAGAGGATGCCAATGACAAAGGGAAGGAGACTGGACAGATGAAATAATAAATGTCCCTCTAAAGGAACCTTCCTGTTTGCCTTCCAAAAATTCTTCTTTTCGACTTCCTGTTGCCCTGAACTCCTCTTGCATTTGCCCTCTTGACCCTTTTCCTGATCCCTAAAATTCCATACCCTTACTTCTGGCCCTTTTCTCTCCTTTATTAAAGGTGGTATTCCATCTCCACGTCCCCCAGGTCCTGTAGCAATGGCAACTTTCCCTGCAAATGATGATGTCACATCAGAGCTGAACTTTCTTCTTCGTTTTATTTTATTGTACTATTTTGTTTTATGTGAATTCAATTAATTAACATAGACTATTTACAAATTTCAAAGATAGAGTTTAGTTATTCATCAGTTGCACAAAGTACCCAGTGCTCCTTACATTCCATGCCCTCCTTCATGCCCAGAAGTTTCTGTTCTGCAAATTTTAAAGCTCAGACATCTTGGTGAGGAATCCCTCTTTCTTCTCTTGACGGAACAGGAAAATCCTTGTGTTTATTTGTAGAATAGATGTCTGACAAGGCCACCATACCTTGAAATTCATGATTAAGGAGGTCTCTTTTCTCAGCAGATTACTATCCATACACATTTTTCCATATTTTCCTTGCTATTTTACTGTTTGATTTCCATGATCTCATTTTGCATCTCATCACTATTTTGTAACCTCAAAGTAGGTTACTTCTCTATTGCAAAAAAAAGTTCCCTTTAAAGGGAGAGGAAAAACCTGTTTTTAAACTACCAAGGTATTATCTAAGGAGTAGAATTCAGGGGGTGGGGGGAAATAGAGGGAAATAGGAAAGAAAAGAATAACTTGGGAAGATGTCTTAATAGACACATTTTAAGTATATTCGTGGGTTTTTTTGTTTTGTTTTGTTTTGTTTTTTTTAAATCAAGCCCAGATCTTCGAAGCCATAAAAATCAGCATCTGTGGTCACTTTATTTTTTTCACATATATGTTGGTTCCTTGTTTTTTCTTCAGGTAGTATGAGCTACATGGTGGTTATAGCTTTAAATGTTTTTTTTAATTTGTTATTTGTTTTTAAGTAGGTTCCATGCCCAACGTGGGGCCTAAACTCGTGACCCTGAGATCAAGAGCCCCGTGCTCTATGAATTGAGCCAGCTAGGCGCCCCTGAGCTTCATCTCATAATCTACCATGTTCATTATCAGCAATCTAAATTACAGCCATGGCATCTTCTGTTTTATTTGACACACACACACACACACACACACACACACACACAAAGTCTTCACAACACTTTAATACTTTGTTTCAAATGGCTAAACCTGCGAGGTTTATTAAGTATATCATTTTTGACTGGCAAACCATTATGAGAAAGAACTACCCAGGAATTTTTCCTAATCCATATCTGTGAGTTTAGAGTGTCCAGCATCTTTGAATAGAATAGTTCCTTGCTAATTTGCCCTGAATTCTTCTCTCGGATGAGGAATAGTTCCCAAAACTTGTGTGTCCATCTCTGGACCTTCAAGCCAGCATGACATCCCAAAGCCTTTTTAAGCAATTTTCCTGTGAATGCATTTTTTAAAAATATTTTATTTTTTTGAGAAAGTGAGTATAAGTAGAAGCAGAGGGAAAGAGAGAATCTCAAGCAGACTCCTGCTGAGTGCAAAGCTTGATCCTGTGGGTGGGGCGAGGGGGTTGGGGGGTTCAGTCTCATGACCCCGAGATCATGACCTGAGCCGAAATCAAGAGTCTGAAGTGTACCCGACTGAACCACCCAGGTGCCCACCCTCTGCCACTGTGAATATATATTTTTTAAGTAACACAGAATCCTTTATTTTGTTCTTTTTTTGCTAATAGCAAACCCTCATCAGGAGGGTTCACATGACAGTTCGCAGCTTCTTTTATCAATTGAGGTAGGGCAGCACCTGCACCAGGGTCCCCTTCCACTTCCCTTCAGTGTCCCTCCTGACTTCCAGAGCCTGCAGTCAGGAATCAGGTGTTAGCTTTAGCTGCCCTTTGTCACCCTGGTGACACTATTGTTTTTCTTAGGGCCATGAAGTGTTTGTGCATCTCATATCCCAGTTACAAGTAAGAAATAAAGGATTGACTAGTTTTTTTTTTAAAGATTTTATTTATTTATTCATGAGAGACACAGAGAGAGGCAGAGACACAGGCAGAGGGAGAAGCAGGCTCCCTGTGGGGAGCCCAATGTAGGACTCGATCCTAGGGGGAATCATGACCTGAGCCAAAGGCAGATGCTCAACCACTGAGCCACCCAGGGACCCTGGGTAGACTAGTTTTTAAGATAATGACCCATTTGACTCAGTGCTCTTACTCCACGGCCCCCATGAGCCGTTGAATTTACAGACTCCATGTAACCAGAACCTATTGTGGATCCCTGCATTTGTACTTCTCCATGGAACTTTCCAGAGCAGCATCTTCCAATGACCGGTGTTCTCCATGCAAAGTTGAAGGAAATAAGATAAATGCAGTATCTGAATGTTGATAGGAGGCTTTTTGTGCTGGCCAGTGGAGATTATTTTTGGAGTTTTCAGATTAATTTACATTCTCTTCTGCTCCTCTCAGCTGGTACCCATGGTTGGATTCAGCCAGATTGGCGAGCGTCTCTAGACTCAGAGCCCACGGGACGGTCAGGGAATGTTGATGGCAAGCTGGGGGGATGCCTGCTCCATCCCAAGGGACAGCTGAGCCCCTGCGTCCAGCCACAGCTGCCCTCCTTCCCCCTGGACAATGTTTGTAACCCCCGTTCCTGTTCCCACAGTGCTCCGGGGGCTCTCTACCTGTCTCACGCCTCTCTTCTTTTCCTCCTGTTTTCCATCAGGTGGCAGCAGACTTCCAAATCTTCAGGTTTGTCCAGTGGCTTACAACCTGCGGGTGCCAAAGCCGATGCCCTCAGGGAAGAAATGGAAGAGGCTGCCAACAGAGTGGAGATTTGCAGGGTACCCCCCACCTCTTTGCTTCTCTTTACCGGGACAAATGGGGAGGGGTGGCACTGAAAGAGTCCTTCTTTCTTCACTGGTGTTGGACTAAAACCCTAAGCGTGAGCTCTGGATGAGCTGAATGTCACCAAGCTTGCCCACTAGCATCTCCAGAGGCTGGGATGAGCCTTAAGAATTGGGGCTTGGAGGCGGCCTCAATGAGTAGGGAGTGCAGCAGTGGGTTAGCACCAGGGTTCCTGCATGGCAGGCACAGAAGAAATGGCCTCAGTGTCTCTGTGAAGCTTTTGTAAGGCATCTGAGTCCCACAGAATGGAGTCAGAACAGTCGAGAATTTAGACAGTAGACCAGCCTTGACTCTCTGTAGATGGTAAATGGTTTTATCTTTTTGTTCACCTCGTAATATTCCCTGAGTCCCTTAACCAATCTCTTGCCTCTGGGGACGTCCTCAGCTGTGAACTTGAAATGCTGACCAGGGAGATAGGGAAAAGAGGAGTTCCCACTTGTCAAGAGAGAACTGCCTCATTCTAAGAAATCCATGGCTCTGAACTCAGGAATGTCAGATGCCCTTTGTTGCACCTGTTCAGATGTTTCCCATCTTGGCCACAGATGTTGCATGGAGCAAAACTAGCAAGATAGCATTCATGATACCCCGTGTGTACGTGCATCCATATGTCTGTTGCTGTTTAGATCCAAGGAATGAGGAGATCCAATTCCTGTTTCTGGAAGTCGGCTGGGTACCCACCTGTTGTCTTAATCTCATATGGTTTTAAAAGAGCAGAGCCACTTTGCGTGCACACATCTCTGTTCTTTGTGGCTTTTTCTGATCTTGTCAGCTTGCCCACTGGCTTATCTCTGCATGAGTGGCTTCAGCCTTGCATTCAGGTGACATTCAGGGGCTGATAGAATTGCTCTCCAGAATTAGAAACACTGACAAGTTGGTAAAGAATTCATGACCTCTCCGCCTACGGTACTATGGGAATCAGGCAAAGTAAGACTTCGAAACACTTCATCAGATCCAAGATTCATCGTGAGTACAGCTGATTTATCATTTGAGCTGTGGTGTCAATGGCAAATACCTAGCTGGTGCCATTCACCAAGTGTAACAATCACACCAGTTTCACTTTTACTCTGTGTGGTGTCTATCCATGCTACCCATGTGGTGTCTACCCATGTGTTCTTTAGTTAAGAATTCTATTTCTTAGAAAATTATGCTGTAACAGACGAGAGACAGTGGTCTAGAGGGGATACGGGATATGACTCTCCAAGTGCGTCAGAACGGAAGTTTAATACACTGTTCTGCAGCTTTTTACATCTGCTATCTTTACCAAAAAACATGTTCACAGATTAAAAAAGTAATGCATTTCACCATAACCAGTGAAAAAGTATGAAAATATATCAAGAAAAATATCAGTAATAGCCCCCCATTCCTGCCCAGCAACCCCTCTGGGGTTGTTTCCAGAGAGGATGACCAGATACCCCTCCTCACCAATATTGGTTCAGAATTATTGTTCATGGTGCCACTCTATTACATGCCCATTGGCCATAAAAGATGAGGAGGCCAGTTGTAGACTCCCACCTCTTTTTTTCATAACATACACACTCGTCGAGTGTTTTCCCAGTTACTTGTTTTGTTTGTATGTGTGTTTATAGAATAGTTAGTTCTCTTGTTCATATTAATTTACCAGTTGCTTTTCTCAATCCATCCTGGATATCTCTCCAGGTTAGTAGCTATACATCTAATGTAATCTTTTTAATAAAGTCCATATTATTCCATCGTGGGGACATATATACACCCGACTTGTGTAACATTTTTCCTGTTGATGGATACTCAAACTAGTATGTTTTGTTTTTTGCCATCACCAGAAGTAATATAATACAGTCAACATCTTTATATTCTTATGCACTGGTAATTTTTTTTATATGATAGCTGCTCCAAAGTGATATTTTTAGATCAAAGACTCTACATTTTAAAGTTTAATAGATAGTGACAGTTCACTTCCCTAAGAAGGAAGTACCAGTTCACATTCCCACCAGCAATATACAGAATTGCACGTTTCCCCACATCTTTCTCTGTGACATATATTGTACCTGTTTTCAGCTTTTGCCAGTCTGCTTTTTTGGGGGGGAGGGGATAAAGCTATCTTATCTCTATGCTACTGTAATTTTAATTTCCCTGAATATTAGTGGTGCTGAGTATACCTTTGTGTCTTTATTGGCTAGTCTTCAGATATGCATAGACATTGCCAGGTTGGTAAATTGCCTATTTGTCTTGGTAACTGGACTGACATTTCTGTTTTTCTTAAATATCAATTTATATAAGTTCTCTGCATTGGGGTATTACACGTTCTTCTGTCTGTCGTGTTGCAGATCATTTTTTCGAGTCTGCTATTTGTCACTTTTTTGATGTCTGCCATTAAAAAACTTGTTTATATGCATGTATTCCTTTGCATGGGAAATGGTTCCAGGGATCTTCCACTAAGGTTAAAGCATTTGGTGTGGTCTGTGTTTTGACTATGGGACGTTCCAGCAGGGGTGCAAATTATTCTAATTTGTATTTCCCTTATGCTGTAAGATGATGAACATCTTTTCATATGGTTACTTGCCATCTGTATTTATACTTCGGTGATATGTCTGTTCAGATCTTTTGCCCACTTTTAAAGTGGGTTGTTATTCAGCATTGGGGTGTTTAATCTCCAAGTATTGGGGGGTTTTCCAGCTCTATTTCTGTGATTTTATTTCTGACTCAATTGTATGGTGGTCAGAGAGCCAACACCATATGATTTCGATTCTTTTAGATTTGTTAAAATATGTTTTATGGCCCATGATGTGATCTCTCTTAGTAGACATTCCTCGTGAGCTTGGGAAGAATGTGTATTCTGCTGCTGTTGGATGACGTAGTCTGTGGTTGTCAGCTCTGTCTAGTAATGGATGGCGCCGTTGAGTTCAGCTATGTCCACAACCACTGTTCTGTCTATTGGATTTGTCCATTTCTGATGGATGGTGTTCAAGTCTCCAACGATGATAATGGATTCCTGTATTCGTCCTTCCAGTTCTGTCACTTTTGCCCCATGTACTCTGATGCTTTCTTGTCAGGTGCATACACACAAAGGATTATTACATCTTGTAGAATGATCCCTTTAGCATTGATGTTGTCCCTCTTTATTCCTGATAATTTCTCTTGCTCTGTATTCCAGTTGCTGTGACATAGAGGCCACTCCCACATTCTCTTCATTAGTGTTAACAGACTGTCTTTTTCCATCTTTTTTAAAGATTTTATTTATGCATGAGAGACACAGAGAGAGAGGCAGAGACATAGGCAGAGGGAGAAGCAGGCTCCCTGTAGGGAGCCCGATGCAGGACTCGATCCCAGGACCTTGGGATCACTACCTGAACCAAAGACACACAACCACTGAGCCACCCAAATGTCCCTCTTTTTCCATCTTTTTACTTTTAATCTGTACATATTTTTACACTGAAAGTGGTTTTCTTGTCACTCTCATATAGTTAGGCTGTGGTATTTGATTCACTCTGACAATCTCAGTCTTTTAATTGGTGGATTTTTATTGTTGTTTAAACAATTATTGAATGTAGTTGGATTAATATCTATCATAATTGTTCCTGTTTTCTACTTGTTGCCCTTATTCTTTACTGTTTCTGCCTTCAGGTTTTCTACCTTTTGAGGTTTTATGTTAGCATTTCATATGGTTTTCTTTCTTTCTCAGCATATCACTTATACTTTTTTTTTGTTGTTGTTGTTGTTGTTTTGTTTTGTTTTAGTGGTTGCCTTAGAGTTTGTAGTATACATTTACAACTAAGCCAAGTGGACTTTGGAATAGCTAGATACCATTTCATATATAGTGCAAGTATCTTTTAGTAACAAAATATCCCTGGTTCCCTCCACTGGCTTGTACATAAGCAGACATAAGGACAGGTGTGTTTATATGAATGTATCAATATATTCATGTGTGTGTATCTGAATACATGGATACATTGACATATATGTGAATACATTATTGCTATCATTCTCAATAAACTTATCTTTTCAATTAAGAATAAGAAAAATAAAAGTTTTAGGGACACTTGGGTGGCTCAGTGGTTGAGCATCTGCCTTTGGCTCAGGTCATGATCCTGGGGTCCTGGGATCAAGTCCTACATTGGGCTCCCCACAGGGAGCCTGTTTCTGTCTCTGCCTGTGGCTCTGCCTCTGTCTCTGTGTCTCTCATGAGTAAATAAATAAAATCTTTAAAAGACAAAAAAGAAAAAAGTTTTATCCTAGTTTCACTACCCATTCTCTGATGCTCTGCCTCTCTTTGTGTGGGTCAGAGTTTCTGACCTATATCTTTTGCATTCTACCTTAAAGAACTTTCTTTTAGCATTTCTCATCAGACAGCTCTATGGACAACAAATTCTGTAAGTTTCTTCAAGTCCCTTTAGAAGGTAATTTTGTAGGGTACAGAATTCTAGGTTGGCGGGTTTTGTTCTTGTTTTGTTGTTCTTCTCAACACTTTAAATATTTTACTCCACCCTCTTCTGGCTCACATGGTTTCTGAGGTGAGGTCAGATGTAATTCTCATCTTTGTTTTTCTCTTGGTAAATGTTTTTAACCTCTGACTTCTTTCAATATTCCTTATTTTTTATTTTCTGAAGTTTGAATATGATATGCCCAGGTGTCATGTTTTTTTCTTTTTTAACCAGAAGCCCTAATTTCCCAAGTCATTATTATCTTGCTAATACTTTTAAATTTAACTGTAAGGAAATACATAACCAAAATTCATTTTAAACTACAGAATATGTCCTAAGGAAATAATCAAGAGATGGATGCACACCTGTGTGAACAAATGCTTTTCAAGTGTTGTTATACTGAAAAATTAGAAACCCAATATCCAGCAATAGACACATGATCCAGCCACATATTAAATATCATGTGACCACTAGAAAGAGTGTTTATCTGGGGGGGTAATGAGCTGCAAAACAGTCTGGTTCGATTTTTGTAAACCAAGCAATCATATGAAACATATGACTGATTAAAATAGATACAAAATGAACAGACATCCTGGTGTTTCCAGCTTATCTCTGGTGATGGGGTTGCAGGTGAACTTGATTATTTACTCTCTTTTTCTGAGTGTAGGTTAGTTGCAAAATCACAAAACAGATGATTTTTGAAACACATTAAATTCTGGTGATTCTTGATGTCATTTTTTTTTCTTTATAAAGAAAATTCACTAATGATTTAGAGACATGGAAATTGGATTTAGTGTCCACTTTTATTTCTGACTTGCAGTGCAGCTTATTTGGGATCCATATTGTTAACTCAGTAAGACAGTAATCTAATTATACCTTTGAAAAACCCTTTGGTGTTCCTGAGGGCACTCACAGACAAGACAATCTGTCTGACTTTTCTAAGATCATCTTTTGGCAAAGCTCAAATGCTGAGTCATTGACAGTGTATTTAGCGTGACATTTAGTCTTTCGAGGTGGGGGGAGTCCCTCCCTTTTCTCCGTCTACCAAGCCATACTGACCCTTTGTGTTTTCCCTGACTTGACATACCTCCCTCACAATGGCTAGTGATGGATATCTCCTGGCCGAAGTGGCTGTGGGGATGACAGACGAAGTTGATTCCTCTAGAACCTTTGCTAGATTTAGCAGCCCAACAAAGGCTTTCACTGCAGGGATGCTCTAGTGAGGATGAGCTGAGGCTTAGAACACATTTTATGCCTAGGGAAAGGTACCATTTCTGAGCCTGTGTTTCTTCATCTCTTACAACAGCGAAACACATTTAAGATGGTGGAGGCCAGACCTGATAAGATCCTCGAACTCTTGGTAGCTAATTGGGAATTCAGCACTTAAGCTAAGAGAGTTAGATGAGAACTCCATGTAACATTGTGCCTGGCACCTAGACTGTTCCCAACGAATGTTAATTCATTTTCCCCCCTCTTTCTTCTCTCTTTGAAACTGGACCAAGTGTAGCATTGATTAACCTGTGCTTAAAGCTCTCCAGAGAACAGATTTCCCTTTTAACTCCATACCTTGGGTGCAAGAACTCTTTCCCACTCTTTACCTGTCAAGGATACTAGAAAAGTAAACAGATTGCTGCTCACATCGCAGTGCTCTGAGAATAGCTTCACACTGGCAGCTGGAGGGGCTGAGGGTTATGGGGTTGGTGCAGAATGTTTGAGGGTTCCATGAATCAGGCTCCTCCTGAAGTGTGTAGTTGCTTGCTTGAATTCATTCAACATCTGGATCAGCTTTCTTGTGCTGTTCTCACATCTTCCTCAACTCTTACATCACAGATTCTTCTCAACGAAGCATCCCTTATAAAGATCTCCTGCCCTAGGCTACCAAACAGGGAGGACATTTAGGGATCACCTGACTTGTGCCAACAAGGTCCAAGACATGGCATGCCAAGAAACATGGTTAGTGACAGAGTCTACATCCTTCTCAGGATGTACTTTTATTGGACCTCGCTATGGACATGAAACCAAACTATTTTCGGAGGAATAGTTTCAGATGCCATGTTATGTCATTGCCTCCCTGATCCCAGAGAGAGCTGGGTGGTGGAGGACAGTTAACACCAGGAAATTTGCCCATGACCTTGACTAAATCCTGGTTTTCCCAAATTATGAATCAGCAGCCCTCCTTTGAACCTGCCCATCTCTTATCTGATTTTCCCCAAATTGGTGTGTTTCCACCTATTTCCCACATGGTTGTGATTGGCCACTCAGTACTGGGGATGAAGGACAGCAAAGCAGTACAGCCATCAAGGAGAGGAAATGGTGGACCATTTCAGGAGTGGTAGCATAGGATGCAGAGACGTAGGGAAGTAATTTGCACATCACTCCCCCACACCAGCTTTCCTGACTCTGGACGTGGTTCATGTGTTACAATCCCCAGGGGAAACTGCTGGCATAGGTGCTCTCTCCACACTTACTCATTCCCCAGAGTCATGGTTGGGAAACATGGGAATGTCCAAGAGAAAAGTCTTGTGACATGTTGGGACTTATTAAAAATGAGATTAAACAGCAGCAAAGCCTCTTGCTTCTGTGATGTCTAGACTCATGTGTTAGCGGCTCGATTGTTCTGTGTTTTACCTTGGTTGTGCATTTTACCTTCCACAGGACCAGCTATCGGCAGACATGTACAGTTTTGTGGCCAAAGAAATTGACTATGCAAACTACTTTCAAACGGTAAGGGTCCGGGAAGGTAAGAGCACTTACTGTCTGTTCACAAGAGCCAGGGTGTGGATGGGAAAGAATGTGGCATGGAACCGAATGGCCCTTGGTGGAGCAAGCCATGGGATAGAGTACAGTTTTTAACTGTTTTGTGTCTGAATAAATCTGGTCTTCTACTTCTCCTTGTATGGATTTCTCTACAAACGTAATAATAAAACTCAACCTATCCATGAGGATTATTGCCACTCTGTGGTCTGTGGCAGTGGTTCTCAACCAGAGGTGATTTTATCCTCTCTTCCAGTGGATCTTCAGCCATGTCTGCAGGCACTTTGGGCTGTCACCACTAGGGGAAGGGCATTTAGGGAGAATAGGTCAGGGACACTGTTAAGTATCCATCCTACAATTCACAGAACAGTCCCCTACAGCTAAGAATGACTCAGTCCCAAATGTCATTTGGGCCGAGGTTAAAAAACCTGGGTCTGTCATAAACAAGAAACTTGGGGAGAAGAAGCCAACCCCGCCCGCAGTCCGTAATTGTCTCTCATTTCGATTTTGGCCAAAGACAAGGACAAGTAAGTAAAGGATGATTAATGTAGCCTGTATGCCTGTCTCTCCTTGATGAGAGCAGATTTAGACCGTCGAGAAACAGGATCTGAGTCATCCATACTTGAATAATCAGGTCCAAATAATTAAGACCCTGGCTCTTTACCAGGGAAAGTGCAAGGCAAGTAAAAAACCAAACCAAACCAAGCCAGCAATAATTTGAAAAACTAATAAATAAATAACTTGAGAGAAAAAAATACAAATTAAAAATCCAGTTAAGATCACCTGCCTTTAAAGCTGGAGACAAAACTCAAACCTTACATGAACTGGGGAAGTGATGGGATAAGGAAAGTAAGGAGGAGAAATCCTGAAAATTTTTAAAATTATAATTGTGGCAGAAGTGCCCTGGGCCTGGTAATAGTCCCCCCAGTGCTGTGACCAGTGAGTGGTCCAGACCTTCAGAGACGTTCCTCTGACCCTAAAAAAGAACTGATAAGCATTCCTTCCAGCCCGGAAAGTTTGTTTTAAAATAATAGCACTTTCTCAAGTATATTCCACTGGGTATATTTACAGAGATAATATTTTAGAATTTCTGGAACTAATGACATTTTTGACATTCCAAGTCTTCTCTTGGACTGCCGGCTTGGCATTTATGTACCATTTATTTCAGTGCTCCGATTTTTTTTTTTTTTTTTTGGTTTAATTCTTGATAGTTTCTAGTTATTTTACTTAGATATAACTGTAAACAAGCCACGCCAAGCATTTAAACAGAGCGATTTCCTCCCCTTTCCCTCACACGCACCCAGTTATGGGGGGGGGGTTCTGAACAGAAATGGCAGACCTGTTGCTTACTGGGGTTCATCTGCTCTTGTTAACATTTCAGCAGCTGTTTTTTTTTTTTTTTTTAAGATTTTATTTATTTACTCATGAGACACAGAGAGGCAGAGACACAGGCAGAGGGAGAAGCAAGCTCCCTGTGGGGAGCCCGATGTGGGACACGATCCCAGGACCCCGGGGTCATGCCCTGAGCTGAAGGCGGACGTTCAACCAGTGAGCCACCCAGGCGTCCCTCAGCAGCTATTTTAGTAGTGAGATGATCAAAACAGACTAATTGAGAGAATTGGGTGTTCAGGCTGCATCACTAGAGTCAGAACAATTGAATTCCCAAAGTACTTGATGATTGTGGATCAAGCCACACATTTTCTGATCACATATATTCAACACACTTGCAGAAACAAAGATCATATACAGCCTAGCATTTAGCTCTGTCTTCTAGACAAACTCAGTTTTTTTTCTTTTTTAAGATTTATTTATTTACTTGAGAGAGAGAGTGCACATGTGTGCACTCAGGGCTGGGCGGAGAGGGGAAGAGAGAGAATCCCAAGCAGACTCCACGCTAAGTGCAGAGCCCATCACGGGGCTCGACCCCACAGCCCTGAGATCATGACCTAAGCTGAAACCAAGAATTAGACACTTAACCAACTGAGCCACCCAGGTACCCCTAGGCAAACGGATTTCTGAGTGTTCCCCATTTATATTTTCCTGTTGCACTTCTCTGCGTAGCTTTGAGGATGGGGTGGGAGGCAAGGTAGGTTCGCAGTGAAGGCAAGCCATCTGTGTCAGGCTCCAGCCAGGGGAGGTCCCCTCATCCTTAGTGGCTCTCCTGCCTCCCAAACATCCAGTTGTGGTGACTGCTTTGCTCCAGAGGCTGAGGAGGAAGCATGCTCAAGGCATCATTTTCGGTGGACTGGGAGAGAGCAGGGGCCTCCCCCTCTTTCCCCAGGAGCCAGGTAGCACCTTCATGCAGAGCCCCCACCCCCACCCCGGGCACAGGAGCCGGGCTCCCCACCCTCTGGCAAAGGGTAATGCTCACCCTTGTGTCTCCTCAGCTCATAGAAGTGCAAGCAGAGTACCACAGGAAGTCACTGACACTCTTGCAGGCTGTGTTGCCTCAGATAAAAGCACAGCAGGGTAAGTGAGAGACCTTCCTTGGAGTAGGGAAGTGGGTGAGCTGCTTGCCTGCTGGGATGAGACCCCTGCTCCCTATATCTCCTCCACCCTCACACTCTCCCAATAGGGCCCCACGTAAACAAGCCTCTAGAACTTCCCAGGCTGGTCCCCTGATGCAGGTGGAGGGCAGCACAGCGCACCCACACTCACTGGCCCCCTCGGGAGGCTGAGTTCAGAGGGTGGGCACAGGTGTGTGTGGTTGGTGCATATGCAGCACGAAGTCCAGCAGGTCTGGATGCAGCTAGCCAGCCCTCTGCCCCACCCAGTCTCCTCCCTCATCCCCAAACCACAAGAACGGAGACTCAGCTGGGCCTCCCTGTCTTCCATAGTCAGGCAAATCGGTCTGACCAGAGGAAAAGAAATACTCCAGCACGAGCGAGCACCCTTCTCTCACCGCTGACAGACCCCTTTCTTGCTTCCCCACTCAGAGGCCTGGGTCGAGAAGCCTTCCTTCGGGAAGCCCCTGGAGGAGCACCTCATGATCAGCGGCCGGGAGATCGCCTTCCCCATTGAGGCCTGTGTGACGATGCTCCTCGAGTGTGGGATGCAGGAGGAGGTAGGTCCAGTGACGGCTGACCCCAGTCCCCAGCAGATGTCGGCTCCAGGCCCCAGATTCTCCTCCTGTCCCCAGCTCCCCACTGACCCAGACACATCATGGTGTGGGACAGCTCCCCATCCTATAGCACACATGTCGGTCCTGCTTTCTCTGTGAGCCTTCACTTTTCAGGAAGGGAAAGAGGAAGGATTGTGGGAGGCTGATGCCACTGGCCCTGAGGAGCTTCTAGACACCCTCCAGCCAGCCTGTCTTCCTATTTAACAAGATGTGGTCATGCTGCTGCTGATTCTGCTGCTGGTGCTCCCATCGCCATTCATCCCCTTTCTCCTCTTCCTCTGCACCTTCCTCCTCCTCTTCATTTTGTGCTTGATACGCCCCCTCCTTTGACAAGTAGACCTTTTAACCTTCTTGATCATAACTCTTTTATAGAGATCCTGGAAACAGGATTGATAGAGACATTAGCAAGCCCTTTTTAAGAGCCACATGTAAAGATGTCTGTTGGGAAGTCGGCGACTGTGGTTTTATTGCTGTGTAAACCATTTCCTGGGAGGTGGACCTGGCGATTGTTGTCTTCTTTAAGCTATTTTAAAATCTCTGCTCCATCTTCCCTTGATCTGATCAGCCAGCCAGTCGATATTTACTTAGGATGTACCGATATCGCTGAGCCAAGTACTCATGGAGGAGATGGTGGCTTCTGAACTTGCGGGGGGATACATGTCTAGCATCTATCAAATGTCCCCAACTAATTCAAAACAGCCACAAGTCTTTAAGTGAGCCCTGGGTCATGTGCGACAAGCAGAGCTAATTGAGAAGGAAGCCAGGATTGTTCAGATGCATGTTGGCTTCCGCTTTGATGCCAGACATGTTGACGTGCTGGCTGTTCTCAAGGGGTGGGGATAAATGTGGTTTTATGGACCACATTTTTCTTTTTTTTTAGATTTTATTTATTTATTCATGAGAAACAGAGAGAGAGAGAGAGAGAATGGCAGAGACACAGGCAGAGGGAGAAGCAGGCCCCATGCGGGGAGCCCAATGCAGGACTCGATCCCAGGACCCTGGGATCGCAATCTGAGCCGAAGGCAAATGCTCAACCCCTGAGCTCACCAGGTGTCCCTGTGGACCACATTTTAAGTGCCGGGCATTCTTGTGTCTGTTGTCAGTGACTAGATGAGGAGATCTTTACAATCCCTGAGTCAGAGCTTTGTAGACGGAAGTGCACTGGGCCTCACCAACACCCCCACCCACCCACCCAATGTCACTCTTTAAAATTACAGAAAAACTGCACACAAAAGATAAAATAATGATAAAATAACCAGCTTATGGACAGTTGTGCTTCCCTTCTACCTCCATTCCTGCCCCCACCTCCCTACCCCCGCCCTGACGCCTGCCTTGGATAATTGGAAGCCAGTCCCAGACATTGTGTCATTTCATCTGCATCACTTCAGTACGTTTCTCTAAAAGATAGGGAATAAATTGTAATTATATGTTCTATGGAACATAAAAACATTATAAACAAAAAGGAAAAGTCATTTGTTAATATCTTCAGCTATCTAATTAATGTCAACTGGTTCTTTCCACCTCTTGCTAGGCCTCTCTCTGTCTCTGTCTCTCTCTTCTCTCTTTTTCCTGTTTTTCCCTACTCTGCACCAGCTCATTTCCTCTTAGTAACAAGTACACAGGTTGTCCCTAGGCTGGAAAAAAATATATCTTTTTCCAACCCAACTACAACCTCCTACTCCTTCCCTAGCCCTTTGATTTTGTGTTTGGTGTCATCCAGCTTCTTATAGGAACCCTCCACATGTGCTTCCCCTGCACCCTTAGCCCCTCTCACTCTTCTGCAGCTCCGCTCTGCCCTCACGCCTGGGCCACACCTGTCTCTGCGGTCCCCAGGGACTCCAGCTTGCCAAATCCCAGGACTCAGGGCAGCTGTCTTGGCCATGCTACCACCTGTGAAGTTAGTGGCATAGCTGTTCTTGAAACTAGCACCTTCCTTGGTTCCCTGATCCCCCTCTTGCCCCTGCCAGCGGCATTGGGATTATCAGCACCACCACTCTATCCATGCCCTCAGTGAGTATCTGGGGTCTTCCCCCTTCCTCTGGTCTCCACTCGCACGTGTGCCACCATTTCCTCAATATGTGCACAGGTTCCTTGGACACCCCCAAACTGGACTCACTAGCTGTTATATGAATCCTTTCTGTCTCCTCTTGGTTTTTATACATCACTCAGTGAAACAGCCTTCTCAGTAACACAGTAAAAAATCTACAGGTTTCTATATGACTTGTGTACTCTCTTCTCTTTGGTCTTGTCCATCACCAAATGCCATTGCATTTGGTTTCCTGTAAGACAGTGACAAGGTTTTATGAGGATCCAGCCCACTCCTTTGATATGTGCTGTAGCTTGCTCTTGGTCATAGCAGCCTTAGTTATACACTAGCCCAAACGTGTTTATGGCACTTCCTCACATATGTGCCAGAGAGCTTTGGACATCTATCTACTTAGAATGGAGTGAGCGATCTTAGCAGGCCAGACACTCAGTATTCCAGATCAGGAACATTTTCTTCTGAAGAAACTTGGAGATCCGAGTGATAACCACAACAGGTTGAAAGAGCAAAGACTGTTCTGCGAGCCTGTCTCTCAGTCTGTGGGTTGCAGCACAGAATACCAGGAGCTAAGAAGATGAAACCAGCCGGTAGCTCTTCAACTGTGTCTAACTCACCTGTGACTTGGGGGTTCCCTTCTAACTTGTATCTGCAATCGTCTCCTTAATACACCCCTGTCTCCTTCTTCTCTTTCTCTTCAGAGCTCACTTTTGTATGAGGTACAGGGGTTGGCTTAGAAGAGGTGGCAGTGATTCAGAGAGAGCCTTAAGAATGGAACACTGGGGGCAGCCTGGGTGGCTCAACAGTTTAGTGCCACCTTCAGCCCAGGGTGTGATCCTGGAGACCTGGGATCGAGTCCCACGTCAGGTTCCCTGCATGGAGCCTGCTTCTCCCTCTGCCTCTGTCTCTGTCTCTGCCTTCTCTCTCTCTCTCTCTCTCTCTCTCTCTCATGAATAAATAAAATAAAAAAAGAATGAAACATGGAGTGGCTGAAGGAGGCATCTCCCCCTTACAGACCACCCCTAGCTTGCCTGTCCTCTGAGGACATAGACTTTGTCTCTGAAAGTAGAGCCCTGTGTCTTCTATTACACACACATGTGCTCACCCTCTAGACCTTTTCAGATCCAGCTTCGTAGATACCCCATGTCTGACCAGGTGTTGGCCAACTTCTTCTGCAAAAAGATCTTAAATACACAAGAAGTTGCAGTGCCCAAGGTTCATTTATTCAGCAGATACTTACCAAAACAGAATGATAGGTCATCCCATCCTAGGCTCTGGGACGCAACAGTGGGTGAGGCCCAGTTCCTGCTCAAAAGTTGCTTACGTCTAAAGGTGGAGACATTTAGAGAGCGGGCAGCTATGATCCTGGGAAACAGTATCGGGAAACATGCCTCGAGGAGTTACCGGAGGGAGGGAGTGGGGAGACTTTGTGTTTGTTCTGCTTTCGTGCCTTTGAGTTGCAGGGCCAGGCACTGACTCCCTGTGCCGTTGCAGGGACTCTTCCGCGTGGCACCATCTGCTTCCAAGTTGAAGAAGCTGAAAGCTGCCCTGGACTGCTGCGTGGTTGATGTGCAGGAATACTCAGCAGATCCCCATGCAATTGCAGGTGGGTGCCCATGGCCCCTTAGCGAGGTGCCACCATGTGCTGTAGAGGCTCACACAAAGGGCGTGTGGTCACGTGACACCTGAGCCAGTGGCTTCCCAACATACTTCAGATGAGTCCACTCAAGGCTCAGTTTCAAGTTGGATTGCTAGGGCCCCTTGGAGATCTCCCCAATGTACCAAGAGAAGAGGAGGTGACGGTGGGAAATAGCGAGAGAAAACAATGTGATCGGCCGTCTGGGTCCCACTGCCATGCCAGAGCCTCTGATCCATTCACATGGGAGACCACCACCATTGGATTGTGGTGTGCGGGTTGAGGAACCCATCCCCAGATGCACCCCCACGGGTGATGCTGGCTGGTAGAACATGACCGTGCCAACGTAAGGTGGCTCATGGCCAATATTGTGTTCATGTCCAGGAGCTTTGAAATCTTACCTCCGAGAGTTGCCGGAACCTCTTATGACCTTTGAACTCTATGACGAGTGGATTCAGGCTTCCAAGTGAGTACACCATGTTTTGGAGCACGTTGTTGGGCGGAGTTTATTTGGAAGTATTTATTGAAATTATGAAAGCGTGGAACCTATGATCTTATGACTCCACATCGTGGTACATATCATAGAGAAATTTCTGCTCATACGTGTACCCCAAGAGGCGTGTACCCGAAGATGTTGATGATGGTGTTATTTTGAGTAGCAAAAGCCTCGAGGTTATTAAAGGTTCATTGGTGGGGGGGGGGGGGGGGGTTGTGGTGTGTGATTAAATTAATCATGGTGTATCTATATTGTGACATGCTCTGTAGCACTTGAAAGCACTAGTCGAGCTATTCCTGCTAACACGAAAAGATATGAAGCCTTACTTTTCAGTGAAATAAAGCAAGTTAAAAAGGATACATGTGATATTCTATTTTTTTTGTTTTGTTTTTAAAAGCACAACACAATACAATTTCAGGAGGGCCTCTGTGTGCATAAATGCATAGAAGGTTCTGGAAAGGCTCACACAAGCAGGTAGTAATTCTTTTTAGAGAGAAGAATAGAATAGTGATCATAGGGTCTTGACTCTTATTTGTAACCATTACAAATATATTAATAATGATTCATTAATAGCTAATATAAAAACATGATGCCCTTAGCTGGGTGCCGGAGGAGGGGCATGATTTCTAGAAATCTCTAGTCGTGGGCTTAGTCTCAAAACACAGCCAAGCTTAACCTGTCGGAAGGAATGCTCGAAAATGTATGTGCTTCTTTGGACCCTGGAAGAGCCCAGCTGACCTACTAGGGAAGCCAGGCTCTACATGTGGCGTTAGAGAAAGCTAGCTCCAGTCATGTTACATGGTGCTGGGTTGTTGTTGCTTTTTTTTTTTTTTTCCAAGATGGAGTAGAGACTATGCATCGGAAAAGCCTGGCTGATTATCTGGCATCTTTACATCTCCTTGTGGAGCATGGGTGTGACCTCTGTGATGATATTGACATCACAATATCATGAGCCCTATCTATTAGAGGCTTGTCACTGTTCTTAGCTCATTATACACCTTTAACTCTTTTAATTGTCACAGTAAGTAAACCTTTGAAAATGGGCTGTGCTGTTTTTCCCAGCTTACAGGTGAGGACGTCGAGTCCTAGAGCAGGTGTGTGACATGACAGCAGGTTACCTGCCATCTAATAAATGACAGAATGAGGATTCAAGTCCAGGGGGTCTGGTTCAGGAACCCATGTGTGTAACTACAACTCTTTATACTTCTCTAGAGCCATCCTGTGATCCTAGGGATGAAGATAAATGAGATCGTATCCTCTGATAGAAACTGTCTCTCTGGACTGTATATGTGATCTTGATGATATAGGAACCCAGACTTTAGGATCTAGCTGGGTCTTTTTTTTTTTTTTTTTAAGTAGTTTTTTTTTAAATTATTTATTTATTTATGATAGTCACAGAGAGAGAGAGAGAGAGAGAGAGGCAGAGACAACAGGCAGAGAGAGAAGCAGGCTCCATGCACCAGGAGCCCGATGTGGGATTCGATCCCGGGTCTCCAGGATCGCGCCCTGGGCCAAAGGCAGGCGCCAAACCGCTGCGCCACCCAGGGATCCTGGATCTAGCTGGGTCTTAGCAGCATCTGCCCTTTCCCCTAAGACACTGATTGAGAGCTTGAGATGAACTGGCCCCAATACTGAGCTGTTTGTACTGTTGCTCCTTTATACCACTCACACGGACTCCAGGCAGGAAGTACTCCCATGAACCCATTTTACAGATGAGGGAAGTGAGGTTGCGTAGAGATTCAGTAGTTGGTACGAGATCATGGGAAGGATGGAACTGGTCTTCCATGGCCTCCCTGCACAAAACCATTTCCGTCCAACCTTTGGTCGAATTGCAGCCACTTCGGAAATAAAATCTGTTAACCTTTCCATTTCTAAATGACATATTTGGTTTGTACAAAGTCCTAGTAAAAGTGTGTTTTGGAGAATGCTTACCTCTTCCTCAAGGCTGAATTGAGGGAAAAGACAGATTTTTATCCCCTTGTGAAGATCTGTGGGAGGACCTATGGGTACACAGCAATGAAGTGTGGGTGATGGTCACACTTTGCCTTGGGCCCCAGGTTAATGAATCAAAGCTGGGGCCTCATCCAACTGATGATTCCCTATTAATTTTTCTGGGGAAGAGATTCTTTGAGCAGAAAGGCCTTCCTAACCATGTATGCCTTATAGATTTTCATAAAAATCATATATAAAATGTAGTCCTTTGAGTAACTTCTTTTAATTTTTAGGGGCTTTATTAAAAAATAAAAACCCTTGGAGCAGACATTTTGTAGAGTGGAGAATCTTTGGTTCATGGAAAGTATTCATCTCGAAATTAGATCTGGAAGGTCAGATTTCCTCATATGCCTATTTGCCTTTTCGAAAGGTATTTACTGACTACCTCTTATGTGTCAGAAGCCAAGGAACTTTAACATCTGTTGAACTGGACAGTAGGCTGCCCCATGGTGTGAAAGTGGATTGAGCACTCCCACTGGTATGTTGGATCCTGGTTTCTGTGCCAGAATCTCCCCCTGAACAGCACCACGGCCCTGTCTTGCCCTAGACCAGGTGTCTGGCTTCTGCCCTCCTGCCCCCACCTGCTCCCCTGGCCTATGTTCACTTGAGACATGTAACATGTGCAGGGGAAGTTTACAGGACAAAGCAGGGAAATAGTAATAACTCAGCACTTGAATAATAATCATAGCACACTCGTACGGTCAGTTGCAACAGTTGGCTTCTCGTTCTCCAAAATGCAATGGCTGGTTAATGTGATTGCCAGGGAGATCTCATTGATTCATCCTCAACCAATGGCTTTCCTATTTATTCCCCAGTATTCAGGAGCAAGACAAGAGGCTTCAGGCTCTGTGGAATGCTTGTGAAAAATTGCCCAAGGCCAATCACAACAACATCCGGTAAGTGGATGGATCCTGGAGACATGGGGTCAGGGTTATTTAAGCCCCGGACACACGGTTTCCTGGCTAAAGGTCATGGTAACTAGTGTGCATGGCGTTTTATGGCATGCCAAGCATGGTTAATGTGCATGGTCTCCTTTCAACCTCAGATGACCCTGCGAGGTTGTTAATGACTACATTGCCAATGAAGAAACAGAACAAAAGGCTCTATATGATTTTGAAGGCCACTGGCTAATTCAGTAAAGTTCTGGGATTTGCAAGAAGCAAAAATTAATGCAAGCTATTTTTAAGATACTGTGGGTTTAATTTTTTTTTGAAGATTTTTTATTCATTTGAGAGAGTAGAGAGAGCGAGAACACGAGTAGGGGGGAGGCTCGGAGGGAGAGGGAGAAGCAGATGCCCTGTGTGACACGGGGCTTGATCTCAGGACCCCAGGATCACAGCCTGAGCCAACCAACTGAGCCACTCTGATGCCTCAATATTGTGGGTTTATTGTAAAGATAGGTGTTCAGGGGCACCCGGGAAGCTGACCAAACTTGGAGCTGGTGGCAGAGGTCTCCTTGAGCTAGTCTGCAGGGAGAAGGAGCCAGGAAAGTATCCTCCAGTGCTCTACCGTTCGCCACCTCCTTTCCACATGTCTGTCTCTCTCACTCTCCTTGCTGCCACCCGGGATTTTACTTCCCGCTGCTCTACAGATCTTTTCTGCTCCTTCACACTCTCTGCTTCCTCATCCTTTCCGCTTGCCAGCACTGCTTCTGGCCCTGCCACCTCTCCTCAGAGCTTCCCTAGATACAGATTGTCAGCTCCAGCTCCTGTTGCCATCTGCCTGAGTATTTCTGGTTTCCTGTTAAAAATTCTAACAGCCGACGGTATGGCGGACCCTTAAAAAATTAAACATAGAATTACCATATGATCCAGCAATGCCACTTCTGGGTATATATGTATTATACAAATATATATAATATGTATATACAAATATATTATGTATATATTTGTATATACAAATATACAAATTTATAAATATATAAATATAACATGTATATACCCAGAGGATGTGAAAGCAGGGACTTGATATGTGAACACAAATGTTCATGACAGCATTATCCATAATAGCCAAGAGGTAAAAACAGCCCAAATGTTGGGTAATAAACAAAAATTGGGTAAGTAAACGAAACATACATATGATGCAATGTTCAGCCTTTAAAAGGAAGGCGGTTCTGACACATGCTGCTTCTACATGGGTGAACCTGGAGGGCATTGTGCTAAATGAGAGAAGCCAGAAACAGAAGGACGAATACTGTATGATTCCACGTGTGTGAGGTCCCTAGAGTCATCACATTCACAGAGACAGGAAGTAGAGAGGTGGTTGCCAGGGGTTGGGGGAAGGGAGCATGAGAGGGGAGGTGGGAGTTTAATGAGTAGAGAGATTCTTTTTTATTTTTATCTTTTAAAGATTTTATTTACTTATTCACGAGAGACACACAGAGGTAGAGGGAGAAGCAGGCTCCCCGTAGGGAGCCCGATGTGGGACTCAATCCCAAGACCCTGGGATCACCCCCTATGCCAAAGGTAGATGCTTCACCACTGAGCCACCCAGGTGCCCCAATGAATAGAGAGATTCTGTTCTGGAAGCTCAAAGAGCTGGAGATGGATGGTGGCCATGGCTGCTCTACAATGGGAAAGTGCTTGATGCTGACTTGAATGCTACTGTATGCTTAAGAGGTTAAAGTAGTCATGTATATTTGGCACAACTGAAAAAAAAATCCCAAGAGCAATTTAATGTATGGTTTCCTCATTAGTTCCTTGAGATATAACTCACATACCATCGTGTCCTCCAAAGTGTGCAATTTCATGGTTGTTTGTACGTTTGTAGAGTTGCACAACTATCACCACCAACTTTAGACCATTTTAATCACCCTCTAAAGGAGCCCGGTTCCCATCAACAATCACTCCCCAGTCCCTCAGCCTGGCCCCTGGCAAACACTAATTTACCTTCTCTGCTAGACATCTCACCTGGGTAGAGTCCTACAACACGTGATCTTTTGTATCTGGCTCATTTCGCTTAGGATAATGTCAAGTTTCATCCCTATGGTGTAGCGAGTGTCTGTACTTCGTTCCTTTTCTGAGTGAATATTATTCCATTGTATGGACAGACCACATTTTATTTATCTGTTCCTCCCTTCTTGGTGGACGTTTGGGTGGTCTTCACTTTCTGGCTGGCTTTCATAATACTGCTGTGAACGTCTGTGTACAAGTTTGTGTGTGGGCATATTTCTCTTGGGTAGGGCTCTAGGAGTGAATTTTTGGCTCATGTGCTGAATCTATGTTTAACTTTTTTTCCCATTAGTTTTCAAAGCTCCACTGAGGTTCATCCCAGGGGATACCACACCTAGCATGTAGAGGTCCCCGCTGATGACACCTGGACACTTTGCTTCTCACCTCTGCACACAGGGAGAGTGGCAAATGATTGGGATTTAAAAAGAAGGAGGAACTTTCCATCAGTAGATACTGAGTCAAAAGGAAAGAAGGGGAATTTCTCTGGCCAGAGTTCATGGAAGCAGATGTTGATGGTAGCCAAGTGAGATCTGAGTCTGTCTGTTTTTAAACCATTCTCATTGCTTAACACATGATGCATCTTCCTTATAATGCCGGGTACGTGAATCTTGACAGTGAGATGGGCTCTAGGAGAGAAACTTCTACCCTGTGCTAGGAGAACGTGGCTGGGGTTGAGCCCTTGTTAAACCTGGCCCTTCTGACTCCCTTTCAGATACTTGATCAAATTTTTGTCCAAGTTATCAGAATATCAAGATGTAAACAAGATGACTCCCAGTAACATGGCAATTGTGTTAGGACCCAACCTCCTGTGGCCACAAGCGGAAGGGTGAGTAGAGGGAGGAATGCATGTATGGGTAGCGCATGGGCAGGACAGCCAGGGCCCCAGATAAATCATCAGCCTCTTTTGTTTGTCAAGTCCTATTTCTCTTGGCCTCATTTTTTAAGCTCAGGAGAAGACCCAAAATTCTGCAGATCTTTCTCATTGATGGTCTCAGAGATATGAGTCTGCAGCGAGGGTCTTCTCTGAGCTAATTTAAGTCAGCAGTGGTCAGGCGAGCTCCTCCTGGCTTTCCTGACACTCTGTGAAGAGCATATGTCCCAGCATCTGGATCCAGGGGTGGAGGGCTGTTTCAAAAGAAAGAACAGAGATGGAAAGCAGATGAGTCTGGGAGTTGTGAGAATCATACCTCACAATGAAAGGTGTCCAATACTTGGTGATTTCATGTATATTACTCATTTACATGCTTCCTATAAGGAGGGCTTCTATGGTTACCTGATTCTGTACAAGGGAAAGAGAGGTTCAGAAAGGTGAAGTATCCTTCCAAAGAGAAAGCCTACTCTCAGACCTAGGTTGGCAGGCGTCTGCTCCAGGGACCCTTTCGGGGCTGTGGGGTCAGGTGTGCCTCTCTGCTGCCTGGGCTGGTAACCTGGCCCTATCCCCCTTTGCTCTGTGCTCACAGGAATATCACAGAGATGATGACCACAGTTTCACTGCAGATCGTTGGGATCATCGAACCCATCATCCAGCATGCAGATTGGTTCTTCCCTGGGGGTACGTGGTGGCTTCGAGGTGTGGGAGTGGGGTGCTGGGGAAAGAATAAGAGTGATACGGTGAGCTCAGAACTTCTGAAAACAAAGGTGCTTGTTATTAATCCTCCTACACACACTCTCACACATGCACACACCATTCAGGTAGGGTATAGAGTCATGGTGGTTTCTTACTGTCTATTCCCTGGCTGAGTGACATTCTGGCCATAGGTGTCCACTGCCTGCACTAACCATGTCAGTGGATTTTACTGGTCTAACATCCACACCGTGGTATCTTCCTGCCTATGAATCATGAAATGCTAGAACAGAAAAGAAAGATCACGTGCTTTTACAAATGCTGCATTGGCCTAGATGGACTTTGATTCAGGGCTCACGGATCCCTTGGGTGCCATCCTTTTGTTATTCCTTTTGTGTGTCCTTTGAGTTGCTCTTGGCATGTAAAGGTGGGGCTCAAAGGTGATGAGATTCTTTTTTGTATCCAGTTCAAAATTAGTCTGTAAAGGCTGCTCCCTCAGATGGTGCTTAGTAAGTGTTTCTAGCCATGGGAGCATCATTGCATAAGGATATGACTCTCAAAGGTAACAGCTTTCAGGTGACAGTAGTTGTTATGCTAAATTCAATGTTTGCTTTAAAAAAAAAAAACATGGTACTTACCTTATGTTTAGTAAAAATCAAGGATATGCTTTTGGCGGTGCAACAGTAAACCATTTCATTCATGGGAGGATAAAATATTAATAATTCTGTGCCCTGTCCATCAGAGGTAATCTGTGAGTGCTGATCTAACATCGAAAAATTTAATTGTCTTTACTTGATTTCATGTGTTTTGACTAAGAAGGCTCTTAACTGCTCATGTCCTAAGAGTTGTGATGAGACAGGTGAGAGGGTGAAATCAGAATAAAGAAATGAGATAGGAATTTAAGGCATCAATCTGTAAGTTTGTGAATGAGCAGATTTCATTTTCATTGCAGATAGACAGGTTATGGTTAGGAAAGGATGGGATACTTCTGAGTGTTACTTGATAGCTAACAATCCTAATGACCTTAGTGAAATCTCTAGTTTCCAATCTTTTAAATTTTTTCTTTGGTTTTCCAGAAAAATAACATCATCATCTATCATCATAATATTGCCTCCTATTTTCTTTTCTTGACTTATTTCATTGGCCAGCGCTTCTCCAGTAGTGTTAAATAACAGTCGTGGGTGTGGGCATTGACCCTTTCCCCGACTTCATTAAGACTGCTTTGGTGTTATCACTTGTAACCTTGAGGTTCAAGATAGATGATTTTGTCTTTTTCAGAAAGTACCCATCTGTTCCTGTTTGTTTGTTTGTTTTTTAAGGTTTTATTTATTCATGAGAGACACAAAGCAAGAGAGAGGCAGAGGCATAGGCAGAGGGAGAAGCAGGCTCCATGAAGGGAGCCTGATGTGGGACTCGATCATGAGACTCCAGGATCACAACCTGACCTAAAAGCAGATGCTTAACCGCTGAGCAACCCAGGCATCCCTTAAGTTGTTTTTTTAATCACAAATAGAAAATGCCTTATTTAATTCCCATCATATTAATGTGATAGGTGAGCACTTGTGTTCATCTGCTAACATGATGAATTATATTAAGATAAATTCGTATCAACAGGTGACCTAATGTTGAAGCACCAGACACAGTTTTCTAGGGGTGAAGTGAGAGGACAGGCCATGTCTGCTCAGCTTTCTCCTGGCTAAGAAAGGCATGACCAATAGATCACATACACTCATTCTTTCTTCCCCGCAGAGATAGAGTTCAACATCACAGGGAATTACGGGAGTCCCGTGCACGTAAACCACAACGCCAACTACAGCTCCATGCCCTCCCCAGACATGGACCCTGCTGACCGGCGCCAGCCGGAGCAGGCCCGCCGGCCCCTCAGTGTCGCCACGGATAACATGATGCTGGAGTTTTACAAAAAGGATGGGTATGAACCACTGTCCCTTTCTCAGCATTGGGGGTCAAGAAGGGAGGGGTGGGGAGTTAATACCAAACTGGATTTGCCAGGGAAATTGCACTCTCTAGCAGTGGTTTAGGCGATTTGTAGCAATTAAATTGTTTCCTCTGTGCTGTTTTGATTGAGTCCCTTGGCTTGCTTCCCTTGCTCTAGGGGCAGAGGTAAGTGCAGCCTACTGAGCCAATGGTTGTGATCCATATTAATTACTTTTCATCAAAAGCAAAAAAAGAAGAAAAAAGTTGGTCAGCAAGGGAAATTAAAAGAAATATGTGAACACTATTTTCACTCAAAATTTATAAATGTATGTCAGTTCTCAAATCCCCAAGGGTTTTTTCACCGACAATGGCTCTGCTCATTGGCATTCTTCAGCAAAATTTGTGCAGAAGCAGCACTTTGAATGCATAATCAAACATCTCCAGGTTTCGTCTCTTTAAAACAACAAACCTAAAACTTGAAGCAATCTGAATTTAAAATCCTTCCAAGGTTTTAAGACTTTCCCCCCATCTTTTCTGATTGACACCTACACCTATTAGTATGCGATCACCCCGGGGACTCATAAATGCCTTCAACTTAATATTGCACAAGAACGACCCTCTCGAAGTTCCCATACAAATCAGTTTACGTAACGTGTAACTGCATGATGTGATTCCTGAAACAAATAAAATGGGTATAAACATGTTTCATAACAAACACAGCACAGCTGATTCGCAGTGAGCATCAGCCATGGCAACCAGTGTAGGGATTGTGAACACCCCCAACCAGAAGGCATCAGCAAATGTGTCTTCCGAAAGGAATGGGTTGCATTGTGTGCTCCAGCAAGTTTGTTGAGGAAACTCTGGTTAAAAATTAAAAAGTGCTTAAAAAAATAATTAAAAATTGTTGCTGTAACATAAAATTTAACAGCTGGTCTTTCAAAATGGGCCAGGAGCAGAAAGCACTGAATGGAAATCTTGGAGATTCAGGCAACCACCTTCTGCCTCCCTGAAGCATCACGAGGCAGCCAGAAAGATCTGCTTGCTCCAAAGGTTTATGGTCTGAAGAGGGTCAGAGGGAAGGTTGAAAACGAAGAATTGTAGAGGTGCGTGAGTCTTACTTGTTCACCGCTCTTGGTTTCTGAGTGGAAGCTGGCACTGGGGACCTGGACCTATGTCCTGGGACAATGGAGGCATGTTCACAAGGGCTGGCATCCCTGCTTGTCCCCTTACCCAGTGGAGACACTTGCTGTGTGAGGCAGCCCAAGGGGTTGTTTATCCGCTCTGAGCTGTTGGTTATTGTTGCCTAACTAATGCAGAAAGAAGAACGGAAATTCCTAGAAGTTAGGGAGAGTAAGGGGAAATTTCCTTAAATCTTAAAAAAAAAAAAAAAATTATTTGAAAATGAGTGAGTGGAGGGTAGGGCATTGGGAGAGAAAATCCTGAAGCAGACTCCCCTCTGAGTGTAGACCCTGAAGCTGGGCTTGATCCCAAGACCCTGAGGTCATGAGCTGAAATCGAGTGGGCCGCTTAACTAACTGAGGCACCCAGGTGCCCCTCCTTAAATCTTTAAAAAGAGCATACTTAGAATCCAATCTTTACATTGTGAGAGAAATACAGAAAGACAGAGAGGAACACATATTAGCAAGTGCCTCGGATTTTGTTTTTAATCTCCGTTTAAGCAGCTCTGTTCCTTTGAGAAGTATGTCTAGCCAAGGAGATACCCTGGAGGATGAATTCCAGTCCCGGCTGGGTTCTGGAGAACTCCGTTGGTCCTGGTGTTTCTGCATCTGAGGTGTGCTGCTCTGTCCTTCCAGCCAGACCCCATCGGATTCCCAGAACCCTGTGAAGAGTGATCCAGATGCCATCTACGGGAATGTTACAGCTGTGGAATCTTGGAGCAAAGTTCACCGGCCTGCAGAGTACACAGGCAGATGCAAAAACTTGAAAGATGATTTTTTTTTTTTTTAAGTAGGCTCCATGCTGGGTGTGGAGCCCAGTGTGGGACTTGAACTCAGAATCCTGAGTTTAAGACCTGGGCTGAGATCAAGACTTGGATGCTTATTAACCGACTGAGCCCCCAAGGTAGATGCCTCTTGAATGATGACATTTTAAGCAACTGCCTTCTCTCTGATGACGATGGGTCATTCAAGAACTTTGTAAATGGTTTGCTCATTCCGCATACTGTTTGGATTTAAAGCTGAAACTGCCACCATCTACTTTAAGGGTATAGGGGATGTGCCACATAAATTATTCTTGCACACTAAATGGGGATAGTTTGTGTGTTTTAAAATTTGTATTAGACATGTGGAGGGCTTACTGGTGTGGGGTAACCCTTGCTCAGTTGTCTGGTTACTGGCACAGGTGCTTTCAGGTACAGTAAGCTGATGGATGATGATCAGTTTCTAACCAGCTTTCACAGAAACAGAAATCGGAAGTTATAAGTGTCTGTGGGGAGAAGAAAGCAATTTGCATCAGCTGAAGTCCCTGTGCTATTTTAGCAACAGTAGGGGAATTCTCTGCATTTATCCCATTTCTGAGCTTTTAAAATCTATGAGACACGTTTTAAAGTCTTCCAATTACCCTCTTGAAACACTGACAAAGCTCGCTTATTGAAAGCACTTTGGTCAAGTTAAAAAAACAAAACAATTGTATATCCATAGATTTACCTGAAAAAAAAGGAAAAACTGGCTCAAATTTGGAAGAAATGGTAGGTTCCCCATCAGTGCCAGCAACATTTTCCTGGCTGATGGCTGTTACGTCGTCATTCATCGTACAAAATGGTTCACTCCCATCCCAGCTCCAGGCTTTGGTACTGCTGCCTTTGATTCAGGATGACTCAGGAAACGGAGTTTCTTTAGCAAGACTTGGAGGCAGATTTTGGAGCTCACATCGACCTTTCTCATTACTGCGGTAGGCAGATTAATGACTCCCCCCACCTCCCAACACACAAAGATAGCAGCAGGTCTCGAATCCTGGAACCTGTAAATATTACCTTATTTGGGAAAAGCGTCTTTGCAGATATTAAAATAAGGACTGTGAACTCAGGGAACCGCTCTGGATTACCAGGGTGGCCCCTAATACAGACACACGTATCATAAAATGCAGAGGAAGATGTGACATTTGCATGCAGAGAAGGAAAAATGTGAAGATGGAGCAGAGAGAGATTTAGAGATGTGGCAGCATGCCAAGGAATATAAGCCACCAGAGACTGGAAGAGGCAAGGACCAGCTTCTCTCCTGGAGCCTCTGGAGGGAGCACAGCCCTCCTTCCTCTTTTTTTTTTTTTTTAAGATTTTATTTATTTATTTGAGAGAGAGCAAGAGAGAGTGAGCACGAGTGGAGGGAGGGGCAGAGGAAGAGGGAGAAGCAGAGTCCTAGCTGAGCAGGGAGCCGGACGCTGGGCTCCATCCCAGGACGCCAGGATCAAGACCTGAGCCGAAGGCAGATGCTTCCCCAGCTGAGCCACCCAGGCGCACCACCACCCAACCCAGCTGCCATCTTGATTGTAGCCCATTGCTACTGACTTTGGCCTTCTAGCCTCCAGAACGGCGAGGGAATGGATTTCTGTCATTTACCAATTTTGCAGTACTTGTTACAGCAGCTGCCGGGACCTAATACATCCCTCCACCGCAGCCGCACACCAGAAGCTTCATGGTGAATATGGCAGCAGGTACTTGGTTCTTGCCACACTGAGGGTTGAAATCTAACCACACTCTCTTTGACTGAGTTGGTCTCAGTGACTTACTTAACTACCCGAATGTGGTAGAAGGAATGTGCTGGATCACAAAGATTATGCCTTGTTGATTATGCCTGGGTCTCTTGAATACTCACTCTTAGAACCCAGTTCCTCCCTATGTGGGAGCCCAGGCAGCCGCTCAGAGAGAAGTTAAAGCCCCTGGCCTTCCTCCCCAGCTGAGCACTGAGCTGACAGCCAGCACCCACTTACCAGCTTTCTGAGGGAACGGTCCTGGAATCCTTCTCGCCAAGCTGAACCACCTCAGCTAGTGCTGGGTACAGTACACGAGCTGTGCCTGCCAACTCTGCCAAAAGTGTGGATTTGCGACCCAGATAAATAAGCTGCTTCGTTTCCAGGCTGGCTCATTACACAACAAAAGCGAGAACAAGCTTTAAAGAAAGAAGGCTGCTGTCCTGCGGCCCCAACCCGGTTCTCCGAGGCTGCTCTAATTGCCCTGGGCTGGGATTCAGGCACTGGTGCTTTTTAAAAGTGTCCTAGCTGGTTCTAGTGGTTCTTCTCGGGTCAAGAAGCAGTGAATTGCAGAAAGATTTTGCCATTCTGAGTAAGGAATTTGGCAGGGATATAATTTTTAAAAAACTTTTCAAAACTTTCCTACACTAGTCATTGAGTGTTGGTGTGACATACGGGCTGTCCTGACTGCCAACACTCCAAGCCACAAAGTATTGATTAGGTCACCCAGTGTACCCTGTGTAAGCTCCAGCTGAGAAATTTTAGGGTACAGGTTACTATGTATTTTTAATGCTTTGTTTGTATTGGCTTTTTGTTTTCTATAAAATAGCAGTATCTGTTTCATGGATCATTTGTCCCAAATAATACATGAAAATAACCTTGCAGATCCTTTTTACTTTTCTGTCAATGGCAGAGTGTTATCCCTGGTCCCATCCAACAGTTTTTTATGTGAGCCCTACTGCCTCCTAAAGAGTTGGCCAAGATGTCTACACTCTCTTGCCCGTTGGTCAGGAGGGACCCAGGGGCCCTAAGCATTTGTCTGATGCCTCCATTGGCTGTGTCCCTGGCAGTGTGAACAAACTCAGTTGGGATTGAGAAGCCAGTGGACAAGCCCAAGGGCAAGAAAAGAAATTATGCCAGTGATGGAGTCTCATTCCTCATTCACATCTCCACCCAATGGCTATTGTCTTCCCCTTTCAACCCCTTTCTGCCTCTATTCCCTGCCTGCTGCCAGCTGTACACTTCAGAGACCTCACCAGTACCGCCACCACCATTCCATACGCTGCCCATTTGCTGCCTTCTGGCTCCGGCCCTTGCTCTCCATTCTTACCCTACTGGCTGACATCAGTCCCACTATGCCTGCTCAGACCTACCCTCTTGAGTCCCAGCAGGATGGCAGCCTGTCCACAGAAATCCCAGTGGCCTTGGCTCTTTATACCCAGAAGACCAACACACAGCTCTCAAGTCTTGAAACCTGACCTGCCTGTCGCCATTTCCCTTGTGCCACAGTGGTCTGGTCCTCAGAGGTGCTCTACTAGGGCCAGTTGACAGCCACCCAAAAAATCCATGAGGACCTTTACACCAGAGCCAGCGTTCCCCCTTAGAGCTCAGTTCGGTGTGCAATGCATCCTTCGCCAGTGCTTGGCACCAGCTCTGTAATGGGTCTTGTCCCACCCATCTGGACCTTCATCTGGATGTTCAGTAATTTGGAATAGGTGCCTTTAATTGGGAAGGCTTGGGAGCAATGTGAATGGTGCCCTATGGAATACCAGTGGAACTGGTCATATTGGGTTGGGAGGGAACAGAAACCTGGGATCTAACGGCTCCTAAAACACATGATTCAGTGCACCCAAATCAGGTAATTGAGTGTATGATTTCTTGGAGTCCATGACACATTGTCACGTGTCACAGATCTTCATAAGGTTGCCGTGGCATGCTTCGTTTCCCAAATTTATTAAATCAGAAAGCCTGTAGCCACCTGACAGCCAGAACTAGGGGTTTAAGGCCTTACTTCTGTAATTGCAGATACTAGGGTGCTCTGTAGATCCTGCAGGGGAGGATGTAGATCCTGCAGGGTGCTCTGTAGATCTTGCAGCACACAGAGACCGTGACCCCGAAAAGACGTGTCGTCTCAGGTAGCTGGTGCAATAATTTTATTTCAGGTGGAACCTGAACCTGTCCAGAGACAAGCTTATCTAGAAAGTCATCCTGGGTACCAGTGGGAAATTTGACTCCTATTTTGGGTTTGCATTGGGCCAAGTGGACCTTTTTAGAGATATATTCTTGGCCCGGGCCCCCACTCAGCTTCCAAGTTGCCAAGATTTATGCATTTATGGATGCTGAGTCTGCGGAATGCGGCCAGATGACTCCAGCCTTTATTTGTACTGGGGAGGTTAAGGAATTTTGTTGTTATATATTTAAGAAAGGAATTATCTATCCCTGGAAGAACTGGAAATTACCTGATTCTGGCCTTTCCCAGGTGAGTGTAGGCAAGGCTAAAAATGAGCCTTTTGATTTTTAGGTTTCCTGACACTCACCATCTGGTGACCCCACAAGCCCCTGCCACTGCTGCCTGGCCCCTAAGTTTATCCTAAACATTCCCTGAACTTACAAGTCTTCAGGAGATGCTTGGGGATCTTTCCAAATTCTCCAGGGTCTGCCATCTGATGCAGACGCATTTCTTGCCTCCTCTCTCTTGGCTGGCCTTTGCCAAATGTAACTGCTTTTCAGAACAGAAATCAAAACCTTCCAGATCTCCATAGACTTGAGTACTTTAAAACCATGTCTTAGATAATACCTCTGGCTAGATTGTTCCTGACCGGGATTCAAAAGCAGGCGTGGCAGATGTCTGCCCTTATAGAGGGGGGAGAAAAAGCAAAAAGCACCTGCTAACCCTTGGCGGTCCACTCCCTAGAACGGTTCACGGCAGCCTTCTGCTCCACGATAAATGCATTCTTTCTGTAGATGCCTGTTCTTCTTGCAGCTGGATCTTCCATCTTTCAGCTTTGGGCTTTTATTCTTCCCTCCCTCCTTCCACTGGGGCAGCCCTTTGTCTCTCTTAACTTTTAAGGTCTGGATCTCATGGTGTCCCTGTGTGGCCTACCAGAGTACAGACTTTAAAACAAGAAAATCACTTCATTTTCTGCATCAAGGAGACAAGTATAGGTCTGACCTTTCTACTCCCTTCTCTATGTACCCTGTGGGAGAAGAAGCTCCTCATGCGAAAGAACCCTATGAACATTGCAGAGTATGAACTTTGGGGTCAGGCGCTCTCCGAGTTCACATTCTGGCCACGTGACCTTGGGAAGGTACTTAACCTCTGAATGCCTCGATTTCTTTCTATGCAAAGTAGAGACCTAAGAGTGAGCATCAACTTGAGAGTTGTTTTGATCAGTAAATAAAGTTTTACTTATGAAGTGTTTAGAACATTGCCCCGCATGGGGTAAACATCAGCTGCTTTGAGTACATGGACTAGGGTTTTGAGTGACACTGTCCGTTTTTCAGATCACAACACGGCTGGGTGTACTTCTCCATGAGGCACACTGACCAGTCCCTTTCTTTGCCATGGTGCCACTAAAAGACACCATGAATATCTGTCTGTCTCCACCCACCCACGGGTTATTGAGCTCATTCTGCAAACACAGAATACACAAAAGCCAAAATGGACTGGCTGAGGACCTTGGAAGGTGGCAGGAGACTCCCTGTAATGTGATGTAGAAGGCCGTCTGGAGAGTGAAGGGTTGTGACCCTTTCTGCCTGAGTCTCCTGCTCCCTGTTGCAGGTTTCATTTCCCAAAGAACCTTCCAGTCAAGACTACCTTTCTGGTTTCTTCCCTTCTTTCTCACCCATGTGACCTGGGCAAGGGCAGTAAGACTTAAAGAAAGAAGAGGATCCCCTCTTTATTTTTCTATGCTTAAGCCTAGAGTCTTCCAAGTAGGCTTTCCCCTCCTCTGAAACCCATGCTGGCCCATCTCACCAAATTCCTGGAAGACACAGGAACCTACCAACAAGGAACTCTATTCCTTGTTCATTCCCCATACTTCTATCAGAGAACCTACCCTCCCCCCAATATTTGGTGTTTTGTTGGGAAGGGAAGATAGTCTTATGGCAAACCCTGGAAATCCAGATAGCATGACCCAGATGGGGTCTTCCCAATATCTCCATCTCCTACTGGCTTGATTCGCTGGCACATTATGCTTCTGTCCCCCTCTTGTCAGCCTGTTTTAGGCTTAGGTTCGCTATCTCTATTTCTTTCTCCATGAGGATTAAAAAAAAAAAAATCTGTACCTGGCACCTACAAGGACAGAGCATCATCGTTGTCAAGGCTACCATTTGTTGGCTTCTTAGTAGGTGCCCAGTATATTGTATACAGTGTTCTGCTTGTTTTCTACAACTCTAAGGAGAAGGGGTCACTATTACTCCCATTTTATAGAAAATGATCAGAAGAAACTAGATGTTAAGGAACTCATCCATATTACACAGTAATGAGAAAATCTGGGATTCAGACTTCAAATCCCTCCTTTCAAAGCCTGTACTCTTGGGCTGTGCTACTCCCCTGAAGCTTTGGGGTGAGCTGGACAGGGAGTGGGGTCACCCCATTGCCCAGCTGCCACTCCAACTCCACACAATCCACCTACCAAGCTTTTATCTTCTTCCTTCCATGAAGATGTCTTTTGTGTCCCCAACTTGCCAACCCATAAATGCCATTTGCATAGCTAGACAGAGTCCTTAGGGGGCACACCCTGTGTCTGCCATTCCTCACACACCACCATGGCCCATCACGTGGCCACGTAGCTTCCTCCCCCAAGTAAAGGTCCAAGAGTGTGCTATACATGTCTTACCACTCAGGCACTGATAAATGACCTTCATGGCAATGCTGGAAATGGACTGGGAGGTATTAGCCTCTTTCTGTAGATGAAGAGCTCTACTGAGTCAATGAATGGTTTAACTGGTTCTAGAGACATGGATGATTCCAAAACCTATCCTATGATACAGTCTGTTACGAAAGGTACAAAGTATGTCCTGTGATAAGTTCCATGCAACGATAAGGTCCCAGTAGACCAGAAGGAATTCAACAGGGCAAATTATGCCTCAGTAGGACCACCTTGCCAGGGTGAAGAATTGTCACCGGGTTTACCCCGTGTGCATCCCAATGATGAGCGGCTGAATTCCCTGCCCTCTTGGCTCTTTACCCTAAAAGACAGGAGTAGGAGACAAGCATCTCAGGGCCAAATGCAGGCACTCCTCTCCTGCCCCCTTGCTCCCACCTCCCACAGGACCCAGAAGAAACCAGAAGAGAGACTCACCCAAGGTGCCCACCAGGATTCTGGCACACGCTCCTGCCTCCTGCTTCTTAATTTCCAAACCCTTCGCACCTTAGAGCTGCATCCTGGCCTCTGGCTTCTTGCTGTGCCCTGGATTCATCTCTAAAGGGGTCTGAAACCAATTCCTCTGAGTTTTCTCTAGAAAGCAGTGGGCCACGGGAAATCTTTGACATCCAAACTGGCCCTAGGTATCTGGGCAGTGACTTCCGATGGAGCGAATTGTTCTTCATTAATTGCACTTGCATTTCAGCCCTCTCTCGATAAGCACAGTTTCTTGATTCTGGCTGTTGTTGCTTCTTCATGTGATAAAACAGCAGAAACTTATATAACCTCTGGGTTGTATTCCATCTTCGGAGAGCTTCCCCTCTTTGGCAGTGGTGCCAAGCAGTTTTACAACTTTTGTCTTCTGGGTGAGTTTTATGGAGATGTTCAAACATTTAAATAGTCCATGTATTTTTTAAATATATTTTTAAATTGAAGTTTGATTTGCCTACATATAGTATAAAGGCAGTGCTCATTGTTTATTTATTTATTTTAAAGATTTTATTTATTTATTCATGAGAGACACAGAGAGAGAGGCAGAGACACAGGCAGAGGGAGAAGCAGGCTCCGTGGAGGGAGCCCCATGCAGGTCTCGATCCCGGGACTCCAGGATCACGCCCTGGGCTGAAGGCAGGCGCTAAACCGCTGAGCCACCCAGGGATCGCCACGTCCGTGTATTTATACCAATTTTTTTTCTTAAATCAAAAATGCTCCACCAAGAGCCCTGCCTTTGTGATTGATTCACTGTGTAGAGGTTTATATTTTCTTTTTGAAGAGATCAGCGAATGTTTGATGCACATGTGCTGTGAACGCAAGGTGCTGCCTTCCCTAAGAAAGGAATTCGAGCTGGGAGAGTAGGGATTGCACAGGGCACAGCGGTCTCTTTGTGAAAGCTGAAGTGTATGCTCAGCTTTTAGTTCTGAGCTGCTGATTCTGGCCACTGATAACTTAGCAGGTCTTGCTCAGTCCATGCCTCATGCCCCGGCTGGCCGCTTCGCTTGGTAAACCAGATCACCGGGGAGCCTGGTGTTTAGGTTGCTGCTGCTTGAAGATGCCCTTGGAAGTAGATGCCATCCCCCAAGAGCCCTGATCCCGGAGCCCATGCCTGCCCCGCACTCCCCGCACCCCCCTCCCCAAATGGGAAAGGTCTAAGTGAAGGAGCATAGGGTAAGGAAAATGGAGTGATACCCACCTCCCCTAGGGCTCCTTCTGTTGGACGCTGTGGCAGGCATTATGCATGCGTGTCTTCCTCGCCTACCACTGCACCTGAGTCCTATCTGGTCCCTACCCCACGTGGAATATTAAGCTTCTTGCACTTCTTCTCCTGATAAATTCTGAAGCCCATAGTTTTATAGTCCCTTCACATGTCAGGGGATGCAACTGGATCTCGTCCACAAGTTGTGCCTGGCCTCCAAGAATGATTCTGGATCTACTGTAGAAGATGCTTATTTATGGTCCGAGAGTCCTCAGATGCAAGATGACTTGAATGCTAGTGGGTCCTGGAAAGAGAGACCCAGCCCTCGAAACCCCCCAGCTCCCCAGGTGTCTCTTCTGAGCTATGCAAGGGAGGTGAGAAATAGCAATGACAATGACACTAGACATGAGTGTCATTGGGCTGTCCCCATCCTAGCGCATGCTGAGCTTTTAGTGCAAACCTCTCTGAACCATGCTGCAGGCTGCATCCCACTGCTTATTTCCTTAAAGGACTCAAATCCTGGCTGCTCCAACCAGTCTCCAAACTTGAACGCTTTTTGTTTGTTGAATCTTGCCACTTGTCTCTAAGGTAAATAAATGCCCGTGAGGGTGGACAGAATTCAGAGTGTCTAGCTCTGTGCCTCTGACCGTTGTGGGTCGAAGTAAGCACCCAATCGCCCTCATACCCACGCTCCCACTGTGCCTCTACCCGACAGACGCCGACGCTGGGAAGTTTCACTCTCCGTGTCACCTCTAGGACTGGAAACGTTAGGTCTTGGCTTAGTGAAGATCTTGACTTCACAGTACCATTACCTCCTAGGCCAGAGGAAAGACTTAATAGCCTCCTAAATCATGTAACGTGGAAGCCAGCAGGTGGCTATTTCAACCAATTGTCCACTATGACACCCTCTACTCCTCAACCCCCATCTCCACACACCCCAATATCAAAGCTCCAGCTTCTCTCTTTATTCACCTTGGAATAAAGGACACCCCCTTCGCCCCAACAGAAAAGTCCCTGTAACTAGAGAGGCCAGCTACACTGGAACAATTTCATGGCCCAGGAAAAGCCCCAGGCCCAGACCCTGACCTTGACGAGAAAACCTGTGTGTCCAAAGGAAGGCATAGTTTTTTTGACACTAATATCTGTATGTTTCTTGTCCCTGCAGCCTTAGGAAAATCCAAAGGTACAGTATCCTCGGGTAGCTACGAGGCCATGTTCAATCTCTTGAGAACAAAGCAAGCCATGCCTTAGTGAGCTCTGCCAGAGAGTGAATGTGCCGTGTTTGGTTGCTTGGCCGACTTAGCGGAAGCTGTGTCTCCATCATTAAAACAATCGCAGCGCGGAGTGACCTTAGGGCTGGTCAGCCCCCTACCTGCCGGGTAGATGTGCGGGTGTGGCCTGCAGAGGCTGTAGCTCTGGCCAGGGCCCTGGGGCGAGACCAGGAGACCGACTGGGGCCTGTGCTCTGGACCCCAAGTGCCAAAAAAAAAAAAAAAAAAAAAAAAGGATGGATATTTAGTTGTCTCCCGCTGATCAGTGCCTCGTTCTAGTGCGATGCTGCTCCCTGGCCCCCTCCCCTCCTCATCCCCCCCAGTCCTGCCCTCCTCCACCCCCCATTGGGGGAGGGAGGGAGTGCTCCCAGAGGGGCTGCATCCTGCTCTGGGCACAGCTTGGATTCCACGCGCAGATCCCGAGGCCAGCTGGCTTGGGCAGAGGGTGGAAGCGAGCCGCCAGCCGCGCACGCCCGGGGCTGCTGGTGCGCGGCGGTGGCCGAGCAGCGTCGCTTCCCGGGGCCCAGGAGGGGGCTGCGGCTGCGGCTGCGGCTGCGCTGCTGCTCCCCGGCGGCCGTGCTTGAGTGTGTCCGCTGCGCGGGGGAGGGCGCCTGCCCCTCGTCACGCGTGGGTAAGCGGGTGTCTTTGTGTCCCTCGCCAGCATGGGCGTGAGGGTCATGGACACGTCCTGGGTGGCTCGAAGAGGCTCCTCGGCCGGCAGGAAGGCGTCCTGCGCCCCGCCCACCATGCAGCCCCCCGCGCCGCCGCCCACCGAGCTTGCCGCGCCTCTGCCATCGCCCCTCCCGGAGCAGCCCCTGGACGGCCCCGCGGCGCCCTCGCTGTCGCCGTCGGGCCTGGGCCTCCAGCCCGGGGCCGAGCGCACCAGGTAAGCGGGGCCCGGCCGGGGGGTTGGCTGCGCCCCCTCCGGGCCTCGTGGATGCCGTCACCACCCCTGCCCCTTCCACGCGTCGTGTTTGGCTTTCTGCATCCTGCTGGCACGGAGCTAGTGGTTCCCAGCCCCTCCCCTTGCAGCCCCCACCCCACCCCCGATTGTCAGATGGAGCCCCAGCTTCCCAGAATAGCATCCCCCAGCACGCGTGCAAGGTGGAAACTCGCTAAAGCCGTGAGTGTGCGAAGTTGCCAGCTCCCGGCGCCCCTTCCTCTGCCTGCAGTGACTTCCCCGTTTTGAAATCCAGGAAAACCCAGGATTGCCGTAATTTCTCCCCTTCCCTGCTCTGCCTTTAGATTCATAGGAGCTGTTTCCCCTGCTTGCATGGGTGCAAATCAGGAAAGGAGTGGTGGTCATGTGGTCATGTGGTCGTGGATGGGGTGGCCTGGGGACCTGGGCAGTCTGCCCCCGGGGTTGTGTTTCCGTTCTTTCCAGGGAAGAAGAAAGCTAGCAAGCTAAGCTCGTGGTGTCACTAGTTCAGTGAATGTTTGTGGAGGACTGAGTCCATCCAGAGATGCAAGGTGTGACAGAGGGCCCGTCCCAGTGTGTAGATGCGTGCTGACACATAACAGGGAGCATGGGCCATGTCTGGCCCTTCTTCCAAACGGACGTCCTGGACGTGGGATGACCGGCACTACTTTGCTGGGTATTTCTATCTGCTCTAAAACAGTTTGGAGAAGTGGAAAAGCTACTTCAAATCAGATGCCGATGTGCATTCTGTTAGACGACACCGCATCCCCGCGCCCCCCCTCCCCACCATGGCTCCTGCTGGAAAAACTTTGGAGGCTTTGGGAAACTGAACCTTTTCATCTAATTTTTTTTAAGATTTATTTATTTTAGAGAGAGAGAACGCGCTCAAGAGAGAGGGGCAGAGGGAGAGGGAGAGAATCTCCAGCCGACTCAACACTGAGCGTGGAGCCCAATATGGGGCTCCATCTCATGACCCTGAAATCACGATCTCAGCCAAAACCAAGATTCAGACACTTAATGGTGCCCCTTTGCCCAATCTTTGTACACATACACTCACACACAAATACCAACTCCCTAAATGAAGGGATTGTAGGGCATTTGTGGGGTTTTTTTCCCCCTTTAATGAATAGAAGGTACTTTCCCCATGAAATGGGTCAATGATAAAGGGAAATGGATAGTCAGAGTTCGGGAGGTGGGAGCTGATAGTGGATGTGCTTGGGTCATTGCTGATGGCTCCAGCTCAGGGCGAGAGGATGCCAGCCCTGGCTGGGTGTTCGCTAGGCTTCATTCCCACTTGGGAGATGATGCAGGGTTGGGAGAGCAAGTTCAGCAGAGAATCATCTCTGTGGCTCAGAGAGGCTGACAAGGAGGAAGTGAACAAGTAGGAGACCTGCTGGGACCCTTCTGCTTTTGCACCCTTACTGGCTTTGTCCTGGTTTGCAGTCAACACTTGGTGCTAAACATGATTGGATGTAAAAAAAAAAAAAAAAAAAAAAAAAAGCTATTTCTGAAAATGGCCCTCAAAGATGGATTTCCCAGCTGCTAAAGGTGTTCCCGGGTGGTTGGCCTTGAGAGTCGCTCATGGGCAGGGAGCACCACCTGCTAGCTCAGAGTAATTAGGAGTCATCCCCATTGCTCATACTGTCCCTTTTTCTTGGGTTCACCAGCTCTGAGGCTTTCCCTTGGGTGGCCACGTTCTTGTCTCTCCTCTACCACTCTTTTTCTCTGCCCATATGGTTTCCTCCCAATACAAATGGGTGTTCCATTGTTTTTTTTTTTTTGGTTTTGTTTCTGTTTTCTGGACATTTGTAGTCAGATGATGTCTCTTCCAGTTCCTGGCTGCCTGTTATGCATCCCCCCCGCCCCCCGAGAATGGTAGGTCCTCTCTTCCCTCTGGCTTGCTCCAGCCTCCCCATTCTTCACCCAGGCCTGGCAGCCCTCTCCAGCCAAGCCCAACCTCTGCATCCCACTCCTCTGCTTGGCATTAACTCTGCCCCGAACTCTGCCTCCTGCCCCTTTGCACCCCAGCTCACTGAATCACCCGTCCCCAGAACTGACCTGTCCTCAAGCATGTCCTGAGCCTCCTCCATCGAGTGCTCCTTGGTAAGCCCTGTATACCCCACCTCTCCCACCGGGTCAGCTGTGCCGATGCTGGAGAGACAGCAAGGCTCCATAAGGAAATACTTGTTTCTCTGGTGGGGGGCTTGCATCAGGTAGGCAGGAAAAGGATGAGCTCTTGGTTCCTAGTCTTGTCAATCCTGAGGAAGGAAGAAGAATCTAGTAGGCCACAAGAAGCAAATTTTACTGTTTGCTTGTTTTGTGGCGTGTGTGTGTGTGTGTGTGTTTTAAGATTGTATTTATTCATGAGAGACACAGAGAGGCAGAGAGAGAAGCAGGCTCCCTGTGGGGGAGCCCAATGTGGGACTCAATCCCAGGACCCCAGGATCATGACCTGAGCCAAAGGTGATGCTCAACCACTGAGCCACCCAGGTGGCTGTTTTGTATTTTTTGTTGTTTTAACTACCTCTCAATGGTGGTAGAGGCGGAAGGAAGGGTAGATAGATATTCAGCTTTAATATGTGGGTGCCTGGTGACTTTGGGTCCAAGGAAGAATAAAAGACAGGTGTTGGACCTACAGGTTGCTTTTTATGAACAGCACAGAGAAAGGAGTCGCTCTCCAGACCCCCTGGATGAAATGGCTTTTGGGGAGAGAGGGGGCAGTGGCCCAGGTGTGGTTTGATGCTCACCCTAAGGAGAGAGTTTATTGCGGCCTTGAACGTGACATTGTCTTCACTCCTTCACTTAGGGGAAAACTAATTGAACTTTGGCTTTGGCTGCCCCAGTCCTGGTCCCTACTCCCCCGCCCCCCTTTGCCATACCCCATACCCTGCCAGGAAGGGGCGGCATATCTCTAGCTCTTTAATATCTGGGGCCTCTAGGTAAATTTAGGGAAGAAATAGGCCCTGCATGTTTTCATAGGGAAGGAAGTAGCCATTGCAAAGGATTTAGGTTCCTATCCATCCCCCCCCCCCCCCCCCATGCCCTACTAGAGGGCATCAGAATCCAGGTGGTTTCCAGCAGGGGCGGCAGGTAGCTTTCATCCTAATTTGCCAGGGGCTGCCTAGAACATAAGTGGGAGGAAGAGCAAGCAACTTCTGGGGGCTCGGGGTGGGCCCGGGGGACTCAATTAGCAATGTCTGCTGTGGAGGGATGTTGGGGAGTGAAGACGTGGCTGTATATTTGCTGTCCCTGTTCTGTGGAGTGGGGTAGGGTGTCTGTTAACATGTACCGTGTCCTTAGGACTCCTGGCAGAGAGGCAGCAGTGAAGGATGAATCCCCTTTGGGACACGGTGACCCAGGGTGTCCCTTTGTCAATTCAAGGGACACCAGAGGCCCTCCTTGCCATTGGCCCTGACCAATGTCCGCCCCCCCCCCCCAAGCCTGAAGGGCTGGGACCTGAATGGGTCACATCTGGGAGCCCCATGGGGGACTGGGTTAACCCTCCTGCCTGCTGGGACTGACATCCAGGATGGGTCCCAGAGGTGCACCCCTGCTTGTGGTACAGGTCAGCAGAGAGCTGCGGCCACGAAACCGGGCAGTGAGCCCTCGCATAGCTCGGTGACCCTGGGAAGTCCTCTTGGCTCTGGTATGCCGGAGAGAGCTGGCCATGAGAGAGTGCCAGGGGCATGGAGATGGGAGCAGAACCCAGGTCCCCGGGGCCCACGAGGGGACAGTCACCTCCCAGAGCATCTCTGATGGGCGTGGGGCAGACCAGAGCTGGCCCAGAGGAGCCCGTGGGGTTACAACCCACGGGCTGGTGCTGTGCCTGCCTGAGTTCAGGGGCTTTCTTGTCTTGTGTGCTTCTGTTCCAGCACTGCTAAAAGCAAGGAGCTTTCTCCAGGATCTGGGCAGAAGGGGAGTCCAGGCTCCAGCCAGGGGACGCTCTGTGCAGGGACGCAGCCAGGGGCACAAGCAGGCGCCAGCCCCATCCAGCCGCCCCCAGACCAGAGCCCTCACACTCTTCGGAAAGGTGCGTACGTCACCGTGGCCCCTCACGCCGGTCTTGGGCCGGGGGAGAGCTCTTCACGCTGCCTGCACGCTTCTTCCCCTCCATCAGCGTGGACATTGAGAGCCCGTGTGACTCGTGAAAAATCCCTAGGCTGGGCGTTAGAGCTTTAGGAAGTTAGCCAGCTGCAAGAGGGACCACATCTTCCTTCCTCATCTCGCTCATTTGGACAGCGGGCTCAATCGGGGTGGGGTGTACGTGGGACGCTGCCTCCCGTACCCCTAGACCTCCGTGCAAGTGTGCTTGCCCTGGATGACATGTGTGTCGTCCACAGACCCCGCCAGGCCCTCACCATTGCCACTTAAGGTGCTATGTGGAGTCCTGTGTGGGAGCCCCCTGCCCCGAGCCACAGCCTGGTGTGGCTGCCTCCTGGGATCGTTTCTAGAAGGGTGACACAGAGGAGGGAAATGGGATTGTTTCTACAGGAGTCCTTGCCTTCGATGTTTCTGTTTTGGAAGGCTGAGAATTTTGACACTGACCCGTGGGCCGCCCGACCCCGAATCTGCCATGGAACACCCCCCCCCAGAGGCCTATTTATCCCCCCTGAAGTGAGACCCTCCAAAAGTGAAAGACCTGCTCTGTGGGCACATTTCATCAATGGGGAGCTGTCTAGGCTCTGTACTTAGGCTTTCTCGTTTGTTTTCATGTTCTATTATCTCTTAGCAAAGTCTCGAACTTGGAATAGCAGGGTTTTTTTTTTTTTAATGAGATTTTATTTTCTTTAAATATTTTATTTATTCATGAGAGACAGAGAGAGGCAGGCTCCCTGCAGGGAACCCAATATGGGACTTGATCCCAGGACTCCAGGGTCACGGCCTGAGCTAAAGGCAGGCACTCAACTGCTGAGCCACCCAGGCATCCTGAGCAGGTTGTTGAGTATGTTCTCAGCTGAGGCCTTTCCAGCTTTCAGCCTCAGGATTTTCAGAATTAGAGTGGTTCGCCTTATCCCCACGTGCTCTGCAGCAGGTCCCCGCTGGGCTCCCTGGCTCTGGGCTGCAGGGGCAGTGCCAGGCCCTTTCATATCTCCCTTGATTCCCAGTCATGCCTTGGACGGCCTACAGATAAGTTTTGAGGCCCTACTCTGTGCAGAGCCCTGTGCTGGGCATCGAGAGTATAACAGAGCGACGGGCGCAGCCTCTCCAGAGAAGGAGGTGTAGAACCAGGACACGATGGTTCTGTGGGCCACCCCCTGCCCCGGGACAACGTGGCAGGGACGCGGGGACTCCCTTCCAGACGTACGAGGTGGGATACAGCAGTGGCAGTGGAACTTGAGCATTCCAGTTCTCTCATCCAAAGCCAGCAGGTCACCTTTGTGGCCCGGACACACTTTTCTGGCCATTTTGTGTGCAAAGCCCTTAAGGCTCCCTCAAGCCCTGGGAGGCAAGGTGATGCCCAAGCCACGGTGTCCTACGAGGTTGACCCTCCCGTTCCAGGCCATTCCATGGCACGGTGGACGTAGGCAGGGAGTACAGCCGAGAATGACCCAGGTCCCTCCTCCTCCGAGAGGTGCAGCAGCAGCTCCGAGTCCTCCTTTGGGAGGTACCATCTCTTTTCCAGCTGCCACCACTGCCCGGCGCTTCACTTTTTGTAGGTTTTTAACGTGGTGCTGCCCCCCTCACCCACACCTCCTCTGGCTTGTGCTGGGGAAGACATGTTGGAGTGTTGGTGGCTTGGGGCTCCGCTGGCTGGCTGCCCCCCCCCCCCCCCCCCCCGGTGAGTGATCCCGGCATCAGCCACTGTCTGTCCTGAGCTCCAGGAGCTGGGAAAGCCCGCCCGGTCCTCGGGGTGTAGAGCTGAGAAGTGCTTTCATCGCGGGTCATGATTCCGTGGTGCTTTCCACGCACGATGCTAACTGCTACAACCCTTTGGAGAAGAGACCTACCTTCCTGCTGCAGAGAAGAGGTTTAGATCACCCGCTGGGGCACCCAGTGGTTAAGGCGAGATGGGGACCTGAGGTCACATTGGAGAGACCATGTCCTTGTCCACACTGCACACTGACGGAGCCCAGGGAGCTCATGCAGCATTGTTCGAATGGATTTTGTCCTATTGTGGGAGGTGGGAGACAAGTCCCTGATGCCTTCTTGAGCACCTAACAGATACTTTCTTCTGGCCTTAGTGCTGTCCACAGCAGCCCTCACTTAATTTTGACACGTTAGTGACTGCTTTCTCTCTCTCTCTCTTTTTTAAGATTTATTTATTTATTCATGAGAGACACAGAGAGAGAGGCAGAGACACAGGCAGAGGGAGAAGCAGGCTCCATGCAGGGAGCCCAACATGGGACTCAATCCCGGGTCTCCAGGATCACGCCCTGGGCTGCAGGTGGTGCTAAACCGCTGAGCCACCCGGGCTGCCCCGTGACCGCTTTCTCAAAATGTTTGTGCCTCGGTGGGATCTCCCGGGCATCCGATTTTGTCATTCTTACCAGCTCATTTTGAGTTAAAGGTGTAGAGTATGTGTCATCCTGCAGCAGGACCAAGTGAATAAAAGGAGGGGAATGAAGGCAGGGCCAGGGGGGCTCGGGGCAGTGATAGGCAAAGTAACACACAGTACATCTGCAGAGTCTACACCGGGGGGGTGTATGGGTCTGGAAGGAAAAACATGCAGGGTGCAAGTACACAGGATTCAGAGGAAAGGACGGGGCAGGAGAGAGAAGTCGAGGCGGGACTTGGTCATGTGTGGCTCTCAGGGATCCAGGAGCCAGCGAGGAGGGCAGGTTCAGCCAAAAGTCAGAGTTCCCTGTGCTGGCGTGCTCCCCACCACGGCCCCCGCTCTGGTGTGGCCAGGTGAGCTCCCTGAGCCTCCGAGCCACTGACCCCCACCCTCCACCCCTGCTGGGCCTGTGCCTCTGATGCCTTTTGCCACCGTGCAGTGAAGCGAGGACACTGGGCAGCCGGCCACCGCCGGTGCCGGGGAGCGTGTGCAGACCGTGGTGGGGGCCCAGGGGAGGAGGAGGGATTGGTGAACAGATGGGAAGACATGAAAACTCGCAGTCGTAGGTGAAATTTTTGAAAACCGCCTGGGCTGCTGGCGGGGCGGTGAGGGGGCGCGGGTGGGAGGTGCGGCCAGGGCCAGGGCCCGGGGACAGCCGGCGCAGCCGACGCCCCTGTGCTCCCCGTGTTTTCTCTTCCAGTTTCCAAGAAGCTGGCGCCGATTCCACCCAAGGCCCCCTTCGGCCAGCCGGGGGCAGGGACGGACCAGTCGGCCGGCCAGCCGTCCCCGCTCAGCCTGTCCCCCACCCCGCCGAGCACCCCGTCGCCCTACGGACTGAGCTACCCGCAGGGGTACGCCCTGGCCTCGGGCCAGCTGTCCCCCGCCGCCGCGCCTCCCCTCGCCTCCCCCGCCGGCTTCGCGGGCGCCGCCGCCAAATCTCGGCCCACCCCCAAGCCCCGACAGAGACCCACCCTGCCGCCCCCGCAGCCCCCCACCGTCGGCCTGCCCGCCCCCAGCCCGCAGTCCGCGGAGCACCCGGTGCTGGACGGCATGGCCCCCGGGGAGAGCATGTCTACAGGTAAGGCAGCCGGCGCCCGCAGGTGCATCCCCGCTCCCCCCGCGTGAGGCCGCTGGAAAGCAGCCCCGGGAGTTCCCCCAGTGGGATGCCCGCTGCCCACCCAGGACTCTGACTCTGTTCCTAACCCGGGGGGTCGAGCACCGGTCGGAGGCCTTTGGGGTGGTGCTGCGGGAGGGGCCGCGGCATCCGAGCACAGGTGAGGCGGTTGCGGCTTTCCTTGCGCAGAGTCCAGGCAGACACCGAGGTCCACGCCCTCACCTCGAGAAAAGAGCCTAAGAACCAAAGACATTTTTTTTTTTCCTACTAATGGGAGAACCTTGTTAGAAAAATGTATTTCCAGCAATATTGACAGGAGGGTCAGTCGCAGGAAAGCTGCGTGTTCCTCTGGTTCTTTGAGGAGGTTAGTGCTCAAGCTCACAACTACTCAGTTTAAAGTTTAAAAGTCAAAGATGGAGCTGCTTCCTCCCCCCAAAAATGCAAAAGCGCAAGATCACAGACACCGCATTTAGCAAAAAACCGTTTGCTGGTTGGAGGAAGAGGATGTTTTTTTGCAATGTCTCCCCAGATACTCTGACCACACGACATTAGAGACTCAGGGCCTGTTTGTGGTGACCGCTGAAGTCATTCTAGCATTTTCCTCGTTCAGGGAGGTAGGCAAAGCCTTGGACTGTGTCTTGGCTTAGAACCAGCCCTGCATGTCATCCTGTGGCAGGAGCCCAAGGTTGTCCCAAGTAGCAGGTGAGGCAGCACACACACCCCAGACACAGGCACGCAACACAGATGTCACACAGGTGTGTGCACTCCCCCACACACCTAGACCCCCTCCCTGCACACACATTACAGATACCACAGATTCACACGCATGCAAACCACACACACACACCCCTTAGATACATGCATGCACACACCATACACAAGTACATGACACCTATGCAGATACCACATCCCTGCACTGCACCACATACGAGCACATGCCCACACATCCACGTGCTTCAAAGGGCGGGGTGGTCCTCAGGTCCGCTGGGATTTCGGACAGTGATTGTACTTGCACCCCTGTGTTCTGGCCCAGGAGTGAGGTTTTTCCCCTTGATCGGATGGAAGGGGGAGCCTGTGGGGTTCAGCCTCTCATGCCTGGGATCAGACTCATCCAATTGGAGGGATTGTGATGGATGAGTCACATGGTAAATATCGTGGGGAGCTGCCTCTGGCTGTTCGGCTTCTTTAGTTTTGGATATGATTCATGTTGAAGGTACAGCTGCTGACATCTACCCTGAGGCTTATAAGATATTAAGGAAATTCCTCCCCCAAAATGGACAGTGAGCACCACTTCCCACTGGTAGTTCTTCGGGGTGATGTGTGCATCCCCTGTGAGCCTGGGGGCCGGAGGCACGGGTGACACCAAGAGCTCGAGGTCACCCCGGGGCAGCTCCTCCCAGCACATCCAGCCACCCGGGAAGAGATGTGGGGCAGGGGCAGTGTGGACGCGGGAAGCAGCGAGCACAAGGTGTCCCCGGGGAGGAATGGAAAGGTGGTGGAACACCACGGGAGGAGGAATTGGGCCCAAAGCAGGCAGCAGAGGTGCCCCGCCTTCCCGAACGGCTGCCCCCCGCCCCGTGGTAGCAGCGCCCTGGCCCCCGCACATGGTGTGTCCGTGTTCTTTGGCAGCAGACTGTCGTTCTGTCCATCCACACAGGCCGGATGTCGGCCAGTGCAGCATCTGTGACGCTTTGGTGCGTGTCCCCCCTCCCCCCCAATTGTGACACTCGGCATAGTTTTTTGTCTTGTGCTCGTTTCATCGTGTTTATTCCTTTCTCCGAATCCTGGCGTGGTGTTCCTGCAGCTGTGTGACATGAGGGCCGCTGTTGTGGATACGTGTGAGGGGGATTTCAGGGTAAGCGGCCCCAGCCCGCCGGGCCTCGGCGCTTGCTCGGCTCTGCATGTGGCTCGGACCCCCCATCCCCCCCACCCCGCAGCATGGCAGCTGTGCTCCGTGCCTCCCCCACCCCGGCCTCCGGGGAGCACCCCGGGCCCCCCACTCATCTGGCTTTTGGGGGATCACTGGCCGCCTGGCATCCGGCTGGCTTTGCGCTAGGAGAGGGGAGGAGGTCCGCAAGCAGGCTCCCCCCCCTCCTCCCCTGGCCTTTGAGCCCCCACCATCAGCACCCCCCCCATGCCTCCCCCTTTGGTCTGGAAGTTCAGGGCTAACGGGTCTGTGCTGCCCGCGGCGTCTCTGTCCTTGGTCGCCTGCCGCAGACCGAGCTGCCCGGTGCCCGCTCGCTCTGTGTCCCTGGCTTCGGGGGGTGTCCCCAGGAGGGTCACAGCGGGCACAGCCTCCACCTGCAGGGGCGGGTGGGCTCCCAGTGACCCTGAGGGTCATCCCAGGGGACCCCCGCTTTCCAAGGTGGGCTCGCGCTTCTCCTCCTCCTCTGGGCCGACCCAGCTGGCGAGCCCGGGAGAACCCACGCTGGTGGGATTCACCGAGGATTCACTCGGAGCTTATTTCCCGCCCGGATCCTTTCTCGGTGTTTGGGGAGCACGTATATTCCGGTTTCGGCCTGTCTGCTCTGCCCACGGGGAGGAGATGCTCGAAATGAAAACCGAGGGAAGAGCAGGAGAGAAGCCGGGGGGAATCAAGTGTCCTGGTGGCAGTCAGGGGCAGCAGAGAAACCAGGGGAGGGTCCCCCCATCCCCACCCTCCTGAGCCTCCCCCAAAGCTGCTGAGCCTCTGGTCCTCTGGAGACTCAGGGCAGGCACCGCACAAGGGGGTCCCGTGCCCACCCCCCCGCCCCGGCGCTTCTGATCCCGGCAGTGGGTGGGGGCTTCTCTCCCCAGATCCTGCTTCCTGGCCGTCAGTGGCCTTCCCCGAGGGGTCGAAGGGAAGGGTCAGGGTCGCACCGGCTGAGTCCCCTTCAAGTCTGCCCTCCTGTTCTGCGATTCCCTCTGGGGAATCTGCTGGGACGCTGGTGGGAGGGTAAACTCGCCCCAGGCCACACTTGCAATGCCAGGGACGGGATTTTAAGCCCGAGCAGCAGGGAGGGCCGGTGCCCAGCAGAACGCTGCGGGGCGGGTGGCCCAAGGCTGCATCCCGTAGCTGTCACCTGAGGCAGGGGGAGCGAGTGCCACTGGCAGAGCCGAGCCTGGGACCCCATCTCCGTTCCGAGGTAGTGGGATGGAGACAGGCAGGAATGATGTTTTGAGGACCGTCTTTGGGGGTGGTGGTGGCTGGGGAGTGACAGAAGGACCTTTGTCCCACAGCTTCCATGTTTGTATGTCTTTTAACACCGTGTCCAATGTCTGTCTGTCCACCTGGTATGGTGTGAATGTTGGTTTTACCTAAAACTCCTGAAGACTAAGAAACCACCCCATGCCTGACTCCAGGCTGGCCCAGGGCTGCCCTCGTTCCAGGAACACGTCCCTGTGGTCCGGGCCCAGGATGACAACAAGGCTAAGCCCTTAGAGGCCTGGGAGGAAGCAGGCCAAGGAAGGGGTGTCGCCATCAGGGTCCTTGGTTCTGGAGCCCCCCCGCACTCCCCCAGGGTCCAGGAGCTCAGCTCCCACCACCACTTGCGCCTCCAGCGTGGCCTTGCCCGTCCGGAGCTGCCAACCCTGTGCAGTGGCCCAGCCTTTGCTGTCACGCAGAGGTCCCAGTTTCAGATGCTGAGCACAGTCTGCTGAGCATCTCCCAGAAACAATGACCTTTTAGTGGCCACAGTAAGGATGCACCCAGAGGTGAGCAGCTGCCCTGGTGCCGAGAGGTGGGTCCCCCCCACCAACACCCTCCCAGCAGAGGCCCACTGCCTGCCTGCCTCCAGCAGCCACAAGAAAGGTCTGTCTGGGGTCTTAGGATGCAGGCACCAGCTCGACTCCCCGGTTGTTCACGGGCTTGGGGTGCCTTCCCAGGGCCTCCTGCCCTGTCCCCGTATACACTAGGGAACTAAATGCAGCCCTGAAACTCCGGACAGGGGTCCCTGAGGCCCGCCCAGAAAGCAGCCTGGGCATAGAGCTGGAGGGTGTACAGAGGCCGCGGCTGGAGCTGTCCCAGCGCTCCTCCTCCAACTTCCCTGGTGGGATGGGATTGGGGTGCTCGGGGCAGCCGAACCCCCACCTGACCCTGCGACAGGATGTCCGCGTTGGCCGGCGACCCCGGTGACTGCGCGGCCACCACCTCCCGCCAGCCGCCCTCAGTCGCCTCTCTCTGCCGCCCCGCAGATCTCGTCCACTTTGACATCCCCTCCATCCACGTAGAGCTGGGGCCGCCGCTCCGCCTGAGCCCCCTGGAGCACGCGCGGCGACACTCGGTGACAGACAAGAGGGACTCGGAGGAGGAGTCTGAGAGCACCGCCCTCTGACCCGCGCCACCCCGCCCCGCGTGTACATACTGGGCCCCACCCCTGCCCCCTGGGCTGGCCGCGCGCCGGCTGGAGCCCTGCACGCCGTGCGGATCGCTGTCACCTCCGGCCTGCGTGGTCCGTGTTGGGGCCGACCTTGTTGTTCCCTTGGGGTGGTGATTTTGGCCTTTTGTTTGATCTTTGCCTTTTGACTTTGTGCCTATTTTGATCTACTTTCAGCCTCCGTGCGGCGCGGCACCCGTCCGCCCCAGGGCTTCGTGTCAGCAAGGTCCTCTGCGGGTGTAGGCTGGGGGTGCGTGGGAGGGTGAGGGAGGCCGATCGCTCGTCCCACCTGCAGCGCAGAGTTCGGGCCCTGACCTTTGCCCGCTGCACAAGTCGGGGTGGGAGTGGGTGGCACCCCGTGTAAATCTTCAAGGCTGCCCTTAATGCGTGGGCTCTAAAGTCAATGGCTTAAAACAAAATTTGTTCCACTTTCTGATGGTTTGAGTTTTCCCTGACCGTGTGACCGAGCGCTCCTGTCATCACCACCTCCTTTTTCTACTTCTGAATTTAAAAGACAGTCCCGAGGGTGTTGGGGGCCCAAAGATCGCACCCCCCCCACCCCCAGCAACCTCCACCGACGGTAATTCCGCAGTCTCCACGGGCTCATCGCTGGGCTGGGGCGGCCACAGGGACTAGCAATAAACCTGTTACCTGGAGGATGGGAAGGCGGCCTGTGGAGACCCGAGGCGGGTGCCACCGGCCCTGCAGCGCGGCGGGCTTCGCTCAGCAGTGGCTCATCACCCCCTCTCCGCCCTTGGGGTGTCCCGTCTGTCCTTGGGGAGCCCAGTCACACTTGGGGATGAAGGGAGCGAGACACAGGTTCGGGTCATGCATGCCAAGTCAGACTTTCCAATTTTATCCTTTTAAAATAGATGCGATATACCTATACATGATATAATATTTGTACATATGAAATCTATATTTGTTTAATTTGAGCCACTCAAACTAAACCAATGTATAGGTGTACAATGAGAAATCTAAATGCTTAGTTATTTTTTCCCAACACAGTGTAAAATAACCCTGCCCTGATGGTGGGATTTGCCAACTTTTGGTGTTAACAGCTTTGCTCACTTCCTGGCAAGGACGGGTCAGTACCCAATTTGTAACGGAGCCCAGGGGTCGAAAGATACCTTTAAATACATGTACAAATAGTTGTCAAAAGTAATGTTATTAAAATAGATTTATTATCCCTGAGCGTGGCCTATCTTCTTGTTTCGACAATAAGCTTGTGGGGGACACTCCTCGGGAGGACACCTGCGGTCACGGCTGGGCTAGGCTGAGTCCTCGAACCATCTCTTCTAAGTCACCTGAGCTTTTAAAGCTCTGTTCTTACCAACAAATACGGATCCACCGGGAATTCTCTCCATTGTTAGATCCCCAAGGGAGGGCGAGAGGGCCCAATCCACGACTGATTTGTCAACACACTGAGGGCAGTAGGGGGGCCAGATCTCACTGGGGGGCAGAGACCCATCCCTGGTCTCCCCCCTTTTCTCCGGGGACAGGCTCTGAAGGCCCTCACCACCACCAGCAGAGCCGGCTTCCAGGTCACCGTGGGTGCCAGGGAGCACTGTGCCGCAGGGCAGGAGGCTCCTACTCACAGGTGGCACCGGGGCAAAGCACAACACTCGGGTTCCAGGCAGCATCTTGAGGCCTGCCTCTGGCAACGCTATTCCCGGAGTCCTGAATACTCTGACATTGTGTCCACGACCCAGCGTCCCGTGACCCAGCTTGGCGCGGGTGTGCAGAGGGAGCACGTGACTGGAACAGGCAGGCCATGCTGCGTTTTCCGTGCAGCTTCCTTAAAAATGGTCAGTACCAACTCCCAGTTGTCCCTGTTCTTCCGTCCAGCAGCCTCGGGTCCAAAGCCGTGCCAGGTGGCGGCGGTACGACCCATCCAGCAGGTCTGTCCCTGCGGAGGGGCCCAGCCCAGGCCCGCGTTCACGCCCTCCTTCGCCCTGGTGCCTCCCCGTGAGCCGAGCCGAGGACGCCGCCTTCCGAGCCCAGGGTCCCTCCCAGGCCTTCACTGCGCCCTGACCTTCTTGCTCTGCGGACTCCGAGGCTGCTCCACGAGGGCCCGCTTCTGCGGGGGCGTCCTGTCATCAGGGCCGCGCGCCTGCTCCCCTGAGAGCAGCGCCGCCCGCGCCTGCCGCACCTCCCGTTTCTCCCTGCGCTCCTCCATCTCCTCGATGTCGCCGGCAAACAGGGCTTTCAGCGGGGCGCTCAGCCTGGGCACCGTCGGGAAGTCCGCAAAACAGACCTGGAGGGCAGCGGGGAACAGGACCTGCGTCAGGGGCGGGGGGGGGGGGGGGGGGGGGGGCGCGGCAGGAGCCAGGCCAAGGAAGCTCTGTCACCCACCTCCGTGTCCACTGGCCGTGGGGGAAAAACAGGATGGGGGGTGGGGGAGTGGGGGAGCCCTCTCCAGAAGGGGTGCAGATGCCCCACTCCTGGCCGAGGGGGCAACACTGTGAACGGGCCTCCGGAAAGGAGAGGCAGTCAGGACTCTGGACTCCCAGCTCCTCAGAGGCAAACCCTGGCTCCTGCCCTCATTCAGGGAGGCCAGGGGGCGAGGCTGGCTGACTTCCCTGGCCAGAGAGGGGAGCACCCACCTCCCCCCAACCAAGTGCTGAGGTGCTGGTCATGTGGCTGTGGGAACCGCAGGGAGAATTCCCCCCTCCCTGCACCCCGTCACTCCCAGCAGCTGCAACACTCCAGTCTGTCCTAGGGACAGGTGGTGTGATGGGGGACAGGCTGGCAGTGGTGGTGGTTGGGCGGGGGAGGGTAGGCTGTGGTTGGGGGGGGGATACGGGCTGGCCATGGTGGGGGGGGGGACACACATGGGCTGGCCGTGGTGGGACCAGCTGGCCGTGGTGGGGGATGGACAGACACCTCCCGAGCACCCAGCACCCCGTGTTGGGAGCAGTCTCCAGCCCCACCAACCCAAGGGGCACAGACCTTCATGTGGTCAAAGGCAATCCCCACTTTCTCGTTGAAGTCGGGGCTGAAGAGAGGCACCTTGGCATAGCGCTGGCTGAAGTGGTTCAGCATGGTGAACCCCGCATTCATGCGCACCCCCACACCAATCGCCTGGGAGGTGGTGCTGCCAGCAGAAGGCCGCGTAAGGCTGACGCCTAAGCATGGGGCAACCCCAGCCCCCAGATTCCCGCATGAACCCCCCCGGGGGGGTCAGCAGGGCTCCCCCTGACACAGACTCCAAGGGCCAAGAGCCGGGTTGTCAGTGAGCTGCCTGCCCTGCCTGTCCCTGAGCCCCCTCCCCGGCAGCTCCCTGACATGGGACCGTGTGTGCCAGTGTATCTGCAACACCCTCAGACACCTGCCCCAGCCAGCACCTCGCCTGGGTGGCTGCAGAAATGAAGGCAGGAACCCCCAGGGCGGGGAGCAGGCCGGCCTTGCGTCACGGTCACTGCAGAGCAGTCTGTCCCTACGGGGCTGATGCCAGGCTGCTCTGAGTGTCACCTGGGGGAAGGCGGTGGGTGGCCCGAGGGTCTCCCCTACCTGTGTGTCTTTTCCACGGCCTCCTCCTCCAGGCCATCTTCCAGCGTGGCCTCATGTATCAGGAGGGTGGCGTTCTTCCCTAGAGAGTAAGGGGCAGGGACACTGGAGCAGAGTCCCCGGCCTGAGACATGCTTGGCCCTGGGTCCTCGGCTGTGTCTTGCCCTGTGCGCCCGCTAGGACCACAACCCTGCCACTGCCACCTAAACTCACCGATCTGGACCAGAGCCTCGCAGGGCATGGTGTCCCCGGAATAGACCACTTTCCAGCCGGACGTGTGGACCAGCGCACAGCCGAAAGCATGCTTGCAGTGGCGCACCAGGCAGGTCTGAAACTGAAGGAGCAGGTGAGCGGCCTGCAGCCATGGCCCCCTCACTCTCCCCGCCTGCGGGGGGCCCCCTTACCTCTTCCAAGTCGCAGGCTCCCAACAGCGACGCAATCAGCCTTTCAACCGCGGGACTGGAGACCTCCGCTCCTTTCTGAAGGCACTTGGCAGGAATCAGGCTGTGAGGACACAAAGTGGTTCCAGGGCAAACGTGAAACAAAATATTTTTAATATAATTCAAAGTTCAAGCGTCTGGCTGAAGAACAAACCCCAAACTCATTGTCATAAAGAGACGGGAATGAGTCACTAAGAGGAAACAATAGTCAATTTAATAAAAGAGCTGAATATCAACACCCAAGACCACAGCAAGGGACATGGCGGAGAAGTGCTGCCCGTGGTGGGGGAAGGGGAGGCCCGCCCTGCAGGCCAGGGCAGACCCCCCACAGAGAGACCCCTCTCTGGGGCAGGAGGGGCGGGCCTCTGCCAGCCATTGGTCGGGTGCTCGGCCCTGGAGTGGTTCCATGGAGAAGAGCTGGCGGGAATCTAGAAACTAGAACAGAACCAGAAGGAGGGCTGAGCAGAGATGTGTCAGGTCCTCACATGGACACGGGTACCAGCTGCTGGATTCGGCCCCAGAGTCGAAGCGTTCCTCCCACCCCCACCCCCCACGCCATCTGGGGTCCAGTCCCGGGGAAGGCTGCCTGCCCCGGTGTCGGGGTTTCATGGCCCGCCCGCTGTGGACACCCAGCCCGGGGGCCCAGGTGCCGACACTCACCTGACATGGTGCAGCAGCTGCTGGCAGTGGTTGTGGTACTGTTGGAGCCAGGCCTTGAGCTGGGTTGGGGCGACCACCAGCAGAGGGTGACACGGCTTCCCTAGAGATGCCTGAGACAAGGACACCCAAGCGCCAAGTCAGCGACAGGCGTCTCGACGGGAGCAGTTCCGAGTGGCAGGAGGTGTGGCTGCTGACATGCCAGCCAACCAACTCAAATGGCAACAAAATCAAGTGCCACACTCACCAGAGCTCGTTCTCTCTGCAGTAGGATATTCAGCAAGCCCTGGGGGCGAGGAAGGGGACACACGTCAGCCGTGGCCAAAGTTGGCTCTCTGCCCCGCGTCCCCCTCCTGGAGTCCTTGTTGTGCAGTGGCTCCTCCCTCCCTGTCGGCCACCATCCCACAGGGTGGCCATGGGCAGTGTGACTAGGGACCCAGCTGAGGTCCCCTCGGGGCCAGCCCCGTGAAGGCCAAAGCCCCGCTGCTGTGGGATGGGGGACGCGAACGGAGGGACAAGGTGGCTCCCCCAGCAGAGCGACTGCAGCGGTGAAACAGCTGGGGCCCTGGTGCGTCTGGGCGCAGCACTGAAGGCCAGCTGGGGGCGCGCACGGACCCAGACAGCACCTGCCCTCCATGGGGTCGTCCCCCACCACTCACCGTGTGGTGATCCGCGTGCAGGTGGGACACGAACACGGCAGCCAGGGTGCCCAGGACCCTGTCCACCTCGTCCCCGTAGTGACGGCAAAGCTGCCCGAACGTGCCTTCGCCACAGTCCAGGAGCAGGGACCTGTCGGGGCTGCAGGCAAGAGCGACAGTCAGGCTGCTGGGAGAGGCTTCAGGGAGAAGAGGAGGCAGCAGTCGCGTACTTCCTATACCTTCCAGAACCTCTCGTGCTCACTCAGAAGCGTCTCTACACACAAAGGCGGTTTCAGGCGTCTGAGCTCATCACATAAAGGAACCGATCAGCCCCGGAACCCTGAGACCCTGAACCTATATGGAGTACCCAGCGCTGCACAAAGGCTGGCACAGAGACAGTTGGGGAACGGGAGGATGAAACCCTTTACCCCTGAGGTTGCATCTCTGATTATTTAAAATGAACGTGGCGACACCCCCCATAGATGATACCAGCTGCGGGCACCGTGTGTGGACGTGGGAGGTCTGGCTGCCATGCACCTGCTGCCCTAGTCAAGGAGTTTGAGCCTCTTGGCCTGCTCTCCACCCCACGGGCTAGTGCAGGACAGGCTGCGGGTACCCCTGCAGGGGAGTGCCCCGGGGAGGCCTGCTGCTGCCAGTGAGTCGGGCTCAGCTTGCTTCAATCCCCATGGCCCATCACAGAGCCTCGGCGCCACAGGAGAGGCGAGTCTCCTGCCGGCCTTTGTCCCCCTCTGGAGGAGCCACCAGACTGGGAGCAGTGTGCCCGCGCTCCAGGGAGACACCTGAGTCCGGACACAGGGCCTCCTGCAGACGGACTGTGTTGCGGAAGCCTCTGCCACCCAGGGTTCCGGAAGAAGCCCCTTCTACTGGGCCCCGCGGCCCCCCAGGACAGGCCTGCCGAGGTGCTTTCCTGCATCTCCTTGGTGGCAGGAGAAGTGTGTCCCAGACGGCGTAGTTCTGCTAGCACAGTGCACTGTAAGTGCTGTCCTCATCCACCCCCAGCATCTGAGCTGACACAGCAGATTGAAAGCCAGCCTGCTACGTCCTGGTCTGTCTTCCCTCACGTAGGCGTCTGCAGACGTGAATGCTACACGGTGCCCTGGGTTCTCTTCTTTGCTGGCAAGGACACCACGCAAACCCCAGAGTCCACCAAAAAGCCCCCAGTCCAGGGCCTGAACATGAGACAAACGCATGCACCCAGCAGCTGTCCCCACACCGGCAGTGACCAGCGAGGACAGGGTGTGGCACAGCAGTGTAGACACTAACTCACATTCCAGATCTGCCCCCAACCAGCTGTGAGAACGAGCAACCTCTGGGAAGGTTAGTTAGTTCACCGATCAAGGAAACAGGCAGTCACTGCTTCGTAGGACTACTGGGAAAACGCAGTGAGGTGGTTTCTCAGTGAGGTGCAACCTACAGCAGAGCCGCTGTTTCCCTCGGCAGGAGAACAGGGGATGGAGTCTGGCCATTCTTGGAGCCTCTTAGGGGCGTGAACACCCACGACTCCTCTTCCAGATGCTCTGGCCAAGGTGACAAACTCAGGCAGAGTCACACTGGCCCATCTTCACGTTAGCCTGGGCTGGGGGTGGGGGGCAGGACCCGCAGGCTCCCCGGTGGACCGAGGCCCCCTTGGGGAACAGCAGTACCTTATGTTGACAAGCGTGGCGCTGACGTTTCGAATCTTCATCGGGATGGCAGAGCCTGTTCCGAGGAAGATGATTTCTGGATACTGGCTTCTTTTCTCTGTGGAAAAGAGTCCATTTCTTTGGATCAAAAGTGAGCCAGCATCCGGCTTCCCAGGAGAGGTTGGAGATGCCCCCGCAGGTGTCCTTACATGAGGACCTCTTCCTCTGAGGCAGAGCCACAGGCTGTTTGTGGGTAAATGGCTGTCTGGGAGAGAGGGCAAGTAAACCCCATAGCCTGTCCATCCAGAGAGCTGCTCTAAGGCTCTTACATACCACAGGGCACTTCTCAGGCACCTGGGTGGCTCAGTGGTTGAGTGTCTGCCTCTGGCTCAGTGTGTGATCCTGGAGTCCCGGGATTTGGTCCTGCATCGGGCTCCCTGCAGGGAACCTGCTTCTCCCTCTGCCTGTGTCTCTGCCTCTCTGTGTCTCTCACGAATAAATAAAATCTCAAAAAAACCCACAAAAAAAACCACAGGGCACTTCTCCACGTTATATGAATCATTTACGTCAAGGGACTGGCATCCACCTGGCGTCCAGCTGTCACCACCAGACCTGTACTTCCTGTGGGTGCCATACTGCCCTGCTGAATAGGAAGCCCCCTGCTTTATAGGGTGCAAACGGGCTCCGAGGGCCAGCCCTCCAGAGAGGAAGAGGCAGAGCCAGGACTTGGGGCCAGAGAGACCTGATGATCCAGTGTCACACCCCCAAAGGTGAGTTAGGGAAGTCAGTCTTCCCCAGACAGACAGGAAGGCTACTTTGAAAGAGGCTCCGCACCAACCCAGGCAGAGTTCCAGGGAGAACCTGCAACTGGGTGAAAGACCACCTGGCTACGTTCATGCCAACACACTGTTAGTCCAGCACTCCCTGCTTCTAGCATGAGCTGAAAAGCACGCTATGAAAACCAGCTCCTGGAGCAGAGGTCCCCAAGCTCCTAACGACTCCTCCTGATAGGGCAGAGGAAAAGCCCAGCAAGGCTAGTGACGTGGCCAGGTCTTCCGTGGATCCCTATCTGCAAAGGCAGGACTAGATCCCGAGTTGACTGAGCCTTGGTGCAAAGTTCTTTCTATAGTCTTGCAGGGGCTCCCAGACCCGCTGCACATGGTGCACGCCTGCTACAGAACAGCTGGGCACCATCGCCAAACGTTCAGATTGAACTGGTCTTGGTGGAGAGGGCAGGCGGGCAGGCACAGGTGCTCCTGGAGAATAAAGGAGCAGCGGATTATGTAACTAGACCTGGTTCAATGGTGCCAGGGGGACGTTTTACTTAGTGCTTTGAAAATACCCGCAGGAGGGTAGCAGCCAAGAGAGGAAGGTCGCTCCGTGGTCTTCTGCTCACCTGCTGGGGCTGGGCCGTCCTGCATAGCCTTCCGGTATTCCTGCACACTCTCTTGGAAATTGGGGAGCTCCAGGGCCTCAGCTATGAATTCATCGGGATTGCAGACAATGACAGCATCCCTGCAGGGAAAAAAGCCATCTCAGGTGACCAAGTGGGCGGGCACGTGGCCTCAAGCAAACACGGATCTGGGTACCCAGAATCAATTTATGGATACAATGTGCAGAAGGTTCTCCAGATCAAGACCGAAGTCTAAGTGACCCTGGGCACTGCTGTTCTCCTGCATGTGGAACCCTTCTCAGGTAAGCAGGGGTCTTGGAGCCCTCAGGACATCTTGGCTCACAATGTGACAATCTTGGCGCTTCTGACATCTGGGGCAGAGTCCCATGCAGCACCCCCGACCTCTACTTGCTGGATGCCCCTGGCACCCCCAACCCTTGCCAGACCATCACAACTAAAAATGTCCCCAGACCCTGCCTCATGTCCCCTGGGTGCGAGAGAAAGGGAGGGAAGGGTCACACAGTCCCAGCTGACAAGCATAGCCAAAGAGCAGCAGCTCCCGCACTAACACGTACACAGCCTGTCACCCGAGAGCCCTGTGGACACATGGGCCCTGATTTGGTGTCTCGTTTCTAGCAAGGCCCCGATGCTACGACGTGGCTGGTCCCAGCCACATGGAGAGGCAGGCCTCGGATCTGTGGCTCTCCACCCTGACCGGACACCGTACTCACCCGGAAGCTCACACAGCTCCCCAGGCCCAGCTGCCCAGATTCTCACCTGTGAGGTTCAAGACTTGGACTCTGCCCAGGTCAAGGTGAACCCGGCCAGGCTCATGTATCAAAGTTCACAAACCGCCTGCACGTGCTGACAGCAGGCTCTGAAATCCCAAGCCCACCTCCGTGGGCCCCAGTAACACGACCATGTGGTCTCCTGGAAAACCCAGCTACTCAACAGCAGAGCCTCATCATTCAGGAACAACTAACACAGACACAGCAGTAGACAGGAAGCTCCAACTCACTCAAAACCTGAAAGACGTGGTGGAGCAGGAAGCACTTCTCAGCTTACTGGCTGGACAATCAACGGGGTTGGGGGCAGTGTCACGTTCACTGGGTGCCTTAGAACAGGTCACACCCGACCCAGTAACCCCACATCTAAGAATCACCCAGAGGGGACAGAGTTCCACTCAATCACTGACACACAAAACAGTTAATGCTTCATTAAAACAACAACCTAGAAATATCTAAGAGGAGCAAACATCCCTCTCCGGAGTACCCACGAAAGTCTCCTTACTGAAGGCCACGTAATGACTCTAGAACAGACAGGCCACAAGCACACATGGCCACGTGCTCCAACTTAAGAAACAAAACGCTAACAATCGTTATCTCTTATCTCGGACGACAGGATTAAGGGTGGCTAATCTTTTCCATCAAACACTTTCTCTGTAAAACAAGGGACATGTATTACTGTTATCATGAGGGAAAACACATTTAGGAAGGAATAATCACTGGCCTCTTCCCACCTCAACTGGGGACCTGATTTTGCTCGGAAACTCAGTCACACCAGTTTGTTCACCTGTGGTCGAGGCTCCGTCTGGGGCAGGGGCGGACAGAGTTCAGTATCCGGGACACACTCCACGCTGGGGCTGAAATATTTACTACCCGGCCCTTTACGAGAGGAGCTTGGCAACCCCCGATCTAGACCCTTCTGCTAGCTCAGGGTCGCACACAGACCTCTGCCACTCCCTCCGTGGACGGAGCTGATACTTGAGGAGACATTCGCCCCGGACCGTGGGCACGCGGAAGGTGGTGTGTTCCTCCTAGAAGACACAAGTCACACTCTGTGGAGAGGAGGACAAGGCCGGGGGGGGGGTGGGGGAGCGGGGTGGAGGAGGGCCTGGGCCAGGGGCTGGGGGGCTGCAGGTGACACTACCTGGCGGTGGGGGGTGGCAAGCGGGGGGAAGATGTCAGAGTGGATGAGGCCGAGCTGCGTCTGGATCTTGTGGCTGCGGAGATTGTGGACCGAGGAGCAGCTCTCATTCAGGACCAGGTGCTGGGTGGCAGGCCCAAACCTATGACAAGACAGCGCGTTTGCAGCATCCCTCGGGGAGGCCTCCCACCGAAGGGGAGCGATGACCCCAGGAGCAAAGAAGGTAGATGGAAGCGTTCAGAGGAGTAAGTGGCAGGTCCAGAGAGATGGGCCCCAGGGTCCCGCTCTGCTGCCTCTGCGTTGTGTCCCCTCCAAACCCAAGCACCTCTGGCTGTGCTGGAAGGAGCCCCAGAAAAACCCAGAAGACCAAGATGTCAGGAGCCCACAGCCAGGGGCTGGGAACAAAGTGGAGTACAGGGCGGGAGAAGAGGAGGCACGGTCATGGACGTTAGGACTCAGGCCCTCCAGGGAGGGGGGGGTGAGGAGCGTGGAAGAGCAGGAGCCTGGGGGCTCATGAGGAAGGAGCAGAGGCTGGAACCGCCCCCAGGTTCCATGTGCTCAGAGTTCAGCTCTGATCCTCCCTCCCAGCTGCTGCTAAGCTCTGCCACTGGGGCCTCGAGGAAGAGGCAGGGTGACCTCTTCTGTCCCTGAGGTTAGCAGACCTCTGCCTCACGGGGCTAGTGGGAAGAGGGGAGGAAATGGGTGGAGATGCAGAGTCGTCAACACACTGCCTGTCACACGCCCGATGTCCCGTAAACTGAGGCTGTCACTGCACACTGACGAGGCTCTCCTTTAGGATGGGATCAGGGATCATCGGGGGCAGACGCAGGCGCTCATCCAGACCCTGGCCTGGAGTAGCTGGACCCCGCAGGGCCCCACTCAAGCCACATGGGCCTGCGCACCGCGCCACCTAGTGGCGGCTTTTCTGCACAGTGGCACAGGTAGCTGCTCCCCACACTGGGCGGGGCGGGGAGCCCAGGGAGAGCCAGGAGGCAGCGCGTCCAGAGGGAATGGGACAGAAGCAAAGGGGTCCTACCTCTCCATCCACTGCTGGTACCTGGGGTCCGCCAGCACACGCTCGGGGGCCATGTGCACCACCAGCGCCACAGGGGCATCGGCATCGCCTTGGTACCTGCACGGCAGGAGTGAGCTGTGCGGCGGGCGCTGACCCAGACTCAGAAGACTCAGAACCCCCGCGAAGGGCGACCGCGGCTTGCTCTCGGGTTTTCCAGCTTCCCTCACCTCACTGCCAAGGCCGCGCACACCAGCCCCGCCCCAAAGTGCCGGTGCCTCCGTAAATCCTGCAGTGGGAGCGTGACCCCGGCACCCCCAGGCCATTCAGAGCGCGGGCGTTTGCAGACACGGCCCGGCGTGCCAGGAGGGCCACAGGTCAGACAGGCACCCCCTGGACGCCCCGGGGCCCCCTTACCTCCGGAGGGTGGCGTTCTCACACACGGGCTGAATGAATTCTTCGTCCGGACATTCTACCACAATAAAAGCAAGACCAGGATCTGGAGGAGTACAGATCTCTTCAGGCAAAATCTGCAAAATCAGGGCGGTCACGATTCCCTCGCGGGGCCAGGCCCAGCTCCGCAAACACGCTGACCGGCTTCAGGTCAACGGCCAGCCTTATGTGATCCCTCCTGAACAAGCACAGAAGCAAGGTCAGGGCCACCCCCACGCCGCCAGCTGGCCTGCAGAGGGCCCGCACCCCCAGAGAGGCCGTGGAACCAAGGTCCCTCAGGTTGGCAGCCACTGGCCCGGGCATCCTTAGACCCCGGAGGAAACATCCCAGTCAACAACATGGTGGCCTTCCTCGGGGGCCGCAGACCCTAAATCCAGCCTGGCAGGAGGAAGCATCCATCCCACCAGGAGCAGGGCCCTCAGGCGCTAACAAGACCCCCTGCAGATCCACAGCCAGCGTGGGTGAGCAGGACAGGTCCCGGTCAGAGACCCCATCTTATCCCTTGGCCAAGTGAAGGAATTCAGGGCTGTTCCATTTCCCCTAATGGTGAGGTCGGGAGGGCCTGACCCAGACAGCGACTCTGTTCCGGGCCCCGGCTACCACAGCTGAAACATCACAATAACAGGGTGTCTCACCTCCCTGCCCTCATAAGTGATGCTCTTCCCGTCCTTGACAGCAGCAATGATGGGGGCAATGGCAGCTGTCCCGCTGAAAGAAGAGGCCAGCCATCCGTGAGGCAGGGTGCGGCGGGGACACAGGGGCCCCCTCTTTCACCCCACTCCCCGAGGGCCCCGACAGCACACCCTGCCAACACTCACACTGGCAGGCCCAGCTCCTTGGCTTTGAGCACCAGGAAGTTGCCCTTCTTCACGTGAAGCTGTGTCAAAGAGAAGGGAAAGGCCATCTCAGCGAGGAGGGAGGAGGCAGCTCGGCCGTCATCAGCCTTCGTCCAAGTGCTTTTACTCTCTAATGTCGCTTTGTCACCGCTCACCTAAACGCAGGCCGGTCACTGCTCTGCGATTGAAGTAGGCTACATTCCACACTACATTCCCAGGAAGTTGATTATCCTGAAACACTTCAGGACTAGAAGCTCAACGATTTAAAACACCGTGCATTCTTTCCCGACAGTAGCTTGTTACAGATTTAATAAAACGTGCTCCATTTCCAAATGGATTAACAGTCTTTGCGTCTCCTTGAGAAGCACTTGTGCTCACTGTGTAAGAGCTAACAGAACGGGACAAGTGTGTGGCCTCAAAGAACCGATCACGCAAATCCCCGTGCAACACAATAGTGCACTGACGGTGACGGGGTTGCAAAAGCATGGACAGTTTTTCACGTACCTGTGACACGATGCTGCTTCTACCCTGGAGAAAATTGTAATGAGAAATCCCCAATACGCTCTTATTATGTTAGGAGGGCAAACAACAATGTAATTCAATACTCAAAGATGTATTAATATTTTAGGCCCTTTCTGATTTTTTTTTTATTTTCACATATGATTTCATATGTGAGATCTGGAGATCTGGAAGGAGATCTGGAACACGTATACACTTTTAAGTACAGAATGATTATGTAGGATCAAGCCTTACCAGGATTCTAGAATTTTCTGGCTCAGCAAACGTGACCCTACAGGAGGGCTTACAGCTTAAGTGTGTGCGTATGAGGCAAAGATGATGAGCCTGGATGACCTCTTCAGAGACGGACACTAGCACACCCTGCTGTGACCCAGCATTCCCTCCACAGACCCAAGGTGGGAAACTACATGCGCTAATGTTTCACAGGAACTTGCAGACCAAAGGTGGGCAAAGCTCCTCCCTTGATGATGAGCTGAGCTCAACCCACGAGAAGCTGTTCCCACCTGAGGATGCGGAACATGTGGAGCACAGAAGAGACAAAGAACGCCATCCCATGAGGCCCCAGGCTGGCACGCAGGGCCTCTCCTAGCAAAGGGCAGTCTGCATCTCAGGCCCTCGCTTCTCTGACCTCCCAGAGCTGGGACGAGTTCAGCTTTACTGCCTTCCAAGCCCTCAGCAGAGCAGCAGCACACTAGCTCTATGAGGATCAAGGGCCCAGAGACTGAGCCAGTGAGAGCAGCGCTCAGAAGGGCCAGGCCGTTGCCGCAGCCTTGGGAACAGTGGCCCGGAACAGCCAGGGTTTACCCCACACACAGCACAACCCATCACGCCCCACCGCCTCTATTGAGGGAGGTAAAAAGGACTGGACACAATTACAGACATACACAGAAACCTACTTCAGAAATTATTTTGCTGCCTAAAAACTGAGAAATACACAAGTAACGAACCTACCAACAACCGTCCTTGACTTTTCTAAAACTACTATTGAAATAAATTGACAGGAGGGATACTGATGATGATGATCTTGCGACTAGTAACTATTCCGACTGACCCTCCGGGAGCATTTTCCCCGGTTGGTGTGAGGACTTGGGTAAGAACTGTAGACATACAGTCGACATCACTCCTCAAAAAAAAAAAATAAATAAAATAAAATAAAAATCACTGCCCACAGAAGGCCAAGGTTGAGCCTTACCGCAGGTTAAAGCGTTTGCTGCAGATAATAAAATTTTAGTGCAGAGCCCTATTAAAACTAGACCATCAGTCAAATTTTTTAAAATGCCCTAAGGTAATAGAATTTTCACAGAACTGGACCGACTTCAGGTTTGTGGACACAGGCCTCCGGGAATGCTAGCCAGAGTTAAAATTAGTCCAGTGCTGGCAGCTGAACAGCTACAGTAAAAGGATACAAACTAAAGCATAGTGGAACGAGTCTGGGTGAAGGCTGGCTCAGGCGAAGGCTAACGAGGTTGCCTTTATTTCTCAAGTGCAAGACAGCCGATCGTAAGCAAACATAGGGCAGCATGTAGGCAGACTGGCTCTGTTGCCTGAAGAACATTTGAAAGTATGCAAGGAGAAACAGGTGTGTTTCTTCTCAGCACCAGGGACTTAGGAGGCGCTCACTTCGAATCCCTGGATGAGAGCTAAGCGACGTCACCATCACACGCCTGCCCGACAGGTGCTTGCTTACCTTACAGACAAAAGCTACAACCAAGGTGGGGTCCCGGCCGCTCTTCTTCTGGCCAATACCTGAGCAAAAACAAATCTGATTGTAACAAGGCAAACGTGAAGCTTCACGGGCTTCACAGACTGATGATGCCCTGAGGTCTAAATCGGCTTCATGCCAAATGAAACGGACAAAGGTCGAAGGAAATACTGGTGCTCCTTCCCCAGCAGGACCTGTTCTTTTTCCTCCTCACGCTGATGTCAGAGTAAATGGAAGATGCAAATCGCCAGTCAGAAAAGCTTTAGAACTGACTAGTGAGATGTTTGAGAAAAATGACACAATTTACTGAGATGTGGAGGAGACAGAAAAAATAAGCTGTAACATTCTTTATAAACAAGCTTATGTGAAACGCCACAAAGCCGGAACGGCCTGCAGAGAAAATGCGGGTGTGGGTCTTCAGCTAGGCCATCCCAGGAAGGACAGGCCCGGGGTCTGTCCTTCTCGGTCCTCAGACAGACACGATCCCGGCAGGAGGGACGTATCAGCCCTGCTCAACACTGGAGAACAGACCCTTCAGTGGTCCAAGTCCTCCAACACATCTTGGGATTTTAACTCACTCAGCAGGCCATCCTTGTAGAAGGAAAGATCCACTCACGGATCTGATGGGTCGGCTTAGCAGTTTTCCGCATTTGTGAAAAATTGCTTTGCGTTAATGGAAAAAAAAAGTGTGAAAGCCTCGGAATGAACCAATCTGCCAGACCCTGGCCTCCTCCGGGGAAACCCCACCAGGGCTGGGGATCAAACTGCCACCTTCATGGCAACCCTTCCCACTCTGCCCACGGGCTGAGTCCTACAGCATGCCGAGGAAGAAGGACCCGTTTCATACACAGGCTTCCCATGATAACAATTCCAATCTGGAGCAGTAGATTAAAAAAACAGAAGGGCCGTAGATTAAGAAACCACAAGTCTCTTGACAGCGCCCTGTTTCTGTTTAAACAGCATTACCGTCTGGAAGGTGCTGCTCGTTTTCGGCGGATCCAGAATCCGAAGACTGCCCTGGACTGAGTCTTTCTGGACTCTGAGATGGCTGGCGTTCTGCTCGCTTCAGCTCACCTGGTTAGTGTGGAAAACAGTCAGACCCCAGGCCCGGAGGGGAACTTTGGGCCAGAGCTCAGGTGTTCGCACGAACCCGCGGCAGAGTGCCCACTAAAGCAGCCTGCCTGCTACTGTGACAGCTAGTGACGTCCCTGCCCTGGTCTTGGGGCCGCAGGACCTCTGGATCCCCTTTCCGTTTCTGCTCAGCTCAGAGCCCTGGCTACAGCAGGAACTCGATGGTGTTGGTGGGCTAACACACACTCAGGCAGCAGGCTGGGTGATGCACCGGCACCACCCTCAAAAGGTAAACCTAGGCCTAAGGTTACCCAGCACCACAGGTGCCATTCGGGGGGCCAAGCTTCACAGTCCGTTAAGTCTCTAGGCCATGAAACCCCATCATGGCAGGAAAAGGCTGGCTCGGCTGCCGTGTCTCAGAAACCTGTCTGCCCTGTGCATGCACTCTCGTTCCTTATGGCCCTCTGGGTGCTGGGACAGACGGCCACACACATTATTAAAGCAACCTAGCACCTGCCAGGAAGGGAGGAAGAGTGAGGGACACGAATCAGGCCTGGGGGTCAGCAGGGGTCAGGGAAGAGGAGACATCGGACCAGGAGTGAGCCAGGGAGGGCGAGCTGTGATGTGACCGGTCGTCTCACTGCCCCCCTCCCCCCAGCACGTCTGCTTCTGCTCAAGCCACACATCCTCCAGCTTCCCTACATGGGCACCATGCTAGCTTCATCTCCTGGCCGGTGCTGGGCTTCTCTGCCCCTCCTTGGGGGCTCTCGTCTGTGTCTCTTCAAGCCCTGGGCAGGCATCAACGCTGTCAAGGAAATGTCCCTAGTGTCCTGTGTTCTCACCATTGGCACACCTGGTGTGTAGTGGGACTGGCCAAGCGCATGGACTCTTATGTGGCAGGGCCTAACATACAGACTGTCTCTAAGTCAGAACCACATCATCTGGCCCTGAGACCACTTGGCCAGCTAACACTTCCATCAGCATATTTATATAAAATACAAAAAAAAAAAAAAGTTCACTAACGTGAACCTCTCCAGCATCCTCTCTCCAAATATCTGTGGCAAATAAACCCCAAGCAATAAACGTGCACATCTGAGGGCAATCTGTCGTCTGACACTACTTGATTAGGTAACATCCCAAAGCGTGACCTCGATCATCACATAGGAGTTAACTGTGTAAGATCTCCAGGAGATCCCTGGGTGGCTCAGCAGTTTAGTGCCTGCCTTCGGCCCTGGGTGTGATCCCCGGGGTCCTGAGATAGAGTCCCGCATCAGGCTCCCTGCATGGAGCCTGCCTCTCCCTCTGCCTGTGTCTCTGCCTCTCTCTCTCTCTCGCTCTCTGTGTGTCTCTCATGAATAAATAAAATCTTAAAAAAAAAAAAAATAGAAGCTCCTTAAGGGCAGGGACTGTGTCTTACTTCCTCAGTGAAATTTCCTAACCTCCTTCAGAACACAAAACTGGGTAAACAGAGCCGGTATTCCAGCAGTTTCTGTCTTTACCCCACCATTTTCCTTGCCTGGGACCGACATTGCTCCCTCCTCCTAGGAAACGAGGCTTGCATACTCACTGTATATGGGGATCTGGAAGACAGTCATGGTCTCATCCTTGTATTCTGGTGCAGAGTGGGGCCTCACGGCTGTGGGAAAAAGACCAAGGACAATGAACTGCACTGGACAAAAGCACTGGGTGGGGGGTGGGGAGATGAGCTTTCCAGATCACCAACCGCGAGCAAAAGACCTGCCTTGGAATTCTGCTGGGAATCAACACTAAAACCAGAATCTCAGAGTTAAATGACAATTTTTAGGAAAGAAGACCAATATATATTCACCAGCCATTAGCATTTACTACACTAAACAAGCAACAACAAAAAAACAGATTGTGATCACTACTCTTTGAAAAAATTTTAAAAAAGAAACCAATTCTCAAATTTCAGAGGCATAAGTGAACACACAGCATTGTGAGGCCAGGGAATCTATCAGCTAGACTGTAAGAGCTGGCATTCATTTTGAAATAAAATATCAGTGTTTCTGTTAGAGAGGAGCACTGATAAACTGGGGATGCATGTGGACTCCAGCACGGAGGCCCCAGGAAGAGGCCGCGGGCCTCCCAGCACAGCCAGAGCCAAGGCTCAGGGTAAACAGTGACAAGCTTCTAGATTCCTCTGCTCACATCCCCTCTTCCTACCACAGGCACCTGGAGGCAATCCATCTGAGACCATCTCTAGCCTGTACGTGGGGGCAAGACGTGGGGGCACAGAAATGGCCACAGGCAGTATTTTAAACACGCATCTCACTGATGAAGCATTCGGTTTTAAGGTTTAATGTAGTCTACTTTTTACGGATTCTCATTTCAGAGACTGGGGCAGATATAAAGAAGAAATGGTAGATTAGGAGTCAGAGTCAGGAACTTACCCAGGTCTATTCCTTTCAATGGACCAGAAAATATTTTGATAGCTTCTAGATATTTTTCCTACAAAAGAAAAAGAAAAGCAGCAGCTATGGTTGTACAAACACAGAACACAGCAGTATGTGAGAATTATCAACAGGCATCAACACTGGGGCGCCTGGGTGGCTCGGTTGGTTGAGTGTCTGACTTGATTTCAGCTCAGGCTGTGATCTCAGGGTCGTGAGATAGAGCCCAGTGCTGGGCCATGTGCTCAGTGGGGATTCTGCTTGAGATTCTCTCTCCCTCTGCCCCTCCTCCCACTCACCCACATGTGCACTTGCTCTAAAATAAAATCTTGGGCGCCTGGGTGGCTCAGTGGTTGAGTGTCTGCCTTTGGCTCAGGTCGTGATCCCAGGGTCCTGGGATTGAGTCCCGCATCGGGCTCCCCACAGGGAGCCTGCTTCTCTCTCTGCCTGTGTCTCTGCCTCTCTGTGTCTCTCATGAATATTTTTTTTTTTTAAAAAGAGGCATTGACGTGAACTTTAGTATTTTGAATCACCTTTACACAAATGTTTACTGAGTGTCCACTATATGCTGGGTGCCAAGCGCTCACCAGTGAGCAGGGTGTGAGTCCTCGCCCTCGTGAAACTTAAAATGCAATGGAGACAAAACTGAAACAAATGAGCACGAACAAACGGGTAGCAGCAGTTGTGCTAAGCATCTGCAAGAAGCTCAAGAGACACCAGGGCCAGGGTACACCCTGTCTGGAGAGTCAGGCGGGCTTCCGCGCGCACATCCTTTCAGCGGAGCCCTGAAGGCTCAGAAGGCAGGCTTTGGGATGAGAAGGGATTCTGGGTAGAGCTAAGAGTGGCCCACAGAGCTCCAGTGTGGAGACTGGATACAGATGCCAGGCATGGACAAGGGCCAAGACCCCAGGGCTCACAGGCACAACAAATGGTGTTTGTGCTCCTTTGCAGTGGAGAAGCCCCAAGGGTTCTGGGTGTGATGCACCTACACATGTGCCCTAAAGAGGCCCCTCTGGCCACCGTGTGGGGGATAAGCAGCTGTCATAGGAGCATAGGGCAGGAGACACAGATAAGAAATGCCTTAAGGGGAAACAAATGGGTGGATCTGAGGCACTACTTTGGAAACAAAAATTTTTTTTTTTAAGATTTTATTTATTCATAGAGACAGAGAGAGAGGGGCAGAGACACAGGCAGGGGGAGAAGCAGGCTCCATACAGGAAGCCTGACGTGGGACTCGATCCCAGGTCTCCAGGATCACACCCCAGGCTGCAGGCGGCGCTAAACCGCTGCGCCACCGGGGCTGCCCCGGAGACAGAATTAATAGTACTTGGCGACTGGGTCGCCTTTCATCTGTAGAACTGGGAAGTAAACTGTCAGCCAGTGGTGTTAACAACGTGCATGCAACTTCTCAATAGTGTTAAGAAGCTGGTTTGGAAAGTATGAAAATGGCTGAAATTTACTAAGAATAAATGCTAACATCCACTGTGCGCCTCCTTGGTGCCCAACGTGGGATAAGTTGGCCTGTTTTATATGTGCACTTCATGTAATCCTCAGCATCTTTAGGAATTTATAGCCATCTCCCAGATGAACAACCTGAGGCTCTAAGAGGTAAAGAAACTGGTGCAAAGTCGTACAATTAATAAGGCTTTGGACTCAGGTCTCTTTCACTTGAAAGGCTCCACCATTGGTTAACTCTGGAGGGCGAAAGACAAATTTGCAGAAAACGGAAATGCTGGTCACTGACACGAAAAAAAAGGAGGGGTCAGCTGGAAAAGCTGAGTCAGTGGGGTGGGGGTTGGGGAAGTACTCACCAGTTGTGGAGGTCCAGAAAGCACACACTTGGGGAGCCCCGTTTCCTTCAAGGTAAGAATCATTCCTGGAAGGAGAAAGAACATCAAGCTGTCTCATCACCAGGCCCCGTAGCTGCCACTGGGAGGCGCACTCCTTCCTTAACCAGCCGCAAGTCTACTTGTCCTCATTCCTGCTTCAGTACAGTGATCCCAGACCCCGGGCAGAAGGGACTCCTCCTGCAGATGTAAGGGACACCACATATTCCTCAGATGCCTCCAGAATGGTCAGGGCTGAGGCTGGGGTGAGGCAGAGAGGCATGAGGAGTGCAAAAATCACACCAAATGAAGGGATGGCTTAAAGTTCTGCAGTGTAGGCACCTCACTGCCTTGCCTTGGTCTCAGTGTTGCACTCCTTCCTAACCATGTCACAAAACTTGGGGAATTTGGCAGTGACACAATCTTAACCTTCCTAGTTGTTGGGTTATGAATAATGGGGTGAGCTGGATGGTGGGTAGCTGCCAATAATCTCAGTGGTATACGCACATCCTGTAACCATCACCCACTACACCCTCCAGTTTACTGGCACGTATCTCCGGTCCGGCAACTCAATAAACAGAGTAGATGACAACGCTTGGAGAAGCAGCATCCATGTTCACATCTGTCCTGAGTCACAGCTTTCCAAGCTGCGGCTGACAGGGCAAGCAGAAAAGAGGATTCCAGCTCCTCTAGACTTGGAAGATGCGCCAAAAACAAACCAAAAAAAAAAAAGAACCAGGCAGGTTCTCAGGAATCCCAGAGGCTTCCCTCCAGCGTCTGACCTTGGAAGGAATATACTTACCACACAACCCCCCCACGTTACACCAGTGCATTCGGGTCAGGAATATGTTATCCAAACGAGCCACCTTCAACCTAAGAATGACAAAACATTTGAGCAGGACAGCACAGGTCAACCCCCTAGTGGCCCTTTCTTCTGCTATAAAAACATCTTGTCCCTCACCCTGGGCTCTCAAGCCCCCGTGAGCATCTCTGCCTCCCCCCCCACCACCCGCCCCCAAAAAATGGTTGACTCACTTGTGCTCCTGCATGAGTCTCTGGACGCCCTCCCCGCAGTTGAAGAGGTACCTGCAACAGGACAAACATGACGCAAGAATCTCAGAAGATGGGACTCTGTTAAGATTCCTGCCACGCTTTGGAGATGCTTTATTGTGCACGACAGAAAACACCTGAAACGCCCCTGTCTGTGCTACCGGGCTGCGTTTCTGGGCATCGGGATGGTGCTTGGGGAGCCTCCCTAGGACAGGAGAGCAGGGGACTGGGGGGGGGGGGGTGCCAAGACGGGTCCCTTCCCCCAGCACGTACCTGCCAGCTGAGCTGATACCCCGCATGCCGAGCATGAGGCCCCCCGGTCCCGGGGCGCCCGGGCCGGAGTGCGCTCCAAGTGTGCAAGTGGGGCCTGGGGCGCCCGGGCTGGAGGGGGACGCGCGCATCCCCGAGTCGGGGGCTCCGGGGACCTCCCGCCACCCCACCCCCAGGGCCCAGGGTCGCGCCCCAGCAGCGGGGGCCCCCGGGCGCGGCGCACTGACCGGTTGTACTCCGAGAACACGTAGAGCGCCGCGCCCACGTCCCGGCCGCCGGCCGCCACCACCTGCAGGTACACGGTGTTCGGGCCCCCGGGCTCCCACGCCGCGCCGCGCTTCTCCCGCGTGCGCAGGTGCCGCAGCGGGTCCTTGGGCGGCCGCTGGCGGCGGGCGGGTCCCTGCGACATGGCGCGCCCGGCCGCCGAGCGCAGCAGCAGCAGCGAGCGGAGGAGCCACATGCACCAGCCTCCACCCGCGCCCCCAACGCGGCGGGTCACCCGGCTCCTCGTGCCCCACGCCCCGCCCCTCCGCCCCGCCCCTCCGCCCCGCGTGGCGGGCCCAGCCAATCAGCGCGCCGCGAGCCGGGCCGCCCGCCTCCTCGAGGCCGCGCGCCCAATAGGGAGCAGCCCTGCCCCTCGCGGCTTGTCAACGGGCGACGGCCACAGAGTGGGGCTCGGCTAGAGCGCCCCGGACGGCCCCGCCCCTGGCCTCCTTCCGGCTTTCCTTGGCGACGATTCTTGCCGGAAGCTGTGCTTCGCGTGGGGCGGGACTTCCGGGAGGGCGGAGCCCGGAAGCGCGGTCCCGGCGCGCGACGCATGGCGTTTCCGGGTGCGCGGAGGGCGCTGGAGGTCGGTCTCCCGCAGGTGTGTTGGGCCCCGCTGGGGCGAGTCGGCCCCGGAGCTCTGGTTCTTCTCTGCGGGCGTGGTGGTTGGGGGTGGATTAGAGGGAGCCGTGGCGTGGGAGACTCGACGGGTTTTATTCCCGGTGCGATTAGCGTGAACGCACGCTTCCGAGGACTGCTTCTGCCGTCTGCTGGGGAAGCAAGGCAGGAAGAGGGGTTAGGGCAGCAAGCTCTGCAGCAGCAGGGTCTCGGCTCACCAGTTGGGTGATCTTGAAGAAAAAAAATTCTTTTAAGATTTTATTTACTTCTTTTAGAGAGTGAGTGAGCAGGAGCCGAGGGCGCTGCAGAGGGGGAGGGAGGAGCAGGGAGCCCGGGCGGGCCCGAGCCCAGGACCCGAGCCCAAGGCGGTGCTTCAGGCCTGAGCCACCCAGGGGCCCGAATGGGACGGTCGCGGCCGGTGAGCCTCGGTCTCCTTATCTGTAGAGGGGGAGGGGGAGGGGGAGGGGGAGTGATAGTATCTCCGCTCTACGGCCTTTGTAGTTAAAGGTCCTTCCTAAGGAGCTGTGCAGAGCGCCTTCAGGGGGAGGGAAGAGGCGCTCAGTGAGTGGTAGCAAAACTAGAAGGAAGTAAAGTGCTTCAAGCCACGTGAGATGTATCGAGACGGCTGACGGGGACGTGCTGGGCGAGCATCTCAACCGGGGAGGGCCACTTTTTTTTTTTTTTTATGATTTATTTTTTTATTGGTGTTCAGTTTGCCAGCACACAGAGGAACACCCAGGGCTCATCCCGTCAAGTGCCCCCCTCGGTGCCCGCCACCCAGTCACCCCCACCCCCGCCCTCCTCCCCTTCCACCACCCCTGGTTCGTTTCCCGGAGTTAGGAGTCTCTCATGTTCTGTCTCCCTAGGGAGGGCGACTTACCTGGAAGCCCCACTCATGGGAAAGGGGCTGGTGGAAGGTTAGCCAGCAGCTCTGCAAAAATGCCTTCTGGGGCCCCTGGGGGGGGGGCGGTGGGGAGGGCTCGGTGAAGTGTCTGCCTTCTGCTCAGGTCGTGGTCCCAGGGCCCTGGGATCGAATCCTGCATCGGGCTCCTCCTTCTCCCTCTGCCCCGCACCCCCAAAGTTTTTTTTTTTTTTTTTTTAAGATTTTATTTATTCATTCATGATAGGCAGAGGGAGAAGTAGGCTGCACGCAGGGAGCCCGACGTGGGATTCGATCCCAGGACCCCGGGGTCACCACCTGAGCCAAAGGCAGGCACTTAAACCACTGAGCCACCCAGGCTGCCGTCTCTCAAGTCTTTAAAAAAAAAAAAAAAAAAGTGTTCTGTACTCGGAGTAACCTTCCTCTTGGGGGTCAGGAAAACACGTTCGCTACTGGACACCCATTAGAGGGCTTACACACAAAGTTATGGCGCTGCCATTCCTGCAGGTTTTCAAAATAAAAGACAGTACTTGATGTGTGAAATGAAAAGGCAACCTACAGAAAGAGAAAAGATTTGCAGATCATGTGTCTGTTAAAGGGCTAGTATACAAAATAGGTAAGGAACTACAAGTCGATAGAAAAGAAAACCCGACTTAAAGATGAACCAAGGGGGCATCCGGGTGGCTCAGTCGGTTCAGCATCTGCCTTCAGCTCAGGTCATGATACCCGCATCTTAGGATGGAGCCCTGTGTGGGGTTCCCTGTTAGCTGGGAGTCTGCTCTGCTTCTGTAGCCCTCCCCTGTTGGTGTTCCCTCTCCCTCTCTGTCAAATAAATAAAATCTTAAAAAAAAAAAAGCAAAGAAATACATCTCCCCCTTCCCAAAAAACATATAAATGACCAATCAGTGCATGAAAAGGTGTTGAATATCACTAATCAGGAAAATGCAGATGGGAACCACAAGATACCTCCTCAAACCTGTTAGAATGGTTTTAGCAAAGAGACCAAACAAGTGTCAGTGGAGTAAAGGGATCCTTGGGCACTGTTGGCAGTCCTAATTGTTGTAGCTGCTAGGGAAAACAATACGGAGGTTCCTTTAACAAAAAAAAAAAAAAAAAAAAAAAGGGAGATCCCTGGATGGCTCAGTGGTTTAGCACCTGCCTTTGGCCCAGGGTGTGATCCTGGAGTCCCAGGATTGAGTCCCACATTGGGCTCCCTGCATGGAGCCTGCTTCTCCCTCTGCCTGTGTCTCTGCCTCTCTCTCTCTCTCTCTCTCTCTCTGTCTCTCATGAATAAAAAAAAAAAAAAAAAATAGAACCATAGGATCCAGCAATCCCAGTTCTGGGCACATCTCCAAAAGACATGAATTCACTGTCTTGAGATCTATGCACCCCCATGTTCCCTGCAGCATTATTCACAATAACCGAGACCTGGAAATAGCCTGAGTGTACATTGATGGATGGGTAAATAAAATGGGAGATATGCATGTATATCTCTGTATAGATATACACATTTATAACTATGAATATATGTTTGTAAGACGTTTATGCAATATGTAATACATGTAGCATTTATAATTATTGCATATACACATAAATAACACTATTCAGCAAACAAGGGTTTGCAACATCAAGGATGGGACTTGAGGGCATAATGCTAAGTGCAATAAGTCAGAGACACACCTACTGTATGATCTGAATTACAAATGGAATTCAAAAAGAATTGAACTAGAAACAGTAGGTTGGTGGTTACCTGAGGGTGGAGGGTGAAGGTGGTCAAAGGGTACAGACTCCAGTATAAGATGAATAAGTTCTGGGGATCTAAGGTGCAACATGGTGCCTCTAACAATACTATATATTCGAAAGTTACTAAGAGAGTAGATCTTTAAATCAGACCCACCCAGATTCCAGGGGAGGGGCTACAGATTCCACCCTTAGTTGAAGAATCAAAGACCCTGCAGAAAGACACCAGGAATGAAGAGCCTGTGCTTCCCCAGAGCCCTCTGAGCGCCCTGTGAGCTTCCGTGAAGACGTGGCCATCATGCAGAATGAACACTGGTGTGGGTTTCCATAGATGTACAAATATGCATATGTAACTTACTACTCGGCTCTCTGGTATCTACACCTGTAGGTATGGTTGCCATGAGTCGGTCCCCTCGCCCAGCCATCTCTCTGTGTATCTCACCAATCTTAATTTCTGCATCCACAAAGCTGAGGCAACCCTGGGCTCCCAAGGCTCTCCTGATCTGACCAAAGGACACCTGCTCTGGGGACCTGAGGCTCCCATTGGCCTTCCTCAAAAACACACTGATTCCTGAAATTTATTCAATCAACACATGGAGCTTATGCTACTAGGTCCTAGATACTGTTGGTGTACAGATCAGAACAGGATTGACACAGTCTTGCCACCCAAAAGCTGGTGTCTTGGGGGCTGGGATGGAGCCTGGCCCTAGGGCAGAGGAAAATGTTAGAAGAGAATGTAGACCGTCAATGATGTTCTTGTCTTCATTGGGTCTAACTCAGGTGTTCCTGCTTTAGATCCCTGGAACCCAGACAACTCCACAAGATAGTTTTTGAATCAAAAGTTATTTTGAAACAAATCCTATAGTCTTCCAAAGACCAGTTATATTGCCCTCAAGTTGCTCAGCAGGTTCTCCAAACCACCTATCTTTGCTTACTAGGAACTTTGAAACAGTTCAAGCAGGACTTCCTTAGCTTCCCAGCTCTGTGCTCCAGGGCAGTCACGTTGCTGTCCTTCCAGGCAGGAGGAGCCCTCGGCATGCTTTGCTTATTGATCTAACCCTCTGTGTGCGTCACTTCATTTAATACTACTCACAAATCTGCTGGGATGTAATCATAACCTCCTTTCACAGGAGTTAAAACAGGCTCAGACACTCAATGACTTGCTTATGGTCTACACACCTGCCAGACATCATAGCCTGCAGGCCTAACCAAGCCAGCTTATCAGTGCCTAGGGATAGGATTCAGATGTTTTGGCCTAGGCTCCTCGTTCAGGGAGGGACTCAGATTTAAACTTTGATAGTGGGATCCCTGGGTGGCGCAGCGGTTTGGCGCCTGCCTTTGGCCAGGGGCACGATCCTGGAGACCCGGGATCGAATCCCACGTCGGGCTCCCGGTGCATGGAGCCTGCTTCTCCCTCTGCCTGTGTCTCTGCCCCCCTCTCTCTCTCTCTGTGACTATCATAAATAAAAAATTTAAATTTTGATAGTATTTCTATCTGAGGTTACACAGTCAATACATGAGCAGGATTGAATGAAAGTGCTTTTCATACAACTTTAAACTTGGGTGCCCTTACTGGATCATACGGTCTATACCACAGGTCAACAAGAAAAGGCTTGGTGGCATGGGACACCTGGGTGGCTCAGTGGTTCAGCATCTGCCTTCTGCTCAGGTTGTGATCCCGGGGTCCTGGGATCAAGTTCTGCGTTGGGCTCCCCGCAGGGAGCCTGTTTCTCCCTCTGCCTGTGTCTCTGCCTCTCTGTGTCCCTCATCTATATTGTAGATTAATTTTTTTTTTTTTTTAGATTTTATTTATTTACTCCTGAGAGAGAGCGAGAGAGGCAGAGACACAGGCAGAGGGAGAAGCAGGCTCCATGCAGGGAGCCCTACATGGGACTCGATCCCAGGTCTCCGGGATCACGCCCTGGGCTGAAGGCAGCACTAAACTGCTGAGCCGCCCAGGCTGCCCTACTATAGATTAACTTTTAAAATAAATCTTGTAGGTATCTTGGGCATAGCAACATGCTGTTGCATCATTGTGTGTTAAAAATACCTCTTGTGTTTTCAAGAATACTGCCCGTTTTTGCCAGAAGGGAGGAAGATGGGGGGAATGAGTGAAATAAAGGGTATTAGGTGCACACTTAGCCTGATGAGTGCTAAGAAAGGTATAGAATTGTCAAATCACAATATGGGACACCTGGAATCAATATAACACACTATGTTAATTGTACTTAGATTTCAAAAGAGACTACTACCGTCTTTAAGTCTCTGGCATATATATTAATATATCAAGAGGAAAAAAGAGAGAGAGAAGTGGACTCAACCTGTCCGAGGCTCCAAGAGGCTTCAGTTTGGCCACGGTTCGTGCCTCCGATGCTTTATTCTTTGGATCCTCGGTGTCAAGCACAGTGCCCAGGACTTGAGGTGGGGTGGAGGGGCTCAGTAAGTGTCCGCTGGAGGCACAGAGGGCCTGCCTGGTGTCCATCTGCTCCGGCTGCCACAATACAACATCACAGACTTGGGCGGTCGGGGGAGCATGGCCAACAGAAGTTAATTTTCTCACCGTTCTAGAGGCTTTCGGAAGTCTGAGGTCAAGGTTACCAGGGCTGGTTTCTCCTGGGGCCTCTCTTCTTGCAGATGCCCGCCCTCTTTCTGTGCCTTTCCATGGATTGCCCTCTGTGAGTCTCTGGTATCTCTGTGTGTGTCCAAATTCCTTCATACGAGGACACCAGCTGTGTTGGATTGGGGCCTACCGTAGGGGCCTCATTTAGATATAATCCCATCGTTAAAGAACCCAAAAGAACTCCAAAACAGTCACATTAAAGAACTCCAAAAACAGTCATGTTTTGAAATCCTGGGGATTAGGGTTGCAACCTCTGGATTTTGAGGGGGGCGCAGTTCAGCCCCTAGCAGCTCACTCTACCCCTGCCCCACACAGTAGAAGGAAGGACATTGGGGGCCCTCTCTCCGTGAGATCCCAGCTGCTAAACCTGAACCACAGTCTGAAATGAGGGGATTCAGACTCCGGCCTAGAGGCAGGGCGAGAGGCCGTGGGGCACCTCTCTCTCCCCGCTTTATTGGAATAGTCTTCTCACGTGCAGGGAGGCTAGCCCTTCCACAGACCTAGCAGGTGCACCCAGCTGGCCCTAGGCTGGAGCAATGAAGTCTTCTGATTATCAGCACACCTTCTAGATCCGTCCCACATCCTCAGTGAAACATTGTCTGGGTGGCTCCTCCAATCAGCTGGCCCTGAGGCTCTGCCTGCAGGTGTCACAGGGAAACAATCCCGAGGCTTGCGATGCCCGCCCTGACCACTAAGGGGCGCACCGGACCCGCCGCCTCCACCTGGTTTTAGGGCTTGTTTTTAGCGCCACCAAGTGCTAAGCACCGCTCGCCGTAGAAAGAAGGCACGAAGGCACCCTTCAAGGAGCTTGTGAACTGGCCGGCGGCTGGCAAATGTGACCATAGTATTTTGCCCTCACCAGTTTATACGACTGGTGGAATTTCCAACCTACATTGGTGACCCATCCACCCAGTGCTAGCCCTCTGTCCCTCCAACGATCTGTGTCACTCTTATACACTTCAAACAAAGTGAGGCACATTATCTAGAGATTTTTTTCTTCTAACTTTGGGTCTCTCTCACTTCAAGCAGCTAGTGAGCTACCTCCCTCTCTCTCTCTCTCTCTCTCTCTCTCTTAGATTTTATTTATTTATTCATGAGAGACACAGAGAGAGGCAGAGACACAGGCAGAGGGAGAAGCAGGCTCCCTGCGGGGAGCCCAATGTGGGACTCAATCCCAGGACCCCAGGATCACGCCCTAAGCCAAAGGCAGACGCTCAACCACTGAGCCACCCAGGTGTCCCACTAGTGAGCTACCTCCAATGTCCCTGGACCTCTGTAAGACTCAGGAGTGCCGACCTGGGGCATCTGGGCAGAGGGACCAAGGTCTTTCTGACCCAAGATGATAAGCATCTTAGATCCCTGTGGTCTGATGACTGGGCACATCATGGTCCCCCCTCCATTTGCCATGATGAATGTGTCACCTTCATCTCTACCCCATGTGATGGACTGAATTGTGTTCCCCTCAAATTTTAGGGTGGAAGCCCTCACCCCGTGTAAGCCCCAGACATTTGGAGACATGCGGCAACAAAGATAATTAGGGTAAATTAAGTAAAATGAGGCCTTGGGGGTGTACCCTGATCCAATCTGACTATTTCTAGAAGAAATAAGAACCACAAGGATGACTTCACACAGTGACGGTCCACGCGAGGCCACAGCGAGGTGGCAAGTGTCTGCAAGCCTCTGAAGAAACCAAAGCCGGATCTGGGGCTTCCAACCTCCAGAACTGTAGGGAATACGTGTCTGCTATTGAAGCTCCACCCAATCTTTGGTATTTTGTTCCAGCCTGAGCAGACTAACGGGAACCTGGCATGGCCCTTGGGAAGCCCTAGGGAACCTGAAACCATGAGGTCTGGATTTTCTGCCAACCCAGCACAGTGCCTCAAAGGAAGGCGAGAGGAATAGAATTGTTTTTGCACGGCTGAATGTTTTTTTTTTTGTTTGTTTGTTTGGGAATCCTATCCAGACCACCAGGAAACAACTGATTTGATGGTTGGGTGTTAGGATGGGTGTTAGAATAGGTTAGCAGGATGGGTGTCAGTGATGGTGTGCTCGGGGTACAGAAGAACGGTGTCAGGGAAGGCTTCTCGCAAAAGGCTTTGGGAAAGTTAGTGGGAGCTTTCTAGAATGGCAACACAAGGAAAGCCGTTCTAGCCAAGCAAAAGGGCCGGACACATGAAAGGCAGGAGTGTATCCAGAACATGACTCATGTGGTTCACTGAGTGCCAACTCCGGGTTGGGCACACTTCTGTGAACTTCAGCGTATTATAAGTCACATAACCCTCACAACCATCCCGCCGGCTGTGCGCTATTATCGTCCCCATTTCACAGAGGAGAAACTGAGGCACAAAGGGATTACCTGCCCGAGATTACAAAGCCTGTAAGTAACGGAGTTAGATTGCAAACACAGGTCCTCTGTGTCCCCCATCTGCATCCCCCCACCTCACTATTTAGCCCCCCCAAATGGCTGCCATGACTGGGCATAAATGAAGGAAGGAGCAGGGCCAGGAGGTGTGCCTAGAAGCCAGCAAAGGTCAGGTGATGGAGGGGAGGGCCCTGGCGTTTTAACTTTAGGCTGCAGGCCAGGATTACTCGGGCTGGGGTTCCCAGATCCCGGAAAGGTTGTTGATCTACTATGGGGGGCCTGGGACATGCAGAAGAATTCTTCAGTTGGCCCTCTTCCCTTCGAAGTTCTTCTGAAGTGATCAACACAATCAGTACAGGTCTCAGGAATGGCTGGCCACACACTTCCACACCTGTAGTTGCATTTCTGGTCCTGGTCCTGCTGGCACCAGGGCAGCTCCCAAGGGACCAAGGTTCACTATCTAATTCTTAGCCCACACTGGGGTTGTCGGATACACTCTCAGGGACTTCCAGATAATTTTTTTTGTGCAGTGCGGTTCCTCATGTCACTCAATTTGAAAAACACCACAGCAGGATCCTAAGGCGGGGGGCATGGACACAGAGGCCAGATGCTGGGGACCCAGGTGTGCCTTGTGTGGGGGCTGCTTATGGCCCAGGGCGTCAGGAGTGGTCTGGGGAGGTGGGGTGCCCCTGGCACAGCTGGCATCTATGGAGGCAGCATGGTGCCGACAGGGGTCTGTGGAGTCTGGGGTCCTGGCTTGGGTTACCTAGCCAAGTAACCTGGGCAAGTTTCTTTTTCAAAGATTTTACTTTTATTAATTTGATAGAGACAGAGAGAGAGTGCGCACAAGCAGGGAGAGCTGCAGGCTGAGGCAGAGGTATTAGCAGGCTCCCCGCCAATCAGGGAGCCCAATGTGGGGCTTGATTCCAGGACCCTGAGGTCATGACCTGAGCCAAAGGCAGGTGCTCAACCAACTGAGCCACCCAGGTGCCTCTGGGGCAAGTTTTGTAGGTGGTCTGGACCTAGCTCCCCAGGATACAGGGAGGATTACAGGAAGCAGTAGAGGCAAAGGCCTGAAACAGGCCTGATGCATGGTGGTCTCTTCCTAGTCCTTCCCTCCCTCCCCTTTCTCTTGCTCTCCCTCCTTCCCTCCCCCCTGCCCCCCCCCCCCTGCCCCGGCCTGTCATCCTGCCCTGGTCTCCCCGCTAGCCTTTGCGAGAAGACATTGGGTGGGGACTCAAAGGGGTGCAGGGAGGCCTGAGGCAGAGCAGCATGGCCTGGCTCAGGGTAGGGATGGTGCACATGGAGGGAATGCCCACACCAGGCCGTGGTCTGAAGTGGAATCCTCAGAATCCGCTGATGGATGCAGGGTGGAGGGGGGATAAAGAAAATTTGGGAATCAAGGGGAACTCCACGGTTTTAGCCTGGTTACGTGGGCAGGTGGTGTTGCTTTTTGCAGGGTGGTGGAAGGCAGAGGACAGCAGGTTTACTGTCAATAGAGAGAGGCCCATTTGCATCACATTATGTTTGGGTTGCCAATCGTAGATGGATTTAGTGAGCAGTTCCTTAAAACCCTGGAGCTTGGGCGTGTGGGTGGCTCAGTGGTTGAGCATCTGCCTTCAGCTCGGGTAGTGATCCTGGGGTCCTGGGATCAAGTCCCACATCGGGCTCCCCGCAGGGAGCCTGCTTCTCCCTCTATCTGTGTCTCTGCTTCTCTCTCTCTGTATCATTCATGAATAAGTAAATAAAATCTGGAAAAAAAAAAATCCTGGAGCTCACTGAGATCTCTTGGGGTGAGTATCTCAGGCCATAGATAATATGCGGCCTCAACCCGGAGACACAGCAATATTCCCAAAACCAAAAACCAGAGCAGAGGAGCTAGATCCAGTAAAGCAGGCTGAGAATGAGGCACCCACAGGGCAAATTCAAGCTGCCAAATACCTAGAGGTCAAGGTCCACCAGAACAGAGGAGAGGCCACGAGTGGCTGCATTGTCCCCACTCTGCACACTGCCATCAGCTGATCCTGGCACACCCATCCCCAGCCACAGACAAGACCTCAGAACCCTTCTTAACACTGTTTCTGGCCACCACCGCTCATAGGTTACAGATGGCACATGAACTAAATCTGTTTGCCTTTCCCAATATAATGCCATCTCCTAGTTTGGTAGAAGATGCAAGTGAGTTTCAGAGATATTTGTCCTCCCGATATTGCACCAGAGTGGTATGGCCCAGAGGAAAACCGTTTAGGTGGATTCCAAAATATTTTTTTGTGCAACCATTGGGCATTAGTCAGGCTTCTCCAGGCTTCTCCAAAAAAAACCACCAAAAAACAAAGAACAACAACAACAAAACAAACCAAACAAACAAACAAAATAAAACAAACAAAAAACCAACAGAGACAGAGGACAGAGCACATGTGTGTGTGTGTGTGTTTGTGTGTGGTTGGGTGTGGGTGTGGAAGAAGGAACAGATTTATTTGAAGGAATTGGCTTATGTGATCATGGAAGCTGGTAAGTTCACAATCTGCAGGGCGAGCCAGCAGGCCAGACACCCAGAAGAGTTGTAGCTGCATCCAAAGGCCACGTGTTGGCAAAATTCCCTCTTCCTCTGGGACTGGGATGCTCAGTCTTTTTTTCTTTTTTTCTTTCCGCTCAGACCTTCAACTGATTGGACAAGGCCCACCCACATTCTGGAAGATCATCTGCTTTACTCAAAGTCTACTGATCTAAATGTTCTCTTACCTAAGAAAACACCATTACAGAAATGTCTAGTATAGCGCTCGACTGAATATCTGGGTCCTGTGGCCTGTGACACATCAAATTAACTATCATGTATTGGTTTAGATTGGCTGGTTTTAGGACCCTGAATTAAAAGTAAGTCTTGGCTGATGTTAGGAAGAAAGGTGGAAATGGGGAGAGTGCTGACTGTCCCTTGCTAGGGGAACATCTCACAGGGGCCTTGTCTTTGCTGATTATCAAGGCATCTGAACTATAAGTACCTGGATAAGAGCAGTAAGGGCTGCAATTTATCAAGCACTTGCTGTGTACCCAGAACCCTGTTGAGCACTTGCTGTTTTAGGGATTAGCTCCTTTGGGATCACCCAGGCCCCTGTGTGGGCTCTGTTGCTCCCCACCAGGACTCTGACCCAGGAAGCCAGCTGCAGAACCTCTTTCTTGGGAGCCAACCAGTAATTCTGGTCCCTTCTCCACAGATTGGAGGATATTTCTCAAGAGGGATGGTAGGGGGACACCTCGGGGGGGGGGGGGGCTAAGAGGTTGAGCATCTGCCTTCAGCTCAGGTTGTGATCCCTGGGGTCCTGGGATCGAGTCCTGCATCAGGCTACCTTCGGGGAGCCTGCTTCTCCTTTTGCCTATTTCTCTGCCTCTTTCTCTTTCTGTGTCTCTCATGAATAAATAAATAAAATCTTAAAAAAAAAAAAAAAAGAGGGTTGGTGGGGCAGGAATTCCTCTTCTCCTCAGGGTCCTGAAACCAGAGCCCAGAAGGTTTCTTTGTTCTCTGCTCCCCAGTCTGCCTAACCTACCCCACCCCCTGCCCAAGTGGTCCCTGCTGTTTTAGATGAGGGAAGTGCAAGGGGGGCAGCAATCTCTTACATTAAAAAACGTAAAGATGTAATGCCCCTGGTTCGTGAGAGTCAATGGCATCACCTTCTCTGGGCCACATATTTTACTTCCTTTCTTCTTCCTTCCATCTGTTTTCCCCAGTGTCATAATGCTGTAAAGGAGACGGGAGGGCTGTGTGCACAGGATTGCAAATACCTGACGATCATTTACTTAAGACGACCCTACAAGCTCCTGTTTTATAAGAGAGAGAGAGAGACAAAAAAAAAAAAAAAAAAAACCTCATAAAGATCTTCTTGGATGCAGCTTTATGTTCATACTCCTGTTCCTTCTCCACCACCCCCCCCACCACTACCACCTAAAGGGAACTGGTAGCAACCAGTCTGCTTTACAGCTCAGCTGGCAAGATGCCTGGAGAGCAGCCAGTGGCCTGGGTTCAATCTACTGATAAGTCATCAATGTCTTTCTCACCCAAAACATCTGGTTTAGGAACCTGAGTTATGAGCTAATATTAAATATAAAAGTTTATAGCATCACATATATAATACTGTTGATTAGAAACATCAAGAAAAGTAATTGACTGGAGGGGACTCTGTGACCAGCTGGTTGAACATCTGGATGGGATCCAAGGGGGCCTGAATTGAATTCCCAATCCATCCATTCTTTCTGGGCTGGGATATTAAAAGGTTCTGACTCTCTTTCTTGGATACTAGCGTTTTGGTTTTATATATATATATATACACACACACACACACACACACACAAACAGGGGTGCGTGTTCAGTGCACTGGAAAAGACTAAAATAAAATCATTACAATTTTTATCTCCTCTCGCGTCCATTCATTAGACGTTTATCGGTTTTTGTTCCTTCCTTAGCTACAGCCTGTTATCAGCCCTGACCACTTGGTGGCAGCGTACGCTCATTTTTTTTTTTTTTTTTCCGTCTGAGGCCTGAGGTTTGTGCGGAAGAATGCAGCTGCCCCACTCCCATCTGTTTTGCAGCTGAGCAGCGCAGGAGGGGGACCAGCTCCTACCAGTCAGTCTGGGACTTTGTTCTCAGGGGGCTTCACTTGACATACATTACTGAGTCGTCCGCGGAACTCCTTTGCCAACTGCATTCCTGTGACCAAGAACCTGAAGGTAACCAAACCTTCCGTGGATACTCTATGTTCTGTTTGCTGAAGAGTGGCTTCTGGCCAGGACACAGTGGATTTGTCCATCTTCTCTGCTCTACACGGGGTCCAGGACTCTTCTTTCTGTTTGTCTGTCTTTCTTTCTTCTTTTTTTTTTAAGACTTATTTATTTATTCATGAGAGACACACAGAGAGGCAGAGACACAGGCAGGGGGAGAAGCAGGCTCCCTACAGGAAGCCCAGTGAGGGTGGGACTTGATCCCAGGACCCTAGGATCACAACCTGAGATGAAGGCAGATGCTCAACCACTGAGCCACCAGGTGCCTCTGGACTCTCCTTGCAAAGAGTGTCTTTTCAGGTACAAAGCAGTTTGCATCTCATGCCTCAACTCGGACTGCTTCAGAGCCCCTGCAATGAGTATTGTGTTAAGAAGGACTCTGAGGAGTGCACTTGATGGGATGAGCACTGGGTGTTATACTATATGTTGGCAAATTGAATTCAAATTTTTAAAAATGTAAAAAAATCCATTAATTAGAAAAAAAAAAAAAAGTAAAAAGAAGGACTCTGAGGTCCTTACTGCCCAGGCCCAGAAGGCAGCAATGTGATGCTTGATTATTGACAATGTCAATATAAGGGTATTTGCTACCCTTATACTTTACCACGGGATGTGGAAAGGGCGGTAGGAAGTTATCTGCTATATGACATCCTGATTGGATCTGCATCGTTTTATATCCTCCATTCCACCCCAATTTTTTCCTGCATTTTTGCATCCTGAAAGCTGTTGCTCGGGGAAGGACAGTGAGCCTTCCTCATCATACACACGATCTCTCTGCCCTGTTGGTCCTGAGCTTCAGATAGAAGGAAGTCACCCTGGTGACCCCTTTGCTCCAGGGCACTGCAGGCAGAGGCAGCGAAAGCCACGCATCAGTGTGTCACTGGACCAGTATTGATCGAGCACCGGCGAGAGTCCAAAATAAAAAGGTAGAGATGAGACAATTGTTAAAAAGCTGCCAACTATTCACAGAAGCTGGTCTTCTGAAAAAGTGGCTCTGAGAGCACAGGTTCTTAAAATGTGGATCCTCGTCCAACAGCATGAGTGTCACCCAAGAACTCGTCACAAATGCAAATTCTCAGGCTCCACCCTGGACCCACTGAGTCAGACACTCAGGGGTGGGACCCAGCCCTCTTGTGCTACAGCAAATCCTCCCAGGCATACTGATGCCTGCTCAGGGTAGAGAACCAATGCTTTTGAGTAAAGCCTTCCCTCTCTCCACCCCTCTTCTTTCTTTCTTTTCTTGTTTGCTGAATTCCTTTGAAGAGCCAGGTACAAGATTATTTTGGTCTCTGCACTCATGGAATTTACATACCAATGGGAGAGACAGTGACACTGTGGACCTCTGAGGGCACAAACCAGGGGCACCTCACTCAGCTTGGGGAATGGGAGCGGAAATGCAGATGTAGGCAGTAAAACCAGAGCAAAGGGTAAAATGTTAGACCAGAAAAATACAGGCAAGGCAATTCTCAACTTTCCTTTTCCTGCTCTGAATTAATAATTCTCTGCAAACTACTCGTGGACCTCACCTGACACCCTGCTAGGGGGTATCGGGCCATTGGGGTGGAAATAGAGTCCGGGCAGATCCTGCGGATGCATGACCCACAGGGCCAGGAGAAGACAGGGCAATCCAGAAGCCTGGGGCAGTTCCCAGGGATTGTTGCCCGGAGGGATGCAGGCCTGCAGAGTGCCAGATCTAGGGATCATTTTGCAAATCAGCCTGGAAATCTAGATTTGTTCTCAGTGAAATTTCCCGGAAATGTTTATAAACACTCCGTAGGCCAAGAAAGAGATGCGTGGAAGCCAAATTTGGGTTCCTAGGAATGTCTGGCCTGTGGAGCGTTTGTTTCTCTGGCCGCCATCTAGTGGTGGCAAGGGGTTGGTGCACGCTTTATCGCCCCTGGAGCCTAAGGGACAAACTTCTTTCTCCTCCTTTCTTAAATCTGCATTTTGATCTCCAAAAAATATATTGTTAAGACAAGGTTTTGTCCTATGGTTATCCTCCTCCTCCTCCCCCTTCTGGAAAGCGAGTAAGCCGAGGATGGGAGGCAGTGCTGCAAGGTTTCATAGAGGCCCGGGTGGGGTGTGTAATGACAGCCAGGCTTGAGGCCCTGCTCTGCTGCAGGGTGAGGGGCTTGGCAGGGTGGTTCCAGCCGCCTGAATGAAATATGATCAACATTCTGACCTGTCTGGGTTCAGGTCCTAAGAGCTGGAATGAACGTTAAGGATGTTTAGGCCGAATGGACATTCTGGGCCACCTCCCCGGTTGCTGAAGGCTTTTTGTGGTTGAACTTTATGGTCGTCTTTAAATATTCCACCCCCCACCTCACCTCCCTTTCCCAAAATTGTCTGCAAAAGTCTTTGCATGGGGAGAGCTCCTGGCCTGAGTTAGATTCTCCAAGGGGCCTGTATCTCCGGGGGATGGAAGGCTGCAAGTCTGTAGCACCGGGTCCTCCAACCACAGTGGACAGGAGTCCTCCGTGCAATGCATGCAGCTGGGCCCTCTCCCCAGAGCCTCTATCACAGAAAGTCTTGGAGGCTTGCTTTCAGCTACAGACTTGGACAAAACAAGCCAACAGCACCGCTTGGTGATGGCAGCATTTCCTAACTGCATCCTTTGCTATGTTGAAAGAGTCTAAAGATGCTGGGCAACAATTCTTCATTCTGGATGCTAGACTTAGTGACTTTCTGCTGAGAAGCCAAAAGAGAATGAGCTGGACTTTGAAGGAGGGGGACGGGGAGGGGGGCTTGACAGCATGACAGCATCATGACACCAACAGGTGGGATCTAGGGCTACAGAGTATGCTTACTCCCAGCTCGCCCCCATGTTTCTGCCTTGGCCCTAGAGGTTGCTCAGAGGAGCTGCATGCGGTGGTGCTAAGGGACCTTCTCTCCATCCTCCTGTGCGCTCCGGATGTCATCAACAGTTTGACTAAGTAATAGCAAAGACCCCTAAGAATTTCTGGAACCTCGGGGCATCTGGATGGCTCAGTGGTTGAGCATCTGTCTTTGGCTCAGGGCAGGATCCCAGGGTCCTGGGAGGGAGACTGCTTCTCCCTCTGCCTGTGTCTCTGCCTCTCTCTCTCTCTCTCATGAATAAATAAATAAAAATCTTTAAAACAAAAGAATTTCTAGAACTTCAAATTCTGTGTCCACCTGCCATTTCTGGTTCATAGGAGAAAGTCCACAGCTTTCTGTCGACACCGTCATGCAAAGTGATGGCTTCCTCATCACACATTGTGGATGCCCGGCTGGGGGTGGGACATGCACCTGCTCTGTGATGTCTTACCATGTGAGGTCCTGGCATGATGGGGACCCAGCCTTCCACCCTCTTCCCTTCTCCTCGTGGAAGCTTCTGGAACAGCACTCTGGGGGTGGCCAGGGCTTCCTGTGAACCTGACAAGGGTAGTGATTGGCTTTCAGAGGCTGACCCCAGCTCATCTCCTATCTCTTCTACCTTCTGGGACTTCCTATAGTCCCTCTTCTGTGTTGACCTTTCCCTGCCTATCTGCAAAGTTAAGAGATGGCTCTTTGCCATTCTCTGCCTTTTGAGGTTGTTGCCGGGACAAGCAGGAAAATAAATGAAAAAGGCTTTGAGTTCTTCACAGAGCAGGTCCTGCAAAGCAGATGTTGGGTGGAAGTTTCCAGATGACAGAAAATTGTACCAAGGCTTGAGGCAGGCTCTGCTTTACTCTTCCAGAGGTTAGGACTTTCCAGCTAGGGTGGTGGCCAAATTCACATAAGTAGGGGGAAGCCCTTTGCAGCTGGGAACTGGGTTGCTGGGTAAAAGGGTGAGAGCCTCAGATGGGGGATAGGGGGCAGGTGCCTCCCTGACTTGGGGAAGTGGAATTTCAGGAGAGGAGATCGGTTTTGTTTTTGTAACTCCTCTCTTCCTGGACAGAGCATGCGCACCAGGAAGGTTCTAGGTTTGCAGAAAAATGGGCAGCACTCCCTGCAGGGACATCGCTAATTCCCCTCCCTGCCCTTCCCGGGTGTCCCAGCCTCAGCCAGGAGAGGCAGGGGCGCGGGGGAAAGAGCCCTGCATGGGAAGCAAAAGGTTCACTAAGCTCTTGCCCCTGCTCGGGGAGAACGAGGTGGGCCCTGGGGCATGTCCTTTCGTCTCCCTGGGCCTCCTGTGGAGTGTGGACATTGGAGCCAATTCCTGGAAAAGTTTAGGATCCTGCGCTCTTGCCTTTCTGCTGAATAGAGAGAAGGAGCAAGTTGGACACATGGAAGGCACTTTGCTTTTTGAAAACTTTGGCTCTCCAGTTTATAGAATGATAATTCCCAGGCAGAAATGGCCCCCCACCCCCAATCACTCGGAGTGCAGCCTGATGAGATTCCAGTGCTGGCATCAGGACACGGAGGGTTTACATCTCTCCTGATGGCCCCCGGGGCCCCTTCTTGGGCACAGCTCCTCCTGGCCCCAGCCAGCTCCTGACACATGCGTCTTAAGCCACATTTCTCCCTTTGGTTCCCTGGGTCAGCTTCCTGTGGCTGCTGTGACAAATGACCACAATCTTCGAGGCTTAAAACAACACAGATTTGTCCTCTTATAGCTCTGGAGCTCAGAAGTCTAATATGGGTTGGCAGAGCTGTGTTGCTTCCGGAGGCTCTGGAGGGAGGGGAGTCTGTTTCCTTGTCCCTTCCTGCTTCTAGAGGCACCCACATGCCTCGGCCCATGTCGTTGGCCACTTGGATCTCGTTGTCCATCCTCATATCTTCTTCTCTGACTCTCCTGCCTCTGTCTTATAAGGATCCTGGGGACTCACCTGGGCCCACTTGGATAATCCAGGCCAATCTCCCCATCTCATGGTCTTCACTGTGATTGCATCTGCAAAGCCACTTCTGCCGTGGAAGGCCACAGGTCACGGGGATCAGGACGTGGACGTTTTTTGGGGGGCTATTCTCCAGCCCACACCCTCACACCACACAGGAAGGACCTCAAAGCCTGCACCTGAGCTTCCCAGGTCAGCCCTCCAACACGGGGCCCACGTCCACCAGCTCAGTCCTAGCTGGCTTTGAACTTCTACTGCACAAACCAAGAAGGTTGTGTCCCTGTTCAAATGAAACTAATACTAGCTAATGTTGATTTTGCCAAACACTTTCCTAAGCCTGCTTCTGCCCCTCCCCACTGGCTTGCACTCTCTCTCTTTCTCTCTCAAATAAATAAATAAATAAATAATCTGAAAAAAAAAAAAAAAAGGAAAGAAAGAAAATTGAGACACGAGAAACATAAGGAGCCATCCCAGTCACACACAGCTACACGGGGTACCTCCTGCCAACCACCGCGCATACACACACTGCCCCTTCTAGAACCTGCCACCCCAACACATGCCATGTTGGCATGCAGATTATTCTGAGCTGAAGGCAGTTGAGAATCAGCAGATGTAGGAAGGGCTCACTGCTGATCTCCCCCTTTCTACCTTAAAGCAGGTCATAAATTCCCCACGAGGAAGTATGATCCTCATACCAGTTCTGATCGGTAGTTTCTCAAGCAATTATCTGATGCCAACTAGGCGCCCTGAGATTCACATCACTTCTGACACCTTCTACATGGAGATTGCTCAGGCTTATGAGACTACCCTCTCCCCCAACTTCAGACGCCAAGCAAGTGTAAGTTAGAGACCTGTGTTTCTAACCTAGTAGCTATAGACCTGGTGGGGGGGTGGGGCTCCAGCAATCTCCTTCTTGGGTTTGATTAATTTGAGAGCGCGACTCACAGAAATCAGGAAACCAGTTTACTTATTAGGTTACTGTTTACTACAAAGGATATTAAAAGATGTGAATGAACAGCCAGATGAAGAGATGTGTAGAGTGAGGTCCCGAAAGTAGAAGCTTCTGTCCATGTGGAGGCTTAGCACATGGATGAGTTCTGGCCTACCAATCTGAATGCTCTCTGAACTCTACGTCTGGGTTTGAATGGAGAATCCATTGCAGAAGCATGGTTGATTAAATCATTGATCATTAGGGATTGATAAAACCTGTAGCTCTCCCCCCTCCCTGGCAGTCAGGGGTGGGCCTGAAAACTCGAACCCTCTAACTGTGGCTGTTTCCCCTGGCAAAGTATCCCCTATCTTTAGGGGATTTCCAAAAGCCACCTGATGACCTCGACTCAGGTGTGGCTGAAAGGGGCTGGTTATGAATAACAAGACACCTACCTATATCACCTTTATGGCTCTCAAATGATTTCAGGAACTGAGGACATGATAACAAATATTATGGCAAAAGATGCTCCCATCACTCTTATCTCCTAGGACACCCCAATTTACAAGCTGAGAGCAGGAACAGAGACCAAACTATGTATTTATTATAAATCACCATATCTCAGAGAGCTCCCCTCCCTGTATCTATACCGGGAAGAGGAGAACCCTGCCACCAGAGCCGGGGAGTCCACTCTGAGAAGAATCTGTACAGACAAACCCACTAAAATGATCCCCATCTTCCTTTTGTTTCTCCCATATTTGTTCTACTCACTTTCTCACAATTTAGCGCCCCATTTCCTTTGTCTTGTCTCAGTTTACTTATTAGACTACTTATTATTACAAAAGATATTCAAAGGTATGAATGAACAGCCAGATGCTCATTCACGTTTCCACAATGGATCTACCGCTGTTGGTCGAAATGGTGTAGAAGCTCTCAGGCCTTTGGATCTCCACTTCTTATACAGGAAGTTGTCCATGTACGTAAAAAACATTAACATCAAATACAATGATGTTTCCTCTTAGTAATTTCTCATCCACTAGACCCTGCCGTGCTCCTTGGCGATAAATTCCCACTTTTCCTTCTTATGTTTCAAGTTGAGCCTAGCCTCCCTCCCCAGCTGCAGTGGTCCCTACATTTATCTAGATAGTTTCCCTTAAATAAAGGCTTCCTTATCATTTTCAACAAGTGTCATGAGTAATGTTCTCATTAACACTGGTGGGGAGCCCGCTTGGCTTTCAAGACCACGGTCAATGTTACTGCTTCGAAAGAGCCTTTCCCACCTGTTCACATCACTCCTTGTACAACAGACAAAGAAGCGCAGACAAGTTTCAGTGGGATTCCAAGACATGGACACAAATCATTATAAAAAACCAACACATTATGGGACGCAGGATTCATTAGACGACCAGAACCCTATGTGTTGTAGGAGGAACCAGGCAAGTGAATGTCCAGAAAGAGGAGCTTAAGGACTAGGGAAACATCAATGGTCAGACCCCCCTGAAGCCTTAGCACAGAGTATGAGTCAGGGTTCATGGGGCACTCTGGGAAGCATATGCGTCTAAATGCCTGAGCTTTCAAACTTTTTCATGACAATCCATAGTAAGAAATACCTCTTCTATTGAGATCCAGTAGGAGGATCCTCCAGTAGGACACACACACATACACATATATGAACATGGGAGAAAAAAAACTTCCACAAAGCAACACTAATCCCTACTATGTGCAACTGTGATACAGTGAAAAGGACCTGGTCTTTGACCCCTAGTTCCTGGCACAGCAGCTCCTAAAATTCTTGAAATTTCCTGACTGAGAGGAGTGTCTTATGTTATCCACAAGGAGCCCCTTACAACCCATTCCATTGTGCTAAGGAGGTGACTCTCCATTGGGCGCCTCCCTAGACAGCTTCAGGATGGGGGCTGGTCATCAGAGGAACTGACCTGTGAACAAGGTTACAGCTGGCAGCCCCACCCTCTGACCTCCTGGGAGGGTAGAGGGCCTGGAGATTGAGCTAATCACCAATGGAAAACAATTTAATCAATTGTGACTTCATAATGAAATCTTGTAGAAGACTCAGGGTGATGAAGTTTGAGGAGCTGCTGGGTTGGTGAGCACACCCAAGTCCACATCAACACCACGGGGATGTAGGGTTCTGCACTCAGGACCCTCTTTGGAGGGTACCCCACCCTATGTACCTCTCATCTGGCTCTTCATTTATATCCTTGATATATTCTATCAAGCCTTTTCTTACTTCTGTGAGTTGTCCTAGCAAACTATCAAAGCTGAGGGGTGTCATGGGAACCCCTAAATTAGTAGTCAGCCAGGCAGAAAAAAATACAGGGGCCTGGAGACCCCTGCCCTTTGCAGTTGGCATCTGAAATGGACCTGAGCCCTTAACATGTGGCATTTGCACTCATTCAACTCATTCGTCAGAGTTGAATTGAATTGCTGGACACTGGCTGGTGTCAGAGAGTTGGAGAATTGGTATTTTCAGCGGTGTAAAAATGACAAACACCAACATATGCTAATAGTTTCTATTCTCTTCTATTAATTTTCATCTTATTCAATTTGTTTTTTTTTTAAGTGCTGTTTGTAACCAGCTAAATTGATTTCATAACTCTCTACTTGATCACAAATCATGGCTAAAACACTGTAATGTACTCGAGGCTTCTTAAGAAGCAGGAACATTGAAATTTCCTTGACTTTTTCAATGACTAAGCCAATATCCAGGATGGAAATGGCACTATTGCAAGTTCATGGAATATATGATTGAATGAATGGATAGATGGGTAATCTTTTGTATGGTCCTCACTAGTTCGGGGTTCAGTTTTAGAAAATCTCCCCCAGGGACATTCAGGCTTCATTAGTGTGATTTCTTCCACAAATTCAGGTGAGTTTTGCCTACTGGAATTTCGGTTTATTAGGGCATTGTGGGATCCGTTTTGATAGGGGTAATTCTCCTGTGTCAGTAGGGAGAGTTGGCTTGCCAAGTACAAAATTCATCAAAGGGCGTTGGTTTTTCCTGTGTGTTATTTCCTTCAAGGTGGGATAACTAGATAAATTGCCCCTTTGGATTCTGAGATGTTCATCTGCCAGGAGCATGGCCAGGGCAGCTCCTCCCCCAGTCCTGAGCTTCACAATAATAGCTGCTGTATAGTCCTCAGGTTGGCTCTTTGAACAGCCATGAAGACCTCAGAGGTCTCCATTCTAGGTGGAGATTTATGGAACATCCCAACCTCATCTGTAAGGCGATGCTAAAAGGCAGCTTACCCCTACGGATGGCTAATTGCTTCAGTCCCATGCTACTTCTCATTACCTTCAGTTGGAGGAGGTGACGTCTTCTGACCTTGTCCTAAACTTCTGGGGCTGAACCCTGTCTAAAGCCTGTTGACCCTCCTGTGCTGAATATACAAACATATAGTTGCTGAGTGATTAAGCTGATAGTATCAAGCAAAGTTTTGATTTGCGACTGACCCAGAGTGACCTGTAACATCCTGGTCCCAAGGGCTATTGGGATGGCCAGTGGGGTCATCTCTCTACCCGAGATTGGTGAAGACCTCTTCCCCCCACTAGGTCGGAACCTTCAGCCGATTCCAACTTGGAGTAATACTCAACACAGATTTCCTGAAATATACGGCCACTGCATGAAACACACCCCTATTCATTTTCCATGTGGAGCCTATAAAAGTGTGTTTTCCTCCCTCTTGCAAAGACTGTCTCACCCATCTGGTTTAAATTTGTGTGAGTTGCTGCCTGCCGAGAAAAGGGTTAATGATGACCGGGAGGGGAGAATTCGGTTTGCTCGGCTGGGCTTTGCACGAGTCCAGTTTCTCCCAGAGGTTGAGCCCAATCAGAAACAATCCAGGGGGCTGAGGAGGACTTCCTGTGAGCCCCAGCAGGATTCTACATTCACAGGACAAATGTGGCACTGAGATCGGGAAATTCAGCAGTGGTGGCAGCAACAACAGTACGGCTCCAAGAACATCTGCAGAGAGTATGGCCCCATGGCCAACGTAATAACAACTAGCACTTTAGGAACATAATGAAAATCACATTTCTATAATTGTGTAATATACAGACCCAAGACTGGAACATCACTTGTCTCAATGTGATACAAATTGGATGCAGGAGCTCGGGCCCATTGGCAAGCGCTCGTCCAGGGATGATTATTTTTATAGAGACCTCATTTCTGACCGGGCTTCAGCCTCATGAAGATGGGCTTCTTTTTTAGGTGGCCATTTCAAAAAATGAAACTTCAAAACTTAACTTCTTTTGTGGTCCTCCTGAAACGTGTCCAAGAATGTGACATCTTCCCGCGAGCAGAGAGGAACATTTGGATGTGTTGGCTGGGACACTTTCAGTAATGCTTTCCTTAAGAGCTTGACATCAGAAAGGAATTCACATGGGGCCCAAGTGAGCCATTTTTCAGAAAGGCCACTCTCTGGAGACAGTTCATTTGGAAAGCTGGCCAAGCCTGAATTAAGCAGACTTGTATAAATCTCGCTGTTACGATATTAAGAAAACGAGCCGGGATGTTTGATCACTTTCTGTTTTATGTGAATGTTGTAATGATAATACAACATCTTCTTTGGCTGCAAGCACCGTTATTATCCTGTAAGAAGGATAATAAAATGGGGTAGCGTATTAAAATGCAATTTAGGATAAGGCGTTGCTATGTGTGACAGTGAAAATGTTTGCAGCCTTCTTTGTAAGAGGGTTACTTTGCATCCCAGACTCACTAATACTCCACTCAGCCCAACGGGGTTGTCAGTACTTGATCATTTGAAATTGCATTGAAATTTCCCATATTTCATCTAGCTCCATCGCCAAAGCCGCCCTCTTAGGTTAAGTAGGGCAATTACGATTTCTTCCCATTTTTCAATGGCCACATGTGGAGCTCGCCCTGGCAATGGGAACAGGTTGAGGCTGATGCCAGGTCTTCTGATTCCCAGGCCAGCTCAGGTTTCTCCCCCCCTACCCCGGGTGGTGTCATTTCCCATGATTCCCTTCTACTGCAAATATGCTCCAAAAATCCAACCAAGTAGCATCCAGAATCCCTAAGTTGAAGATGATAATGGGCAGTTGCGGCACAAATAAAATCTATTTGCATCAAACCATCGCTAAGGTGAGATTCATACCTTTAACTCACCACCTTCTACCCCCCACTGACCCCATTGGGTAACTCAGAATAATAGGACCCTTCTGCTCTGGTTTGAATACATTTCCTATGATCTTGCTATCTAAAGTCTGGTCTACAGACCAAAAGCATCAGCATCACCTGAGAGCTTGTCCAAAAAGCAGAAGCTCGGGCCCCCCTCCCAAAGCCACTGGATCAGCGTCTGCCTTTTAACAAGGGCCCCAAGTGAGTCCTAGGCATGTCAGGCTTTGGGAAGTACTGTATCTACTAACTCATGCTTTTACTCAGCACCGCCTATTTTATGTAGTGGTCGTGGGCTATGTGGTTTATGTGCAAGGAAAGTTGATGAGGACCAACCAACCAGAACATTCCTACCTGCATGCTCCCTTTCCATACATACTGAAGGAGAACTTAGACCAGAGAGGGGTGATGGCTGTGGGAGGAAGGGCCTGGGAAGGGTCTGGAAACACAGAGGACCCTGCCAGTAGCAGCCTGCAGACATCTGGTTTGAGGTTGCTCTCAAGGAAACAGACAGCGATACTGATTTTTTTTTCAAAGGACAGGCACTCCCAGTGCCTCTTGATTATGAGCACTTTGGGGAATATGGTTGGAGAAACCCCTGGTCTGCTCCTGAAGGCAGACACAACCAAGCTGACCATTCCTATAGGCAGTGACCTATCGGATGGGCCATGGGTGGAGGAAAACTGAGGCTGCATATTTCTTCCGCTGTTTATGTCTGGGCTCCTAGGTATGAAGCTGAGAGCTCCTCCCTCCTCAGTCCCCCACCCACCACCCCCCAGCATCCCCAGCTTGGGTCCAGTGTCAGGACCTCCCCTCCAGGCTGGGCTCCCTTGGCTCCCTCTGGAAGCTGTCAATCTATATAGCCAAAGCCCCAATTCCTTCTCTTGGGTTTCTGAACCCTCCAGCTCCTCTTCCACCCTGCATCTTTGCTTTTTGCAGGAGCTGCCAGATGTCAAATTGCTTCATATTCTGCGGCTTCGAGATCCAGGCAAATGTCCACGAAGGAGAGGATCGTAACCACCAAGACTCAGTGTGAACGCAGGGCCCTGGATTCTGTTGTGGGTGAGTAGTACGTTGAGCGATTTCAAATGGCTCTCCTGGGAATTGGTTGTCAAATTTTTGGTGTGTTCAGGAAATGTCTGCCACATTTTACATCAACATTTTCAAACTGCGAGTGAGTGAAGTGTTGAATTGTAACAATGAGTGAGTGAGATGAATGGATCACAGTGCCAACAGCAAACTAGCTTGGGTAACAGAAGTTGCTCGTTTTATTTTAATCCTTTGGTCTGACACAACTGTTTCTGGTGTTTTGCCGCATAGACTATAAATCCCATCTTGATGTCACATAGAAGCCACAGTATGTGGAAGCCTTTATTACAGAGATCATGGTGGAGAGGATTGGGTGCCTCTTGGCCATCTGCCATCACTCTATTTCAAAGTCCAGAAGGGTCAAAGTCTATCAAGATAGATTTAAATAGGCTTCTAATCACTCCCTTACTCAATACCCCAGGGCGTCTTACTCAGGGGCTCAAAGCATTTATGTTACCATCCTAGGATTTCCAAATGTTTAGGATTCTACTCTAATTTCATCCCATCCCTGAGACTTCCCTGTCCTCTACTTCCCTCCTTCCATCCCAGCTGGGACGGGGGCCTCCTTCTAGCTTCTGCTACCTCGTGCCCAGCTGGCCAAGGCAATTATGGCCCAACAGCAAGGCCCATCTTTCCTACATGCTGATTGCTCAGTTACGTACCCTCCTCCCGTCCACCCTTCAACCATGTTCCCAGAAGAAGACATGCTGGCTCAGTGGCATCATACAACTGCTTCAACTCACGTATCTAATAGGGGGCAGCCCAGGATTTTGTGCTCCCAGATCCTGTTCTTTTCACCAGACCCATGGTTCTCAAAGTGTGGTCCCCAGAACAGTAGTGGGAGCATTACCTGGGAACCTCTCAGGCCCCATTCTGGACCTTCTAAAACAGAAACTCTGGGAGTAGGCCCAGCTTCTAATACCAAATCAAAACACAGGAAAGCCCTGTGTTTTCACACCCCCTCCAGGGGATTCTGGTGCAGGCACAAGTCTGAAGAACTGCTCTTCTCTCCCACACTTAGTGTCCTGTGATGTATGTTATTTTAGCCACTAGACTATAAGCTCCCTGAAGGCAGGACTTAGCCATCTCTCAGTGAGGCACCATACTAAATGCTGCTATGGAAATTTCATGGCAATAGCTAACATTGAGCTCTTACCGTTTGCCAGATGATGTGCTAATCCTATCTGTCTGCATGGGATCTAGCTCTGAATGACCCTTGGAGGCAGGCAGTGTTATTACCTGCCTTTTACAGAGGAGGACCCCAAGGGTCAGAGAGGTGAAGTAGCTTACTCAAAATTCCATGTGTTGCATGGGGAAGCTGGGATGGGAACCCCAGGTCTGACCCCAGAGCCCAAGCCTTTCCACTAGCAGGGTTCTCCTGCTTGGCACATGCTTACTGAATTGCCTCATACCATTTGAAAGTCTAAAGTGCACAAAACGGGAGAGCTGACACACAGAGCATCCTAGGAGGATAGAGAGGGCTTGGGTTTCTTTCAGAAAAGAAGGCGTGGGTTTCTTAGGGAAGCTAAATTGCATTCTCAAGTCCCCTTAATTTCACTTCTGACATATCCAGTTATCTTAAGCTCCGGTACAGGGATGGTGCCAAACTGACTCAGTAGTGTTGCTTCTAAAGGAACTTGAATGCCTTGAATTCTGCATTGGAAGGAGCAGCCTTCTGGGGAGTTGGGGGGAAAGGGTTAGTGGGTGAAGGGAGAGGAGTGTTTGCAGGTGAGGGCTCCACAGAGATGCTTGAACCACTTAGGATCCATGTACCATTAGCCACAAGCCACCTACCCTCCCTGGCCCTTGGTTCTTTCATCTGTAAAATGGGGATGATGGTAGCAGCCATTTTATTTGTCTGTGGCTCACATGAGACGGTGGCTATGAGAAAATTTTATCAGTAAGAAGTAATGTCTGAAAAGTTCTATGTTCTCTGTTGTGACCACTGTCGAGTCACACGGTGGGGAGGGTAGCAGCTAAGGGATGCCCACCCAGTCTTGACTTCTGCCCATAAACAGAAGATGTTTTTCTACAAGCTCTTCCTTCCCCAAGACACATGCATGATTTCTCAGCGCCTAGGGGAAGGAGTTCATGGTGGTTTTGTAACAGGGAGAAAGCAGCCCTAGGAGATGGGCAGCAGAGAGCCCCTCTTAAGGACACCAGGCTGTTTTGCCCCCGACCCCTCCGGAACAATGGCATGGCTCAGCCCAGACCTCTAGACTCCCACTTAGATATCTGGGTTTCCCCCACTGAACAGCCTCCCCCCACCCCTACCCTGTTTCTTCTCACCCATCCCTCTACAGGCACCAAAGGCCTTTCTAAAATGTCTTCACATTCACGAGACACCAGCTGCGAAATCCCCCATTCCAAATAAATGAGAAGGGAACCCCCTCCCTCCAGGATTTGCTAGTGGCCCGGCCACCCCAGGCCAGGATACAATTTCGAGGCAAGGCGGGGGTGGCATGTGTGTGTAATTGCTTCCTGAGAGGAAGACCATGAGAGCCTGTTGCAAATGAGGTGTTAATGATGAGCGCCACAGGGTTCGTTACTGGAGCGAAGTCCCATATGGATTGACTACATTAAGCTGCTTTTTATGGATGTGGCCCTTCCCCTTTTGCAAGGGAGCATCCCACAATGGGAAAACAAAACACAGTGAAACAAGTGGAGCAGACTCCACCTTCTTGGCTCTGCTGCTGAGCTGTGACCCTGCTGGTTTATCCACCATGGTGTCTCCTCAGTCTTGGGACCAGATTGAAGGAGGGGTTTCCTTATGGGAAAAGAAGGCTGGGACGGTGCTGGTGGATGCATTGCTCTCAGCACCAATGGTCGGGCACTGAATGACAAATCAGGGTGTCTGGTGTTCAGTTTGAAATCTGAGGTTCAGAGAAAAAGTCACTTTGACAAATCTCTAGAAGTTATAAGAGTAGGAGGTCTTTTGTCTATAAAATAGGTTTAATAATACCAGTCCTAGCTCCTTTTAACCTTTGAAAAACTCCCTCAGATGACATCTTAGATTCACGAATGATGCCATTACCAGAGTTCAGATCCAATCACCTTATTTTATTAAACAAACATCAGATTCTTAAAGCGGCAAAGTCTCTTATCCAAGAACACCAAATCGCTCAGTGGTTGAATGATGACTGGGACTGTGGCCTTCCAATTTTGAGGAGGATTACTTTTGGTTCTAATTTTGGCTGAAATAGAACTTTGCCAGTCCCCATCCCCTCTACAGATGACTCCAATCTCAACTCCTAAAGCCTCAGCATGATTTGGCTGAGTGTGGCCCGGGCCCTGGATTCTCTGCCAACCAAAATATTTGTGGCACCCCTATCCTCGTTGTCATGTGGGCCCAGCAAACAAGCTATCTGATTGGCTATGGATATGGCTCAGGCATCTCTCTGTTCCCCTTGGCAAGAAAACCAGTGCCTACAATACAAAAGATGTAAGTTGAACTAGCTGAACCAAGGAAAATTCTATATGTTCTCAACCATGACATTTAATTTAATCTTTCCCTTTTGAAGATAGGACAATCAGCTAGATAAAAATGGGACTAGTGAGAGCTTTCCTGTGGAGTTGAGTGTCAGCAGTACTGTCAGAGAAGTGACAGTTTTGAGGAAGTAGCATCCCCCAATGTCATATTATTGGTTCAGATTTGGAATTCATTTCAAAGCCAATCGACTTTGCCCAAGTAAATAAAAGAGTTGCCTTTACCTCATTAAAAGGCAAAGAGAAATTTCTAGAATGTTTGCTGGATGGGGCAAGTGGGAGATGTTAATGATCTCTACATGCTCTCAAGAAAGGCTTGATGTTCACTGGTGTTCATCTACATTCTGAGGAGGGATTTGGCTGCAGAGTGCAGTGGTGAGCACAATTGGATATGTTTCATTAAGACTGCACCTCCGTCTTTTAATTAACTTCTTGTTCCTGTCTTTGGTGAAATATTAATTATTTTTTAATCATCACTGGGATGCACTTTAAGGAGAAGCAGCTGGGATCATCCAACCTTAGTTTCATTATACAGATAGGTGTTATAATAATTAACTTAATTAGCTTGTCACTGCTTGCATAAAATATGACTGTATTTGGAGAACAGATATTGCTTTGCTGATCCAAGGTTAATTAAAAAATTGAGTGTACAAAAGGTCAGACTGAGTGGAGTTGGTGGCACCCTGATATCAGCCAGGGGGACGAAGAATGTTTCCTGGACCGGAAACAGTCTTGGCAGTTCTGAAGCCAATCTAGGGGAGAGCCAACTATCATCAAGTTCAGTAGGCTTAGCCCACGTGTGGAGTTCTCTCTGGACATTGGGGGCTCCACGAACCTCCACTGGACAGACAGGGAAACCAATGAGACACTTCCTTCAAGTGGAAGATGCTTCTTTGTGATCTCCTGAGGTCTGAGTGTACCTGAGCACAAGGTGGTAAAACCAGGGAAGAATGTTCTGGGCAGCATGTAGCTAATATGTGCCGAATGCATCCCATCATGTGCCTCGTACTGAGCTAAGTGATTTACATTAACAACTCATTTTATCTTCACCACAATCCTACGAGGCAAATAGAATTGTCCGTATTTTAGGGTCAAGAAAACTGAGAGCCAGAGAGATTAAATAACTTGGCTGAGTTTACACAGCTAGCTGGTGGAAGAGCCAGGATTTGAACTCAGGTAAGTGTCTCCAGAGGCTAATTTTCAAAATTGCTTTTAATGGAATAGTAACTCCACCATGCTGCCTATCATAATGTGTATGAAAATAAGTAGTGTTTTCTGGGGAAAGGAGACTTTATAAAACACAGACTCACTCCTGCAGAAGCTGGATCCCTTGCAAGGAGAAATCTGATACGAAACCGGGCTGTTTCATCCTAATTAAAATGCTGGGGAACTAGTATGGGTTTGGAAGAAGAATTTTGCTCAGTCCTTGTCAGTATGTGGGAGTGTTAAATGCGTATAACTGTTTTTGTTTTGTTTTTTAATTATGTGGCAGCTCATTAAAGCTTGATTTGCTTCCACCATCAATCAAACCTTCTAACAACTCATTTGGTGGAGACAATGTGCTTCATAGAGAAATTGATAGCTTTGGAGACATTGAGATAAGAGCATGCTGCCTCTCTTGCAAATGGCTCACCCAATAAGGGTCGAGCCATCCAGAAAATAATAGAAATCTCAAACTGAGGTGATTCAGAATAATGCAAAACACCGTCAGCATCAGCCCTGAAAAGTTAACTGTGCTCTTTGGTGCTTGGAAGAGTATTTTGTATTCAACAGATGGTACCTGCATGATGGATGGGGCTGGACTATGATTGACCTGGAGCATTTGTTCCCATTTCTAGAATATGATCGCCACATCATTTGCTCTGATTCCTCACAGACTCCTGGGTTTGATTTCACCTGATGGTTTACTGACTCTCTCGATTGGGATGACTTAAAACTTATTTTAAACTCAGCTATTTGCATTACTGTTACAACCCTGCATTACTGTTCTTCAGGCTGTTATTAATTTTCCCCCAGAGTGACGTGTGGTTTGGACTGGATCGTGCCAATGTGGTTTGTCATATATGATGCTAAATGTAGGACAGAAGCCTGGGAACGAGGAAAACAAGAATGTGAAAAAAAAAAGTCCGTTGATATTATGTGGATCATGTGTCGTATGCTGCTACTATTCGGGTTGATCCTATCCATTTTATTTTATTTTATTACTATTTTTTAATCTGAAAGGTGAGAAGTAACATGGAAATCAGAGAAGCCATAATAGAGTTCATGTATACAGGACCGCACATAGAATCGGGAAGAAACAAGTACAAAGTGCAATAGTATGTAGAGTATATGGTCCCTCACTGTGGAAATAGCAGTATCTGGGAAAAGAAGTGGTGCAGAAGCAAGCTCTAGGGAGGAGGCAGCATGACCCCGAGAATCAGACACCCCAACACAAGGCTTCCTGTCCTAGTTGTCTCTTTCCTTGAGCTGATCGGAGACAGTAGGTGGCCAAAAACAGGGGGCACCTGGAAGGATGCCCTGGCAAGGTGAATGCATTACGAACTATAGAACCTTCACCAATAATACTATCCACCGAAAAAAGTGACAAATTATCGGTATGACCAGCAGCATAGGTGGACTTAAAAGGCCTCATGTGAGTGAAAGAAACCAATCTCAGAAAGTGACATACTATATAAGTCTATTTACATGATATTCTAAAAAAGGTAGACGTATATGATGACAGGCCAGCACATGCCGATGGGTAGGGTTGAGGTGAGGGTGTAACTGGTGAGGTGGGGCAGCACGGAGGAGTTTTGTGAGAGGGCACAATTATTCCACATCATTACTGTATTGTTGTTTGCACAGATCTTTACTTACTCAGAGAATCGTATGCACACACAAACTTACTGTATATTAACTTGAAAAGCAAGTATTAAGAAGTATTGTAAATTGATTGATTGCTTTTATTTAGAGAGAGTTCATAAGCATAGGAAGAAGCAGAGGCAGAGGGAGAGAGAGAGAGAGAAGCCCAAGCAGATCCCATGCTCAGCACAGAGCCCAATGTGGGGCTCTATTCCAAGACCTGAGGTTGTGACCTGAGCCAAAACCAAGAGTTGGAGGCTCAACCGACTAAGCCACCCAGGTGCCCTGAGAAATACTGTAATTTTAATGAGATGATTTCCATATTTCTTTTTTAAAATTTATTTTTCTTTATTTATATATTTTCTTTATTTACATATTTCTATTCTAACTGGCTTAAGACACAGTTTTCACAGAGATGTGCTATATTTCCTTTACGTTAAATGGGTGCCATATTGCTTTGCATCTGAGAGTTGTCCAGGGTTTACCATGAAGTAATAAAAAAGGCTAGAAGGCTTACAGGGTTTGCTGGTTCCCTGGGGGACCCCTGTCAATGGAGCCCCAGGATAGAAATGCAGGCAAGTGTCAGTTGGACACATCGGGGGAGGGACCCCAAAATGTGTGGGGGGGTTGGGTCCAAGATGCCTCAGTGGACTTCCTTAGCTGGAGCTGGTGAGTCTTTGCTCTGTGTTGCACCACTGATGGTAATTCAGCACAGCTCAGGTCTGGTGAGCTGTCTAATCACTAACCGGTTTATTTCTTCCCCTGATTCTTTGTATCCTTTGTCTGCCTCACTGGTTTTGTTCACTCCTAGCGTCTGCTTTCTTAGAGCTTCAGCCAATGACTGCAATTACACCTCCGTTCAGCTATTGCTGCTGGCTGTGTGTTTCTTGAAGCAGTGAACCTGGCCCAAGTCATGTTTTGGGGCCCAAACCCATCACAGACTGCTGGCCAGCTCATGTATTGGCCGCTTTCAGTTCCAGGGCCCGTTCCAGGTCCAATTAGCTGTCGCTAAGAGTGGGGATAGTCACCTGGCCTACCTCACCGGACGGCCTCATTTAGAAGAGGGTGCTGGCTTGGAGGCGCTCTGGTGGTCCTGTCTAGTACAATATACCCCAGTTCCCAAACTATCCGAGACAGAACCCAATGAAATGCTGTATTTTGTTTAAGAGGCAACGTCTATGTGCCAAGAACTATAAAGGTTTGGGGAGTTTATCCTACTTCTGAGCTATTGCCTAACCTATTTTTATTTCTTGGATGTTGGCAGAGGGCATGAATCAGAGAAGGACAGGTCTGGGTCAGAGACAAAAGGCTTTATTAGAGCCTGGGTGGTAGCCTGAGCTCCATGCTGCTGGCAGTTCCCTGGGACTCCGATGTCTCATGGGGGAGGGCGGGGTAATACAGAGCTAGAATGATGCTTTCACAGTGAGTTGTATTAGGGAAGAGGAATTCCGAGTTTGGGGGACTGGTTTTCTTTTTCTTTTTTTTTTTTTAATTTATTTTTTATTGGTGTTCAATTTACTAACATACAGAATAACCCCCAGTGCCCGTCACCCATTCACTCCCACCCCCCGCCCTCCTCCCCTTCTACCACCCCTAGTTCGTTTCCCAGAGTTAGCAGTCTTTACGTTCTGTCTCCCTTTCTGATATTTCCCACACATTTCTTCTCCCTTCCCTTATATTCCCTTTCACTATTATTTATATTCCCCAAATGAATGAGAACATATAATGTTTGTCCTTCTCCGACTGACTTACTTCACTCAGCATAATACCCTCCAGTTCCATCCACCAAATTACGTGGATGGGACTGTTTTTCGAATGAGTGGTAAATAGGTCTGCTCCCTGGCTAGGGGCCCATGGTACTTCATCCCTAAAGGCGACCTGCTGCAAACAGCCCTGAGAAATGGACCAGGCAGACAAGGGTCAGGATCTCAAATTCTTGGCATTCCTGGGGTCTTTGGTGGTGGTGAATTGTGTCTCCCAGTGACAAATTCCCCCGGGGTCTTTGGTGGTGGTAAATTGTGTCTCCCAGTGACAAATTCCCCAGCTGCTGTAGAAATGATGGGGAATGCCGTCAAACAATAGCTAGGATATAAATGCTCTCCACGCTCCACCACAAAGTATTCCTAGAAACTTCATCTTTATAAGATTAAGAAGTTACTCCCTCTTTTTTTTTTTTTGAAGATTTTATTTATTTATACGTGAGAGACACAGAGAGAGGCAGAGACACAGGCAGAGGGAGAAGCAGGCTCCCTGTGGGGAACCTGATGTGGGACTCGATCCCGGGACCTGGGCCAAAGGCACACACTCAACCACTGAGCCACCCAGGTGCCCAGAAGTTACTCACTCTGAAGAATGCCCACTACCCTCTGGAACAAAGGTTCTGGCCAGCATAAGACTGTGCTTACCACGTGTGGCCATGGGATGGTACATTGTCAGGAACCACATTCTTTGGGGGAGAAGGCTCATTCTTCCAGGCATAAGGCAGAGGCCATGAGATGAGGCAGTGGCTCACTGGCACAGTCCAGAGAGAGCTGGAATGGTCTAAAAGCGCCCTACTAGAGACAGTTATCTCTATCACACCCATCTCTGAGCATGCTGGGTGCCATTTCAGTCCTGGGACCTCAGGCTTGATCCTCCCGAGGTTATAAGCCAATCAGTCCACCTCAAGAGGAACCCGAAAAATAACTTTGCAACTACTTCCTTCTGCATCTTTGTCCAAATCCCAAGCCTTCTCTTCTGGGTGGTTTGTCAATCTTTTACACAGTTGCTTTGGTGGGTCAAGGTACAAAGATCCTCTTCCCATACTGGAAGACGGGCCAGTTTTTGGGGTTGTCCTCCTAGGCCTAGGTAAAAACCCAATGGATGAGGGAACCTTTGTTTGCTGAGTGCTACAGTAGACTAGGCAGTGGGTAACGTGACTGATTTTTCAAACTCTACAGGGGAGAAGATTTTACTATCCACATTTTATAGCTGGGTAACTGATATTTACAGAAGTTGAGAAATTACCTAAGGTCACCTAATTAGTAAGTGATGAAGCCAAGTTTTAGCCCAATGCTAGGCGATGGGACCAAGCATCCACCGCTCCGCTGGTATGTTTTTGGGTGTGGACAGGCTTGGGTCTCTTTGGGCTTTTCTATTCCTGGCTGAGTAGAGCAGCAATGCCATGTGGAGGAAAATGCCAGAATCAGGAACCTTTGGTCTATTTCATAGGGCCCTTGAGATTTTCAGATGTGCATGAGAGTGCTCTACAAATGGTCAAGCAGTTCACGGATGTAAGAGATCACTGCCTTTTGCTTGCAAATATCCAAAAATATAGACTCTGGCTTCAACAGGGGCTCCGCTATCACTGAACAATCTAATCTGACAACAAAATTTAATTTCTGGGGGTCAGACGGCTTTCTTTTGATGTGTCAGTTCTCGATGTGTTGAGAAGGATGCTGAGTCCTCCCTGGGACTGATCAATGAACGGCCCGCGGAAGGAGAGGGTTGCATTTGTGCCTGATTATTCTGGGCTGGTCTTGTGGGGAAGCAGACACACGTGAAGACAAAGGAGTGTTACGTGACCGCCCTCAAGGGTTGGAGAGGAGCCCCAGGTCCGGGCATCTGGCAGGACTGCTCTTGCTCTGACTCCCTCAGTACCAGAGTGGTTCTTAAATACACCCAACACCCAGCAGCTTGGATAATTTTTCATCCTGGAGGCCTGCCTGGGCCTGCCTCCGGGGATGGGGAGCTGGGCTGGGAGCCATAATGAGAAGCAAATCTCCCCGGATTGGGGTGCATGATGTGATGAAAAGCTCTGACAGTGGATGAGATAAGCCTTGCAGACTGGGAGCAGCTCGGCTGATTCCGCAACGTCGGCGAGGCTTCTATTAAAACCAGGCCTCCTCTGTCCCAGCATCCACGCAAGTTTTTCTTACTCTCTGCCCATCAGTTAAGGAAGCTGTTGGCAAAGTGACATTGACCGATGCCTGGGGCCATGACTCTGGGGGGGAGTGATCCTCGGTGTTCAGGGAGACAGGCGGTGGCCTTGGGACCTCCAATTAAATACGCATCCATCTGGGTGGCCAGGCAAAGCCATCGGGGACCCGCGTGAGAGGCCCCAAGTTGTCACCACTCTCCCCACACACAGAAGTGTTTCCAAAGCACTTCACAGCACTTCATGCTCCTATTTGTCAAATAACTCCCCTTCCAATATTAAAACAAATGTAAACATATTTAAACAAAGAAAACACCAACAGTCTCAGTCCTTAGGGATAACCACTGCTTACATTCGGGTATACATCTTTCCCATATTACCACCGCATGTATATATGGAGATAAAAATAGGATCAAACTCCAGATCCCCATGGTCCTCTGTGGCAACCAATAGCCCCATGTGGCTGTTCAAATTAGAAATAGTTAAAATAATTACAAAAGTAAACATTCAGTTTCTCAGTAGCTCCAGCCATATTCTAAACACTCAAAAGCTGCATGTGGCTGTCGAGCCTTTGCAGATACAGAATATATCATCTTGGAGAATGTCTTTTCTGTCTTTTTGTTTTTTTAAAGATTTTCTTTATTTATTCATGAGAGACACAGAGAGAGGTGGAGACACAGGCAGAGGGAGAAGCAGGCTCCATGCAGGGAACCTGATGCGGGACTTGATCCCAGGACCTCAGGATCACAACCTGAGCTGAAGGGAGATGCTCCACTGCTGAGTCACCCAGGTGTCCCTCTTTTGTGGCTTAAAATACGACAGCACAAGATCCTTTATAATGGCAGCATAGTCTTCCTGGGCACATGTATGATCACTTTTTAAAATCAAGGTATGGATGACACCCAGTGTTACATTAGTTTCAGGGGTGCAGCATAGTGATTGGACAGCTCCGCATGATATGCTGGGCTCACCACCAGCACAGCTACCACTTGTCACACCACAATACAATTTACAATACCATTGACTATATTCCCGCCCGGACCTCCCATTCCCCTTCACCCATTTTGCTCAGGCCCCTCTGGCAACCGTGAGTTTGTTCTTGGTACTTACAGACCTGTTTCCACTTTTGTTTATTTGTTTATTTTGTTGCTCAGATTCCCCATGCACATGAAATCACAGGATATCTGTCTTTCTCTGATTTATTTCACTTAACATTGCACCCTCTGGGTCCATCCGTGTTGTTGCAAAAGGCAAGATCTTGTTCTTTTCTATGACCTAGCAATACTCCATTATAGACAATATATATAAATAATTTCACCATATGTTTAAATATATTTGTTTATCAATAGATTGTTATATATTCTATATAAATACACATATATTGCATCTTCTTTATACATTCGTATATCTGTACAATATTCCATGGCGTAAATGTACAACCACTTTTTAAAACCACTTCTCTAAAAAAAATTTAAAAAAAAAAGAAAGAAAATGATTTCTCTAAAGTTTGAAATTCAAACTATGTCCGGTCTGTCATGACCATAACAATGATTTGCTAAAATTTCTAAAAGCTAAATGTTTATTTGCATGTGTGGTTAACTTCTTTCTTATTATTTCAAGGGCAGGTTACTATTACTTTGAGGTCTTTTTCACATCTGTAATAAAAATGAATAAAATTTATGCAGAAAGCCTGCATAAATTTATACTCCTCACAGGCAGGGCGTGAAAGTGCCTCTTCCTCAAATCTAAATAACGGTTCAGAAAATCATTGCCCTTTTGATCGCTGGAGCAGCATCGTCTCAAAGATGTTTTGTGGTGCAATTCTTGATCTCTGGTAGAGTTTACAACTGTTTGTGTTTCTTTTGTAACTTACTTTTGCTGAACTTTTAGTGAAAGCCATAGTTATCCCTTTCTAATTGATTCATGTAAGATCTTTACATGTGGAGGAATGAAGCCTCTACCGTATAACTTATAAGTTGGATAGTTTGGATTTTCCATTTGCTCTTCAATTTTTTTCTTCCACTTGCAAATACTGCAAAATTATATTTAGTCAAATCTCTGGGTTTTCTTTTTTTCCTTTTAGATTTCTGCCCTTGATGAGACACTTTGGCTCTACTCTGCTAAAAATTACATAGAAATGTTTACTCTGTTTTATAGTTTACTTTCATAAAACACCTAAAACTGTAGCACATCTGGAATTTATATCTATGGTATAGTGTGTGTGAATTTGGTATTTACATTTACTTTCTAAATGGGTTAGCCAGTTTCCCCGAACCATTTCTTGAGTTATTTCTTCTTCCTCTTCTCCTTCTCCTTCTCCCTCTCCCTCTCCCTCTCCTTCTCCTTCCTTCTTCTTCTTCTTCTTCTTCTTCTTCTTCTTCTTCTTCTTCTTCTTCTTCTTTTCTTTTACTGATTTCAAATTTTACCTTTATCAAATATTACATATATGTACACACACACACACTTGGGTCTGCTATTATACTTTTATTCTATTTTTTATTACTCTGTCTTCCTAATTTCATGCCAGTAACATATTGCTTTAATTATTGTGCTATATATTACATGTTAATATTTGTGTGGTAAGTCCTTCTTGAAACTCTTCTTTTCCAAAATGTTTTTGGCTTCTGTACTGTGCATGTTCTCCCATATGAATGTTAAAATCATTTTGTGAAGTTTCAGAAAAATAGTCCTGTCAGAGTTTTTACTGGCATCATTAAGGTAAAACTAAATTTGTAAAAAATTGATATTTTATCAATATTACATCTTCTCATCCAGAGTGAGAAGGTAATAGGGTATGTCTTTTAATGTATTCTCATTACTGTATATCTCTTGGTAAAGTTTTTCAGTTGTTTTCTTAATATAGGTCCTGAATGTTATTTATAAGTTTCACTCCCACTTTGCCAAAAAGGTGGTTAAATTTTTATCCTCAAGATAAAGAAGCCCTAGCTTCTGGGGCAGGGTGCTTCTGGGGCAGGGAGGCACCACAAGAAAGCACATCTTCTGGACTGGGGCACATGATGTAATATTTTGATCTTTTTATTGTTGTTGTGAATGAGATCTTTATTTTTAAAATAATCTCTACACACAATATGAGGCTCGAACTCAAACTCCAAGATCAAGAGTCATATGCTCTTCTAACTGAGCCAGCCACATGATCCAAGAATGAGACCTTTGAATACCACTTCATTTTTGAACAAAATATCAGGGGTCTATAGAAAGGCAAAATTTTTGAGCATTTTTTTCGTAATTAGCTTTTAGTTGCTGTCTTATTATGTTGTTTTATGTAGGATGGGGATCTTGGGCTTTGCAAAGAGATCATCGTTTATTTGCAAGAAATGGGTGTCGATCTTTAGAATGTTTGCCTCTTTTTCTTATATAGATCAATATAGTATAATGTTAGAAAAGCATGGCTATTTCAAACATTTACATGACCTGGTGAAAATTCTAACTGTACCACCTACTCACTCAAATCTTCTGCAATTTACCCAATTTCTGAGGCTCAGATTACTCAGTTGTAAAAAGAAATAATGATACCTACTTTACGAGGATCTTTTGAGGATTAAACAAAACGTTGCCTGTAGAGCACATAGCCCGATACCTGGCACATACGGCCTGCTATTATTGCTTGCTTGATTGCACTTGGCTGGAATGCCCAGAACCTTAAATATTAATCATAATGATGGGCATCAGGTTTTAATAGTCATAGATTCATTGCTAAGTAGAAATACCAGGCACTCAATGACGATATTAATGATGATGATGATGATGGTGATGATGACTAATGTTTATTAAGCATTTGTGCCTTATTCAGCACATGCGCCATAAAGGCAATTGTAGGCAATTGTTCCAACATCTTGTGAACTTGCTCCTAATCATATTGCTTTTATTCATTTATCCCATCATTCAATTAATTCATTTACCATCATATGCTGAGCATGCATTGAAGCTCTTTATGTGCCTCAATTCTTACTGTAGTCATTTTGGCCATGGTGTTGGTTAGGTGACAAAGAGGGAAGAGACAGATAAATGAATGGACAATGGAGGATATTTGCATCTACGCTCATTGTATAAACCCCCGCCCCCAGAACCACACACATGCATATGGCATAGTCCTGTCCATTATCATGACTCTTCCCATCCTCTATGTATGGACCATCTGTCCTCACTTAATGCAAAGAATGAAGTGCAGGATTTGATGGGATGTGACCTTCCTCTGGTGAAAGGTCATTCTTTCACTTTTGAGTTGCTAGTAATAAAAGGGTGACTAAGATGGGGATCTTGCCCTTGAGTTCTTCAGACTTGAGAAAGCCAGACATGAAGGAGCTTTCTACCAGAACAATACACACATGTTATACGACCATAGAAAGAGATAGGCTTGTCAGGGAAGGTGGGAGCCTTGCCTGCCCCTTGAGGGATGGGAAGGAGATGGACTGTAGAGACGGTGTGTGTGAGTGCTGGGTGAGTTAGGATACCAGGTAGGTAAGAGAAGATAGGCAAGCGAGTGGTGGGAACAGCTCACGAAAAGGTACGAAGGCACCCTGGAGCTAATTGCTTCACTTGCCTGGTGGCTGGTTGTCCAGGGAGGCAAACTGAGAGGAGGCAACTTTCTGATTAAAGTCAGTTTGAGGGGCTCCTGGATGGTTCAGTGGTTGAGCATCTGCCTTTGGTTCAGGTCATGATCCTGGAGTCCGGGGATCGAGTCCTGCACTGGGCTCCTTGCAGGGAGTCTGCTTCTCCCTCTGCCTATGCCTCTGCCTCTCTCTGTGTGTCTCTTATGAATAAATAAATAAAAATCTTTTTTAAAAATAAAAAAAAATAAATAAGGTCAATTTGAAGTAGCCTGGCTACAAATTAGAGCTCTTCTTGGCTGATTTAATGAGGTTGGCAGAGAAAAGAAGGGACACCATCATGCCTTGTTTATATTCATTGTCATGATATTGACTGGAGCCAAACAAAGATAAAGGAAGTAAAAAAGAGCTTTGGCTGGGAAAGAGTGGAAACAAAATGGGGAACTGAAAGCACCTACTGCCTTTGGGTGGAAACAATGGAGATATTTATGGTCTTTGAATTAGCTCTGTTTCTTCCTTGTTCTCTTTTCACCTTGTCTTTCCCTCCTCCCAGAGCCTCACTCAGCAGTAGGTTTCCATGCTGGGTGGACTTAAAACACTGATGAAGAACGTTAGCTAGTGCAATAGAAGATTACATAGCTCTCTCCCTGAAATCACACATGAATGATAGACATAGAAAGAGTGCACCCCCTTGGCCTCCATTACTCACTGTTGAATCCAGATTTTGGGATTGATTCATTTGTCCTCCAGAATCAGCTTCTCCTTCTTTCTTCTCTCTGCACCCTGTTTTCTTCCCAGGTATTTGGGTCTGGCAGGCCATTAATGGGTGGAACCCACAGACACAAGGAAGTGATTTTACAGGCTTTCTTCTGGGCTCAAGCACAATTTTTTAAAATTCCTTTTGATCCTCTAAGATCCCAGCAGCCAACTCTGGTTAACATCACCAAGAAGCTAGCTGTACCCGGAGCCGTCCTAGGCATTAGGCTTCTGTGTGCCAAGCTGTAGGCAATCCTATCTCCTTGCCTGGAACTGGAGACATCTTGAGAAGATTCAAGCAAACAGAAGTGGCCAGTTGGATCATTAACATGTGAATCCGATCAGTGTTTACATCTGTGCAAAGCATTTTGTACCGGATAAGTCTCTTAAAAATTCCGTTGTTACTGCCTGGCTTCCTGGATTGAATCGCTTAATCCTCAGTCCTTATATACAAAATTCCTGATTGGGAGCCTAGGAAGAGCTCGAAGTGGATCTTGTTCTGAAACTTTAGCCTATTATTCTGAAAGCCCTAGTGATTTTTTTTTTTTTTTTTTTTTTTAATTTATTTATGATAGGCACACAGTGAGAGAGAGAGAGTGAGGCAGAGGGAGAAGCAGGCTCCATGCACCGGGAGCCTGACATGGGATTTGATCCCGGGTCTCCAGGATCGCGCCCTGGGCCAAAGGCAGGCGCTAAACCGCTGCGCCACCCAGGGATCCCCCCTAGTGATGTTTGAAACAGAATTACCACCGGAACGCATTGAGGGTTTGTGGGACATGAGTGAAAAGTAGAAAGCTAGAGGAGGCAAGAGGCCCTGATTTTCATTGTTTCAAACAGTCAACCTGACCTGTGAGCAGATAGCAATTATTGCCTAAACATGTGCAGACCCAGGTTGTTACCCTGATAGCCCCTCTGTCAGCTTTCGATCAGGCCTAAACAGTATGTTTGATGGCATTGTGAGTGCTTATGACTGGATATGACATAATAAATACAATCAGAAAAAATACAATCAAATACAGATAAAACCTTGTTTTTTATGAGTGTGATTCCAGACTGAACCCCTTTCTTTTCTGGATGGAATTAACTAAACTAGTTTTATCGAGGAAGTGCAGCAGTTCTACAATTCTAGTGTATCTTTTGTCTTTCTTCCTTTCTTTCTTTCTTTCTTTCTTTCTTTCTTTCTTTCTTTCTTTCTTTCTTTCTTTCTTTCTTCTTTCTTCTTTCTCTCTCTCTCTCCCTTTCTTTCTTTCTTTCTTTCTTTCTTTTTTTCTTTCTTTCTTTCTTCTTTCTTTCTTTCTTCTTCTTTTTCTTCCTTTCTTTCGAGAAAGAGAGAGAACAGTGTGAAGGAGAGAGAGAATCCTAAGTAGACTTCTTGCTGAGTGCTGAGCCTGACTCAGGATTTGATCTCACAACCTGAGATCACCACCTGACCCAAAATCAAAAGTTGGCCACTTAACCAACTGAGCCAGCCAGATGCCCCAATTCTAGTGTATCTTTGAGGGCTTTTTTTTTTTTTCACATTTGCATTTATGTATTTACTTTCTGCGCCCTCCTCCATTTAATTGAGATACAATTGACATATAACACTGGTTTAAGGTATGTGACATAATGATTGGATATGAGTATTTTGGGAAATGATCACTATGGTAAATTAACTTAATATCATCACCTCACAGTTACCAATTTTTTTGTCCTTAAGATGAGAACTTTGATGATCTGCTGTCCTAGAAACTTCCAAATATACAATACGATTTTGGTAACTACAGCCATCATGTCATACATTACACACCCAGAACTTATTTATCTGACAACTGATGTTTGTACCTCTGGGCCACCTTCACGCAATTCCTATTGTTTCTTAACTGATATCTTGCTTAACTAATTCACTGAATTTGAGTGAGGTATTTGATGCAAGTGTACCAAATCTCTCCACGTGGATAGGAAACTGTAGATTGAATACCAATGTAATTAAGACTAACTGTACCTTACCAAGCATCTAGATCCATTATCAATCAGTGAAGTTGTCTCTAATGGTGAAACACAGGGCTCTGTCCTACAGGACATTTTTACTTGTGCCAAGTTTGAAGGGAGATTTTAGGCTCATTGTATTTGTGGGTGACACAGCAAAACCCCTAAATAATGGAACTGAACCCATCAAATGGCTTAGGGTGCAGTGGCCAGGAACAATGGAAGTGGGTGGTCTATTTTCTTCTTCCTCTCTCTTCAAGGACTCCCTTCATATCATTCATCTTTGTGACACCTAAAGGTCTATAAACCCAGACAGGGTTATTGAGAGATAAAATAAGATGAAGGGAAGTGAGTGAAGTCCCATCATTCCACATTCTTCAGTCTTGGCCCAGGGCTTCAGGGAGGTGTGGTATCTCCTAAGCAATACCAGAGGGGGCAGGACACAAACCCTAGTTCCCCTGCTCGCATATTATTTAAAGATTGATTGATTGATTGATTTGACAGAGAGAGAGAGAATGAGCAGGGGAAGGGGCAGAGAGAGACTCTCAAGTTGACTCCCCAATGAGCAAAGAGCTCCATGTGGGACTCAATCCCAGGACCCTGAGACCTGAGCCGAAATTAAGAGTCAGATGCTTAACCAACTGAGTCATCAAGGCAGCCTTCCTCTTTGCATATTATGCTTACACTTCCTGGACATTCTTTTTTGAGAGTGACCCCGTCTGTCTTTTGAACACAAGCATTCAGTGCAACAAAACGATGGTTATGGAGATATGCACTCGCTTGATGTGTTCTTTTAATCAAGAAGCCAGGCCCGGGAGAGAGCAGCTGCTCCTAACATGTGCTTCTGTGGATACAAACACATCAAAAAGACCACCAGAGCTAAAAATAACTGGGGACAGAAAATGCATTCAGGCCACAAGATCGAGAACCAGCACTTTAGGTGGGCCACTGCATGTGTTGAAAGTAATGATTCAATGCTGTGGACTAAAATTTTTGAGCTAAAAGGGACTCAAGAAGTCACATGGTCTGACTCCCCACTCTCCACATGAATGTGGAGAACATTTGGCAGAGAGGGGTCAGCTGATGTGCCCATGATCACCCAATTAATTATTGCCTTCTTGGTACCTGGCTCAGCATTCCTTCTACTACTCTATCACATTGTTCTGAATCTAATAATGTTCATGAAGGTGGTAATAATCATGGAAATAATAGCAATAATCCTAATAATCATCATAATGGAAATCACTTACATTTGTATAGCTTTTTATGGCTTAAAAGTCTTGGAGGGTTTCATGAGGCCGCCAGAGTAGGGAAGGTGGGCAATCGTGCCTTGTTAATATTCATCGTTATAATATTTACCAGAGCAAAACAAAAATAAAGTAAATATGGCTTTGGCTGGGAAAAGACAGGACAAAATGAAGAACTGAAAGAAACTGCTGTCTCAAGGTACAAACAAAGGCAATATTAACTTTCTCTGAATTTGTATAACTTTCCCACTTCTGATCCTATCCTTGTCCTTCTCTCTTCCCAGACTCTCATCCAGTAGCAGGTTTCTAGGCTGGGTGGACTGCTTACCACACTGATGAGGATATTCTATTTTATATTAAAAAGAGGTACAGTAGGGCTGCCTGGGTGGCTTGTCGGTTAAGCATCTGACTCTTGGTTTCGGTTCAGGTGATGATCTGGGGGTCCTGGGATCAAGCCCCACATCAGGATCCATGCTCAGTGGAAGTCTGCTTCCTGTCTTTCTCTCTCTCTCTCTGCCCTTGCCCCTACTCGTGCCTTTTCTCACTCTCTAAAATAAAGATATCTTTAAAAAAGAAAATAAAAAATAAAAAGAGGTATAGCAAATATTATCCCCATATTACAGTTGAGGCAATGGAAGCACAGAGAGCCTAAGTAATTTGCTGAAGAGCACACAGCCTAGGAGTGATAGAGCGGAGGTATCTTGGTTTATGGTCCAGTGCTCTTTCTTTTCTTTTTTTTTTTTTTTATTTTTTTAAACTTTTTTAAAAATATTTTTTATTTATTTATGGTAGTCACAGAGAGAGAGAGAGAGAGAGAGGCAGAGACATAGGCAGAGGGAGAAGCAGGCTCCATGCACCAGGAGCCCGACGTGGGATTCGATCCCGGGTCTCCAGGATCGCGCCCTGGGCCAAAGGCAGGCGCTAAACCGCTGCGCCACCCAGGGATCCCTCCAGTGCTCTTTCTTACAAAGCATGTTGACCTCCTGGCTGTTACTGAACCAGATGGAGTGGGTCCCTGTGAGAATTTGTTCCAAGCCTTTTTTTTTTTTTTTTTAAGATTTTATTTATTTGAGAGACAGAGTTAGAGAGAGAGAGTACAGGGTAGGTGGGAGGGGTAGAGGGAGAAGCAGACTCCCTGCTGAGCAAGGACCCTGAAGTAGGCCTCGATCCCAGGAACTTGAGCTAAAGGCAGATGCTTAACTATCTGAGCCACCCAGGTGCCCTGTTCTAAGCCTTTTTTTCCTCTTTTGGTAAATTCTAAAGTAGAGACCACACAATTAAAAGGATGTGATTTAGGGCCTTTAGTATATAGCAGAGATCTGATTCTGGAAAGTGAATCCTAGAGCTGTAAGGAACTAAAAATATTCTAACATGGCCTTCTCCTTTGAAATCAATGATGCATCAACGTCCCCAGGCCTCACCTCCAGAAAACAAGTGCAACCCAAAGTTTTATAAATAAAAGTGACAGAGCAAGGAGCAGAACCTTGACTTCTGGAACTGAGCCCATCAAATGGCTTAGCGTGGTGAGGTCTGCTTTGCAACACATCGCATCTGAACTCAGGGCCCAGACCCTCTCATCACTCTCCAACACTGTGGAGTGCATGAAATGTCTTCTAACACCATGGTAGTGTGGGGGAAAAGCACCATCTTTGGAGTCAGGGGGCTTGGTTTGAATCCCAGAGATATCACTTAGTAAATGAGTAGCCTTGGGTAATTTACTTAACCGTGCTAATCTATGCACTAAAATTGGCATGTTAGAATATCTAACTCTTGAATCTGCTAAGGTAAACAGAGGCCATGCCTATTTACCTACTTAATGCTGTGCTTGCCATCAGGTAGGAATCCGATGGACCAGGTGTGCAGATCCTTTGGCTTGGCTGCCCGTGATCCCTCTGAAGCCAGTAGCACTGGTTTGATGCAATCACTACTCAACAATTTACCAAGCAAGACTGGGCCCTACCATCTCCAACTTTCTCACATGTCAGTGACAAGAAACAGAGGCTGAGGACTGACCTATAATCCCTGATGAAAAGTAACACTACCATTAAATCCCGACTCCATTGTGCTACCTGTGATAGTTAATTTTAATGCCAACTTGACTGGCTCATGCAGTGCCCAGAATGTTTTTGGCTAAACATTATTTCTGGAAGTGTCCATGAAGGTGTTCCCAGGAGAGATTAGTATTTGAGTTGGTGGACTGAGTAAACAAGACTGCCCTCTGCAATGTGGGTGGGCATCAACGGATCTGTTGAGGCCCTGAATAGCTCAAAGAGGCAGAGGGAAGCTGAAGCTGAATTCTTTTTCTTTGCTGGACTGATAAACTGGGACATTAGTCATCTCCTGCCCTTGGACTGGGATTTCCACCGTCAGCTCCCTGGAGTCCCCAGGCCTTTGTACTTGGACCTAATTATACCACCAGCTCTCCTGGGTCTCCAGCTTGCAGACAACAGACTGTGGGACTTCTCAGCCTCCATAATCACATGAGACTCATAACGCCTCATAATAAATCTATCCACACCATTGATTCAGTTTCTCTGAGCTTTTGTAATTGTTGACCTGGATTCTCCCAGTCTCACTTTTGCTTTATTTTTATAAAGACCACCCCCTAGAAACAGCAAATGGCTGATAAGTATTTATATGTGTATTTTTTAGCTTGCTCTGGTGGGTGGAGTAACGCACACTCCTGTCCCTAAGATGTCCATACCTTAATCTCCAGTACCTGTGAATGTGCTATTATATGACAAAGTAAACTTTGCCAATATGACTAAGGGTACAGATCTTGAGATGAGAAGATTATCCTGAGTCATTGGGGAGAGCTTACCCCTCATCAGATGAGTCTTTGAAAGTGAAAAGCCTTCCTTCCTTAGCTGTGGTACCAGAAGGAGAGAGATATGATGATGGAGTCAGGGTCAGAGAAATGCTCTGCTGGTATGTTTGAAGGTGGAGGAGGGACTGAGAGCCAAGGAATCCAGGCAGCCTCTTGAATTTGGGAAAGGCAAATTAATGGATTCTCTCCCATAACCTCTAGAAGGGGTGTAGCCCTGTCAGTGCCTTGGTTTTAACCCAGTGAGGCCTGTGTTGGACTTCTGACCCACAAAACTCAACAATAATAAATCTATGTTTTAAGTCACTCAGTTGGTGGTAATTTGTGACAATGTGTTAAAGGCACCCCTCAGAGACAGGGTGGACCCCCACCCAAAATCCAGTTCACATGTCAAAACTAATTATGTCACATGTACCAAAAGCATACAGAAAGTTTGTTACTCATGTAATGAAGCTTTCAGGATAATTCCCAAGCAAGTCCAAAAGTGGCTTGAGAAAGCAAGGAAAGGGCACTGGTGTGTAGATTCCGTGATGGTTAGGAGGTAGGGACAGGGGGTTCCTATGCATGGTTTGGTCTTCTCATCAACATTAAAGGTGAGAGCACCCAGGCATTTTTTTTTCAGGGTGACAAGGTGTGGGGAAGAAAAGGAATAGGGTGGGTGTAATGCTTGAACAACATCAGCAAACATTAAAAAAATGTAATTACACTCTATGTCCTGCTAACAATGCAAAACCAATACAAAAATGCTCCTCTAGTTCCATTTAAGCAACAACTCATCCACCCACACACCCACCCACTTAGCCAATGTTGTGTTGTGTATCTGCCATGTGCCAACTACAGATAGAAGTTATGGATGCATTAATGTCCCTGAAAAAAACTTTCCTCCTATTATGCTAATTGTCTGGTAGGAGTGGACATTGAATGGATTTATAATTATCAGATTATTTGCCAAGTATCACAATTACGGCGTATGGAGAAGGCGAAAGGAGAAATGGAGAAAGAGATTTTTCTTCCTAGGAATTTTAGGGAAATTTTCACTGAGAAGATGATGATTGGCATGGTTCTTGAATAACAACTAGGAGCTCAACAGGCAGGAATAGGAATGAAAGCTCTTTAGAACTCCAAAGGGAAAATCACGACAAAGGTATAAAGCATGACGTTTTATCTGTGTGGCAGTAAAGTGGATTAGCCGATGAGGGTTTTTTTCATCCTCTGAGCTCATGTGGGTTTGGGATTGGAGAGTGGGATTTGGGAGAAAAAGCTAGAAGAGTGGGAAAGATGACCAACCATTACCTGCATGCTGACCTAATTTAAGGATGGGAATTTGTCTTTAGCTTGAAGTCATTGACTTATACCTGGTCTAATGCACATGAAAGAAAACGTGATACCTATAACATGAACAAGACTGGGAAGATATGGTTTCAAGAAAAGGAAACTAATCAGTAATGAATCCTTCTAGCATAGACTACAGTTTGCTTTTTGTTTTTTCATTTTTTTTTTCTCCCAAATCATGGTCCAAGGAAATGTTGCACAGAGTATGTAGAGTTACAGGATTGCTTCCTGAAGGGAATGTGTGATCTGGAGGACTGGCAAAAGAATAAAGCTGATCATCATGATTCAAAACGTGTCTTGTCCCCCTTGGGTCCTCCTTTTTGTGACATCCTAGAACATCCTAGGACGTTGCTAGTCTTTGAACTTTACTTCCCTACCCCAGAGGTCTGGCAGCCCTGGGAGCAGCCTCCCCCCTCATGTGGGTATCAGCTGGGGGAGTCTGGATTTTTTATAAGAATTCCAACGTTAATGACCAGGTTCTGTTGGAGAGAGATGCGAGCTTTCTCTAACTCCTACCCCCTGCCTTGTGCTGCATCCTTGCTTCTCTCTGTTTTGTATTTTAGAGTTGAGAGTTTCTTTCATATATATAGCAAGTCCCTGCTTTGAACTTAAAAGTAAATATTATGAGAGAGAAAAAAAGTATGGTCCAATCTAACTTGAAATGCTCAAATATGATTAGTATTAGACTGTGAAGTACCTCTGCCTTATCTCTAGGAGCCAGCTGCTGGGAGCATTTTGAGGGATCAGTCTGGTTGTTGTGGTGTGATGTTTTTTTAAAAAACAAAACATAAGCCCCAAATGATCTGTGGATAGACTCTCCACAAAATCCCCTTTGTCAAAAGCTCAATCTTTCTAATTTCCCCCACCCTCATCTTTTGGCCTAATCCCAATTCATGGAAGCCATTCCGGGAGTAAAATAGGTTCCAATCAAAATCTGGTCATTTCCCTCTTCCCCCTCTCTGTATTTCTGCTTTTCTCTTTTCTAAACTTGCCTGGCTACATCTAAGGATTTCCCAATTGAGGAAACAAATTATTTGGGTCATACAGGCCACTACTGCTATTTGTAATCCAAAAAAATGCCGCTTGGCATTTTGAAAACTGATTTATTAATATACATAGGGGGGTCTCGCATGTCAACAACTGCAAATTATGGATAACGGATTTGCATCTTCTGTAACTTCATGGCATCATTCAATGGGACTTCATAAGCTAAGAAAAGGCTAAATGATAAAGTGCTTTTTAAAAAATCTCTTTTTGACCTAGCTGCCTCCATCTTTTGTCAAAAAGAAAGAAAGAAGAAAACAAAAAAATATGCTTCTCTTAATTCACTGAAAAGTTTAGCTTTAAAGCATTAAAATATTTTAAATCCATGAATTATTATGTGTATAATGCATGAGTCAACTACAGAAGGAATAGGAAATGAATAACTGGTCAGCATCAATCTCCAGTGAAACTATGTACAGGGAAATGAATTTAGGGTTCAATCAAATAAGGGGCTAGCATTAAGTTCCTCCTGAACACATTACTATGACAATGCTTGAAGAATGCTAAAAGGAAAAGATAATTGATGTTTATCTTCAGTGAATGTGGACTTTTGGGGAGATGTCAAAAATCGTGTGTTGATTTTTTTTCCAAAAGAGGTCAAAGATCAAAGGATTATCAATTAGTAAATAAGCAACACAGATTACAGATGCCACAAATTGAGGGCCATGGGGCATTACTGCAGTGTTGCAGACGTCTGTAAGGATTTCAACAAAAAGATGAATTTTTTTCCCTGAATTTCAAATGTAATTGGAATCTGAGTAGTTGGGAAAAGCAAGGAGGACATCTCAGAAGAGCAGGACTGATAAGATGTGGAGAAGGATGTTCTAAAAGTGTTCGGGGACCAGTGAGGAGAACTGCTTTGAACTTTATATAAGTGTATGCTCTTTTCGGTTTGGCTTTCTTCCACTTACCATTGTATTTGTGAGCTTCATGCATATTTTACCTATAAAACGTTCAAAAACAGACAAAACTAATTTATGGTGTGAAAGGTCAAAAGGATTATCAAAGAGGTTCGGAATTTGGGGAATTCAAGATGAGATGTGGTTGAAAAGAATATCAAAACATCAAATATCTAAGAAATCCCCAAAGAAAGACATTCAAAACTACTGCATTGAAGATGACACATAATTAGTGACAGTAAATGGAAGGAAATACCATGTTTATGGATTGGCAGGTTCAATGTTGTTACCGTATCTTGTTTTCTTGAAACCAATCTATGTATTCAAGGCAATCCCCACCAAAATCCCAGCAGATCTTATTTTTGTGGAAATTGACAAACTGATTCTCAAATTTATGTGGAAATGCAAAGGGTTAAGAATAGCCAAGATCAGAAAAGAATAAAGATCATTAAACTTTACAACATTCTAAAGGCTATGGTAATAAAGACTGTGGTTTCCTAATATAAGGATAGGCACATTGATCAATGAAATGGAATGAAGGGTTCAAAACAGATTCACATGATTATAAATCACCTGATTTATAATAAAGTTGCTACTTATGTTACTGGTGACGATGTAGATTGGGCCACTCATTTGGAAAACTGTGTCAAAGTACCTAATGAGGGATGCCTGGGTGGCTTAGTGGTTGAGAGTCTGCCTTCAGCTCAGGTATGATCTCAGGGTCCTGGGATCAAGGCCCACATCGGGCTCCCCATAGGGAGCCTGCTTCTCCCTCTGCCTGTGTCTTTGCCTTTCCCTCATGAATAAATAAATAAAATCTTAAAAAAAAGAAAGTACCTAATAAAATTAAACATATAAATACTTATTTAGCATGTCTATGTTTATTTAGGTAAGCCAATAGAAATGTGTACATGTGTGCATCAAAAGACATGTACAAGAATGTAGTACATGACATCACTGTTTATTGTAGCCCCCAATTGGAAACCCCCCAACATGCCTATCAACACTTGAAGAGATAATAAATGATAGTTCATTCGTACCGTGGAACACTGTATAGCAGGTGTCTTGGTGCATTCAGGCTGCTATAACAAATTACCACTAATAGCTTATAAACGAACTTCATTTCTCATGGTTCTGGAAGCTGGGAAGTCTAGGATCATGGTACTGCAAGATTTGGTCTTTGGCAAGGGCTCGCATCCTAGCTGTCCATCTTCTCACCATAATTGCACATAGTGGGAGGGGTTAGGGAGCTCTGGGGATGGGGCTCTTTTATAAAGGCACTAATCCCATTCACAAGGGTTCCACTCTCACAAACTCATCACCTCCCAAAAGCCTTAAGTCCTAATACCATCACATTGGGGGTTAGGATTTAAACATATAAATTCTGGGGACACAAACATCCTCCAGCAAGGTTCCATAAATTTTTTTGGTACAGGGTCAGATCGTAAACATTTGAGGGACACATGGGTGGCTCAGTGGTTGAGCATCTACCTTGGGCTCAGGGCATGATCTTGGGGTCCTGGGATCGAGTCCCGAATCGGGCTTCCCGCAGGGGCCCTGCTTCTCTCTCTGACTATGTCTCTGCCTCTCTCTCTGTGTCTCTCATGAATAACACATACAATCTTAAAAAAAAAAAAAAAAGATAGTAAACATTTTAGGCTTTCCAAAAAAGGAGCATATATGTTACAATTCCATTTGTATAAAGCTCAAAAACAGGTAAAACTAATTTATGGTGATAAAGGTCAAAATAGTGATTATCAGAGAGGAATAATCAGGCAGGTTTCTCGACTGTAGCTGAGGTTTTCTTTTGTGATCTGGGTGGTAGCTAATCAGGTATGTTCACTTTATAAAAACTCACCGATTGTACCATACATTTGCTATCTTTCTAGAGAACAGTTTTTAAGATTACTAATCTGGGGTCAGTTAAGAGACAGCATCATTCGCTGGGTACGTGCATGGATTCTGTAGCCAGATTGCTGGTTCTAAATCTTAGTTCTATCATTAGCTGTGTGTATTTGGGTAGGTGGTTTCACTTCTCTGTTCCTTAGCCTTCCTTGTAGTATTGCTGTAAGAATTATGAATTAATCCCCATAAAGCCACTTGGAACAATGCCGGCATGCCCTAAGCACTCAATAAATGTTAACTAGCATGACTGTGGCCAACAGCATTTTTTGCTTTGGGTCTTATACTCCAACCTGTTAAGATGTTTATAAACTCTTGATTCTGCTCCATATCATGTTTACTTTTAGATTAAGTCTTGGGCCAGAAAGACAAAGAGGTCTTTCTAACTCACATGTGGTCCCGCCCGGCTCACCAGGAACACGATTCTGGAGAAGAGCCTGGAAAGGAAGGCTTGTAGTCATAAATAAGGTCAATATCCCTTGTCTTATTTAGGATGGATACACTGCCTGTGAAAAGTGGTAGCATCCATAGGTGCTAGTTGAAGACTCTGAGATCTGAGATGCCAAACAAATATATCTTTCCATTCTGAACGAATCATTTTTTATAGGAAACTGAAGAGCCTTTGTGGACAGGTGTATGGAGAATATATATGCTTGCCTCTTTGTCCAGCCTAGGGTCCTGTATCTAGAGAGTGGCCTAGTCAGGATCCCTCGACTTCTAGGAACTTTATAAGGTATAATCCTGCTCACCCACTTTAGCTCTTTTCCTGGAAAAGAAGCTGAAAATAAAGACAAAAATAAACAAATATATATATATATATATATATATATATATATATACCCTCTATCTTTAGTTTCTATAAATGAAAACCATACCAACAGTCACAATGTTCCATGACTTAAAAAAAAAAATGAAGCAAATAGCTTTTTCCCCTGACTATAAATATTTTCTGTTTAGTCATTTAACAGATTTTATTAAGTGCCTAATATACACTGCATAAAAGGCCAGTGAAAATCCACATTAAAGAAATCTTTTTGACTTTGTTCTTTATTTGAGGTGATATTTCTTTAAAGTCTTTGACCACAGAATGTCAAAACCTTCTTCCTTTTTATCTCCCGCACCCCAATCATACCCATTCATATCACAGAACACACTTTGCGGGAAATGCTGAGTCAACCAGTCTTTTATTGCTGGGTAGTGAGGTTTTCCAATTCTTCGCTGCCATAAATAACACTGCGGTGAACATTCTTAAGCCGCTGGCTTTGCACACATGTTAGATTCTCTCTTTAGGATAAATTCCTTGGGGTGGAATCATCGAACCAGAGGTTCTGTTCCTTTTTGTGCACACAATAGATCCTATGTTGGTTTTACAAATACTAGGTAATCACAGACTCATAAAACATCAGGGTTGGAAGGGACCCGAGTGAAGCACCATCCCAAACCCTCCTGCAGCACCAGGCAGACCAGGACCGGAAGCCAGGTTAGTGCGTTTCTCATAGCTACTCACTTGGAGGAAAGACGTCCTGGAGGGAAGTTGGGGTGGCATTACTGGTAACCCCATCTGCATCTGCTGGCTCAAGCCACTTGCCTCTCCTGCCTCATGGGCTTTCTCTTTCAAGCCAGCATGTCATATTTAAGCCACGGGGGTTTACCAAGAATAAAATGGCAAGGGAGCTGAGATCCAATGTGGCACCCACTCTTCCCCTTAAAGCACAGCCAAGATCTCAGAGAAGTGCCCAAAGGCACCTTGCATGTGCATGTACACATGTGCGCAGGAGTGCACTCATGCAGGGATTGCTTTAGGGAGCTTAGGATGGGATGCACACATGATGCCATGTGATAATTGATTTCCTTGCAGCACAGCTCTGACCTTGTGGCTTAGATCAGAAAGGATTGGGCAGGAAGTTGTGTGAATTAGTTCCCACACGTGCCCACTGCTTGTAATAGAACTGGCCTCCATGTGGGGAGCGTCTGTGTTTGCAAGATTCTTGGTAGGAGGTAGCGAGCAGCTCAGGTCACTGACCTGAGCAGCCTAGGGCAAGGGAGCAAACCAGAGACCAAGGAAACTCAGGGCAGATTCAGGAGCTGGGGCACCTGCCATCTGGCCCCTGGACAGGGACCAATGCATTCCTGGAGTCTCCCTGGTGTCCCTATCCATGGTGTATTTGATTTGAACAAACCCCAGCTTTCCTCAAGAGAGAAAAAGGGATGAGCCTCCTGAGATGCCTTTGACTTTAATTTGGGGAAAAATAACATCATATCCCTGTCCTAAGACACATGTCACCACATCAGAGCGATGTGAACTTAAAAAGTTCTTGATGTCTCAGAGAAAGCCTTCCCACATCCTTCCACACCCGTCTGGTTCCTCTACCCTTCCCTGACGTCTTCTACCCAATGACAGAGATATTATTAATGGGACGGGAAGTGGGCTGGCAAAGAAGTCTTCATTAGGGGCCACCAGAGCTGCCCTATGGAACCACCATCCAGGATCTCTTGGGGCTCTAGAGAGTCCTTGGATTTCAGGTTGGGGTTTGCCAGGAAAGGCAGTGCACCAGGGTTTAGGATATGGGAACTCTTTCTGGTCTACATGAGAGTCACACTGAGCCTGAGATCAGCTCTAGGGCCGGAGACAATGTCCTTATCTCTTCCTTCCATAGTACCTACCCCTGGCACTGCTTATGTATCAGGGATTCCAAACAGGTGTGTTGAATGAAGAAGTGAATGATTCACTTCAAGTTGTGTAGGCTTTCTTGGTCCATTGGTGTGGACACACGTGTACGTGTGTTGACCTTAGTTTCCAGCCCTGATAGACACTGGAGGATTGCATGGTGAAGCAGGACAGGACATAGGATGCCTCTCCAAGGTTAGAACCCCTCTCCCTGGTGTCATAGACATGTGACCACTGCTGGTCCAGTAAAACCTCTCCTCCCCCTGCCCAACTCCCGTCTCCTGACTTTACATGCGAGGAGAGGAGGTAGTGTCCCTGATAGGGACTGCAGTGTCATTCCTCTGTTGAGGCCTGGGGAGGTGGGGAGGAGGCCCTAGACGTTCCAGGGAAATCCACATCCCCTCCCATAACTTCTGCTCTTCCTCTCATGGCTTCTAGAGAAGACTTTTTGCTGCTCCTTATAAACTGACTACTAAGGCCCTGGTGGTTTTAGGTTCTGGATTTAGCTTGTAAATGTAAATCCCAGGAGACCTCCTACAAGGAGTTACCACCATTATCCTCAGTTATCCCATTTCTCAAATAGGTGTACCCACTGATCACCTCCTTGAATAAAAGGATGAATTTGGAAGGATTGTGTGTACTCCAGAGAGTCCCTAGGCTCCGAGCTGCTGCACATCATGGGCATTGAGCCAGCAGGGCCTTTGAAGGCCTCCCAGCTCTGTTCTTTTCTTGTTTTATGAGCTGTAAATCATCAAAGATTCAGGCCTTGATCCTTTTAGACATTGCGACTCACCCCATGTACCCCTACCCAGATCCCTCCTTTCTAATTTATGGATTTTTACGTAAAAAAGGGCTGTAAACAGACGTCTCTAAAATGAAGTTCCATTCTTTAAATCAAATTCCAGGCCAGCAGTATCACGTGGGTAAAGGATAATTCTCCCCTCCTGGTGAGGGGTCCCTATCAGAGGAGATTAAGCTTGTAATGTGGAATGAAGCTTGATCATTATGTCCTCTTTCGCTGCCTCCCCACGTAATTTAAAAGCAACATAAATTTCTTCTGGGTTTGAATAAAAATCCTTTCAATCTGATCTTTTGACTTAATCATCTTCGGTTAAATGTGAAATTGGAGCAAATGACAAAAACAAAAACAGGTTGGTACACCAAGAGTTCATGGGAAACCCAGGTCGGTACTTCCCCTGAGACATCTGGATGTGTGTGCGTGTGTGTTCAGATAATAGTAGAGTCAGAAAAGTTTCTTAGTTTCCTACTAAAGTCCAGTGACTGGGGAAAAACATATTGAAAACTCCATATATTAAAAAGAAAACACCTTGGAACTAACATGTCAAAATAGACTAGTTCCAGAGACATGAAATGTCTTATGCTTTGTAAATGTCTTCGTAAATATCTTACATGCTTTGTAAATTAAGGAAAGATAAAATTACGTTGAATGAGAATAACACCTCAATTTATTATTTAATTCTATATTGTAGCCATATAAAGAAGAATGAGGTGGATAGGGGGAATCTGAAAACAGGAGGAATGTTCTAGAAGTCAGGGAGGAGAGGTGGAGAATGTGGGGAGAGAAAGAGAGGATGAGATAGGCACAGAGACTCATTCATTTATTCCCCAAACATTTACTTAGCACCTATTGGATGGGAAGGTGGACCTGGGAACATGCATGTCTGAACTAGAGAGTTCTAGGCTCCAAAGTGCCTCCCATCACAGGTGTTGGGATCATTCACCATGGGTTAATCTCCATGGCCTCTCCCCACTGAACCAGGGTAGATGGATAAAGAAATCAGCCCATAGATGAAGCAAGGATGGGACCTGAGGGCGGCAGAGGTGGGAGACAGACCCCTGAGACGGATGTGCTAAGTCCAAAGGTGCTATGTGAAGAGTCTCTGGGCATCATCCCCTGTCTGGTGGAAGGTTCTCTGAGCCATCAGGAGGATGTGGCATCCTTGGCTGGCATCTTTGCTGGGGTTAAGTCCCAAGGGTTGTACCTCTGCACAGACACCATCTTCCACTGCTCTGATGACACTCCAAGGGATTGCTGAGCTGCTGGAGATTTTAGGGAGATCTGACTTTAGATCATAGTGTTTTTCAGAATCACTTGAGGTGTTTGCTGTGAACGCATACACCAGACCTCCCCACCTCCCAGATCTAATTTTGGTAAACCTGGAGTGGGCACAGGAATGTTGGTTTTTAATAGGTACCCTCATGGGCTGAAAGTGAAGAAAGGTGGGACACCTGGGTAGCTTAGTGGTTGAGCGTGTGCCTTTGGCTCAGGTTGTGTTCCTGGGATTAAGTCCCACATTGGGCTCCCTGTAGAGAGCCTGCTTCTCTCTCTGTGTCTTTCATGAATAAATAAATAAAATCTTAAAAAAAAAGAAAGTGAAGAAAGCCTCCTCCATTGGGTATTTTAAACCTCAGCTTCTTGCTTTAGGTTCCACGTTCTACAGAACCATTGAAGTCATAGATGGGGCCAGCTGTTATTATGAGGTTCTCCATACCACTGATAATTTTATGACTATTTCCCCCAGATTGCTTCCATGGTGTGATACGCTCTGTTCAGCCCTGCCCACAGACCTTGGCCCACTCTACAAATAACCACACCTCCATCTGTACCTTCAGGGGACGGTTCTTGTATACCTTAAGTCTTCCTTCTTAAGGCTTTGCCTTTCTCTGCCCAAGGGTTTTATCTCACTCTGGTGTGTTCTTAGCCTGTGCTGGAGCTGACCAGAAGCACCAGGGAGTGAATTCTTAGGAGAGTCACCAAAGCAGGGACAGATTGCTATAGGTAGTGAAATAGCCCAACCTCCTTGCCTCCTGAATGGACAATTTTGAGGTACCTTTCTTACAGCCTTTAATAGGTCCCCGGGAGGATTGAGATCTGGTCACTCACCATGGATGGCGACACACTGGATCAAATACTTGGGTTTTCTTCCCAGTCATGCTCTCCACACATCCTCACAGAGCCTCCCAGAATCACACCCAAATGACTTGTGCCCAAAGCCTTGTCTCAGGCTCTACTTAGGAGGGACCTAAACTAAGACACTTTTTCTTTTTAAAAAAATATGTCTCATATCCTTGTGTAAATTCTCCAATACAACCAAGATGTCTGCCAGTAAAAAAAAGGGAGGGGGGGAGGAGGGCACAACAGAACCTTATCAGGAGTCAGGGAAAGAAGAAACAAACAAAACACAGCAAGGTGAAAAGCAAGGGGAAATTTAATAATAGCCTGACAAGCTCTCTCTCCACCATCCATCCACAGTTCTTATAATTCTGATGCCCACTTGATACCCACCAAGCCAGTAGATTTCTTACATTTCATTATTAAAACGATTTATGAACATTTCCTTAAACTTGATCTGGGGTCCACCATTATTTGAACCTAACACTGCCTTAGTTAGTTTCTGAGTCCTTGTCCCATGGCAATGATCTACACCTTGGCCTCTGTGGTGATCAATGTTTTCCAGTGTTTTCTGTATAGCACCCCCCCCTCGCCCCCCCACCGCATTTTGGTCTCTGCCATCAGGGGACACAGAACTTCCCACAGCCACAGGATGGCACCATTCACTTGCATCACATCCCCTAATGTTTGAATTTGGCTTTCCAGTTGACCATGTGCTTCCACACAGTGTCTTGTTTGAGCTGAGTAACCACCCCGTGATGCAGGCAGGACACATTGTTCTCTTCTGTGGTTAAGGACACAGAGGATGCCAACGAAAGATGAATGGATAAAGAAGATGTGGTCTATGTATACAATGGAATATTCCTCAGCCATTAGAAATGACAAATACCCACCATTTTCTTCAATGTGGATGGAACTGGAGGGTATTATGCTGAGTGAAGTAAGTCAATCGGAGAAGGACAAACATTATATGGTCTCATTCATTTGAGGAATATAAATAATAGTGAAAGGGAATAAGGGAAGGGAGAAGAAATGTGTGGGAAATATCAGAAAGGGAGACAGAACATGAAGACTCCTAACTCTGGGAAACGAACTAGGGGTGGTGGAAGGGGAGGAGCACGGGGGGTGAGGGTGAGTGGGTGACGGGCACTGAGGGGGGCACTTGACGGGTGACCAGATGAGCACTGAGTGTTATTCTGTATGTTGGCAAATTGAACACCAATAAAAAATAAATTTATTATTAAAAAAAAAAAAAAAAAGGACACAGAGGATGGTGGGTGACAAATAGTTTGACCTACATCACAAAACAAGGACATGCCATCCACAAGCTTACTATCTCTACATTCTCATTCCCAGGCCAGGATGTTTTCCACAACACTCCATTCTCCCTGCAAAGAACAACTTTTACAAATCCACTCATTTACTTGTTCTTTCACCAGATGCTCAACAGTGGTTTTTGATTTGGGTAACTCAAACTAACATTTCCCCCCTGAAACAGCCTATTCTCAGCCGGAAGGAGGCTCCATCCCAAATTGCCCTCAAGATACGTTTTTTCCTCCCTGTTAAATAGTTGACACCTTTTGTTATACAAATTCACCCCTTGTATTCCTAGTCCTTGCAGGCATTCCTGTTTCCAAAGTGAGTTCCAGACTGGATTCCAGAGATGGCCAACCTGAGGAACCCCTTCTCACAGGTAAGACCCAATCCTCAAGCTTCCTCCTGCCTGGGCCAGGGGGCTGCCTGGGTGTCCCCCCCGCTCCTGCTCTCTGGCCCTCTCTGAAGCAATAGCCATTCCTGGAAATACACTCGCAGCCTCCACCAACCTCTCAACAAGGAGTGTTTATGGCTGCAGCCCTGCAGCTGGGAACCATAAGGCATGAATGAACGTGTGTCCATATCTTGGAGCCGATTTTTGTCAGGAATGTACTAAACACTTCATAAATTAGTCCTTGGCTGTCAAGCTACCTCTGATATTATATTAGTCATTGCTAGCCATTCTCCATGCAAAACCCAGGGGACAGATGCACCGGATGGTGCCGGAGTCTTTCTTCCTTCCTTTCTTTTTTTTTAAATGGAAAATGTGTGCAGAGGAATGAGTCACCCTGTCCATGCTATACAACTGCAGATGTACGCAATGGACATTCCTTCTGGTTTTCCCAACACCCTATCTTACTGTCCTTCTTCCAACACACTGTGTGTGCGGAGTGGCTATCGGTGGAGTGTGAGAGGCTGACCACCACCCCGGATGTTCTGGATTTCTCTCAGGTTTTGTGTGTGCTGGGCACCGTTGTCAAGGCTTTCTACATTTAGAGGAATTCAGTGTTAGGATGATCTTATGAGGGAGGAGGCACTATAATTTTTCCCCATCTGACAGGACAGCCTAGTGAGCCAAAATACTTGCGTAACTTGTCCAATTGGGGTCACGTAATTAGTTCCTAGCAGAGCTGGGATTCATTAGGCATGCCATGCTCTGAGCCAGCACAGTGTTGTCCCTGCCCCACTACCTGTGTCAGACTCATAATCACAGTACTCTGCTGGCACATGGGCAGAAGATGCTGGGCTGGGGACACTAACCTGAGTTCTTGAGTGTCTACCCATTGGTTTATTAATGCAATAGATATTTACTCGGGATCTACTGCCTTAGAGGGTCGTAAGAAACCTTTTTAGCAGTGTTTTTTTTTTAAATATAATATATTTCATGTATTAAGTAATTCTATATTCCAATATATAAAGTAATTCAAAGAAGACCTTCTCTGGTCAACCAGGAGACAGGGGCACCGAATCCCGAGATCCCCTGTGTCTTGAGGTGGCCCCTTTGAGACATTCTTAAAATCAGAATTCTTTCATGTATATTTAGAAGAGGTGCTGATGTTCCATGGGAAGAAGGACAAAGAAGGGTGGTGATAGTAGGTTTTCTTCTATTTTCTAGAACTATTTGGCGCCAGCCACCAATCTGCATGAATCTCAATGTGTGACGCTTAATTAAATGACAGCAAAGGTTGAAACAAAATGTGTGGCGCCGGACCATGGAATGTGTCTGTGTCATTTGAACCACATGTGGAATGAGACTAGCTGGAAGGGAAAAAAAAAATGTTGGTAACTCAGGTATACTGTGTTTTTCTGAAATGATTTACTAAGAAAGGTACAGTGATAGATACGTACGGTCTATGGACAGACAGCTGCTCTTAAAAGCCCTGACATTGAATTCTCCAGTATTCACTTTTGCCTGCAAGTGACAGGAATGTAAAATAAACTAGCCCAAGCAGAAAACAGGGATTTATTGACTTTTACAAGCAGGAAGCAGTGGTTGATCTGGCCTGGGCCCCACAAAGACCAGAGGCTCCAACGTTATATCCATTTCCCCTCAGCTTCTTTCCTGTTCTCTCTCCTGGACAATGCTTCTCAGTGTGTACTAGCCAGTTGCCCTATCTTAGGGTGGTTGACCTGCGCACACCTAGAGTAGGTGGCTACCGATTGCCCATTTTTCCTACATTAAGATCCTTGAGACAAGAATCAGACTCTCTTACTGAACTCCATCCAACAGGGAAGTCTTAGTGGGAACCTGTTTGGCTCAGACTGAGATACATGCCCAGATCTGAATGAGTCCCTAGAGCCAGTGGTTCTCCTGACTGACTCACCTGGGTCACACACCTGTCCCTGTGAGAGGGCAGTGGGTACCATGATTTCCATCCTGTCAGAAGCACAATAAGTAGGAAAGGAATGATCCCGCAAAGGAAAGGAGGCAACATCATATATTCTTTATAAATCTTGTAAAGACATTCTATGACTTGGGTCACAAAAGGACGTCATTCTCTAATTTATCAATTCATTTATTCATTCATAAAATCTCTGTGGATATTTATTGTGTTCTGTAGGCCCAGAGACCCTACATTCATGCTTTGGTATCTGTATTAGGTTGCTAGGACTGCTGTCCCAAAGTACCATACACTTGTGAGGCTTGAAGAACACAAATGGATTGTCTCATGTTCTGGAGGCTAGAAGTTTAAGATCAAGGTGTCAGCAGGGCTGGTTTCTTCTGAGAGCCATGAGGGTGAATCCGTTCTTGGCTTTTGTCACAGCCTCTAGTGTCTTGCTGGCAATCTTTGGTGTTCCTTGGATTGTAGAAGCATCTCCCCAATCTCTGTCTTCATGCATACATGGTGTTCTTCCCATGTGCATATCTGCTTCCAAATTTCCCTTTTTTATGAGGACATCAGTTGTATTGGATTAGGGCCCAACCTTACTACTTCATTTTAACTTAAGTACCTACATAAATATCCTATTTCCAATCAGGACACATTCTGAGGCATGGGTTAGGACTTCAACATATGAATCTTGGGAGACACAAGTGAGACACAAGTGAGACCCTAACAGCATCCTAGCAAGAGGATAAGTCAAAGTAGGTAAGGACGGTGCACTGGGAAGGCTTCTGGAGGAAGCTCAGATCAGATTTTCTAGCCCTTTACTTCCTAGATGATCATAATTCAGGGGGAAGGGAAATAGGTTCCCATTGGGTTATTGAGGTTGAAACTAGCAGAACATTTAAAGCCTATTTTTCAGAGAACTGTTTCTCCCTAATGAGCTAGTGTGTCTTTTCAGGGACCCCACTAGCAAATCCACTAGCTGTCTCTGCCGAAGCCTGGACTCAAGGTCAACTGATACAATTCTAGCCTAAGAAAAAGCAAGGCCCTGCATTTCTTCCCAGAGATAAGGAGTTCAAGACCCCATCCAATTTATACCAGCTCTTGGAGCATACACATAGCCCCTTCTCCTTCTCTTAAGGTGACCTCCTGACATCAGGAGGGGCTGGATATTGCCTTGTTCTGATGTTAAGTCTCCATCCCAAAGTGAACATGGGGCATGTTACATATGTGTTTGCTCGATGCACATGCTCCATCTTTCCTTATGAATTATCATAAGTTTCCCTACCCCTTTCATCAATATGCATATAACCACCTAACCTGAATTTCCCCTTTACAAATCCTGCTCCTTAACCTAGAACCTTGGAGATAATCATTGGACATCAGTCAGCCATCTCCCCAGGTTGCCAGCCTCCTGAATAAAGCAACCTTCTTTCCTTCCCCCCAACAATTGTGTCCTCTCTCAAATGTTGGCTTTCGAGTGGTGAGCTATTGAACTTGGTTTCAGTAACAATGTCATCATTAACTTCTTCAGCTCAAATTATCAGCTCAGCTCATGGCTATTGTTGGGCCAGCGGGGTCAAAGGGGATGGGGAGGCACCAACAAAATGGCGACAGACCCTCCATCTTGTTATCCTTGCCTCAGAACTTTCCCACCACCAGCAGACCGCCCAAGGACACATCATCATGGGGAGACAGGACCTATGCTGGAAACAGGAACCACACCTAACCCAAACCCCCATATAAGGGCATAAGCAGTTATTGCCCCATACCAATTCCACCAGTAACATGCCCTAGTACCTATCAACTCGTACAGACACACAACCCCTCACCCCTCCCCTTAAAAAGCCCGCTTGTACTCCCCTGGGCACGGCTTCCCCAGCCCTGCAACTTCCCCAGCTTCACTCCCTTGCGGGGCCGTGGAACCTTGTCCAAGAGTACATCCATTAAAAGCCTGCCGCGGCCAACTTTTGCCTGGCCTCTCTATTTCACTTCACTACCAACCAGATCAAATCTGACAGCTATCTTACCAGGACATGATCAAGCATCTTTTTTCCTGTTGGAACATCAAGAACCAATCACCAGATAACTTGTTCCAAATATGCTGAAGAAGGCTAGAGCTAAAATATACTAGTTTATGCTGGCTCACCAAGGCTGGCTACACATGTGTCTTCCCAACTCCACCTTTCAAGAAGTCACATTGAGAGCTTGAAATTGCCCATGATGGGACTCTTTACATGATGGGTTCAGTCAATGTGACAAAGCAAGGCTCTTTACTGGCTCCACCACCTCTCCCAGAGCTGGATGTTAAACACACCACTTAATTGCCTGGTGTCAGTTCCTGTTTTTATTCAGGACATCTTGATTACAAGAAACAGACACCTGTTAAAATAAGTTCATGTGAGAGGGAGTTTGATTATAAGGGTGCAGATCTCAGAAATACCCACATCTTCAGTGTGCATAGCTTTAGGAGGCTGTTGTAAGTTCATGGACCATCACCTTAGTGTGCAGCCACCAATCTTTGTGACTAGCAGTTCCCCCATCTTTGTATTTCTCAGTTCATAGTCTTGAGTGAGTGAGCTTGATCCATGGACAATCCATCCAGCAAGGATTGGGGCACAGCAGAAGAATGGTGCAGAACAAACAGGGCACCAAGGCTGTGTGAATATGGGTTGAGGTAGGGAGACAGTGATTGGTCTATCTCATGAATGTGGCCCTTATTTACCTCATCAGCTCTAAGTCCCTACTCTTCACTTTGGATCCTAATCTCCAACAGTACATGAGTACTTGGTTCCTGCTTGTACTGCATGCCAGCTCATGTCTGCATCTTTGCAGATGCTGCCCTAGCTCATGACTGGGGTTCCTCTCAATGTCTGTCTCAGTTGTATCCCTTCCTGATGGAGGCATCCTGGATTACCTCTGTCTGTATAACAACAGCTATGTCACACTACTGGTGAATAACAATAAATGGTTACTTCTTGAGAGTCTGCAGGGTTCAGCTGTTCTGGACTGGGCATAGCTGGGCAATTCTGCTTCCCTCATCTGGGTTTGTTAATTGTTCCTGGCTCAGCTGAAGGCTCTCTTCTAGGCTGGCTAGTTGGAGGCCCCGTAGCTAGAGCAGCTCCACCACACAGGCTTCACCTGCTCCAGGTATGAACAAGCTAGCCAGGGCATGCCCTCCCTAGAATAATGGTAGAAGAGCAAAAGTGAGCAAAACCAACCACACAAGACCTTCTCAAGATGCTATTATATTGGATCTGCTAAGATTCTGATGGCCAAAGCAAGTGACATAGCTGAGCTCAGAGGTGTAGAATTAATGCCTCATACCCAGTGTTAGGGCAGTGCAAAGTTTCAGGGCAGAGGGTTTGGATACAAGAAGGCTGAAAAATGGGGCCATTAATTCATCAAGGACATCTACAAACACAGGCCGGGTTTTGTGTCTAGAGTACTGTTGGGACACTTTTCCAATTGACTTAATTACGCTGATAATTGAAGCCAACATAGTTTCTTATTCCTGAGTTAAATAATACAGAAACCAAGCAAAAGTAAGCTGCTTTCTCTAGGAACATCTGTTCTTGCAAGATAACACTGAGAATCAACCACACTGTGTGCTTATATACTTATCTGTAGTGACAGTTTGCTCATCAAGACTTGCTTCACATCCCTCCCTTTGCTGTGCCCACCAATCCAAAAACTCTGCCCAATCCCAACTTGTTCTCTGCCTTGCAAGTCTCCTTAAAATCTCTCAGCCTGGTGCCTAAAACCCAGGAAATATTCTCTCCTCATTTCTCCACTTTGAGTTACTACCAGGACTCTGCATCAGAGCTATTAATCTAGTTTTGCTTAATCAACAGATTAAGTGAGCTCCTTATGTGTGTAAAAGCAGGGCATAAATCTCCCTTTGAGTAAGACACTTCACCCCACCACTCCTGCCCCCCATATCAGAAAAGAGCAGATTTTTAAAAATAACTTATAGTACATTTTTCAAGCCAAGTATCTTTTTTTATTTTATTTTTTTTTTAAGATTTTATTTATTTATTCATTTGAGACAGAGAGATATAGAGGCAGAGACACAGGTAGAGGAACAAGCAGGCTCCCTGCAGGGAGCCTGACACAGGACTTGATCCCAGGTCTCCAGGATTAGGCCCTGGACTGAAGGCGGTGCTAAGCTGCTGAGCCACCCGGGCTGCCCAAAAGGCAGATTTTATCATTAAGGATGTGGACTTAACACCAGAATGAGTTTGCATAAATAGAACTCACTAGAGCAACCCTTATATTCCATTAGATTTCTATGTGTTTTCCTATTCCCTTCCCTATAATTTATTTTCACTTGGAGCTCAAATCCTCTTGCCTTTGTTGAAAGGGTATATGAGGGGGGCACCTGGGTGGCTCAGTTGGTTAAGCATCTGACTCTTGGTTTCAGCTCAGGTCATTATCTCATGGATTGTGAGATTAAGCCCTGTGTCGGGCTCCACGTTCAGTGGGGAGTCTGCTTGAAAGTTCTCTCCCTCTGCCCCTCCCCCCACTTAAATACATCCTCTTTTTTAAAGGGTATATGAGCCCCTGAGTCTAACCACTTCATTGAATTTCATTTGTTTTCTGTGAATTCCCATGCATGAAATATGAATAAACATCATGTGCTTTTTTCCCCTGTCAGTCTGCTTTTATTACTGTCCAGGATCCCAGGGACCATATTAAATGGGGTGCCTGGATGGCTTGGTTGGTTAAGGATCTGACCCTTGATCTTGACTTGGTTCTTGATCTCCAGGTCGTGAGTTCAAGCCCCACGTTGGGCTCCATGCTGGATGTGGAGCCTACTTAAAAAAAAAAAAAAAAAGGTAGAGAACCCTTCCTACATCAGTTGACTCAGATTACCTTCAGCTCCAAATGATATATTTTGGGGTGGCATATTTTCAAACCTAATCGGGGTACAAACATCAAGAAAAGAAACAAATGAAATAGGGGCACCTGAGTAGCTCAGTGGTTGAGCATCTGCTTTTGGCCCAGGTCGTGATCCTGGGGTCCTAGGATCTAGGTCCGCATCGGCCAACCCACAGGGAGCCTGCTTCTCCCTCTGCCTATGTGTCTCTCATGAATAAATAAATAAAATCTTTTTTTTTTTTTAAAGAAACAAATGAAATTACAAATGTCGGTATGTCTTACAAAGAAAACAACAGCGGAATGGGGACAAGGTAGAGAGGAAAATACAGGTTATACTTTGGATAGGGTGCTCTGAGAGGGCCTCTCAGAGAAGGTGACATTTAGTCTGAGACCTGAAAGAGGAAAAATAATACGTCATGAGCAATGAGGAAAGAGAGCTTTATGTAAGGCAGGTAGTTGCGAAGGCCTTGAGGTATGAGAGACTGAATATACATATGAACAAAGCAGTATCAACAAAAACTAACCCAGGAACCAGCCGGCACATAGGTTAGCCCTGTATGAAAATCAGACCATTTACTACCTCTAGCAAAGCCAAGCAAAAACAATTGGCCCAAATCTGATTCATAACTGAGAGCTTCCCTAAGGTTTATCCCCACTTCCAATTTAAGACCAACTGGAGAAAGCCAAACCTGAGCCCTTAAGACGCAACACATGGGGATACCCCACTTTCAGTGAGCCCACCTACAGCTTCCCCATGCCAATAGGGCACCCCTGAAGCCTCCTCTCTTCCCCACTGCAGATCCTTCCCACCCCTCTGCCTGCCTTGGGTCTCTGCCAAAATTCAGATGATGATGGCTGACCAGCACCCCCTCGCCCTGCAAGAGTGAGCTCTGAATAAATAGCTTCTGCTGCTTTTCATTGATTGTTCTTCATTTATTTTCACAGGTGGGAAAGAGAGTTGAAGAGTTAAGAAATTGAGGACAGTGGGAAGGGGTGCAGCTGGAGAGAAGAGAGGAATGGGAGCCAGAAAATGGCTGAAATGTTCTTCTAAGTGAATGGGGAGCCATTGCTGAATTTTAAACTAATGCAGTGTTCCAATTAGATTTACATTTTTAAAAAATTATTATTCCTGAGAGAGAGAGAGAGAGAGAGAGAGAGAGAGACAGGCAGAGAGAGAAGCAGGCTCCCTGCCGAGAGCCCGATTTGGGACTGGATCCTAGGACCCCGGGATCACGCCCTGAGCCAAAGGCAGATGCTCAACCGCTGACCCACTGGAGTGTCCCTGATTTACATTTTAAGATCACTCTTGCTCTTGTGTGGAGAAGGGATGCAAAGGGAAAAGCATGGAAAAGAGAGGAAGGATGGAAGGAAGGAAGGAAGGAAGGAAGGAAGGAAGGAAGGAAGGAAGGAAGGAAAGAAGTCATCTTGCCAGCTGTAATGCTTCCTCTTCCCTCTGGCTGGAAAAAGCACAACAGAATACACCAATATTTATACTGGCATAATTTGGGCTTTGCTCTAATTTTTGTAAAAAGTGAATTATAAACTTAGGTACTTAATTAATTAGTTTGTAATAGATTACGGGTGTTCAATTAGCTTCGGGTTGCGGCATGTGGTGTTGAGGAGGTGCTTCAATGTCTTAATCAGGGTCTTCAGGAAACAGCACTATTTATCAGAATCGGTGGTTCTCAGGCTCTGTGAACACTCAGGAGGATTTACTTTGGGTGGGCAGGCCTTTTGGGACTTGGATCCCCACTTGAATGTAAATCCAGCCCTGGGCAGGGAGAGGGGCCTGTAATACTCAGAGGCCATATAAATCTCCTGCCCTTCTGGTTTCTGAGACAGCGCCCCACAGTCCCATAGACCTGATGAAGAGGTCTGTCTGTCTCCTGTTTCCTAAGAGAATAACATTTTAAGCCTTTGTACTGGAATTCTTTCAAGACAGCCTTTAAAGTAAGCAGAATAAACAACTCTTGCTTTCTGTTTTACCTGCATATTTCCAGTTAAGCACGAAAGGAAACATGATTGCAAGTCCAGGCTCTGGATGGGAACAGTTCTTTGAAACTTAGATCTCTCAGCTGATAGTTAAAGGGGCTGGATTGCCCCAAACCTACTTATCAGTTCTGACTTCTATAATGCTGATGACATTTACTGACCCTTTAGGGTGATGAGGTGCTAAGTGCTAGGCCTGAACTAGCTCATTGACTCCTCTCAGCAACCCTTTGATGAAGGGAGTGTTTTCAACTTCCTTTTACAAATGAGGTCCTAAAGACTTCAATGGGATTCTTGTCCTGGCATCAGAGTCTAGAGCCTTGCTCTTCACCCTGACACTTGACTTTAGGAGCTCATGATAGAGATGGGGAGTAAGGCAATGAGAGAACAAAAATCATTTCTCATTAACAAACAAATAGCAAACACTCATTTTGTGGAAGTATGTAACATTTTCTTTTATTTGGAAGACATTACCTAGTTTACAGACCTGAATTCTGCAAAGTTATTTTCTTAACAGAACTCACTTCTTTAATCACAATAAAACTCAATGGGGCTTTTAAAACTCCCTTTTAGCATGAGAATTTGATTATAGGTAAAAAATAAATCTTAAAAAAAATTAGTAATCTCTACACTCAACATGGGGCTCGAACTCACAACCCCAAGATAAAGAGTTACACACGCTCCACCGACTAAGCCAGCCACCCCAATTATAGATTTCGCTGGAAATAAGTGAGCAGTCAGGTCTGGCTTAGGTAGGTTTTCCTTCTTAGTAATAATCAATCAATAGTATATGTAAAGAACAATCAGTTTTCGATGGAGAAAAGAGAACTGAAATAAAACAAAGGCTTTTATTTAGGGGGAGGGTCTCGCAATTGGGGGGCATAGATCCAGGGAACAACCCATGTGAAGCATTTTTAAAGCCAAAGGGAATACCTTATATACATTGTTCATAAATAATTTTGATTGGTGTTGGTGGCAGAAAAGGAATCTTGGCTAAACAGAATAGTTTATGGGAGAAGGAAGATTCCAACGTGAAGTGAGCATGGCTGGGAGCCATCCAGAATATGGGCGGGCAGGACACTGCAGAAGGAGGCTTGTGCGCATCTCCTGTTTCAATTCTCAAAATATCCTGACTTTTGACTTTTGTCAATTGCAACTTGTCAGTTGCACCTGGTCCAGGTCCTAGACCACATCCTTCTACTTTGGATTGAAATAGAGAGAACACAACACCTGCTGGGTAAATAGCCAATCGTGGATTAGATACTGTCAGCACACACCAAGGGGTCATAATTCCCTCAAAACAAGTTATGCAACCTTGTGGTTCCTGCCTTTCTAAGCCTGCCCCCTCCCCCCACTCAGAGCGTGGCTTCAAGTTTTGGTTCCCTCCATATCTCCAGGTTGCCATCTCTGACACCCCAAATAAATGCTTCTGGTTGCCCCACAGCCTCCTGGCCTCTGTTGTTTATGGGTGCTAACAGGATCACTAAGCACAAATCTGTCTTTACAGCAAGCTGCAGATATTCCTGCAGAGTCCTTGGAACATTCTAGTCCTTTGCCAACTTGAAAAGTCCATGGTTCCATCCCAGAGAGGACATGCATAAAAGCCCACCTCCTTAAGGGCCTCCTGGCTCCATTTTAAAACTCCTTGGCATAAGGGGCTCCCGCATGATTTCACCTTTCACAGAATTGAATTAATACCTGTGTGTGCTGGGTTTTGCTCCCATCTTAGCACTGGAAGCTCTTCCTGGGGGGTCTGTAGGGTGTGCTCATCAACTGGGCTCCTCCAGGCACTCGAGGAGCCGGAGAGATCTGCAGGCACAGGGTGGCATCCCCCAGACTTTTCCTTCCTGCTGCTTTCCTGAACCTTCCAAGCACTGCTTCCTCAGCTCAGTGCTCCCCAAGGGTGGCCCTGCATGCCACGGCCACGGCCACCACCACTCCAAGGCTCTGGCGGGGCTCAGGCAGCTGAAATGGGAGATGGCTCATTTCCCCTCAGTGATACCTCATTCCTTAGAGGGGTAACCTGACAGCATTTCCTCCGCCAGGCCTTTGGAAGCTTCCAGTGACAACAGAGCTTGAAGGTTTCAGTTCCTCTCTAAAGATGTGAGTTAGGACTGGACCACGAACAGCGATTTTGCTGTACAATACTCACCGCGACTTCTGTTCCTCGGATCTAAAGTCCTCATCTCTTGGGGTCATAGGGTCTCTGGGACACTAGTCCCTTCGATTCAATTCTCCCCAGGACCCTCCTCGGGCTTCATAAAAATCCACGTCTGGCCAGCAGCCTCCTGATGGTGTCAGATGCTTGGATACACCTGAACTTGAAATAACAACAGCCTAGATCCCTGGGTAGGGGGGATAACAGACCAAATCACAGAGAGCCCATTTCCTAAAATGAACATCAGTTTGTTTAAATGCAACCCCCTCCGAGGGAATTTGCAGAATTGAGCATCCCCTGCCAGGCAGGCGAGTGAGGCAGATTTGGGGTGCTTAAGGAATATTTAACAATCATTTTTCTAAAGACGCTTTTTGACTATACTTAATATTTTTGACAAGTACTTTTGGTTTCTTTAGAAAAAGGGATGTTCAGGATTTACTATTTTACTTTTGCCCAGGGGATAAATATGAGCCGCCTGCGCTCTGCATTTGGGGTAGGGGCTGCTGGTGCCAAGAGACCTGCCAAGGACAGAACTTCATGAACCCTCCCCGCCCCACTCCAGTTTCTGGCTTCACATTTTACATGCAATGTTCCCACGGAGGGAGCCCCCTCTTCTCTCTAGCCCCTCCCTGCTGCCCCATGCTCCCGCTTCCACCTGTGCTCCACCTGCTTCGCCTGTCAACACCCTTACACCTCTTCTAGATCTTCTGGAAATTCGTTGAAACTGGTGGTTCTCCCCTTCTGTTCTTTTATTTATTTATTTCCCCCCTTTTTGAGTTTTTTTAAATATAAATTTCAGTTAGTTAGCATACAGTGTAATTAATTTCAGGTGTAGAATATAGTGATTCCTCACTGACGGAGGACACCAGGTGTTCATCACAGGAAGGGCCTCCTTAATCTTTATCACTGTGTCCCCATTCACCCCCCCATCTTCGCCCCCCAGCAACCCTCAGTGTGTTCTTTATAGTAAAGAGTTTGTTTTCTGGTTTGCCTCTCTATCTTTCCCCTCACGTTCATCTGTTTTGTTTCTTAAATTCCACATATGAGTACCTGATAAAGGGTTAGCACCCAAAATACAAAAAGAACTTTGAAAACTCAACACCCAAAAAACCCCAAATAATCCAGTTAAACAATGAGCAAAAGTTGGGAATAGACATTTTCCCAAAGAAGATATCCAGATGGCCAACAGACACATGAAAAGATGCTCAACATTGCTCATCAGCAGGAAAATACAAATCAAAACTACAATGAGATATCACCTCACATCTGTCAGGATGGCTAAAATGAACAACACAGGAAACAATTGTTGGCAAGGCTGCAGAGAGAGGGAACCCTCTTACGTCATTGGTGGAATGCAGACTCATGCAGCCACTCTGGAAAACAGTATGGAGGTTCCTCAAAAAGTTAAAAATAGAACTACCCTATGATCCAGCAATTGCACTAATATTTACGCCAAAGATACAAAAATACAGATTTAAAGGGAATACATGCACCCCAGTGCTTGTAGCAGCATTATCCACAATAGCCAAATATTAGGAAGAACCCAAGTGTCCATCAACTAATGAATGGATAAAGAAGATGGGTTCTATATACCCAATGGAATATTACTCAGCTAGAAAGAAGAACGAAACCTTGCCATCTGCAGCAATGTGGCTGGAGCTAGAGAATGTTATGCTAAGTAAAATAAGTCATTCAGAGAAAGACAAATCCCCTCCTGTTCTTCTGATTGCTAGAGTCATAATGGTTCTCAAACTTCTGTATTTTTAATGCAGAGAACTCTCGGGAAGGCACCGTAGGACTTGGGTTGGAAATCTGCCTTTTAAATTTTGAAGAGGAGGGAGAAGCAGAGGGGCAGTGTGCTCAAAACCAAGATATAGTCACAATCTCACCTGAAGCTGGGGGATGTGGTCCCTGACAAGGACACAGATGGCTTTCAGGCAGTTTAGAACGTATCATGTTCCCATGATGCTAACCACAGGGGTGAAGACTAACCAAAGGAGCAAAGGCCATTTATTCAGACCTTGCTCTTTAAAAAAAAAAAATGTATTCATTTATTCATGAGAGAAACAGAGAGAGAGAGGCAGAGGGAAAAGCAGGCTCCACGCAAGGAGCCCGACGTGGGACTCAATCCCGGGACTCCAGGATTACGCCCTGGGGCCTAAGGTAGGTGCCAAACCGCTGAGCCACCCAGGGATCCCAGATCTTGCTCTTGTAAGGGAGTCGGCCACCAGCACCTGTGTTTTGGCAGAGTGGGAGAGCTTCACTCACTTGGTGGAACAAGGGGAAGGCTCAGGTGTGCCCAATGGACATTGTTGGCCTGCGGAAGCTGGAGGTGAGCAGGGCATCCTAAGTGATTAGTCGGGGGAGCATGTTTGGCTTTCTTTCTTGGAAGAGGAGACAGAAATGAGAGAAGCTGCCTGTCATCACTCTAGTCCTGGACATTTGGGGCTGACAATGACAGCAGTTATTTGGTTTCCTGGATTGTTGCTAGAGATAGTCTAACTTCTCCCAAGTCCCACGTACAGCAGACTGCCTTCCTGGGCTGGTTACTGGAGATGAGGGGTTGGTTTCCTGGGCTGGGTGCTGCAGGTTGTAGGGCAGAAATCTATTTTTATATACACTCTGGCCATTGTTCATTTGTATGTTCGGACTGTCAAAACTATGACCCATGTGAAAAAAAATTTTAAAGGTTTTATTTATTCATGAGAGACACAGAGAGAGGCAGAGACATAGGCAGAGGGAGAAGCAGGCTCCCTGCAGAGGGCCTGATGCAGAACTTGATCCAGGACCTTGAGATCATGTCCTGATGCTCAACTGCTGAGCCACTCAGGTGCCCCTGAATTGAAAAGTTTATTCATCTTGTCCCTAAGGGTAATAGAGACCCTAAAGGTTTTTTTTTTTTTTTTTTAATGCCTGGCATTTTATATATCTTACGTACTTATCACCTCAGCTCCTTGGTGGGTAGTATTTATCTCATTTTACAGATAAGGAAACTGAGGCAAAGGGACCATAGCATGTATCTTGCCCCTTATCTGCTTCCTGCATCTATGGACCTGCGTACTCTGGGTATTTCCTATAAGTGACAGCATAAGAGGACTTTTCTCTCTGGCTTCTTTCACTTAGCAATAAGTTCAAGGCTTACCCATGTCCCAGCACTTCATTCCTTTTTAGGACTGTAAAATATTCCATTGTATGGATATATCACATTTTATTTATCCATTGGACATCTGGTCATTTCCACCTTTTGCTGCTGTGAATAGCACTGGGTGCTATCTACATGGGTGCATGAGGCTTTGTCTGGACTTTGGCCAAGGTTGTTCTGGGCTCTGCAGAGCTTCCTGAATAATCATCTCTGGTTCACAGACTGAACTTAGAATTCCACCCTGGTTCAGCCCATCTTGTGAAGCAGGCAGGGTCTGCTATGGGGAGACAAAGTAGAGCTGTGGAAAACACTGTGGGTGACCTCCTAGACACTGTGGGTGACCTCCTAGATGCGGGATGTTTTCTTAGGGTGAACATCCTGCCATTTCAATGCCTCTCACACTGCTCCTCGTCTTTTGTAATCTGGTTCCAATGTCACTTCTCTGACATGTTCTAGGCAGTGATCTTTTGGGTACAAGCCATTGGAAAAAAATACGAAGTATACCCTAACACATTGCTGGGTACCTAAGAACAGGAGCTGTTGCAACAGCCAGGATTTCTGGTATCTATAAGCAAGGCAGTGAGAGCTCCCAGGACCCAGAGGGCCCACTTAAAAAAAAAATTTTTTTTTTTATTTGAGAGAGGAGAGAGAGCAGGAGCATGAACAGGTGGACGGCAGGAGAGGGGAGAAGGAGAGGGAGGAGGCAGAGGGAGAGGCCGACTTCCCCCTGGGCAAGGAGGTGAAACTGGGGCTCCCCGGCCAGGACCCTGAGGTCACCACCTGAGCTGAAGGCAGCCGCTTAAGGGACTGAGCCACCCAGGTGTCCCTCCCTTTCCCTGACTTTCTTCCTTCTTTTGTTGTCAGTGTCTGGTTCCTGGGCCCCACAATGCTAGCGACCAGGTCAGACCCCAAAATCAGAGGCACAGGCAAGGCCATACTGGGGCTACAGCTCAAGCTGCAGGGAGACCTGGCACCAACATAGGGAGAACTTGACCTCCCGGCGCACACCGGAGGCTCTGCTTATATAAAGTTCCCCCCAGATTCCCACAGGGGTCCAACATGCTAATAAGCGGAGGGGGCGGAAGCTTCATCCTGATTGGCTGGAGGGGTCAGAAGGGTCTCGCTCTGATTGGTTGACGTTGCAGGCCGACCAGGCAGCTCATTGGTGGTTTTTGAAGCCTGGCCTCAGTTTTTTTTTTTTTTTTTAATTTTTTTTTATTTAAACTTTTTTTTCCAGGCCTCAGTTTTAAGTGCGGCTTGTGTGCAGCCTCTGCTGGAACCTGCTTCTGCGTGGGGAGCGCTGCAGGTGTGTGGTGTTGACCGCGTGGGGCTAGGTCCCTGGTCCCTAACTGTCACACCCTCCTCCCCTCCTCTAATCTCTCTGTCACCAGACACATGATTATCTCTGTCTTCCTCTTTGTCTCATCTCTGCCGGCTCATCAATATTTTACAGCTGATGTAACTGTTCCCCACCCAACAAGTGTCCCTCCAGGCTCTGCTGCGGGCAATGGCTTAGGGAAGGGGCGGGGGAGCCCACTTTCCAGGCTTCTGGAACCATGCAGCATGCAGTGCGAAGTCAGCAAAGCCTGGGTCTGGGGCTTCGCATTGTTACCTGGCCAAGACTGAGTTAGGGACTGTTTCCTTCCAAGTATGTATTTTTATTTTATCTTTGTGCAGATTATCGGCATTTCTAGTTTTATTCTAGTATTATTTCTAAATTTATTTTTTATTTTTAATTTATTTTTAAAGATTTTATATTTATTTGAGAGAGAGAGAGAGAGAGAGAGAGAGAGCTGGGGAATAGCAGAAGGAGAGGGAGAAGCAGGCTCCCTGCTCAGCTGGACGCCCCCCAGGCGCCGTCCTAAATTTAATTTTTAAACTTGAGAGCATTATTTTGTGCTTATCCCATGTTCTGTTTTGGGTTACTTCTTTGCTTTTGACTACATGATTCTCCTTTTCAAATTCTGGTACTGATACTCAAGTTTCCTTTAAAAATGCACCTAAGTTGGGATCCCTGGGTGGCTCAGCGGTTTGGGGCCTGCCTTCAACCGAGGGCATGATCCTGGAGACCCGGGATCGAGTCCCACATCGGGCTCCCTGCGTGGAGCCTGCTTCTCCCTCTGCCTGTGTCTCTGCCACTCCCCTCCCCCTCTCTCTCTGTGTCACTCTCATGAATAAATAAATAAAATCTTAATAAAAATGCACCTAAGTTTCTGGTTTTTGTTTTTGTTTTAAGGAAATATGTTTGAAGAAAAATATTGAGAAATGATAGTAGGGTGTCTAGGAAGGAATGTGGTGCTTCGGGTATCCGATGTCATGGGAATAAGCAAAAATCTTGAAGGTGGTAGACAGAGCCAAAGGAGGTGAATATAGGCCTACAGAATTTACTTTTGTCTTTTGCCTCCTGCACCCTCACTTTTTTGGAAACTCTGAGCCTCCTTAAAGATCAAGATGGGGGCGTCTTGGGTGTCTCCATCAGTTGAGCATCTGTCTTCCGCTCAGGTCATGATCCCAGGGTTGGGCTCCCTGCTCTGTGGGGAGTCTGCTTCTCCCTTTGCCCTTCCTCCTTGTTCCTGTGTGTGCTCTCTCTCTCTTTCTCTGAAATAAATAAAACCTAAAAAAATATAAGGTTATGATGGAATGCCTCTGTATCTGAAACCCCAGAGCAGGTGTTCTTTCTCTGAACTTCTTCAATAATTTGTGTCCCTTTGTTCTCATTGGGTTCTTACTGCTAGGGTCCTGTTGGGCTAGTTGTGTTTCTCTGTGTTTAGGTCCTCCCTTCCCAAGGGGACCTAAAATTCTTTGAGAAGAAGCAGGGGCTAATACATCAGCCCAACCACACCCCACCCTTCTGCTACCCTGGGTGTGGGGTGCCACTTAGTGACTGGAGTGATTTTTTTCACCATCTCTAAGCTACCCATCTGCAGATGCAGATAGACTTACTATCTCTCCATCATTGCTAGGATCAAGTGAAATGACACTGTCAAACCCCTGCAGATCCTGGCACATGGCAAGCCCCCAACAAATGCTGGGTGATATTTTGAATCTTTCCTTGTGGGGACCATGCAAATGGACATGGCTCTGTTTTTCTGAGACCACGAAATGCTGGTCTTAAATAATAAAGAGAAGGAAAAGCATTTAAGGGACCAATTTGAGAAAGAGAGAGGAATGGTTTGTTTCTGAGAGGGCACAGGCTCCCCAGAGTATGGGCAGGAATTTACCAGGTCTCTCTCTCTCATACACACACAGACACACACACACACAAACACACACACACACACACACACAGGGCACATTTAGAAAGACCTGGCTGCATATTAAAACCTAGGGGGTTTTAGTCTGAGTTCCTCAGGGCACTGAGTGTGCTATTGTGGGCATAGACACAGTAACAAGCGCCCCCAAAACAAAACGTGTCCTTTATCTGGGTTGAAATTCCCAAACCCCAGTTTTAAAGGGATCTTACTTTATTGTTATTTTCTTTAACAGAAGACTCTGAGGTGTGAATCAAATGCTGTTACTCTCCCGAGTCTGACGGCCAGATTACCGAACTGCGGCCGGTACCCTGAAATGAATGGGCATATTATGCCTTCCATTAAAAGTTGTGGCTCTTAATTAAAAACGTGATCGTGGGTCTTTATGGAGACATTGTTTAGGTTTTCTTTAGCTGTTAACACATAATAAATCATTTTAAAAGGACCTTTCCCCCCATTGCTTAATGGTTAGTGTATTTTTAAAAAGCGATTCAAAAATAAAACTGGGATTAAATTTAGTGTTTGACAAGGTGCTAAGGGGCTCACCACCTCGGCTGGGCTAAGACAAGAAGGCTTTACTTGATCTGCTACTGACCTTATTGTCTTTACCAACTGCAACCTGGCTTCCCTTGTTCAAATGGCAAGGTGACTTTGGTGTCAAAAGTTTAACTTTGTGGGGACCAGGAAAAATTGCAGACAAATTTCCCTTTATTATCTTGTAATTGCACAACCCGTAGCTCTGCTGAGAAGAAAAGTCTGCTTCTTTTATGAACTCTCCAGTAATGTCATAAAGCAAGGGACGGTGTGGGTCGCGTGCAGGCGCGCATGAATAATCCATAAATACCCAGGGCCTTGGCTTCATTTCTTGTTCCTAATATGTACGGGTTCCTTGCCAGTCAGTAAATGGCTTGAGATCTTGGGTTCCAATCCACGAGGGTGTTCTGTATTTCCTGAGGCAGGAACCACCATGCATCAGAGTGATTTATTGTGTTGGTCCTGGGGCCTTTCAGTTGGATGGTACCGTGGAGACAAGGTAGGAGGACAAACCAGGAGTTTGTGGGCTCCTTTGTTGTGCAGTGGACCCTTTCAGAATGCCTGTGGACTGCATTCCTCTGCAAAGGAGGCAAACAGCTCTTCACAGGGACTTGATGAGAGGACAGATGTCAAAGTGCTTTTGCAAACTTCCAGGCACCAGGCAAATGAAAGTGGTTCATCATTAGGATGATGATTCTGACCCAGTTTTACCAATCCTTTTTATTTATTTATTTATTTATTTATTTATTTATTTAAGATTTTATTTATTTATTCATGAGAGATACAGAGAGAGGCAGAGACACAGGCAGAGGGAGGAGCAGGCTCCCTGTGGGGAGCCCGATGTGGGACTCGATCCCAGGACACTGGGATCATGACCTGAGCTGAAGGCAGACATTCAACCACTGAGCCACCCAGGTGCCCCACCAATCTTTTTTAAATTTCTTTTTTTTTCTGCCAATTTTCTCATTGGCTGCGAACATAGTTTTGGTTTCTTGTGTTTCCCTCCCTAATAAAATGTCCAGGTGGAGAAAGGCATTGTGTTGTTTACTGCTAGTCAAAATGCTTGCTATCCACAAATGTTTTCTCTGCTTTGAGATGCCCATCACCAGCTAGGGCTCAGCCTCAGAGCCTCCAGGTTGCAGTGCTCCCGGGAAGCCAGTAGAGTGCAGGCTGCCTCTCTCCTCTCCCTACCTGGGACTCCAGTGGCCTCTGGGTTTCTCCTGCCCTATCCTGACTGTGACCTTCACTCCTGTATGCCACAGAGACCACACACACGGCGGGCAGTGGTTTCTTCTTGTGCTTATTGAAAGGAAAGGGAGTTTAGGAGGAATTCCTCACATACTATGAAATGCCAGACTTCTCATTCCTGGCCATAGCCCATTCCAAAGCTTATCCCCGATTCAACTTGTGGTCCGTCCTGGTTGGTCCCACCACCTGTGGGTGGCAGCTTTCACCTGACTTTGCCCGGCCTGTGTCTGCTCATCTGCTTCCCTTGCTTACATTTTCAGTCCTGGCTCTGCATGCCACCCCCCACCCCCACCCCAACCCAGAATTATTTTTTTTTGAGTCTCAGGCAGATTTCCTTCCTATTCTCCCCACCTCAGAGGAGAGGTTTTGTGTTGGGGTCAGTTCTTTCACACGTTTTGATCAAGAGAGTAGCTTTCACCCAGCATATGAAGGATCTCGGCAAAACTCACGATCTTATCATTTACTTTGGAATGTCAAATGCCAGTGAATCACTTTCCACTGTGGGAAAGGATGTGCTCTATCCTCTCCCTGTCAGCTCTGCTGCCTAGAACAGGATCTCATATTTATTTTTTATGATTTCTTAAAGATTTTATTTCTTTATTAATGAGAGACACAGAGAAAGAGGCAGAGACATAGGCAGAGGGAGAAGCAGGGTCCTTGTGGGGAGCCCGATGCAGGACTTGATCCCAGGACCCTGGGATCATGACCTGAGCTGAAGGCAGATGTTCAACCACTGAGCCACTCAGGTGTCCCCACAACAATTATTATATCAATTTCTCATACTCTAACTCCCCTCCTCAGAATCATTGTCCATCTGAATTGTGATTTAAGCTTGACACTGTCATTGAAATTGTCTTTACTCTTCTTCTGGGTCAGATTCATTGTAGATTCCATAGCTTTAACTATGGTAGTTTATTCTCTTATTTTGCAAGGAATTTCCTAAGATGAAATTTGTTAGATGTAAACTTTCTGAGACCTTTAGAATTCTGAAAAATCTTTATTTTCCCCTTATGTTGATTGATGCATGAACCAAAAACACAGGGCAACATGAGTCAATTTTTTAATAAAGTCACTATTCACTATTACTCATAATACTGTGTGTTATGTACTAGAAATGAAAAGATGAATAAAACAAAGTTTTGCCCTGGAGTTGTTCAGAGGGTAGTGGGAAAGAACAAATGCACACGCATAATGCAATGATGTAACTGCGCTCACAGCAGTATGCAATGAGATATCGAAGCATGTGTTGTGTTATAGATTGTAAGTGCCATAATGGATAATAATAGATACAGTTATCTTGGGGGAAATAACTATGCTCTAAATATTTGACATATATCATTTAATTCTCACAACAACCCTATGAGATAGGTTCTGTTACTCTCCCTATGTTTTTTAAAGATTTATTTATTTGAGAGGGCTGGGGGAGGGGCACGGGGAGAGGGAGGGTGGGAAAGAGTCTTAAGCAGACTCTACGCCCACCATAGAGCCTGATGTGGGGCTTGATCTCATGACCCTGAGGTCATATGCCCTGAGCAGAAACCAAGAGTCTGATGCTCAACCAACTGAGCCACTCAGGTGCCCCATACTCTCTGAGGCTCAGAGAGCTTGAGTAAATTGCCCAAGTTCCAGAGGGCATTGTTAAAAATAAGACAACAGATCCAAAATGGAGTCATATATGCTAAGTCCCACATCACCAAACTAGGACTAACTTTATTACAGTGTCTGCAATTCCAGAAATGGAATCTTAGACCAGTCAATCAGGGGGTGGTAGGGGGGCTCAGTTGGTTGAGCATCCCACTCTTGATTTCAACTCAGGTCACGATCTCAGGGTTGTGAGATTGAGCCCTGTGTCGGGCTTTGTGCTCAGTATGGAGCCTGCTTGAGACTTTCTCTCCCCCTCCTTCTGCCCCTCCCTCTTTTGTGTACACTCTCACTCTCAAAATAAATAAATAAATATTTAAAAACCAAACCAACCAGTCAATCAGGAATTGTCTGGTCAGCACTAGTTAGGTCATCTGCCTGATAGATTTTGGTCATCCCCTAAAGCGAGTGACCTTGCAATAACCAACCCCTAAACATAACTTCCTTGTTCCCACTCCCTTAAGCCAGTAAAAGTCTTTCATTTTGTACAACTCCTTGGAGCTTCTTTTTGTCTCCTACATTTATTTAGCAGAAAGAAAAATTAAGAAAACGATCCCGTTTGCAATTGTACCAAAAAGAGTGAAATACCTGAATAAACTTAACCAAGGAGGTGAAAAATCTGTACTTTAAAAAGTATAAAACACTGTTTAAAGAAATTGGAGATGGCACAAACAAATGGAAAGACATCCCATGCTCATGGATTGGAAGAGCCAATATTGTTAAAATGTCCCTTCTGCCCAAAGCAATCAACAGATTTAATGCAATCCCTGTCATGATACAACAGCATTTAGAAGAAGAAGAAGAAGAAGAAGAAGAAGAAGAAGAAGAAGAAGAAGACGACTTGGAAAAAGAGATACCATGCAGTCCTAGGTAATTCAGAGTTCACCTTCTTAATCATTTCAGTCTGCATCCCCATAAATGTTCAGTAAAAGTAGATAGAACCATAGCTAGAATCCTCAAAGATGGCTTTCTGGAAACATGAAGGAACGTAGCCTTGAGGGATTTTCATTTGAATAAACATCCAAGACACCAGGGAGAGGATTTCTAGTTAAAATCCCTTCCATAGGTGAAGCTCAGATGTGCAAATTGAATTTTTTTTTTGACTTTGAGAATAATTTTCCAAGTTCAAGTCTATTTCTTTTTTCTTTTCTTTTTTTTTTCAAGTCTATTTCTTTTTATTTTTTTATTTTTTTATTTATGATAGTCATACAGAGAGAGAGAGAGAGAGAGGCAGAGACATAGGCAGAGGGAGAAGCAGGCTCCATGCACCGGGAGCCTGACGTGGGATTCGATCCCGGGTCTCCAGGATCGCGCCCTGGGCCAAAGGCAGGCGCCAAACCGCTGCGCCACCCAGGGATCCCTTCAAGTCTATTTCTTAATGGGGATTCTTTTTTACTCTCCTCTTCCAGGTCACATTAGAATCCTGATCATCTGGCCAGATCATCAGAGAGAGCCCTCTCTCTTCTTTTATCTCCTCTCTGGTTGTGGCTCGGATGTCCATCCTTTATGTCCCTCTGGTTTCTAAAGTTTGGCACCTCTGCTGGTATTGTGGTTTGGCACCTCTGCTTCCTGGAGGCTGGGAACCTTATTACACAGTCTCCTGAGGTTCTTGATGGAGCTGTGCCACCGTGGTCTGGCTGCATCCTGCCCTCGAGGGCTGCTCGGGTCCCCACTTCTCCAGGGATCAACCTACAACATCTGGAGAAAACCTCTTCCCTTCTCCTGCCTCCAGAGTCAGCCTCTCTCTCTCTGTCTCCATCTTTCTCTGTTTGTTTCTCTCTCACATGTACACACCCCTCTTCTCTCTCTAGACCCCAACACAAAATCCTTTCAATGAACCCAGACTCCTAAAAGCCACAAGAATCTGGCCACCTGAAGCAATTTCTACTCTCAGCTCCGCAAAAATCTCCAAGGCAAGAATGATGAAGGCAGAACATATGGAAGCAGGGCTTCTGGGGAAGGCTTCGTGAGATGTTGAAGATGCTCATGCTCTAGGGCAGCAGTTGGTAGTTTTCCTGGAAACCAGAGGCATTCACTCATTTTTATATTGTCTGTGGCTGCTTTCATGCTCCAAAGGCAGAGCTGAGTAGTCATGACAGACTGACCATCTTCTGGCCGGCAAAGCCTAAAATATCTGCTGTCTGACTTGCTGACCTCTGTTCTGGGTGGGCTGTTCCACCTCTGGATATATATGCTTAACTTCCACAGATATGTGCTAGAAGACACACCCAGAAAACACTGTTTGTAATAGAGAAAAACTGGAAACAACACAAATGCCCGTCAGTAAATACATGTATACGTGTAGATATTTACATACCTGAAGGTCTATACCTATATAAGTGCATACAAATGGATATGTAGAAAGAGACTGAAAGAAGGAGGAATGTGCCATGTGGGACATTTATGACGATTTCTTAAAAACTATAAAATGGGGCATCTGGTGGCTCAGTGGTTGAGCGTCTGCTTTCGGCTCAGGTCATGATCCCGGGTCCCTTAGGAAGCCTTTTTCTCCCTCTGCCTGTGTCTCTGCCTCTCTCTTTGTGTCTCTCATGAATAAATAAATAAAAATCTAAAAACAAAACCCAAAACATGATGTTTGTACATTTAGACGCGCGCACACATGCACATGTGTGTGCGCACACACACTTGCATGTGATTTCTTCTGGGAAGGGTAAGGCATAGCCCTGGAGATGGGAACAAATCATCCCCTATCCAGAATGTTTTATTTCTCTTGTTTAAAGAAACACTCTGAAGCAAAAGTAGCAAAAAAGTTAACATTTATTAATACCGGAGAGCAGATACCTTGGGTATGTCACTTTATCTTTTTTTTTCTTCTACTTTAAATACACTTTAACAAACAAACAAACCACTAAAGGCTTAGCAACTTCTTTGGAATGCAGGCAGTGAGCAGGAAGAAGGCAAGGGAAAAAAAAAAAAAGAAATACAAATTAATGATCCTGGCGCATCCTTGCCATTTCTTCCCTGGGTTCAATTGAATTCAGTGGCTGAACTCGGCAGGGAGGTCACCCCTCAGCATCCTCCCTCTGGGTGCTCAAGGGTTCCTGATGTCCTGTTCCCATTTCCCTGGCAGCATCCTGCTGTTTTATGGCATCTGCTCTCCTGCAAGGATGGGATGCAGTTTCACAGTGAAGGCATTTGACCTCCTGGGCTCTCTGTGACCTCAAAGGCGGACTTTGCCAGAGGTTTGTGCTTGATCAGTTGCCTCTATGTTTAAGAATCCTCCCTGGAAAGCTCCCAACCTCTGCGAGCACCCTGCTGCTTTCTGGAGCCCCCTGGAGGGGGAGGAATGGGTGCAGTCATGGCTCTCCTACCCACAGAAATATCTGCGGGGCACTCTCAAACTGGTAAAGTGAAAACAGGCATTTGAGCTTAATTGGTTTTTGTAAGAGATCTTCCTGAGGCCCAGCAAGACTCCTTAAATTTCTAGAATTGTTTAATGCTGTTAGTGTAAGTGTAAGAAAAATGGATACCAGCTTAGGCCTCCTTTATACATGAAAACATGGAACAGGATGGCTTTAAAAAAAAAAATTGAGATTTGAGAAATCTCCCCTCTTGGAAAGTCCAAAAAGTTAAGTGGAATGAAACTGCTATTTTTTGATCAACGTGGATGGAATCATTGGTTAAGCAGAATCGAAGGCAAGCTTTGGGAGAAAGAAAGCATCTCATCTCACAGACACCAAAAAGAAGCATCAGTCAGACATGCGTCCTAGCCCCGTGGTGTTCAAATTTCAAAAGCTTTCAGAAAAAGGAGCAATTATTCCAAACCTGCAATCATTATAAAGGACTGTGGCCTACAAAGGATGAAATACTCTCAAAAATTAAATTTGTGCAATATAATTACAAATGATTTTTTGATGAAGAAAAGGGGAAGACATTTATAAAAATCAATGCGGCTAGACTTTCTGGTGAATCCCATTTTAAAAGGACTTGCAAGAGATGCAAGGAGAGGCATAATACAACGAACAGATGGAAAAGACAGGCTGGTATCAATGTGGGAAAGTAGCAAAGTGCCCAGCCCTAGCACAAAATGTCCAGAAAACAAGCTTTCTAAGATGTGTCCCCAACATGAATCCTGTCACGACGGGTGTGTCTAGCTTCTCCCTGGGAGAGTGGTCTAACAGTTAAGAGAGAATGCAGAAAAATCAGAATGACTCAGACATTGTTAACATTTATTTTTTTTAGGTTTTGCATACTTGTCAATCTATATTTCAACAAAATCCAAAGAATTGCAACTCTCTGCCATAGTAATTATATACAAAACATGAGCATTTTAATTTTTATACGTTGCCATGTTTTTGTCACAGGAGAGCTCTGATTTGGGAAGATGAGTTAAGAGTTCCTTTCTATGCTCCAAAGCAGCTTAATCCATGCAAGAAAGAGTTAACTATTCCTTAAGCAGTTGAAAGGATTTGTTTGTAAAACTAGTTAAGGCATTCTTTGGTATTTAGGTCCCTAATGATTTTTTTTTTTTTTTTTTTTGCTTATTTCTTCTATCATTAAGCTTTTTGACTTTCCTATGTATTCTGTGTCAATTTTCATAATTTATGTTTTCCTAGAATATTTCCATTTCCTTAAATAAAAAGTTAATATGTAGTGTTCAGTGTGTTCTAAAAAATTGTTTCTATCCATGGCTATAAGTGGCTATAAATGGCTATAAGTATCTCTTTTTTGGACTTTTTATTTTTTAAAGATTTTATTTATTTATTCATAAGAGACAGAGAGAGAGAGAGAGAGGCAGAGACACAGGCAGAGGGAGAAGCAGGCTCCCTGTGGGGAGCCTGATGTGTGACTCCAACCAAGGACCCTGGGATCATGACCTGAGCCAAAATCGGACACTCAACCCCTGAGTCACCCACGTGCTCCTCTTTCTTTGACTTTGAATTATGTTCTTGTGTTTTCTCTTTCCGATCTATTTAATGTTGCTCTATTTTTCTTTTTTTCCGGTTTATCGACAATTTTATCCTTATCATTCCTCTCCCTTTTTGTGGCCATACATGTGCATGTTCATATTTTTAAAACCTCCTGGATGCATATTTTGAGTTCTTTTATGTCCATTCCTTTTAATAATAAAATCATTTAAGAGTAGAAATTTTGATTTGAGTTTAGCTTTGGCTGCACGGCATCACTTAATATTACCATTTCTTTCTAAAGTGACTACGATTGCAGGTTTTTAAAACTTTCTATTTGGAAATAGTTTTGGATTTACAGGACGGTTGCAAAATTAGTACAGAGCTTTCCGGCTAAGGTCATGTAACATCGTACATAGCTTAGTACGGTTCTCGAAGCGAAGAAGTTGGTATGACACTGTTAGGTAGACTACAAGCTTTAGCCAGATTTCATGTGTTTTGAATGATGTTTTCCAATCCTGGGCTCCACGCTGGATCCCATTGTCATGTTTCCTTGCCTCCTCCAATTTGGCCTGTTTCCCCATCCATCCTTGTCTAGAGGGCTGTCACACTATTGAATAGTACCGATGGGTTATTTTGTAGAATGGCCCCCCATCTGAGTTTGTCTGATTGTTTCATATAATTTGATTGAGGCTATGGATTTTTGGCAAGCATACCCCTGGAAGGGATGCGTCTTTTCCTAGTGCAGGGGATGCGTGATGTCGATGTGTCTTGTTACTGGATGTTGCTATGTCTGCTGGTTGGATGTTGACTTGGGTCACTTGGTTGAGATCTGCTAGCTTTCTCCAGAGTGACATTACTGTGTATTCTATTCTTTCACTTACATCTTAAGGGAGATGCTTTCAGACTATTCAACTCCTGTTTCTCCTCAAACTTTGGCCACGGAATTTTTAACACCTATTGCTGTATCCTCTCTTTGCTTAATTCTTTTGATTTTTTTTTTTGCTACTCATTTCATTTGCATTTGTTAATTAGAATTCTGCTGTAAGGAATGGCCCTCTCCTACCATTTATTTCAGGCTCATGAATATTCATTTTATTCTATTGATTAGAACCCAGTATTCTTGTTGTTTACTTTGTTGTTCAAAGCAATCAAGATTGGCTGTTGGGAACATTCTCAGACTGGCTCCAGTGTCTTTTTGATGTGGCCCTAAACTTCCTTCCATATTTTACCTTACTTTGTGGCACTGCAGGATGCTTGGGGTTCATCATGTGTTTTTCTTTCTCCAACCCTGGAAGTTGCTCCTTCTCCAAGAAATCTTGGCTCTTTATAACAGAGAATGGTATTTAGGAACCAAGATCTAGGCACTGGGTGTGCTCATTGCTAACTGAGATTTCATTGCTTCTAGACTCTTCTCAGTGGGAAGAAATTGGAAATATATGAATCTATATTGACCTAGGTCTAAACAGAAATCTCTCTCTGTCTCTTTCTGTCTCTGTCTCTCTTAGATTAGCTATTTTTAAAAAACCCCATCTGTTCTTATTGATACCTTTAATTCCAATAAAACACCCCAGGGATCATTCTACCCTCCCTTCCCCTTTCCTTATGTATAACTTCCTTCACCGACAGAACAAACCTGGCTTTCATTGTATAGAGTATATTTATTTGTTCAACTCTATAATACATGGCAAGTATTTTTAGAATTGTTAATCCATACATCTGTGAGGGGGAAAATTACTAGCTAGGGATATCTGTATGGTTCTTTTTGCCTTTTTAGCTTGAAGATATCTAGTAATATAGTTTTCCAGAGTTACTTGGGTTATTTTTCTCTTTGACTCCTTTGTGATAGTTACCTTATTTTTTTTTAGATTTTTATGTATTTATTCTTATTTATGAGAGACACAGAGAGAGGCAGAGACATAGACAAAGGGAGAAGTAGGCTCACTGCGGGGAGCCTGATGTGGGACTTGATCCCAGGATCCTGTGGTCACGACTTGAGCTGAAGGCAGATGCTCAACCACTGAGCCACCCAGGTACCCTGATGGTTACCTTATTAATTTATAATACAATCAGATTCATTTTTTACAGTTCATATTCCTTTTTTGTTGTTATTACTCCCATATCTTGATTGTTGTTTTTGAAAACTCACATATTGTAAACTTTACTCTTTTTCTTGCATTGGTTTTGACAAAAACATTGAATTGTGTGTCCACTACCACAATTGTGATACAGACCAGTTTCATTATGCCTCGGTCCTCTTATGCTAAACTAATGTATCTGACCCCTCTTCCCTACACAACCTCTGGCAACCAATGATCTGTGTTTTTGATAGTTGGTTTCACCTTTTCCAGAATAACCTAGGAATGTAAACATACAATATGCAGGCTTTTGGTTCTGGCTTCTTTTCCTTAGAAAAGTGCACTTAAGTTTCATCCATTTGTGTGTGTGTGTGTGAATCAGCAATTTGTCCTTTTTTATTGTGGAGTAGTGTTAAATTGCAAGGAAGTACCACAATTCATTTACTCTTTAGCCAATTGAAGGACATTGGGGTTGTTTCCATTTTTGTGCTATTAAGAATAAACAATCACATGTAGGTGTGAGTGTATGTTTTCATTTCCCCTGAATAAATTCCTAGACATGAGATTGCTGGGTGAAATGACAGGTGCATTAATACTTTATAGGGTTTTGCCAACATGTTTTCCAAACTTGTCTCTACAATTTTCCATTCCCACCAGCAATGTGTGAGGGTTCTGATTGCTCTCTATCCTTGTCAGCACTTGATTCTGTCAATCGTTTTAGCCCTTCTAGTATATGAGTAGTGGTATCTCATTTTGGTTTTAATTTGCATTTCCCAGATGAGTAATGCTTAAACGTGTATTTGATATTCACATACCTTCTTTGGTGAACGTCTGCTCAAACCTTTTGAGCTTCCATTTCATCTTATATCAAGCTTTTGTAGTGAGACAATTGTCCTGAATCTTTTATTGGGTGCCTTTCTTTGACCTATTAAAATGTTCATGTATCTGAAGACATTTTTTTTCTTCACCCTTGAGGGGTCCGTGGTAGCAGCTGTAGTTGTGTCGATGAAGTGGCTCAGTTGAAATTGGTAGTTGCCATTCCTTTCAAAATGGTTGAAAGAATGGACAATATTTTTCCTGGAGAAGTGAGGATTTGGGGTAGTGATAGGTGCCTTCAACTCTCTCTTGGATTTTATATCTAGAGAAATGCTAGGCTGTTTCTGTACAGCTCTAGACCTTTGAACGATGAGCAGTGGGAACTGACTTTTCTAACAATTATAAATTGCTGGAAGTGGGATGAGCTGTCTGTGAGTAAAGCAGATTCAGCTTCAGACATCAGCAGGTAAGGAGAGTCATCCGGGTATGCTGCCATAGAAGGTAACCTGTGTGGGCAAGGGGATTGGGAGTAACAGGCTGCTGTGGTCCCTCTGGGCATGAAGATCCAGTGATCCTCATGGTCTTGCACAGGTAGTTGTGACAAAGCTGTAAACATTTCCAAGAGCTCAGCCCTGAGTCATGCAGTGTGTGTAAGTTGTGTTACAGTGACATCATGCTTCAGAGTGTACATCCTACAGTCAGCTGTTGTGGGTCATGTCCTGGCTCTGCCTTCGGCAAACTCTGCTGAGCATGGATCATGGATAAGTTACTTACTCATAGCTTTGGTGTGTGCTCCGGTGCATGTGCACGAATGAAATGATAAGTGGAGTGTCTGTTGGGTGCACAGTGGGGCTACTATTATAATCCCTTTCCTCTCCCAGTTGCCTCAACCTCTACACCTTCATTTTCTGTTGATTTTTTATTACCTGACCTTCTCTGCTGCATTCAGGAAGAAATGATGTCTTAATTTTCTTGCTCAGAAGAAAGTGCATATTTTGGGGCTTCCTTTTTGTGAGGTCCATCCCCAGGGCACTTTCTGACCTACCCCACTCATGTTTTTTCAGCTTTGCTGAATGAGATACTGTAATTTTTTAAAACTGTGCAGGGAAGTGAGACTACATTGGCCCCTTCACCATTCTAGGTAAAGAGTGAGCCCAGATTCACCCACCCTCAAGAATATCCACCAGTGGTTTTCCTGCCCAGCTTTACTTCACATTGCTGTCTGACCACAGTACCAGATAATCATAGTTACCACACTTGGCCTCAACGGGCTTCAGTGTCAGTGTTTGCTTAATAGGCAAAGAAGATATTCTGTTTAAGTGCCCAATCTTACAGGCTTTAGAGCCATGGGAATTTTCATTTTTCAAAGTGGACTTCCTGACCCCACATCCCCTACTCCTTGCATTTAGCCTGCAGCCCCTTCCCTGCATTTACCATCAATAAAAGCTCAGTTTCAGGGCAGGCCAGAGTCTGTTTCCACTTTCGGCACTCCGGCTGTCACCTAAAGGGGAAAGGTTCCTAAAACGACACATTGGCGAGATATCCTAACAGCCTCTTCCAGAGAGTGTTTCATAATAATACCCGATCACCTGGAGCCGAGTCGAAGGGGGCCAATACTGGGAATCTCTGAGTGTCTCCATGCTTTTGCAGAACTAATAACTCCATGAAATGGGAAAGGAAAGGTCAATTTCTGCAGGTCCTTGCTTTCAGGTTTTACTGCAAGTCACTTGCAGAGAAAGTCAAAACATCTGTATTAGGAAGGTTCGCTTTTCTGAAAACTCCATCTTTCTCATTAATCACACATACTATCTTTTTCTCCACTTGGAAAACCGCAATTGTAGGATCGTGGCATTAGGTGAAATCTTGTGAAGCATCCATTGTTATTCTTCCTCAGGGCAGGGATTTCTTGAAGAGCATTCCAGATGGCTCCAAATTCCTTCTTTCCTGGGTGGAGGGCTCTGTGCTTTGTAAGACAGCTGGTCTAACTACAGGCTGATTTCTCTTGCTAGAAACCTCTTTCTCTGGCAAAAAGTCACTGATGACCTCCTAAGTGTTCCACCTAACCATCTGTGTTAGGCAGAATTTTGACTCCCAGCAACCTTCAGCCCCCATGTTATTCCTGTAAATATGTTACATTACTTGGCAAAAACAACTTTGCAGATGTAATTAAGGTTATTACTCAGCTGACTTTGGGAGATTATCCCAGATTAATGGGTGAACCTAATCTAATCACATGAACCTGTAAAAGTAGAAATCCTACTCCAACTGGAAACATAAACTCAAAGATTTCAGGCAGGGACGGGATAGGATGTACTGCTGTTGGCTTAAAGATGAAGGAAACCATGGGTCAGGGAAACTGGGACCTCAGTCCTACAATCACGAGGAACAGATTTCTGCTAGAAATTTGGAAGAGCTTGGTTTTAAGCCTTGTTGAGACCCTCAGTGGAAGAACCAGCTGAGTCATGTGGTGCTCAGATTGCTGACTCACAAAATAGTTATGTAATTAATGAGTACCATCGTTACTTATGATAGGACCTCAGAGTCATTAGTGACCCTTGGCTGTCTTTCATACTTCACATCCAATGTTAATCATGACCTGTCCATTCTTCCCTGGGAAGCTCATGGAACAGTCCCTCTCCCCGCTCCCAAATGCCTCTTGCAAAACTTAAGCCACTTCCTGAAGTGACAAGCATCCACCTACCCACTGTTCCACTCTTCCAACACCTTGTGTGTGTCCACTAGGAGAGATAGGTAATATTATCCAGTTTTCTCAGGACTAAGGGGGTGTCCCAGGACATGGAGTTTCGAGTTTTTGTTTTTTAATTTTATTTTATTTTATTTTATTTTATTTTATTTTATTTTATTCATGAGAGACACAGAGAAAGAGAGAGACAGAGACACAGGCAGAGAGGGAGAAGCAGGCTCCATGCAGGGAGTCCGACGTAGGACTTGATCCTGGGACTCCAGGCATGATCACGCCCTGGGCCAAAGGCAGGCACTTAACTGTTGAGCCACCCAGGGATCCCCCAGAGCTTTGAGTTTTAAAACTGAGAAAATCATGGCAAACTAGAATGAGTTGGTCACCCTAGTGTTGGTTGCCCATTCATGATGGAGGCTACCTCTTAACATAAAACCTAGGCATACCAGATTTTGGGTGTTTGATCTAATGTAGGTCAATGGGATCAAAGGGAAATCTACTGGGAAGATTCTGGGAAGTCAGTTAACAGAGGTGTATAAAGAGAAATGGCCCATTTTATTGCCTTTGAATGTCTTTGTGTGAAGGTGTGATGCCTGGAACTGTGGCAGCCATCTTGTGATTATAAGCAGGTAAACCTCAGGATCAAGTCAATATGCTGATAGAGTAGAAAGATGGAAGGAGCCTGGGTCATTAAAGACATGGCTAGCCCACTGCACTAATCCCATAGATAGCTTCTTTTGGACATCTTGTTCTGGGAGATAATATTATTGCAGTTGCTTCGAATTAAGTGTCCTTGTTTCTGCCAGTTGAAACCATCCTCATGGATGAGATACTATGGTGATAGCTCATTCTGCTTCCTGAACACCTATTCCTGCATCTTAGAGCCCTTTGGAATAGTCTCCAATAGCACTTTTTTAAAAAAGGATTTTATTTATTTATTCATGGGAGGCACAGAGAGAGAGACAGATACACAGACAGAGAGAGAAGTAGACTCTGCACAGGGAGCCTGATGTGGGACTCCATCCTGGGACTCCAGGATCATGCCCTGGGCCAAAGGCAGGCTCTCAACCACTGAGCTACCCAGCTGTACCATCCAATAGGACTTTTATCACATTGCATTTCCATTATGAGCACTAACTCTTGATAAGTTGAAATTCCATCATATAAAGATGAGTTTCCCCTCAAACACAAGCACAGGAGCTAGTGCTTTAGCATAGCAGGGTGGCATAGAGACTTTGTCAAGGGAGCTTAGGAGGGACAAAGGCAGCTGAGGGAAGGCAAGGTGGGAATCGAGTACCATTTTCTTATACCTTTGAGGCACGAAGGCACCAGGAGGTGTATAACAAGCTGACAGTGCCTGCTCTGGCACAACATTATCCCGGGCAGTGTTTGGGTGATGGAACCCCACAGCTTGGGGGGTGGGAGGGGTGGGGATTGCTCCCTGGCACTATGTGACATATGGTTACATAGTCAACATGTCTGATAGCCCCACTCCAAATCTTGGAGGGAGACAGAGTTCGTTGAGGAGGTAACTATCACTGAGCCACGAATTTGTAATTGAACATTGAGATGCAGAGCTGGTACTGCCAACGTGCAGCTCAGGATGCCATCTGTCAGCAACGAGGCACAACCATTCACACTGTTCTCAACAGATGTGGGACTAAGCACAGAGGATGAGTGAAAATGAGTTTTCACCGATTTTAGAGAAATGTCATTCGCACTCTTCATTCTTAGTGGAAAGCCTTTTTTGCTGTGACCACAAACATATTTATATGAGCTTCCTTGAGCTCATTCGTGTCTCTGATCTCCTTACTCAATCTGCAGGTCTTCAGTCTGGATACTGTCCAATCTTCCTAACCTGAGGTTTTTTGGGGAGATCACCAGCATAGCTGGGGCTTGGGTTGCAGGGTAGAAAATGTGTATGTTGGCTGCTGAAGGCACAGGGACTTCTTCAGGTTGGGGTTCTTAGTATTTATTAGGGGCAAGTGATAGGTAATAGCTGTTATCTCAATGCAAATCTGATCTTATTGCTTCTTTGCTCCAAAGCTTCCAGTACCTTCCACTGCCTTTAGAATTCACCTTTAGCATTATGTATAGACCTGTCACAGACTGGCCTCAGTTTACCTGGCAAGTCTCATCTCTTGACCTTCTGCTGTTTCCTCAAATACCCACTGATACTGTACCAAAAGGAGTCACTGTTCCTCAACCCAGCTCCAACCTTCTCACTTTTGTACCTTTACGATACTTTCCCCTCTGGATTCCTGGTGAAGTCCTATGTACTGTGTATATCTCATCAAAGTCAGCTCTTCTCCAGGATTTCCCTTTATATGTGCTCCTAGGAAGCAAGTTGTCACCTAACATAATGCCTGGCACATGCAATGTGCTCAATGAGGGGGTCTTTGGATTGAGTTCAGATGAACTGAATTCAAGTCCACCTCTTTGTAATTTGAATATTGACACTAGTTCTCCCCTGAATGCATGTTAACACATTATCTATTGCTCTTGCACATAACTGATTAAATTTTGAAGGTAGCACTGGCATCTATTTTTTTAAAAAAAGATTTCATTTATTTTTAAGTACTCTACACCCAATGTAGCACTCAAACTCACAACCCCAAGATCAAAAGTTTCATGTTCCACTGACTGAGCCAGCCAGGCACCCCACCTGAGGCACCTAATTAACTTTCGCTTTTTCATTTTGCAAGTGATCACAATAATTACACAAATTCCTGATGAACAGTCTTTATGTTAGTGTGTAGAGCTTTTAATGCATTGCTTCATTTGACCCACAGATGACTCCATAGGGACAGTGAAGCAGATATAAATCTGTCATTATCTCCATGTTAGAGATGGAGAAATTGAATTTTAGCAAGGACAAGTGACTTGTGCCGGGTTACATAGGGGGATTTGAGTTCATCTGACTCAGATTCTCACGTGATTTTATGTGGTTTATTGAATTTTAGCCATATTAGTGCCTTTACTCTGAATCACCTCTAGTTTGAATAAAAAATTTCACCTCTGGTCCTCAGGTTAAGAGAGCATTTTATCTTTCATGCTGTGGTTGTTTAATTCTTTAGTGGATGGAGGTTGAGTGGAGCTATAGAGCTTGGTTTGGATACAGCACTACATATTCTAAAGCAGGATGGTGACCAAAGGACCCACGAGTATCAGGGGATTTGCTGAGTGTTACTGATCAGGCCCTAGGAATATGAAGTTTTGCTCCCCACCCCCTACTCAATACTTGAGGTCTCCACCTGAAGGCCAGGCTCTGGCTAAAGCTGACCTCTGATAGATCAGAGATATAAGCACCCTAATTGTTCACAGGTCCTGCAACAAAAGTGCATTACGTTGGCCAGGTGATTTCCATGACCTCCTAGACTCAGAATTGCTTTACCAGATCTGTGGAAGTGCCACTTTTTGATGAAACAACCATTAGGACTGAATTCCTCTTTTTTCTCTTAAGTTTTGTATGTGCAACAACCTGTGTACTGTGTTGAGTGTTTGTTGTATCTCTGGGTGTTGTGGTGTGTTGGGTGTGTTAGATGTGTGTGTGCTGCATCTTTGTGTGTTGTGTGTGTTGCATCTCTGTGTGTTGTGTGTAGGGAGCGTGTGTATTGTATCTCTGTGTGTATTGTGTTAGAGGTATGTGTGTCAAGTGTCTGTGTTGCTTTGGTGTGTGTGTGTGTGTGTGTGTGTGTGTGTGTGTGTGTTGTCGGCAGAGGCTGAAGGGGTACAGGAGGAAGGAATGGGTCCTCTGACCAGGAATGGCAGGGATGTTGAAAAACCTTCTCTAAATCGCTAATCTCTTCACCCAAGATTAAGCAAATAAAATTGTTGGCTTGAAGAAGTCAGATTCTTGATGACTCCAAAGAGACAGCAGCAAAGTGAGTCAAGAAGCTTAGCTTCATATCAGCAAAGAGATAAAGGGGCTTCAGTTCTGAATGACAGTTTGAGCAATATACCCTAATCCGATTACCAGGGGATTCGGTGTCAGTCTGTATTAATGGTGGGTTTTTAAAAATGGATGCTAAAGAGTTAGTGTTCATCATCCAGGGAGTTCAGTTCTTCCTCTGGGCGAAATAAGCCTCTCCTGGAACTCAGGGTGAAGGGGCAGAGGGTGGGTGAGGCTGGGTGAGGGGCAGCAGACCCATCTCTTACAAGGGTCCTTTGTTCAACCAGGGCTTTGTTGAAGCTGTCAGCTTCTCCTCAGCCCAGAAGAGAGAAGGGGGGGCTGTGGTATGGAGCAAAGTCAGGGGGCTGGATTCAACACCGAGTCAATTCTGCTTTGAGTTTTCGAGATGGAGAGTTTTCACATTGAACATATTTGCCACGTCCTTTCCCCTCCAGGCTGAAACAATCCTTCATTTAAAAATTGTCCTCTGGGATTTAGCATCTTTTAATGCTTTATTTATTTGGGAGAGAAGGAAGGCAACGTGGTGTGAAAGAATAGAAAAGGTGTATTTCCGTTACAGATTAATTAATCTCTGGGGACGTCGGTGGAAATCCTGGTGTGAGGCTAGGCATAGGAATACAATTTAAAAGTAACAGACACACTCTGGAGTCCCAAATTCCAACCTTCTGACTCCTGAGTTTCAAATCCAAACCAGGTCCTATAAGACTAAGGCTCATTACTTGGCTGGAACACGGATGTTTTGTGTATTTCCTCAATGAGAGGCTTATTTCTAGAGCAGATGCCCAGAATTTGTATAGGCTGGATTGTGTTTTGAACCTAATTTCACCTGGAAATTGGCTGGCAAATAACTGAAGTGTATCAACCCTTAGCCTGGGTGGGGAGGGGAGTACCTTGTGATTTCTTGAGCAGAAAGCCTGGATGTGGCCTTTAAGGTAAGGGATGCCCGATGTTCCTCTAAGAATTGAGAATGACATTTGGTCTGTACTGACAACTCAGTTAACCTACCTGAGTGACAATGATTGGCTTTAGCGCTGGTTTGAAATCAACCTCAAGGGGCACCTGGGTGGCTCAATGGTTGAGCATCTGCCTTCGGCTCAGGTCATGATCCTGGGGTCCTGGGATTGAGTCCTGCATTGGGGTCCCCGCAGGGAGCCGGCTTTTCCCTCTGCCTGTGTCTCTGCCTCTCTCTCTGTGTCTCTCATGACTAAATAAATAAAATCTTAAAAAAAAAATTCAAACTTAAGGGATCGAGGAGAGAGCCCTTTACATTTCCTTTGCACCCCTTGACCTCAGAGAACCCATAAATGGTAGTCTGTTTTTTCTTACATATATACAAATGTGAGGCAGTCTCACATGGAGAGTTTTCTTGTTTTAGCAGCTTGGGAGTAAGGGAATTGGGGTAAATGCCTGAGCTCAAAAGAATTACTAGATTGCTCTATAGGGAGGGCAGTAACTCCCAAACCTAGTTGGAATTCAACATCACCATGTACTTGCTTATTGGAGATAGACATTCCTGGCCCTAAACTAGACTTCATCAGAATATCAAGGGGTAGGGCTCAGGGACAGGTAATCATAACAGTTCTACATTTAAGGCTGGTGGTCAGCCAGGTTTGGGAACCACTGATGTAGAGTATCTTGGGGCAGAAGATGATCCCACAGAGAATGTAGCAGAGGGTCTTAAGATGGTTTGGCCTTTTCTTAGTAAAACTACCCTTTTAAAAAAGATTATCTATCTATCTATCTATCTATCTATCTATCTATCTATCTATCTATCATCTATCTATTTATTTATTAGAGGCACAGAAAGAGAGGCAGAGACACAGGCAGAGGGAGAAGCAGGCTCCCTGCAGGGAGCCCAATGTGGGACTCTATCCCAGGACCCTGGGATCACACCCTGAGCTGAAGACAGACGCTCAACCACTCAGCCACCCAGGCGTCCTTAAAACCACATTTTAAGATCTAAGATGGCTAGTTTGAGACTCTGTAAAAAGTGTGGCTTATGTCAGAAATGTAAATATTTGTGCTGTTCAAATTCTTGTCTTTTATATTCTACAGCTGATAAATGTCAGGCTAAGATAAAGCAAATGATTTGCTCAGGCTCGCCCCTAGAGTAAGCAGCAGAACCAGGGTTTGAACTTCGCTTTCTCATACCCCACAGCCCGTGATCTTTCTCCTACAGTATGCCTCCAAATAAAGAGAAAACACACACGTCTTTGTCCCATAGTTTCTCTCATTTAGGTGGATTTTAAAGCAAGAACATGTTTACTTTCGAGTTACCTTTGAGTCTTTGTTGTGCTTGTTTGTGAATACAGAATGCTCCAGAAAGGAGAGGAGTCAGTGTCTCCGCATTTGGCGAGCACATCCTCGACTATCACCGAGCATTGATCAGAGGCTGTGGGCCACTGGAGTTCTCAGGGGGGGCCTGGCCCACTAAAACATGCTATTTTCACATTTACATATTTGATTGGCTAATTTTCTTACCTCAGACGCAAGATTCATGCTACACCCAGTGCCGTTTAAAGAAGCTATGCTCTTTGCTTCAGGAAGATACTCTTCTTCCTTGTGGAGTTAAAAGTTAAAAGTGGCGAAGCACATTTGAAAAGGGGTGGAGGAGCACATGGGTGACTCAGTGGTTGAGCATCTGCCTTTGGCTCAGGTTGTGATCCCGGGGTACTGGGATCGAATCCCACGCCGGGCTCCCTGCAGGGAGCCTGCTTCTCCCTCTGCCTGTCTCTGCCTCTCTGTGTGTCTCTCATGAATAAATAAATAAAATCTTTTTTGAAAAACGGGGTGGAGTGTGCTGCATTCAGAAATGTGGGGTCTCAAATCAAAGACAGGAGAGGCTGGAAGCACAGATGTACACGAGTCGTGCACGGTGCTACAGGCTGGAGTGGAAATCACTTTGGGGATGGAGAGTCACTGGTCTGAGTCTATAATTGGAGTTGGTGACACTGATTGGGGACCTCGTTACAAAAGCAACAGAAGCTCTATAGAAGGGAACAAAGACAGTGGAAATGGGATGTTAGGACAGGAGAGCATAGAACAGTCAGGTGCTTCAAAATGGCAAATCCAGAGTGGGGTGGGCATCATTGAAGTTTGGAAAGTCTTTTCCAATCTACCTCAAGGACTGTGCCAGCTGCCAAGAAAGAACTGGAAGGGCCTAAACTTTGGGGTGTGGCTTTTGATAGAATTTTTTCCTCCTCACCTGCCCATGGGGAAGGGACAGGCAGTCCTTGGAGCACCCCATTTGAATGGTTTACGCCACTGCCTTGAAAAAGTTACATATAAAACCTTAACAAATAGGCGCATTTGGACAATGGGTATGTGAAGAAGAGAAAAAAAATCACAGCTAAGTCACAGCCCATAGATGTCAGTAGAATCAAAAGGATCCGGCTCACAGGAAGCTGAATTCTGAGCTGCTTCCAGGAGTAAGAATAGGACTTTATTGATTCTGCTTCTATTCTTTGTCTGCAGCAGAGCGGGTATAAGCCCATTCAAGGAAGGAGTCTCACCCTTTGGATTTCCATATCAAAGACAACTGGCCTTCTCTGCAGCCTCGGTGGCAGTTTGACAGCCAATGTCCTACCTCAGATCAATGCATTGTGCCGCCCATTACCACAGCGGACACTTCCTGACTTATCTGCCTTGAGAGTTTTATTCTTTTCAAATTACGTGCCAGGAAAATCCGAGGGGGGGGAGGTGGATGGAGAAAGCCACAGCCTTTGGGCCCGGGAGGTGAGATGGGACCGTATGACCTCTCTCCGTGTTTTCTCCTGGCATCAGATTTACGTGGGGTCTACAATGAAAAACTCTGAAAAACAAAATGTGTGGACATTTGGAACTGTAACCATTGTTTCCAACTCTTCAAGTGTTTGTTTGTTTGTAACCAACAAAGACTTGTTGGGGACAAATTATTCTCTGCATGCAGGTTACAGTCAGAAAAAAATTTAGTTCCTTCCTTCCTTCCTTCCTTCCTTCCTTCCTTCCTTCCTTCCTTCCTTCCCTCCTTCCTTCCTTCCTTCTTTCCATGCATGCATGCATCCACCAATCTAACCATCCATCCATCCTTCTTCCTTCCTTCCTTCCTTCCTTCCTTCCTTCCTTCCTTCCTTTTCCATTCATCCATCGATCCTTCCATCCTTCCTCCTTCCTACCCTTCCCGCCCTCTCCCTTCCTGTTTCCATTTCTTTTTTTCTTTCTTTCCATTTTTCTCTTCTCTTCTGCATGAGAAAAGGGCTTGGGAACAATACAACATCATCCAAATTTCACCAGGATACTGCAGTCGCTGCTAGATGTCTTAGTCACAATGGGCTTTAGCTACAAAGCAAATGGAGAACTTCAGTTACTACTATATGACCAGTGCTACTCAAATACACCTTCAGATACTATTTTAAAGGTTGAGGTTCTCCCTATAGATATGACTTTTAGACATTCGAGGAAGAGAACTAACCTTGCAAAGAACTCTGGCTGTGTTTGGACAGTAAGGAGGCTTCTAAGTCATTCAGCGATTAAGCCGTGCATGTCTGTGCATGGTTATGGGATGACTATTCACACCCTCTTAAAATTGTTTCCTCCTCTGGTTGCCATACTTTTACACCAGTGTTTCCCAACTCTGTATCTTGGAACACTCATTTCACTGAAAAGTCAATAGGTTTCACTCTGAATAAGTGTTCTGTGGTCCTCTCAGTTTTGGAAATGCTGCAACATGCTCTAAAACCCCAGACAAATCTCAGGCTGTAAGGCCATATAAAATCTTATTATCCTGGAGTCAATAAGTCTCTTGATTCAGTTCACCCTTGGGTTTCCCTCAAGTAGTTGACCAGAGAACATTATTTTGCATATTATTCATTAATGGTTGTGGATCTAGAGACTGCTGGTCTACCCCGTGTATTTCTTTTCCCTGATCAGGCCTTCTTTGGCATCTTGGACTCTTCTTTCTTCTTTTGCTACTGGGTCATAGACTTTCTTCAGTGTCAAACTTTTGCTTTGGGGTCTTTCTTCCTATGCATTGTCTTAAGGTTTTCATCCACTTTTATGGATTTATACAGAAAGTAACCTCAAGTCTTTGGAGGGTCATAGTCTTTCTCTTATGTTTCTGTTTTTATCCTTACTTGTCTTTCCCAAAAATCTATTTGGAAGTCTGTCCCCCCATCCCCACTTCATTACCCTCAACTGAATGGTTTCATCTCTTTCTGCAATTCAGCTTTCACTTCCAGTTTATGTGTTAATGACACTGACATTCTCCCTCAACAGAGGGAGATCTTCAAGTCTCATTTAACATCCCCCTCCCCACTTGGAAAAATAATTGCCGACCTTTTCCGTAAGTATCTTGAGAACTCTTGCTTCTACAGAGAAACATTTAACATTAAAAGGGTGATACAAATATGAAACATTCAATCTGTGGATTTCAATGACTTAGAACAAATGGTTGGTGTCATAAAATGTTAAGTCTAATTGGAATGATATTTCTTAGAGAACTCTGCTGGGATTCTTGCCTCCTCCCCAATTTAGAGCCAAATAATCAAAGAAAAAAAAAAAGAACAAGAGAGTTCAAAGAGCAAGAGATACTGTTTCTCAAACTCAAAAGAGGTGGAAGTTTTGGAAGGTTGGTGAGGGGTGCATGCTGAACAATTCTGGGAGCTTGTGGAATCGGGAATGTATTCAGTTGAGAGCGTGAAGCCTACACATAAAATGCCCTGCCATCTGCAGAGTCCTGGTGTCTGTGGCTCTGTGTTTTATTGTGGCCATGAAACCACTGTAGAAACAACGGATGGAAATTAAGATGGACATACAAGTGCTTCAGCAAGGCTTGACTTTCAACTGAATATGATTCTTTCTTCCTCACTCTTGAAACACCCCCCATTTGTTTTTCTGTAGAATCCTTTGTTCTTGGAACTTGGTATTGATATTGACACCTCACTGACCTCAGTGTATATACATAGTAAAGAGATTCTGATGGCAGGTGGCAGTGCTAGTTGTGAGACCACCTGGAAGACGTGACACACGGCTGGCAGCATGTTCCAGATTCCTATGGAAACTGCCCAGATCCTGTACGTTCCTATAAAACTCCTCAGCCTTTTACCCTGGGCAGGTTTGTAGTCTTGGAGGTATTAGTCTGCTCTCGCCTCCTGTGCCTGGGAAAGTGGTAAACTGTCTTCCTTCTTTACAGCCAAATTCTGTCTTCATGTTACATATTTCGGCTCTGGAGCACAGAGGTAGGTTTTCTATAACAGTAACAATGCTTTTAATTGAGGTTCATCATATTTGAACTCCCTTTGTGATCTGGTGAATGGGGGGACAGTGGTTACAGCATTCCCTACAGCTTGCTCTTTAAAATAAACTTTGGCCACAGTAGTAACATGGGCCATAGAAATTATTTCTTTGAATTCCATTCCTTAGATCTTTAGTCTTTTTTCCTTTTTCCCTTACTACAAAAGCAGAATAGGCTCGTCAAAGAAAAATACAAATAGGCCAAGAGAATAAATAAACAATACTACTTGGTATGTATCTTGCCATTCATAGGTTTACTCACACACATGCTTCTTAAAAAGAGGATTTTGTTACAAATTTCTAATCTGCATTTTAAAATCTATATTTTGAAAAATCTTTTCACACAGGAAATGTACTTCCACAGCCTTAATTGTGAGAGCAGTGTAGCATTTCACATCCAAGGGCCCTCCACTGTCTTTGAACAGTTAGATAAATAGTATTTCTTGTCCTAAACAGTGCTGTTATGAACGCTTAGAGATAAAACTTTGTGAACAAGCTTAATTACTTTCTTCAGATGATATTTTTTTTAATTTTAAAGATTTTTATTTATTCATTTGAGACAGCAAGCAAGAGACAGTGCACAAGTGGGCAGGGGAAAGAGGGGAGGGAGAGGGACAGGTTCCAATTAGGGACTCAATCCCAGAACCTCGGGATCATGACTTGAGCGAAAGGCAGATGCTTAACTGATTGAGCCACTCAGGCACCTCTAGATGAACATTTTAAAGTGGATTTTCTAGAGTGAGGGGTGTGTACACTTTGAAATTCTAAAACATGTATTCTGACAAAATTACTCTTCCAAAGATACCAACCACTGTTGTTTCTTCTTTCTGTTCGTATCAATTTTGGGAAAGATATTAAAATGAAAAATGTCATTTTATTATGAACTTCATCATCATTTGTTTTATTAGTTATAAGGTTGGATAAATCACTGTCTTCATTGATTATTATAACATTGCTAGCTACTAGTTCATGTGAGCTACTAGTTCCTGTGTTTTTCTATTGGGGTATTTAATCATTGGTTGCTCACTTTTTAAAAAAAGATTTTATTATTTATTCATGAGAGACACAGGCAGAGGGGGAAGCAGGCTCCCTGTGGGGAGCCTGATGTGGGACTCCATCCCAGGACCCTAGGATCACGACCTGAGCCAAAGGCAGATGCTCCACTGCTGAGCCACCCAGGTGCTCCTGGTTACTCAGTTTTAAAGACCCTTTATATACCCATGGTTAACACTTTAACATGGGGGATATTTGTTTGGCATTTACACTGTGCTGGACACCGTTCTAGGCTTTTCCACATATTATCTTTGCGAAGCCTTAGGACCCTTTGTCAGTTGAGATGACAATGCTTTACACTTTAGTGAAGCAACTAAAAGTGTTTATTTGGGATGTTAGGGACTGTAATCTAGCAGACACAGAGGGGACTAAAATCACAAATGCCCTAATTTGGGGAGAGCAGAGGGCAGACTGATAAAGGCAAAACCCACAGGGTTACATGAGTTCATATATTGTTTAGTAGGAATTATGATTGGTGCTGGCAGAGCTAAACTACCTACTATAAGATTGGCTGTTTAGCTAACAGATGTCACATTATATGTCTATTCCAGTCCAAAGTAGAAGGATGTGTTCCAGGAGGTGGGGTGGGGGAGGGTACAACTGACAAAAGTCCAAAATCCATGGTGTCTGAGAATTGAAACAGAACACATGCACCAGCCTCATTCCTCAATGTCCTCCACACCCCATTCTGGGTGGCTCGCAGCAATGCTTACCTCACCTGAGGAAACTCTTTCACACCTTCTATAAGGTAGGTACAGTGATTAATTCCATTGTTTTTTTGGTGGAGAAACTGAGGCAGCTTAAGAAGTTTGGCCAAAAACATATGTAGTTTGTACATTTTAGAGCTAAGATGCTACAGAGGAAATTTGGTTCTAAACCTCCTTGACCTTCAGCCTTAAAAGGGAATTAGTTTTAAAGATATTAACCATTTGAGTTAGTTATATCTGGATTCTTTTTATCTGTTCACAAGATGTTTTTATTTTATATAACCAGATATATTAGTGGTTTCCTTTATGTTTTGTGCGTTTACTATCCTAATATAATTTTTTTCCTGATACAATTTGCTATGCCGTTTCTTTCATATATGAACATCATAACCCTTTTGTTTCATCTGGACTTTCTATCCCGTTCTATTAATCTGCTCATTTCTTCATTGGTACCTTTTTTCTTTGTTAGTTTAAAATACATTTTAACATGGTAATGATATTGTATAAAGAAAAATTCTTGGCCGGTCTTCTTTTCTTTCCCTTCTGTAAGGTTCTGCTGGTATCTTCAGATATTTCTAGATATTCCTTTTTTCTTTTTTTTTTTAAAGATTTTATGTATTAAAAAAAAAGATTTTATTTATTTATTTATTTATTTAATTTATTTATTTATTCATGAGAGATATATAGAGAGAGGCAGAGACATAGGTAGAGGAAGAAGCAGGCTCCTTGCAAGGAGCCTAATGTGGGACTTGATCCCCAGACTGGGATCATGCCCTGAGCTGAAGGCAGATGCTCAACCACTGAGCCACCCAGGTGTTCCTCTAAATATTCCTTACATTGATTTTTAAGTCCTTAAATTTTTCATTATTGTTATTTTTATCATATTATTATTATTTTGAAGTCAATCTTTTCTTTTCCATTGCATTTTCTTATGGGTTTGCATTCTATTATTGCAAGGGGGTGGGTGCTGATCGTCTCTGTTCCAGTTGTATGATTCAGCAGGAACTGTCATGTTTTAATACACCACACTGTCCAGTTTATTGGACAAAAGGTGGGCATCCCCCACCTGGCAAGGATAGCCACTCTCTTTTCCCTTATCTTGAAACTTGGGAGCTAGAGAATAAGTCTGTTTTGGTAGTAAATCCCACCACCCCTCTCATGGGAGGTAAAACATGAGAGTTGGGAATGCCATGTCTCAAGCCAGGTGGAGGAACCCAAGTTTCAAGGCAACATACAAAGTTGGTGCACAGATCACAACCAATAGGAAGTGGATAGAGACCATCCAGGCTTGGAGATTAGAGGCCTGGGAGCTCTTAGCTGTGCTTGACGTTCCATGAAATCTCATAAGACCAAAGGACCAAAGCTCACCTGAGCTATGAAATAGCTTTCCAATAAAGGTCTCTTTTGCCTGACTTAGTCCAGAATGATTTCAGTCATGTGCAATCAAAACCATCCTGGCATACTGGTCATTATAGAATGTAGAATATCTATTGATTATAATAGGTCTCTGTTAAAGTGACCAAACCAAAATCATTTATTTTAAATTTTTTTCTTTTTTTTAAAAAATATTTTATTCATTTATTCATGAGAGATACACAGAGAGAGAGGCAGAAACATAGGCAGAGGGATAAGCAGGCTCCCTGCAGGGACCCTGATGCGGGACTCAATTCCAGGACCCCAGGATCATGACCTGAGCCAAAGGCAGATGCTCAACCACTGAGCCACCCAGGCACCCCTCAAATTTTTTCATTTGGGTCTTTTGGATCCTCAAGAATTAATTAAGCACTTCATTTGTGAATGATGATAATGTTCCATAATTCTAACATATATACATATACACATATTTACCTAAAAATATGTTCATGTACACACACACACACACACACACACATGTTTCTTCCGGATTGTATTTGCAAGGAGTTCTGAATTTACTTTGACTAACAAGATTGCTGCCATCCTGCCACTACAGACTTTAATAGAAGGCCTCCAGAGTTGAGTGATATTTGCAGTTGGTTTCAGATAGATATCATGTTTTAAATTCATTGAATATCCTTCTAGTTTTATTCTACAAACAGCCAAAGTTTTAGAGAAGTTAGCAGCATATTTTCCATTAAAAAAGTCTTTTTAGCAACTAAAAGTATGATTATAGGTTTTAGAAAATCTCCTTCAATCCATTAATATAGTTAATTATGGGGGCAGCCCAGGTGGCTCAGCGGTTTGGCACTGCCTTTGACCCAGGGTGTAATCCTGGGGACCCGGGGTTGAGTCCCACTTCAAGCTCCCTGCATAGAGCCTGCTTCTCCCTCTGCCTGTTTCTGTGCCTCTCTCTCTCTGTGTCTCTCATGAATAAATGAATAAAAAATATTTTTTAAAAATGTAGTTAATTATGTTAATAGATTTTTTTCCCCTAAGGATTGATGCATTTTTGCAATTCTGGAGAAAGACTATTGTGCTTTTTTGTTGTGTGTGATTTATTTACTATGTGGCTAGGTTCACTTTGCTAATATTTCCCTTTCCCTTTGTCTATATCCATAACTAAAAAAATGTCTAAAAATTGATTTAAGGCAATTATTTTCAGGTTTTGGTATCAGGATTATGCTAGCTTTCTGTCAGTTTACTGGCTCTGGGACAATTAAAATGCTGCTTGAACGATCTGTCTCTTGATGTTAGCTAGAACTCACTGGTGAATGTCCTGCGCACAGCATCATCTGGGGATTCTTTAATATCATGAAGCTTTTTTTTTTTTTTTTTGTAGTTATTTCTGTCTTTAAACTTGCGTCAATTTGGAACGTTAGGGTTTTTTTTTTTTTAATTTTATTTTTAAGTAATTTCTACACCCATTGTGGGGCTTGAACTCACAACCCTGAGATCAAGAGTCACATGCTCTATCAACTAAGCCAGCCAGATGCCCCAGAACTTTAGTTTTTGATGGAAAATATTTATTTCATTAAAATTATCATGTCTACTAGTAAATGCATACATAGCAACTTATATTTCTTCTGTATCCGTGGTTTCAAGCCCCTTTCTCACATACAATTTTATTTTCTATTCTTTTTATTTAAAGATGTTATTTATTCATTCATGAGAGACACAGAGAGGGAGGCAGAGACACAGGCAGGGGAGAAAGTCCCCATAGGGAGCTGATGCAGAACTCGATTCCAGGACCCCAGGTTCATGACCTAGCCAAAGACTCAACCACTGAATCACCCAGGTACCCTTCCACTTCTTTTGTTGTTAATTTTTTCCACTAACATTACAAGCAATTTTTACTTTGTATGTTTATCAATCTATCCCATCTCATCCCATTGCAACCACAAATATTCAATTCAGTTGTGACTTCTCTATCAATAATAAACTTTTTGAAACTCTTTGTCAATTATGATACAAATGTGTCTACTCGGGGATCCCTGGGTGGCGCAGCGGTTTAGCGCCTGCCTTTGGCTCAGGGCGCGATCCTGGAGACCTGGGGTCGAATCCCACGTCGGGCTCCCGGTGCATGGAGCCTGCTTCTCCCTCTGCTTGTGTCTCTGCCTCTCTCTCTCTCTCTCTCTCTCTCTCTCTCTGTGTGTGTGTGACTATCATAAATAAAAACAAAACAAACAAACAAACAAATGTGTCTACTCGAACTGGCAACAAGTAGTTCATTGACAATCATGAGTAAGAGAGTTCTTGTGACCAGCTTGGGTGTGCCAGATGTTAGTGTGCCCAGTGTGGTGGGCTGTGTGGGCAGCTGCTACAGGCAACTCTTTCCACATGTTTATCTGCAAAAAGGATCCGAAGTGATTAAGCTTGGATGAGGGGAGGGACATGCATTCATGAGAGTTCTTAAATCTAATTTTTTTTTTTTTTTGAGAAAGAATGAAACACATTTAAGTGCTGATTGGAAAGACCAGAATAGAATGCAATGTTGATATTTCAGGTGAGAAAGGAAATCATTGATAGAATTAAATCTCTGAAGAAAATGTTGAAGATGGGATCAAGATCATAAGTGGAGGGATTAATTTCATGCAGGAGGAGAGACAGGTCTCCTGTTGAGCTATTAGGAAGTGAACATGACCTTAAGGGATGCTGGTAAGTTTGCTGAGGGGATGGCAGCTAAGTTTCCATCTTATTATTGCTATTTTACTGAAGTAGAAAGTCAATCATCTATTGAGAACAGGAAGGGGGGTGTACTGTATACATATTCTATGGTGTTGGTTTGAGATGGTCACTGTAAGAAACAGGAGCAATAGACAGAGGAGGGATACAGAGAGAAGAAGAACCAGGAATAGGCTAAAAGAGTAAGCAGATGTGGAAAAAGTCCAGGAATTTAATTCCTAACAAGGTCAAATAATGTGTCCTGAAGTAATGGAAAAAAACGAACAAAACCACTCCAAAACATTCTATTGAGAGAAAATCGAGATGCTGGGTTGAGAGAATAGTGGTGGGGAATATGACAATATGGACATGAGTGTATCAGAAAGGATAAGGAGAGTGTCTCATTTTTTATAGTGATCAAGGATAATTAGGGCTGTGTGAGTGAGATTGTGGTATAAACTTGTCTGCAAAAAAGTTCATGGCTGTCTTTGTTGTTATTCTCTGTGATAAGAGGCCTGACTTTATAGTCTTTGAAATAACAAATCATCAGCATTTATCTAAGAAGACATAGGGAGCTCAGAAGGATCTATATAAATTAAAGAAATGTCATTTGGGACAAGAAGTTTCCACAAAGAAAACTTCAATTCTAGTTTGTTTGGTGAATTATGTAAACATTTTGGAAAGAAATAATACCAATCTCACACAGACTCTCTCAGAAGACAACTAATTCCATGAGGCCTATGCTACCATGATGAAAAAAACAGAAAAGTATTACAAGGAAAGGAAGCTACAGACTACTCTCTCTTATAAAAGTAGATGAAAAAATTCTCAAAGTTTCAGGCCCTGAATGCACCCAATCTCATCTGATCTTGGAAGCAAAGCAGGGTTGGGCCTGGTTAGTATTTGGATGGGAAAATTTAAATCCAGTAATATGTGAAAAGAATAGCACATCATGACCAACAGGCATTTATCCTGAGAATGCAAGGTTGGTTTAATGTTTGAAAATCAATTGAGCAATTCAACATATCAAACCAAAAAAGACCATCATAGTTTTCCTCATGTAGATCTTGAACATATCTTGTTAGATTTATACCTAAGTATTTTATTTATAAAGTAATGTAAATGTAATGTGTTTTTAACTTCAAGTTCTGGTTTTTGATTTTCAATGTATAGGAAAGTGATTGGCTTTTGTATATTACCCTTATATCTACACTTGGTATAATTGCTTATTACTTCCAGGGTTTTTTTTTTGTTAGTTATTTTGGGTTTTTTACATAGATGATTATGTCATTTGTGAATGAAGACAGTTTTATTTCTTCCATCCCACTCCGTATACTTTTAATTTCCTTTTATTGTCTGATTACATTGGCTTCCTAGCTAATAGCTTTCTAGTACTATGTTGACAGAGTAGTAAGAGGGGGCATCCTTGCTTTGTTCTCAACAGCTATGTTAAGAAAGCCATTTTCCACCATTAAGTATGATATTAGCTGCAGGGTTTTGGTGGATATTCTTTGTCCCATTGAGAGAGTTCTCATATTTCTAGCATGCTGAGAGTTTTTACTATGAATAGGTGATGAGTCTTGTCCTTTGTTTTTTCTGCATCTATTGATATGATCATGTGATTTTTTTTTTCTTCTTGAGCATGTTGATGTGATGGATTATATTAACTGAGTTTCAAACGTAGAACCAGTCTTGCATACCCAGGATAAATCCCACCTGGTTGTGGTGGATGATTCTTTTAATAGTTGCTGGATATGATTTGCCAGTGGAAGATTTTTGGTAACTGTTCATGAGAGATATTGATCTGTTCAGATGGTGTACTTCTTCTTCTGTGAGTTCTGACAGACAGTATCTTTCAAAGCATTGATCCATTTTATTTAGGTTATCAAATTTGTAGGAATAGGGATGCTGGGTAGCTCAGCAGTTGAGTGTCTGCCTTTGGCTCAGGGCATGATCCCGGGTCTGGGGATCAAGTCCTGCATTGCACTCCCTGTGAGGAGCCCGCTTCTCTCTCTGTCTCTGTGTCTGCCTCTCTCTTTGTGTCTCTCATGAATAAATAAATAAAATCTTTAAAAAAAGTCTTTAAAAAATTTGTAGGAATAGAGTTGTTTATCATACTCCTTTATTACCTTTTTAATGTCCATGTAGTCTGTATTTTCTTTCATTAGATATTAGTAATGTATGTCTTCTCTCTTTTTTTCCTTAGCCTTCCTTAGCCTGACTAATAAGCATGGCTTATTAATTTTTTTTAAAGATTTTATTTACTCATTCATGAGAGACACAGAGAGAGAGACAGAGACAGAGGCAGAGGGAGAAACATGCTCCATGCAGGGAGCCTGATGCAGGCCTCAATCCCAGGACTGTGGGATTATGCCCTGAGCAGAAGGCAGATGCTCAACTGCTGAGCCATCCAGGTGCCCTGTGGCCTATTAATTTTATTGATCTTTTCAAACAACCAGCTTTTAGTTTTGTTGGTTTTCTCTGTTGATTTCCTGTTTTCAATTTCATTGATTTCTGCTTTATTTTTTTATTATTTAATTTCTCTGCCTATTTTGAAATTAATTTGCTCTGTTTTCCAGTTTCCTGAAAACTTGGATGAATGAGTTTAATCTTTTTTTTTCTTCTGATATATGTGTTCTATGCAATAAATTTACTTCTAGACACTACTTTTACTATGTCCCACAATTTTTTTTTAAATTTTTATTTATTTATGACAGTCAGAGAGAGAGAGAGAGAGGCAGAGACACAGGCAGAGGGAGAAGCAGGCTCCATGCACCGGGAGCCCGACGTGGGATTTGATCCCGGGTCTCCAGGATCGTGCCCTGGGCCAAAGACAGGCGCTAAACCACTGTGCCACCCAGGGATCCCTGTCCCACAATTTTTTAAAAAAGATTTTATTTATTCATTTGAGACAGAAAGAGAGGGAGACAGAGAACAAGCAGGGGAGGGGCAAGAGAGAGAGAGGGACAAGTAGACTTCCTGCTAAGCAGGAAGCCTGACATGAGGTTCAATCCCAGGACCCTGAGATCATGACCTGAGCTGCAGTTAGATACTTAATTGACAGAGCCACCCAGGCATCCCACTATGTCCCACAGTTTCTAGTAAGTTGTACTTTCATTTTTATTTAGTTCAAAATATTTAAAAATTTCTCTTACAATTTCTTCTTCAACCCATGTGTTGTTATTTAGAAGTGTGTTTTTTAATCTTTAAGTATTTTGGTAATTTCATAGCATTATTTTTTTTTTCCTTTTTAAAATTTTGTGATTTCTAGTTTAAATCCATTATGGTCTGAGAACAAACTTGAGTGATTTTTGTCCTTTTAAATTCATCAAAGTGTGTTTTATGGCCAAGAATGTGGTCTGTCTTGGTGAATGTTCCATGTGAGTTTGACAAGAATGTGTATTCGGTTGTTACTGGACAAAGTGGTCTATTGACATCCATTTATCCAGTTGATTGATGGTGCCGTTGAGTTCAACTATCTCCTTACTGATTTGCTGCTTTCTGATCTCTTCTTTTTCTGATAGAAGGGTTCTGAAGTCTCCAGCTGATATATGCATTCAATGGATTCGCAGTGAATACATCTTTTCTTTCAATTCGTTAGTTTTTGCCTCATGTATTTTGACCCTCTGTCAAATTAACAATTTAAGGATTGTTATGATTCCTTGGAGCATTGAAACTTTTATCCCTATGTAATACCCTACTTTATTCCTGATATTTACCTTGCTCTGAAGTTTGCTCTATCTGAAATTAGGGTAGCTATTCTGGCTTTCTTCTGATTAGTGTTAGCATGGTGTGTCTTTCTCCATCCCTTTACTTTTGATTTCTGGTCTTTGTATTTAAAATAGGTTTCCTGTAGACAATATACAGTTGGGTCTTGTTTTTTCATCCACTCTGACTTTTAATTCTTATTTTAATTGGTGTCTTAGACCATTAGAATTTAAAGTGACTAGTGATCTTGTTGGATTGATATATACCATATTTGTTACAGTTTTCTATACATTGACTTTGTTCTTTTTACCTCCTTTTGTCTTCTTTTCTGCCTTTTGTGGGTTTAACAGAATATTTATAAGATTCCATTTTCTCTCCTTTCTTAGCATATCAATTATACTTTTAAAAAGCTTGTTTTAATGTCTAGAGTTGACTGTATACATTTAAAACTAATCCAAGTCCACTTTCTTTTTTTTAAAGGTTTATTTATGGGATCCCTGGGTGGCGCAGCGGTTTGGTGCCTGCCTTTGGCCCAGGGCGCGATCCTGGAGACCCGGGATCGAATCCCACGTCGGGCTCCCGGTGCATGGAGCCTGCTTCTCCCTCTGCCTGTGTCTCTGCCTCTCTCTCTCTCTGTCTCTGTGTGTGTGTGACTATCATAAATAAATAAAAAAATTAAAAAAAAATAAATAAAGGTTTATTTATTTTAGAGAGAGGCGGGGGGGGGAGGGTAGAGGGAGAGAGAAAGAGAGAGAGAATCCCAAGCAGACTCCCTGCTGAGCATGGAGCCTGATGTGGGACCTGATCCCATGACCCTGAGATCATGACCAGAGCTAAAATCAATAGTCAGGTGCTTAACTGATTGTGCTACCCAGGTATCCCTCCAAGTTCACTTTAAAAAATATTATACTTCTTTATGAATAGTTTAAGTACCATATAATAACAAAATGTTCCTAATCACTAATTCCCTTATATCATTGCTGTCATTATATTCACTTATATGTAAACTATAGTCATTAACTATGTAGTTGCTATTATTATTTTGAACAAACAACAAACTGTTACCTGTTAGATCAATTAAGAATGAGAAAAATAAAAGTTTTTATTCCCTCTACATTTATTCCTTTTCCAGTGCTCTTTCTTTCTATATATAAATCTGACTTTCTGATCTACATTATTTTCCTCTTTCTGAAGAACTTCTTATAACATTTCATGCAAGGCAGGCCTACTGGCAAACAATGCTCTCAATTTTTGCTTTTCTGAATAAGTCTTTATTTCTTATTCACTTTTTTTAAAAGGCTTATTTATTTATTTGACAGAGAATGAGAGAGAGCGAGAGCGAGAGCACAATCAGGCAGAGCAGCAGGCAGAGGGAGAAGGAGAAGCAGGCTCCCCGCTGAGCAGAGAATCTGATGTGGGGCTTGATCCCAGGACCCCAGGGTCATGATCTGAGCTGAAGGGAGAGGTCTAACCGACTGAGCTACCCAGGTGCCCCTATTTCTCCTTCCCTTTTGAAAGGTAGTTTTGTAGTATGCAGAACTCTAGGTTGGTGGGATTTTTTTCTCGACTCTTTAAATGTTTCATTCCATTCTTTCTCGCTTGCATGATTTCTAAGAAAAAGTTGGATGTAACTCTTATATTTGCTCCTGTCTGGATAAGGTAGGTTTTTCTCCCCCTCCTTCTGGCTTCTTTCAGGACTTTTTTCTTTATCTGATTTTCTGCTGTTTGAATATGATATGCATAGGTGTAGAGGATGTGTGTGTGTGTGTGTGTGTGTGTGTGTGTGTGTGTGTTTGCATATATCTTGCTTAGTGTTCTCTGAGTTTCCCGGATCTATGGTTTGGTGTTGACATTAATCTAGGAGGGAATTCCTGGTCATCATTGCTTTGAATATTGCTTCTGTATTGTCTTCTCTTTCTTTTATTTCTGGTGTTCCTATTATGTATATGTATATATGTTATACCTTTGGCAGTAGTCTCACAGTTCCTTTTTTAAAAAAAATATTTTATTTATTTATTCATGAGAGACAGAGAGAGAGGCAGAGATACAGGCAGAGGGAGAAGCAGGCTCCCTGTGGGGAGCCCAATGCAGGACTCAATCCCAGAACCCTGGGATCATGACTTGAGCCGAAGGCAGACACTCAACCACTGAGCCACCCAGGTGCCCCTGTCCCATAGTTCTTGGGTATTCTTGAGCTGTTTTTTTTTTTTTTTCATCTCTGGTGTGCCTAATTTTTTCTTGATAGCTGGACATGACATGCTTGCTAAAGGGCACTATAGCAAATAGGCCTGTAGTGATGTGGTAATAAGGTGCAGGGATGGGAAGCGTTCCATAGTTCTGTGATTAGGCCTCAGCTCTGTAGTGAGCTCGTGCTCCTGTCCTGTGAATGTCACCCATGCTTTTCAGTTTTGTTTTTTCCCTTTAGGTGGGACAGGATGGCCAGAGTGGGCTGGAATTAGGTATTTCCCTTTTCATGCACAGAAGACTAGAGGGAGGTGCAATTAGGTATATTCCTTCCTCCAGGCCAGGTAGGCTCTGGAAAAAACCCTCAGGAGTTGAGGCTCTGGGAAAATAGTTTCTCTTGAAGCCAGCCCTTGCTAGGAAGAATAGAATGCTCTGCAATGTTTAAAAATGGTTACTTTCTCCAATTTTTCCCTGATCTTCCTTGTAAGATGCACCTGATGAGGGTCCTGAACATAATACTTAGAAAAACATGGGGTCCTCTCTGATGACTGCAGCCCTGGAGATTTTAACATTTTGACTGTCCACGCAAAGCCTCCAGCCATTCATCATTATAGGTTACGTTTTCCTGTCCTGGTGCTGGTTTCTGCAGTTTCTGCCCTGGTAAATTGTGCTTCTCCGTATTTGCCTGTCTGTCTCTCTCATTATGGAACTATTAGCTTGCCCTGTGATGTTACTTCTGTGACAAACTTGAGAGTTTATTATTTTTTTCAGTTCAACTTTTTGCTTGTGAGTACAGAGTGAAGGCTTCTAAGCTTCTTACATGCTGGACCTGAAACCAGAAGTGCAGGGCAGTATAATATTTTTATGCATGAAAGCTTTATCAATGACCTTGTCATATGTCTTTGCAAAAAGAAAAGGGTGTACGTATATATACCTCTATATATCTATGTAGTTATAAATGTATATGTAAATAGATGTAGGGGTGCCTGGGTGGTTCAGTTGGTCTAGCATCTAACTCTTGATCTTTGTTCAGGTCATGATCTCAGGGTCCTGGGATCGAGCGCTGTGTTGGGCTCCATGCTCAGTGGGGAGTCTACTTCAGGATTCTCTCTCTCTCTATCCCTTCTCCTGACTCGCTCATGTTCTCTTTCTCTCTCTAAAATAAATAAATAAATCTTAAAAAAAAAACCAGATGTAATACAGATACATATGTATATGTGTGTATCTATATATCCATTTACATATATGTTATATATATATGTTTAAATCAATTTTTTTTCCTTTTTTGACTATAAAGCATTAAGTAGTAAATATTTATTCTGGAATGAGTTATCATTATAGTTATTAGCAAGTAATTGATCAAAAAGATGAACATATTGCAATCTTGATAAATAATTACTAGCCATAAGAACTAAAATTTTCTTTTTTAAAAAAAGTATTTTATTTATTTATTCATGAGACACAAAGAGAGACAAGGCAGAGATACAGGCAGAGGGAGAAGCAGGCTCCCTTTGGGGAGCCCGATGCGGGACTCGATCCCAGGACCCCAGGATCACTCCCTGAGGAACAGGGAGATGCTTAACCACTGAACCACCCAAGTGCCCCAAGAACTAAAATTTTTTCTGACCTAAAATGTGTTGGTCCAATCATTCATAATTTTCCTTCTTAATTTCCAGGAGGCAAAAAAAAAAAATGTCCTCGCTGAGACTGACCAGATGATATACAATTTACTTGTGATACTTATAGACACCTTTGGTAAAAGCAAAAATTAGATGGAGCTGAACTGAAACAACCCTGTGAAATTTGGAATCTCTTGCGTTTTCCTATCTCCTCCTATGTGACTGTGGGCAGTGTTATTTCAAAATCCAATTTTTCATGTTATGATAAAATACCTTTACAAAGGATAGCCAGACACTTGAAGTTGTTTGTGCACACACAGATATTCTCAAGTTCATATTGTGATTGAAAACAACTAGACAGAATCAAAATATAATTTTGTATATATGTATAATTTTAGCAGGTGAAAGTACTTCAGATGAAGCAAAGGTGTTTTCTAAACTTAAGGGCATTTGTTAGATTGCACATTGGCATGCTTTGTTCATGCATCCATTCATTAGTGGATGTTCTCTATGCAAAAGACGGGTTGAATCTACTTGTAGGAGTAAAGTACAGATAAAGAAGAGCTGGGGTCCCTAGTAAGTTAGCAGGTGCTTGTGGTGAAGTGCTGTGTTATATTCCAGTGATGCTAAGACAAACCTGAGAACCACGATGCCAAAGTAAAAGCACAAGAGGTGTTGGAAAGCAGTTGCCAGAAGACCTGCCACCAGGTAAAGCACAAACATAGATTTACAATAGCCTCTTGACAAAAGTCAACAAAATTATTTCTCCCATGAGCCTGAGTAAATAATCAAGAAAAGATAAAATTCTATGTTGCTTCTGATCTATTCTCGTTTCACCCAAAGCTATGACGTCAATCTGCTGAGAGAAGCGGGAGTGTTCACTTCCTTCCTCTTGAAATGATACAAAATATACACCTGACAGTCATTAAATATTTTCTTTTTCCTGAGGACTGGAGATGCAGTGAAGGTGACTTGCCTTTAGGTGACTGGGGTATCCCTGGTGTGTGTGTGAGTGTGTGTGCATGTGCACAGCTCCCTGCTATTCTAACAGTATGACAGAGAAAGAGATAAGGGTGAATTCTTGACCTGTTTGTGACCTTGTGAAACTAAGATTCCACTGCCTTCAGTATTTCACATGGACAGTTTCTCCACTTGACTCTCACCAGACTCTCCCTGGGGAGTGATGTATTCATTGATAACAGTCAGAGGATAGAAGAGGTACAGTCATTCAATGACAATGACCATCTGTCCTGCTGCCTCATCCACAATATATCTGAATATGGAATATCTCAATACAGGCCAGAGCACCATGCTTTGACTCCAACAGAAATAGTACAAAGATGGCAAATATCCCACAACTGAATGTTTACAGTGGCTTGATTAGGAGAAGTTTCTCAGACACCAACATTTTGAATGTCCCCTGGGATGTGTTCCCAGCCTAGGGCCCTGGGTAGTACAGTAAAATTCGGGGTAGGTGAGAAATACATTTTTCTTCTATAAAGTGGAAGAAGGTATTACTAAGAAGGAAAGTGATACAAGAGAACCATGTATCCCCTCTGCCACAGTACATTTTGGGCAAATCAGTTTGAGGAAAGAGTATTACTTTACAACAAATAATTTGGTGTACCCATATCTGTTTCCTCTGGCTGCTGTAACAAATTTCCACAAACCTGGTGGCTTACATCAACCTAAATAGATTCTCTCCCAGTTCTGCAAGGCAGAAGTGTGAAATGAGTTTCACTGGGCCCAAATCAAGGTGTACGAGAGGCTGAGTTCACTCCTGAGGCTCTAGGAGAAAATCTACTTCTCTTCCAGTTCCTGGTGGCTTCTGGCGACTTCTGGTGTTCCTTGTGCTGGAGCATCATTCCAGTCTCTGCCTCTGGGGTCACACTGCCTCCTTCTCTTGTCCTGTGTCCCTCTGCCTCTGTATTATTAAGGACAGCCGTGGGGCACCTGGGTGGCTCAGTGGTTGAGCATCTGCCTTTGGCTCAGGTCCTGATCCTGGGGTCCTGGGATCGAGTCCCACATCAAGCTGCCTGCGTGGAGCCTGCTTCTCCCTCTGCCTGTGTCTCTGCCTCTCTCTCTGTGTCTCTCATGAATAAACAAATAAAATTAAAAAAAAAAAAAAAAAAAAAGGACAGCCCTGACTGCATTTAGGGCTCATCTGGACAATTCAGGACAACCTCTCCAACGCTGGATCCTTAACTTAATTGTACCTGCAAAGATTCTTTTTCTCAGTAGGTAACATTTACAGGTGTCAGGGATGATTAGGAGCTGATATCTTTGAGGGGCATTGTTGAGTTTACTATTGCACTTAGTAAATATTTCTCATTCATTTTAAATTTAAGGAATTTTCTGCTTTACTTTTATCACAGAAATGGTGTAACAGGGGAACTAATGGTCTTGGTAGTCTTGGGTTCTGGAGATATATCGCTTGTTGGTCTTTATTTTTACAGTAGTTATGAATTTTGGCCTGTGTGTGTGGTGTATATGTCCACAAAATATCCTCATGGCACATTGGCCAGTGCAAGAGTAAAATACTAGGTGCTCTTTAGGGGCACCTGGGTGGCAGTGTTGGTTGAGCATACAACTCTTGGTTTCAGCTCAGGCTGTGATCTCAGGGTTGTGATATTGAGCCCTGTGTTGGGCTCAGATTTTCTCTCCGTCTCCCTCTGCTCCTCCTTCTTGTGTTATCTCTCTCTCGAGAATGATATAAATAAATCTTTTTTTTTTTAAATTAGGTGTTCTTTAAAATTTTGGAGCACAAAGCCAAGTGTACCGCCTCAATCAGAGGGACAATGCTCATCGAGTTGGAGTACCAGTTTCCAATTCCCACAAAAACTTGAACACTAAATTATATCTATTGGTGCCCAGGCTCCTTTTATGTACTCTGTGATTCACTCTCTCCCTGATTGGGGAAACCTCAGTAAGTATCAATGGCCCCAGATGTCTTGAGACTGCTTTCTAGTTCTTGTCTGCATTAATGCAACTGTGGACATTGGACACCATTCGACCCTGAATTTTGGGGGGTCAGAGCTACTCGCCACAAAGAGATCCCAAATTCCAGGCAACACCAAACTCTCTAAGACAGAGAAATGATAAAAGCAAAATGAAAACATAGTTTGAGCAAGGGAAGGTCTCTGATTAGCTAAGGGGGCCCACTGCATGCCAGATAAAGCACAGTGATGGTATCTCTAGCACACAGGCCTAGGAGCAGCTATAAATGATCCATTCAAGTCACTCTGAGTGCATGTATTAAAGAGCTTCCAGATGTCCTCAAAGGCAGGCCCTGTCTCCTGTAATCTGGTCTCATCCACCATGTGGTGCTGATTTGGTTGTCGTGATAGAGCAGTGTGGGATGAACCACGGACTGCTTTACAGGCTCTGAAAGAGTCGGGAAAAATTGTTTAAGGCCTCATCATTCATCAGGTTGGAGGTCCTGATGGCAAACACTTCCTGATTCTGTGGGACAGAGGAGATGTGTAGGCACACTCCAAGAACGGACTGTTTATGAAGAATATAAATTGTGATTTCAGTGCCCTGGAACGACCCCAGATGTTTTGGGATCTTGGCATAATGTTCAGTCCATGGCCAGCAGTCTGGGGATAGCTGGAGATGTTAAATGCAAAGTGGTGACCAGAATTTCGTTCTGGAGGGTCTTATTTTTTTACTGAACATGTTTTCTTCTCTTCAAGATAGCTGATGGCCACTCCCATGTTAGTCTTTCATGTCAGAGAGTTGGGATAAATGAGGGGGTTTAGAGACATCTATTCCAACGCTGCTATCTTCCAAGTCAGGGAACAGGGATAGAGAGGGTGAGTAATCCATCCCTGATTCACAGCTTAGAGCCTGTGCCTCCAGATTTCTGGTTCCGTATCCTTCTTACCCCCCTGGATGGCCTCCCTGACAACTTCAGCAAGCGAAAGGTAAGTCCATGCCCTGAGATGCTCAGATCCAGAGCTGCAGGCAGGTCGGGCCAGATGTGAGCACTGGGAGGGCCCCATGCAGAGCCACCTGCAGAGCTCCGAGTCAGGCTCCACACTCAGCTTGGAGTCTGCTTGAGATCCTCGCTCCCTTGAGCCCCTCCTCCTGCTCACTCTCTCTCTCTCTTTCAAAATAAATAAAATCTTAAAAAAGATATTAAAAAAATAGAATATGACATGTGCTGTGTGTACATCCATGCAGACGGATGCAAAACATAATCACGGCTTGTATGCAACTCAGAGATAAGGTACTCAACAAGGAATGGGGGCCTTGGCATCATGAAATAGAGATGTGTTGGCAAATATGAGGGTTCACTGTGGCCCAATTGTCCCTGCATATTTCCTCCTCTCCTGGTTGCCAGCCATCAAAGTTGTGAAATAATGCTCTGACCCATCTGCCTGCCTGCAGTCACTTACTCCTCTAGCCTTTTTTTTTTTTTTTCACATTTCTACCAAAAATAATGTCCTCTGTACATCAGTCTTCCCCCCTCAAAAGCCCTCAGCAGCCTCCCGTTGCCTATTGAATAATGACCAAACTTTGTCTCTTGGCATTCTTCGAAGCTGAGCACCAACATTGGTGAGTAGGTTTCAATTAGCGCACCAACCCTGATGGATTTGGTCCTCTCTGCCCGGAGCCTTGTGTTGACAAGGCCTCTGAAGGTACATCTGAATTCAATGAGCAGGCGTGTTGTGATTGATCGGGGTTGCCTGCCATGAATGGTGTCTGGGGGTGGAAGCCCAGGGCCACGTATTTCCTCTCCCTGCTGGACGTGACCCTGTCTCAGCTGTCATGTCATCACTCGTGAGTTAGCCTAATGCTCTGCGCCAGCAATTCCAGATTATCTGGTGTTCAGCCAGCAGAGGAGGAAAAAGTCTGGCAAAGTCTTCCTAATTGTATTGTCGGACATTTAGGAATATCTAGTCTACTCCACCGTTAAAGACTTTTGTGTCCATTCCCTACATGCCATCCTCACTGGCCCTGCCTTAGCTTATACCCCCCTTCTCACTTGGGCTATTTCCCTGTCCTCCTATTGGATGATCATTTCATTGTCTTAAACCTTCAGTGGCTCTTGTTTCAGCCCATTTTTCTGGCTTCAACTTGGCTTGGAGAGTCCCTCGTACTTTGGCCAGTGCTCATGTTTCCAACGTCCTCTCTGCCATGCCTCAAATGCGACCTGTGATTCAGGTCAACTTTAGCATCATCTCAAGCTCTTTGAGGCCAGCGTCCAGGTCTTACTCATATTTGTACCCAAGTCACCTGCTGTGCTGCTTACAACACTGTAGACATTAAATCAATGAATGGATTGATGAATAAGTAAGTCTCGAACATCTGGGTGATAGTAGTCCTGTTGGGAATGTTAGAAGTGCTGGAAGTATTCTAGAACCTCAGAGATTTGGGAGTGTAAGGGTATATGGAGGACTGTGGCCCCACAGAAGTCCACTCACCAAGCATGAACTGAAGTTCTTTTTTTTTAAGAATTAATTAATTAACTAATTAATTAATTAATAATGCATGAGTAGGGTGGGTGCAAGACAGAGAGAGAGGAAGAGAGAATCTCAAGAAGACTTCATGGGGAGTCACACAGTGACATGCTTCTATATGAATATCAGTGGTTTTGAAGTGTCATCTGTAACCTGTCTCTCCTTCTCACTCAAAAAGCCATTTCAGGATGTATTGCTATCATGGGGATAACCTGCAGTTGGGGTTGAAAAAGCCAATGATTAGTGATTTATTGTCTTCAATAAAAAATCTGTGAGACACCAAGATAGGGATGGACCAAATGTGGAACTGGGATGTTCAATTTGTTCAAATCATCTTGGGTCACCCCTCTTTGGTATGGAGTTAAATTTTCAGAAGGAGCTTGAAGGATGCACTTTGGTATCATTAAAAAAAAAATTTACCTAAGAAGGTTCAGTGAAAGGGACAATTCAGGTGAATTTGGAATTTATCAACAGCATGATAGAGCTGTTTCACTGCATCAGTGAGTGGGAAATGAGCTGGAACTGAATCCACAGTTTGGAAGATTAGTGGACAAAAGCTCCTTTTTGATAAATTGGAATATATCATATAGACTTAGAAAAATTCAGGATTAGTTTTGATGTAAAATGTTAAAAAAAAAGACTCATATCAACTTTCCAAATCTAAATTAGAACAACCATAGCTTATGTGGCTTGAACTCTAAGTTCTATATATAAAATTCTGGACATCTGTTGACTTTGTAGATGGCAAAAGCAAAAGTGTGATGGTCACTTAGTTTCCTAGGACTGTCACAACAAATTCTTATAAACTTGGTGATTTCAAATGAAAGAAATTTATTCTGTCATAGTTCTGGAGGCCAGAAGTCCAAAATCAAGCTAACAGCTGGGCTTTGCTCCCTCTGAAGGCTCTTGGGGAGAAGCATTCTTTGTGTGTTCTAGATTCTGGTGGTTCTAGACATTTCTTGGCTTGTGGCTAATCTTTGCCTATGTCTTCATGTGGCATTCATTTCTTAGTCTTCTCAATCCTATCTCATGAGAACACTTATCATTGGACTCGGGGCCACCTGGATGCTCTAGGATGATTCTCATGTCAAGACACTTGATTATGTCTGCAAAGATTAAGGTCCAATCTTTTTTTTTTTTTTCCAAATTAAGGTCCCATTCATAGGTTCTGGGGCTTAGGATGTAGACGTATCTTTTGTGGGGCCACCATTCCACTCACTCTGGTCATGTTCCACTATATAGAGAACACCAGAATACAGTTAAAAGTGGGGGAGGTCTTACAAGACATTCATGTACAGGAAGCACTGACTTTTTCTGTGAAACTGAGTGCACTGAGCGGAGAGTATGTGCCACAAGTGTGCCTCAAGACAAATCATATGACTGCATCCACCTGGAAGTAGAGTTTCATCAAGGATAGAGTTAATGAAGCATCTTCTGGAGGACTTCTTGAAAGGCTTGGGAGAGGGGTGCCTGGGTGACTCAGTCTTTCAAGTGTCTGCCTTCAGCTCGGGTCATGATCCCAGAGTCTGTCATTCTGGCAGGCAGCGCTGGCTCCTAACCTTTGACACTCCCTTCCACTGCTGGCTCCACCATGGCATCTAGAGAAGCCAGGACTAATTTTCTCAGTCCCCTGTGCCCCAGGGGTTGCCAAGGGATTCATTTGTGGCCAGTGACACAGGGGCTCTGGATCGCCAACTTGTTATGCAGAGACAAAGATACCCTTATTTATTAAAGCCCGTGGTCATTGGGTGTTCTGGTACTTGTCCTTGAAAGCATCCTCTATAAACGGCATCACTCTGCTAGAAGAATTCAGTCCTCTTTTTCTAAACGAGAAAAATCCTAACTACATCACACCCTCCAGGCTCAGAAGATGAGAGACCACAGAATGGATGCGTTTTGCTCTCACTCAGGAGGACTATAAGGTGAATATTTGGTTTGGCCAACTGGATTTGCTGACCTCTTGTAGACCTTCCCAGTGTTGAGGTGCTGGTCAGTTTCTCACCGAAGGTGCTTTTTGGCAGCCCATTCATGATTAGGGGCAGACTGGCCCATCCTGAAGTTGGCAGAGAGAGCTCTGCTAGAGACCTGTGCTTATTAAAGCTGCTCTCATTATCCCACGTGCATGGTAGGTAACCAGTTGTGAAAAGGAGTTAAGACAGAAGGACTCACCTGGGAAGAACAGTTAGTTGCATTCACCTTAGTCTTGGGAGTGACCCTTGAGTTTTGGGATTTAATCCAACCCTCAAGGCACAATCACATTTACCCAATCTTTATATGATCCTATGTCTTTTCCACTGTATATTCTGTCTTCCATGAATTTTATTTGCACATATGAGTGTACATGTATACATGCGTTTTTTTTTTAAGATTTTATTTATTTATCCATGAGAGACACAGAGAGAGACAGAGTCACAGACAGAAGGATAAGCAGGCTCCTAATGCGGGACTGAATCCCAGGACCCTGGGATCACACCCTGAGCCAAAGGCAGATGCTCAACCACTGAGCCACCCAGGCATCACCACATATATGCATCTTTGATTGTATAAATAATACATGAATGCCTTTCTCATTGTAAAACATAATCAGGGACAGCCCGGGTGTCTCAGCGTTTAGCGCCGCCGTCAGCCCAGGGCGTGATCCCGGAGACCTAGGATCGAGTCTCACATCGAGCTCCCTGCGTGGAGCCTGCTTCTCCCTCTGCCTGTATCTCTGCCTCTCTCTCTCTGTGTCTCTCATGAATAAACAAATAAAATCTTTAAAACAAGAAACAAAAAAACATACGCAGTAGTACAGATAAAATTAAGAACATCATTTGCCATCCTACTGCATTCCTAGGAACCAGAGATGATGACTCATGACATTTTAGATGTTTCTAGATTCATATTTCTATGTTTCTACAATACATGTGTAAAGAAAATTGTACTTCCATTTTTGAGGTTTGCACATATGCACTCAATATAAATGATATCATGCAGGAAGTATGCACAATCCTAACATGTCTTGTGTATCTTCCTATATCCATACATTTGAATTGTTATCTTGTTTAACAGGATTATTTTTACATAGTTTTACCTAATGTGGTATTTTAAAAAATTGTCCACAATCTTTTTATTTTTTTTTCCTTTCTTTTTCTCTTTTTTAAAATTTTATTTATTTATTTGACAGAGAAGGAGAGCATGAGCAGTGGGGAGGGCTGGAGGAAAAGGGAGAAGCAGATTCTTCCTCTGGGTAGGGAGCCTGATGTAGGGCTTGATCACAGGACCCTTGGATCATGACCTGAGCCAAAGGCAGACACTTCACCAACTGAGCCACCTAGGTGCCCCACAAATTCTTCTATGCTTCTTTCTTCAAGAGATGTTCTTAATTCCTCTCCTGTTTTGCATGGGCTGGACTTAGTGTTGTTCTTCTAATAGAATAAAGCAGAGTAATAAAGTAAGTGATCAAAGGCATTGGGACTTCCTCTTTGCTCTTCTGTCTTGGATCCCCTTCTCTGGAGACAACCAGCTGCCATGTCACGAGGACACTCAGCAGTTCTCTGGAGGTGTCCTAGTTCAGAGGATCCTGGACCACCGTCTGGTAGCCATGTGAATGAGGGAGGCTTCAGGGCCCATTAAGCCTTCACCAGAATGCATTTCTGGCCAATATCCTACTATAACCTCATGAAGCCATGAACCAGAACCACCTAGCTTGGCCATCTCCAATTTAATGGTTCATCTCTGAACCATTAAATTACAACATAAGAAATGTTTGTTGTCTTATGTCATTAAACTTTGGGGTAATTTGTTACACAGCAATTAATGACTACTACATTTGGTATGATTTTAAGTTGTTTTATTGAACCGTTCCCTTATTGATAAATGTTCATATTGATAAATGTTGTAGGGGTGACAGCTGCCATCCTTGTCTGATTTCTGATTGTAAAAGAATGTTTCTAACATTTCATTTTTACGTATGATAACTGATAATTGTTAAATACTCTTCCAGGTTCGTAATTCCCTTCATAATTTCCATTTGCTAGGACTTCTTCAAAATAGTAAATTAATGCTAAATTTTATCGAGTGCTTTTTCTTTCTTTATTAAAACGATCGAGTTTTGGGACACCTGGGTGGCTCAGTGGTTGAGTGTCTGCCTTTGGCTCAGGGCGTGATCCCAGGGTCTTGGGATCGGGGTCCCTGCAGGGAGCCTACCTCTCCCTCTGCCTGTGTCTCTGCCTCTCTCTCTGTGTTTCTCATGAATAAATAAATAAAAATCTTAAAAAATAAAATGATCAAGCTTTTTTTTTCCTTCTTTAATCTGTTGATAGTATACTTTAATAGATTTTCTAAGGTTAAAGATACTTTTGTTTCTGAGATATATGCAGCTTGGCCATTATATTTTTGTACATTTTGAGATATAGTTTGCATCAAAATTGGATTTATTTATAACTGGTAAGCCCATGGTCATAAGTAAGACTGTTTTCTTTATTTTCTAAAGAAATAAATCTTTATTTATTATTAGATAAAATTATTATTTATAATAATCTTTACCAGTCTAAATCAGATCCTGGTATCAGAGTCATATGGCCTTATAAAATGAGTCAGTCCCCCCCCCCCCCCCGCCTTTTTCTACTTCCTAGAAATTTCCTTTAAAATAGGGAATATATGTTCTTCGTAGGCTTGGAAAAACTTGCCTATGTTTTTCCATCTGGGCCTGTTATGTCTTTGTTAATAAACTTTTTATTATGAACTATTTTAGATTTATAGAAAAGTTACAGAGAAAATACAGAGAGTTTCCCTATATTCCTCACCCAGTTTCTCCATTGTTAATATTTTATATAATGGTAGTACATTAACCCAAAGTAAGAAACCAACACTGGGACATTGCTATTAATTACAGTTTATATTATATTTGCAATTCCCCAGTTTTTCCTTTAGTGTCCTTCTGATGCAGGATCCAATTCAGGATCTCAGAGTGTATTTTTTTTAACTTTTATTTCTTTATTTTTTGATATTTTAAATTTTAAATTCAATTAGCCAACATATAGTACATCATCAGTTTCAGATGTAGTGTTCAATAATTCATCAGTTGCTTTTGGGAAGGGGATTACACTTCACCTTCCCGGTGGGGGGCAGTATCTGCATATATTATTTAAAATTCTTCTGAAAGGAAATTTTTCTCTTTTCCTCCATGTTTTTATTTGTTGATTTATTCATTTCTTTGCTTATATTGGTAAGGGCTTGTGATTTTAAACTGGATTCTAATGCAATACTTAGTTGCTTCATTTCACAAATTGTTTCGTTTTCGGTAATTGAGTGCTCTTTCCATTGGCTTCTGGACCCTCCTGGGCATGCTCACATTCCCATGACTCCAAGATTGGACTTGAGCTGAAACCAAGAGCTAGGTACTCAACCGACTAAACCACCCGGGCTCCCCTCATCAATTTAAATATTATGTTTCAATGTTTTTTGAAACATATATTCACAGAATTGATTCATGGTATAATGTTTTCAAGGTTCATCCATTTTGTAATGGGTTATTGGTACCTTTCCCCTTTTTACTGCTGAATGATATTCCATCAAATGGATTTACTACATTTTGTTTATACATTCATCCATTGATGGGTGTTTGGGTTTTTGCATCTTTTGGAAGTTTTGAATTAATGCTACTATAAACATTCATGTACAAGTGTCTATGTGAATACATATTTTCATTTGTTTTGGGCAAATAGCTATGAATGGAAATGCCATTCATATATTTACCCAATTTTTAATTATCTGAGGAACTGCCAGACTGTTTTACAAAGCAGCAGGACAGAAATGTGTGGGGGTTTCAGTTTCTCCATATCCTTGCCAACATTTATTTAATCTAACTTTTTGATTCTACTCATCCTAGTGAGTGTGAGGTAGTATCTATCTCATTGTGGTTTTGATACGCATTTCTCTGGTGATTAATGATGTCAAACATCTTTGCATATGCTTGTCTGTCACTTGTGTATCTCCTTTGGAGAAATGTCTGTTGAGCTCCTTTGCACATTTTTTATTTACCCAAGTATTTAAACCCAAAAGCACCTTGAAAAATAGTGAAGGTCGTGGTGTGGGGAATTCATGGAGATTCATGGATCTAATGAAGGTACATCCTAGATGGTAGAGTGGCTGGTTTTCAGGAGAAATCTGGCGATTAAGACAGCTGAGAGGAGTCCTCTGGGTCAGAACAAGCATAGACTGTTTGAAAATTAAAATGAATATTAACAGAATAAATATTTTGATACATATTCAAATGATCCATTTTCTAGACTTCTCTCTAATACTCTATCACTGACATTTCCCTGAAGATGTATTTTTTTGAAAGATTTTATTTATTTATTCATGAGAGACACACAGAGAGAGAGAGGCAGAGACACAGGCAGAAGGAGAAGCAGGCTCCATGCAGGGAGCCGGATAGGAGACTTGATCCCAGGACATGGGATCATGACCAGAGCCAAAAGCAGACGCTCAGCCACTGACCCACCCAGGTGCCCCCAAAGTGTATTTTTTAGATTTTTTTAAAAATATATTCATTCATGAGAGACAGAGAGAGAGAGAGAGAGGCAGAGACACAGGCAGAGGGAGAAGCAGGCTCCATGAAGGGAGCCCGATGTGGGACTGATCCCAGGACTCCAGGATCACGCCCTGGGCCGAAGGCAGGCACCAAACCGCTGAGCCACCCAGGGATCCCCCCAAAAGTATTTTTTTAATGTGACTCTTTTTATTTTCTTATGTTAAACATTGGTAAATTTTGACTATAGCTTCTGTTTCAATTAATAGAATACCACAGGTTGTTTGAATTCAATTTTGAAATGATGTGTGCACCAAAGCTATTTTCAAGTACATTTCTGTTCCTAGATTTCTTAATTTAGCAAACATATTATTTTCACCATGGTGCTGTGCTCCATTTCAATGTGTTCTCCATATAATGACTGTAAGCTAAACTGTTTGGTGTTAAATATTTAACTTTTAAATTTAATTCAAATAGAATTTACAATAATGTCAGATATTTCCATTTTTATAGAAGGAACTTCCAAAAGCTTTACCTTGGTAGCTATTTTTTTTAATGTAGGTCATTATGTTATTTTTAAATGACAGATTTGTGCTTTCGTTTTCTTTCTTGATTGCACTTTTTGCATTGTCAGGGACACTCTGAGAAATGTTGAATAGCAGCAGTAATAAAGGACGTTTTGCCCTATTTCAGATGTCAATGGGAATGCCTCTAATATTTCATATTAAAATTGTACTTCTGATTTCAAAAAGATACTACTTTTCAAGTAATAAAAAGGTGCCTTTGATATGGAGTTAAGATTTACTTTATGTTGGGTACCAATACTGAATTTTATCAAATGTTAAACCTGGAGTAATAATTATTAGACCAATACCTTTTAAAAATGGGAACCACCTTTCTATTCTTGTATGTACCCAAGCAAATCCCCTACAATAATACATAAATATTCACTTTTCATTAAGATACAGAGCAAAAAGCTGGGTGATGTTTGGTAAATTGTTGTTGAGTTGGAAGTAGGAGGAACACCTCTGATCTTTGATCCAACCTCAAGAGTGTGAGGAAAGAGCAGCTCCCAGGCATTCTGGTGAGAGTGTCATCTTGAGCAATTTTGATGGGTGGCAATGAGAAAATGTATGTGAAAATTATGAACGTAATTGCCCATTGACAAAACATATTCCATTCTATGAATGTGTCCTGTAGACATACTCTCATATGTCTAATATTGACCCATATACAAGATTGTTCATTTCAGCAGAGTAGTAAGAGCAAAAGATCAGAAAATAAATGAAGCATCCATCAAATGAGACTGGTTAAATAAATTATGGTAACATTTATGGAATGGAATGCAGTATAGTCATAAGAACGATGAGAAAGCTCTTCATTCATTCAAGTGGAAAAATTACCAAGTTCTAGTGTGAAACCCAAAAGGCTGTTTTAGAACAGAATGCCTGGTGCACTAGCATCTGTGAACTAAGAAGGGATTGGGGGCAGGGAATCCATACGTGTTTGCTCAGCCTCCAAAATATATCTGGAATTCAACTCAATTCGCCATCCTCTTTGCCACCACTCAGGTTCAGACTGTCCCCATCTCTCACAGGTGTGGCTGAACGGGTCACTGCTTCTGTCCTTGCTCCTTGAATGTCAACATACAGTTGTTTTTCTTGAAAGGCGTGTCAGATTATATGCCTCTTCTGCATCTCAAAGATTCCCCATCTTCTTTAGAGTAAAAGCCAGAGTCCTTAACAGTGACCTACAGGATTTTCACTCCCCCAACCCTCTCTCTTATTGAATGGCCATACGGTCTTCCTGGAATCCATCAGGCAAGCTGGACATGTTCTTTTTTCCATGTTTTTCTGCCTGTTATTTCTTCCTGGTGCATAGTTGGTTTCTCTGGTTCCTTCAACTCTTGACTAAAAAGCCATTTTCACAGTCTACCTTGACCTGCATTTCTAATATTTCAGACCACTCCCAGAGCACAGTTTCACATCCAGCTTTTCTATTTTATTGTTTTTCTTCATCATTATTTATGATTTTACTTAAAAAAAATATATTTTCCTGTCTCCCCTCTTGGAATGAATGAAAACTCTAGGAGGGCAAAATCCTTTTGAGGAAAGCTTTATGTTTACAAGAACCTTCGATGCCTTCTCATAGTAGCGGCTCAGTGTTTTTGAATGAATAACTGAATAAATACATGACTGAATGAATATAATTAAAGAAGTCCTGGAAGACTACCTCAGAAACTGATAATATAGTTGGCTTTGGGGAAGTGAATTGGGTGGCCAAGTTTAGGTGGAAGACTTTTTTTTTAAAGATTTTATTTATTTATTTATGAGAGACACACAGAGAGGCAGAGACATAGGCATAGGGAGAAGCAGGCTCCCTATGGGGAGCCCAATGCAGAACTCGATTCCAGGATCCCAGGATCATGACCTGAGCCAAAGGCAGATCCTCAGCCACTGAGCCGTCCAGGTGCCCCAGGTGGAAGAGTTTTTATGGTCAGTTCTTTTATACTATATTTAAAATTTTGATTATTTATCTGTTAAAATATACATAAATTAATCCAATATTTGAAAAATATTCCTTTAATTGGCAGACTGCCATTACTCAAGCAGTAAACCTCACCGGTTTATAATCTTTGTGTTGCCAATCCAATTATGTATAATGTTCTTTGATTCTAGTTTTAATTTAACTTTCTATTATGAGCGAGGTTAAGGATATATGAATGTATTTCAGTCACATGTACGTCCTGTGAACTGTGCACACATACTTTACTCTTTTCTATTAGGTTGTTGTCTTTCCATATTGATTGGAAGAAATTTATAACATTAGTGATAGGAGTTGTAAATGTGTTTTTCCATTTGTTGTCTTTTGACTTTCATGGTTTTTTTAATGCAATAATTTATGATTGTAGGTAGTTCAATTTATCACTTTTTCCCGTAAAAGTTAATTTTTTTTCCTTGAACAGTTTAAATAAAATTCCAGTTATCTGTCCTCTAAAGATTCGGAAGCTCTATGCTATGAAACTAATTGTGTTTAGGTGTTTTGTGGAGTATAGCTCATGACAACTCTTTCTGTTTCTTCTACTGTAATTGATGTGTTATTGATGTGTTTGGACTTCTCATATCTTCTGGCGTCGATTTTAATAAATCATACTTTCCCAGGAAAGCATTTATTTTATTCAAGCTTTCAACTGAATTTATACGAAAGTAGCTATTTGTCTTTTAAAGAATTCCTCTCTGTATTTGTGATTGTTTCCTCTTATTTCTGTTTTGTTATTTGAGTTTGCTTTTTAAGTTGGATGAAAGTTAATTCATTTTCTATTTTCTATTTCAAAGAACTAGATCTTGGAATTATTTATTAATTATTACATTTTCTGTATTCTAATTCATTATTTTCTTTTTTCATCTTAATTTATTCCTTTTTGTTTTATGCATTTTTTGGTGGTAATTTTTATAATTTCTTGAGTTAAATGCCTAATTCATACATTATCATTCTTTCATTTAAAACACGTTTTGAAGACTACCAGTTTTCCTCCAAGCACTGCTTTCACTGTATTTCATTGGGCCTGATACGTAACATTTTCACTGTTCATTTTCTGAAGTTCTACAGATCAAGTTAGAGTTCCTCTTGATTTAAGAGTTGATTAGGAAGTGCTTGAAAATTTTTTAGACGTAGGGCTTTTGTTTTCTGGTTTGATATTAATTTGCAGTCTTCATCTTTTTGAAATATATTGAAATTTTCTTATGGCTTAATAAATGGCCAAATTTTGAAAATACTACTTTCACGTGAAAGATCTATTTTCTTTGTCTTCTCTCTTCTTATTTTATGATTTGTCAACTTTTTCTCTTATGGACTGAAATACATGAATGAAAGCATCCTTCCAATATATTTCTATTTATTTCTCATAATCTTTCTCATAGTTTTTGCTTTGTGAATATAAATTTGCTTTGTGTTTGTAAGAGTTACTCCTAAACTGCTTTTCCTTCTGTTGCCAATTCATTATAGCCAATCTTGCTGAATCGTGTTTCAGCTGTGTCTTATATCTGGAACATTTGTTTTGTAATCCAACTGAATTGTCTTTTTGTGCCTGAAGAATGCATGTAGTAGATTTCATTTAATGATATGATACAGATTTGGTCTTAATTATGTTATATACTTCATAATACATTTTCTGGTTTTGTAGCTTTTAAAACCTACCATTATGTGGTCTGTGTCTTTTGTTCTGTGGGTGATTTTACTAGGCATTGGAAAGATGTCGTTGTACCAGTTACTTTTAAAAAGTACAGATTTGTAATCCCTATATGCCTTTATTTTTAAAGATAATTTCTCTTAATTTCCTGCTTTGGGAATGAGGAATTTTCTCCCCACTCATACATCACTTGATTTTGATTAATTATAACAAATGGTGTTTGCCCTGGAAGTTATGTGTTCAGAAGGATAGAAATGGAAGTGACATAAGGCATAATACATAAACTCATTTAATCTTCATAACCAATGTTAACCATCATTTTATAGATGAGCATACAGAATTAAGAAATATTTGAATGATACATATATTTAACAAAGAACTCATCAGAATGCTACATTCTACAAATTAAAAACAAAACTAAAGTACCAATTAAAAATGGGCAAAAGATTCAGTCCAGTGCTATACAAAAGAAGGGATCTGAATTTTCAAAAAGCATATGAAACATTGATGACTAGCATTATTACTCATCAAGGAAATGGAAATTAAAACTCCAATGAGATACTACTATATACCATCCCCTCCTGAATAGTTAAAATTTAAGTTTAAATTTTAATACACTTTAATAAAACTAAAATGTAAAAAAGGACCAAATATTGTCAAGGATGTTGATCAACAAGCTCTCGTACACCGTTATTGGGAGGGTAAATTGATTCAGCCACTTTAGAAAACCGTGTAGACGTTTTTTTTGAAGTTAGACATTTTCCTACCCTACCTGATCCAGCAATTCCAGCTCTAGAGAAATCAGCACATACATTCCCACAGATATTGGCACAAAACGGGTTCAAAGCACCTCTACTGTAATAGCCCAAACTGTCAGCAGTCCAAATGCCCATCACCAAGAGAATGGATAAATATATAGACTGTGATGTATTTGTATAAAGAATACTGTCACCAATAAAAAAGACTCAACTATGGATATGCACCTTATCATGGATGAATCTCAGGCATTACCTTGGTTGCAAAAGGCCCAAGCACAAAAGGGTGTGATCACCAATCCATGGTGATCAGCATCACAATAGTAGTTAGTTACTAGGGAGAAATGACAAAAGGACTCAAGGAGCTTTCTGGGGAGATTGAAATGTTTTCTACCTTGCTCTGTATAGTGGTATCATGTGCCTTATACCATTTGCAGATTATCTCAATTGAAAAAAACAAAAACACTGAAGGAGAAAAGAAAGTAAGAAGTTGAAGCCCCTGGTTACAGAACAACTGGTAGACCTTGGGTTCACATTCAGTTCTGTTTGGCTCCAGCCCTATCCTCTCCCTTTACAGCACACAGCTTCCCAGTGATCATCTCAGATGGTAGGACTTGTCACCCAGCACTGTTCACAGGTGTCATTGCACCATAAATCCATCTAATCTAGCCGCACATCACTGCTTCCTGGTCCTCAAGAGGATGAGGCTCGTGGTGGATGTCATCCAACCATATCACTGCTTAAGCAGCTGACCTCCTTCACAGGCAGGGGGACAGAATGTCACATCAAAAAGTCACTGCAGTGCACTTTGCCTAGAATTAACTCCTAAGGAATAATAATGGGGCTTTTATGCTACGTGCATGTTTTCCTTTCCATTAAATCTCAGATATGCTGTTTGCTTTAGGATCCTTAGTTCAGGCTGCTTTGAAATCCATAGGGGGAAAGAAACCCTCCATTAAGTTCAGCGGCACAGCCCGGCAATGCAGCAGTGTTCCTATTTGGTTTTCCTTCTGTAAATATTTGTGCTCTCTCAGGCTAAGGAGTGGCCTGTGCTAGAGACTAAAATATCCCCATTTATAAATCCTCCAGGTGCAAGAGGGAAAGCCTGACCTTTCACCCTGCCCCTGCAATGACCTCAACCTTGCTCATGTGGACCACCCTCCAGGCTACCCCTAATGGAGACCCATGATCATCTCTCCAGGTTGGCTGCTGAATTGCAGGAGAAGATGAACCTGAAATTGAAGGGTTATTGCAACACAGTTTTTTAATCGAAAGATGAAGGTTATTTAGCTTTTGTTGTTGCCTTTAAGCTTGTTAATGAAAAGATGAAAACTAGTATTGATGACAGTGAAGTCCAGTGTGCCCAAAAATTGAAGTTGATTTATTATAGAAATGAAACAGAAGACAAATGTTATAAGTAAGATGTGTAAGAAGACGATAGTAGAAAAAAAATTGCAAAAATCTGAAAGAAATATTATTTCTTATTCTATTTGGAACATTCATTTGGGTTTTTGAATTTCAGCTTCTTGCCCGAGAATTGTCACATGACCCTTAATCCAAGATAAGAGGGCAGAATGAGGCTGCTGGACTGATTGCTTAATTATCTCCAACTGCCAGTTCCAGCGTACAGCTAAAAGAGTTTTGTTCATCCATTCAATAAACTTTTATTAAATGGCACAATATTTAGTTTATTCATTTATTTTTGAGACTTTGAATTTTCCATCTTTATACATTCACTTCCTCTTTCATTTCCCTAAATTCTTACCATGCTCATTCATATCAAATCTGTGATAATCCATTTATTTCTAAATTACCTCTTATATAAATTGCCCTGTTAAACTTATGAGACCATGAGGAGGAGCAAATGAAGTAATCTTGATAAAAGCGTTTGAATATACTCTTAACTTTTAATATATTTCAAAATGGAACCTAAGTTTAGACTTTTGTTGGAAAAGAAAACCATCAAAGAAGTTAATTCATCTTTGTAAGTTTAATAATACCTTATAGAAGCTGAAACAACAAAAAAGAAGGAATGGGAACTAACATGAGGTCAGAACTTTTTCTAGTAAGAAAAATATGGTTGCTGAATTTAAAAACGCAATATACTTTATAAATGTTAGATGAAGGTCAAAAGCCACCAACAGAATGCTAAAATGTCTTGTCACCTTCTGGACTTCAAAGAAATTTTTTAAAAATTGCAAAGAGAAATATAGGACATAATTTCTTACCACTTTGCAATAAAACTAGAAATGAGTAACAAGGGGTGCCTGGGTGGCTCAGTGGTTAAGCATCTGCCTTTGGCTCAGATCATGATCCTGGGGTCCTGGGATTGAATTCTGCATCAGGCTCCCTGCAGGGAGCCTGCCTCTTTCTCTGCCTATGTCTCTGCCTCTCTCTTTGTCTCTCATGAATAAATAAATAAATAAATAAAATCTTAAAAAAAAGAAATGAGTAACAAATGGATAAGGCAAGTATGAAACAATAAAAATACATAGAAATTTAAAAATATTTTCTTAACTAGAATGTGAAAGTAAAAACTGCAATTATAGTTTTATAAAAGAATGTTTTATCCAGCCATCTCTCTTTCTCTGGATGAGAGTGAGAAGTAGGGAGAGTGGGTGACACATCCCAACTGCTTTCATCTTTTTGCCACATCTTGTTCTCCCAGTGGCAGGAAAGGTATAACCTATTCCATTTTCTTCTGTAAGCTAAGACTATCTTTATTAAATACCCTGCAGCCTATCATTTGATATGATAAGAGAGGAGAAGAAGGATGTTAGACAATCTTTTCTCAAGACAGACATAGGTTTTGCTGAAAAATCCTAGCCTTCACTGTCAGAAGCTGAATGTCCATGGCTTCAGTCTTTTCATTTGAATTTACTTTGCAGCAGTTTCTGATTACCTCTCAGGCAGGTGGGATGCCTCAATGAGACTGGAGTGAATGCTATGCCTTAGAAGGGCAAAAATGAGAAAGCCTACTAATAGATGCGAAAATATTACTATTACATGTTCTTACTAAATAAGAAGAGTTAACAAAAATTCAGTGTTCAGTAGAAGAAACTAGAAAAACAGCAATTAAGAACTGAGTAAATTGAGGAATCAGGAGAAAGGGAATAATAAAATAAGAGCAGAAATGAATAAACCAGATAATGGAATTGATAAATTGTCAAAGAGAAAGTTCTTAGAAAGAGGTAATAAAACAGATAATGTTAAGGTGGTATGAATGTAGAAATTAGAAAAAATATACAATAGGAAGAAGGGATGTAAAAACAGGATTTTAAGGATAATGAAAAGTACACAACATAACATTTTATGACAGTAAATTTCAGTGTTGAAGAAATGTTTAAATTCTAGGAAAGTAGAGGTTGCCAAATTAAAAAAATTTAAATTCACAATAATAAATCTTGGATAGCCATAGAAAAAAGAGAAGAAAATATTTATAGAGGAAAAACCCTCTACCTCCTTTAAAAAGGAGCTAACCACAGACAGTATTACAAGGCAGTTCTTGATTTTTGTGTGACCTTTATTCATGTTATAAAGTATGCTAAATCTTTAGGAAAAAAATTAAAAGCTTTCATAACTCTGATCCTACAGCCTAACACATATAAAATAAAACTAGGATGTAAGGATTAATTAGTATAAAAGAACAAATATCCTGAATAAAATGCCAACAAATTAAATATGCCAGTACATTTGAAGCAGAATGATATGTGACTGAGATTTATCATGAGACTGCAAAGACTGTTAAATAATAGAAAAACTAGGAGTGTCTGGGTGGCTCAGTCTGTTAAGCATCCAACTCTTGATATCACGCAGGTCTTGATCTCAGGGTCATGAGTTTAAGCCCCTCCATTCCCAACATGGAGCCCACTTAAAATAATAGAAAAACTATTAAGATACTTGATAATTATGCAAAATCAGAGGATTTTGAATTTGATACCCTCTATTTGAATATCAAAATATGGTAGATAGAATTAACATCATTCACTATTGATTAAAGACTATAAATGAAGGCAACTTTTATAATGTCATAAAGAACATCTATCCTACACTATCATACAATGGTGTCATGCTAGAGATATTCTTCAAGTCAGAGGCCAGATTATGATGCCGGTATGACCACTTTTGCCCACAATTTTTCTGAAAGTTTTTCTCAATTCACTGAAGTAAGAAAACATCAACAGGAGAAGATATAATTATCAGAAATAAAGAGAAAATTTATCAGCCAATAAAAGGATGCATACCTGAAAAATAAAAAATAAAACTAAAACCATCTGGAGTTAGTAAGTAAGTTCAGAAGATGGCTGGTTGCAAATTAAGACTTAAAAAAAATGTCTCAGTGATCTGAAGGAAGAAAGATGTGGTTGTAGCTGCCATTGGGAATGGGGTCAAGCAAGATGATGGAAATAACAGCATGTTTGTGATGCTAATGGGCTGGTTTTGTAGACAGTGACAAGTTAGTGAAATTGGAACAGAAGGAATTGATGGGAAAATGTTGAGAGAGGAGGAGAAGGAAAAGACCCAAGACCCCTTGGCTTATGCCAATGAACACCAACCATAGTGAATGAGCTAGAGGATCACCAAAAGGACTGTCAGTGAGGTTGGAGGAAGATCACCTGTTTTGGGCCAACAGAGGGGATGTTTTCAGGCAGGAGAAAGGTGAGTACTGCTGAGGGGTCAGAAATGAGGAGGCTAGAGAATGTTCTGGATTTTACAGTAGGGAGTTTTTTGGTATCCTTAGAGGCATCATTCTCATAGACCATCATGAGAAGAATCTCATTTAAGTAGGTTGAATAGTGAATGGGAGCTAAGTATAATCAGTGATGGCAGACAGCTCTTCCCAAATGTTTTAATGTGGAGGGAAGGAGAGATAGGAGGATATAAGGTTTGGGATAATTTTTTTTTCCCCAAGGAAGATAGAAACTAGATCATGTTTATTTGGTGATGAAAATCATCCATGAGGACATTCATTGATTCTGCAGGAGAGAGGGAATCATTGCTGGAGGAAACTTTTGAGAATAGGAAAAAGAAGGGAACTTTTATAAATAATTAGAAAAATTACTCTTAGATATGAAATATGCAAATATATCTTGTTAACTCCCAATGAACCTCTGTAGTTTCCCAATGAAACTCTTAACATTGAAAATATTGCACTGCTGGGGATTTACCCCAAAGATACAGATGCAATGAAATGCCGGGACACCTGGGCCCCGATGTTTATAGCAGCAATGGCCACGATAGCCAAACTGTGGAAGGAGCCTCGGTGTCCAACGAAAGATGAATGGATAAAGAAGATGTGGTTTATGTATACAATGGAATATTACTCAGCTATTAGAAATGACAAATACCCACCATTTGCTTCAACGTGGATGGAACTGGAGGGTATTATGCTGAGTGAAGTAAGTCAGTCGGTGAAGGACAAACATTATATATTCTCATTCATTTGGGGAATATAAATAATAGTGAAAGGGAATATAAGGGAAGGGAGAAGAAATGTGTGGGAAATATCAGAAAGGGAGACAGAATGTAAAGACTGCTAACTCTGGGAAACGAACTAGGGGTGGTGGAAGGGGAGAAGGGCGGGGGGTGGGAGTGAATGGGTGAGGGGCACGGGGGGTTATTCTGTATGTTAGTAAATTGAACACCAATAAAAAATAAATTAAAAAAAAAAAAAAGAAAATATTTACGTTGGTAAAATTGAATGCCTGAGCAAAGCTGAGATGATTGTGAAAAATAACAATTTTGAGGAAAGAGGGTCTCTATTGTATAAAGTTTCAATAATTTTTTCACATGAGGAATAAAACTGGTCAGTGGAAAAGAACACTGTATCTAGGACCAAACCTAAAATAATAAATAAGATGCTAGTATATGATAAATTGGTGGAGAGAACAATTATTCCTTAAAAGTCATAGCACAATTTTTGGACTCAGAACTAGTGAGCCATCTGAACAAAAGCAAGATTAGATTGGCCTGCTAAATACCATTTATTTATTTATTTATTTATTTATTTATTTATTTAGATTTATTTTATTTATTTTAAAGAGAGAAAGCTCAAACACGGAAGGGGCAGAGGGAGAGGGAAAGAGAGAATCTGAAACAGACTCCCTGATGAGCGTGGAGCCTGATGTGGGACTTGATCTCATGACCCTGAGATCATGACCTGAGCTGAAACAAGAATCAGGTATTTAATTGATTGAATCATCCAGGTGCCCCTGCCAAATACCAAATCAAAACAAATTCCAGGGCAGCCCCTGTGGTGCTGCAGTTTAGCGCCGCCTGCAGCCCAGAGTGTGATCCTGGAGATCCACGATCAAGTCCCATGTCAGGCTCCCGGTGCATGGAGCCTGCTTCTTCCTCTGCCTATGTTTCATGCCTCTCTCTCTCTTTCTTGTGTGTGTGTCTCATGAGTAAATAAATAAAATCTTTAAAAACAAAAACAAAAAACAAATTCCAGGTGGATTAATGCCTTAATGGACACCATAAAATGCTAGAAAAGAATATAGTGGGCTTCTAAGTATACTTTCAGTGGCAAATACATATGTAAATGGATTGACAGTGGATTATATAAAAATTTAAATCCTCATTTTCCGTCCAAATGTGATAAACTCTATGTGGATATAAAAAGCATGATGTAGAGGAATAGTCAATGACAAGGGAAAATAATCACAAGCATGAAAAATTATTAAGCCTCCAACGAAAAGATTATGAAAGAGTTTGTATTATACAATCCCTACTGTGCAATAAAAATATTGATATATGCAGAGGCCAGAAGAAAACATTTCAGAAAATAAATTAAGTAGGTTTATCTCATGGCACAGAAATCACTTATAATGCCACTTTCCGTTTTAGAGCCTTTCTGTAGTTTCCAACACAGATGCTGCTTTTGTAATCAGAAGATACTATAGTAATTTTTGGGTAATATTTGAGCCAGTAGTGGATAGATAGTTTATATTAAAAACAACGTCTTAAATACCAAGCAGTCTTATAAGAATCCTATTTGCCATAGGGATGCCTGAGTGGTTCAGTTGGTTGAGCGTCCAACTCTTGATTTCAGCTCAGGTCATGGTCTCAGGATCCTGGGATGGAGCCCCAAATTGGGGTCCGTGCTCAGCACAGAGTGGGCTTGAGATTTCCTCTCTCAGTTTCTCTTTTCCCTCTGCCTCCCTCTCTCTCTAAATAAGTAAATAAAATCTGAAAAAAAAAGAATTATATTTGCTATATAGTTTTAAAAATTAAATGAAAACCTTAAATAATGCAAATTAAGTATCAGGGATATATATATCTATATATACATAAGTATTGGATAATTTGGTATTTGTTCGGTTAGGTGCAGGGGTGGGGAGGGGATTTCCTTTGAAGGGAGTCCATATTATTAATGTTTCAAGCACCTTATTAGTTCTTTGTGGCTATTGTAACAAATTACCACAGACCTAGTGACTTAAAACAACAGAAATTAATTTCATCATCATTCTGGTGGCCAGGAATCTGAAGTCAGTATCACAGGGCTGAAATTAAGGTGTCAGCCAGGCTGCCCTCCCTCCAGAGACTGACTCTAAGGGAGAATCACTTCCTTGCGTCTTCGAGGTTCTGGTGGTTGTTGGCATGCCTTGGTCTTGTGGTTATCTCACTCCTATCTCTGTGGTCACCTGGATTCCTCTCTTCTGAGCTGTCATCTCTCTCTGCCTCATTCTTATTATTAGAGTATATGTTGTCACATTTAGGTCCTGTCTTGATAACTCTGGACAATCTTTTCTCAAATCCTAAATCACACCTACAAAGTCCTCTTTTCCTCTATGCGGTAATATGCAAGGTTCTAGGAATTCAGATGACAATGTCTGAGTGTAGGACATTGTTTAAACTGCATAGTTACCCTGAAATGTGCTTAGTTCTGGAACAAGTCATGAGGCTGATCTTTGGTCTTGGGCAAGGGGTGGTTTCATAATCTTTCTGAGGGACCATTGAACAAAAGTCCAGTGGGATGGTTCTAGTGTGGAGAGTGAACTATCCCTAGGTACATGGATGTTGGCCCACTGAGACCCTGATCTTCCACTTTCTGAGGGAGGCCAGGGGAAGTGTGTGTGTTGTTAGCAACAATTAGTCTGGGAAGCAATTTCTGGGCAGTTGCAGGAATATGAATTCTGGGTTCCAGCTCCACCGATGGGTGGCAAAGGCAATGAGAACTGACCCTTGGACTCAGGGAGAGAGCTCTTTCCATGAGGAGAGTGGAACACCCACCCTGGTCTCCAGTAGAAGAATGCGGACTCATCAGAGGAACATTCTCCCATGACGATCATCATCCTACAACAGGCAGTAAAGTTACTGAGAAGTCAAAGTGCAGGCAACCAAAAGCTTCATTCTGAAGCCCCCAATAGCAAAAGATCAGAAATAGCCAGAGTTCAATGTGAATGGAGTTATTTTAGCAAACAGCTAGCAGGAGCCTATTCATAGATCTAGAAAGTTGAGGGCATGGATTTACTGCTTATGTCTCTTTTCTGATGGTTGTATGTTTTGTTACTTTTACTATAAAAATGGCTCATCGCTTTTCACGTAAAAATTTCGGTGTCTTAGGACTTGGATCCTGAAGAACACACACTGAATTTAACTGTCTTAGAAATCAAAACCAGAGACTGTTTTCATTTCTACTCATTAGCTTTACTCAAAATAAAAGATGATAATAAACCAGTATACAGAAAGGCTGTGTCTCAGTCAGTCCCCACTGTTGCTTCCTTTTTAATTTCACGAGAACACACGCACCCAGGATAGTGGTGACTATTGACAGCTATTCAGAGTTGTCAGATCTGAAGAGACTTGAATGAGGGACTCCCAGAGTTTTATTATTTCTCCTGCTAGAAAAGCACACCAGGACCCAGGAATAATGTGTTACTCTGGTGATTCTGCTGCTCAGAAAGTTATGTCACCCAAACCTAATATCTGGGCTCTGAGTCCTTAAATACGTGGTGATTCATATTTATGTAATGATTTTTTTTTTTGATGCCAATACCACAAACTATGGTATCTTCCTTTGTGTCTCTTTCAGGACCTAGGAGTTTCTCATTTATATAACTTAGGGGCTTTGCAGGTGCAAGTGAGGCCATTGGTTACCAACGTCTGATCACCAGCCTCAAACTACCACAGAACTCCATCCTCAAGTTCGCTAATTGCTTATTTGACATTTGAGGATAGCCACTCTGCCATTACTTCGAACTTGACATGCTTACCAGAATTCTGTTCTCATCAGGGCTTTCTTTTGTTCATTTTGCAACAAGGCTCAGTATCTTGGCATCATATTTGAGATTTTACTCTCTTTGTTGCTCTCTATATCTAAGCAGTTGCTTTTTGCTATTGATTTGTTGAAAATATCTCATCCCTTTGACTCCCACTGCTTCCTAAAGTGTTAGGATCTCACTAATCCCTCACATGTAATATTGAAATACTTTGTACTTCTATTTTCTTATTTCTCAAACCAGGGCTATTGTATACTTAGGTGGAATGGGTAGCTATTTTAAGGCCACTGGGGAAGTCTTCCAGACCCCAGACCCTCCAGCTCAGCTGGCTAGAAATGTGACCATTGCACTAGATGGCTAGAGATGGACTACATTCCACTTGCACCTGTCTGTGAAGTTACTTGTATGAGCATTATTCAGGAGAAAAGATACTAGGTGACTGTGTACTCTGGAGGGCTCAACATGAAAAAAATATTGCAGCAGAAAAATTGGATGAATTGAAGTACTGAGAACTTCATCTGATGTTGTTTAGGGATGCCATGAGCTAAAAATCACAGATTCACACTTCATCCCAATTTCAAAAGCCTTAACTTTATCAGTCATTTATATTTAAGAACAAATAGGACCTTAGCTTCTTTGAAGGAAAAAGTTAGGATAAGGTTGAGGATAAAGTTTATTATAATTTATTGTTAGAGAGGAAGCATCACACACACACATACACACACAAAAGAATTTGACAAAAGGAAACTTGAAAAGGCAGACTTTTTCTTCTTAACGATTTTGAATGTGTATAGTAAATCCTGAAGCCCATTACTTTTCATTCAACAGGTATCTGATGAGGTGCATATTATGAGTCCAGCGTTGAGGAAAGGACTGGAAATTGAGAAGCAAGGAAAATGGGCAAAATTTTACTTTTTTGAGTTTTGCATTCTTCTAAGAGAGAAAGAGAGTAAACAAACAGGGACTCCTGGGTGGCTCAGTTGGTTAAACGTCTGCCTTCAGCTCAGATCATGATCTCAGGGTCCTGGGATTGAGACCTACATAAGGCTCCCTGCTCAGCAGGGAGTCTGCTTCTCTCTCACCCTCTGTCCTTCCCACTACTTGTTCTCCCTCTCTCATTCAAATAAATAAAATAAAATAAAAAAACACAGCCCCCCTCCCAAGTAAACAGATACAAAATAAATATACAAATCAAGTCAAGAGAGTGATAATATTAAAGTGATAATATTAAAGCAATAAAATAAGGTGCTCTGATGGTGATTAGAAGTGGCTGCCAATCAGATTGGATGGTCAGGGAAGACCTCTCAGGGGAGTTTATTTTTGAGCCCTGACTGAAATGATAAGAAGATAGCAGCCATGGCAGATTCTGAGAGAAGAGCATGCAGAGGCCCAGAGATGGGAAGGAGCTTGTTGTGTTCAGGAGAAAAGCTGGTGAGGGTAGAGAATAAGAGAAAGAGCCATGTGATTTGAAGTTAGTAGCAGTGGAACCATGCAGGGTTTTGAAGGTGATGGTGGGAATTTGTATATCATTTTAAATGAGTTGGAGAGCTCCATTGAAGGGCTTTAAGCAGAGATGTCACATGATATGATTTAGGCTTTAAAGAGATCTCTTGGGCTGCTGCGTGGGGAGTGGGTTGTGCAGGGCAAGAGGACAGCTGCTGAGCAGGTTGTATCAGAGGAATCTAAATGAGAAATGAAGCTGGCTTGTGGCAGGGTAGCCACAGGCAGTAGGCGTGGCTGGATGTGGTCCGACTTAAGATATAATAAGGATTGGGGGTATTATCGCTGCTGGACTAGATGTTGGTTGAGAGAGGAAGAGGGATTAGAAATAGGCTGATGTCTTTGCTTGAGCAGCTGGGCCACCTGTGGTGCCATACTGAGACAAGGGAGGGGGTTAAGAGCAGGGAAGAAAAATCACAAGTTCTCTTGGGACATGCTGAAATGCCCATCTGACATCCCAGTGGAAACATCAGGGAGACTGTAGGTCATCTGAGTCTGGAGCTCCAGGTAGAGTTCAAATCTGAAGGTACGAATTAGAATGCTACCACCTTATTAAAAACATGAGACTGGGTATGATTCCCTAGGAAGAGAGTGGAGAGAGAGAGAAAGAGAGAAGCAGAGGTCAAAATTGCACTCATCTTCAGAAACACTCTTATTTGGGCACTTTCCTGCTCCCCTGATCAAGGGTCTCTAAAGCTCCTCCATTTGTATTACAATTCAATTCACTGCAATGTCTCAAGTACTGAATAAAACTCCCTTACTCTTTCCAGTTCCTCCCATACACACTGATCTTCCCATATTCTGACAACTTCTGTCCCCTCTGACTAGTGAAGAATTAACCTTATCCAAAGACATGCCTGGCTTTTGTCCACAAAGCCATTGGGAGTTGATCTCTAGACACTTGGAAGAGTCTGTCTCATAGAACTGTCTTTGTTTTCCTGGAGGCCTTGGCACTGTTCATTATAGTACTCTGGTTGATGTTGGGGCCCTTTGGGCCCTGTGGGATCAGTTCTGGCCTCTGGAGGGACCGGGGGCTGAACATTAACCTGACCTCTGGAAGGCCCTGGAGACTAGGAGTCCGCCATGCAGGCAGTATAGGTATAAGTCCTAATGAAAACTCAGGATACCAAAGGCTGGGGTGAACTTCTTCCCTGGTCAGTGACCCTCCCTGCATACTCTCACCCACAGTGACTGGGAGGAGTTCACATCATCCATTACCTCACAGGGAAGCAACGATTGGAAACCCCGCATTTGGAAGTTTCCAGACACTGCCCTATGTGTCTCTTCCCTTGGCTGATTTTAATTTGCATCCTTTTCCTATAATTAAGCATAACCATGAGTATAGCAGCTTTCAGTGAAGTTCATTGAGTCCATTTAGTGAATTATTAAAACGGAGAGTGGCTCTGAGGGCCCCTTTTCATGGAGTGAATGTTTGTATCCTGCACAGAATTCATCTGTTGAAATCCTAACCCCCACGTAGTAATATAAGGGGAGGGAACATTTGAGAGGTTATTACATCATGAGGGTGAATGGGATTAATGCCCTTATAGAAAACATCTCAGAGGCGCTCCTGGGTGTCTCAGTGTAGAGCATCTGCATGATCTCCGGGGGGTCCTGGGATCAAGTATGGGGCTCCCCACCAGGAGCCTGCTTCTCCCTCTGCCTGTGTCTCTGCTTCTCTCTGTGTGTCTCTCATGAATAAATTAATAAAATCTTTTTTAAAAAAAAGATGTTTTAAGGAGAAGTCTCATATCCCTGGTCTCTGATGTAGTTGAATTTGTCCTATAAATCCATGTTCCCCACTTTGGTAACCAGTACCCACATGTAGCCACCCATCACTTGAAATGTGCTAGTCCAGTGGAGATGCACTGTAAATATAAAATATACACTGGATTTTGAAGACTCGGGTCAAAAAAGGAATGTAAATGATCTCATTAATGATTTTTAGAAAGTGATCACACGTTGCTACTATAATAATACTTTGGCTATATTCGTGTTAAATATAATGTTTTAAAATTACTTTCACCAGCTTTTTACTTAAAAATAAAATAATGTGGCTACCTGAAATTTTAAGATTGCCTACATGGCTCATGTTTGTGTCGCATTGTATTTCGGCTGGACGGTGGTGCTCTGAAGCCTCTATGCTCATCTCCCAACCATCTCCATTCCTGGTGTGCTCTCCACTTCCGGTGCATATAATACAAGGCTGCAGGACCCAGAAGATACACTTTCTTTGTCTCTATGCTTGAGAAGAACACACAGTCTCTTCCCTGCTTTGCATTGCTGATTATCTCTTTCCTTAATTCTTAAGAGGTGGGGAGGATGAAGAAAAAAAAAATGGGATGCTTATTTTCAGCTGTCATCTATCCAGATGTTCTGGAAAAAGCGTCCTGAGAAACAGAAGTTCAGGACAGCAATAGCTTTAAATTACCAGGCAAGAAATCATCTTAAACATGTCAACTCTTCTAATACTTAGTAAAGATGGAAACTCCCAAAGTACTGCTTTTCTTCCCCCCGCTTTCCAATGTTCCTAAAAATGTTTCAGAGCCAAGCTGGGATTGCATGAGCCAAAATTTGGTGAAAAGGACTTTTTACTGCAAAGTTACCAGCTCTGAGAATTTACGTTCAGTGAGGAGTCCGCGTAACCTTCTATGAAACATTGGGAATGTGCCAGTTTAGTACCTATGTCTGTCCCAGGACACAACCAGGATAAGGAATCCCTATACTGGGAGAAAGAAGACAATTGTGAATTTACAGGCTGAATATTGATGATATTAATGACTTCTGCAAAGCAAACCCTGACTCCTAGCTTTATCAGAATCTCAAAGGAAAGCTACTTTATTTCTCTGCAAGCATTAGGGTCTGTAGAGATGATAAGATCATTTTTTCCCTATAACTGCAGTCACTATATATTTATACACGTCTAACACCCATTACCAGATAACCCGAAGATTAGATATGCCAGATATGACGAGGCTGGAATCTTCTGTACTGAACCCTCTTGGTGAGCAGATCATGACTCATTTTCTGGTGGTTATCAAGTGTGAGAGGCCTGACCCTCACAGAAGCAGCTAGTTTAATTATATCCCCTTTTAAAGGCAGTTTAGTCATTCAAAATACAGTTTTAAGGTCTTCCAATGTAAAGCATAAAAAGAAAAAAAATCTTTTAAACCATAATCTAGTAATTCTCCAACCTTGATTTTTAGCTCTCCTGGCTGCCTAAGTGGTCATATATTTTATAAGCCTTGCTAATTTGCTGTTAAATTTGCTATTTATATGATCCTAGATGATTTGTTGGACTTCATTGAACAGAAAAGATTTTTATTAGCAGCCAGCGCTTTCAAAGAAGTGTTTTTTTCCACACCATCAAGGCCACTTTCTCAACTTATTGACAGCTTTATGAGTGTAGCTGGATAAAGAACAGTTTCCTGTATCCAAAGGCGTTTTGCATTCCATGGGGCAAAAGCTTGGACTTTTAATTAGGATATAAGAGCCTTCCTTTCTCTCCCAACATCCCCTGGGGGGGCACAGAGCAGTGACACTTGCATTTAGATACTTAATCACTTTTCCAGACTTGAGCCCACTAAAATTACGAAGGTTTTTAGGTCACATAAGGCTCTGGGCCAGCCCAGGATGGTACTTACTTCTGCACATCTGCATTTTGTATATGTACACACATGGGTTCATCATCCTAATTAATTGGAAGTATTTTGCCTACTGCAAAAGCTGTCAAATGAAGTCTGTTTAGAATCTTATCTGAGCCCCAATTCGATGTTTTTCACAAGAGAATGAAATATACCCTAGACTTGTCCCACTTGAGATTATTGTCTGCAGGGAACGTGCCAGGCAAATTCTCCTCATTCCTTCTACTTTTGTCCTGACCTCCCTATACAGCATATTTATAGGAGTTTTAAGGTCTTATGTTTCTGTTAAAATTCGCCTTATTGTGACAATCCTCCCCAGCAAATTCTTCTCATTTCAACACGGGTGTTAGGGCTTCGATTATGAAAACAGTGAGATGCTAAACGTAAATAAACATTTGGGGGCCTGAAGAGGTAGCCTGGTTGATATATTTTCCTAGCACTTGTGTGTCTTTTGACCCTTTGGGGGAAGCATGTGTTTCCAGAATATTCCAGTTAGCTGGCTCTCGTCCCTTGCTCAGTTTTTGGAGAAATTCAGTCTATAGTCAGACTAAATGGTCTCCTGTCAAAGGCATGGAGATGCATAATCTCAGAGTGTCTTGTCTGGTGGCGTGAAGCTAATAATAAAGACACTCGGGCCACCTGAGATCTATTCACTTATTTCAGTAACCTGCAGACTTTTGATATGAGGATGCTCCTCAAGAGATTTTTCTGTGACCATTTTTGTGGATCCTGTAACCATGTGGAGAAGATCAGTTTTTTGACTTCAATAATGCACAAAAATAAGACAACAAGGAAAACAAACAAACAAAAAGATGGATTTTTATCCATGACTCAGAAATCTGGCCGCTGAGCAATGCTGTTGCTGAAGTTCAATCTCTCTGTTTGGGGCTGTAAAACAGAGGGCTGTGGTATTGATCTCAAGTTCAATGTCTGTTTGAGGACTGGCAGGAGTGTCCCCAGTCTTTTTGATCCCATCTTGTGCTCAAGGAACACACACATAAGCATACAAGCATTTGCAAACATCGAGGCAATTTACAAATAGCAACCAAACCCAAACTAATTCTGAATGTGCTTCTCTATGAGCCATTTGCTTAGAATGTGCTGACCATTTCCTTGAAGTAATAAGCAAAGCCACAGAATATGTTAAACACATCACTGAGCACATTCCAATTTGGGGCTTTGCTCTATCAATCATTTGCATGGTTTCCAGAATGCCAATATTTATAGCTAATGGCACTAATGCTGAATTTTAGCCTCTTTGTTTTTTTTTTTTTTTAAACAGTTTGCAGTGAGAATCAGTTCTCTTCTAATTTGTGCAAAATGAATATTTACTTTACAGGCTACTTTATACCAGTGATCACATAGCCTGAATGCCAGGATCCTCAGGGAAAACCATCCTACCCTTGCTTGAAATCAATAGAAGAGTAAAATTGAGTTTTAATATCTATTATTTCTACCCTCATGATGTTGGCAATTACATTTTTTTCTCTTTCGAGTTTAGAAAATCATGCCGCTTGCTCCATTTTCAACAACCGGTCTCCTGATGTTCTTTTTGCTGCTAAAAATGTCTCTTTTCCCAAATCTGTGATCCTGATCTAGTGATCCTATGAAAAGTAAGTCAGACTATCTGGACTCCTCTTGTCCAGCTCTGCCCCTCATTAGCTGTGAGGACGTCGGTGTATAACTTTAGTTCTCTGGGTTTCACCTTCTTTACTCCTCTAGTGAATAAAACCAAATGTTCCCCCAAGGTACTTCCCACTTGTTCAATTTTGCTGTCCCCAAAAAGTCAGTTTTATCCATTGGTATTCTTTTTTTTTTTTTTTTTTTTTAAGATTTATTTACTCATGAGAGACATAGAGAGAGAGGCAGAGACTTAGGCAGAGGGAAAAGTAGGCTCCCTGCAGGGAGCCTAATGCGGGACTCAATCCCAGGACTCCAGGATCACAACCTGAGCCAAAGGCAGATGCTCAATCACTAAGCCACCCAGGTGCCGCTATCCATTGGAATTCTTGATGCAGAACTATACCTCAAGGAACAAAACATTAAGTCTGGTCGCAATCCTTCACCATCCATGTGTTTGCTGACAGTTCCTGAGAAGATTGTTATACCAATTTAATGCACATGACGTATGGAATATTCTAGAAAATGTTTCTTGAAATTTCTCCTATGAATTTAACCTCAGCTCATGAGTGTCATGGCCCTCATAATTAAACAAGGTATAGTTTTCTTCCTTTTTGCCCTCACTTCTTCCCATTTTTCTCTCTTCCATGAGTGACAACCATACACTCTCTTCATTTGTCCCTCAGAGCAAGATGTTCCTCAACTCATTGTCCCCTGACTACGCTTATGTGCCCAACCATATTCTCTAAGTAACTTTGGGTAGGTGTCCACTCTCTGGATTATGTGGAGAGGAGAATTATTGTTACCTCTACAGTTATATGAACATAGTGAGTGAGGATATGTGATTGTGTGTGTGTGTGTATGTGTGTAAATGTGCACACATGCATGTCCTTGGTGAGGAAGAGATACAGCAGACTTTTCCTTCTACACTTCATCCCCATTTGTTTCTCTGTTGGCCATACAGCTATTCTGGATGTGCCAGAAGAGACAATCTTAACATTTTTCTAAAGATCTATATTAGTTATCTATTGCCATGTAATGCATTACCCTTAAATTTAGAGGCTGAAAACAAATATTTTTTATCTCATTATTTTTAATAGGTCAGGAATCTGAGCATGGCTTAGCTGGGTACATCTGGCTCAAAGTCCTCCATGAGGTTGTGTCAAACTGTTGACTGGGTGTGTGGTCTCATCTGATGGTTTAATGGGAACTCACACCATTGTTGCTGGACCTCTGTCCCACACAACATGGGTCTCTTTATAGGACTTCATGACATGGCAGCTGACTTCTCCAGGTAGATTTGAGAGTGAGAAAGAGAGTCTACTCATTACTTCTGCCATATTCTTTTTCTTGGTGGTGAATCAAGACATTCAGCTCCCACTCAAGGGGAGGGGATTACATGAAGGTGTGAGTACTATGAGGGAGGAATTGTCAGGAGCTCTTGTAGAGCCTGCCTTTCCCAGGCTTCTGGCTCCTCTCACGTGAAATGCATACTTACTGGATGCCTGGGTAGCTCAGAAGTTGAGCATCTCCTTTGGCTCAGGGCATGATCCTGAAGTCCTGGGATTGAGTCCTACATCAGGCTCCCCACAGGGGGCCTGCTTCTCCCTCTGCCTCTGTCTCTGCCTCTCTCTGTGTGTCTCTCATAAGCAAATAAATAAAATCTTAAAAAAAAAAGAAAGAAAGAAATACATACTCACCTTCTCCTAACATCGTGAAAAGTATAATCTCATTACAGGACCATCTCAAAGTCTAGAACATCATCATCTAAACCAGGTCTAGGTGTACATGAGGCTCCTGGAGTATAATTCTTCGAGTCCTGCTCCTTGACTACAGTTTCTCTTGATCTGTAGACATGCAAAGCTAGAGAGACCAGTTATCTGCTCCCCACATGCCGAACAGATAAAGGCAGGACAAGCATTGGATCAATTCCCATTCCCAAAAGAAGGAAATGAGATGCAGAGAAATTACTGGTCCGTGGCAATTGTGACACCTCAGGGAAATGGTGGAAGGTCTTTGATTAGGTCTGAAGGCCTGGGAACCTTTTCCATGGCTCTTGACTCTTCCTTCAAGGCTTTTCATGCTGAGTAGTTATTCCTCTTTTGGAAGAGATCACATGTGTTTGTAGCTCAGCACCTCTCTCTCTGTTTCTTGCTGGGAGAATTCTGTGGCCCCAAAGCCCTCTTATCATTTATTATCTTTTGTCTCCTTCAGTCCAAACTGACAATATTTCTACGTAGGTTGGTCTTTTAAGAAGTATGTGGATCTTCAGTAAATGTTCCTTTTTTTTTTTTAGATTTTATTTATTTATTCATAACACACACACACATACAGAGGCAGAGACACAGGCAGAAGGAGAAGCAAGCTCTCTGCAGGGAAGCCTGATGAGGGACTCAGTCCCAGGACTCCAGGGTCACAACCTGAGCCAAAGGCAAATGCTCAACCACTGAGCTGCCCAGGTGCCTCTTCAGTAAATGTTCTTGAGGTACAGTCTATTAGATAAAACATCACACTCATAAATCTCTTTGATAAGGCGAGCCTTATTGGTTGCTTGAGAGAAACTGAGGCATACCTTTAATCTCTTTAGAGGGCTTTTCTTTTCTTTTCTTTTCTTTTCTTTTCTTTTCTTTTCTTTTCTTTTTTTTCTTTTCTTTCTTTTCTTTTCTTTTCTTTTTTTTTTTTTTTAAATTTTTATTTATTTATGATAGTCACAGAGAGAGAGAGAGAGGCAGAGACACAGGCAGAGGGAGAAGCAGGCTCCATGCACCGGGAGCCCGACGTGGGATTCGATCCCGGGTCTCCAGGATCGCGCCCTGGGCCAAAGGCAGGCGCCAAACCGCTGCGCCACCCAGGGATCCCTTCTCTTTTCTTTTTCTGACCGAATGGTACCAGGACATCATTTTTAATCCTTCTGAGATCTTAAGAAAATATTTTTTTGTATTTTGTATTTTTCACTGACTTCATCTTTGTACCATGTATCCTGAAAGTGCTCTGGGTTTGGTCTTTGCTCAGAAGCCATGACTTAATTTTAAAGCCATCGTTTGCCCTTGGGAGGAGCTGAGGATTTTCAAAACCACCCAGTCTTGGTTCATTTCTGTGCAATGGTCCTTTCCTCGGTTTCTCTCTCTCACAATTGCTTACTCTTAGCACCAAGAGAGAAACAGGTGACACCTTTAACAACTGGCTTAGAAATCTCCTCAGCTACATTCCCAGTTCATTAGGCAGGTTTCCTACTTTCTACACGACTCCAGACAACAGTGTTGCTAAGCTTTCTGCCACTTCTTTTTTTGTTTGTTTACTTGTTTTAAAGACTTTATTTCTTTGAGAGAGAGAGAGAGAGAGCGCTCAAGTGGGGAAGGGGTAGAGGGAGAGAGAGGATCTCAAGCAGTTGTTGCAGTGAGCCCAGAACCTGATATGGGGCTTGATCTTATGATCCTGAGATTATGACCTGAGCTCGAATCCAGAGCTGGGTGCTTAACTTACTGAGCCACCCGAGGCCCCCACTTTCTGCCACTTTTTGTGAAGATTTCTCTTCCTCCAGGTCCACTGAGATTTTCTTCACTTTTGCACAGGCCTTTGACTGTAGTCTTTTTGAAGATGAACAGCTTCTTCCAAACATTTGAAGTTTTTACCAACTTGCTCCACAAAGCCCACTGCCTCGTTCCAAAGCCACTGCACATTTTGGGTTATTTATTTATCGTAATGGTGGAACCAACCATAGCATGGAGTAGTGAGTGAAATCTAAGGGAAAGCATTATCATAGTGATCCTTGATAAAGCTGTCAAGCAAGACTGCATGAACTTTTCTGGAACTCAGTAGGGCTGAGGCAACACTGCCAAGGATCTGGGAACTGTGTACGTTTGTAGGAAGGGAAATGAACCTGGTCACCTCTTATGGTCCTTTCTACACGAAAATTCAAAGATTCTGGAATAGCAGCTAGCTGTTCTTTTTAGATTTGAAGATATAGCAGGTATTTCTAAGGAGATTTTACTGTGGGTAGTGATCAGTGCAGACCACATCTCTTTAAGGCTTTGGCCATGTTAGAGATTTCAAATATAGGGTAGCATGACCAGTGTATTTTCCTAAGGCTCCAGAGTTAATGATAGAATCAAAACTGAAACTTTTATGTATTCAAAAGATAGTAGTATGTTGTTATATTGGTCCATTTGTCCCATATTCTCTCTTCTTTAGGGTTTTATATTAATCACAACCATATATGTGTGTGTGTGTGTGTGTGTGTGTGTATAATCTACATGTGTGATGGGGGTTGGCTCTTATAATTGGAAATCCACATGATTTATAGTTGAGAAATAAGTAATTTTGCTTGAGTAGCCACTTAGAATTTTCTTTTCTTTTTTCTTTTTTTAAGATTTTATTTATTTATTCATGAGAGACACAGAAAGAGAGGCAGAGACACACGCAGAGGGAGAAGCAGGCTCCCTGATGTGGGACTTGATCCCAGGACCCCGAGATTATGACCTGAGCCAAAGGCAGATGCTCAACCACTGAGCCACCCAGGTGCCCTGCTACCTGGGTTTTCTTATTGTCTATAATAACCTTCCTTCCTTTGTCCCCCACCTTATTTATTTGTTAGTCTCTTTCCTTCCTTCCTTCCTTCTTGTCCATTTGTCTTCTTTATTCCTGTGTCTAGGTTCCTTTATTCCTCAATATGTACCCTGGCACATAGATATTTCTGTTGAATAGTATAAATGGTACTTCCCCAGGCAATTCTTCAATGTCATTGGGGATATAGTAAAATCACAGGTACTTGGCCCACTGGTTATTCAGGGTATTTATCTTCACCTGCTGCTCAGAAACTCCTCCAGAAATAAACCTCCTTTGATTCCAGTTCATTGTATGCTCTTTTTCACTGCTACAACGTCACTCTTCGTTCATTCATTTAATAGATACTTACTGAGCCCCTCCTTTATGCCAGGTTGATACACTACCTAAGAGGGTTATAATCTCTGCTCTCAGAGAGTTTGGAGTCTCTTGAGTAAAATATAAAACACGAAAATAGAAGTAAAAGCAAGTAAGTAAAATGTTGACAAATGTGGTAAAAGTTCTGATGCATAAGGAAAACATGTGGTGGGGAAGAACATTGTGGAATGCACTGCTTATGGGTTGGTTAATCAGGGGAGATCTGGATAAGGAGAAGAGTGTGCACATGCCCAGTGTGCAGACAGATGCAGGGTAAGGAGGCGAGTTGCAATTTTTGCTAACTCTGAGCAGGATAGCGTCTGGAATATAGAGGCAATCTTGGGGTGGTGGAGTGTATGACAGAGTTTGATCGTGAGTCATTAGATAGTGTGCTATGGAATTTGGATTTTTATCCTGGAGGTATGAGGAATGACTTAACTAAATTTATATTTGGGAATGATCCCTCTAATAACAGCAGTGGTGTGACCAGGTTTTGCGGGCAGGATGCATATGGAATTTGGGGGTCTCTTTTTAAGAATAAAATAGTATGAATTTGAAAGTACTTAATTAGATATGAAAATGACTATTTGTTTAAAATGAGAAAAGAGACCACAACAAGTTAGAAATTTAAAAATGCTGAGGGCCCCCTGGGTGGCTCAGTTGGTTAAGTGTCTGCCTTTGGCTCAGGTCACGATCTTAGGGTTCTGGGATTGAGCCCCCAGTCAAGCTCCCTGCTCATCAGGGCGTCTGCTTCTCCCTCTCCTTCTGCTCCTCCCCCTGCTTGTGCTCTCTCTCTCTCAAATAAATACATAAAATCTTTTTAAAAAATGCCAAGAAAAATCACAACATCCAGAAAAACAACCTATATTATTAATTTATTGCCAACACACTTCCCCTGTTTGTAGACATCAACCCTTTGTTTACTTCTTTATATGATAATTTGGTCATATCACTTACTATTGATGGAATAGGAAGATACTGTAGTTTATCCTTAGTAGTGTCAATGGAAATTTTATTTTTTATTGAGGGTGTAGGATTTTCTTTTATCTTCACAATTTATTGGCGGTCTCACATCACATTTTTAGGTTTGTAAAATTTGGGAAAACTTTGAAAAGTTTATTTCACATATTATGAGCTATAAGATTTTGAGATGGCATATCAAATTTTCTTGTGCAGTTACTAATATAAATACTCTTGAATCGGTGACCCTAATTATCCAGTTTGTCTCTGATGGCTTTATGTCATGATTCTAGGAGAGTAGGCATTGAGTATTTCTGGAAGCCATTCTTTTTCTTCTTTCTTTCTTTCTTTCTTTCTTTCTTTCTTTCTTTCTTTCTTTCTTTCTTTCTTTCTTTCTTTCTTTCTGAGAGAGAGTAAGAGGAGAGAGACTCTCAAGCAGGCTCCATGCTCAGCATGGAGCCCATCACAGGGCTGGATCTCATGACCCTAAAATCATGCCCTGAGCCAAAATCAAGAGTCTTGTCGTTTGACTAACTGAGCCACCCAGGTGGCCCTGGAATTCATTCTTATAGCGAAGCAATAAATAATAACTCACTCTCATACGGAAGAGAGACTGAAAACCAGGTACACAGATCCAACTGAATTCCAACCAAGGATCATCTCAGCCCAACTTCTCACTAGCTTGATCCACAGCCCCACCTGCCACAAGAAGAAATGTGACAGTAGGTGATGTTGGTGCAGAGAGACAATAGTTTTAACTAGTTGTGGTTAAAGCATCTTAGCTTTGTAAATTTTGTAAATTACATGGCCATATGAACATACCACCAGGGCTCCTTCCAAGCCTTGAAAGGGGCTGGCACATGTGAGGACACATGAAATAAACTTTCCTGATCTCCATGAACTGCATGGGAGCCAAGGTGACAAAGGACTGAAATGACCCTGCCTGAAGAAGACTCATTGGGATGACCAGAAAGGGTGTGTCAGTGAGAATGAAAAAGAAAGACATAATTGATTCTTGCATCTTTTCTTCCAGGCAGAGTATAATAGGTAACATTGGAATGATTTATGTTAGGAGGGGTTAGGGATGGAGGAAGAGGGGAGAGAAGGATGATTCAACTTTCTGACCTGAGCCACTGGAGAAGGTGATGTCATTGAGATAGGAAACGTGGCTGAGAGACGACTGGATGATTAAGGAGTTGGCACTGCAGGTCTAGAAAGTAACCTGGGAGTAGATGGTAGATGCAGTGGGATTGGGAAATTGATGGTTCCATCAATCGGTGAAATGTTGGAGCTGGAGCCAGAGAGTTGCCACTGCCCTGGCCAAGAGAATCCTAAAATAAAATTGTAAACCAGGTCGAAGGCCCTGGCAGCTCCTTAGAAACTTGGCTTGAACCAAACCCTACTCTTCTGAATGTGCTGACTAGGTGTTTTGCACAGTGTTTCCACTGCTACCACCAAGTCTCCCATTAAACTTAATTTGCCATGTCTCGTGGCAAAAATTCCTGTGCCCAAAGTTTATAGACCTTTAGTAAAATAGCTCTCTCAGTTCACGATCAAGTAACAAATCAGGGTTGGTGTTTTTTTTTTGTTTTGTTTTGTTTTTTTCACTTATGTAAGTTCTAGCTGATTCTTTTTCTTATCCTTCTTCCCCTCATTGTTATTAGTCTTTTGTTCCTTACTCATACTGAAAAAAATTCCATACGATTCCTGCAATCATTTTCAACATTCTTACACATATTTTTTATCTAATAAAACCAATCTCTGGGGTATTTTTAGGTCTGATTCCACTCTTTGTTTTATTGGCTTATTCTCAGTTATGATGTCTTTCGCCTTGTATGCTTTGTCTTTAGGTCTTTGTTTTGTTTTGCTTTTATGGTGAGCTTGTATTTATTGGAAATTTATCAGTAGGATAATGGGAATTCTTTGTGGTCTCCATTAAGGGCAGTTCCTCTGAAAAAGATTGTGTTTGATCCTGCCTGGAGGATTGTAAATTCCTGGGAATCACTTTCAATGAACTTCTCAGTTTATTTATTATTTACTTTGCTTGTTTTTAGAATATTCCCACTGCATAGTTCAGACCTCAAATCTGTATCAAAGCCAGTCCAGAGCTGCAAATTATGAAGCGAGATATTTTTTCTCTTCACCCAAAGACAAGGTAATGATTGGCCCTTTCCTTTGATGTCTCCTTTTGTGGCGTTGATCTTAGTTGTTTTTTGTTTGTTTGGTGGGATGGTTTTCCTGATTCTGTTTCACTGAAGATGTCTCAGATCCACAGGAATTTTTGTACTTTGTACCGCTTCTTTGTTAGGTAAAGGGCATTTTGTGGGAAGGAAACACATTCCTAGACCTAGTCTCCTTTCCCTGGGCAATTGTAAAAAGTGAATATTTGGGTAACAGAGTAATGCGGATGCCCTTTGGGCACTCAGCAGCTTCAGAGCTCACTTCACTGGATTCATGCATTAGCTCTGTAATTGGCCTCTAAGGATTTTCCTTATTTTCTTGCCAGCTCAGCAACACATGTAAAATGATCATTTTAAGGTATTTTGTTGCTGCTTGGTTAGGCAGGTTATTACTGGAACCAGAAATCAACCATGACTTTCTTATACAGTTCCCGGCCCTGCACCAGGATTTCTAATTGCCTTGATTTTCTCCTGTTGACAAGAGAATGGTGTGTCCTTATGATATTCTCAAATTATTTGGCCCATGATTCATATCTCTATGTGATCTACTTCCTTCACAGCCATTCTTTGGAGACTCTGGAACCTTGTGTCTGCTCCACTATGGACCAGTGACTTTCCAGCTGTCATCCTAATATCTCCAATCTTCACTTCCTAGGGTGAATCTGTTATTTCCTAGATCCAGTGGCTTCTAATATTTTATTTGTTTCTCTGTTTTCTATGTCATTTCATTAATGAACTAATTATTGGACATTTCTGAGTCTATCCTCATCTAAAAATGTATTTTATTTTTAATTTGGAGAGAGAGAGAACATGTGAACAAGAGGAGAGGGGGAGGAGAGAATCTCAAGCAGACTACCCATTTAGAGTGGAGTCCAATCCCATGATCCTGAAATCATGACCTGACCCAAAACACGAGTCGAACACTTAACCAATTGAGCCACTTGGAGTCTAAAAATGTCTTTATTTTGCTCTCAAATTTGACTGGTGGTTTGCTTGGGTATTGAATCTCAGTTCAAAATAAATGGCCTGGATTTCTGATTTCAACTCCAAAATTTAAAAGCTTGGAGGTCATCTTGTGCTTATAACAAGAAAAGAGCTGAACACATTGAAAATCATTACTTTCTTGGTACCATTAGAAAACTGAGGTCTCAGGCCAGACTACCCGCAAATCTGGAACATGCAGGAAACCAAAGATAAAGAAAAAAAAAATCTTGCAAAAATTGCCAGAGAGGAGGAAATAACTTACCCACAGAGGAATAAAAATAAGAATTACAGTGGGATTTTTATCATTGAAGCAAAACAAAAAATAGTGGAATGAAATATTTAAGGTGTTGAAAGAAAAAATCCACCAACCGAGAATTGTATACCCAGAGATTATTCGTCAAAAATTGAGAAATGAAGACTTTTTTAGAGAAAATTGATGGAATTTATCATCCATGTAACTATCCTGAAAAAAAAAAAAAAAGGTTAAAAGAAACAATTGAAGACAGAAGGAAAATGAAGGAAAGTGTGGTTAGAAACTTGGAACTATACCAAGAAAAGAAGAGCATCAGAGAAGAAATAAATGAAGGTAGAATAATAACCCTTATTAATTTAAATTATAAATTTATCTGAAGTAAACTTATTGAAAGCAACAATCATGACAATGTATTGGGCAGTTATAGCATATGGGCAAGTAAAATGAATGATAGCATTTCATAATGGACAGGAGAGAGGAACTGAGAACACTTTGTTATAAAGTGTACTGTACTACACATGAAGTAACATAATGTCATTTAAAGGTGGACTTAGAGGGATCCCTGGGTGGCGCAGCGGTTTGGCTCCTGCCTTTGGCCCAGGGCACGATCCTGGAGACCCGGGATCGAATCCCACGTCGGGCTCCCGGTGCATGGAGCCTGCTTCTCCCTCTGCCTGTGTCTCTGCCTCTCTCTCTCTCTCTCTCACTGTGTGCCTATCATAAAAAAAATAGAAAATAAGAAGAATCTAAAATTAATAATCTAAGCTTCCACTTTAGGAATCTAGAGAATGAAGAACAACATAAGCCTAAGGCAAGCAGAAGAAAGGTCATAAAAACTAGAGTAGAAATCAATGAATTGGAAAACAATAATGAAAATCAACAAAACCAAAAGTTAGTTCTTTAGAAAGATCAATAAAATTATAAACCTCTTGCCAGGATAACCAAGAAAATCAGATAGAAAACATAAATTACTAATAACAGAAATGAAAGAAAGATTGTTGCAATTGATTATGGGGGCATTAAAAAAATGATAAAAAAATACTATAAACCACTTTAGTTCATTAGTTTGAGAAGTTAGAGGAAATAAACAAATTCCTTAAGATATATGCTATCAAAACTCACACAAGCAAAGGCAGATAATTTAAAGACTTATTTACTTATTTTAGAAAGAGAACATGCAAGCATGAGCTAAGCATGAGTGGGGGAGGGGTAGAGTGAGAGAATCTCAGGCAGACTCCCCACAGAGGGCCCGACATGGGGCTCCATCTCATGACCTGAGATATGATCTGAGCTGAAATGGAGACCTGATTTGATTTGATCTGAGCCAACCTGGCTCAGTTGGTTAAGACAGCCCTGGGAAGGTAGATAATTTAAATAGGCCTGTGTCTACTTAAACATTAAAACAATAATTAATAACCTTATAAGAAAGAAAGTACCAGGTTCTGATGGTTTCACTGGTGAATTCTGCCGAACATGAAGGTATAATGCCGATTCTCTGCAATCTCTTCTAGAAAATGGAAAGAGGTGTAACACTTCCTGACTCATTCTATGAGGCCAGCATTACCCTAATACTAAAACCATGCAAAAGCATTAGAAGAAAGATAAATTACTGAGCAATGTCTCTTGTGAACAGGTGGTAGACAGAATTATGCCCCTCTCCCCAACGATGTCCACATTCAAATCCCAGAAGTCTGTAACTGTGATATCTTACTTGGTAAAAGGTACTTTGCTGATGTTACCAAATTAAGGACCTTGAGATAGGAGATTACCCTGGATTAACTGGGTGGTCCCAATGTAACCACAATGTAACCATTCCCTCTCTAAGAGGGAGACAGTCTTGTCAGAGTGAGAGAGGAGATGTGTGACAAGAAGAGGTTGGAGGGCTATTTCCTGAAGATAGAGGGAGAGGTCAATGGCCAAGGAATGCAGTGGGCCCCTGGAAGCTATAAAAGGCAAAGAAGTGGATTACTCCCAAGGTTTCCAGAAGGAATGGAGCTCTGCAGACATCTTGATGTTATCCTGTAAGTCTCATTTCAAACTTCTGACTTCTAGAACTTAAGATAATAAATGTATATTGTTTTAGTGCCAATACTTGCACAACTTTTTTTTTTTTTTTTAGAGAGCAAATGTCAAATAAACATAGATGGGAAGATCCTCAACAAAATGTTAGCACACTGAATCCAGCAATGTTTAGAAAGAAATATACACCACAACCAAGTGGGCTTTACTCCACGTGCACGTTCAACATTAAAAGATAAATTAAGGGGCACCCGGGTGGCTTATGGTGTGATCCTGGGGTCCTGGGATCCAGTAGCACATTGGGCATCCCTGTGAGGAGCCTGCTTCTCCCTCTGCCTGTGTCTCTGTCTCTCTCTGTCTCTCATGAATAAATAAAATCTTTTTAAAAAAAGATAAATTAATATAATCCACCACACCAACAGTCTAAGGAAAAGAAATCATTTACTCATGTCAATGGCAAGAAAAGCATTTAACAAAATCCAGTACCCACTCATGATACAAATTCTTGGCAGACAAGAAATAGAGGAGAACTTTGACTTCATAAAGAATATCTACCAAAAACCCTAAACCCAAAGCTCACATTATATTTAACAGTGAGAAATTCATGCTGTTTTTGTGTCATGACTATCTTTTGGATGTGGTCTGCTATCATTTATCTTGATCATTATATTATAGTCTTTTTATTCTGAAGGATTTTGTATTTTTTTTCATCTCTGAGTGTCTTTCATTCTATATTTGATCATTTTCTCTCCATTCTCTGATCTCTTTTCTAGTAACTTTCCGTGATAAGATGTTGAGCTGCATGGAATGGACTCAATCTATTTTCTTCATTCTATCTACGCCTGTCATTCTGATCTATGTCAGAGGACTGAAAGGTGGGAGGATCAAATAGGTGAAATACAGGGGATTCTTTTAGGGTGGTGAAACTATTTTGTATGATACTGTAATTGTGGATACAAGATGGCATACATTTGTCAAAATCATAGAATATAACAATACAGAGTGAATTTCACATATGCAAAATAAAAAACAGTCCAACCAGAGGAAAAGGTGCTGATCTAAGGAACTCTGGGAATGAGTAGAATCTGAAATTCTTTTTTTTTTTTTTTTTCAAAAAAAGATTTTATTCATTCATTCATGAGAGACACAGAGAAAGAAGCAGGGACACAGGCAGAGGGAGAAGCAGGCTCCACGCAAGGACCCCGATGTGGAACTCGATCCCAGGACCCCAGGATCACACCCTGAGCCAAAGGCAGATGCTCAACCACTGAGCCACCCGGGTGCCCCAGAATCTGAAATTCTAAAGACAAAAGGAACTGCACATATGTGCCATACTACAGGTGACTAAGTTGTTTCCCATGGGTGTATGAGTGAACAAATCTGATACTGTATACATGTATCATGGAGTTGACCAATTATATAGATGGGCAGAAAATGGTGGGAACCAGGATTTTCATTGTGGACATGGTGATATACAGATAAGCAATGGAGGAGGTTATAATAATCCATGTGATAGTGGAGTATGGTTAGAGACATCAGTATGAAATCATGTTTAGCTTAATATGGATCCAGATGCTTACATAGAGAAATACTTTTAGGGATGCCTGGGTGGTTGAGGTCTGCATTTGGCTCAGGCTGTGATCCTGGAGTCCTGGGATCAAGTCCCTCATCGGGTTCCCTGCAGGGAGCCTGCTTCTCCCTCTGCCTGTGTCTCTTCCTCTCTATGTCTCTCATGAATAAATAAATAAAATCTCTTAAAAAAGGAAATACTTATAGATATTTGTACATTTGCATGTTCTATACACACATATATTTCCTTGTATTGTTAGCTTTGAGAGCCTAGGAGTGATGAACACCTCAGAAGCTATGAGCACACCTGGCACTTAGATCTTGGTTCCTAATACCATTTCCATAAAAGAGGCGAGGTTCTTTGGAGAAATGGCTGATTCTAAGACTGGGGCAGCAAATATGCAAGATGAGCTTAGAACATTGTGTAGCCACAGAGAGCTAAGAAGTGCTCCAAACAAAACCAAAACCAAAACAAAACCCCCCAGTACAGCCAATATGTATTGATAGGATTACGACAAAGGAGACAACCGAAAGAGCTAATTTAGCCAACACTGGAACCATTTGGGCCCAAAAATAAAGCAGCATTGGAGTACAACCCAAAGTATAAAATAAATCTAGGTGCCTGGCTGGCTTAGTGGGTAGAGGATGCAACTCTTGATCTCAGGGCTGTGAATTCAAGCCCCACGTTGGGCATGAAGCCTATTTTAAAAATGTGGCAAAGTATAAAATAAATGTCCATGAGTCTGTAATGATATAAATACATGATTGACTAATGGAGAGGAAGAGATTAAGGCCCCATATGGAAATATTTCACATAACTTATGTAGATACTCTATTTTTATGGAGGTGGATCATAAGTCTCTACTCCTTAAGTGTGAGCTGTGCACCATACAATATGGAAAGGGGAACAAAAAAGTTACTTTATGGTGGAAAAATATGACCTCCATCTACCCAAGCTATATGGTCAAGGGCAGCAACAGCAGTGATAAGTCATATTGATGGTATTTATTCCTGATGGGACAAGAATGGCACTTGACTTCTGTGGCCTTCCTGTCCCAAACCCATAACCTCAGTCTAACCATGAATACAACAGCAGACAGGTTCCACTAGAGGGACATTCTACAAAATATCTGACCAGTACTCTTCAAAAACTGTTCTGTTAAGATCATCAGAAATAAGGAAAGCCTGAGAAAGTGTCACTGTGAAAAGGAGCCTAAGGAGACATGACAAGTCAATGTGATGTTATACCCTGGATGGGATTCTGGAATAGCAAAAGGGTATTAGGTAGAAACTAAGGAAATCTGAGTAAGTGTGTATCAACACTGGTTCATTAAATGTAGTGAATATACCATGTTGATATAAGATTGTAAATTATGGGGCCCAAGGGTGGCTCAGTTGATGAAGCATCTGATTCTTGATTTCAGCTTAGGTCACGATCTCAGGGTCATGAGATCGAGCTCTGCCTTAGACTCTGCACTGAGTGTGAAGCCTGCTTAAGATTCTCTCTGTCTCCCTTTCGCCCTCCTGCCTGCATGCTCTCTCTTTCTCTAGAATTGTAAGATTGTAAGATTTGCTAATAATGGAGGAGGCAGGGTCCTCAGTTTATAGGGACTCTCTATACTATTTTCCCAAATTGTCTGTCAAAGTACAAGTGTTCTAAAGTAAAGACCATTTTTAAAAAGTGTCCTCAGAACTTTGAAGGCAATCCCTTCCCCCTCCTCCTCCTCCTCCCCTTCCTCCTTCCCTTCCTCCTCCTCCTTCTCCTCCCCCTCCTTCTTCTTCTTCCTCTTCCTCTTCTTCTTTTTCCTCTTCTATAAGTAGGTTCCATGCCCAGCATGGAGCCCAATGCAAGGCTCAGCTCAAGACCTTGAGATCAAGACCTGAGATGAAATCAAGAGTTGGATGCTTAAATGTCTGAGCCACCCTTGTAGGCAATTTCTTCTAATAGCCAGTGGGTCTTCATGAGAAATCAGATTGTTATTCCTTTTTGGAAGATAGAATTTCTCTTCCTCCTCTGGAAGCTTTCAGACTTTATTTATTTTGTTAAATCCATGCTGTTCTTGTTTCATGATAGTCTCTTAGATGTGGTCTGCTATCATTTATCTTGATCATTACAGCCTTTTTATTCTGAAGACTTTTGTACTTTTTATTTGGGTTGCTTATGTTTCATATTTGATAATTTTCTCTCCATTCTCCGAGCTCCTTTCTGGTAATTTTCATTAGTAAGATGTTGAACTTCATGGAGCTGAGACTCAATGTGTTTTCTTCATTGTCTCCCTCTGCCATTCTGAGCTATCTTGTAGAAATATCCTACTCTGTCCTCCCAGTCCTCCCAGTCCTCCCACTGGCATTATATTTTGGCAATCTTATGTTTAATTTCTTTTTTTAAAGATCGTATTTATTTATTCATGAAAGACACAGATTGAGGCAGACACAGGCAGAGGGAGAAGCAGCTCCCTGCAGGGAGCCTAATGCAGGACTCAATCCCAGGATCCCAGGATCCCAGGATCCTGACCTGAGCCAAAGGCAGATGGTCAACCACTGAGCCACCCATGCGTCCCAATTGCCTTTATTTTCTGATTCATAGGTGGGAACCTCTTACGGATTGCATTTGATATTTCTTAGTCTTCTATTTTATTTTATTTTTTAAAAAGATTTCATTTATTTATTCATTCATGAGAGAGAGAGAGAGAGAGAGGCAGAGACACAGGCAGAGGGAGAAGAGCAGCAGGCTCCATGCAGGGAGCCCGATGTGGGACTCGATCCCAGGACTCCAGGATCACGCCCCGGGCAGAAGGCGATGCTAAACCGCTGAGCCACGGGGGCTGCCTGTCTTCTCCTATTTTAGGGAGACCATTTTGTTGAATTCCTTTCCTTTACATCCAAGGAGACCAGGTTTCTGAGCAGAGAGCTCTTGGCTGACTTGTGGAGAAGCACTAGAGTTTTGCAGTAAGATGGGTCAGGTTGGATGCCAGCTCTCCCACTAGCTGGGAGATTGAGAGCAAGCACTGAATTTCTCAGCACCCCATTCTCTCATCTTTAAAATGATCAATAGAACATGCTTAGTCCAGTTGTCATGAGACTAGAAAGAGATTATCTGTGTAAAGTGTTTAGCACAGTGCTGTAAATGGTCATAACCTAATAAATGTTGCTGTTACCACTAATCACATCATCCAGATTGAATTACTTGCACACCCAAAGAGTGTTTGTTTTTGTAGCTACTAATCGTTGAATCTGGCACCCTTTCGCTTTGTGACATCATGAGTGATACACGTTGTACAAGAGAAGGGAGAAAGGAGTTTAACGTTCTTAGGGATAAATAGTAAGAATAACAAATATGAGGATGAGACATAAAAATGAAAATGTGAGAAGAGAGGCTCTGTGTGCAGCCCTTAGGCCCCATAAGTGCTTTGTTTGTTCTGCCTAATATGTTTATATGTAAATGACCTTGGCAAGTGACAATTACTAAGAACAACATTCAAATGTTTGGTTAGAGCAGAATCTGCATTAGAGGGGACTTAGACCAAAGCAGATACATGGGTTTTTGAAGCAGTTGGATGGGACAGAGAGAAGTGTTAGAGGTATTTTACTTTTCATTAAGGATCTCAATCATAGTGTAATTAACCAACAGCCTTCCAAGGTGAAACCAACAGAACAAACCAAACTTCCACATGGGGAACAGAGAGAAGCTTTCAGGAAAACACAAATGGAAGAACCCAATGGTTCGGGAGAAGAAGCCATCGGAACTAGTTCGGAGATGGGGTCTTGAGACAGGACTCATTTAGCCCCCAGATCCAAACCCAAAGATGAATTCTGTAGCTGCAATTCAGGGGTTGCAAGAGAGGTGTGGGAAAGAGACACCAGATTCCTTCCTCTCAGTGTTTTATTAATATTGCAGGCTCTTTCTCTCGAGTGTGTGCTTTTCTCATTTGTTTGACCAACACAAGCGGGAATGAGTAAGCTCCTCCTGGCATATATTTTCCCATTTACCAGGGTCAGTGTTTACATTAATAACACACCACCCTAGATGAAGGTGCTCTTTCTGTTAACCCCACACAGCTGCTAATTAGCAGGTCACTTGCGGGTTAGAGGTGCGCTTGTGTTGTGCTTCTTGGCTGGCTGTTGTGTTATTATAACAACTGTAAACGCCATATGCAGCTGCCATACGGGTTGTGCTCAGAAGGCTGTTTGTATAATTACAGGCATTAGCCAGAGATGGAGCCTGCCAGCTGACATTCAAGAGGCAATAATAACTTAATTTCCCTCACAACAAATTGGCTCTCTAATAGGGGATTTAGTTGTACTCCGAACTTCGGGATGGCTTGAGAATTCCAGCAAGCACATTTCTGTCCAGCTATTCTCGTAAGGGGGAGAGTAATCACACCCATACCCAAGACAGTTTCTACAGTTGCTTGAGGATCAATCAATAGGTGACAGTACTTCCTACCTTTTTATTCCAAAGAGAAGCTATATAGTCAGAGGAGTCCTCTAGCTTCCAAAGGGGCTTTGGACATCTCAAAGATGTCATGGAAGATTTTTGCCCAACTGGTGTCTCTTACCGAGTGCAACTCAGGAAATGCTTTGCTCTGGTGTAGCGTTTGGAATGAGCTAGAGAGTGCATATGGGGAGCCTGCTCCCTGGGAATCTGATTTCACTGTTATCTCCTGTTTACCCTCAGCCAAAATAACCACCCCCCCCATCTCCACCCAGCAAATGTTGATGCAAAGCCATTTCCTCTGTGATAGCTTTCTTGATCTTTCTCTCTTACCTTCAGAAGTTATGATCTCTTTCTTCTTTTTGTGTTTTTCTGCATTGGGTGTCATAATTGTAAGTTTTATCACTCGTGTAATTATTTGTGCCCACACCTGTCTCTCTGAGTTGACTGGGAGAATCTGACAGCATCTGTTTCTTATTCATCTTGGTAACACCTATCATGCTTTTCACCCAGCAGGTGCCAAAAGCAGTTGTTAAATGGATTTAAAATATATTTTCAAAAGGCTACAGTCATTCTGTACTTTAAAATATGTGTAGGACGTGAATCACAGTGGCGAACAGAAAAGCTAGAAAAGATGAATGGATTTGATTATTTAAAGATAAAGTCTGTGTTTTACATACTATATATAAACTCATTTCTCTCCATACGTATATATTAGATAAGATTATATATTTGTACCTATATATTTATACATATATTTCTTTATATAGAGATCCATAACTGTATCTGTATTTAGATCTGCATCTAATATTTTGGTATTCTGTGCCATTTAAAGGAGATGTGAAAACTTTGAATGACCTAGAAAGACTTGCAATCCTCTGACATGATAAAAGAAAGTTACAAAACATTATAATCACTGTGGGTACGATTTGTATTCATATATTCTAGTGATAAATATTTATACACTTAAGGTCCAGAAAGATATGCATGAACAATAAGATTGAGTGTTTATTCATGATGGGATTTGGATTACTTTTGCTTTATTTTGCTAATTTGTGTTTTCTAAATGTTGGCAATGTATATACAATGCTTTTGAATTGAGGAAATTATTAGTAATGTAATTTTATTAATATATTTTCCAAGCATTATAAAAGGAAGGACCTTAGTACCTCCAAATTCCCTTTAAAATAACATCCTGGCCATAAGAGATGTTGGAAAATGCTATTATGTTTTAATACTTAATGAGTAGGCTTCACTTATTTTATAATGAAGTGCTTCAGGGTTGGGGTAGATAATGTGTTTTGGGGTTCGCAGGTGCAAAGGGGATGAGGCAGGGGATAAGACATTTTGTAGTGAAAAACACCAACTCTGGGGCTGGAGCAATATTGTTAGGCATGAACTTTGTCTAGTTGTTTTGCTCTTTTGATTAAAAGTTCAAACTTAATTGGATTAGACAGTAGCAAAGGAACACTTAGCTAACATTTGTGGGCTTGTTTCATATCCAGGCAATATGCTCCACATATTGATATATGGTCCCTTTTAATCCTTGCTGCTATCCTATAAGATGGGCATTAGAAAACTTCTATGTGTTTCACAGAAGAGAAAATTTAGTCTGAACTTGGATACTTCTATGTCATAGTAACTGAGCTGCAGCTTTAAAATTGTCTGTAGTCTGGACTCTGCCTGCCTTCCAGACAGCAAACATTTGTGAACCAAGTGTCTAAATGTTTTGGATTTATACTTCTTTTTTTTTTTTTTTAAGATTTTATTTATTTATTCCTGAGAGACATACAGAGAGAGGCAGAGACACAGGCAGAGGGAGAAGCAGGCTCCTTGCGGGGAGCCCGATGTGGGATTTGATCCCAGGACCCCGGGATCATGCCCTGGGCTGAAGGCAGACGCTCAGCCTCTGAGTCACCCAGATGCCCCCTGGATTTATAGTTCTTTAATTGTTACTTGAATGTTTCATTTTATATACCATATGATGAGCAAAGGCTGGACTTAGTGTAGTGGATGCAGCTGGTGCCCTGCCCAGATCCCCTTCTCTAGACGGGCGGTCCCTCATCATTAGCCAGTGTGGGTGGTGACTCCTAATGGCTCACACCAGCCCTTTCTCCAGGGACCATACTCAGTGGAGGGGGCATCTTGATGAGGGGAAGGTGTCCTTCCTTACCCTGGGGGGCAGAGAGGAGAGGCAGCCAGAAGTAAATGACTGATTAACATGGAATGTGAAGGATCACCTTCTTGCCTTGAGATGGGACCACACCTTTGGTGGGACTTGTGTTCCAGGCAGAAGCCAGTCTGGAGCTGAGACCACATCCTCACTCCGTTTTCTTCCTATAACCCATCCTCTCCCCTGACTCCCTTTCTCCTGAGAGCACCTCTTCCCCTAAATCACCATCATGAGAATCTCCTCACCTCAGGCTAAGCTTCTAGATGCCCTATCTGAAACATTTAGATGTGTAAATAGAATGGAAATATTCTGCGATGTTTTAAATTTCACTTCAATGAATAAGGTGAACAGTTTTTCACATTTTAAGAATCATTTGTATTTCCTATTCTCTGAAGTTTATTCACAGACTTTGCTCATTTAAAAACTGTTTTGGGGACACCTGGGTGGCTCAGTGGTTGAGCATCTGCCTTTGGCTCAGGTCGTGATCCCGCTGTCCCAGGATTGAGTCCCACATCGGGCTCCTTTCATGGAGCCTGCTTCTCCTTCTGCCTGTGTCTTGGCCTCTCTCTCTGTGTGTCTTTCATGAAAAAAATAAATAAAATCTTAAGAAAAATACCGTTTCAAATACTGAAGCTTATAATATGTTTTAATATTTAGTGATTTAGTGAGGCAACAGCTCCCTCCTGTACTGCCTCTTGCCTGCAGCCTTAGTCTTCCTTTCCAGAATTTTCCTCACTACCCTTGCTTGTTTTTTTTGCCTATATATTAACTGTTGAAGCAAAGTGCCCAATTCCCTCATAAGATCCTGTTGATGTTTAATATCAGGACTTCGAGATCATGACCTGAACTGAAGGCAGATGCTTACTGACTGAGCCACCCAGGCGCCCCAAGAGAAATTGCATTTTCCTAGGTATATTCCTATGTATTTTATTTACTTATGTTTGCTTTTGAAAATTCATGGACTATTTTATTTCATTATATATTCTAATTGGTTTTCCACCTGTATGTTACTAATTTCTGTGTATTAATTTTTACTCTGTATACTTACTCTGTTCTCATATTGCAGTGTTTTAGGTTGATTCTCTGGTATGTTTCAGGAACTCAGTCATATCACTTACAAGTGACAATTTTATGTCCTATTTCTCAAAATTTATACCTCTGATTTTTCACTCTTGTTTAATGATATTGACCAGAACCTCCAGAATGAAGATAAATAAATGTTCATTTTCACCATCAATGGACTTTTTTTTTAAATCATCTCTGATTTCGATACAAACTCTTTTAGTATTTTTTCATTAAGGAATGATGCTGGCTTTTGGATTGAGATATCTATCTCACGGATATTTTAGTATCTGTGAATCTCTCTATTTTACTAACTTATTATAAGACAGTTACATTTTCTTTTTAATTAGAAAAGAAAATAGGCAATCAATTCACCTCTAAAGTTGGCAAAGAAAGGGAAAGACTCAACCATTTACCTTAGCTCTCCTATTTGATCTGTACCATTAGGTCACCAAATAGTAGGTGAGAGGAGGCATCCCTCTTTATAATATCCCAGCTGACTAATGAAAAAAGAAATGAGAGAAATAGAATACCACTATTTTGCAATCTCCATTAAGTTAATGGATCTAGGCATTGGGAATCAGTGGGTGAACATCGCAAGAGGAGGACCAACCAGTTGTTACATGTCTTCTGATAAACAAACCAAAAAAACAAACAAAAACCAACCAAACAAACAAACAAAAAACCCACAAAAAAAAAACAAAAAACAAAAAAACAAACCCATGGTAGCACCTACCTCTTGTCAAAGCTATCAAACCTTCGTCTGACAGACTTTTTGTCATCTGTTAGTGTACAAGATGTACAGAAAGCAAAGGAGTAAGCCCATCTGTGCCATGAGGATGCAATCTATACAATCAGGGCTTGGGGGGAAATCTACGTATCAAAGCCTTAGGTTCCTCAATAGAGCAGTTTTAGGGAAAATAGAGGAAGAAATATGGGGTAGATTAGAAAAAACAGGCATATCAGTTTTATAAAACTTAGCAAGTACAGTGCAATGTATACATGGGAGTGCAATGTATACATGGGAGATAATACAATAAAGAAATGCAGGGAGGAGTTCCTGTACAAGTCAGGATGGTGGTTACTTTTGAGGGGAGCACAGGCTTGAAATTGGGATGAGACACAATGGAACGGCTTCAGGGATCATTGGCAAAATTCTAGTTCTTGACTCAGATGATGGTCACCAAAGTTTGCTTCCTTTTATTAATTTTTGTTATGGTTTTCTGCATTTATGCTTTCCAACAAATGGGTCAAATTAAGACAAAATGAGGCGGTGACGATTGGAGTATTTGTGGAAGAGTAGGTCTGTGAGTCTTCAAAGCCCCAGCTTTCTGACTCTGAAGGTTGCCACACAAGAGTTATTAAGAGGTCAAGCAGATGATACTGGAAGGTTTGTGTGGTGATGTGATGGTAAACCAGCTTTCTGAATCAAGAAGTCCTGGTCTGTAGCATTTTGCTCATCATCATAATGTAAGTATTTCTTCAAGCTCCAAGATGATGTCCCTGAACACTGATGTTGGAAGATGTACAGAGCTGGCTTTCATGAGCCAGTGAGAGTAGGTCCTAAGATACTGCTGGATAGATGAGCACCAAAATACATTCTACCATCTTCCACGTTGTTTGGGGTACACCAGCTTGTGGGGTCTATTGTAAGGTGTCTCTATGAACAGAAACATTGGTCTGTTTAGGTTAAGGTTTCAAATAAAATAGAGGGTGTTTGGGAGAACCAGGTATGAGGACCTGCTTCCTTTCCCCTTTGAAAAGATGCCAGATTTTATACTAAAGGAAGGATGAGAGTGTCTCTGACTCTGAGCCTAGGTTTCTTTCATTTCCTTTTTTTTAAAGGTTTTATTTATTTATTCATGAGAGACACACAGAGAGAGACAGAGACATAGGCAGAGGGAGAAGCAAGCTCTCTGTGGGGAGCCTGATGCAGAACTCGATCCCAGGACCCTGGGGTCATGCCCTGAGCTGAAGACAGACGTTCAACCACTGAGCCTCTCAGGTGCCCCTGAGCCTAGGTTTATAAGGTGTGAGATTGAGAAGAAAGTTTAGAAGATGAGGCTGAACTAGTAGATCATTTAGGGTGGCTGGATGATTTAAAAATATGACCAGGGAAGCCCAGGAAGCTGGATAGTCTGGGTGGTTAAATAATATCTTTGCTTTTCAGGTGGCAGGAAGATGACAGATGGAAGGAATGCAGCAAAACCCAGGCTCTAGTGCACCTAGGTGCCACCCTGTGCAGTAGGCCAATATATATATTTTATGTCTTTTGGAAACTGATTTAAGAGAGATAAAACATTAACAAGGACTCTCCACTGATGCTTCTGGGGCCCTGCGAGGGGACTGAAGCAGGTTCTCTAGCACTGCTCTTTGCAAGGTCACCCAAGGCTGCAAAGCTGGTACTGCCTCAGCATCATTCAGGAGAATTATTGACAACCCAGCTTCCAGGGCCCATCCAGAGCCACCGGATGGAAGGATTTGGGGGCAGGGTGCACAAATGTATATTTCTCCAAAAATCTCCCGCAAGGGGCCCTTCCATACCCAGTCTGCAAACTGGCACTTCAGAATACTAACTTACTTTTTAGGAGTATATTTGGGGGCCGAGAACATGGCAGTAGGGAGGAGGTCTGGAACGAATGAGAATGGACAATTCTCTCCCTGGGACCAGAAACAGACCATGTGGCAGAGTGATTCAGCATCTTTGCAGGCATCCCTGGTACCTCAGTCGTGGCCTTGCATAGTCTCTGGTCTGCACCCAGACTTCATGATGGGTTCTTCTAGCGTCACACATTCTGATCTCAGAAAAATATTTCTAAGATTACTCTACTGTCCTCCGGGGTGTTGATACTTTATCAGCAGATAGGAACTTTAAAGCAAAGACTCTATTCTGCAATTATGGATCTTCAGATGGAGCATACAGATGAGGACAGAGGGTGTGGACTTAGTTCAGGGACCTCCTCTGAGATGTGAGACATTTTATAAATGAGCTTCTGTCAATAAAACATGCCTTTCTTATTTCTAAGGAAAATCAGGTGAAGAGTGTGAATAAGGCAGCGAAGAAGCTTTTTCTCTTTGTTCTTATCAGATCAGTATTTCCACTCATTCTTTTCTCATTGAAGGAGACACAGCATGTTACATATTCAGCTCTGTTCCTTGTACATAGTAAACTCTCAGTATGGGAGCATTCTTATTCCTCATTATTCTTTCCCATTCCCTATGAATCCAAGGAACACTCAGATGGTGTAAACAGTTTGTGGTGGCTTTGAGAACAGAATTCATCTGGGCATAAAACCATGAAGTGTAATTCACAATTAGATCATGCTCTAATTCAAAGGAGTTGGGCCACTGTATTTAAAAACTGTGGAGGAACCCATCAAATTACTTGGAGTGAGCTGGGGCTTGTCCACACGTGGCCTCACTTTTTAACATCGGAAAATGATGCAGAGAATTGTGGTTGGAGAGTGCAGGGTTTGGAGGTGGGGAGTGCTTGGATTGAGTCCGGACTTGATGCTTTGTGGTGTTAATCAAGTTATTTAACCTCTCTGAGGTTTACTTGCAAGATTGGTTTCTGTGCACATGTGCACATGCACACACACACAAACATGTGTAACCTTACCTGCTCTTCAAAGAGTTCTTGTAAGCAGTCACAGCATAATTCAAGAAGAGTCCTTAGTATTGTTTCTAGATAGAAACAATTGCTGTTTATATATTATTGCTTTCTGAGAGTATAATGTCTCCCATATGTAGACTAGAAAGAAGATGGAGAGATCCTTATGATCTTATTTTAAACTCCCAGTGATTGGAGGCTGTCAACCAAAAACTAATGGTATCTTTCTCTGCAGTATCATACACTATTACCCTATTATTTTTTTTAAAAAAATAGGTGCTTATAATATTTATGTATTTAATCAATTTGCATATGTGTGCATGCGCACGTGTGCCTACATGCACATGCAAACACTATTGCATGTAAAGCTCAGAGGCTTGAATTTCCCATGTCTGTGCCCCTTATCTGTAAGGGAAAGCACTGCAGAGACTAATTTTAGCGAGCCTCTTTGGTGATTTTTTACATGATGTTTCAAGATCATTCTGAATCCTCTTCCTTTATGCATTCATTCACTTGACAAGTATTTATTGAGTGCCAACTCTGTCCCCAAAGCCAAAAGACTTAAATATCACAGAGTGGGTCCAAGTTCATGGAGACTATTCTTTGACCCTCACGCACCTTTACTTTATTGCTCAGGAGATAAATCCTGGGTCCAGTGCACATTCTCTGCAACAGGCATGGGGGAAGTCATGGAGGCATGAAGGGATCTAATGTCTGCTGGGAACAATGACCGTTTCAATGCCGAGAGACAGTAAGGTGTGCTGGGCTGGGCCTTCGGGGAGGAACAGGGTCTTGAGAAATGAGCCTGGAAAAATTGGGTAGGGGGCAGGTTGTAAATAATGGTATGATTTAGAGAGTGCCCACTGTGTGTCTGGCACTTTGCTTTACAAATGTTATTTTATTTAATCAGCATAACAGATAGGTATTATTATAACCTGACATTAGCACATCAAGCGTCTCCTTTTAATTCCAGCTGGGCAAAGAAACTGGGAAAACAGAAGCGTTCCCAGCAGGCAGCCGCGCTGGGCAGCAGAAAACTGTACAAAGCAAAATGCAGGTCCCACGTCTGAAGTGTCAATTATATTTCTAACAATTGCATATGGACTTCATTAGCCAGCTAAATGGTACCTATTTTAGCATCCCACCAGCTGGAGGGATTTCCAGTAGGAAATATGAGAAGGCAAAAAGTCTAGGAATCTCAGGTTCCCCAGAGCCTTCTGGAATTCATACAGATTAAGCAAGATAAGGTCAGCTCTAAAGTCCCCTCTCTTCTTCCTGTACCCCTCTGCATAGTCACCTCACGAGTGAATAAAACCAGAGCACCTGTATCTGTCCAGAGGGGCTGGGGTGGTTTTCTTGTGTCCCTTTGGGCCTCTGAGGCCGAGTCCCCCTCAGGGATGGTAGGCAGAAGCAGAAAGAATTCATTCAGCACCAGCTCTCTGTGGGAAATTTGTATCTCTTTGACATGAGGGTTCTTTATTATATGCTTCCTATTACATCTTTAGCACAGCTTCGTGTCAGCCTTTCCCATAGGTTGAATATAATGATAGGTAACCTAATCCTGAAGGTAACAGAATAATCTTAGAGGACACAAGGCTCTATTTAATTCTTGCCAAATGACAGTATATACCCAGACTCTGAACAGACCTCTGTAGAACTCCAGTAAGGTTTTGTGTCTTGCTGAGCTTGGAGCCAGAGTCGTCCCATTCTATTCTTTTTCCTACTCCCAGGCAGGATCTGATTTCACACCAATCGATCCGTAAGAGGATAATGGTATCACAGTTCAAGACAGGCAACCATGGAGAATTGTTTTATATGCTTCTGATGCTCAAGAAGTTCCAGTGGCCTGGGCTACGTCTCAGTTTTCAAGGAGAGTTAATTCCAGGGCAGAAGACAGCATGGAAAAAAAAAAAAAAAAAAAAAACCCCAAACCAAAAAAAGCCACAACAAAAAACCTCCCTCCAAAACCAAGAAAACCCCTCATAACCCCTCGCCACCCCAAAAAGAAAAAAACAAAACAAAACAAAACCAAAAACCAAAACAATAACAAGAACAAAACCAAAAATCCATGGACTTTAGAATCAGGTTGACATGGGTCAAAAGCACAGCTCTGTCTCTGATTAGCCATGATCTTAGTCAAAGATGCCTGGGCCTCAGCTTCTTGGTTAGTAAAATGATGGTAAGCCCATACCCATCTTGGACAAATTTGACAGGAACAGAATTAAGGGACTTTGTGGGATGATGGTCACAGTGAGTGGGGGCGGAGAGGCTTTACTCACTTGGTCTCATTTTGAAGATCATTTGAAAATACCATAGTTTTGTCCATTTAATTCCCTCCCTTCTCAGGAGTGTGTGTCCTGCTGTGCTCTGTACTGCCCATAACCAGAGTGGTTGACACTGGACAGTAGCTGGCCTTAATAATGATGTCTGCAGATCTAGAGTCTCTACTTGGACTCTTTCTCTCTCTCTCTCTGCAAAAAAACAAAACAAAACAAAACAACAACAACAACAAAAAACAACAAAAAACGTTTACTAAAGGCCAGTGAAAATGCCCTGGGTGAATTATGAAATTGTTAAAAGTTCATGATGGCTAGAGTCCAGAGTGGGGACCACAGACAGAGGAGGTTGGAGAGACACATTGGGGCTGGGCTCTGAAGGATTATGTAGGGTGTGCTAAGGAGCTGACCTGATCCTGAGTACTGTTATGGGACCAATGAAAGTTTCTCCAGAAGGAGGTGCCATAATTAGGGTTGAGCTTTAGAAATTACCCTGGCTCTGATGAGGAGCATGTCTTAGAGGTGAGTTGTCCTACTTGTATCTCCTGCTTGGGGCTTGTATTCTTTCTTGGGTCTTCAGCTTGAAGTTTCCTGGAAAACTTCTGAAGTTTTTTGGAAAAACTCTGGAAAATTCTTAGCTGTTGTGTCTTCAAATATTGCTCCTGCTTCATTTTATCCCTGCTCTTTTTTTGTAACTATTTATCATGGATCATAGGTCCCCTGGAATCTTTTCTGACTTTTCCATCTTTGTTTCTTACTGTGATTATGTAGTCTGATTTTGTACGTAAAGCTCTGTTGGAACATGAGTATGACCACTCATTTGTATATTGCCTGTGACAGCGTTTGAACTGCAGTGGGTGAAGTTGGGGAGTTTTGACAGGCATATTAGTCTGCAAGGCTCAAATATTTACTGTCTGGACCTTTAGAGAAAAAGTTTGCCAATTCCTGGGCCAATCTGTTGTTAAGTATATTTGTTGAGTTCTTCATGTCAGCTATGATTTTTTTCAGTTACACAATTTCTAACTGATTTTTTTTTCATAGTTTTCAGTTATCTGCTTAAACTTTCTAGGTAGGAATTTTTGAACAAACTAATCACATTTATTTTAAAATCCATGTCTTGAGGCACCTAGGTGGCTCAGTCGGTGGAGCATGGGACTCTTGATCTTGGGGTCATGAGATCAAGCCTCACATTAGGTGTAGAGATTACTTAAAAATAAAATTTTAGGGGTACCTGAGTGGCTAACCAATTAACATCTATCTTCAGCTCAGGTCATGATCGTGGGGTCCTGGGATGGAACCCTGCATCAGGTTCCCTGCTCAGTGGGGACCCTGCCTCTCCTCTGCCCCTCCCACCCCCCCGGCTCATGATCTCTCAAGTAAATAAATAAATAAATAAATAAATAAATAAATAAAATCTTTAAAAAAATAAGTGAACTCCCAGATCTTAAAAAAATAAATCCATGTCTTCATAACACCAATATCTGGATCTGTCATCTTTTTTTCACTCTCTTATTTTTTGGCCTTTTGTGTCTGGCCCCCTGGTAGAGTAATGGTTATTGAGTGGTGATTGGTTTCTGATGTATTGTAGAGACATTTTGAAGCTTTTGTGAGGATGGGATTTCTTTATTCCAGCTAGGACTAAGTTGTTTCTAGTAGGCAACTAGTTTAGGAAAAGATCAGTTTAATCTAATCAGAGGTTGAGCTGATAAGACTAGTCTCCAGTCTGTATGAACACTAGTGGCTAGTATAGTTCTTGTTTACCCATACTTTTTGAACACAATGAAATCTAGAGTTGTTCACCAGGACTTTGAAGGGAAAGCTACTGCTTCATGTTAGTCCTATAATCTTTGCATTTCCCTTCTCTCTGAGGTCACGGTCCTACAAGACATCCTGGTTGAGTAGCTCCCTTAAGACTTCTAATAGATTTCTTTGCTTTTGTTTTGTGTGTGTGAGGGGGTTGTGATTAATATCAGAAGAGGAACTGACCTGTGATTAGCTGCCCTACCATTACTGGGAGGGGAATAATGGATTTTAGGTGACTTGTAACAAGACACAGAAACATGAGCCAGTGCATGAGAAATGTATCTAGTTAAGCAATAATGGTGACTTGAACCATAGGCTGTAGTAATGAGTAGGATATACAGATGGCAAATGAATATGTGAAAGATGTTCAGCATCATTAGCCGTCAGGGAAATGCACACTAAAATCATGATGCCATACTACTGGAAATCTAGCAGAATGGCTAAAATAAGAAAGTGACAACATGAAATGTGGGGAGATTATCACTCATACATTGCTGGTGAATCCATAAGATGGTATAGTCCCTCTAGAGTACAGTTTGGAAGTTTCTGATAAAAAGTTTCTGATATACCAAATATAGAATTGTCATCCAACTCAGCCATTATACTGTTGGGCATTTATTCCAGAGAAGTGAAAACTGATATTTATGTATAAGGCATGTACATGCATGTTCATAGCAGCTTCATTTATAATATTCCCAAGCTGGAAACAACCCAGATGTCCTTCAGCTGGTGCATAGTTAAACAAATTGTGGTACATCCATATCATGAAATAATACTCAGCAATAAAAAGCAACAGACAGTTGATCTGCTCCCAAATCTGGATGAGTGTCCAGGGGATTATGCTTAGTAAAAAATAAAAGTCAATGCCAAAGGTTACATGCTGTGTGATTGTCAATATCCTGATTGTGATTAGGGGAAACTGGGCAAAAAGTAGAAGAGTTCTTTCTGTATTATTTCTTACAGGTCTATGTGAATTGATAATTATATTAATAAAATTTTAATGAAACAAAACAGCAACAAAATAGTATCACTCAGAATTCCATAAGATTTTTAAAAATTTCATTGTTGACATATTTTGTCACACACAAAATTTTTTTTAAAAATGAAAGACATAGTCTAATGCAACTGTTGTACATTCTATTTTTTTGAGTGTGTTATTCAAGTATATAATTCAGAGTTTTTACTCGTACACAAATAATCCTGTATGTTTAATTTAAGTAGAAATATCTACTAAATGTTAAGTAGGGGTGCCTGGGTGGCTCAGTGGTTGAGCATCTGCCTTTGGTTCAGGAGGTGATCCTGGGGTCCTAGGATTGAGTCCCGCATCTTCTCCCTCTGCCTATGTTTCTCCCTCTGTCTCTGTATCTCCCATGAATAAATAACTTAAAAAAAAAAAAGGATGTTAAGTAGCTTGCAGAACCTCCAGGAGAGCCAAGATTCTGCTCTAGTAAAAATAAATTAGCTCCAGGGGCACCTTGGTGACTCAGTCAGTTAAGTGTCTGCCTTCAGCTCAGGTCATGATCTCAGGGTCCTGGGATTGAATCCTGTGTTGGGCTCCTGCTCAGCAGAGAGTCTCATTCTCCTCTCTCCCTGCCCCTCCCCCTCACTTGTGCAAACACCCTTTCTCTCAACAAAATAAATAAATAAAATATTTTTAAAAATTAATTCTAGAGTAAGTGTCAAAGTCTCTGATACTGCTACCTTGAAGAACTGGATACCTCTGCTATCATGCCTGCTAGCAGATGGCTCTGTGGGTATGAATTTTGCCTTTTCTTGATACTTACATCTCAGTCCAAATGTGTTATGGATGGTTCTAATTGGTGAAACCTAGACCTTGTGTCTAAATCCTTGCGACAAAGGAATATGAACATGTGATTTCTGGGCTCAACCTTAGGAAGGTGTTATTACTTAATGTGGAAAAGGAGCAAAGATGTTGGATGGACATAAAAGTGCCCCATCTAGGGTACCCCTTGGCTTATATGTCCAAGGAAGAAGAACCACACTCCTTTCTAAAATAATCCAACTGTTTTTCATATCAGCAAAAGTTGAATATCTTTTCCAAAAGGGAGCATTGAAGGTTATAGGCATTCTGGGTGCTGGTCATTCCTCCCCTAGCTCAATCACTATATTTTTTAGTCATTTGTAACCAACATACTACATTGTGAAATTCACCACCAGCAGCATGTGCTATAGGAACTAGCAAAGAGTAGACGGTGATCACGAAGCTATAGTTTGTATGTGTTTGCTTTCCTCCACTACCTCTTTCAGGCCTCCTTTGCCTTAGTAAACATTCACTTTGTCAGAATTCTTTACCTGAGAGGGTGACCTAAACATTCATTTAAGAAAGGGGGGAAGGGATTTTAACCTTGGCAAACCTGGGTATTTGGAGTTTCTACAATTTTCTATTAACTTTTGCCAAAGGAAATTGCAATAATAAGAGAACTCCACAGGAGATCCTCTCTGCAAATGCTGTAGACACCGCATGAGGAGAATGATGAAGGTATGAGCTCCACCTTCCCTATAACTCATTCAGCAAACCCCAGAATCAGACTCTGGGCTTGTATTTTGGCCACACTCACCCTGCATGTCCATGGGTGCAATTCTTTTTGACTAGTTTGTGAAAATCTCTGCTAAGGCTCTCCTGACTAAATTTGATTGAAAAAACCCAGGTTGCATGCTTATACCTTATTCATTGGGTTGTCTGGGTGTGCAAGCCCTTGCTTCTACTTTGGGAAATGTTCAGAGTGAAGGAATGTGTGTCTGATTTATTTCAACTCTGCATAGCACTCAACTCCCAATTTTTTTTTAAAAAAGATTGTATTTATTTATTCATGAGAGAGAGAGAGAGAGAGAGAGAGACAGGCAGAGGGAGAAGCAGGCTCCTTGCCGGGAGCCCAATGTGGGACTTGATCCCAGGACCCCAGGATCATACCTTGAGCTGAAGACAGATGCTTGACCACTGAGCCACCTAGGTGCCCCTTTCTTTACTTTTGTTGATTCTTCCAGTTGAAATTACTTTCTTCTGTTATATTGTGGCAACAAATACTGTGACTTTGAATGGGTCTAGTCCATTGGCCTGGATATCTATGTATACTGAAGTGATAGGCAATTTTTAAATGTTTTGAAAATGTACCTAAATCCTATTCCATGTTAATTATTTTCTAATTTCATTCAAAGATGTATTTTTGAAGTATGGTTGGATACCTAGTTTTCAGTGATACATATGCTAGGTTTGTTTCTCCCTTCAAGGACATTCTTTCTTTTCTCTTACCCCCCTCTCTCTTCTTCCCTCCCCCTCTCTTTTCTTTCCTTCCTTCTATTCTTTCTTTCTTTCTTTCTTTCTTTCTTTCTTTCTTTCTTTCTTTCTTTTTCTTTTTTTCTTTTTTTCTTTCTTTCTTTCTTTCTTTCTTTCTTTCTTTCTTTCTTTCTTTCTTTCTTTCTTTCTTTCTTTCTTTCTTTCTTTCTTTCTTTCTTTCTTTCTTTCTTTCTTTTCTTCTTTCTTTCTTTCTTTCTTTTTCATAAACTAGGCTTAAAATTAACATCATGTATATTGTATCTATCAGGGTTCAATCAGAGAAACAAAACCGGTAAGAGATGTATATTAAGGGATTTCTTGTAAATGATTGGTCTACACAGTTGTAGGGCCTGCTGAGGCAGGTTGCCAGAAAGGGCAGACTAGAGATCTCAGCTACAGGCTGACCCTTCTTTCCTCAGGCAAAATTTCTTCTTTAGAGAAGAAATTATATCCACCCAGATTACCTGACATTGTCTCTTTCAGTGAAAATCTACAGATTATGGACTTTAATCATGGCTGCAAAGTATCTTCAGATTAGTAACACCGACATTAGATTTGGATTGAATAATTAGCTGAATTGACACTTAAAACTGACCATCACTTATGTCTTTATGTGGATACCTGAACGATTCTCCAGATTGTATATTCAAAAGTGAAATTACCAGGGTCATTGGTATAGCACTCTCAGGTCTATGAGATATTTCATGTGGCTTCCTAAAGTGGTGGAACTGATTTGTACTCCATAATCAGTTACAAGAACTGTCATTGTTTCTTTCTTTTTTTTTTTTTTAAGATTTTTAATTTATTTATTCATGAGAGACACACAGAGAAAGAAGGGCAGAGACATAGACAGAGGGAGAAGCAGACTCCCTGTGGGGAACCTGTTGTGGGACTCAATCCCAGGACCCTGGGATCTCAACCTGAGCTGAAGGCAGACGCTCAACCACTGAGCCACCCAGGTGCCCCTGGAACTGTCATTGTTCATGTCAAATTTTGACATTGTTAGACTCTTAGGCTTTGCCAGTCTTTGGAGTGTGAGCCTGTATTTCATTATTGCTTGAACATGTATTTCCCTGGTTACTAAGGAGGCTGAGCATCATTCATACTTAACCTTTCATTTGGGTTTTTTCCCTTATAGGAATTCTCTGCTCATTTTATTGTTCTTATCTTTGAATAGTACTTTTTCCCTTTTCTACCACCAGCTCTCCTTTTTTTTTCTCCTTTTGTTTTTTAAGTCACAATCTGGCATGCATAATTGCTTTGTGATGTATTTATGCCAATGATAATTCTGTGATATTAATGAGGTAAGAGGCCACTTCAGTCCTGGGGGCTTGAAGAAACCAGAGGTGGCCACTGAATCCCACAGTGTATATGATAATGACACATCGTAAAAGACCACAAAGAATACATGATTTAGTATTGTATTAATTTCCCCTTGTTGAGTAATGATTTACTACAAGTTTAGTGGGCATAGGACAACACACATTTAACATCTCACAGTTCTTGTGGGTCAGGATTCTGGGCACAGCTTAGCTGGGTGACTCTATTCAGAGAACTGATAATGAAGTGTAAATTTTAGATTTGACTACTTTAGGAAGCCACGTGAAAGATCTTGTGAAGGTGTATTTGGTTATATGAAGAATTGCACTCAAATGTTTACAGCAGTTTTATTCATGCTCCTCTAACAGGCAATGGATAAATAAAGATGTTATACTATCCAGCTATAAAAATGGATGAACTATTGACACAAAAAAACCAACCTGGATTTTTATTAGGCTGTTTATTTTCTCAATACTGAGTTTTGAGAGTTCCTTATATAATCTGTATATAAATCTTTTATCAGATCTGTGATTTGCAAATCATTCCTCCCAGTGTCTTTTCTTTCTTTCAGTAGTATCTTTCAAGGAGCAGATATTTTAAATACTAGAAGTCCAGTTGCTCACTTTGTTCTTTTGTGGATTGTAGTTCTGATGTTTTACCTAAGAATTTTGTGCCTACTGAGGGGCACTTGATGGGATGAGCACTGGGTGATGCTATATGTTGACAAATTGAATTCCAATAAAATAAATAAATAAATAAAAATAAAAATAAATTTAAAAAAAAGAATTTTGTTCCTAACCCCAAGTCTCAAATATTTCCTTCTAAAAATTTTATAATTTGGGGGCTTATAATCCATTTGGAGTTAATTTTTTATAATAGCGTGACACATTTTCATAGAAGTGTATATATATGTATATATTACATTATATTAAATTATTAAATATTTATTTAAATAAATTTTCAACATGTGCATTTTACAAATTTCTATTTTTTCAAAAGATCTATTTTTGTAGCTCCCATTTAATCATTCTACTGTCAGCTGTGATGCTAAATATTTTATCAGATTTACTAGAAGGGTACCTAGTATAAGTTCCACCCAACAAAGAATGCCTCAGCTCCTCCAGGGATCCCATAGAACTGTGTAGTTTCTTCTACAACAGAAATCATTCCCTTTATCTTCATGGCTCCTGAAGGCTATCATGGATTTTTTTTTTTTTAAGCTGGAAAGTAAGCTGGCATAATGTTACAACACAGTATTCAATCAATTTTGTCTTAGTTTTTTATATGCTTTTCCCAACTTTTTTTGGTCAGAGACAGGTTCTAGGACCCCAACATGGCCCTTGTAGGTAGTTGCACAAACTCCATTTTTCATGGCCACAGTATCCAAATGCAAGATTCAAAGCATTTGGTGACAACACCACATTTTTGAGGTGTCCTTCATTTTTACAAAGGTACATTTGCAAATTGCATTTCCGGGATAGCCATAGGGAATTTCTCGTTGGTCTCTGATGTGAAAGTAAAAATGTACCTCTCCAAACAGCCATTGGTTTTGATTTGTGGCATGTGTTTGGATAATAAGGCATTTAGGCACTGGCCCAAATATAAAGTAGAAAGAAGCCCTGCAAGGCAGATGTTTACCATCCCTAAACAAAGGGACCCTAGGACTCCATGGATACTCCAGCTGTTGATTTGCTCTAGTTTCAGAGAGAAGAGAGTCATTTAAAACAAAATCCCCTTGCCTTTGCAAAAACTGTTTATGGATGAAAAAGAAATTGTATTTAAGAAATATAATCTAATCCTGATTTATTTAGAAGTACATGGAGTCCAAGCTCCTACTCTATTTACAAAGGAACACAAGAGCATTTCACAAGTGAACAAGTAGTTAAAAGAATATATTATATATTTAGATAAATTCATTTGACACAATGTGTTCATACTGTATGTCAGGCACTTTCCTAAATGCTCCTTGGCCACTGAGAGCTTCAATGTATAGGGGGAAGAGAGATGTTATTCTGATGACATGTAGACATGTATATAATTGCTACAGAGATGAATGTTTCAATGGGAAAGTGGAAGTGCTATTTGAGGGTGTTTATCAGTTTACCTGTACTGTCTGGGGGTCAAGGAAGTTTTTGCTGAGAAATGACATTTGATTAGAAACCTAAATGATATTTAATGAAGTGAAGGGATGAGGGAAGTGCATGCTAGACAGAGGAAACAGCATATGCAAAGGCCCAGTGGCAGGAAGGACCAGGGCCCTAATTGTTCATGAGAGAAGGCCAGTGTAAATGCAGGGAGATAGTGAGAAGGAAGATGGTAAGGAAGCAGGGCAGCAGGCAGAGCAATGAGGGTTTGTAGGCCATGTTAAAGTATTGTGACTTTGTCCCAAAAAGATTAGGAAGTCACTGGTGGGTTTTAAGCGACTCTAATTTATCAGACTTGTTTTTCCAAAGATTGCACTGGCTGAAGCCTGGAGACCCATTTAGAGTAGGATCTGACTGAAAGTAAGAAGACTCAAACACAGACTGGGCAGGAGACCCCGCGAGAGGCGATGACCTACATGGTGGCAGTGGGCATATTTAGGAAAGTCTCACCAAGTCCAGCAAGAAGCATCAAGGATGATTTGGGGTTTCGAGCTTGAGCTGTTGGGTGGGCTGGTGATGGCATGCCCGGAAAGAGGAAGACTTGGAAGAACAGTGGGTGTGGGAGTGAAGTTCAGTTTCAAACACTGAGTTTGAGGGGACTTCAAGACATTCTAAAACAGGATAAGTGGGCACAGGTGTGTGAGGGTCTGGAACTCACGAGAAAGATCTGCTTTGGAATGACACTGTTATAGAGATGGTAGCTGGAGCTTGGGTGTGTAGGCCTTTGACTTCACATCATTTGTAGTGTTGAGAGTAGGTTTAAGCCCAAACCATGTGGACTCCAGCATTTACTGTCTGTATGTTAGAGCTTCAGCCTGCAAGAAGAAGACATATCTGAAAAAGAATTACCAGGAGAAGGTGACATCGTGAAAGTCAAGGGGCGGGGGAAGTGTCTTAAGAGGAAAAAGATTAAGTAATGTCAAGTATTCAAACTAAACAGAAATAGCCGAAGTTTTCAACTTCAGATGCCTGGATAAAGAAGATGTGGTGTATATGCAATGGAATATTACTCAGCCATAAAACGAATGAGGTCTTGCCATTTGCAACTGCACCAATGGACCTAGAGGGTATAATGCTAAGTGAAATAAGTCAGTCAGAGAAAGACAAATAACCACATGATCTCGTTCATATGTGGAATTTAAGAAACAAAACAAACGATCAAAGAAAAAAAAGAGAGAAACAAAAAACCAGACTCTTAACTATAGAGAACAAACAGATGGTTGCCAGAGGGGAGGTGTGTGGGAGGATGGGGAGCATAAGTGATGGGGCTGAAGAGTCCACACATTGTGATGAGCACTGGGTGATGAATGGAAGTGTTGGATCACTATACTGTATGCTTGTATGTTAATGACACTGGAATAATAATAATAAAAAAAAGTAATGTCATGTATTTCCAAGAGGCCAAGACCAGTGAGGCTGAAAACTTTTAAGTTTAAAATATTTGTTGATGAGAGGCGCCTGGGCGGCTCAGTGGTTGAGCCTCTTGGCTCAGGGCGTGATCCCAGGGTCCTGGGATTGAGTTCCACTTTGGGCTCCCCGTAGGAGCCTGCTTCTCCCTCTGCCTGTGTCTCTGCCTCTCTCTGTGTGTCTCTCATGAAAAAATAAATAAAATCTTTAAAATAAAATAAAATAAAATATTTGTTGATGATTAAAATGGGTTGGTCCTGCTTCTGCAGCCTTGCTATATACTATATTATTTCCTTTAATTGATGTCTTTGTCTATACGGATCTGTTGTTGTTGCCTAAATCTTCGTCACTGTTTGGAAAGGATATATATTATATCTGACACTGAAATCCTAAAGACAAATCACTGCCTACCTTTTATTTTTCTTATTATCAGAGTCAAGCAATGATAGAGATTTTCAAGTGCCCTTAGAAAAGATGAGAAATGAAACAATTTATGTGTTTTCTTCCTGCTTTCCCTGTCTAATACATTTTTTTAAAGAAAGTTCAGATCATCTGGGATTATTTACTACATCATACATTTTCTCTTTGAAGAATAACTTTTTACATTTATGCTTACTTTTGCACTTTTATGACAAACTGGCCCTCCCCTGTGTTTATTTATTTTCCTATATTCTTTAGAAAGCCTTTTCTTACTTGTGAATTTTTTTAAGATTTTATTTTTAAGTAATCGCTACACCGAGCATGGGGCTTGAACTCAGGACCCTGAAACCAAGAATTGTATGTTCCACCAGCTAAGCCACCCCGGCATCCCCTTCTGTAAGCCTTTTATACCATATCTGCCTCATTCCTGACTCCAAATTTCCTTTGTCTCTTAGAGTGAGTCTTTTGTCATATTTAAATCGAAATATTTTAAGTTTGGGGGTAATAACATCACTGTCAGAATAAATCCGAATACTATAGAAATATAGATAATGGCAAATGCAAAGACTGTCACAATTCCAACTCCAGCCAAGAACGACAGTGGCAAAATTTCCTGCTCTCTCTTCCTCTCAAAAATACATGGAGGGGTCTGTATTGCAGCCTATGTGACAAACTGAGGTCTTTTTAAGTCTGAGACATTTATGTCTCTTGTGACTTTTCAGCCCTGAAAAATTCTGCTTGGATCATTTCTTCTCCATCTTCTCGGTTTTGTCTCTTTGGAACCCCTGTTGCCGGTGGTAGGATCACCTAAGTCCTGGGTTGAGGTAACACAGTGTAACAACACTTCCCACTTCTAGATGTTGTGAATTGCCATCCCAGAATGGATGCAGGCAGCCAACCAGGATGAACGTAGGGGTCAGGGGTGGGAATGCCTCCAAAATGAACCCCCGCTCTATAGAAAGTGGCTACCTGTTTCTTCTCATTATAGCACCGGATCCCCAGCCTGTTTGCAGAAGGTGTGTGTTTCCTGTGGAAAAAAACAGAATACATCTTTCTCAGTCCAGTTCTATTACCCCAGAGTTAGAGGATAATCCTTCCAAGTTTCAGACCTTACGTTGCCTATGGGTTTCTGGCATTATGATGCCTATCATTTTTAGTATAGTTGCAAATTTTTATATTTCTGAAGTTTCAGTGGGTTCTGGTGGGCTGCCTTAGTGATATATTTTTTTAAAGATTTTATTTATTTATTTGTGAGAGACACAGAGAGAGAGAGGCAAAGACACAGGCAGAGGGAGAAGCAGGCTTCCTGTGAGAGCGTGATGTGGGACTCGATCTCAGGACCCTGGGATCATGACTTGAGCCAAAGGCACTCTACTGCTGAGCCGCCCAGGTGCTCCCCCCAGTGATATTATTTTAAATTGGAAACCTCTATAAGTGTTTATTGAGTACTAATTCTAAAAGTGACACATCATTACCCTCTTTTATCTAAACTAGTAAATCTGGGGAGAAAGGAGAGGTCCAAACTGGTTTTATATCAGAATATCATTTTGAGTCCTGTGTTTACTTGTTTTTCTTGTCTTGGAGTTACTACCAAAGGGAACAAACAAACAAAACAACAACTCCACAATTTCCTCTCAAATATCTATTACTTTGATTTTTTAAAGTAGTGGCCAGTAAACTGGTCAACAAATCAGGCCCCCCAGCATCCAGAGCCTTTTGTTCTCAAAACTGTCCTGCTGGAATCAGTAAACTGTTGATTAAAATCCTTGTTGCCTCATACATGTAGTAAGCATAATCTGTTTTTTAGAGACCTAATCACTTTCATGTCACTGGCTGAAGGGATAGAGACAAAAGCTGTGGCTAATTATTAACAACTTTACAAAGCTGATATTGAATTTCTAATGCATCCCAAATGCCCCTCTACTCTGATTAGTTCCCAGGGTCTCCCTGGCTGGTACCTTGCTAGCTTGGAGAATGGATTTAAGATCCTTGGGTTTCAGAAACTCTTGGAAGAGTAATTCTTTGGTCACTTTGCAGCAGTAACGGATTCTCTGGTCATCTGGAAACGGTGCAGAACTGCTACATCTGGATACAGAGGGAAGTCATTGTTGGCGACCAATAGCATCCTTCCTTTCCACCTGCTCCAAGACTCCCAGCTGCTGAGTAAAGAAGAGGAAGAGGTTCAGAGTTGGCTTGTAAAACAGGCCGACCTTGTTTAGACGTAGTTGAACTCCCAGATCTCTTTCCCCACAACCCCTCCTGGACCCAAGGACTCTGTTTCCAACTGCCAAACCCATACTAAGCTTCAGGAGACAATAGCTTTCTGTTAGGAAAGCCTGACTTGGAAGTTGGGGACCAGAGACTGATGTTTTGAAGTGAAAATCAGTCCTCAAACTGTCCCTGGGGGTAGGTCCTGAGAGTGGAGGTGACATAATGAAGGCATCCAATTAAAGTGGCGTTTACTGGAGAAAGCTCCGACTTCTGAGTAGCTCACGCCGTATGTCATATAATCTCAAATGCAGAAAGAACATGCTGGAATCATTACCTTCAGACACGAGTTTCCCTGGTAGGACAAGGTCTAAGGCCAGGACGAAAAGATCATTTTCTCCTGAAATCTGCCTATCTCATTAGCCTTTTCATGGGTGATATAACTTCTCCTTCCCTCCAAATATGCAGGGGTCCCATGGCTATCACTACTGAGCATGCCATTTCCATTATTGTTATAAATTATGAGCCAAGCCCCTGGAGGCCTTTGTCCCAAGTTACAGATACTTATCGAAGATGAACTATTATATGACAGCACAAGGAAAAATGAGCTTTAGGAAGTAAAACTAACAGATTTTTTAACAACCATTAATCCATCCAGCATCTGTAATACAGGTAATTCCCATAAAGTGGAGTACATAGTTCACATGGATTATTCCTGAATTTATCACACACACACACACACACACCTTTTCAAATAAGACCATCAGTTTAATATTCTAATTTTGATTAATGATTTCAGTTTGTTTTTCTTAGCTTTTTTCCTGATTTTTTTTTCAATAGAATTTCAGAGTTATATTTACTCTGATTGTTACTAGTTTTTGTTCTTTTCTGGTTTAGAATCTGAAACGCAGGGACATCTGGGTGGCTCAGTGCTTGAGCATCTGCCTTTGGCTCAGGGCATGATCCTGGAGTCCTGGGATTGAGTCCCCCATCGGGCTCCTCGCAGGGAGCCTGCTTCTCCTTTTGCCTGTGTCTCTACCTCTCTGTATCTCTCATGAATAAATAAAATCTTTAAAAAAATGATCTGAAATGCACACAGAGCTAAAGGTTGGCTCTGTTGATTATATAATAAAGACATTGTGAAATTATACTATCATATCACTTGTAGGTCTTCCTATATGGAATATTTCTGAGGCACTTGGTTGAAATTTGGTTAAGCTGCTATGAGGAAGGATTTGTTCTGAAGATTCTGAAAATCATATGCTTTGGTCAAATAACTAAACCAGCACTGCAATTTGACACAAAATATCTTTTTTTAAAAAAAGGATTTTATTATTTATTTATTTGTTTGTTTATTTATAGTACGTGCAAGAGTTGGGGAAAGGTAGAGAGAGAATGAGAGAGAGAATCTCAAGCAGACTCTGTGCTGAACATGGAGCCTGAGGTAGGGCTCAATCTCAAGACCCTGAGATCATGACCTGAGCCGAAATGAAGAGTGTGGGTTCTTCAAACTGGTATGATCACTCAACCAGGTGCCCCACAAAATATCCCTTTTTGAAATATTTCTTTAAACCACTAATCTTGTATCCTTACACCCTATAACCAATTACTGTATTGAAAGTGTTTCGTATGAATATAGCTCTAAATTAAACTAATACATAGATAAAGTTATTTTTCTTCCTAACTAAATATTAACACTTAGGGAGACTGGTTGTCTTCCCTCCTGTGTCATTTTTATTTTTTTAAGATTTTATTTATTCATGAAAGACACACACACACACACACACACACACACACAGAGAGAGAGAGACAGGCAGAGGGAGAAGCAGGCTCCATGCAGGGAGCCCGATGCGGGACTCCATCCCAGGACCCTGGGATGACTTCCTGGGCTGAAGGCCAAAGCTCAACTGCTGAGCCACTCAGGCATCCCTCCTGTGTCATCTTTAGAAAGAGAAGCACTATTCCTTGACAAAAATATGAATAAAAGAATTTGTTGCTAGCAGGCCTGCCTTAGATATAATACTGAAGGGAATCTTTCCAGCTGAATGAAAGAGTCACAGATGATAATTCAAATCCATGTTAAGAAATGAAAAGGACCCAAGAACGAGGTTAACATAAAAGATTGTATAAATACACATTGTACTTTTTTTCTCCTCCTGTTTTTTTTTTTTTTTTTTAAGATTTTGTTTATTTATTCATGAGAAACACAGAGAGAGAGAGGCAGAGACACGGGCAGAGGGAGAAGCAGGCTCCATGCAGGGAGCCTGACATGGGACTCGATTCCGGGTCTCCAGGATCAAGCCCTGGGCCAAAGGCGGCGCTAAACCGCTGAGCCACCAGGGCTGCCCTCTTTTTCTCCTTTTAACTTGTTTAAAGATTTATGTAAAATTGCATAAAACAATAATTATGACATTGTAGCTTTGAGTTTATAACATATATAGATGCAGTCATTTGATAGTGACAGCACATTATCAATTACCATTTGATAATGAGAGCACAAAGGAGGGCAAGGAAATGGAGCTGTGAACACGGATTTCTATATTTAACTTGAATTGTATTAATCTAAAGTCGACTGTGACAAACTAAGATGCATATATAATTCCTGAAGAGAATACTAAGAAAATAACTAACATTTTATTTAGTTATAAAAGAACAAAATAATAAAATGATATACTAAAAAAAAAAACTATTTAACACAAAGAGACAAAACAAAGGACATAGAAAAACCTAAAGAGACAGTGATCAAAAGAGCAAAATACTTGTAAATTCAATGTAAGTACATTACAATAAATGTAAAACTAACCATATCAATAATTTTATTAAAATGTGAGTTAAGGGGCATCTGGGTGGCTCAGCAGTTGAGCGTCTACCTTTAGCTCAGGGTGTGATCCTGGGATCCTGGGATGGAGTCCCGCATCAGGCTCCCTGCAGGAGCCTACTTCTCCCTCTGCCTATGTCTCTGCCTTTCTCTGTGTGTCTCTCATGAATAAATAATTAAAATCTTAAAAAAAATCCAGAAAGAAGAAAGCAAACTAAACCCAAAGCACACGGGCAGAAGGAAATACTAGATTAGAACAGGAATCAATGACCTAGTTCATTATACAATCCCTTCTACTTCTGTGTATGCTTGAAAAAGTCAAAATACAAGTTAAAAATAAATACAAATGAGGTAATCCCCACATTGTTGATCATATGATTATTCCCTCCCACCCCCCCACCCCCCCACCCCCCCACCCCCACCCCCCGCCCATTGGTAGAGCTGGATTGCAGAATGTGGCTTGGACCTCAGGCCGAAATGGGAATTCCCAATTCCTTCTCCCCAGTACAGCCCCAACCCAGATCTCAAGATAAATCAATGAGTAATTTAATTCATAAAGTTAATTCTATAGACACTTTCCTTGGGGAAACAACACACTGGCAAAATGTCCACTCTCCAGGAAAATCCCTAGTTGACATTCAAAGCTTGCCTTGTGCCTTGTTGCAAGCAGAAGACAAGCAAAGGGGACAAAAGGGAGAAATGGAAAGATGAAGACAAGGAGAAAGAGAGAGATTCAGAGCAGCATTCCTGTGCTGTGCCACAGATGTGCTCTGCAAGCCAGAGCCAGCTTCATCCATGCCATTCATTCAATAAATGTCCTCTTTCACTGGTCAGATAAAGTGATTTCTCTCCTGTAGGAAGAGCTGTGGAAGCATGGGAAACAGAGTGGCAGCTTATTCTCCAATATTCCCATCACAGGGAACATTCCAGAGCTTTCTGAGGCAAGGCAAGAGATGAGTAGAGAAGGGTTGCCCTGCAAAGGAAATGAGAGTCAGCTGGCCAAGTATACCTGAGATGCCTATTTCTTCCAAGGTATCCCCCAGAAATATCTTGTCTCAGCCAAAACCCTTCCTTGGCTTGACCTTATAAAGACGGAATCTCACCAAATCTCAACTTTAATTTGGTACTTCTTATTTTGGGGGGTATAACAGCACATCATGCACATTAACAATGATTACACATTAACACATAGTGCACAATCTTGTATGTGAGACCTGCGTCTGTGCTTTTTCTCCCAGATCTTGTAACAGGCAGGAATTTATATACAAATACAGCATCTGTTTATGAAAATGGATGAAGGACTCATTATCCCACAAATAACAGTTTTTGAACCAGGTTTAATGAAGGCCAATATACAAAATAGCACAGAAAACTAAATGATGGTTTACTCAACCTCTGTGTTATTATCAGTGATAGTGGGAACCTCCATAAAAGTGCATGTTCTCATATACTGCCCCTTGAGACTGACCCAGCAAGCCTTGGGCTTTGGCACAGGATTTTGTGTTTTTCAAAAGAACTCTGGTTGGCTCTGATGGGAACTGCTTTTTCAAATGTATGCCTAATTAAAAAAAAAATATTCTATTTATTTGTTCATGAGAGATACAGAAAGAGGCAGAGACACAGGCAGAGGAATAAGCAGGCTCCCTGCAAGGAGCCGGATGCAGGACTTGATCCCAGGACCTTGGGATCACGCCCTGAGCTGAAGGGAGACACTCAACCACTGAGCCACCCAGGTGCCCCTCTCTTGGAATTTCAACTAGAAAGTGTATCCTGATTTCCTGGGGGCAGTCATCATTCCTCCACAACTGGAAGCCTGTTTGCTTGAAGGCAAAAGTGATAGATAGATATGCAGAGACATGCTGCTATGGATGCTGATCAACCCAGGTCTGAGGCCAACCCTCTCTCTGGATACCTCCTTCCCAGGAGAACCCATAGAAATCCTTTGTCATTTCAGAGCATTCATGTTTACTTGCAATCATGAGAATTCATAGGCTTGGTAAAAAGGCAATGCCTTAGAATCTAAGCCCTGGGGTCACTAGAATCTTAGACAGAAAAACTGAGGAGGGCACCTTGTTCTTCCAAACATTATGACGGTTTTGGCTTCCCAAAGTGTGATTGTAAAGTGGGACAGGGTGAGTGAATTTACTCAAAGCTGAAAACAAATTATTTTGGACATATTTTTAGATGACAGACTCCAGAAAACGTAGAGACTTCACACATATTACCTAAGAGATGATGAATAATTTTTAGGTCCTGTCCATTTGGCACCCAACTGGCTGGTACCTGACTCACTCGAGTACCAACAAATATTTGTTGAATCAGTGAATAAATGGGTGAAAGGAGCAAGAGAGTGGGGGAGAGGAGGAGAGCATATTTCTGTATTGTAGCCTGATTAATGTAGCAAGTTTGTAATATAAAAGTGGGACAGACCCATCTGGAAATTCTCCAGAAATCCTTTGCCACCCCCAGCGTTTGTAAAGCTAAGACTTACATCCAAGAACAAGCTATAAACATTATGAAGTGCCAGTCAATGGAACAACGTGTTAACAAAATTCCGGAGAGTTAAAATTCGGACCAGGGAAAGTCTTCCGTGACGTGTAACTCAGGTTCATTCTTGGCTCACGTTGTGCTGCTTCTTAATTACAGCATATGACTGAGCTCCTTAATTCAATCTCCCACTCTGTTTTCCACTGTAACACTTAGCGTGATTCATTCATGAGCTGGAGATCTGTTTATTGACTCTGACCCTCTACTCCTATAAACAAAATTCAGAAATTTCCTATTTGGTTCTCTACCAATGTGTACGAAGTGAGCTCTTGAAACAAAAGAACTTTTAAAATACACTTTTAAAGGAAGACCACACAGGTGCCCAGTTGGATATAGAGATGAAGTTGCATTTTTAAAAGTTCATGGCAGCAATCTTCCAGGAGACCAGGCCCTAAATTTACAATCTCACGAGGAAGGGAGGGAGAAAAATGAAGGACGCCTATGAACCGAAACTTGAATATCCGTGAAATAAAACGGAACCACATTTTATAGCATTTGATTCTACTTTTGCTTTACAAAAGCCATGTCCTGAGACATCCCGGGCTTAGTTTTCATTGGGTCATTCAGAAAAAGAAACATGATGCTTCTGTATCCATTCCTGCCAAGCATTCAAGATGGATTGTTTTCTGAAATTCTTAAATAAAAAAAAAAAGGAGCCCAATATAAACTTGGTATTAACACAAATAATTTCTTTCCTTAGAATGACCCTCTAACCTACGTGATCTCATCCCTCTTTACAGCATTGCACCGGACAGGATATCATGTAATGAGGCTGTAAAGCTCAGAAGAGTCACATTTCGGCTAAAAATGGAAGGTTGGTAATAAACAAAGCTGACTGGTTTCACTGGGAATGGAGCAAATATACTAGATGTAAACATGCTGTAAACTGAGCTTGGGTAGAAGGGTTAGAAATTTTCTTAACACAAAGACAATGACTCTCCCACCCTTCCAACAGAGGGGAGTGGAGACCCTGCTTTCCTGATGATACTTAATATCCCTGGAATTAGCGCTGCCACCACCACGATTGCCCCTCACCTAAGAATGACAAGGTTTGGCCAACTGGCTCTCTCATGAGCCAGACACCATTTTAGAGTTTTATTTGCTGTTGCTAAAAACTTAGGGGAAGATGCCAGTCCCACCTGAAACCTAAGAAGGAGGAAGAGAAGAAATGAGATCTCAGCTATGAACGATTCATCAACCATTCCAGAGGGGAGATGCTGGCAGAGGTCACTCGGGTCAGCTGAGAGCAAATCCCTCACTTCCAAGAGATCTGCTGGCTGGCATTTCGTTAGCTCGCTGCAAATGCAAAGCCTGGAGCCTTCCATTAGTAGCACCTGGCCTGGTCCTGATGACGAGCAGAAATAATTAAAGGTGTCAGAAGTTTCTGGAAGAAATCCAGGTGACAGAGTCTCTGCGGTGAGTACAAAGTGAACAGAGCTTAGGAACACATTTCCTTGCTTTGGCTTTATGCCTTTCTCTGTGCCTCCTTGGGAATAGGTAGCCATCAAGTCACTGGTCATGGCAGGAATTGGGTCTGGGCTGAGAGCCTTGGGAACCAAAGTGTGGATATGGCCTCCTACTCACAGGTTGTGCTTTTTCCACGCTTGCACAGCACGCATCTCCAAAGAATACACAGTATGTATACAAGTCGGGAAAATGACGGAAACAGGGAGGTAGGGGCTTGAAAACTATCAGGGGTGAGGAGGGACCTGTCTGAGAGCATGCTCTAGCTGCCTTTCAAAAGGGCATGCCCCGCTACCTACAGGACTCTTCTTCCTTCCTGCCTGCCCAGAGTGTGCAAATTGCAGGTCAAGACTGACTATACCAAGTAACAGGAGGAGACAGTGCTTAGCAGACAGATCCTTCCAGCTTTTCTCCCACACCAGCCTCTTCTCTAAGTGTTGAACAAACAGATGATAGTGGCTTGAAGGGGGGCCAAGTGTTTCCCCTAGCCCGGCAAGAAGGCAAACCAACACACAACAGCAACAAAATGCTTGGGGCTTTCAAAGATGAGGACATGAGAACATTCTAGCCCTGGAGAGTCTCTCTGATCAGGAAGGAACCGAAAGCCAGAGAGACTACTTCAGGAAAATCTGGACTCATCCATTGGCACCAGACAAAGAGACTAGAGGGTCTTTAATTTGGTGTTCTGCAAATAATTTCGGAATATAATAAGAATTTCTTGTTTTATTTTCATTTTGGGTTTTTTTTTTTAAGATTTTATTTATTTATTTATTTATTTGAGAGAGAGAGAGCATGAGCAAGGATGACGGGCGAGGGAGAGGGAGAAGCACTCCCCACTGAGTAGGGAGCCTGATGCGGGGCTCATCCCAGGACCCTGGAATCATGACCTCCTAAGCCAAAGGCAAACTCTTAATACACTGAGCTCCCAGGTGACCCCCTATTTTGTTTTACAGACAGAATGTTAAAGGAAACCTACCAGTGGAGCAGAGGAATGTGGGGTCCTATTTTCGAGAATCAAGGAGGGGGCTGGAGCTTTGTCTCCTGGGCCCTCCCCAAAGATGCTCAGTAAGTTCTTTTATAACACATTTTCAGGAATTTCAAAGTGTAGATTATTTTCAACTATTATTCCTACAGTTATATAAAGTACTTAGGTTGTTGTTTTTTTTTTTTAAACAAGAAACTATTTAGTGAAAATTTTTGAAGAAAATGTTTTCAGGGGCACCTGGGTGGTGCAGTTAGTTGAGTGTCAGATTCTTGCTTTCAGCTCAGGTCGTGATGTCAGGGTCGTGAGATTGATCCCCAGTTGGGACTCTATGCTCCATACGGAGTCTGCTTGAGATTCTTTCTCTCTCCTTCTGCCCCTCCCGCTCATGCTCTCTCTTTCTCTAAAATAAATAAATAAATCTTAAAAAAAAAGTGTTTTAAAATTTCATAAAAATGTTTAGTACAAATAAAACCCAAACCAAATCCAATTTAATGTGTTGGGATTCTTCAAGAGATACTGGATGTGGGTCTGGGCCTCAAGGAGCTTTCATCTGGTGGGGAGGGAAAGATATGTATGGAGACATCACATGACCTATGCATTGGTGTCAACCACAAGAGCAGAAAAAGTGCACTGGAAGCTCACACTTGAGAGAGTTTTCACTCAACCATGGAGATACTCAAGGTGAGTCTTAGTGAGGTCTGATATCATGGACAGTGTTGCTGTAGAGCAGAGTGTGAAAGCTGCGTGCAGAAAAATCTAGCAGAAGAATCACGAAACAGGAACTCAAAGTATGTACAGCCTGTAGCAAACAGTTGGAACTTATATTGAGTGTAAGTTCCTTTATATTGAATATAAAGGAATTTGGGGGATTTATAAACTGTGGGTCCAGATACTACCAAATCTGAAATGTCAGTTTAAAAAAATTTGACTTTTGGGGCACCCAGGTGGCTCAGTCCGTAAAGCATCTGCCTTGGGCTCAGGTTATGATCCGGGGGTCCTTGGACCCAGCCCCACATTGGGCTTCCTGCTCAGTGGGGAGCCTGCTTCCCTCTCTCCCTCTGCTCCTTGTCTCAAATAAATAAATAAAATCTTAAAAAAAATTTTTTTTGACTTTTATTCTGTGGGTGAATTACTGTTTTGAGATGGGAAATGACAAAACTCAGAGGTGAGCATTAGGGAAATTAGCCTCGTAGATGTTTTCAGAATGGTCGATTGTAGGAATAGGCTTGAAAACAGTGCATAGTGACAACATAGAAAGGACAGGGCACATGGGAGATGGGTTATCACTGAGTTCCATTTCCACTGCGGTTGGTGTGAAGCTACCGTGCTCCAATGAGATGCAGCAGGTGAAAGCTCTTCCAGCTTTGAGTAGGTTGTCATTAAGAGAAAGGGCATTTGAGCTTAGGAATCTGGAGTTCTTATATCAACTTGGAGTCCATGAATAAGTGAGTATGAGCTACATTTCCTCATCTCAGTAAGAGTTCAGAGCATCTATCCCTTGGGGTGCGTGGAAAGAATTAAGACCATAAGGTGAGTATAACCTAAATTTCCCAGAGGTCACAGGACTGGGTGCAAATGAAGTCTGAGTGGTATTAAAACCCAAAACCCTTCAAGGCTTCAAGGCTGAGCCCCCAGCTGCCAGGCTATTGGGATTCCAAGCCCTCTGAAGCCCAACCTCAATGATTTCTGGCACTTTCCAGGTAGTGTTGGCTGATTTGGCAAAGAAAAAAAATTACAAGATGTCCAGGTAAATATGAACTTCTGATAACAATGAACTTCTTTTTTTTTTTTTTTTTTTTTTTAGTGTAGGTACATTCCAAATGGGATATCCGTTTGGATTACCTCCTCTTCATCCCACTGGGGATGGTGGAATTCGCATACCAGGATTATCCTAAGGTTATCTCAGGGTCAGGGAATCCATCAGATTCCTACCAAGGGGCAGATGTAGGACACCTGACACTAGACAGTTGAGATTGGCAGCAGTTTATGGGTCATGTATACTCCTAGCCCAGGGTGGGACACTGAACATCACATAGGGCCACATGGGGCCACAGAGTGAACAGAACAGGGGCTGTGGAGGCAGCCTTTATAGTATTAAGATAGTGGAGTGACCCCTGGCTCCCATGGGGGGATGTGATTGGCTTGTTTGAATAATTCCATGAGTTAGAGGGGAACTGAAGCCATGCTGAAGAGGGTTGTCTGGCTAGGGAATGTTATCTTCAGGAGCATAACAAGGAGGGGAATTTGCAGGTGGGCCATTGAAGATTCTTATAGTTTTTAATGTCAAGGCAGCACATAATATTTATTTTGGGTCTTACACCACAATATTATTCATGATTTATCAAGAACTGAAATTTTAATGAGTGTCCTATATTTTTCTTGGCAATCTTATTTTTTGGGGTTGCCTCAGATGAGCGTCCATCAGCCTTGGTCACCCTGGGGACAGTTGGCCACTTTGAAGGCTCTGCTCCTAGTACCATCTGGAAGAATCTGCCATGGCCCAGCTCTTTCCCACCACCAACCCCAGCTTCTCTGCAGGTGTGAGGCTACTCTCCTGGCTCTCAGGGGCCCCAGGGCTCTGGGGTTTGTGGCAGGATTTGTTAAGACCCTTCCTCCATGGGACATCTGGGTGTCTCAGTGCTTGAGCATCTGCCTTTGGCTCAGGGTGTGATCCTGGGGTCCTGGGATCTAGTCCTGCACTGGGATCCCCGCAGGGAGCCTGCTTCTCCCTATGCCTGTGTCTCTGCCTCTCTCTGTGTGTGTCTCTCATGAATAAATAAATAAAATCTTAAAAAAAAAAAAGACCCTCTTCCATGAGGTCTCATTCTTGTAATGGGTCTAAAGAGTCATGAAGCATATGACCGAAACTCAAACTTGGTTTAGAAACACAGTTGCTTTGTCTTCAGTCCCTGATCTCTATATTCAGAGCTTAAAACTGGCTCTTGAGGATGAGATACAATGGGTGCTTTCCAAATATCTTTGTCCTTCCCCCAACTTTTCTTATGAAAAGATATAAACATATCTCCTCTTTTGATACCAAAAGTGAAAATGTGTACAAGGCATTCAGCACCTCCCCTGCACATTGCAAGGTTCCCTATGACGTGTGAAAATCAGATGTGATGTTACGAGCTACCCCTGGGCAACCAGAGGACCTGTGAGATGTTAATGTGTGTTTCCTTCCTGGCTCTGTGGGAGACTGTAGAGAGTCAAGGGGACTCTGTGTTCTGAATTTCTGGTCTCATCTCAGTGAGTCATTAGTGGTTTTGATATAATAGGACGAAGTGTCCCAAATCTTGAAACAAAAGATACTTGGTGTGGGAAGGGGGAGTTGCTCTGATAACACTGAAGGGGTTAATGGTTTTAAGTTTGTTCATTTCTTTTGCAAGGGGCAGAAGCTTTTACTCCGGAGAAGGAAATAAGAGCTTTTATGGGGTGAGTCAGGGATGCTGGCTGAGACAGGACAATGCAACCTATGATTTTGGGAGCGCCAGGGAAGGACCCACTGGCTCTGTATGGAAACAGCTGAGCTGACTTCCAGCAACCATGTGTGCTTGGAAAGGGGTCCACTGGGGATGATCCCAGTTATTATTCATTATTTATACAACAGATGCATATTGAAGGCCGACCCTGTGGCAGCTCTATGGTGAGCATTGTGGACCTGATTGGCTTTTTGGAGCTTATATTTCAGTGAGTTGCCATCAGTCTAAACAGTAATTAGTGTCAGGCTTCTGGTTGATCATAGAACTCGGTGCTTCTACCAATAATTTATGCAGAAACATGGAAGGCAGAGTGAGATTTTTAAAAAGATTTTATTTATTTATTCATGAGAGACGCAGAGAGAGGCAGAGACATAGAGAGAAGGAGAAGCAGGCTCCCTCTGGGGAGCCTGATGTGAGACTTGATCCCAGGAGCCCAGGATCACGACCTGAGCCAAAGGTAGATGCTTAACCAATTGAGCCACCCAGGAGCTCCTAAGTCAGATTTACTTTAATGGAGAAGAAAAGTAGCATGACTTTCCCAATTTTGTGCACCAACCCTCCTACTCTCTCTATATGTAGAGGAATATGCTAAATATCTGCATTAGCCATGTCTTTAATTTTCTATATTTTGATGCTTTGACAGCATCAGCCTTGTTGATCCTGGGGCAACTGCTCCTCCCAGGATTCATCATTTCTAGAGCCAGTCAACAACTTGCCTTTCAAATGCAAACCGGCCAATCAGAGCCCATAGCCTCCTTTACCGCATCCTCATCCTCTGTTCTAGGCCTCTGTGCACCTGCAGTAATCATCTCAGGGCCAGGTACCAGACAACTGGGGATATCTCCAAGGGTCGAAAACTATATATATAAATATATATGTGTATATATATATATATATATATATATATATATATATATATATAAAACCTTAAATATATTTTTATAGTACTTGAAGCTTTTATTTGAATGTCACATTCTTCAATAGAATGTCAGTATCATTTTGATATTCTAACATCATCAGTGATTTTTTAAATTTAATTTAACTAATTAACATATAGTGTATAATTAGTTTCAGAGGTAGAGTTTAGTGAGTCATTAGTTGCATATAATGCTCAGTACTCATTACATCGTGTGCTTTCCATATGCCCATCACCCAGTTACCCTGTCCGCCCAACCCACCTCCCCTCCAGCGACCCTCAGTTTGTTTCCTATAGTTAAGAGTCTCTTATGGTTTGTCTCCCTCTCTGATTTCATCTGATTTTATTTTTCCCTCTCTTCCCCTATGATTCTCTGTCTTGTTTTTTAAATTCCACACGAGTGAAATTATATAACTGTCTTTCTCTAATTTATTTTGCTCAGCATCATACCCTCTAGTTCTATCCACATTGTTGTAAATGTAAGATTTCATTTTTTTGATGGTTGAGTCATATTCCATTTTGTCTATATACCATATCTTCTTTACCCATTCATCTTCATGTGGCTAGTAGAATATCTAAAATTATGTCTGTGGCTCACATTGTATCTCTCCAGGACATCATGGACCTAGTTCTGTACCCAGACTTCACTTCTCTGGGAAGACTTCCCTGACCTCCCTGCCTAGATGAATTCCTCCAATCGTATGTTCTCATGGCCTCTGCTCACAAGGGACCCCACTAGCCTGTGTGATACTTGGTTTAGTCTGTACCCTCCATAGGCTAGTGCCTCTGCTGTCTTTGCTCGTTGCTGACTCCCAGTGCAGTTCTGGCTCCTATGAGCAATTCAATATATTGTTGGATGAATAAATATGTGGCAGTTATATGAAAAGACATTTATAATGGGCTGTTGACACAGAGCTAGGGATGAATCCAATAGAAATAAAATCAGGATTGAAAAGTCCTCATCTGGCTAGAGAGGGTGGTCAAATCATGAAACATAAAGCTTACTAGAAATAGAAGCCTAGCCCAGCACACGGAGTTAAAAAAAAAAAATCAGTTGTTTCAGTAAAAAAATGAAGTTGTTTCAGTAAAAAAAAAATGAGGGTGCATTTGAATTTATGTGGGTCCCGGGCTTGTAATTAACTACAAGTTTTATGTTGGCCATTACTGTAAGGTTGTTATTACATGTGACAATGTGAATTCTATGGTAGAAATCTTCCTATTGAACCAGATATTTGTCAGAATGGTACCTGGCATGCTGTACATCACTCGAGGTGACCTTCTCAAGAGTGGTTCCAAAGGAATTGAACCAGGGTGGAAAGGGGCCTTGACACCAAGATATATTTAAGCAAACTGATGGAAGTAAGAATGTTCCACTTGAAAAATAGGAAGAAAGTGATGTGAGTTCTTCAATTATTGGAAGCTGTTCTGTTGATGAGGTGTACAGAGTCCTTTTGCCTTGTCCTAGATAGCAGAACTAGCGGTTGTGAGTGGCAATCACACCCTTTTTTTTTTTTTTTTTTTTAGGATTTTCTTCATTTATTCATGAGAGACACAGAGAGAGAGGCAGAGATGTAGGCAGAGGGAGAAGCAGGCTCCCCACGGGGAGCTCAATGTGGGACTCGATCCCAGGACCCCAGGATCACGACCTGAGTCGAAGGCAGATGCTCAACCACTGAGCCACCCAGACGTCCCCAGTTTTCATCTTAATATAAAGCACTTTTCAGTTTCAACTCCCCAGGGCTTCAGTGTGCTACATCACAAAGTAATCCATTCCTTGTTATTTGCAGACATCTCATCAGAGACCGAGTGACCATTTGGTAAAGATGTGGTAGAGGGGATTCCTCAGGTTTGGCTAGATCATTTTGTGGCTTCCACCAGGAGCAGAGATGTCCTTCTCTTACGGCCCGGATCCACTGTGTTTGCATGACTCCTGAAGGATGGCAGCCTGCAGCTTAGGACATGCTCCATACCTGGTTTGGGGGTAAACGAGAAGCTCCTAGGAGTTGCCTGGACTGGGGATGGCTGTCACCTTACCCCTTCCCCAGGAACAGGAGGGCACAAGTGGGGCTGAAGGTGATGGTAAAAGGCAGCCCACCCTCTGTAGACTTGGTAGCATTGCCACTTGGGTGGCATAATCCATGGGTGGAGGGCTGAGGGAGAAGACAGGGCAGGAACTCATGCTGGGGAGTCTGGGAGGCTGGGGGGTGGTGAGACCGAGTATGAATGGATGCTCCCAACTCCCTGGAACACATTCCCTGGCCCCATCAGACTTCACTTAAAAAAATAGCAATTCAAAGACAAACTTATGGAGAATATTAGCAGAACTACTGCAGAACCTTACACCTGGGGTGGCCCCTTTTGAGCACGGGGTGGGGGGGGGGCTGTGTGACTGCCTAACGAGCTGAATGGCTTTTGGCATAAAGTCTTTCCAGGAAAAACAAAGGAGATGGCCATTCTTTGGTCACCGGCCAGCCTGGTTTGGAATAGAACACCCAGTGGAGGGCATACACTTGACAAGGAGAAGACAAAGCCAGCCCCCAGCAGGGGACAGATTTCCTGCTCCAACAGGTGATCAGATACTCCAGGAACGGGGGTGGAGGCCCTGCTGCGTGAACGATGAGTATTGCACAGCCCTGACAGGCAGAGGCTTGAAGAGGGAAGGATCATCTTCTGAACTGAGGGGAGCAGATGAATTGTCACCTGATCCGGGACTGAGACCTCATATCCAGTTTCAGGGACTTGGGCCCCTGCTCATGTTTGGGAGATCTGTTTCATCCTTTTCATCCCGAAGCACATAAAAACATTGTTCTTTCTGCCCAAATCGGGTGCTTTGTGCTCTGCTATCTCTTCCTCTAACTTTCTCTGTGGTCTCTCAGGTATCCCCCCACCACTATGGAAGAGTTCCCATTCTCCTGGGAACGCACATGCAAATCCCACTTGAGATCCTATTGTCTGAACTTATTGAAGGGACAAGAATTGAAAACATAAATGTCTTAAAAGACAGCCAGCATCCCCTCTACCTGGCCATTGTAATATAGGAGACAGCTCTCTCCAGACTGCTGCACTGATAGCCCTACACACCGTTATTTGTTTCTATTTATTATACTAAAATATTTTCCTGCTATCTCATATGGAACAGCTTTTGAAGATTCCCATGAGTCACAGCTGGGAAATTCTTGCTTTGAAGTGCCCCATTTATTCATCTTTTGTCAGTGGCAGGCTCTTTATGCTCAGACATTTTATACTTTTCACAGTTATTTCAAAATCTATTTCATTTGACGTGGAGTCAATTCATCATTCTGCACACATTCCTATTTCTCTTTCTCCTCATTTCTCTCTCTTTGGCATTCTGCTAAGTTCATCAGAGTCTCCCTTTTCCCCTTCTTTTCTTTCAAGTTGTGTCATGGAGTCTCGAAAAATACGGAAAGTCCATTGCTTTCAAATGTTCACGGATCCCAATTCGGCCCCAGAGTTTGGAAAAATTGGAGACTGAGACTTATAAATCTGCCTTATAATAAGACCAACTGCTCTCAGCTGTAAATCTGAAAGTGGGTGGTTCATTGGAAAATATCAGCTTGATGCCTTTTAAAATCAAAGGGAGCTTCTATGATTGGTCCATAGAGTTGCGAAATAGATTTTCTCAGGCCTGGTCAAAGGACCAATTCTGTACATGGTGGAGATTTGTATCAAGTTGCCTAGATGTGGAGAAAACAAGAGGATGAGCCATGGTTCTGAGATCATTTCCACATTAGCAGCTACGCAAGAGGGTTTGGTTCTTTCTTTCTTTCTTTCTTTCTTTCTTTCTTTCTTTCTTTCTTTCTTTTTCTTTCTCTCTTCTTTTTAAAGATTTTATTTGTGTATTCATGAGAGACACAGAGAGAGAGGCAGAGATGCAGGCAGAGGGAGAAGCAGGCTCCCTGCAGGGTGCTCGACGCGGGGGACTTGATCCAGGGACCCAGGCATCAAGACCTGAGCCAAAGGCAGATAGATGTTCGACCACTGAGCCTCCCAGGCATCCAAAGAGGGCTTGGTTTCTAACCACATTTTAGCTGAGTATTACCAATTGTATTTGATGCAATCAGGCCAAAGGTAATTTGGCACAACGGAACTCCAGACAGTTAACATCTTGGGATCCCACTCTTACTTGGTAGGATGGCAGACATAATAGGACTTAGCGTAAATCACTTATTTGTTCACTGACTTATCACTACTAACAAGGCAAATGAATTTGTATGAATTTTAGGAGATAATATTATTGTGCCTTCTTCACATCAGGACTCCTTTGGGGCATTTCTTTTGATTTTGGAAAACTTTTTAAAAGACTCATTAACCACCACAACAAAATTACCAAAAAAAGTGCACTCAAAAGAGAACCAGAGTGGTTCAGGATCTTTATGATGAGGTAAAATAAGGGGCCTGCGTAGTGAGTGATTTAGTGGGAAAAGTTGGGAAGCTAGCTCAAAGCTGGAAAGACCAAGGGAGCTGTGAATGCTGTCTTACACATTCATGGATGATGTCTTTCTGATGCAAAATTCATGCTTCAAAGCACTCTTCTGATGGTAGAAGTTATAATCCTATCTATGAGATAATTCAAAAAAGAATATAAGGGGAAAACAAAAGTTAATCTTAATACCTTTACTGTATTTTTATAAAATGGAACTACAGTGCTTATCCTGGTCTTTTGATTAATCCTAGCTATTTTTATCTTGTACAAATAAAATACATGCCTACTATCCAATGTAAATATTACAGACAGACATTATGTAGGGAAGTGAAATCTCACCATATTCTGGCATCTCTAATATAAGCAATCCTCGCCAATTTGAGGGTCACTTTCTGACATTTTATTATACATTGATTTGTTCATTTCTTTGATGTTCATGTTGCTACACTGGAATGTGAGCTTCGTGAAGAGGGGCTTTTGTTTGATTTTATTCTTTTATCCTCAGCATCTAGAGCAGTGTTTGGGCACACAGTGTGCATCCGGTCAGTAACTGTCAAACAATGAATGGGCACATAAATGAATTGCTGCTAACTCCCCAGAATTAGGACTATGTGTATAAATACTATGTCACATCTGTAATCATATTGCTTATCAACACCTGGCAAAGCAGGATGCTTGTTTAAATAAAAGGGAGGAGAGAAAGAAAAGACAGGAAAGAAGAAGGAAAGAAGAAAATAAGAAGACAATCTTTAGAAATTAGGTAAGAAAATAATATAGTTTTTTTAGATTAATTAATTAATTAACTTATTTATTTATTTGAGATAGTGTGCATGCACAAACTGTGGAGAGGGAGACAGGGGAGAGAGAGAACCCAAGTAAGCAGACTCCATGCTGAGCACAGAGCCTGATGTGGGGCTCGATCTCACAACCCATGAGATCATGACCTGAGCTAAAACCAGGAGCAGGACGCTTCACTGACTGTGCCACCCAATGCTCCCCATACACATTTTATTTATTTCTAAAGAGGTCCTGGGGCAACTGGGTGGCTCAGTGGTTGAGCATCTGCCTTTGGCTCAGGGTGTCATCCTGGGATCCTGGGATCAAGTCCACATCGGGCTCCCCACAGGGAGCTGCTTCTCCCTCTGCCTATGTCTCTGCCTCTCTCCCTGTGTTTCTCATGAATAAATAAATAAGAGGTTTTATTTTTCTCCATTAGATTTTTCTGGAGGACCTTCCAAGCTAATCAACTATAGGCACCAAGGGCAAGCCCCCGATAGTGTATTGATTATTTTGCACTAAAGCTGCTTGGGAAACAGCCAGTGCCAGGGCAATGAGATCCTTCTCTTCCTAAAGGAGGAAATAAATCTCCCATGTGGAAGTCACCCTCACTGTACTAAGCAGCAAAAAAGACATCCTTATCACTAGAGACAAGGACTTTTAAGGCCAAAAAAATTGTAGAAATAAACCTTGTTACTTTTTCTACCTTAGCCCAAATTTGGCTGAGAATTCCTTATTAATTCAGGCTCCCAAATAGGTTTTCTTTAACCTGTCAAAGGCAGATGCTCGACCACTGAACCACCCAGGGACCCTTTTTCCTACAGTTGTATTTTCTTTTAACTTTCTTTTACTCAAGAATCATTTAGAACTTAAAGTTTTCATTGGTTAGAGCCTCTGTAATTAAACCTTTCGTTGTCATGAACCAATATTTCTCTGGTACTTTTTGTTAATCTGTATACTTTTCACTTTTGGGAATTCATTAAGCCTTTATTAATGTCCTCAGATATGATCAGTTTTTATAAATGTTCTACAGATGTTTGAGAAATGAATTATGCTCTTTATTTCTAGAACAGATAATACAGTATATTAAAAACATAATCATCCTTAATTAGCAATGTGCTTTGCTATGTTATTTTTTCTGTGTCCAATTCATCTGGCAAGTCTAAAAATACATAAAAAGTCTCATAGAATATGTTTCTGTTAATTTCTTGGTGTTTGCTTTCTACTTGTACTGGTTGTCTGTGATTGAGCATCCAAATACTCATAACACTTTTCTTCATTGTGGGTTATATTTTGATTGATTTTGTAAAGTCAGCCTCTTTCCACTATGTAGGAAGTATTTTCTACCTTGTCGGGCCCTGTCAAAAACTATCTCCTATGCTCGAGGTAGAAGATTAGTTACATTGATTCCTGGTTGCCGTAAATGTTGGGACAAAAAATGGTGGAAGGATCACTATGAGCCACTCTCTTTCATGTCACCTCTGATTTTTTAAGAGATACTTGGTGCCCCTCAAAATAAATCAGTATCTTTTGCTCAATCCAACCATTGATCTTACATCCAGTAGAAACTCCTCTAGAAATGCCTGCCTGCCAGTTTCCAGTATTGTGATTTTTTTCTTGGTTTGTTATTAAAGAGAATATATATATATTTGGTAAGCGATGCCTGTAGAATCCAGGAATGAAAATAATCCTACAAAGTGGCAGGACGATATGGTAGGAATGGCAACCAGACTGAAAGCAGAGATTAAAACCCTCTTAGAACTCACTAGAAAAGTACCTTTTAAGCTTAGGAGTGGGAAAAGTAGTCCATTTAGTCTATACTTGGAACGGGTTGGAATTTCAAACCTAGGTATTCAGGTGAAGCTTCCCCTTGCAGTACTCTGTAATTATGAAATTCCAAATTTCTAATTTGTATGAAGATGAAACCCTGATTTTCCTACTGTCACTAAAAAGGGTTTTTCCACTGTTAAGATCTGGGTCACAGTACTTGGGAAGAAAATGAAGGAAGGGGTCAGACCATGTATCAGGGGGGTAGATGGGACTTAAATTATATGAGTGGCAGCGTTTTAATCATCTTCAATGGCACATAAATAATTCTGACCCCCATTAACTGTTTGTACTTAGAAACTCCTTAAAAATGTCCTCACTGCTATCAATACCAGAAGCTTATTGGTATAACTCCCTAGAAATACCCTGATTTCTCTTTTCAAACCCAGAATGTTTCCAAAGTGACACATCTATCAAAAGGACGTCTGAGAATAGAAAACCAATCAGCTCTCAAAGAAGATGCAACCCAAACTGGGAAGATGGTGAAACGTGAGTAAGTCTCGTTTCAGATGCAGTCAGATCTGGAGACCATCTTACCGTTGGTATTTAAAATATGTGGGCAATCCCCCATCCTTATCTTCATCATTTGTGCACTCAGATTGGAGGTCTGCTTGATGCCTGGCAACACCTACCTCTCACACCAAAGGAAATCCCAGTTCTTTGCGATTCTTTGAGAAGAAAGTCATCATCTTGACACACTATTTGTTACAATGAAAAGTCTCCGTACTACCATCTGTTTCTTATAAACGTGTTTATTTGCTCACTCTCCAGGAGCAGGGTCTTGGCTAAGCAGTCCCCAGTTGCATAAGGAGAGTCATGATTATCAGAATCTTCAAGAGCTGATAATGAAAGGCATGCTGTTTAGTTTCTTCACTGTGTAAATCAAGACACCTAGATCTCACTAAATATTTGTTCAATGACTCATGCCCATGTATTCAATGCCTTTGATTCTTTTTTCAGTCCTGTAGAGGTCCAAAGGTGAAACCATGAATACATTTTTTTTTTAGCATACTGTGTATTGATGCGTTATCAAGATGACTGGCATAAAAGTGAAAATTATAAACATCTACCAATGGCCAGGACACAAGGGAACAGTATTCTGAAACCCTGCCTTGGGGACAGTGAATCGGTTTGGCATTTTAGGAAAGCAATCTAGTAATAACGGCAATAAAAATACACATCCTTTGGCCCAGCAGCATATCTCTGCAAATTTAGTCTACAGAAATAAGAGACTTAGGGCTTAGGATATTTCCCAGGATAGTATGGGGGCTGAGTAACTATTTCTTTTCTTTTCTTTCTTTTTTTTCTCCCAAGGTTAAAACCTAGTTGAGATCAAAAGGGCTAAGTTACTCCTCTTTCTCAGCTCAGCATTCACTGGAAACATTATTCACTTGCAGTTGGCCGGCGACACAAATGTGGCCTGTACTGGGACATGGGGAGGACAAGACGGGAAGCACAGCTTGGATTCAAAGGTGCGATTCAAATTTTAGAAGAGATCGACTCTTCTGAGCTCAAATGAGGCTGTCGAATCAAACAAAAGCTACTAAACTGTGATGGGGGTTTTGTGGAAAGGGGAATCTGACAGAGCACAGCTGGGAGTAGTTACTACAAAAATAAAATTCTTTCCTTTTTATCTCTCAACAGGTTGTTATAACCACATTTACAATGATTACACCTAAAAGTACATGTATATGTTTTGGAAACTGTAATGGCCAAAGCAAACAACATTAATGATAAAAGAGGGGCACCTGGGTGGCTTGGTTGGTGAAGCGTCTGCCTTTGGCTCAGATCATGACCTCGGGGTCCTAGGATTGAGCCCATCAGGCTCTCCATTTAGGGGGAGTCTGCTTCTCCCTCTCCCTTTACTGTATCCTGCTCATATGCTCTGTCCATCAAACAAATAAATAAAATATTTAAAATAAAATAAAATAAAATAAAATAAAATAGAGTGATTAGATCATATGTATTAACCTAGATGAATATTTTAAGGGAGAAAAACAAGTTACATTTAAATATATAGTATGACCCAATTTGGTAAAGAAAATAAAACAAGCTCCTCCTTACCTGGCATCTGGTTGTTAACATTGGATACCGAGGCAAGTGTCAGAAAGCAAAGAGGTTAGGAAGAAAGTCTTTTTTTTTTCTTTATATATTTTTATCATTTCCGTGGTTGCATTACATTGGCAAAGCTTTCCCTTCTGGAATAAAATGTTGGCAAAAGCTATACAAAATTAAACATAAATACAGAGAACATTAATATAAAAACCTAGCAGAGAGCCAGAAAGAGGCACAAAGTATTGCTTTGTTAACATGGGATGTTTGTTTGTCAGTGGGTGAAGTACTAGTTTGTGGAGCACCTGCTCTGTGCCATGTCTGAGTTGGATGCTTTCACATTTATCTCATCTCTGCCTCGCTTGATTTCATGCTTCTCTGTAGACGCAGTTCTCAGTAAAGGTAAAGAAGATAATTTAGAACACATGATATCCTGAAGATTTAAAATTGGTTTCTGTGAATTTTGCAGAACAGAGCTAAAAAAAAAAAAAAAAAAAAAAAAAAAGAAGGCCAGGAAGGAGGAAAAAATAAGTTAAAAAAATTGTGACTGGAGAACCCAGGGTCAGTTTTGCCTAAAGACTCATTAAAAAAATAATAATAAATTGAATATGGTTTTAATAAAAACCTTCTCTGAACAGGGCTGTTTGTGACTTGCCAATAGTTACTTCACTTGAAGTTCATTCATATTCTTTATGTCTCTACCCCTGCTTGCTCACCTCAAAGCAAAGTTCTTTCCCTTAAGAAAACAAACAAGAAACGTGGCTAATCGGTAATGATCGTACAGTCTGAGTTCACGTGGGATCATTAATAAATAATCTACTTTAGAACATAAACATCCCCAGGGGTAAGTCTTCGAAGGCCAAGTCTGGTTTATGCCAAGTCGTTTTGTTTTTCCAGAGCTCCAGTTTTAATCAACATCATGGCAGTGACGGAGCGTGAGCATCAGGTCATGGGGTTCTAGAATCCAGTGAGAAGAATTTAGGCTTGAGGCTCACAATGCCTAATCTCTCGTCTCACCTCCGCTAGGGGCTCCCAGGAGTGTGAATCCTTTCTGTTTGATATTTTCTTTTTTAAAAAATTAAAAAAATATAGTTTGTTTATTTATCCATGAGAGACACAGAGGCAGAGACCCAGGCAGAGAGAGAAGCAGGCTCCCTGCAGGGAGCCCAATGCAGGACTTGATCCCAGGACCCCGGAGTCATGACCTGAACCAAAGGCAGACACTCAACACTGAGCCACCCAGAAACCCTCTGTTTTTGTATTTTCTGCACCATGATCACCAAAGTCACTTTCCCCTTGTAGCCTGGACAACCCAACTGTTTGTTGCCTGGACATTCTCAAGCTCTTGCTCACTCCTGGCTTCCTTTAAATGTTAAAACATTTGAATATAAATGGCTTGGTCAGTGCCTCCCCTCAAATCTCTACAGAGTTAGGCACATGGGGTGAGATCATCGGCATGTTTAAGGTTTCCAGTTGATTCTAGCATTCAGCAAAAGTTCGAGTACCACTGCTCTAAATATTTCTTATACTTCCCTCTTACCTTTCATCAGATCCTTGAAGTCTTCCCTCTGACTTCCCAAGAAAACTAAAAATCCCTCTCCCATATTTAGGAGCAATTCAGATATTTCATATACGTATGCACATCCATACTTTTGACCTCTTGCTAACTCATCCATGCTGTGTCGATGGGTCTTCATTTTTTAAGATGCCCCAAAACAGGCTGAAGCGAGAGAACTATTTACCCAGACGACAAATGATGTCACCGGCCAAGAAAGCAGACACAGCTGCAGTCAGTTTTTGTTTCACGAGAATTTTCTTTTCCTTAAGAGTATACACAGAGACAGTGGTTTGAGCCCCTTGAAAGTAAGGGGTTTGCACATCTAAAAACTCTTGCAGTTTGTACAGTACCGACTTTACCCCCTTGGGAGATGAAGACTTCCTAATGCCCCAGCAGTATGATCCCAGGGAAGGCTGTTCTCACCCCAGACTCACACCACCAGACCCTCCAAAGTGGAACAGGAGGGCAGCCCTGGCATTGGTGCCTGGGACTGGGTGAAATGAGCTGGGGAGCGTTTTTTTGATCTTTCACTCCTGAGGGTCTGGTTTCTCTGCACACGGGGGCTGGTGGGGGGAGCTGACCCACAGGTGTGAGCTGGACGTGACTAACCTCTGCCCTCCACATCTGTGCTGTCAGCCTCGGTGTTATTTGGCCCTTTAATGGTCACTTTTATTGAGGACTGGCCAAGAGCAGATGCCCATGGGGAAGTAGGCTTTCCTTACAGCTTCGTCTACGCAAGCCTGTTTCATCATCCAAGGTTTGGCCTTTCCAGAACAAACAGTATCTTCAGCCTCTCCATGCAGGTGCTTCGGGGGTCTCGTAAAGATGCCAGCAAGGGCCCACCGTGTGTTTTTGGAAGGCTAATTGCTAAAGCAGTGAGGATCTATCCAGACCCAGGATGCTTTCAGTTAACGGGACACCTTGTGCCGGCTGAGTTGGCAATCTAGGTGGTCTTCTAAAATCTTAACAGGGTTAGTTTTCTGTTTTATAAGCCACCAGTTCTCAGCACCCCTTCCCCCGGGGGTTGCCAACTAGTGTTGTCTCCTGTAACAGGCTGTTAGATGTGGTGCCGATAATAGTGTTTTCATGTTAATGTATGTCAATCATTTACTTTTTAAAAACATGTTTGAGTAGATTCAACATTATATTTATATTTAAAAATTTATATATAAAAATTTATATTTGAAAGATTTTTATATATTAAAAATATATTATGTCTAAAAATTTTATATATTTAAAGATACATATATTAAAATATACATACATATGTGTATGTATATATGTATGTATATGTGTGTGTGTGGGTCTCTATCTCTCTATCTATCTATCTATCTCTCTCTCTCACTGGGATGCCAATACACTTCCATGAGCCTGACAGAAAGGTACGGAGCTCCAGCGAGTGCCTGGAAACCCTGCATGACACGGAGCCTGCCTGTGGTAATGGGTCCCACATGCCATCCATCATGTGTGCAGGGGAGGAAGGTGGAGAACTGTTGGGATAATTAATGAGGTAATAGGCAGTTTTGTTCAAGAAGACTTCAGTCAAAATTGCATGAATTATCACCTTCTTCCCACCACACACTGTTCCCTTGCTTGGGTTAGGATTTCCACACCCAGGAAATTCTATTGTCTTCTCTGTTTAATGGTCATTTATCCATTGGCCTTTGAGATGTGAGTGTCCTGCACTGTGGGGCCTGGCGTTGGCTCTGAAGTCAGCTATTGATGAGGTTTAATCTATTATGGCCAGGTAAGAACTGGAGAACCGAAGAAAAGGGGCTTTGGCACAATCTGGACTCCAATATTTATTGATGGGCTCGATGAATGGAATAGCTCATGACATGGAACATGCACAGTGTGACATGAGGAGGTTACCATCTCCTGAAAGCACAGTGAATCTTGTTCCTTTTCTTCCCAAACCCTTTCCCATAGCAGTTTACCTTGTATTTCCTGCTTTCAGAGAGGGAAGCAAGACTGCTTGAGCAACCGCTGAATTGTAAGGGAAGATTAAGTCTGAAACAGTCAAGACAAGAAATCTGCCTTCCCATGGCAGGTTCTGTCTGGGTGACCCCCCAGCCTCAGCCCCTGTGTGGTCCCCAAAATGACTAAACTAGGATCAAGAGATCTTACGCCCTTGAATCTCAGCCCTCTGTGTCCAAATGGACACCTCCACCTGGAAGGCCCCCCAGGATCTTAGAATCCGTTAGCTACGAACAGAGGTTACCACCTGCCACCGTGGCTGGGGGCGCTACCCAGGCTTCTGGTACCGAAGCAGGAACTCCAGGTGAGGGATAGAGGGGTTTATTCATTCTGGGGATCTGACTTGCCCATGTGGTGAGAGCTGGTTAAGCAGTGCATGCACATGTGTTGCTTCTGGCTCTGATGTTGGAGCCTGATCTCAGCAGAGCAAGCAGTTGGGAAAGAATGACAGGTGTGAAGTGTGACGCACGGGGACCCACATTTTTCTCCTCTGCCATGCAAGTAACCAAGCTTGCTGACTTGGGTGGTCTACTAGAGGCCTGTGTCATGGACCTGAACATGCAGCTGTCCCAGGGCTCTGAGAAGCTGTAGGAAGCAGAGTCACCCCACCAAGTGCAATCACTGTCCCTCCATGGCATTTGTCACCTTCTCACCAAGTTGATGTTTTGGGGAATGCTGATTTTTTTAATCTAACCACCATGCTATTTAATAAATTCCGATGGTTTGGCACCGCACAGACTGGTGGTTTTTTTTTTTTTAAACCATGTTTTCTGTAGAGGGAGTTTTAGGAGTTCTGGGTGTCTTCTATTACCCACCACAGGGGGAACCATCTGCTTTAGTTTGATTGGGTCTCTTATCCATCTCCAAGAGACTGTGCTCATTACCAATTTCATGACTCAACTCATAATTTTTTTTTTTTTTTTGGTCTAGAATGATCCATCTCCCTTTGAGTTTCCTAAGGCAACTTGAGACCAAAGTTGCTCCTGGGTTAAGATAAAGAGATGTAGGCTTGTATCCTAGAAAAGAGAGGAGGATGACAGTAAGTTTCCATTTCTTTTAAACACACACACACACACAGTCATATGCACACGGGCACATGTGCATCATCACATATTTTTATGTTAGGACTTTTATGTAAATGGCTCTATATCTATACACTTATATGTAAATAACTATCTCCTTGAATTAGATAAAGGTAAAAATACATCAGAAGCCATCTAGGGGGGGACAGAGGAATGTTAGTAGCATTTATTATTAAGTGTCTCCTGAGCACTGGTCTCATAATTATTAGCTCATTTAAATTTCAAAGCAACCATAAGATGTAGGAGTCATGAGCCTCATATAACCAGTTTATTGAGGAATCTAAATGATTCCTGGGACCAGCATGAAAACTGTTTTATTTTTTCTAATAACCTCCACAACCACATTCTCTATTCTGGGCAGTAGGGATGTTTAATGACATCTCAGCTAGAGTCTATGACTTTTCAGTCTCTTCTGGTTTTTTGAAGTGTCTCATTTGAGTTCTGAAGAGTCGGTCCTGTTTATTTAAAGCCTTCAATCTGATGCCTAATAATTTCTGTCTTTTCCCTCCTGCCTGGGTGGGCTAAACCTGTGGCTGGGGTGGCTTAGGAAGAAGAAGGACTGGGTTGGGTGGTCTGCTCTCCCACAGCTCCCCTTCCCTCTTTTTTGCCTGCCCTCCTCCTTCCTCGCCAGTTGTGGTTGGAAAGTAAGAGAGAGAAGAGAGAAGTCTTTTTTACTGGATGATCCTCATGAGGTCGCCGTCCTTGTCTTGAAGAATTATCTATGCCGTCTTAGCCCATTTCTTTGGACTCTGTGTTCATGAGTGAGGGTTCCAAAATGCCTTCTTGACAAGGAACTCATCCCTGGGTGATTCTCTTCTGTCTGTAGGGTCCCTTGTAAGATCTGCTTCCACCGTTCTGATGTGTGCGCCTTTTCCTTCTGGAGTGGAGACAGTTCCCGGTAAGATGGTGGCTGGAAGTCTCATCTGCCCTCCATAGTTGAGTCTTGAGCTTATCAGTTTCCATCTTGCATGCTTCTTTGGAACTGAGAACTTGAAAGAAGAATTTGGAGATAATAAAGATAAAGTATATGTGCATTTCCTGTGGAAATGTGCTAATATCATGTCCAGACCTCCAATCACATACTCTTGGTTCTGATGAGAAAAGAGAAGGTGTTGGCACTTATTGCCCTCGGTAACACTGAATCACTGACAGGGCTTCCTAAGACATTTCACAAATATTTATTAAGCATGTGTATACAGTGTATACTGTTCTGATGTTGGGCATGAATAATGCCATAAATGAAACCTTACATGTATGTAGAGAGGTAGAAACATTCAAAACTCTACTGCTCAATGAACAAAAAGAAGGTAGCTTTTTTTTTTTTTTGATTTTCTATAACTGATAGAATCTTTCTGACAAGCCCTCATCCTTCTGTATGTTGCCTGAAGGCAGAAGGTGGCATCTAAGCTTACCAATGAATAGTTCAGTTCTCGGGAGTGTAAATAGTCCCTTTTTTTTTTCTTTTTAAGGTTTTATTTAGCTATTCATGAGAGACACACAGAGAGAGGCAGAGACACAGGCAGAGGGGGAAGCAGGCTCCCTGTGGGGAGCCTGATGGAGGGGTTGATCCCAGGACCCCGGGATCACGCCCTGAGCCAAAGGCAGATACTCAACCACCAAGCCACCCAGGCATCCCTTAAACAGTCCTTTTACAGTTATTAGCTCTTTTAGGGATAGATGCTCTATTAGAGTTCCATCTCCCCCACCCACTTTTTTCCATACATATAAGGACTCTGTGTGACTTCATGGCTGTGAGAGGGGAGGCCTCAGAGCCATCTGTTGACCCTTGCACTGGTTAGTCTCGTGTGTAGGTGAATCTTGAGCATTTCGGTTACCTCCTGGGGACCCAGAGCTATAGTCTATGATCTTGGCTTTTTATCTCCAGTAACTAATTCCCAACATTCTGTGTCTTCATTTTAAATCCAAGTCGACAGCAGTGCCCTGACCCTTTTAGCACCTTGGCATTATCAGTGGGGATGCAGAAACTTCTGGATTCCCTGCAACAGTATTTAGGACATGGGCCACATTCAGTAGTGTTGGTTCAAGTTCATTTGTCTAGTTGTCTCCATCCATTAATGCCGCACCATTGGTGACCTTTCGTCTAGAAGTGTGTGGTCTTCTCCAGGGCACAACTGAGAAAGAGGCCACTAGCCTTGACCTCCTAGGGTTCCCCACACCCACATGGACATTTCTACAACCTCTTCTCCTTAGAAATCAGCCCCAAGGGTGTGGAGGAGAGGCTTTAAGTCTCCTCACCCTACCTCAGTTGCTTTCTTGCTATATTCTTCTAGACCGGAAGCAGCCAGACTTCTACTGCCTGTCAAACAAGATTCCTTCTACCTCCTATACTTCTTCCCAGGACTGTAGACTTCTTGGCTCAATGGGATGATGTGGTACAAGAAGAGAAATCAGCTTACTGACAAAAGGAGGTGTACTAGGTGAGAATTTCAATGTTATTCTTATTTTTCATTGTAAAAAAAAATTTTATATGTTCTTTCATTTGAAGCTTTGTAAGACTTTAAGGAAATATCAATCAGTTTCCTAAAAAGAATTTTGGAAGGGAAGACCTCTCTAAGCTCCTGTAAAACCTATTATTCTTACACTTCAGCCAACTGTAGAGAAGACCTGATATCCCAAATCAGCGAAGCATTAAGTCGGATGCGTTGCCGCTTCCTGACATACAAACACAAACACTATACCCTTAGAATAGAAATCTATCCTGAGATGCATTCAAAGTTGCATTTTTCAAAATTAATATTTACAGGTGGTTCAATGAGGAGAAATGAACAAATCCCTGTGGTTGTAGAAGCAAAAATTCAAGGTATATTCTTAGGTAATAAAGGGAAAATTAAACCAAGGCATTAATTTCTTTGTTATGTGAGAAAGAGATAGAAATCCATTGTTAGCAGAGTACATCATTCCAGTTATACAGCAGCTAAGATTATGAATTGAAACCAAGAGACAGGGATACCTGGGTGGCTCACGTCATGATCCTAGGGTCCTGGGATCGAGTCCCACATTGGGCTCCCCACAGGGAGCCTGCTCCTCCCTCTGCCTATGACTCTGCTTCTCTCTCTGTGTCTCTCATGAATAAATACAATCTTTAAAAAAGATAACACTGAGACACAGAAAATTCATTATTAAAGTTATGTGCTACTCCTCTGAAGCAGCAACTGGGTTAGGAGAGCAGTAAGGAGCCAAGTTGAGCAGATTATGGAAAAACTGTGATCCTCTTAAATTTTACGTGCTCAAAGGGGTACGTGAGAGTTACTTTGTAAGGACGTTATTTTGTAAGAATCCATTTCTTACAAAGATGTGTTTTGCTCATGGCTGGTAGGAATTTAGATATATTCTGAGATCAGCTTCCTCACCAACACTGGATTCAAGTTCTCATAAATACAAATGCTTCTTGTTAGCTTGATTCAGTGTGCAATAGTATTTACCATGTATGACCATAGTCCCTGTCCTCAAAGAATTTCCAGCCTTATAGAGGAGACAAGTTGTTCAACCAAGAAATTGTTAAATCACAATTGTTAAACTATTCCATGTTTAATGCTGGTTTCTGAGGGTTCTGTGGGGTTGGATCATATGGGACTTGCAGGGATATAGCATCTTAGATTCATTAAGAGCAAAGCTTGTTTGGCAGAAATTATTGTAGATTGCTCTTTTAACAATGGAGGTAAAATTACATGCTAAAAAGGATGAGAATGAAGCTGAGCGCTAATATTTTGTGTCAATGAATAAAAAGAGTGGAAGATGTGAAGACCCCACCCCTACTGCCACTGCCTGCCTGTGAGTAACACACGGGATAGAAATGGAGGAGCAAGTTTCAGACTTGTCACAATGGACAATGGGGACACGTCAGTGTCAAGAAGCTCTAAAGTGGATAAAAGTTATCTACCATAGTGTGCACTTGCCATATCAAAGGCGTTTTAGAAGAAAAACAAGATTGTGGAGCCAGTGAGGGAGCAGTTGAAATGATGCCAACGTTTTTCACTTACCCTTTATCACAAATCCCACCAATTTTTGGGCAAAGCTTTTTTTGACCTAAATTTCATTCTATCTTGGGTCCTATCAACTTAAATCAAAAGCACACTGGTCCAAAGTTATAAGAATCTCACTTAAAATGTTATGCAGTCCTTATCAGGACCATTGACTGCTACAGAGGGAACTGTAGCAGCTGAGATGAGTGAAGAGATAATATTGGGAGGGCATTTGAAAGGCCAAGTGTTGGCTCCTGAGAGGCAAAGAGCATAGAGGGGATAAAGGAAATATGCTGATTTTTGGACTGGCACAAGGATTTCAAAGCCATGAGAAAAGTGGAATGACAGTGTTGTTCCAAAGGAAGGGAAATATAGTCATGGGGCAGATTTTAGAGGAGAGAAAACGAGCTGCCCTGGGACTTGTTCACAAGAAGCAATGTCACAGTGAAGTCAAGCTGTATGACTAATGCCATGAACCCTGCAGTGAGAGGTCAGGGCTGGAGAAGGGTTTGGATCCCAGAGGATTTGCAGTAGGGTGAATAATGACCCCCCCCACACACACACACAAGATGTTTCCATCCTAACCCCCAGATCTATGAATGTACAGCAAGTGGACAAAGGGACTTTGCAGATATGACTGCCTTAAGATCTTGAGATATGTTCTCCTAGTGGGCCTGATGCAATCTGAGGGGTCCTCATGAGGGCAATACAGGAGATCAGAGGGAGTAAGAGATGAAACGATGGAAGCAAGAGGTTGAATGATATGAAGAAAGGATTGGAAGACAGTGTACGCAGGCCACCTCCAGAAGCTGGAGGTGAGGGCCAGGTTTTCCAGAGCCTCCAGAAGGGTCCAGCCCTGCTGATGTATTGCCATTAGCCCAGTGAAACTGATTGCAGCCTTCTGGCTCCCATAGCTGTAAAATAACAGCAGCCACAAGAAAACTCATATGAGGCCCCAGTTAACACTGGAGGGAATAGACCCTATAACTACAGCTTGTCCTCCCCAGTATCTGAGAACTTCATTTCTGTTTTCAATAGCCTACAAGGCAGTGGGGAGCCTTGCAGCCCCCCACTTAGGGGACCCCGAGGCTCAGAGCCATAAACAGGCTTTGTAGGAACACCAATGATCTGCTAGAGTCTTCTTTCTATCCTTTGGAAGACCAGGGCAATCCTTATAATGAGTTTTGTAGGCCCAGGGTGTGTTATGGTATCTGAGACACAGTAAGTATTTCATAAAACAGGAGTTGCCCAAACTAAAGAGAACATTAGGGAAGTCTTGTGTGTTTCATGAACTAAAAATATTAGAAAATATATATTTTTTGCCCATCTTAGAAATGAAATTTATTTCCATTTTGCTTTAATTATTCTTCATAATAACACATGTGCATAGAGTATGAGTGTAAGTTCTGAAGGCAGCGTTTGTTAAGCCAATGCCCACGTATCCCCGGGTTTGTCTAGGAACAGGTTCTTGGAAGTTGTAGAGAGGGTCCCTCATTATTCGGGTTTGAGGGATGTTGAAAGACACACACATTGAGGAACGCCTGGGTGGTTCAGTGGTTGAGTATCTGCCTTTGGCTCAGGCATGATCCCAGGGTCCTGGGATCGAGTCCCGAATTGGGTTCCCTGCAGGGAGCCTGCTTTGCCCTCTACCTGTGTCTCTACCTCTGTGTGTGTGTGTCTCTCTCATAAATAAATAAAACCTTTTTTTTTTTTTTTTTTAAAGACACACGCATTGAATGAACAAAGGGATAAAGAATAAGTGTTTCCAAAACAGTCAGTTGATTCAGTGGGAGAAAAAAAGTAAAGCGAGTTGTTTTGGTGATGTGAAAAATCAAAGACCTAGTGGGCATATTTAAGTTTTCCCATTTCAAACAGGGCAATTATGTAGGTATGGCCTTGTGACACCTTACCCACCTCCCCTACCCCCACCCCCCCATTGGATTCTCTGCTATACTGAGAGCAAGGCAGCAGTGAGAGCTAATATCTCCACACCAGACTACATCTTGCACCTATTAACTGCCCTGGTTGACAGTAGAAAGAGAACAGCGGCATCCCCCCTCAGGCCCCTAATAGGTGGCACATCGTTGTTCCAGAACACCTGAAGGAATGCCTGGATGCGCCTCTCTGAGCACCTGACAGGGGAGGGGTTGAGAGCCCAAGAATAATTGCCATGTCACTGGCATGTGATTTATTGCAATGCTTAATTATGTCTACAGGGCACCATCTGGAGACCCAATTTGGGTTCTTTAGGAACAAAAATTAAAGTCAAAATGTACCTTCTTCTGAACTCCACTGAGTCCCACTTTTGGACTTCTCACACCTGGAGAATATTACCCTATGCTCAGTCCCCAAACCACATCTTAATTGTTTCAATTTAGAGGGTCCCAGGCACACACAGCAACTCTCATTGTGGAGACAGTTGGGTCTCCCTCTTGTAGACCGTGTTTATTCAAAGTGTGATAGATGTAGAATGTTCTATATTACACCAAAAACTTAATGTTAGAACAGAATCACCTTCGGTATGTTTCTGAATTTTGAGTGGTCATCAGCCAAAAGCAGTGTTGTGTCTATTAGCATCCTCTTATTTTTTAAATCATCAATCAACTAATAACTGTCCTCAAAATACTTGTTTAATCAGTATTAATGGCAAATCAGTATACATGATAAAGATTTTTTTTTAATATTACTTAGTTGTCAAATAAATGTTTAACCCATCCTAGGAATCGTTTTTTTTTTTAAGGCTACATTACTGTGAAGCGTTGATTTAAGAAATGCTTATTCCTTTCAATTAAAACCCAGAGCATTAATCAAATGTTTGACACTATAAATGTTTCCAATTAACATCTAGCTTAAAACCACATGTGTTCCAAGTGAAATTCAAAAGATCTATCTGTACAGGTGACCTCAGAGAAACCATTAACACATGGCTGGAGATAGCAAGAAACATTCTCCATTTGTGAGACTGAGATAAAGAATCAGTCTATGACTGATCATTGCTTCAAACATCCCTTTCAGATGTGGGCTTGCTAAGCTAGATGTTGGGTATTTCTCAGTGAGTCGAAAAGAAAGACATAAAAATAAGTATGTGTGTGTTTCTCTCTCTCCCTCTCTCTCCCCCCACCAACCTACTTACTTATCGAGAGAGAGAGAAAGAGAGAGAGAGAGAGAGAGAGAGAGAGATGGTGGAGGAAGAAATTAGAAACAATTCCACAATCTCATCTAGATGAACAGTTAGTAGTTCCAACCCTACCAAAGGCAGCGACTGGTCATAATATGGACCTAGGGCAGGTCCAAGAGAAATTGGACCAGTTCTCTTAGGGCTAAGAGAAATTTGAGCACACTCAAATAACTCCAGTGCCCAAGCAAATAGCATAAGTGCAAGAATTGGATGTCAGGTGGCAGTGGTGACCATGTACCATGCAAGGCATACTTCGTGTCTAAATATGAGAGTCACCACCCACCTCCAGCCAACAATTGTGAGAAAAGAGAAGCCCCGTTGGACAGAACCTTCTGATCTTTCCAGAGAAGCCAGAATTGAAGCTTTCTAGTGTGAACACCTGAATTTTATGTGATGGCAGTGAATTCCCCATCGAAAACCAAAACAATAACACAGACCTCGTTGCAGCCGGTCTGTGAACTTCGTGCCCACTGCCTAAAGGATCGGGGGCTGGGCTACCACGGTCAGAGACAGGAAGGCACCCTTTGGATGATAGTGACCCCCTCGCAGCAACATGCCTGCACATGTTGGAGTGCATGCTCTGGCTGCCTGCTGTTGAATCCACCAACCCCTGGCAGAAAAAGAGACAGTGCATACTTTCTGAATAATTTCTCAACTGATCGGTCAAACTCAGTTAAATTATTCCAAGTGTGCTCTGCAGGGGGTTATTATGACCATAAGGAAAATGGTAACATTAAGACATGCCCATTTGCCCCACATCCTGACGAATTGCATTTTCTCTCTCCTGTCTTGCTGCAGCCTGTCAACAGCTGGGGTTGTCAATCCCACAGCAAGGGCCGCAGACAAACACCCAGGGCTAGTCTGCTGTGGCTGGAAAGGTACATATTTCTCCCCTCCTTCCCTCTCTCTCTATTTTTCCCTCCTTCAAATATTTTTCCAAAAGAAAAAAAAAAGCAGAAAGCAAAAGGTGACCATAATAAGATAAATGCCTGGAACTTTTCACACACCAAAATATCTGACATTCGGGAGCAGCTTAAAGACCCAGAGAGCTGTTACATTCATGCTTGGGCCGTGATTTTTCTTTTTCTTTACAAAGCGAAACCAAGGGCTGAATGAATGTCTTTGGGGGGACTTGCTCAACGGCTTTAAGGCTAAGAAGAGATGATTTTAGCTTATCGAGGAGACTATTCGGTTCATAACTGGAGCCAGAGGACGTGGATTCTCATTCTTTTCTTTGGCTTCTTAACTAGCTATGTGACTGTCAAATAATTTGCATTGAAGGGATCTGGAATAAGCCACTGTGACATAAACATGATCTTGAGCTGAAGGCATTTGTGTTCCTAATATCCCTTATCTGCCTCAAAGCAGAGACCGCCCCCCAAAAGAACTCAAATGTCATAAATCCCCTTTTCGGGAGCAACTCTGATTTTCTCTTCTCTGAGACAAGCAGTCAGTATCACACCCAAACAGACACTGTCACAGAACTATCCTACCTCCCCTGCATTCTCCTTAGAGCCCATTTGTCTTTCAGAAGAAGTTATTTGTTTTTCCCCTAACGCCACACCTGTTAATTTGGTATATAAGCCCCCAATTCTAACCACCCCCTGAGCCACTTTTTAGTAAATTCCTGCATACATATGTACCTGAGTAAAAATCTGTTCTCTTGCCAACCTGTCTAGTGCCAATTTAATTTGCAGGACTCCAAGCACCAACCTAAAAGGGTAGAGGAAAAGTTTTTCCTCCCCAGTAGCATCCTTTTTTTTTTTTTTTTTTCATTCTGAGTTTAAGAAAAATGGTAGTCACAGATATCAAACTCTATGCTTCAAAGGTGGCTAATAACACAGGAGCAAAATAATGCACATGGTTGCTAGGATCAGATCAAATAAAGCCATTAAGCAATTTATAAACACTAGCTCATTTATTTCCTTATGATCATATAGGGGATTAGATTATTTGAATTTTTTTTTTCCTGAAAGCATTTTCGGGGTTTCCTCTTGGACTTACTTGATGAGAAGTGGCAGGAAACACAATTAAAACTCACTTAAAACAAGTAATTAAAAAGTTATCTTTCACAACTGAAATATCTGCAGATAACCTTCAGGCATGGCTTAATCCAGGTTTATAAACTGTGTCACAAGGATTTAATATGTCTCCATGTCTTGTTGTCTCTGTGTTGACCTTATTCTCTAAGTTCTTATTCCACCAGGCTCAATTCCACTAACAAGAGATGCAACTCTTTTCTTCATGCAGGCACCTCAGAATTGGGTGTGAGTGGCTTCATTTAACTGAAAATTTGGTCTGAGTGGCTCAATCAATCTTTATGTCTCTGGTAATATGATGTCTCTATTGGTCAGCTGTAGGTCACATGTTCCCTTTGAAACTGGAGATATGGTTAACCTCTCAGTACCTGGAGTTCTGTAACAAAAATACGGGGAATGAATATCTATTACACTCCACACGAAAGCCATATTTTATTTAAAGTCCAACCTAAAACCATGGTTGTTGTTTTTTTTTTAAAAGATTTTATTTATTTTTTCATGAAAGACACACAGAGAGAGAGAGGCAGAGACACAGGCAGAGAGAGAAGCAGGCTCCATGCAGGGGGCCCGATGTGGGACTCAATCCTGGGACTCCAGGATCATGCCCTGCACTGAAGGCAGACCCTCAACTGCTGAGCCACCCAGGCATCCCAAACCTGTGGTTTTAAACCACCTATGCCTTAAATGAAAGTTAAAAAAAAATGGCTTTCCTAAAGGAGCTGACTTTAGGGGCACTTATATAAATTTACAGCATGGCTTTTCTTGCCATTGTAACTTTTTTTTTATTGTGATGTATTTCATGTAGCACAAGGTTCACCATTGTGAAGTGAACATGGACGTACACCATGGGAAGTGTACATTTTGGTGTTTTTTAGTATGTTCACAGAGTTGCCTAATCACCACTACTATCTAATACCAGAATATTCTCGTCACCCCCAAAAGAAACTGTGAACAGTCACTTTTCAATCCTCTCTACTCCCAGTTTTTGGATAACCACAAATCTTTCTGTCTTTTTGGACTTCCCTGTTCTGGACATTTTGTATAGATTAGTCATGCCTTTTATTTTCTGTATTCTTTTTTTTTTTTTTTCCAAAGGAGCCACCCAGGGACTGCCTCTTCCAGGGGTAAACTAATTCCTAGAAATAGTAAACAACTCACCTGGGAGTATGCTTTTCAAATGCAAACCAACAGATCCAGAACACCACACCTCCAGTCACCCCCTGTAATGAGCCCTCACACAGTGGACCACTATCTACCTGCATTTATTACCCCAGGGCCAGGTACCAAACAACTAGTGACAGGTCCTACCCCCGGGGTCTGCTGGAATTATTCACACTACCAAGTCCTAAGCTTGTTTTCCATTCCTTCCCATGGAAACCTCAACCACCACTCTGGTTCATGGTTGCCCACCCTCTCTCTGCCTCCTGACACATCTGAGTTTTCTCTTGTGGCTCCTGAGGTATGGTGTCTCCCCCCTTCCTGGAAAGTGTGAGGAACAAACTCTTTTTCTCAATGCCAGCTGACTTGCTTTCTTAACTCTACTGTACCTGAATAATAATAAAACCCATATTAAAGCACTATATAATGAAGACCTACAATATGTGGCTTTTTGTGTTTTTTTCTTTCACTTAGTACAATGTGTTAAAGGTTCATCCATGTTGGAACATATGTTGGTACTTTATTCTTTTGTATGACTGTACGGACATGCCATTTTATGGGCATACCATATTCTGTTTATCCATTCATCCCTTAATGGATATCTGGATTATTTCCAGTTTGGGGCTATTATGAATGATGCCGCTGTGATGAACAAGTTTGTAAGTGCATATGTGTTTGTATAAAAATATATTTTCAGTTCTCTAGGGTATATACCTAGGAGTAGAACGGCTGTGTCATATGGTAACTCTTTATTTCACATTTTAAGAAGCTTCCAACCTATTTCCCCTAGCAGCTTTGCTACTTTACATTCCTACCAGCAGTGGGCAAGGATTGCAATTTCTCAACATTCCCAAATATACTTGTCTGTCTTTTCGATTCCAGCCAGCCTAGTGGGTGTGAAGTGGTATCTCACTGTGGTTTTGAAATGCATTTCCCTGATGACTAGTGATGGATAATCATCTTTTCAGGTGTTTATCAGCCATTGGTGTGTTTTCTTTGGAGAAATATCTATTCAAATATTTTGCCAATTTTAATTGGGCTAGTTGTCTTTTTATTGTATGAGTTCTTTACATACTCTGGATAGTAGACTCTTATTAGGTATATGATTTGTAAATATTTTGTCCTCTTATTTGGGTTGGCTTTTCACTTTCTTAGTAGTGTCTTTTGAAATGGAGACATTTTTATTTTGAATGAGGTTGTTAAGAGGGAAATGTTTCGGTTTGGGCATGCAAATTAATGAGCAGCAGACAGATTAAGAGGAGAAAAGGCAAGGTTTATGCACTCGTGGAGAGTATCTTCCTCATTAACAAGAGAAAAGGGTTATATGCAAAACTTAAAGGTGTTTTTGTTTAGTTTTATTTTGTTTTTACAGCTTTAGTAGGAAGTATGGAAGGTTCTTTTGGACTTTTTGATACTAATGGATTGGGGCAGTTTATCTTGGTACAGTTGAATTCACAGGAAACCCCCATGGGGTTATTGGCAGTCGTGTTTTCTGGAGGTTCTGCTGTAGTCAGATAAGGGAAGTTCAGAACAATTTCTGGGTCTTCTCTCTTTTTTAAAGATTTTATCTATTTATTCATGAGACACATACATAGAGAGGCAGAGACAGAGTGAGAAGCAGGGTCTCTGCAGGGAACCCGATGCGGGACTCGATTCTAGGACCCTGGGATCACGACCTGAGCCAAAGGCAGATGCTCAATCACTGAGCCACCCAGGTGTCCCAAATTTCTGTGTGTTCTTTAGTTCAAATATTTTCATTTAAAAGCAACCTTTATACTATGAGTGAGTACTCACAAAGCCCAAGTCATCAGCCTTTTAATTTTTTTCATTATCTGTGCATTTGATGTGATCCCAGAACACACTGCCTAACCTAAGGTCACAAAGATTTTTCATCCATGTTTTCTTAGAAGAGTTTTATCATCCTAGTTCTTATATTTAGGTCTTTGATCCATTTTTGGTTAATTATTGCATATGGTGTGAGGTAGGGGTCCAGCTTCAATCTTTTGCATGTGGTTCTTCTATTCACCATTAATTGTAAGTATTACTCTTTCCTCATTGAATTATCTTAGCACGGTTGCTGCAAATTGATGGGCTCCACATGCATAAGTTTATATCTGGACTCTCAGTTCTATCCCATTGATTCCTGGGTCTGGCTTTATGCCCATACCTCTCAGTCTTGATTACCGTAGTTTTGTAGTAAAGCCTTGAAGTCTATCAGCTTTGAGAGAAGGTATTGCTGTCAAGGTATATTTAAAAAATCTTTTCTGCTTTTAATAGATAATTTCCAGTTGATGGATATGTATAGGCACTGCATAAGGCAGTTTCTCTTCCATACCTTGTTTTCATTTTGCACTGATAATAGGCTTTATGATTCTCTTACCAGCCCCTCTAAGACATATTTCTACAATTTTGTGACTTGATTCCACCAACCTTCAAACTTAGGTTCATGTATTTCACTGATGACCTATATAACAATTTTATACATAGAGATGGATCCACTCATTTATTTCAGTATTTTTACTTTTCAAAATGTTAAACCTTTTCATGGCCAAATTTAATTGCCTAGGCTCATATCAAGTCATGCTAACTCCTGGTCAAAATTTTAAGTTTACTTACTCTCCAGTGATATAGACAATTAACTAAATTGTACTTTGGGAGTGAATCTGGGTTTGTAATTATTCCATCTGATTTAAAAAAAAAAACAACTTTTTTGAGTTGTTATTTACATATTATAGGATTTGTCCATTTAAAATATACAATTCGTAGGAAATATCAGAAAGGGAGACAGAACATAAAGACTCCTAACTCTGGGAAACGAACTAGGGGTGGTGGGAGGGGAGGAAGGCGGGGGTGGGGGGTGGGGGTGAATGGGTGACGGGCACTGAGAGGGGCACTTGATGGGATGAGCACTGGGTGTTATTCTGTATGTTGGCAAATTGAACACCAATAAAAAAGAAATTTATTATTTAAAAAAATAAAGTATACAATTCAGTGGCTTTTAGTATATTTGCAGAGTTGTATAACTATTCCCGTAATTTAACTTCTAAACATTTAGAACATTCTCATCACCCCAAGAAGGAACCTTCTACTTATTTTCTGCTGTCTTACTCTTTCCACACGCCCAGCCCTGAGCAACCACTAATTTACTTTCTGTGTCTCTACATTTGCCTGGTTTCCTGGGACTGGCTGCCAGGTCAACATGGCTTAACTATCAGTTGGCTGATCAGTCAGCCACTGATTGGTCAGAGGCTATATTTAAACCCTCTGTTTTAGACTCAACATTTGTGTGTGCTCCCCTACCCCCAAATGTGTATATTAAAGCCCTAACCTCCAATATGATGGTGTTTGGAGATGGAGCCTGTCAGAGATAATTGAAATGAGGTCATGAGGGTGGGGTGAAATGAGGTCATGAGAGTGGGGTCCCTCACAAAGGGATCAGTGCCCTAATAAGAAACAATGCCAGTGAGCTTGCTTGCTCTCTCTCTTTCTCTCCCTTTCCCTGTCACTCTCAACATGTGCACACACCATGCAAAAGCTGTGTAAGAACACAATAAGAAGGCACTCTGCAAGCCAGGAAGAAGGCTCTTACCAGAATCTGAACCTATTGGTAACCTGACCTTGGACTTCCAGCTTTCAGAACTATGGAAAGATAAATTTCTATCATTTAAAACTCTTAAAAAAAAAAAAAGTTTTATTTATTTATTTATTTATTTATTTATTTATTTATTTATTTATGAGAGAGTGCGTGCACGTGAGCATGATTAGGTGAGGGGCAGAGGGAGACGGAGAAGCAGGCTCCCCGGTGAGCAGGGAGCCCAATGTGAGACTCGATCCCAGGATCCTGAGATCATGGCCTGAGCAAACAGCAGATGCTGAACTGACTGAGCCACACAGGCACCCCAAATTTCTATTGCTTAGTACATCCAGTGTATTCCATTTAGCTATTGCCCAAGTTAAATGCCTTGAGTAAGTTTGGTGTTCATCTTTTACCATTGCATCTATATGTGGCTTGAGGACTGCTTGCATAGTTCTGGAGCACAATCATCCCATGTGACCATTGACTACTGACTACCAGCTGAGAAAGTCCCACTCCTGTTGTTGCAGAGAGGGCATACAAAGTCTCGGCATGCACATAATCTCCCTAAACCACCAGGAATTACTATGATTTTAGCAGGCTCTTCCTCCATGATTTCTTAGCTTGATACCCCAAATAAGCTTCTGGTTTTTAAAGTTTCTGTTGGAATTACCTTGGGCTATTAGGGACAACTGATTGTTCTCTGAAGAGTCTATCCAAATAAAGTCAGGCTCCTTGGATTGGCTCACACCTTCTTCACAGTTTGGAATGAAGCCTGGAAGAAGGGATAATGACTCTTCATTGGCTGTCCCTTACAGGGCCTCCCCACCCTTCGCTGTGCATAAGTCTGAGTATATTGTCTATTCTTACTATAATGTGAGTCTCAAAGAGCTTGCTCTGAGATGGATATCAGCCATTATGTTCCTGTTGGCTTGTGTTTGCATTATACATGCTGTCCTCATTCAATTTGGTCTCTTTACAGGATCTTTTCATGGTGTTTGTGTATGCTGTGATAGGTAGCTCAGTCAAAATTGCATACCACTCTCCATAAATGTATCTGATGAGGCACATGTCAGCTGCAGAACGTTATGGCAGGCTGAAAGTCAACAAATAAATGGGGTGCTGCACTCAGCCTCTCTGTGCTATGTTCCTTTGTCATCCCTCATGGCATTTCAGACTGGATGCCAGGTGTGACTGGAGGGACCTTCAGACTACATGAGGGGAATAGTGCCAATCTACACAAGTATCATTAAAAACTAATATGATTTTTTGGAACGAAAATGAATATGAATTGAGATTTTAATATTTTTTCTTTCATTCTAAAGTATTATCTGTGCAACTTCCTGGGTTGCCTGCACCCCAATTTAGAGATCACTCATCTAAAAACTTGCACACTAATGTTTCTCAATTTTGGCACTATTAGCATTTTGGGCCAAATAATTGTGGGTTATGGAAGGCATGGCTGTGCATTATAGGATATTTAGCATTGTCCCTGGACTCTAGCCACTTCAGGCCAGTGGAATCCCCAGCTGTGACAACTGAAAGTGTCTCCAGGCGTCACTAAGTGTCCCTGAAAGAGGGGGCACAAAATCACTCCTAAGAGCCACAGCTCTATATAGATAAAAGTCATAGGCATAAGCATTGCTCAAACCTGACCCCCTCTGCTGTAAAGAGATAGTCCCATTACTCACAGACCTATTTCATAAACACCTCATGCTGATTCTGCGGTCTACCTTGCTCATTTACTTTGCTGATTTTTGTTTCTATCACAATGTAAGTACATATTTACCTAAAGAAAATTTGGAAAACACAAGGGACAAAATTTTAAACATATATAATTGGACCACTTAAGACCTGAATTTGTGGTATTTCCTCACAATTTGTGTAGAATTCATTGCCTGCCCAGGTCTTTGTTCAAAGTGATCTTGTTTGTATTCTATATTATAGACATTTTTTATATTTCTATCATATATTTTGAAAATTCTAACATATGGAATTCATACTTCTCTAGTCTCCAGTACACTAAAAATACACACACACACACACAAACACACACACACACAAACCCATTTATCTAATTCTTTTATGAGGTTTCTGGAGAGAAAGAATTAAAGATGAGAGCCAAACATTACATAAAATGCAAACATAAAAAGCACATATATTTTACTATAATGAAAATAAATAATAGCTATCCTCCAAAACATTGTAAATAAAATTAATATTCAAGTGACAGAAATCTGATAACATACTTACAATGTATATACAATGAAAAAATTAATATTTTTAATATAGAAGAATAAAAACAAAATAGTGTATAATACATTTAAAGACGTTTTAAAAGACAGATACCCTAGTAGAATAAAATAATTAACAATCCACAAAAGAAATATGAGCTATCGTGTTTTATCAGATAGAAAAAATTTTTAATAATTTTTTTTGAAGTACACCCAACATGGGGCTTGAACTCACAACTCTGAGATCAAGAGTCACATGGTCTACTGACTAAGCCAGCCAGGTGCCCTGATCAAAAAAAATTTTTTTTAAAGATTTTATTTATCTACTCAGGAAAGACACACAGAGAGAGAGAAGCAGAGACACAGGCAGAGGGAGAAGCAGGCTCCATGCCGGGAGCCTGATGTGGGACTCGATCCAAGGACTCCAGGATCACGCCCTGGGCCAAAGGTAGGTGCCAAACCACTGAGCCACCCAGGGATCCCCCAAAATATTTTTATAGCAATAAAGGACAAACTTCCTAGGGAGTAATTTGGGAAAAGGCACCAAAATCCTTAAAAATGTGCATACACAGCTTTAGAAATTTACTTATAAATTCTGCCACTGGGAATTTATCAAAGAAAATATTTACCGATTTATGTTATGATATCACTGTAAGAAAGTTCATCAGATCAATATTCATAATAGAAAAATTTGAGAACTGCTTCGGTGTTTAATATTAAGGCATTCTAAAATAAATTGTGGTGTAGCAGAACCCTTCCTCATTATTGTTGTATTTTAGAAAACTATGTACTTCACAGGAAATAGTCATGTATTGGAGGAGGAAAAACATAGTAGGGTATTATGGTCTCCTACCAAACAGTATGAAGTGACAATCATAATATGTATTCATAATTTTAGAAGTCTTGATGTGGAAGGATCTACACCAATATATTGGTATCTCTGGCAGTGGCTATCCCGAGTTTATTTTAACTTTCTCTTGTTTTTCCATTTATATTTTCAAATATTGCTACAGAGAGCATTTGTAGTACAATGATAAAAGTCGTCCTAGTAATACAGTGAGCCCCTTGAAATAATTTGTAGTTCAGAAAGAAATAGCATGGCAGGGTTTCCTTTCCAAACAGCTACCAGCTGGGAAAATCATCATGTAAATTGTTTTACACAACCTGCCTTCGTTGAGAAGGAAGCACGTCTTGAGAAGGGTCTTATGTTTATGGACAGGGATGTTCACTCAGGGATCCCTTTCTCAGTTTTACCTCACCTGAGCTCAGCTCATCTACCTTCTGCTGATGTAGGACTATTTCTCAGTCAGGAGCACACAGGAATGTTTGAAAGTTGCCAGCAGAATTTAGAATGCACTTTGGGTGGATTTTCAGAGAATGTGCAATTATGATTCAATAGCTGGTGGCAATTTAATGGGGTGATAGCTGAGGGGTGACTCTTCAGATCCAAAGTTCTGGTGATATCCATTATGATAATCCTGAAGAGGAACACAGAGGGTGTCTAAAGAAATCAAAGGACTGCCCAAAGCATCTAATTCTTCAGTTTTATGAGGACAGGGACGAGATTTGTCTTGACTGTTGCTGTATTTCTATGGCCAGCCAACTCCTTGGCATTGAATTAAGTAGGGCGCAATAAGGAATTATGAAATAGATGAACCTATATTTTAACATGATGCAGTGTATATAATCTCATGGGAAGATGCAAGTATAAAGAAAGAAGTGGAAAGAGAGGAGAGGCATTGAATAATTAGAAGAAAATAGCCCAGAACAGGATACTAGAAAATATTAAATGAATATTAAATAAATGTATATCGGAAATAGAAGAATATCACAAAAGAAAGTGGTTCCACGTTGGGAGGCTGATGGTATGATATCAACGGAGGACACACTTCATGTGTTCTTCCATTTGTTCTTTCCTTTTTCCTTCCTTCCTTTGTCCCCCTCTTTTTTTTTTTTTTAATTATTTTAAGTAGGTTCAGACCCAATGTGGGGCTTGAACTCATGACACCAAGATCAAGAAATTACTTGGTCTATCAACTGAGGCAGCCAGGCACTCCATTTTTTTTAAAAGAGCTTGAGGATCATTCCATGCCAGACACAAGATAACTACTATACTTTCTTTTACAGTACCAATTTTACTCAGAGGTTTTTGGGAAAATTATGCCACAGTAGGCTTTAGTATGTCTTAAGTTGAATGTTAAAAAGTCATAAGCATTATATTTTTTTAAATTTATTTTTTAAAGATTTTATTTATTTATTTATTTGACAGAGAACACAAGCAGAGGGAGCAGCAGAGGGAAAGGGAGAATCAGGCTCTCTAGTAACCGGGAGCCTGATGTGGGACTTGATCCTACGACCCCGGAATCATGAAGTTGTGGAGGCAGATGCTTAACTGACTAAGCCACCCAGGCTCCCTGGTCACGTGCATTATAAAACATACAAATTAAAAAAAAAAAATACAAATTTTTAAAAAATGTGTTATTTGGTTTCAATGAATCCAAATTCATGCTCAACCTGTAGGAGATCATTCTAGACTTTTCATGATGAGGGATCCTTTGGCAGACAACTGTGAGAAACTCTATTTTACCCGAAGACCTAGAAAGCATGCTTATCCAATATGTGGAAAACACAAAGCTTGCAGGGATGGTTTTATGTTGGATGAAAGAATCGAGATTCTAAAATCCCTTTATAGCCCGACCTTAAAGGATCAAAATAAAAAGATAAAAATTGTCCAAGTACAATAAATCATCTGCTCAAGGAAAAGATGGAGAAGAAAGTGTAAAGGTTTTTGAGTAGTGTATTTTTAACATGATCCAACAACAGAGTGGAGGAATGAAAGACAAGCTAATGGACTTTGGGCTAATATGGAAGGAAGCTCCATTTTATTCCAACCACATCTGGTGGGTTGTATTTATCTCTGCACATCATATTTTAAGAAAGCCCTCAGGGTGCCTGGGTAGCTCTGTTATTTAAGGATCTGACTCTTGGTTTCAGCTTAAGCCATGATCTCAGGGTCCTGAGATAGAGCTTGGCATCAGCTCTGCGCTGAGCATGGAGTCTGCTTGTCCCTCTCCTTCTCCTCCCCCTGCTTTCTCTCTCTTTCATAAATTTAAAAATCTTAAAAAAAAGAAAGTCATTGACAAATTAGAACATATTCAGAAAAGAGCTGACGTGACAATGACAGAAGACATGAAACCATGCTATACAGGCGATGGTGTGATCTAAGAAATCGTAACCTCAAACACTGTGGTGGCCACTTTTCTGGTATTTCACATACCACTATGCTGAGGTCACTAACAAAGTGAATTAACATGACAAAAGTTTTTTTTTTTTTTCCCCCTCATACTCTACATTGGTCATGAGTGCACAGGGCTTTGGCTTTGCACAGTCACACAGGGACCCAGGTTAAGGGAGGCTCCACCATCTTAGCCCTGCCTCATCTGGAACATGCAGTCTCACCACTCACTGTGACAGAATAAGAGACAACTGGAGTGTCACATACAGGCTCCTGAACATGTCTGCTCAGCAGTGACAGATGGCCCCAATGAACTGTGAAGAGTGGGAAAATATAAACGAGCATCCACGGCCTAATCATTGTTCTACTGATCTTTTAAAAATTCTCAATTTTTAGGGGCACCTGGGTAGCTCAGTGGTTGAATGTCTGCCTTTGGCTCAGGTCATGATCCTGGGGTCCTGCACATCGGGTTCCCCGCAGGGAACCTGCTTCTCCCTTTGCCTGGGTCTCTGCCTCTCTGTGTGTGTCTTTCATGAATAAATAAATAAAATCTTTTGTTTTTAAATTGTCAATTTTTAAACTTTCCATTGTTTTATCATCAACCTAAAGGATAGTATCTAGGAAATCATAGAGTTTGTTATTATATTTTCTCTAATATACATTGGAATCAATGACTTTTAGAAATACAGAACTTCATCTACCCGAAATCATTTCATCTACTACAACGTGTGTCACTTTTAGAGCAAGATGAGCTTGTTGAACGCAGCCAGATGCAAGTGAAGGGAAGAAGGGAAGGTGGCCTATAGGGAAGGGACAGCACAAAGAAGCTGAGAAATGCTACAGGATTCCCGAGTGGAGGGATCCCTGGGTGGCGCAGTGGTTTAGCCCCTGCCTTTGGCCCAGGGTGCGATCCTGGAGACCCGGGATCAAATCCCATGTCTGGCTCCTGGTGCATGGAGCCTGCTTCTCCCTCTGCCTATGTCTCTACCTCTCTCTCTCTCTCTCTCTCTCTCTCTCTGTGACCATCATAAAAAAAAAAAAAAAAAAAAGAAAAAAAAGGATTCCCGAGTGGAGTTAGGGGTTAAATATAATGGTGAGTCCCCAGACTGGCACAGTAATTCTGACTTGAAAACACTGAACAAAATGGATATGCATAAGAATTAAGCCACGGGGGATTAAAAGTAATAATCAGAAAGAAATGCAACATAAAAATGCATTTAAAGTTTCTGAGTTCTGACCTTTCACTCTTGTTTTTTTTTCTGGTGACTTGTATTGGTCACTTAATGAGGCCAAGGAGCTAATGGAGAAGTAAAGCTGGTTCACTTAAAAATGATTTTGCTTTGGGACCCCTGGGGGGCTTGGTTGTTTAAGCCCCGAGATGGAGTACCGCATGGAGCTCCCTGCTTAGCAGAGAGTCTCGTTCCTCTTTCCCTCTGCCCCTCCCCTTCACTTGTCCTCTCTCTCTCTCAAATAAATAAATAAAATCTCTAAAAAAAATTTTTAATGACTTTACTTTGATAATAATCACTGGTCTTGTTACCACCTGCTGTGCTAAATTCTTTCCCCATGTGACCTCATTTAAACTTTTCAACCATCCTATATATTGGATTCCATTAATGTTCCCATTATATAGATGAGAGATCTGAGGCTGATTTAGAGTAAGATTGTTGCCCACGATCCTAGAGATAAACTTGAAACCTAGGAACTTCTAAAAGCCAAACCTTCCAAACGATCTCTGATTTCCCAGCTTGTTTCGGGGTCTTTCATTTTTCCACTTCTTTGTCTCTTACTATCCTTTTTTTGGAGTAGACAAGGTGTAAAATACAGTAGTTCAATGAGGACCGTTAGATGGATTTTCTGAGTGGTTATTCTGTCTTGTTTCATTTTCTTACTTACATATTTCTTTTTCCCTACTATTTCTTTTTCTTCTTCTTTTTCGCCTTTTTTTTTTTTTTTTTTGTTTAAACATTTTTCCAGTCCAAAGGCCAGAATCAACAAGATCAAAAATCAAACAGAAATCTTGAGCTTCCCTGAGGACACACATAGGGGATTTGGGAATGTCAGCTGTACAAATATGACGCCATCTTTAGACAAACTGTCTGGAAGGATGGGGGGACCTGCCCCTGTGTGTTGCATGCAGATGTCATGTGGTCATGCCTCTAGCCAGCTTTATTATCTGACAGATACGGAGCACAAATATTGACTTTTGCTATTTTTACTGTAACTGCAGCCATAAACATTGATTCCTGCATGAGAGGGGAGACTGAGAAGAAAGCAACAGTGTCTTCACAGGCCAGGAGAGCTTTGTGTTTGCCTCAGGACAGAAAGGAGTAGGATATGAATGAGGTCCTCATGGAATGATTCAATACAGAAATAATAAAATGGTGATGATGTGAAAGATCCCACAGGTTTGACGGACTTGGAAGAAAAATCCCTACTGATTCTGCATTGTCATCTGTATTCATTTAGCACAAGCAAATTCTGAATGTAGGAAGAAGAGAAACTTAAGAGAACTTATCCCCCCCCCCCCCCCCCGAAGGTATGTACTCTCATTGAGTCAGACTTCTTCCTATTCCAATGGCAACGCAAAATCGGTATCTGCATCTCAAAGTTTCACCTCATCCATATCCCAATATGGTGCAGCAAGAGAGAAAAGCAACCACCACTTAGCATTTTATTGGTCCTTTGTTGTAGGAGATGAAAGGATTCCTCTTTTGGTGGTGGTCTCCTCATTTGGCAAATGAAAAACCAAGGGGATTTTTTGATTTAGTGATTTATGTTGTTGTGTTTTAGATCCATAGGTTAAAATTTATGCTGCCAGTAAAGAGTAACTCACATTTCCTATTTGTTCTTTTTATTTAAACTCAATTAGTTGGGCAGTCGGGTGGCTCAGCAGTTTAGCGCTACCTTCAGTCCAGGGCCTGATCCTGGAGACCCGGGATCGAATCCCACATCAGACTCCCTGCATGGAGCCTGCTTCTCCCTCTGCTTGTGTCTCTGCCTCTCTCTCTCTGTTTCTCATGAATAAATAAATGAATATTTTTTAAAAATTTAAAAAATAAACTCAATTAGTTAAAATATAGTGTATTACTAGTTTCAGAGGTAGAGTTCAGTGATGCATCAGTTGCATATAACATCCAATGCTCATTACATCACATACCCTCCTTCATGCCTATCACCCAGTTACCTCCTCCCCCCATCTCCCTCCCATACAGCAACCCTCAGTTTGTTTCCTAGAGTTAAGAGTCTCTCATGGTTTGTCTCCCTCTCTGTTTTTGTCTTATTTTCTTTTTCCCTCCCTTTATCTATGATCCTCTGTTTTTTTTCTTAAATTCCACATATAAGTAAAATCATGTAGTTGTCTTTCTCTGATTGATTTATTTTGTTTGTTTGTTTATTTATTTATTTATTTATTTTTAATTGGAGTTCAATTTGCCAACATATAGGATAACACCAAGTGCTCATCCTGCCAAGTACCCATGATTGATTTATTTTGCTTAGCATTATACTCTCTAGTTCCATCCATTGTTGCAAATGGTAAGATTTCATTTTTTGATGGCTGAGTAGTATTCCATTGTATATATACACCACTTCTTCTTTATTTATTCATCTGTCAGTGGATATCTGGGCTCTTCCCATAGTTTGGGTATTGTGGACATTGCTGCTATAAACTTGGGGGTGCAGGTGCCCCTTTGGATCACTATGTTTGTATTTCTTGGGTAAATCCTTAGTAGTGCAATTGCTGGGTTGTAGGGTAGCTCTATTTTTAACTTTTTGAGGAAACTGCATACTGTTTTCCAGAGTGGCTGCATCAGTTTGCATTCCCACCAGCAGTGTCAGAGGGTTCCTCTTTCTCTGCATCCTCTCCAACACCTGTCATATTAATTTTAGCTATTCTGATTGGTGTGAGATGGTATCTCATTGTGGTTTTGATGAGGCAGCTCAACCAGGCACCCAAAGGCTTGTCATAGTACAAGGCTGCAGAGTCTCCAGTCTCAGGGTGCATCTCATGCCAGCATCAGCCCAGAGCAAATGGACGTGCAACTTCTTCAGAGATTCAGGGAGTAGGAATGAAACTCACCAAGTAATTGTCAGAAGTCAAAAAACATTCAGAAGTATTCAGACAAAGCAATGAATGTGGCCCAAAGATGGAAAAGTACCTATGGGTTGAAGGTGGAAGCATATGCTACATGTACTTGAAGGAGAGGTTAAATCCTGTGTTTCCTTTAGAGTTGTTGTCAGGAAACTGAAGACACCCGTTAAGACATTAGACTTAATGTAACAGTGGCTCTATCGTCAAATGCCGCTGGTGTCTGCCTTCAAGAGATCCATTTGTTAATTGATTAAATGAGCTTGCTTAAGGGGTTTCGACTCCGGAGCAGTAGGGTTGGAACATGTGCTTTTAGAGGCAGGCAGATTTGGATGCAAATCTATGATTAGACACACACTTCATGTGATTTCGTGAGAGTTTCTTGAGTTTTCATGAACCTTGTCTTCATTTTCTATAAAAGACAAAAATGATGGTTATTGCCAGGCTGAGAATAAATAACATCTGTACCATGGTTAGTGTATATGCTTACTCCTTCTCTTCATTATGATCCTCCACTTGCCATGAGAAGACCAATCAGTAAAATACAGAATAGTATCTATCAAGAACTCTGCAGAATAGTGTGGGACTGAGCTTAACTTCAAGGGAATTCAGTGTGACCAGTTTCTTAGAAAACTGGCTGACATTGGGGCACCTGGGTGGCTCAATTGGTTAAGCATCTGCCTTTGGCTCAGGTCATAATCCCAGGGTCCTGGGATCAGACCGAGTCCTAAATTGGGCTTCCTATTCATCGGGGAGCCTGCTTGCCTCTTTGCCTCTGCTCCTCCTCTTGCTCATGCTCTTTCTCTTTCTCATTCTCTCTCACTCACAAATAAATAAATAAAATTTAAAAAAAGAAAAGAAAAGAAAACTGGCTGGCATGCCCTGTTTGCAGAGAAGGCTGCAGAAGTACCAAATTTGTTTAAACTTCACATAAAATATTAATCTCCTGTCTACCTTTGTGTGTACCTTCTAGGATGCCTTTTCTTTCAAGCTTTTGTAAAAAGAGTAGAAAAGTGCCATTGATTTTGTTTCTCTCTACCATAAATTGCATAATCCATCAGAAGGAAGGGAGAGAGTCTTTTCAAATTCCTGGCCTTAGAGGTCTTGTCTAATTTCACACTTGGTGATATGAGCTTGTTCTTAGAATCATTCGTTTAAAACATTGTTTTTTAATGACTTGCAATCTTGAAGATTTTCCGTTGAGATTGCATAATAATTTAATTGTCCCAGATATGCATCTTAAGTCTCCAATTGGAATCATGCAGTTCTTTAAATCAAAACACTTAAATCCCCATTCATTGTTACAAATACAAAGCAAGTTCCTTGTTCTCCTTTGCCAATATCCACTGAACTCTCTCACTTTATTTTTTTGAACTCTTCACTTTAAGTGATTATTAGGTGACAGTGAAACCATCCATTTTTCTCTTCTTTTCATTTTCTTTCTTTCTTTCTTTCTTTCTTTCTTTCTTTCTTTCTTTCTTTCTCTTTCTTTCTTTCTTTCTTTTTCTTTCTTTCTTTCCTTCCTTCCTTTTTTTTTCATTTTTATTTTTTTTTATTTTAAGAGAGAGAGAGTATGTGACCAGAGGTGGAGGCAGAGGGAGAAGGAGAGAGAATCTTTTACGTAGGCTCCATGCTCAGTGTGGAGCTGGATGCAGAGCTCGATCTCACGATCCTGAGATCATGACCTGAGCTGAAATCAAGAGTCAGATGCTTAACAGAATGAGCCACCCAGGCACCCCCTAAGGTGAAACCATTTTTGTGTTCAGGGTGTATTTTATATATAGTCATTTTAATTATCCAACGTAACAAAAATGATGACTGCTTTTTGTGAGTTTGTGGGGTGATGTTGACAACAACCGTTGGGTCAATTGGTCATAGGAAGAATATATTATTTTGCAATATCAGTCCTGCCCTTGCTGAAACTAGTGGCATAACATGATATCCTTTTTAAGACAAGCAGTTGGAGGGTGAGGCCAGTGCCAAGGAATATAATAAATAAACTTATGTAAGTTCAACCAATTAGGATCCAGGTCAAGGGCCCACTCTAACAGGGAACATGAGGGTAAGGACAATCTCATAGGCCCCCTGATCATGTATTTCATGGGATTACTAGGCCTAAGTATATGCTCAGCTTCATAAAATGGGAAATTGTTTACAGACCCTTTCCTACTCTAGTGGGAAAAGAAGTACTGTGTGTATTATTTAAAGATCTAAGTAGACAAATACTACCTTATTTTAGTGGTTTGACCACGATAACTTGTGGTCTAACACTAATAGGAGACTATTTAAATGATTTGGGGATGGTTATTGCATTTGAAACTATGGTATCTGCCTTTATGTCATGTTCTACTGGTTGCGTAACCTTCACTAAGTCACTGCTCACTCATGTTTTGATTTCTCAGTCACAAGGTGGGGTTGGCCACTTCTGCTTTGCGATGTGGATAGGATTAGGTGCAATTCTGTATGAGAAAAGGCTTCTAAGTTAAAAGTACACCATACACCTAAGGTCTATTCTTCTGTCCTTCCTCTTCTTACCTCCCCTCTTACCTTTACTCAAAGTAGAACTTTTGGTGACTCTGTTATTTTTTAAAAAGATTTATTTCTTTGAAAGAGAGAGAATGGGGGTGAGGGGTAGAGGGAGAGGGAGAATCTTTCAAGCAGACTCCTCACTGAGTACAGAGCTGGACATGGGGCTCAATCTCATGACTCTGAGATCATGACCTGAACCAAAACCAAGAGTTGGATGCTCAACCCACTGTGCCACCCAGGCACCTTGACTTTTTGTTATTTTTAAAACTGTTAAAGCCAAATACATTAGCTTGACATTCAAGGTCTCAACTTGCCCAGTCTTGTTACCCACTATTTCCTTATACACATTTTTAGCTGAAAACAGCAGATCTATTTTTCCCTAAATGTTTTCACTGTAGTTGGGAGATCTCACTAGGATTTCCAGTCATCCTATTAAACAGGACAACACATCCAGCAGCATCACCTCAGTGAAAGAGAGGATTGTTGGCTTTTAGGGACAGAAACTCTGAGGTCAGAATCCTGGCCTAATCCCTGGCTTGGGTCTTGCTAAAAGATTCTAGTGA